>NC_090652.1:84450469-85760469 GCF_040937935.1 Hyperolius riggenbachi
ATACGGAGGCTGCCATATTTCTTTCCTTTTAAACATTTTAGTTGCCAGGCAATCTGATGATGTTTAATGCATCAGTAGTGTCTAAATCACATTTGAAACAAGAATGCGGCAAATGCAGTCAAACTTAAAGGGATACTGTAGGGGGTCGGGGGAAAATGAGTTGAACTTACCCGGGGCTTCTAATGGTCCCCCGCAGACATCCTGTGCCCGCGCAGCTGCTCACCGATGCTCCGGCCCCGCCTCCTTTTAACTTCTGGAATTTCAGACTTTAAAGTCTGAAAACCACTGCGCCTGCGTTGCCGTGTCCTCACTACCGCTGACGTCACCAGGAGCGTACTACGCAGGCGCAGACCGTACTGGGACTGCGCAGTACGCTCCTGGTGACATCAGCGGGAGCGAGGACACAGCAACGCAGGCGCAGTGGTTTTCAGACTTTAAAGTCTGAAATTCCAGAAGTTAAAAGGAGGCGGGGCCGGAGCATCGGTGAGAGGCTGCGCAGGCACAGGATGTCTGTGGGGGACCATTAGAAGCCCCAGGTAAGTTCAACTCATTTTCCCCTGACCCCCTACAGTATTCCTTTAAGTCAAACTTCTGATCTGCAGGCTTGTTCGGGAGTTTGACTAAGAGTATTAGAGGAAGATGATTGGCCATATCCTTCTCAGGTTAGTTGTCCTTTAAAATAAATCTATAGTGATTTAAAAAAAATGGAGTGTGTAGGTTCTGGATGGAGATAGCGTAGACTCTGGGTCCTAAAGAGCTTTCCCTTTTCGCTCATGTCCTCCGTATTCCAGCACTGTCACCCCGTGAGGTGTCTTCGACCAACTGGTCGGAAACAGCTCCACCAGGAGCCATTGGATGCACTTGTGCCCCTCAGTGCTCCTGAAGATGGGCTGCTCCGTACTGCGCATCCGCGAGCGACCTCTCACTTGCAATTGTGCAGTACAAAGCTGCAAGTCTTCAGGAGCACATAGGAACACAAATGCTTCTGAAGCCTTCTGTAGCAGCAAATGTGCTGGAACACGGGAACCATGAGAGGAACGGGAAGGCTCTATACTATAGAGCCTTTCTGTTCCTCTCATGGTATACTTACCTCCATGGGTAAGTATAGTGGGGGTTTTTTAACACTACAGATTTGCTTTAAAGAGGAACAGTCCCTGAAAAAGATTTATACAAAGATGCTGACCAGCCTCCCTGCTCACCGTACACTTTTTTTGGCAATTGGACGGAGCAACTGCCATTCACTAAGTGCTTTTAAAAATAAAGAAAACCCTTAGAACCCCCCCTTGAGAAGATGGGCTAGTCCAAAATCTGTTGGTAATGTCAGATTTCTACTACTTACTGTACAGCAACATAGGAGAAAAGTGATCTATGGCTCATTTTATTCAGGAAGAAACAAACTTCTTATTGGTACATGTTTATATGCATTTAAAATGTTTTCCACAGAGGTCATTTAACCTGCCTGGTGTTCTGATTCCCGCGGCCCTGCGGCCGCAGGAAAGTTTTTTGCAAATTTTGTTTTAAATATATCATGTAGCTAGCCTAGCGCTAGCTACATGATTCCCCCCTCCCTGCGGCGTCCCTCCCACCCCTCCGGCGCAATCACCCATCCGGAAATCCTGTTCTGAACGGGATTTCCAGGAGGGCTTCCCCCGTCGCCATGACGACGCACGTCGTGACGTCAGCGACGTCGTGACGTCACAGGGAGACTCGATCCACTCCTCAGCGCTGCCTGGCACTGATTGGCCAGGCAGCGCACGGGGTCTCGCCTGGGGGGGGCCCTGCATCGCGGCGGGTAGCGGCGGATCTGCAGCGGGCAGCGGCGATCGGACACAACACGCAGCAAGCAAAGTGCTTGCTGCATGCTTTAAAAAAAATTTACTCAAATCGGCCCAGCGGGGCTTGAGCGGTGACCTCCGGCGTCTCTCGAGCCTAGCTCGTCCAGAACGCTAGGGAGGTTAAAGAGCACCTAAATTGATACGCAACAGCATAAAAAAACATTTCATTGCTACTGCTTATACAAATACATCTGCAGTGTGTCTATTTCCTGCTTTCATGGAAGCAGACATGGGGTTAACAACCTGTGTTTACAAATTAGCTGCTCTGTGGAAGAAGCCAGCTGACACAGCTGAGAGATCAAATTACAGTTGTGATTAGTCACAGATGAGGGGGAATTATACACGCTAAACACTCTAAATACACACAGGTTGCATTTCTCTCTGTTTTCCTTCCGTCCTGTTAAAGAGTTCAGATCCAGTTTAAGTCAGTGGAGCTGCAGGACAACCAGGAAATGTGCATTGTTTAAAAAGGAAATAAATATGTCAGTTTCCATATCCCTTTCACTTCAGGTGTGCTTTAGAAGGACAAATGAGAGTTTTATATTTAGAAGCTGCAGTATCCTCTGTGCCACCCTGGCCACCAGTTTATTGGAATCTGCCATCACCTCACACTTGTGGGGCTGTGTGTAGCTGAGGCCATTTTGCTTGTTCTCTCTCACCTCAGGCAAGGTTGTCATAGCTTGTGAAGTGTTACCAAAACATGGATGTTATTTACATAATTGGAGGCCTTGTTTGTAAAACACGCGGCCGGCAACGCCGTAGAGAACAAATAAGGTTAGGACAAATGCTGCATGTTTACCCAACATGGGGAAGTTTCTAACTCTATTGAAAAGCTTGCAGCCTTACTCAACACCAAAGTCAGCTTATAAACGCAAATAGGCCAATAAAACGGCAAGTTTTCATTCAGCGCTCTCTCTGTCACAAGTTACAACCAGTCTCATCATTTATCACCTGTAATCGCTTTCATTTATAAGTGGATTAAAGCCTCAGTCCACTGTCATTTTATATATGGTAATTCTATTCCATAGGGTCATTTTTAAAGGCATTAAAAATGGCTAAGCTTTGTTTGGAAGATGCTGTCATGGTTCAGACCACAGAAAGTAAAAAAAAAACATTCTGAAAGTCCATTTAGGGTCCTTTTACATTGGATTTGCATGAGGCAAAAAATGCTACTGCAACGGATTACACCGCATGATTACACCGCATGATTACACCGCATGATTACACCGCACTATTACACTCACTTTAGTATATGCAGTGACTGGATAGTGTAATGGTTAAGGGCTCTGCTCTGACACTGGAGACCTGGGTTAGACTCTTGGCTTTTCCTGTTCAGTAAGCCTCTACCTGTTCAGTAGGGAGACCTTGGGCAAAACTCCCTAACACTGCTACTGCTACAGTTTATACCATAATGGAGTGTGGTATTCTAACTCCTTCAGTTTCAGTTTCAACCATTTCCAGACAAATATTGATTGGTGCACTACTGTGTGCTTCTGCCGATGCCCCAGAGCATGGCAACGAAAAATGTCCAGCGCCAATTTCTAGTAGATGTCCATATGTTTCAGGGATGCATTTATCACTGCCTGCAAACCAGCAAGCCAGTTGCTGTGCTTGCGCAGCAGCATAATATTTATGGAAGGAAGGTAGCGACAGTCCGCCTATACTCTTGGGATTTTCAAGTACTAAATATCTAAGTTTAATCCTGGACTTGTTCCAGATAAAACTAATCACCAGGGATTTAAGTTTTCTAAAGAAACTACAAGGAATGTATACTGGAGAGTGATGAAAAACATAGAGGCCTTTAGGCAGCAGCCCCATCTTGATTAGGTTGACCTTATTTGCTACCGGCAGGGGAAGTTTTGACCAGTGGCGTATGTTTAGAGGTAGAAGACCTCTTGTGTAAGATATTTTTGTGGGTCCTTATGTATCGTTACTCCAAGGTACATAAAGGAGGAGACTGTTTGCAGTGGGGAGCTTTTAGGCAGAGGTTTGATAGCTTGTTCATCTATATGAAGCACCACTGATTTGGATCTGTTTAGATACAGACCAAAGTAGTACCTAGAGGTGTCAATGACACTGTGGACAGCGACGTTTCAGCGTCAACCAGGTATAGTATTGTGTTGTCTGTAGGTCTGTGGAATAGGAGTCAAGGAGTCTGAGCAATTTTTGGGTACCTGAAGTCAGAGTTGGTAGTTAACTGTGGAGTCGGATGATTTTTGTACCAACTCCACAGCCCTGGTAAGTATTAGACTAAGTAGTCAGGTTTCAGCAGTCAGAGTCAGAGCAATTTTGGGTAACTCAGTCAGTCGGAGTCAGTGGTTTTATAAATGTCGGAGTCGGATGATTTTCATGCTGTCTCCACAACTCTGGTTGTCTGCAATCATACTAAGATTTTTCTCTGTGTGTTTTAAAACCAGTCATTAAAAAAAGAGCGCTAATTCTGCATGCCAGGGGGGCTCAGCAGCTAGGACATACAAGAGGGAGAGGGCATCCCTGCCTCGTACCCCTAGCCCGAGGAAAAGATTCAGAGGTCTGATCTACTGGCATATATACTATATACTGGTAAATAGAGTCTGAGAGTACATTTTAAACACCTTGTTACCTTCCATCTCCTCTCCTCTCACCAACTAGCCATCTTGTCTAGTAATAAGTGGGATGGGGAGAATCCCCCTACAGCTGAGATTAGGAAGGAATGCAATGTGCATAGTGTGAACACATGCTCAGTCAGGCCCAAGAGAGTACGAGTAAGAACAGATATGCAGGTCTGCACGATAAGGGTGGGAAGCCTGGATCTTACACACGCATTCATTTTAAAAAGTTGCCTTTAAAAAAGGGCACAGGGTATTGCCGCTACTAGAATATCTGTAAAATTACCTATATACTACTTATTTCCAATATTAATTGTCTTAACCTAACCATACTTTCACACAAGACCCTCCCTCTACTGATGCCTAACCCTAGGACCTCCCTCTACCGATGCCTAACCCTAGGACCTCCCTCTACTGATGCTTAATCCTAAGACCTCCCTCTACCAATGCCTAACACTAAGACCTACCTCTACCGATGCCAAAACCTAAGACCCTCCCTCTACTGATGCCTAACCCTAGGACCTCCCTCTACTGATGCCTAACCCTAGGACCTCCCTCTACTGATGCCTAACCCTAAGACCTCCCTCTACTGATGCCTAACCCTAGGACCTCCCTCTACTGATGCCTAACCCTCGCACCTCCCTCTACTGATGCTTTACCCTATGACCACCCTCTACCGATGCCTAAACCTTAACCCTCCGTCTACCTATGCCTAACTCTAAGACTCCTCTACTGATGCCTAACCCAAAGACCTCCGTCTACCGATGCCTAACCCAAAGACTTCCCTGTACCAATGCCTAACCCAAAGACTGCCCTCTATCGATGCCTAACCCTTAACCCTCCCTCTACAGATGCCTAACCCTAAGACTCCCTCTACTGATGCCTAACACTTAACCCTCCCTCTACCATTGCCTAACCCAAAGACCTCCCTCTACTGATGCCTAACCCAAAGACTTTCCTGTACCAATTCCTAACCCAAAGACTGCCCTCTACCGATGCCTAACCCTATGACCTCCCTCTACCGATGCCTAACCCTAAGACCTCCCTCTACCGATGCCTAACCCAAAGACTGCCCTCTACGATGCCTAACCCTAAGACCTCCTTCTACCAATGCCTAACCCTAAGACCTCCCTCTACTGATGCCTAACCCTAAGACCTCCCTCTACCGATGCCTAACCCTAAGATTGCCCTCTACTGATGCCTAACCCTTAACCCTCCCTCTAAGTATGCCTAACTCTTAACCCCCCAGGTGGTGCCTAACACTTAATAACCTTAATTGCAGCTAAGAGGGTAAATTTGGGCGCCCAATAAAATTTTATCAGGCGCCTCAGCATGCCCAAATTTCCTTTCTTTGCCGCAAATTGTGGCTTTTATAATGGGCGCTTTTGGTGGGGCCCTTGGTACTTTTCCGTTAGCCGGGCGCATCCACTAGGTGGCGTTTATTAGTATTCCCCCTCCAGGCCGCCATGGATAGTAGGGAAAGATGTAATTCTGGTGGAGTTTTATCGCCATCTAGTGGATGCGCCCGGCTAACGGAAAAGTACCGGGCCCTTTTTTCCGCAAGGGCTCCTGCACCATTTTTTCCTGTTCCGCTTGCACCCATCTAAAGTCAGCAGCAACCTCCATAATCCTCTCCCTTCACTAATTAAACTTTCCTTCTCCAGATCATCTTTCCAGTGTCTAGAGAAGGGAAAATGATGCACTGCATGGCAGCCTCCCACACACTCTGTTTTGTGATATGTCACTGTTTGGAGAAAACACATTGTTTTGTGGGCTGATGTACAAATTCCCCTGACCTCTGTCCTCTGCCGCTATGCTGTGCCAATGGAACTAATCACCCAGGTGTGACAGATCTAAAGAGCAGCTTTTTCCATCATGTGGCACGGTCATGTGACCAGCCTGCCTCTGATGTCAGCAGCATCTTATTTTCAAGCAGCTGTAATTGAGTTTTCCAAATGACTTTCAATGTCAGAATTCTGAGGCTCGGACCGGCATTGTTTTAAGGTCCTCTCAGAGGAAATTCCATTTTCACTCAAAAATTGCAATAAGCACAGATAGGGACTGCGCAAGTGTTTGTGCAATTAAATGTTATTAATAGTTATTGTTCCATTTAAATCTGCAGGCAGCTGGAAATTTCCAAAACTGTCAGGATCCTCAAACATTTCAGCAACAGGGCTCCGTTTGAAGTACTGTTGCAATGAGTCTGTCCATGGCGTCCTGACGTACTGCAGGACAGTTAGCAGAGCTAGTATGGTTTTGGGGACCCAGCAGGAAATCTCATAGGGAACAGTTCTCCAATCACAGCACCCCCTTCAACTTGAAGCGTAGTGATTGGCTGAATAGTGTGGGCGTAGTTATTACTACAACCTATTGACGTATTGACATTCTATCACCTCTGCAGTCATTCATGTAATAGCAATAGAGTAAAATCTTTAAGGCCTGAAACACACTGCAGGGCGCTTTTCATTCCATGAGCACTGTGTTTGTGTTACGTTTAAAAAAAAAAAACGCTTTCATTGGCCTGCATAAAAATCACGTCAATTTGCCACGAACACAATCTATATATACAATAGAGTACGTGCCTCAACCTTCAAGCAAGAAGAAGAAGTAGCACCCTGCCCCCAGGGCCGGTCCAAACAAGAAGAAGGGGCCGGTCCAAGCAAGAAGAAGAAGTAGCGCCCTGCACCCAGGGGCGGTCCTAGACTTCCCGCTGAGCTGGAAGGGGTAGCGGGCAGGAAGGGGGTATTGGGCACAGCGGCTGCGCTATTAGTAAGAGGCGGTGGGCGGGGATGACTCACCTCTTCCGCGTTCCAGCGTGCGTTCCACTGTCGTCACTTCCTGCAATGCCGTCCACTTACAATACAGTGGGCGGCATTGCAGGAGATGACGACAGTGGAACGCACGCTGGAACGCGGAAGAGGTGAGTTATCTCCGTCCGCTGCCTCTTACTAATAGCGGCGGCTGCTGCTGAGCTTAAGCT
The DNA here is from genome assembly GCF_040937935.1 of Hyperolius riggenbachi. Taxonomy (NCBI): domain Eukaryota; kingdom Metazoa; phylum Chordata; class Amphibia; order Anura; family Hyperoliidae; genus Hyperolius; species Hyperolius riggenbachi. The sequence goes on from NC_090652.1 coordinate 84,457,873, forward strand.
GGAGGGGGAGCGCAGATGGGGGACCCAAGTGAGGGAGAGGGGGGTCCTGCTGAGCTTAAGCTGGAGGGGGAGCGCACATGGGGGACCCAGGTGAGGGAGGGGGGTCCTGCTGAGCTTAAGCTGGAGGGGGAGCGCTCATGGAGCAATTATGTCATTAGTACAATTTATAGCCACAATATTTTATTTGGAAATAAAGGTGCATTTTTTTCAGTTATGTGTCCATCACTAATTTTAAGCCCATATATGCAAATATAACAGTAATATACCCTTATGCCATACATAGTTAAAAAAAAAAAAGCGGAGTCCCTAACATACAATAACTATTTATGTCTTATTTTTTAAATGTTGTAATTTTTGTTTTCAACAAGTGTCTTTACTTTGGTAACTGGGGTGTGTGTGTGGGGGGGGGGGGGGGGGGGGGAGGTCAGGGAGGGGAGTTCAGGGAGGGAGGAAGAAGATATTACATTTATTTTTTATATAATTTAATAAGTGTAACATGTAGTGAGAAATGTGTATTATTTTTGGCAATAGATGTCCTCACACTCTCTGTCTTTGTGAGACAGAGAAGGTGTTGTTAGAGCAAAGCTCATTGCCTTCTTGTTGAAGCCATGATCTTTGCTTACGGGCACTTTGATTCTTCCCTTTCCCTAATTAAGGCTATGCGGGTTCCGACGGTAAGCGCGGCAGGGGGAGGCCCGCGATCACGAACGGCAGCTGGGGAGGACGTTTTAAAGCGTCCTGTGGTTCGTTAACAGGGACAACATTAAAATGGAGCGTGGGCGGGTAAGGTGGCCACACACCATACAACTTTTTACATTTCTTTTCAGTTCGAGAATTACAGCCAATTTTTCTGATTGATTGTAACATTTAAAAAATCTGACCAATGTACCACACACGTGTTCAATTCTTCCCCAATTATGAAACAATAGATTGAAAACTCTGAAAAAATTGCTTGGGTCTATACATTAATAAAGTGACAATCTACCCTACACTGTTCAATTTTCATAAAAAGCAATCAGAAAAATCCAACACTCCCGATCGACTTATACAGAAACAAAAAGGAAATCCGATCGGATTTCTCGCATGAATGAAAAAAAAAAGCTTTCAATTTCTCGGGACAATGAAATTGAATTGCTGTAAAATTGGATCATTTTATTGTATGGTGTGTGGCCACCTTAGAAGGTTGTATTTTTATAGATATACTGTACAGTACATATGCACAGAGGGAGATACTGGTTGCTTGGCAGTTGGAGAGAAACAGCTGTTATTTCCCACAATGCAACAAGGTTCACAGACAGGAAACGGTCAGTACCTAGGTCCTGAAATAACACTGTGGGAGGGGTTCCACCACAATATTAGCCATACAGACCCCCCCTGATGATCTATTTGAGAAAAGGTAAAGAATTCTTGTGGGAAAGGGGGCATCAGCTACTGATTGGAGTGAAGTTCAATCTTTGGTATAAGTTCCTCTTTAAAGGAAACCTGAGATGTAATAAAATAAAAGCTTTATACTTACCTGGGGGTTCCTCAAGCCCTTCCACACCGATCGCTCCCACACCGTCTTCCTCCGCCTCCTCGCTTGCTCGGTAGAAGCCCCATTGGCTTGGCCAGTCAGGGCGTACTGCGCATGCAGGGCCCGGCTGCGTGCGCTCACTCTTGCGGCTGGGAGCACCCTGAACATGCACAGAACGCTCCCAGCCGGGGGAGGGAGACAGACTGGCCTCGACTTGCCAAACTAACTCGGCTTCTACTGATCAAGCGAGGAGACGGAGGAAGACAGCGTGAGAACGTTCAGCGCGGAGGGGCCTGGAGGAACCCCCAAGTATGTATAAAACTTTTATTATTATTACGTGTCAGGTACACTTTAAGTCCTACTTCTTCCTGATGGAAAAATACATCACATTGTTCCTAGGATGGAAGAATTGCGGCCCTGCTAGTGACTAGGTGGAGACCCCTGGTGTATGGGTGTGAGCAGTGTATCAGGCACAGCAGTCCTGGATGGGTTAAGCAGCTGGAGCACTTGTTGCCCCTCTGATGGAAGTGTAAGTGTGTTTGTGTTGTGGGCAGTCTTGGCTGACTTGCTGTGTTATTCCTGTACACACACACACACTGGCAGGACATGCAGGGTTGCTGTGTGTCCACAGGCCTCCTCTGTGTTGCTATGAGCCACGTGTTTGTCTCCAAGCCTGCAGAAGACTTTACAGGGAAGCTGCAGTGTATTTTCAGCAAGTACACATACTGAGTTGGTGCTATTTTCAGACCCCAGTTTAAGGGCATGTTTCCACTTCTGTGGCTTGTTTGCCATTTTCCTCACATTGCGGTGTTCCTTTGCCTGAGTTTTTCGTGCATTTTACTGTATGCATTTGTAGGGGGTGGAAGGATAATCTTCATACCGCTGCATTCATCTGACCAAAAAATGCCTGAACAGCAGTAAGCATTTCGGAAAACTTAAAGAGGAACTTTAGCGAAAAGGGGAAAAAAATATATCAATACATTGCAGTGTAATTTGTTCATATTGTTTGATCCGCAATCAGCCTGCATGTAATCATGTTTACTACTCGCAGACATGAAAAAAAACAGACAGCACCAACTGCCATTATCTATGACCACACCCACTAACAATGCGATAGGCTAAAAATGTGTTGTTTTTATAGATATACATATGTACAGAGAGAGATACTGGTTGCTTGGGAGTTGGAAAAAGCCGTTATTTCCCACAATGCAACAAGACTCACAGACAGCAAACTGTCAGGACCTAGGTCTTGACATCACAGTGTGGGAAGAGTATAACCACAATATGCATACCCCCCTGATGATCTATTTTGTTACAGTTCCTCTTTAATCTAAACTGCAGGATGCTAGGCCTCCCCATTCTCCTACACTGAGCCCAGTACTTGTCTTTATGTGTGGTAATCAGAAATCAAAAGGCCCTGAAGCCAGTACTGGATCATAGTTCCCAACTGTCCATATTTCGGAGGGACAGTCCCTCTTTGAAAACCAAATCCCACTGTCCCTCTTTCAAGTGTAACCAAGGCGACATGTGATATGATGAGATAAACAAAAGTTTGCTATCTTAAAACAGAAAGAATTTGCGATAATTCAGGTCGGAGTGAGCTTGAGATGTCTCCCAGAGCATCACTGCTGAATATATGCAAATTAACCATTGTACCCTTAGAAGCTAAACACACCTCCATAACCGCTGGAATGCAATGATGTGTTAGCTTGTTAATTTGTACAGAGCCAGAATAATCCAACATGCATACAGACTGTTTTGGATTGTTTGATCCTCATCAGTGCATGGCATAGATTAATTTGGCTCTATGGAGTAGGGATTGTAACACCAAGAGGTACAGACTAACCATGGTCATGCTCATGGTGAACCAGAATTCATTGGAGTGTGTGAGGGGCTACAATGGTCCTAAAAGCCCCCTTACTAAAATACTAAGAAAAACAAGGGTTTGCTTTCTTAAAACAGAAAGAATTTGCGATAATTCAGGTTGGAGTGCGCTTGAGATGTCTCCCAGAGCATCATTGCTGAATATATGGTGAGATAAACATGTGTATGTTCAGTGCAAAACATATTAATAACCAGGCTGTTTTTTCTTTTTTGTTTTTCTGCCTAAAAGAGTTAATTTTCAGGCATGCAAGTGACAGGTTCGGTCTTGTCGGTACCTTGTCAGGAATATAGCACACCTTACTTATAAGCAAATTACAGCCATAAAAGTTTTCCTGGCAGAATACAACTTCTGAGGGCAGGGGATAGATAGAAAAAGGTGAATAGTTCATATTTTAACTCTGGGACACTTGATAAGTCTAATCTCCCTGGTATTAAATCTCCCCCCACACACACACACACAACCTGGCCTAACCCCTCTGGTACTAAATCCCCCCCCCCACACACACACACACACAAAACCTGGCCTAACCCCTCTGGTACTAAATCTCATCCCCTCCCCCACACACACAACCTGGCCTAACCCCTCTTGTACTAAACCCCCACACAACCTGGCCTAACCCCTCTGGTACTAAATCTCCTCCCCCCCCCCCCCCCAACCTGGCCTAACCCCTCTGGCACTAAATGTCACTCCCTCCACACAACCTGGCCCAATCCCCCTGTTACTAAATCTCATCCCCCCCCCCCCCATAACCTGGCCTAACCCCTCTGGCACTAAATGTCACTCCCGCCACACAACCTGGCCCAATCCCCCTGTTACTAAATCTCATCCCCCCCCCCCCCCCATAACCTGGCCTAACCCCTCTGGCACTAAATGTCACTCCCGCCACACAACCTGGCCTAACCCCTCTGGTACTAAATCTCACCCCCCCCCCCCCCCCCCACACAACCTGGCCTAACCCCTCTGGCACTAAATGTCACTCCCTCCACACAACCTGGCCCAATCCCCCTGTTACTAAATCTCATCCCCTCCCCCCCCCCCCCCCCCCCCCATAACCTGGCTAACCCCTCTGGCACTAAATGTCACTCCCGCCACACAACCTGGCCTAATCCCCCTCTGGTACTAAATCTCATTTCCCCCCCCCCAACCTGGCCTAACCAATCTGGCACTAAATGTCACTCCCTCCACACAACCTGGTCTAATCCTCCTCTGGTACTAAATCCCCCCCCCCCCCCCCCCAGGCAACAAGACATCTAGCATGTGTATGTAGCTTGTTTAAACAGGTAAGGCCGGTACAGACACTGATTGTTTAGGCCATCAAACTATAATCTGTACTCAACTTGAAGTCCTGTGTATTAATTACCAGCTCTTATCATATGCTGATAACCTCTCACCATAGCCTTCCACCTTCATAATATCAAGGCACAGCTCTTGTGTGTTCAAGATAAGTAAGATTGTTTTAGGATTCTGAGACACAGATCTATGGACTGGGTGCTTGCTTTGTAATCTCCCCTGCTGTGCATAGCAGATCAGAGTATACAAATGGTCTCTGAGATAAATGTGCTCAAGCACTTTGGGCCAATTGCAAAACAGAAGCGTTTAGCACTACCATTTTGTGCGGGTGATTTTACTGCGATTAGCTTGGTAAAATCACTGTACACTCTCGTGATTCAAAGCGATCGCAGTCAGCGCTTTTATAAGCACTGTATCACGATCGCTCCTGAATCGCGGTAAAATTATTCAGGGAACACGTTTTGCAATTGCGCAGGTCTGATATGCTTTATTTTTCTGATCAATTTTGTATGGAAGTGATTGGGAAATCGATCAGAAAAACGATCGGGAGTCAGATCAGACCTGTTGGAAATAATCTATTGGAACCGTCTATCATTGTGTGTACCAGGCATTATTATTCTCCTCAGCTATAAATACTGCTCATTCATAAGGTAAACGGGGAGAGAGAAATCATGCGTTAGATCAGATAAATATAAGCAGTAAGGGCCTTTTTCCACTGCCCTGTGATCTGCAATTTGATTCTGATCGCAAATCGCAAGGTACATTAAACTAATGGAAACTGCAGCAGCAATTTCCATTAGTGCAATCCGATTGAGATGCGATTTTGGTCACAGCGCAATCGTCGTCCTGCCGCGTTTTGTATGCGATTGAGCTGTACTATAATGAGTATAGTACAGTGATGGCTAACCCTGGCACTCCAGCTGTGGTGGAACTACAAGTTCCATGAGGCATTGCAATACTCTGACAGCTCTAAGCATAACTCGGGGAGGCAGAGGCATGATGGGATTTGTAGTTTAGTCACAGCTGGAGTGCCAAGGTTAGCCTTCACTGGTATAGTAGCTCAATCGCAATCGCATGGTGGAAATTGAAACGCGATTGCATTTTATTGTGGAAAAGAGTACTGTGTTAGCCATCAGTAAAAGCAAGAAGTTTTCAATCAGGATGATATCATTTATTGGCTAACTTAGAAGAAAAGCAATAAGCTTTTGGCTAATAATAAGCCTTCCTCAGACTGAGTTCTGTACACACAGGAATCAGTCTGACGAAGGCTTCATAGCTGAAAGCTTATTGCTTTTCTTCTAAGTTAGCCAATAAATGGTATCATCCTGATTGAAAACTTCTTGCTTCTAGATCAGATAAGGAGAGATAAATTGTAACTCCTCCTTTTGTGTCCTACCTGATCATGCACCTCCACTACTGCGAACCCATGCTATGCATCTGAGGGAACCTAACTTGCCTAATCTCCATGCTCCCATCCAGTGACTGACTAAGCATTACCTGGTACTCATACTGTGCTGCATGATCTGATCTTTCTTGTATTCAGGTATTGTCATATTGCTGTATGTCACCCCTAAATATTGTATGTATCCCTATTTATTGTCCAGCGCTGCGTAATATGTTGGCGCTTTATAAATACAATAAATAATAATGATAACTTAACCCCCTTGCTGTTCCAATTATGTCGGCAAGGGGGTGGCGCAGAACTTTTTTTAAAAAAAATTTTTTTTAAATCATGTAGCTAGCCTAGCACTAGCTACATGATAGCCGCTGAGCAGCGGCATCCCCCCACCCACTCCAGCGATCTGCGCAAGCAGGAAACCCCGTTCAGAATGGGATTCTTCCCTCGTCGCCATGGCGACGATCGTGATGACGTCACCGACGTCATGGACGCCAGAGGGAGTCCCGATCCACCCCTCAGCGCTGCCTGGCACTAATTGGCCAGGCTGCGCAAGGGATCTGGGGGGGGGGGCGGCGTGGCGGGTAGCGGCGAATCGGCGGGTAGCGGCGGCGATCGCGTACTACACGCAGCTAGCAAAGTGCTAGCTGCGTGTAGAAAAAAAATTGCGAAAATCGGCCCAGCAGGGCCAGAACAATCCTCCTGCGCAGGTTACCCCGAGCTCAGCTCGGGATAACCGGCAAGGAGGTTAATCAGTAAGGCTAGATAATCATGAAATTAGTTTTGTGAATCAACCTCTATTTACTGTATTTTTTGGACTATAATGCTGGGAATACACGGCTCGATTCTGAGCTGATAAGATGGTTAAATAGATAATTTCCGACATGTCCGATCACCGTTCGATCGTTTTGCCTCTCGATTTGTCATTGAAGTGTGTATGAAGACAGGGCCAGCGGCGGACACGGTAAAGTATACTGCACAGGGCACTGGGGGGACGGACATTTTACATTGGGTGGACAATGTCGTGGTTCCATTGTGTTCACCACTCATCCCGAAATTGCATGCCCTTACCGCCACGCACCTGATCAAGCAAATCGGCCTGAGATTTTGCAGCATGTCCAATCAATACATGCGACCAATTACGACCCGAATTTAGTCACACCGTCGATCGAACATGCTCTTAGTGACATCGAGTTTCATCTGGTTATAATAATTGAATCGGATGGTCGATCAGCTGCCAAGTCGCCTGATGACCTTAAAGTGGATCCGAGATGAACGTTTACTCATTGCATAATTGTCTTCCTTTCCTATTGTTTATAGGGCATTCCTCAAGCCAAATACTTTTTTGTTTTAATACTCTAATTCCCTATAAACTAAACAAGCCATGCCCACAGGTTTTCAGAGAGCCAAGGCACTTTCAGACAGTAGCAAGGGCTCATGGGAGCTCAATCTGGGCAGGAGGAGGGGGAGGTATTACTAGCCAGAGATTTCAGAGGCAGAGGGGAGGAGGAGGGGGGATTAGGTTTTTTCACAGGCTGAGTGCTCAAGATACAGATAAGCCTGCCTCTGTGTAATGTTTACAAACAACATGGCTGCTGTCATTGTATCATAGGAAGAAATGATCATATTCTATTGAAGCTGGTTGCAGCTAGATTTGCTGTGTAAACTATCTAAACTTTAGATAAGACATATAGACAAGTTACTTGTTATAGTTAGTTTTTCATCTCGGATCTGCTTTAAGTTGATATGCTTTTATGTTATGCCCATGAATCGGTTACCCATATTCCCTTGTTTTATCGCATACTTTTTTTCACTTGCTGTTCCCACTTTTTCTCGCCTTGAGGGCTTGTTCACACTAAGGGTGTTTTCATCTTTTTTTTAGGCGCCAGCGATTTTCAAAATCACCCTAAGGGCCCATTCAAACTAGAGCGTTTTGTCGTCATTTCGGCAAAACGCTCAAACGCTAACGCTTTTTAAAAGCGCTAGCGTAATGAAACTCTATGTGCCCCTTCTTACTTGGGCGATTTGCGCTAATTGCCGCAAATCGCCCAAAACCTGGCAAAAACGCGAAATGCAAACGCGTCGCCTGCACCATTTTCAGGCGATTTCCCGGCGATTGCGTTCCAGTGCTATAGAAGCGCTAAACGCGATTGCGGCAAAATCGCTGCTGTGTTCAGTGAATTTTCTGCGTGATATCGCGAAAAAAATCACTCCTGCAAAACGCTGGCAAAAATCGCCGGCGTTTTGTAAGTGTGACTGGGGCCTAAAAGCGCTTGTGCAATGATTCCTTATGAGAGTGTTCACATCTGAGTGGTTTGTTTCCTATCCGCTCACCAAAGTGCTGCCTCTACCAGCTTCGGGGTGATTTGGCTATAATGGAAGGTATAGGGAAATCGCAAAATGCTTGAAAAAGCGCTTTGTGTAGTGATTTCCCCAGCGCTTAAATGAATAAATACATGATATTTATTCATTTCCGGGTCAAAGAGTTCACTTCCTGTCTTGCGTCAGAGGTACAGAGTACCTAGCAACCTCATGGTGAACCATAACTCCTAGGAGTGTGTAAGGGGCTACAATGGTCCTAAATGCCCCCTTACTAAAATGCTATAGAAAACATTAGTTTGCTTTCTTAAAACAGAAAGAATCTACGTCATGAAGTGGAAAAAAATCACTCTGCAAAAGCGCTTAGCAAAGCGATTTATAAAAAAAAAAAAAAAAAAAAATCGCAGCGTGCAGGTAAGCGTCGGGCGGCGCTAAAAAAGATCGCCCACAAAATTGCAAAATGCTGGCGTCATCGATTGCGATTTTAGATGTGAACAAGGCCTGAGAGATGTTTAGCCTAGAAAGCAGACTTCCTGACTTTGCTCTGAGTGTAGAAAAAGAACAAAGCAGAAAAAGAAATTGGACTTTGATCAGATCATAGACTAATTTGCATGATGAAAGCAATTCATTAATTGTTAAAGAAAAGATTAATGAGCTTGACTTGTGTTTTTGAGCTGTTATTATGGTAAAATTATCTTTTAAAAAATTGTCTTGTTTTCACCTGGGGCTGGCGGGCCTGCTTGTGAAATGGTATTCTGATAGATGTGGATGTCAGGCCCCTTTCACACTGGTGCATTGCGTTACCCTGTCTTGCCAATAAAAGTCTATGAGCCATTTCATACCTGGCGCGGCGCGATGCGTTCCGCCAGAAGTGACCAATTTGCTGCAAAGGCACACGGGCGTTGTCGGGCAACTTGCGCGGCAACATGCGGCAACCGGAAGTCATGTAAGTCTATGGCGACGCAGCTTTTTTTTTTTTTTTAAATGCGTTGTGGGCTTGTGGCGTGCATGCGCGGAAGCGTATTTTTTCAATACACTTGAAATGCAATTCTAATCTTGGCCACAGGAAGTGAGTCTTACTTTCTGCTTGACCTGCAGCCAGTAGGAAGATTACTACATATTTGCTGTGGGAATCCCCGAATGCTTTTTAAGTGTTGTTGTGTGATGAGGTCATCGCACCACAGCGCTCCGGTGTGAAACCGGCCTCCGTCTCCAAGATGCGCATGCGTGGAGGGGAATGGCACTATGTTTAACCATGAAGAAGAACGCTGCAGATATTAGTTTTGTCTTCCCAGACATGAATAAGCACACTTTCCCTAGGGCTCATTCACACTAGTGGATGTGTTTAAAACACATCAACAATCCATGTAAAAAAAACCACATGCGCTAAAATGCATTGAAATGAATTGAAATGTGCATTTTGAGGACGAGTCTGTACAAATCACTCAGAGCTCCCATGTTCACATGCCTGCTCTTAATAAAACCCATATTTTTCCTCATCTCCTCCTGTCCAGCGCTGCTGATAGGTTCCCATGTCTCTTTGGGCGGGTCTACAGATGACATGATTGCAGGGGCTTCATCCAATCACATCATCATACTCGCAGAGGCCAATCAAATTCATTTCTCCCAGATCACTGTCTACTGGTTCACAGTGATAGTGATAGGCAGGGCACAGCAACAAGTCAGAGTTTAGGCCTAGGGCTCGATTCACAAAGCGGTGATAACCCAGTTAAAGACTTTAGGCGTGATAACCATTTTTATCATGCCTAAACTCAGTTTAGGCATGATAAGTTTAGGCATGATAAGTTTAGGTGTGATAAGTTTAGGCATGCTAAGTTTAGATAAGTTTATTACGCGTGCAAAGTCTCGCACGCAAAGCAGCGCCATTAAACTCTATGCAAAGTGCACCAGACTTTGCTAGCGCAAAACTTTTGATCAGCTGTGCACTGCGGTGCTAACCCAGTTGGTGCTTAAACTTATCATGCCTAAACAGAGTTAAGGCGTGATAAAGGGCTTTTCACCACGGTGCTAACTGTTAGCACCGCTTTGTGAATCAGGCCCCTAGTCCGCAAAGTGAAGCCGGGAACTAAATCAGTTTCCACCAGGGCTGTGGAGTGAGAGCAATTTTGGGTACCTGGAGTCGGAGTTGGTGGTTTCATAAACTGAGGAGTCTGATGATTTTTGCACCAACTCCACAGCCCTGGTTGCTATGGGCCACGAGTGTTGCACTGGCAGACATGAAAAAATACAGACATCACCAACTGCCATTATCTATAACCACACCCCCTAAGAATTTGATAGGCTAAAAGGTTGACTTTTTTTTATAGATATAAATAAGCACAGTGGGTTGGAAACATCCATTATTTCCCACAATGCAACAAGGCTCACAGACAGGTCCTGACATCACATGGTAAGAGGGGTATCACAACAATATCAGCCATACGGACCCCACTGATGATCTATTTGAGAAAAGGAAAAGATTTCTCATGGAAAGGGGGTATCAATTACTGATTGGGATGAAATTGGTCACAGTTCCTCTTTAGACTGGTTTCATATTGGGTGTTCCGTTCTCTGTAACAGAAGGAACGCACACTGTCTTTGGCTCTAGACTTTTTGCTGTCTGAGGCAAACTTGTGAGGATGCTCCCCCCCCCCCCCCCATAGGTAGTATAATTACCCCCAGTATAGGTAGCCTGGTGGGGGTAGCAGCCAGAAAGGCCCCCGGGTCCTCCCCATTCTGCGCTCCAGGCAGCGGGCGAGGAAGTGATGACTCACCTCCTTCCGTGTTCCAATGCCACCCACTGTACTTCCGCAAGTAAAGTGGGCAGCATTGCAGGAAGTGACGAACGGTGGAACGCAGCGCTGGAACGTAAGGAGGTGAGTCATCACTTCCCAGCCCGCTGCCTGATACTTGTACATAGCGATAATAGCTGGAGGGGGAGCACAGACCGGGGGGGGGGGGGGCAGGTGGGGTGAGGGTCCGACAAACCCCACTTACGCTGCCTGAGGAACAGGGGAGGACTGGCTAGGGGGAGATTTCCCCCCAGGCTGCCTCTCATTTAATGATTTAGGGCTGGCTGATCCACCAATCTTTTCGATAATTATTATTGAATCAGATGAAAACCTGTGCTGCCACAAGCATGCCCAATCAACGATTTGACTGATTTGGGGTGGAAATTACTGTATATTCCTGCTTATAAGACTACTTTTTAACCCTTGAAAATCTTCTGAAAAGTTGGGGGTCGTCTTATACGCCGGGTGTCATTGATGCAGGGTGATACGCCCTATCCTGTTACCGCCTCTCAGATCTCCCTGCTGAGGGAGCGCAATCTATTCTTCCATACCACTCTGATAAACAGGTAGACAAGGAGAGCTGACCAGTCTACTTAAGGAGAGTTGACCAATGCAACAAGTCAATTGACTATATACTGTTATATACTGGGTAACACATACAGTACAGCACCAGTATCTGTTCATACACAGCACCAGTACATGATTTTTTTATTTTTATTTGGTGTGCGTTGGAAGAGGGGTAGTCTTATACGGCGAGTATATTCCATACTCTATATTTTAACTGGAAAAGTTGGGGGGTCGTCTTATACGCCCAGTCGTCTTATACGCTGAATATACGGTAGTTGAATGTATTGATCTGAGATGCTGGGAAATCTCAGGTCGATGTGTTCGATTAAGTGCAGCAATCACAAACGATGAATGTGACGGAAACCCGGGCCATTGTCCCTCAAAATATATTATGTGCCCCCCGATGCCTGTGCATTATACTTTACCTGTCACGCTGTCCCTCAAGTGTCCTTGCTGTATTTCTGCATTGGCGCCCCACATGACCATCGGCATATAGCACGTGGGGCGCATGTGTGACATCATTTGGGCTGGGGCTGCCGTGAAAACGGGCCTCTACTTTGTGTTTTCCATCCAGGCCAAAAGGCCCCAGTCCTCCCCTGCTGAGGAACCTGCCTCACTGTTGAGTGTGAACCCTGACTAAACAGAAAGGCCTAAAAAAGCCTAGTCTACTGCTGATTACAGGAAAATGCAAAAGGAGAGCGGGCCTTCTTCTGCATCACTGTAGATGGCTCTGCAGCACGTGATGACTGTTTCTTTACCGAGAGCTGGAATCTGGCAGCAGCATGGATACTTCCCCGGCTACCATTATTCATGTGAGGCTTGCTGACACTTGATGGACATCTCCAGCACTTTTCACTTAGTAAGAAGCAGGCCTCCTTGATGAAATGCGTGTCTCTTCTCACTGTTTAGAAGATGTGAGAGTTCAGCTGTTTATGGAAGGCCTGTTCTCTTGGCCTGCTGCTCAGAGCTGCACCTTGGTGGGCGGTGTCTGTAGAGGTACGGCTGGTGGCACCATCAGCGTCTGGAATATGGTCAGTGCCAAGTGGCTGCCAGTTAAATACCTATTAGCACAAGTGCTTCCGTAACTGGGATCTCATGAACGGCAATCAGTGCCAGCATGCTTTATCTCAGAGACGTATCTCAAACTTCCTGTGTTTATTTTTCCTGTAAAATGATGAGGTCTGAAGAACAATGTCCTTTATTTTTCATCATGTATGGCAAGTGCTAGATAGCATCTTCTTCATCTGTCATGGCCTAATTATGCTTTCATTTAAAAAGAAAAACAAACACTCTGTGGATGAGAAAAAAGCAAACAAAACATATTGGAAACCTTCTAAATACTTTCGAAGGGCTGGAACCCACTAGGGTGTTTTTGGCAGCATTTTGGGAACACCGACAACCGCCGGCGATTCCCAGAAACGCTTTTCTAATGTATATGAATGGGACTGAATCCCCTTACGCGATTGCGATTAAAGGACACATCCGAGGACATTAAAATAAAAAAAATCCACTTACCTCAGGCTTCCTCCAGCCTCCCTGTGCCCACACCGCAGCCCCACCCCACGCTGGTGGTCCAGGGTCCCCTCTGGTGCAGGATGCCGACTCAATGAGCCGCACAGTGGAACGCAAGAAGATGCAGAAAGATGCCGACCTGGCAAGGTGGGCATCTGCATCGGAGGTGACCGGCCAGTGGAGCTGGGGCGAGGGCTGCCAGGGGTCGGTGGCCAGGGGCTGGAGGAAGCCCAAAGTGGATCTTTTTTACAGGACATGCAGCATTTTGAGCACATTTATGCTCCATGTTAAGTATAGAAGCGATTTTGGGAGGCCGAGCAATTACAATTCAAATAAACCTTATTACACTCACCAGGTGTCTGGATTTCCATCTTCCATCCTTAGCCCTGCCCCCTAATGGAATAGGTCACAGGCGTTTCTCTGATTGGTGGTAGAAAAGCAAATATAACCTCTTCCTTTAGGGGGGCGTGGCTATGGATGGTATCTGGACACCTGGTAAGTATAATAAAGTTTATTTAAAGAAAATTAAACCTGAATCGCTAATCGGAAGCATTGTACAGTTTACTGTACAGCGCTTCTAATCGCCAGGAAATTCAAGCACAATCGCCCTAGGAATCGCTGCTCACAATACTGCGGCGATTTTAAAGTGCTGCAGCGATTCTTAGTGGGGTCCAGGCCTAACAGGACTGCCTCAGTATTATAAAACCTGGAAACTTTTGAATTTTAGGGGATTGCTAGGAACAACTTCTGACCCCACATGGCCTTGTGCCTACCTCTGCACCAGGCCTGAATTTACCTCACAGGAGCCTATAGGCACAGATGTCCTGGCACTTTAGACTTCGCTCCATGAATATACAAAACCACGCCCAACCACACCACAAATGTTCTGGCTGTCCGAGCTGTCACTTCTCCCCCTACTTCCCTTGCCCATCATAGGTAGCTACAGGTGTCCCCTAGCATTAGGTAGCCAGAAGTACCCTCAATATTAAGTAGCTAGAGGTTCCCCCAATTATTAGGTAGCCAGTGGAACCTTAGTATTAAGTAGCTTGAGGTGCCCTTGACTGATGGGAGATCTCAGTAGGGTGAGTAACCCCTAATTTACACTCTCATCAGGACCCTGCATAGGGAAGGAGGGAGGGAAGCACTTGGGGAGGGGAATGAGCTTCCTTTCCATCATCAGGCGCCTGTAGGCACGTGCCTACAGTGCCTTATGGTAAAACCAGCCATGCTCTGCACTGATGCAGAGGCCCTTGGCTGCTGAGGGCACCAACACGTACCTGGTCTTCTCTACTAGAGGGTCTGTTTGTTCTCAAAGATCTATTACAGTTTGAGCAAATAGCAAATACGGACAAAGGAGTTCTACTCTATATAGTATAACATAGTGTGTGTATGGTTGTCTCCCAAGTTCCACTGAAGTCTTAGGTGCCCATTAACAAAACCATCTTTCTTTTCCAATTGCCTGAAGTGTTTCCAAAGCTCTGTGACCACCCCTACCTTTTTGCCTTGGTCCACTCCCAGCTCAGCAGCCGTAGCCTAATAGGTGGCTTTGGGCTGCAGCACTGCAAGTGTGTGTGTGTGGGGGGGGGCACAGGGCTTTGGAAACACTTTAGGCAAAAACCGTCATGGCAGTTTTGCCAAGTAAGGGGCGGGGTTTAGACGAGTAGACGAGTAATGATTTACGGCTGAGCAGGTGAAATACTAACCCTGGCACCCACTGATTCTTGCATAACTTTCACAGGGGTCCGTATACCCGACTGTTCCAATCCAACAAACCGTCCATTTTCATTGGCAATGTGATCACATTGTAAAACATTTGTTAGAGGAGATGACATTTTTTGTATTTCTCTGTAGTGTTTCCTGTGACCCTGAATGGCTTTGCCTTGGTTGTTGGACACAATATCAGCACTGGCAACAGTGTTACACTGTTTCATTACAAGATATCTGTCTCACGTGTACCTCCACACACTGTAACCTGCTATTTTGTTGGCTGAATGTAAGATACAGTTGTTGTTTTTATCTTTATTTCTTTTTATTTCTGTATATAAAGGTAAAAGCTAAACTCCCAACCAGAGAACTAAATAAACAGGTGGGATGCAGAATACATCAAGTGCCCTGCAAAGCACAACTTGTAGTTGCGTCTGGCAGTCCTGTGATTCACCGCAAAACAACGGCGCCTGTACCAAGGGCGTAACTAGACTTAATAGGGCTCCCCTGCAAAAGATGATAGCATGGGGCCCCTTTGGTCCCCGAACCCCATGCGGGTCACCTGATCGAGAGCTGGCGAATGACAGCAAAGAGTGTTCTGCTGTGAACCAGCGCCTGGAAGCAGGAAAAAATTACACTTGCTCCTGCACACGGTTTTTGTGAGGGAATAGGGTGTTTTTTTTTGCTAATTAGCTGCACTTGCGATAGGTGAGAGGGAGGAGGGGACCCCAAAGCCTTTGGGCCCCCCTGCAATGGCAGGGCTCGCAGCGGTGATTGTTACGCCCATGGGCCCGGTACAACGTAATGGAGGGTGTAGGTAGCTCAGATTTTTATGATTTCTCCCAACCTCTTACACAAGTAAAATATCCCCCATAAGCGACATTTGGGGCTAGTTCTCACTCGGGCGCTTTTCACAGCCTTTCAGCGCTTCGTCAGCAAAGCGCTGAGACACAGGTAATCCTATGGGATTACTCTCCCTGCATCGCTTGCGGTGAAATTTCCACAAATAGTAAAAGCGCTGCATGCAGCATTTTCCGAGCAATCGTGATATGATTCTTGTTCACTGAAATGAGAATCAAAAAATTGCAATGCAAAATTGCAATCGCGTTTTGCGATTTCTAGTGTTAATGGGCCCTAAATCGCAACCTTTTAATTCATCTGATCAGATTGGTTAGGAGAATTTTGTCCATTAGTGGTCCCAAATGATCATTTCCGATCGCTCAAATGAAGAATCATTTGCCAACAATCGTTCAGCAAACGGTAATGTTACTAGGTGTCTGGCTTTGTTGACAAGAAGATAATATGGAGGCTAAAAGCAGTGGTTGGCTGGGAACCACATGAAATTCGTCAACCCTTAAAGAGGAACTCTAGGAAAATAATGTAAAAAAAAAGTGCTTCATTTTTACAATCATTATGTATAAATGATTTAGTCAGTGTTCGCCCATTAAAAGCTTTCCTCTCCCTGATTTACATTCTGACATTTATCACATGGTGACATTTTTACTGCGGGCAGGTGATGTCAGTGAAAGTAGCTGCTGCTTGCTTATTAGGCAGTTGGAAACCACTGTAAACAGCTATTTCCCACAATGCAACGAGCTTCACGGACAGGAAACTGCCAGGACCATGGTCCTCACAGTTTCCCGTGGGAAGGGTTTCACCACAATATCAGCCATACAGAGCCCCCTGATGATCTGTTTGTGAAAAGGAATAGATATCTCATGTAAAAGGGGGTATCAGCTACTGATTGGGAAGAAGTTAAATTTTTGGTTACAGTTTCTCTTTGAGAAGCCGCCAGTTTCTGGACTGAGGGGAGGAAGTGGGATAGTAAGTGTACAGCATATAGTGCTATAGCTGTGTAGAGTGAGGAGTGTAGATCAGACATATCAGTTACTTACGCTGTCTTGGAACTTCTTGTTTCACCCACACATGTAGGGTAAGATTTGCAAAGACCAAGAAAGAACACTATGACGTAAGAGGAGGAGCTTTCCGGTCCGGAACAGCCAACCAGAATACTTTCATTTGGCAGCTGCAACCTGATTGCTTGCTGTAGCCTACAACTGAACATTTTTCACTCGTCTTGATAAACGAGCTCCACAGAGATGAAACTATCAGCATTGAATTTTGACAGCAACAGGAATACTCTGTAGTGGCCCATACTCACGAGGGACTTTTGTCGCCTCAACACGCGGCGCTCGCGTGTTGCGGCGACAGGTCGCCCGTGAGTATGGGCCGCGCGCACTCCGAACAGTCGCCCGCAACGGGCGCGCACCCCGAACTGTCGCCCGTCGCTGATGTCGCCAGGCGATTGAAAAGTTCAATCGCCTGGCGACAGTCGCCGCCGCAACTCCGCCGCAGCTGTCGCTAGTCCGCGTGAGTACGCGGACTAGCGACAGCAACCTCCATTGAGGTATGAAGAGCTTCCGGCGGAGGGAGGAGGAACGTCGGCGACAGCTTCCGTCATGCCGATGGTCCCTCTTCCGCGTGTGTACGCGGAGGGACCTGGCGAGGAGCTGTCGCCGGCCTGTCGCCCACACGCTCACGTGTGCTGGCGACAGGCATCATTTGCTGCCCGTGAGTATGGGCCATTACTCTTTCATCTCTTCATAATGATGTCATTTTGAAGTGACCCTTTGGCAATGTAAGCAAAGCAGCATATGATGAGAGTCATGTATGACCAGAGGTAACCTTCAGTGACTAAAGGAATTTGTGTTCTAGAGATACTGTATGTCCAGAACTAACAATGCTGCTGATAGTGTTGAGCAGATTATCCCCTCATGTCAGGAGGAAGTTCCACCTCTTTGAACTTTTGAATATTTCGTGTTACCTATCTCGGTCCATGGTGTCCTTTGATTCTTTATTTTCTTCTCCAAGTTCCTTTGGTCTTCCTCTTCTTCTTCTATTTTGGAATGTCCTGCTTAAGACTTTTTCTTAATGGCATTATTCTTGGGAAGAGTGGGGCCAATCCAACTCCACTTTCTTCCTTTGTTCTATATTTCCACTGGTTCTTCTTTGTCCCTCTCCTACAACTCTTTGTTTGAAATGATATTTGGCGCCCAGATATTAAGTATTCTTCTAAAGACTCATACAATCGCTTGAATAAAGGCGGCCAATAATGATCGCCTCAGCCGATAATCAAGCATGTCTACAGCGACCCTCAACCTGCAAGCGATCTGCCTAGTGGATCAACACACTCCCCTGCGATGGCTGATCCCATTGTTTATGCAGCTCCTTAACCCACCATGTGACGTCACACGTGCCGCTCCATTGGCCCTCCATCTACCCAAATAGCCACACAGGTGACTCATGTCTGTGCAGCCTGGCCCAGCGTTGTCGCCCAAATATAAGGGAAGACGCCGAGAGCCCAGTATAGTGTAGTATGTACTGTAAATTGGGTATGGAAGGTAAGTATAGGTAGGTTATACTCACAAACCAGGGTTACAGTCCAGGTAACCACTATGAAGGCAGGTGAGGAGATTAGACCTGTCCCCACTGAGGATTAAGAAGTCGCTCTCTGTAGATCGGGAAAAAAGAAGAATTCCCCTCCACCAGGGGTGGAAACAACTTCAAAAGTAGTACAGAGGCGCCAACAGGATAAAAACAATATTTCTTTAAAATGGATAAAATGAAGTAGGTAGCGGTGGACTTACCCCTCCAAAACAGACACAAAAATTGCTGTTTTAAGCAAAAATCTGTTTATTTACATACTCCAAACAAGGTGCAACGCGTTTCGCGGGTATATCCCACTTCCTCAGGCAATAAATAGGAGCATATCACCAATGCGGTCCGGTACATAGCCTGGCGCCTCTGTGAGGCTTGCTCCTATTTATTGCCTGAGGAAGTGGGATATACCCACGAAACGCGTTGCACCTTGTTTGGAGTATGTAAATAAACTGATTTTTGCTTAAAACAGCAATTTTTGTGTCTGTTTTGGAGGGGTAAGTCCACCGCTACCTACTTCATTTTATCCATTTTAAAGAAATATTGTTTTTACCCTGTTGTCGCCCAAGGACATCGTGTCCCGATCCCCAACAGGTGGAATCCATCAAAGGTGTGCAGGCACCTTAAGGCAGTGATTAACAAAGGCTTGGAGGCTTCTTGTTATCTCTATTGTCACCTTGACATCCATACAGGAGGGCTGCCTTCAGATGCAGATGCCTCTTTCAAGGCAAAAGCGGTAACACTTCACCATTCCACTAACTACCAGTTACCAAGTTACCAGAGAGGGTACCTGGATTCGGGCACTGGTGAGGGAGATGAAAGCTCAATGGAGTTATGAACTGCGCTATGCTTGGAATCTACTGTAGTTTAACCTCTGAAAGTGGTTGGGGGTCTCGTAAAGAGCATATTTTTCTGAACTCTGCTATTTGAAAGGGAAAATGGAAAAAGGAATCTGGTTTTTAAGTTCCTTTCATAGCGGCAGAGCCACGTTGTGAAGAATGAAAGGCATCCACGTAACGGTATTTCCGCACAGAGTCATGCTGAACCCAGAGGCAGTCTAGGCAGAGTTGGTGATGCAGCCCAGTTGTTTGAAAAGCAGAGGGCTTGCTGTTGTTTGGGTAAAGCACAGTGATGAGTCAGTAGAGGAGTGTCCTTGTCCCCTCCTCCCTCCTTGTCTGCACTGTGGGCTGGAATGTGGTGCAGGGGTATATTTAGAAAAAAAAAACTTTGCCCACCCACACCCCCCACCCGTGGGAGACCAGGCCCTCCAAGGTTGGAAGCCATCCTGCAGAGCCTGGGAGGCAAGTGCAGGATGACAGCAATTCCCACCAGAGCCCTTAACTCGTTCGCAGCCATCATGTGTTGTACTGTCAGGCTGAGTGTTGGAACTTTCTGTGTTAAAGAGAACCCGAGGTGGGTTTGAAGAATGTTATCTGCATACAGAGGCTGGATTTGCCTATACAGCCCAGCCTCTGTTGCTATCCCAAACCCCCCTAAGGTCCCCCTGCACTCTGAAATCCCTCATAAATCACAGCCACGCTGCTGACAAACAGCTTGTCAGAGCTGGCTGTGTTTATCTCTATAGTGTCAGTCTGCTGCTCTCCCCGCCTCCTGCAGAACTCCGGTCCCCGCCTGCATCCCTTCCCTCCCTGCTAATTGGAGGGAAGGGATGGGGGCAGGGACCGGAGCTATGCAGGAGGCGGGGGAGCAGCCGAGACTGACACTACAGATGTAAACACAGCCTCACAGCACGGCTGTGATTTATGGGGGATTGCAGAGTGCAGGAGGACCTTAGGGGGGTTTGGGATAGCAACAGAGGCTGGGCTGTATAGGCAGATCCAGCCTCTGTATGCAGATAACATTCTTTAAACACACCTCGGGTTCTCTTTAAGAATGGGACTGGTTCATTCTTCTGTCTTTAGCCAGGGCTGCACTGTGTTGTGGCTGGTGTTGCACATTAGGGCCTGAAGAGATCACTGTCTAGACACTTGGTTTGGTAGAATGTGCACAGGCTTCCCTTTGGTGGTGGGAGGGAGTAGAGGAGCAGCAGACTTCCAGAATTATCTCATCTCGGGATAGGATAACAGCAATTCACAGTGAAAATCCAAGGTGGGGATTGCTTATGATTACATTGAACAGGGTCAAGGGTGTAAGTATGAGGGTTGTCCAGAAAGTAACAGTCATTTGCTTTTATCTGCCATGCAAGGTGTTCTATCTGTGTCATGTAACTTACATCTGTCAGGTAAATCTCTTCTCTCTCTGCACCACTTGTCACATGACTACAGAATGCAGGTAACTGTTTGTTCAGCAACATGTACAAGTAGTGCCCGATTCATCCAGACTCCTGTAAAACTTGGCACAAAGATTCCACCACAGAGACCATAAAGTCAAATCCAACTTTTAGTTTCACCCCTGCCCCCAATTTTGCAGTTATACAGAAAAATGTGCCTATGTATTATTTTTCAGTATTTATATAGTACCAACAATTTGTGCGGTGCTTTACAGAGTATATATAGTCTTGTCACGAACTGTGATTACAGAACTCAGGTAACTGATTGTTCAGCAACATGAACAATACTGTACAGGCTGCCCCTACACAGAGTGAGATCTGAGCGTTGCCACAGCCGCGCTTATACTTGACATGTAGTGTTCCTCCACCGCCCAGTAATGGCACCGTGTGTCAACGCTTGACACGCGTGGTGTTACAACCGCTGCATTTAAATTGCACCCGAATTGCTCTGGCAGGCGGCAGACGGGATGCTGAACTGCTCGGCAAAGGCACAGTTCATCCTCTCGTCTGAAAGGGTCCTGAGGCTGAGCTGAAAGAACAGCTTTCTTATCTCGCAGGACTGGAGTAGCAGGACACAGTCTACATGGAGTTTGTATTTTCTCCCCATGCTTGCGTGGGTTTCCTCTGAGCGCTTCCGTTTCTTCCCACCTCCCTAGTAACATGCTGATAGGTTAGCTGGCATCCTCCCAAGTTTGTCCTTGGTGGTGGATTATATGCAGAGCCTCGCAGAAGAATGATTAGTGACATGAATTGTTTAATACACTCTGTTAAGCACCGTGGAAAATGTCAGAGCTGTATAAATGCATAATAACAATACAGCTGCAAAACATACATCCATACAGACCTCTTACAAACATCCCAATGCTATAAAGGGCCTCCTCCATTGTACCCTGGCCATCCTAATGCTGAGGATACACGGTACGTTTCTGTACCGTGTATCGACCA
Organism: Hyperolius riggenbachi; assembly: GCF_040937935.1. NCBI lineage: Eukaryota > Metazoa > Chordata > Amphibia > Anura > Hyperoliidae > Hyperolius > Hyperolius riggenbachi. Next base: position 84,479,524 of record NC_090652.1, read on the forward strand.
GCTGATCCGGCCAGCTGATAATATTCAGCTGGCCCGATCAAGCCACTCGACCCCCTGCCCGCTCGATTCATGAGCGGTAATGCGGCGGGGGCGCGGCTGGGGTCGATCCGGCGGCTAATCGGCCGCCGGATCGACCCGTGTATTCCCAGCATTAGACAGACCGGATAGTGAGCAATCTAAGACCACACAGTGTAAGGTAGGCACTAGAGGCAGAGATTACAAGCCCCTCCCCCCCTCAAATTGTGAAAATAGATAGCAAATATGCCCCCATTAGGAAGACCTCCTGCCCAGTTTAGCCAGATGTGCCCCCAATATTAGGTAGGTTCCCCCAACACACTACACCAGTATAGGCAGCCAGATGTACCCTCGGTATTAGGCAGCCCCAATAGCCAGATGTTCCCCAGTATTAGGTAGCCCTCTCCCCATTATAAATAAGCAGAAGTTCCTCCAATATGAGGTAGACCTCTCCCTAGTATAAATAACCAAATGTGCCCCCAGTATTAGGTAGCCCTCTCCCCCAATAATAATAACTAGATTCCCCCAATAATAATAACCAGATATATTTCCAGTATGAGGTAGCGCTCTTCCCCAGTTATAATAACCAGATTTGCTCCCAGTATGAGGTAGCCCTCTCCCCAGTATAGTAGCCAGATGTGCCCCCAGTATTAGGTAGCCCTCTCCCCCAGTAATAATAACCAGATATGCTCCCAGTATGAGGTAGCGCTCTCCCCCAGTTATAATAACCAGATGTGCTCCTAGTATGAGGTTGCCCTCTCCCCTATATAGTAGCCAGAGGTTCCCCCAGTATGAGGTAGCCCTTTCCCTAGTATAAATAACCATAAGTGCCCCCATTATTAGGTAGCCGTCTTAGATGTTCCATCAGTATTAGGTAGCCCCTCCCCAGATGTTCCCCTTGTATGAGGTAGCCCTTTCCCCAGTATAAATAACCATAAGTGTCCCCATTATTAGGTAGCCCTTTTCCCAGTGTAAATAGCAAGATGTTCCCCCAGTATTAGGTAGCCCCCCTCCCTAGTATAGTAACCATATGTGCCTCCAGTATGAGGTAGCCCTCTGCCCAGTATTAATAGCCAGATGTTCCCCCAGTATTAGTTACCCCCTCCCATAACAGCCAAATGTGTCCCCAGTATTAGGTAACCTCCCCCACATCTGCAGAGTATGGAGCACAGCGGGCGAGGATTACAGCCCGCACTTGACTCACCTCCTCCGGGCTCCAGGTGCTAGATTTACAGAGCGGCCACACTGCAGAGAAGACAGATGGAACCTGGACCTTTAGCACCTGGAGCCCGGGGGAAGGCGGGAAGCATGTGCTGTGATCTTTGCGCCCACTGCACAATGACAAAAGGGGGGCCTAAGGATAGAAGTGTGGTCACTATCCCTTTGCCCTTGCAGCTCTGCACCCTGGCCTTTGCTCCCATGTAACAGGTGGGCGTATAGATTATTATAAATGTTGGGTCACTTTTTTGTGAGTGTTGCACTGATTTTCCATCACGATGGAATACTACAGAGGCTAATAAATCCATTGCAGAGACTCAAGCCATCGTGAGCACTTTGTATCTCCGTGACCCCACCGTGACCCCACTGTTACAAGTGCTCATTAAATTTTGATTTAGTTAATGGGTTTGACTAGTGTATATTAGTATTAAATATTTATAATACTCCTATCTGATTCTCTTGCCTTGTGTATACATTTAGCTCTGTAGCCTCCTTTGTATATAATCTATAACAGTGTTATATTACTAACAGAGGTGTGGTTATAATAGATCTAACACCCTGGGCCTGATTAACTTAGGCAACTCCCAGCTGCAGCTAATTGATGCATTTAAAGTGGATCCGAGGTGAACTTTTACACATTGCATAATTGTGTTCCTTTCCTATTGTTTATAGGGCATTCCTCAAGCCAAATACTTTTTTGTTTTTGTTTTAATACTCTAATTCCCTATAAACTAAATAAACCACTCCCACAGGTTTTCAGAGAGCCAAGGCACTTTCAGACAGTAGCAAGGGCTCATGGGAGCTCAGTCTGGGCAGGAGGAGGGGGAGGTGTTACTAGCCATTGATTTCACAGGCAGAGGGGAGGAAGGAGGAGGAGAGGGGATTAGGCTGATACAGATCAGGCTGCCTCTGTGTAATGTTTACAAACAACATGGCTGCTGTCATTGTATCACAGGAAGAAATAATCATATTCTATTAAAACAGTTTGCAGCTAGATTTGCTGTGTCAACCATCTGAACTTTACATAAGATATATAGACAAGTTACTTGTTATAGTTAGTTTTTCATCTTGGATCCGCTTTAAAGCAGGCAAAGAAAAAAAATGTTAGATACGTACCTACATAGAAGGAAGGTTCTGGATAGCATACTTACTGTTGGTTAAGGGCTCTGCCTCACCAACAATAACTAAAACACCTATTCTGGAAGGAGACCTTGGGCAAGACTCCCTAATACGGCTACTGCCTATAGAGCGTGCCCTAGTGGCTTCAGCTGTAGTGCTTTGAGTCCACTAGGTGAAATGTTATTTGTCTTGTCCAACTTTAGTCCTTGAGGGCCATATCCTTGACAGTGTTCTACTTGATGAAACACACCTTTCCTGATTCAGTCCCATCAATTATCTGTGCCAAAAATGTGTGAGGACCTCAGCCCTCAAGAACTGGAGTTGGACAGCGCTGGCATAAAACCATTCAAGTCCTCCCTCCATGCGGTTGTTATGCGCTGTCCCCCGGTGAAATTATTTGCTGAATATCTCTTGGGACCAGGCTCGTGCATGCGCTGTACTGATACAATCGGGGACACAAGTACTTCTGAAGGCTGCCGAGGAGGGCCAGAGAGGCATTAGATTCAACAGGGGGACGGCGCTGGGACAACAGGATGGACCGAGGACCGGGAAGGCTCTATAATACCCCTCTATCTACATAGGCAAGTATCCCACTGCAAACACATGCAGTTTTTGTGCGTTTTATTTTTTTTTGTACATTTTTTTTATGTGTTTTGTTTTTTTCCTACTATGCGATTCTACATAGGACAATATCCATCTCTGGGTTTTTCGTTTAAAAAACGCATACACCTAACTACACATGTGTTTTCTATGGAAAATAAATCACATGGTCAATAGAGCCATAGAATTTATTCAGCGCTCGTGACACATTTTGTAAGCTTGTACCCACTTTATCAAGCATATATAGGGGCAGCCACCAACTCGTTTGTAAGTTGATTCCTGTGTGCATTGAGAAATAAATGCTGCGCAGCCATACACATAATAACATTATGCCTAGCAGTACCCAGGTCAGGCGCAGCATGAGGCAAAACACACGCCAAAATTACTTGCTTCGCTTCTGATACCTTTGCCTTGCAGTTTGTCAACATTTAGGCCTTGTGGTCTACTGATTCTCATGCTTTGTGGTCAACTGATAATCATGCGTCATGGTGTACTGATACTCATGGCTTGTGGTCTACTGATAATCATGTTTTCGGGTCTATTTATACTAATGCCGTGCAGTCTACTGATATTCATGCCTTGTGGTCTACTGATATTCATGCCTTGTGGTCTACTGATACGCATGCATTGTGGTCTACTGATACTCATGCCTTGTGGTCTACTGATAAACATGTTTTGTGGTCTATTGATACTCATGCCTTGTGGTCTACTGATATTCATTGCTGTCTACTGATAATCATACCTTGTGGTCTACTGATACTTGTGCCTTGTAGTCTACTGATACTCATGCCTTGTGGTCTACTGATACTCATGCCTTGTGGTCTACTGATACTTATGCCTTGTAGTCTACTGATAACTCATGGCTTGTAGTCTACTGGTAACATATAACTCATGGCTTGTGGTTTACTGGTAATAACCGTTTCTGGTCTATTTATTCTAATGCCGTGCAGTCTACTGATACTCTTGCCTTGTGGTCTACTGATAATCATACCTTGTGGTCTACTGATACTCATGGCTTGTAGTTTACTGATACTCATGCCATGTGTGGTCTACTGATACTTATGCCTTGTGGTCTACTGATACTTGTGCCTTGTAGTCTACTGATAACTCATAGCTTGTAGTCTACTGATAACTCATAATTCATGGCTTGTGGTCTACTGGTAATAACGTTTTTTTGGTCTATTTATACTAATGCCGTGCAGTCTACTGATACTCTTGCCTTGTGGTCTACTGATACTCATGGTTTGTGGTCTACTTATACTCATGGCTTGTGGTCTACTGCAATTCAGTCCTTGTGGTCTGCTGATATTATGATATCATACCTGATGGTGTACTGATACTCATGTCTTGCAGTCTGCTGATACTCATGTTTTGTTGTCTACTGATACTCTTGCTTTGTGGTCTACTGATACTCGTGCCTTGTAGTTTACTGATACTTGTGCCTTGTAGTCTACTGATAATCATACCTTGTGGTCTACTGATACTCATGGTTTGTGGTCTACTGCTATTCAGTCCTTGTGGTCTACTGATATTATGATGTTATACCTGATGGTGTACTGATACTCATGTCTTGCAGTCTGCTGATACTCATGTTTTGTGGTCTACTGACACTCATACCTTGTGGTCTACTGATACTCTTGCTTTGTTGTCAACTGACACTCATGCCTTGTGTTCTACTGATACTTGTGCCTTGTCATCTACTGACACTTATGCCTTGTGGTCTACTGATACTCATGCTTTGTGGTCTACAAAATGTTTGCTTTTGCGAAAGGTCTGTTTACATTAGAAGATGACAAGGGGAAGGAGGATAATACAATGAGCTGAGTACTGCTGCTGAGAACTGACAAGGCAGGAAGAGAGGGTATTGAGGATGAAGCAGGGCATTTCAGCGCACGCTCTTTCCTCCGCTGCACCTGACTTGGGTGCTGCCATAAACATAATGTTATTATTTCTATGGCCGCGCAGCAGTGTAATTTGGGTGCCAGCGATCGCCAGACACTGAATTACTTCTCTCTCCGAATTGCTATGGCTTGGAGGGGGAATAGTAATTAACGCCGCCCAGAATTTGTGCGGCAGCAAGCTGAGCCATCAATTGGTTTAACCTGTGCCAAAATGATGGGCGGCAAGTATCCATGTATCCATCAGTAGACCCTAAAGCACAAGTAACAGTAGGCCACAAGGCATGGATATCAAGAGACCATAATGTACAATGTATGTATTAGGCTATATGCTGCCAGTGCAAGGGAACAGTGCTATGTGGAGCCATATGAACTGTCTACATACAACTGCTTCAGACTTATGTGCAGGATGTTTGTAGCCAACAGTGATTTATCTTCTTGTTGTTGAAGCCTAGTGATCGCAAGGTTCAGAGATACCTTCAGGCACACTGTGTCTCCTGCCATTGGTTAGAGCTTCCAAACAACCAGTCATGTTTGTTGTGCAGATGAAGCAGTAAGATTGTTTTGTGTACATTGTTGATTTGTGAGACTTTTCCGCATGGCACCATGGCGTTTTATGTGTTGTCAGCGCTGCAGCCAGGAGTGTCTTTGCCAATGGGAAATCCTGCTCTCTGTACACTTAAAGGGATGCTGTAGGGGGGTCAGGGGAAAATGAGTTGAACTTACCCGGGGCTTCTAACTGTCCCCCGCAGACATCCTGTGTTGGCGCAGCCACTCACCGATGCTCCGGCCCCGCCTCCGGTTCACTTCTGGAATTTCAGACTTTAAAGTCTGAAAACCACTGCGCCTGCATTGCCGTGTCCTCGATCCCGCTGATGTCATCAAGAGCGCACAGCGCAGGCCCAGTATGGTCTGTGTCTGCGCAGTACACTCCTGGTGACATCAGCGGGAGCGAGGACATGGCAACGCAGGCGCAGTGGTTTTCTGACTTTAAAGTCAGAAATTCCAGAAGTGAACTGGAGGCGGGGCCGGAGCATGGGTAAGTGGCTGCGCCAACACAGGATGTCTGCAGGGGACCATTAGAAGCCCCGGGTAAGTTCAGCTCATTTTCCCCCGACCCCCCCCCCTACAGTATCCCTTTAAGTATATTTACATACATATTGATAATATTCATGAGATGTTGCCCTAGATTTTCAGCGAAGACCTTAAAGCCTCATAGGACACAACGTCCAACAAAGCGCACAACCGACTCCATGACATGACCGACCACACAACCAATCGATTACACGACCTGTAATTTCTGCGCACCAACAAACTGAATGACCAACTGCACACTGCGCTCACAAGCGGAATGACGGACTGCACGATACGGCAGCATTCAAAACAAGTAAAAGTCATTCAAATGACTTGTACACACATGGCCAACTACACAAAATCCGCCCAAAAGTTGTCTTGATCTGCTAGTTGGATCGGGAAAACTACCTGTTATCAGTTGGTCATCTAGTAATTTGCCAACCGTACACATGTCTGATTGTCATCCAAAAGACCAAAATCAGAATACAATCAGATGGTTTGGTTGAGCGTGTGTACGGGCTTATTTCCACTATGCCCGAATCCTGGCCAAATCGTTTCCCTGCATGTGAGTGGGGCGGGGAAATGCTGCCTATATCCCTAATGACTTGCCGTCCAGATCACACTACGTTTGACGGCTTACACTTTAAGGACCACTGTCACGAAAATCATAAAATGTAAAATTTATATAAAGATATACTGTACATATAAGTAGTATGTTTCTTCGAAAATAAAATGAGCCATAAATTACTTTAATCCGATGTTGCTGTCACTTACAGTAAGTAGTAGAAATCTGACAGAACTGACAGATTTTGTACTAGCCCATCTCCTCATGGGGGGTTCTCAGGGTTTTCTTTATTTTCAAAAGCACTTAGTAAATGGCAACTGCTAAAAAAGTGTACGGTGAACAGGAAGGCTGGAAAACATCTTTGTATAATTTTTTTTTCAGGGAATGTCTTTATAAAGAATGAAGGCCATGCTGAGAATCCCCTATGGAGAGATGAACTAACCCAAAACCTGTTGGTGAAGTCAGATTTCTACTACTTGCTGTAAGTGACAGCAACATAGGAGAGAAGTAATTTATGGCTCATTTTACTCAGGAAGAAACGTACTTCTTACTTGTATGTGTTTTACATATATTTTACATTATAAGATTTTTGGGACAGTGGTCCTTTAAGGTTAAACCAGCCTTCATATGACCCTGCAGTGCACCATGGTGTGCAGACAAGGTCATATGCATAAGCCAGCCCTGGGCTAGTGACGCACTCCCTGGGCAGGAACTACCTCACTGGGATTCGCATAGGTCCACGCATGCGCACCACATCGCACCACACTCCTGTCGTGCACACTTAGTGCGTCGCCGATTGACTTGCATTACTGCATAATCCGTGCCGTAATCACAGATCATGTGGTAACGCACCGCAGACTTTGCGGCGATTTTGATACTGTCGGCGCACTGCGTCACATTGTGCAAACTGTGCAAGTCTCCAATGACTTTCATGGCCCTTGCGACAGGGGAAGCGTGCTGTGGTGTGACGCAGTCTGCACGTGTACAAGGGGCCTGAAGGCTCCCAGGCTTGGAGCATGGTGAACATGCTATGGGAGATTTTTTCTTTAAAGGGATACTTAAGCTAGAAAAAAAATTAGTTTTACTCACCTGGGGCTTCTACCAGCCCCCCGCAGCCGTCCTGTGCCCTCACAGTCACTTGCGGATGGTCCTGTCCCCCGCCACCAGCTAGTTTCGGTTTTGGCCGACAGGCTAACTGCGCCTGCGCAGGCTTGGCCACGCGTCTCCTTCTACGCGTTACTGTTTGCAATAGCGTCCTGCGCAGGCACAGGACGCTATTGCGGATGGGGACGCATAGAAGGAGACGCATGGCCAGGCCTGTCGGTGAAACGAAACTAGCTGGCGGCGGCCGTGAGTGACTGCGAGGGCACGGGACAGCTGCAGGGGGCTGGTAGAAGCCCCAGGTGAGTAAAAGTATTTTTTTTTTCTGCTGGTTTAAGTGCCTCTTTAATATTGTTCATTTAGGGCTATTTCACACCAGAGCCCACTTCTGGCGTTTTAACGCAAAGTCTATACTTTGCGTTAACCAAGGTAAAAGGAAAGTCCGTAGACTTTCCTTTTACCTTTCACACCCGACGCTGCGTTTTGATACGTTGCGGTACGACGCATCCCGGCGCATTTTATCGTCGGGAATCGTCGTTTCCCCTTCGGGGTAATTAACTACCACCGCCGCTACTCAGCGTCGCACCGGAGTTTCCTGACGACACGCCGCAACGCGTGCAGGAGCCGTTCTCCTGCACGCTTTTGGTGTGTAACGGGCCTTAGGGTATTGTTTGCAGTTTTGAATAAACATTACGTGTTTACTGCCTGTGCGGTTTGGTCCTAGTAGGTGAGATTCTTGCTCAGCATTTTAGAATTTTTTTCAAAATTGTAATATTGTTCATTTTGGGTGCCTCCTGCCGTCTCTAATAAAGGAAGATTTGTGTGAATGCCTATGGCATGACGCTGGCCGGTCAGCACCGTGCATTTTGTCGCTGGGCCTTTTCTCAAGGCCGCAGTGTTTCGTCCAGGTCTAATTTGTAGCTTGTATTGCCTGGCAACAGAACAAGAGATTCAGTTAGCGATTGTTGACATCGGAGACTTTTGAAAGGCAGATCTTTTAGAATGAGCACAAGCGCGGGCATGGGCGCTGCTAACACCAGCTTTGTCACTTACGGGAACCTTTTACTATCCCATAAAGGCAGCAGTGTGCGTATAACATCTTACGAAACAATGCTTCATCTCATCGTGAATCAGACATCACTCACGTATGCAAGGTAAACACCTTTCTGGGTCTGCATAGCCACTTTTTATTTTGTACTGGTATGTTTTAAAGGAAAAGAATACTTTTACTTTTGTATTTTTTTTCTTATTTTTTATTTCGTACACGTCAAACTCCATACATGTCATCAAATTTGGCCCACAAGTGGCTTCCACTGTTTTCATTATGTTTGGTCCACTCCAGACAACCAGGGAAGTTATATTGGGGGTGAAGCCCAAGATCACCAGGGAAGCCATATGGGGGAGGGAGGGATAACAGGGAACTGTATAGGGGGGAAGGGGGTGTCACTACACACCATGGAGCTGTGGGAGGGGATTACTAGACAACCAGGGACCTGTATAGGGGAGGGAGGGGGCCACTAGACACCAAGGAACTGTATAGGGGAGGGAGGGAGCCACTATACACCAGGGATCTGTATAGAGGTGGGAAGGACCACTAGACACAAAGGAACTGTATAAGGGAGGGAGGAGGGCTGCTAGACACCAGAGAACTGTTTAGGGGAAGGAGGGGCCACTAGACATAAGGGGCCTGTATAGTGAAGGGAGGGGCCACTAGACACAAGGGACCTGTATAGTGAAGGGAGGAGCCACTAGACACAAGGGACCTGTATATTGAAGGGAGGGGCCACTAGACACAAGGGAACTGTACAGGCAAGGGAGTTGGCCATTAGATATTAAGGTTGATCCACGACTTGGTCCCAGTGTTCAATTTCAGTACAGTGACCAGATTTTTCTTGACTCAACCTGGGACGGAGGTGGTGTGAGTGTGTGTGCAGGGGTGGGGGGGGGGGGGGGGTAGCACGCTGTGCCGAAAAATGGGCGTGTCCATGATCACAGTAGGAAAGTGGACGTGTCCATGACATGGTGTGGACGGTGTAAGCTGTAATGTAACTCTGAGGCAGTGGGCCAGAGTTACCTCCCAAAACACAGATAGGCAAAGTGACCCTAAAGGTAATTAGGCAATGTTCCCAAACACATAAGAAAAAGCAGTGTTCCCACAATGATGTAGTGAAATGGGAGATTTGCATCATGGATGTCAGTCCATGACATGACATGACTATTTAGTCTGTAAAGTGCTGCAGAACATGCAAGTGCTACATAAATACATAACAGGGCCCCCAACCGTCCCGTTTTCGCCGGGACGGTCCCGATTTTGCAGGGCCGTCCCGCTGTCCGGCGCTGCCCCCCCCCCCCCCCTTAGTCCCGGGCACTGGGCAGAGAGGGGGGAAAAACGATTGAGGCACCAGCCCGGGATGCGTATGCGGCATCAATGGCCACCACCATTAAACTTCTCCCTCTCTCCCTCCTAATATGCCCCCCAGTGTCCCCTTCCCGCCCCCCCCCCCCCCCCGCAGAGTAAACAAATGTGCAGCGGAGCGGGCTGTAACTCCTACCAGTGCCTCTCCGCACCGTGATCTCATGTTGTCTTCTCGGAAGCAGAGTTGCACACAGAAGCACCAGCCCTGCATTCTGTTATCTCGCCCCACCCGGCTACTTTTTCATGCCACCCGGCTGCAAAAAAAATTCTGGGGAGAACACTGCATGGTGATCTGGACACTATGTCCTGAAATTGGAGCATGCTGGGAAGATTACAGCCAACACTGCTTACTGCCCCCAACACCCCCCCCCCCACCCCCCGCAGCTGCAGTCCCCCACACCTACCTTACTGCTTTAACAAACACAAAGATGCGGCAGCGAGGGGGGAAACAACAAACATACAACTCAAATTCCACCAGAAAAAGTGATTCATGTTCCGGCCTTCACTGTGCCACTCCGAGCACTGGCTCATAAGGGCCTACAGATCAATACAGCCCTGATGTAGGGCACAGTAACAGAATCTGAAGGGCAAAGCTGGGCATGCACTTAATATTGATTCTAACAAAAATCTATCAAAAACAAGGGCAATTTTGTTTGGTATGTGATCTAAACATCGACCTGGTATTGATTGTGAACGCTTGTTGTTTGAGTGATGCCTTCGGGTAAGGGGGCACAATGGTATGCCGATGGTTTATGGGGAAAAAAATCTCAACAGCAACTTAGTAACATTTAAGATTTTTTTTGGAACCTAATCTGGTATCCAGCAGAAATGCCCAGTGAAATGCTAATAATTCTGGCTTGTATGCAAAGACGAGCGCATCCGTACTGCGCATGCAGTGCGTATATGCCTGACTTGCATTAGCCTCATTTTGCATAATGGGTGAGGCTACCAAGCATGTGGAGGGAGTTGATTTGTCAATACTAGACAAAGACAAGACAAATAACATTTATATTGCGCTTTTCTCCTTGCGGACTCAAAGCGCCACTAAGTTATTCCCTGTGCAGCTCAGCCAGTAGTATGGCCCTGTCTAGAACAGTGTTGATCAGCGTAGGAACCAGAAATCCCATCATGCCATGCAATTCCTGTAATAAACGGGTCCCATCTTTTTATGCCACATTAGGACTGTTCAGTGTATATATCTTCTCCATTTGCACAGTTTCCAGAGTCTTGCCTGCTAAACATCTCCTGTGCCATTGAATTCCTTTGAGGCCTGGTCTCACTGCATAGCCATAAATTTCCCTGTACAATGGAGGTGATCTGTCTGTGTCTAGGTACGTTTTAATGTCTAAGAATTTCCAACATATGCTATTTACATTCTTAACTCTAACCATGCGTATATCACGGTTTAATGGGTCCCTACCCATAAGGCCTTGCTGGTCACTGATCACAGAACAGCTAAATGTAGAGATGAACGCCAGGCGAATTTAAAACCGGCTTAGCTTTTTATTATTTATGTATTTTTTTTTAATTGCTACACAGAGTTTATCCGAAATACGTATGTATATGCCATTGTTCATTTTATATACTGTAGCACTGACATCTCCCACAGTGCTTTACACAGTATAGCTATGCCACGTAACTGTTCCTCTGAGGGCGTACGTTTTGTAGTGGCGATAATATTTGGCACACACAGTTTCAGAAAGTAAGATTATCGGTACCATAATATTGCTGATATTTTTATTCTGATAGATTTATTTATTTTTATTATTACATGACCTCCTAACCTCCCCCTACCCTATCCTCTAACATGAACCCTCCTTTCAATATACCCAGCGCTATCCCTATAATAGAAACAGTAACCAAAATGCATAATAGTAACCAAAACGCTACCCGACACACCTAACACTATCCCTACCGATCCAACACTAACTTTCCGACCTAAACACGACCTCGCTGCTCCTCCCATCTTTTGTACTTTACTACTCCAACCACTTCTAGTCCCTCACTGCTCCTCCTTCTTCCAGTGCCCCACTGCTCCGAGCCCTTCTAGTCCCTTGCTTCTCCTCCCACCTCTTGTGATTCGCTACTCCAACCACTTCTAGTCTCTCGGTGCACCTTCCACTTCTAGTGCCTCACTACTCCAACCACTTCTAGTCCCTCACTGCTCTTCCTTCCTCCAGTGCCCCACTGCTCCGAGCCCTTTGAGGCCCTTGCTTCTCTTCCCACCTCTTGTGCCTTGCTACTCCAACCACTTCTAGTCTCTCGGTGCACCTTCCACTTCTAGTGCCTTACTACTCCAACTACCTCTTGTGCCTTACTACTACTCACTGCTCCTCCTTCCTCCAGTGCCCCACTGCTCCGAGCCCTTCTAGTCCCTTGCTGCTCCTCCAACCTCTTATGCCTTACTACTCCAGGCCCTTCTAGTCCCTCACTGCTCCAACTACCTCTAGTGCCTCACTGCTCCTCCCACCTCTATGTTTCATTAATCCAGGCTTTTCTTGTCCCTCGCTTCACCTCCCACCTCTTGTGCCTCACTACTCCAGGCTCTTCTAGTCCCTCGCTTCACCTCCCACTTGTAGTGCCTCACTACTCCAACTACCTCTAGTGCCTCACTGCTCCTCCCACCTCTTGAGCACCAATACTCCAACCATCTCTAGTGCCTCACTGCTTCTCCTACCTCTTGAGCACCACCACTCCGACCATGTCTAGTGCCTTGCTGCATCTCTCACCTCTTAAGCACCACTACTCCAACCATCTCTAGCCCCTCACTGCTTCTTCCACCTGTTGAGCACCACTACTCCAACCATCTCTAGTGCCTCACTGCTTCTCCCACCTCTTGAGCACCACTGCAACCATCTCTAGTGCCTTGCTGCTTCTCTCACCTCTTGAGCACCACTACTCCGACCATCTCTAGTGCCTCGCTGCTTCTCCCACTTCTTGAGCACCACCACTCCAACCATCTCTAGTGCCTCCCTGCTTCTCCCACCTCTTGAGCACCACTACTCCAACCATCTCTAGTGCCTCGCTGCTTCTCCCACTTCTTGAGCACCACCACTCCAACCATCTCTAGTGCCTCACTGCTTCTCTCACCTCTTGAGCACCACTACTCCAACCATCTCTAGTGCCTCGCTGCTTCTCTCACCTCTAAAGCACCACTCCAACCATCCCTAGTCTCTCACTGCTTCTCTCACTGCTTTAGCACCACCACTCCAACCATCTCTAGTGCCTCGCTGCTTCTCTCACCTCGTGAGCACCACCACTCCAACCATCTCTAGTCCCTCACTGCTTCTCCCACCTCTTGAGCACCACTACCCCAACCATCTCTGGTGCCTCGCTGCTTCTCCCACCTCTTGAGCACCACTGCAACCATCTCTAGTCCCTCACTGCTTCTCTCACCTCTTGAGCACCACTACTCCGACCATCTCTAGTGCCTCGCTGCATCTCCCACCTCTTAAGCACCACTACTACAACCATCTCTAGTGCCTCACTGCTCCTCCCACCTCTTGAGCACCACCACTCTGACCCTCTCTAGTGCCTCGCTGCATCTCTCACCTCTTAAGCACCACTACTCCAACCATCTCTAGTGCCTCACAGCTCCTCCCACCTCTTGAGCACCACTACTCCAACCATCTCTAGTGCCTCCCTGCTTCTCTCACCTCTTGAGCACCACTACTCCAACCATCTCTAGTGCCTCACTGCTCCTCCCACCTCTTGAGCACCACTACCCCAACCATCTCTAGTCCCTCACTGCTTCTCCTACCTCTTGAGCACCACCACTCCGACCCTCTCTAGTGCCTCTCTGCATCTCCCACCTCTTGAGCACCACTACTCCAACCATCTCTAGTGCCTCGCTGCTTCTCCCACCTCTTGAGCACCACCACTCCGACCCTCTCTAGTGCCTCGCTGCATCTCTCACCTCTTAAGCACCACTACTCCAACCATCTCTAGTGCCTCGCTGCTTCTCTCACCTCTTGAGCACCACTACTCCAACCATCTCTAGTGCCTCCCTGCTTCTCTCACCTCTTGAGCACCACTACTCCAACCATCCCTAGTGCCTCACAGCTTCTCCCACCTCTTGAGCACCACCACTCCAACCATCTCTAGTGCCTCGCTGCTTCTCCCACCTCTTTAGCACCACCACTCCATCCATCTCTAGTGCCTCCCTGCTTCTCTCACCTCTTTAGCACCACTACTCCAACCATCCCTAGTGCCTCACAGCTTCTCCCACCTCTTGAGCACCACCACTCCAACCATCTCTAGTGCCTCGCTGCTTCTCCCACCTCTTTAGCACCACCACTCCATCCATCTCTAGTGCCTCCCTGCTTCTCCCACCTCTTTAGCACCACTACTCCAACCATCCCTAGTGCCTCCCTGCTTCTCCCACCTCTTTAGCACCACTACTCTGACCATCTCTAGTGCCTCGCTGCTTCTCTCACCTCGTGAGCACCACCACTCCAACCATCTCTAGTGCCTCGCTGCTTCTCGCACCTCTTGAGCACCACTACTCCGACCATCTCTAGTGCCTCCCTGCTTCTCTCACCTCTTAAGCACCACTACTCCGACCATCTCTAGTGCCTCCTTGCTACTCTCACCTCTTTAGCACCACTACTCCAACCATCCCTAGTGCCTCCCTGCTTCTCCCACCTCTTGAGCACCACCACTCCAACCATCTCTAGTGCCTCGCTGCTCCTCTCACCGCTTTAGCACCACTACTCCAACCATCTCTAGTGCCTCCCTGCTTCTCTCACCTCTTTAGCACCACTACTCCAACCATCCCTAGTGCCTCACAGCTTCTCCCACCTCTTGAGCACCACCACTCCAACCATCTCTAGTGCCTCGCTGCTTCTCCCACCTCTTTAGCACCACCACTCCATCCATCTCTAGTGCCTCCCTGCTTCTCCCACCTCTTTAGCACCACTACTCCGACCATCTCTAGTGCCTCCCTGCTTCTCCCACCTCTTTAGCACCACCACTCCAACCATCTCTAGTGCCTCACAGCTCCTCTCACCTCTTTAGCACCACTACTCCAACCATCTCTAGTGCCTCCCTGCTTCTCCCACCTCTTGAGCACCACCACTCCAACCATCTCTAGTGCCTCACTGCTTCTTGCACCTCTTGAGCACCACTACTCCAACCATCTCTAGTGCCTCACAGCTCCTCTCACCGCTTTAGCACCACTACTCCAACCATCTCTAGTGCCTCACTGCTTCTCCCACCTCTTGTGGCGCTAAAGTTGAGCATATTTTTATGAGCATTTTAGAAGTATAGTTGTCATAAACTGCTCGGGCCATTAGTGTTTGATAGCAATGGGGGCAAGGCTGTAGCCTTGTACGTTTTACAAGGAAATTCAGAACATAGATGTCATTCCAAGTCTTCAGTTGCAGATGTGTTCTCCTCTCCAGCAGTGCGCAGCTCCAGTCCTCTACACAGAATAATTACTGTGATTCTGACACATTCAGCTCTACCAAGTAATATCAGTAGCAGCAGAGTGTTGTACTGTGTTGGCCATCAGTAAAAGCAAGTTTTTTAATCAGAATGATACCATTTATTGGCAAACTTAGAGGTAAATAAAAAGAAAGCTTTTTGGCTAATAAGCCTTCTTCAGACTTAGATCCCGTATATTAACAAGATGTTAAAACACACAGCTTTTCTTTTAAAAAGGTACACGATTTCCTTTTAAGCTTTGCGATTGAAAAAACGCATGCGATTATAAAAATGCAGGGCAACGCAGCCAGTGTGTACAGGCCCATAGGCCCTATTCACACTGGGGAGCTTTTTTTTGGCAATGTGCACTTTGCTGGGGGAGGGGAACAAGATGATGTCCTGACATTCTTGCACCTTATCTCTCCATGTTTATAATACATAATATGGTCGAGACACAGATGCCAGCAATTAAAGGACAACTGAAGTGAGAGGTATATGGAGGCTACCATGTTTATTTCATTTAAGCTATACCATTTGCCTGGTAGCTCTGCTGATCCTCTGCCTCTAATACTTTTAGCCATAGACTCTGCACAAGCATGCAGTAGATCAGGTGTTTTTGACATTATTGCTATTGTTGATTAGCTGCTTGTTTCTGGTTTGATTCAGGGCTCGTTTCCACTGAGCGAGTGGGCGGGATCGCAGATGAATCCCATGACCCGTGCCATGCACGGCTATGGGATACGCAGCTTCCGCCGCGAATTCTGCGGGGGGTTCCGGCCGAATCGCTCCCGCAAGCGATTCGGCCACGGCGCCGCTATCCCCTATGGCAGAGTTTCCCCGTGCGATTCATGTGCGGGGAAACTCTGCGGAATCGCGGAGGAAACCGCGATAGTGGAAACGGGCCCTCAGACACTGCTGTAGCCAAATAGACCAATAGGGCTGCCAAGCAAGTGGTATTGTTTTAAAGGAAATAAATATGGTAGCTTCCACATTCCTCTCACTTCAGTTCCCCTTTAAAGTGGGCTTGAACTCCAAACTTCCTCTCTGCTCTAAAAGACCAGGAATAGCATAATAACCTTTAAAAAAAAACCAAAAAAAACATTTCTTTGTTACAGCCAATACAAATCCTGCAATAAATCTGCAGTGTGTCTACTTCCTGCTTTCATGGAAGCAGACATAAGGTTAACATTCTGTTTACAAATTAGCTGCTCTGCCGAGGCAGCCAGCTGACACAGCTGAGAGATCAAATTACACTGGTGATTAGTAACAGATGAGGGGGGATTAGAAAGGCTAAATTCACTACATACATACAGGGTGCATTTCTCTAGGTTTTCATTCTGTCCTGTGCAAGAGTTCAGGTCCACTTTAATGGGGGGTGGGAGAGGGGATCCTAGAATGTTACAAACGACTGAGGACCCTCCTGCATAGAGGTTTTGTGCTGCAAAAAAACAATAATATGCATGTGTCTTTCTTCACAGACTGGGGAGTCCAATTTTATATCACCCTTTAAAAAAGTACTACATCTCTTTACATTTCAAAACAAACATTGCTGCTTCTCTTGCAGTTGCTCTTTATAAAGGCCAGGCTGAGAGCAGAGCTTTCCCTGAGCTCCTGCTGATTATCACTCTGGCGTATTTGCGGATCATTGACCTATTGATTCCTTGTAAGGAGAAGAATTGGCTAATAATGACCCGGTCTTAGGGTGGAATTAATGTTCATGCCTTTGCTGTGCATCAGTCTAATGGTGTCCCCTCTGCAGCACATCCTGCTAATGACCCCTCCATCTACTTCCTTGTGCTGTGTGCAGAGCATTCCTCTGTCATCCCCTGGCTCTTCCTCTACAGGCTGCCCAGACACTGCACAGGCCAGAATGGCAGGACGTTTCATGAAATATGGAGGAACTCTTATCCTCCCCCCTTCCCTCTCTGCTTTTCCTCTTTTCACCTTGACATCTTGGGCCATAAAAGGCAGAGATAATGCTTCCCTGCAGCTGGTGAGGAGCCTCCCTGTTGGAAGGGACTCTGCTGGGTAAAATGGGCATGTGCAACCATTTAACTCTTCCCTGACAGCCTTAACACAGCAGCTCTGCTCATAGGGATAAACGCCTGGGGTGTTCAGGGTTTCTTGTTGCATTGGAAATGTTTTGCTCACTACATACAGTAGGTGCAAATATTTAAAATCGATGCCAGGGATGCTACTGCTGAAACACTGAGGCCGGTTTCACACTTCTAACCAGTGTTGCGGTGCGATGTACGCTAAAAATAGCCGCGTCAATGTGCGGTAATCTTTCTGGCTGCAGGCCAAGCAGGAAGTGAGGCTCTCTAGTGCTCACTTCCTGTGGCTGAAATATGAATAACGCGGAAGTGTATTGGAAAAACACACTTACGTGCATGTGCGCCGCAATGCAATTTAAAAAAAAACAAACCTGCATGGCCATAGACCAGTGGTCCTCAAACTAAGGCCCGTGGGCCGAATGTGGCCCCCTGAGGCTTTTTTACCGGCCCCCCACACACAAAATGTATTATAGATGTGGTCAGCTACATCTTTAAATATTGGTGGTCCGCATATAGAATGAAGCCAAAAAGCAGTAATTCACTGATTTCCAATCAAATTCCACATCAGGTGACACTGTTGTCCAATTGGGCTGCAGGTTGTAACCTGGGTATGCTTCACTGTCTGGCCCACAAAGATTTCTACATCATTTTATGTACACTCCGGCCCTCCAGCAGTCTGAAGTATGTTGACCTGGCCCTCGACCCAAAACGTTTGGGGACCCCTGCCATAGACTAACATGACTTCTGGTTGCCGCACATTGCTGTGCAAGCCGGCCACCAGCGCGCTGTTGTGCCAGGGTTACCCGAGCAGCATAATGAGCACTTCCGTTGCACCACACAAGTATGAAATGCCCGATAGACTAACACTGGCGTAGCGTTACCCTGCGGTAAAATAGGCCAGTGTGAAAGGGGGCTGAATCTTCCCACTATTTAAAACAATAGTAAAGTGAGGTGAAAAAAATTGAGTTAGATACTCTCACCTATGGAGAGGGAGGTGTCTGGATCCCGTAGAGCATACATGTCAAACTCCGGCCCGCGGGCCAAATCTGGCCCTCAGAGCCATTAAATTTGGCTTCAAGTGGTTTCCTCACTTTTCATTATGTTTGGCCCTCTCTAGACCACCAGGGAAGCTATATTGAAGGTGAAGCCCTAGAACACCAGGGAATCCATATGGGGGAGGTAGGGGGAAACCACTAAACACTAGGGAACTGTATAGGGGAGGGTGGGGGCCTCTAAAAACCTGGGAACTGTTTAGGAGTTTGAGGAGGGCCTTTAGAAACCAGGGAACTTTATAAGTAGACATCGAGTTTGGCCTGCGACTAGGTCCCAGTGTACAATTTCGGCCACTTTGCATTTGACTTTGACACCCCTGCCATAGAGCCGTGATTGCACATGGCTGAGGGCCTGTTAGGTCCAGCATCCACCTTTGTTGAGCAGTGGCCTACATGGTAATGACCATCGTTTCCAGGGTTTGATTGTTCTGGGTTTCAGATCAATTTGGTTGTCTGGTGCATGGAAGTGGTTTCTGTACTTTGTTGATATGGCTGAAGGCCTGACGGGTCCAGCATACACTTTTTTTTTAACATCTAGCGTATTGGTGCACCACTACCAGTGAACAACATGTGATCTTCTTGTTGCTGTTCAGTGTATACGTGTGGTCCAGAGACACATTAAGCATTCAATCAATCCAAGAACGTTGAACGGGTTGTATAAAAGGACTGCAACCTCAATACCATATGGGCAGCTTAGGGAGGAAAGGGCAATTACGGGGTTTGATTTTCGTGAGCAGCAATATGCTATATTGTACGAGTACTTAAATTATAAATTACAGTTTGTTTTAAACCTAATAAGTTGCCAATATATATTAAACCACACATAATAAAGTATGGTTTTCTCACCCACAGGGTTAGTATTCTACATATGGGCTTAAAATCCCCGTCCCCTGTCTGAAATCGGGCCCTGGCAATTTTTCTTTTTTCCTAGCCATGGGCACAAAGGATGCTGGGGGAAAGATGTCATTACTCCAGCCCCCCATGTGCTGCTCCCAGCCCACACCCACTGTGAAAAGAGGTGTAATCTGATCCAGGCAGACAGACATCTGGGATAAGAGTTATAGCATGCGGTCTCAAATTTCTTGTCTTCATAATCACTCTGCTCTTTTTCTTACTTCTTTTCCAAGTGCCAAAACAAGCCTGGCTCTTATAATGTCATCAGTGCAGCCCATAATGTGTACAAAGCATGTGCGGTATTTCACAGCCATATTTTCATGATCGGGACGGGCACAAGGCTGGAGGGGAGGACACCACGCTGAGGGTGTGCTTGCAAGGCATCAGCATGAGGAGAACGATGGAGGTGCTACTACAGAAATAAATAGGAGTCTGTTCTATCCTCTACGACGTACCAGATGTAAACTTTGTATGTTCATCTAATCAGGGGCGTAACTATAAATCCCCGGGCCCCCCCTGCAAAAAAAAATCCGGGCCCACCCCTGCCTAGTGCCCGCTCAGGGACTTTTAGGGGGCAGGAGGGGTCGCAACATAAGAAGAGAGTGTGGCTGCAGATCGGTGGGGAGGAGGAACATTCCCCCAAACCTCGGGCTCTCCTCTCAGCGCTCCCCCTCCTGGAATCATTAGTGGCAGCGGGCGGGCGGCGGCAGGCTGGATACATACTTCCTTAGCGCCGGCAGTTCCCATCAGTAAGTGCTTCATGTTACTTCCTGTGTAAGCAGGAAGTAGCATGAAGCTCTTAGTGATCGGAGATCTCCTGCGCCATGGAGGTATGTGCTCAGCCTGCTGTTGCCCGCTGCCACTAAAGATTCCAGGAGGGGGAGCGCTGAGAGGAGAGCCCGAGGTGTGGGGGAATGTCCCCCCTCCCCACCGATCTGCGGCCACGATCTACTCTTATGTTGCGACCCCTCCTGCGGCCCAAAAGTCCCTGAGCGGCACGGGGGAATGGGTCTCGTCCCCTATTGTTACGCCGGTGCATCTAATTGTACACAGTGCATAGACTACACACATGTTCTGTCATTCAACTTTTTTTTGACCGGAGGTAGTCTTTTCCCTCACTAATCCATGTTCTGGATCACCCATGCCCCCCAACACTTATTCTTTTCTGGGGTGGGTGACCCAGGTAGTGCTGTAAGGGGGATCCGGAGAGTCTCTACCTCCTCCCACTAGGAGGAGATGGGGACCTGGCATCAGGTGGAGGGGGCACTGCCGGCGCCAGGTGGCATGCTGAGGCTCCATCCCATTGCAAAGGCGACAGTGCAATTCCGTATTTAGACAGCATAGAGTTGTTCTG
Source organism: Hyperolius riggenbachi (assembly GCF_040937935.1). Classification (NCBI taxonomy): domain Eukaryota; kingdom Metazoa; phylum Chordata; class Amphibia; order Anura; family Hyperoliidae; genus Hyperolius; species Hyperolius riggenbachi. Next base: position 84,500,308 of record NC_090652.1, read on the forward strand.
GATAGGTTTAAAGTGTTGTACATTGTCCGGCACTTTGATCCACATAGTATAACACTGTGCCGGACTAGATCCAACAATCGCACCCCTAGTGACGAGTCCTAATGTGCCCATATCTAAATTACCTGGCACTCAGTGAAGGATATAGCTGGTGTCGCACAAAGTGTCAGACTTAACCATTGACCAATTTTACCACTTCCATGTGGTAAATGTGTAAAATTGACCAGTGATTCGCCATTCAAAATTGGATGTTTGTAGTTTGATACTTTGATCTAAAGGGGCTGACACTGTGCACACAACTGTACCCGTAGCGGCAGACATATTTTCCGGTATCAGACTATGTCTGACATTGGACTTATGTTGGAAAAGACCAAAAGGGTTAAGGCCATAAATCCACCTTTCTGTGTAAGGTGCATTATGGGTCTGGGACAAGCATGTCCTGGAAGCCAATAACAGCAGCAAGGCTATATATAAAACCTTAGCCTATGCAGACGACGGGAGTTGAAACTCTTTGGCTGCCCTGGAGAACTTGGAGTTAACGTCCCAGTCTGCCTAGGGTCATCCAAACAAACCTTGCTGCCACCTTTGCAGGTCTGTTGCCTGTGGGGCATGGTGCCAGGCTTGGCATGTTAATACATCAGGCCCCGTCCAGTGCCTGAGGAGCGCACACGCTTCACTCACCCTCTTCCTGGCAGAACCTGACACTTCTGGCTCTCTCTAAAAGCATTCAGCAATACAGCCAGCCTGTAGCTTTCCCCATTAACTACTGCAGAGAAGGAAGGAACACGGTGTCTTCATATAGCAAGAACAATGGCCAACGTTTCGCCAATGCCTTTCACACTGGGTTTTCCTTTTTTTTACTTAAGGGCTACTTTGTAGGGTAGCACTTGATTAATGTTATTGATTGGTTATTATATACTGTAGTTATACCACTAAAGTTGGCCATACTTCATGTGATTTGGCAGCCAGTCGATCAAGACACAGATCTCTCTCTGATCGAAGTATTTAGTGATGTCCCTGACTGCCCTCAGAGGAGCTCACAATTCAATCCTATCACAGTCATAGTCTAATGTCCTACCATATTATTATGTATTTCTATAGCATTGACATCTTCTGCAGCACTTTATTGAGTACATAGTCATGTCACTGATTGCCCTCAGAGGAGCTCACAATCAAATTCTACCACATCTCAATTTAATCCCTACCATAGTCATAGTCTAATGTCCTACCATATTATTATTATGCATTGTCATTTTCTGCAGCATTTTCAGAGTACAAAGTCTTGTCACTGACTGTTCTCAGAGGAGCTCACAGTCTAATCCCTGCCATAGTCATACTAATGTGCTGCCATATTATTATTATGTATTTATCTGGTGCTGACATCTTCGGCAGCACTTAACAGAGTAAATATTTTTTCTTGGAATTTGGCTTCAAGTTGGGCGGAAATGGGGGAAAGCTATAGCCATAAAACTAATGGAACAATCCTTTTGGTCATCAAAAGTTTGTTGTCTGTACATATTTTAAGTGCTCCTATTGCCATGGTAACAGCTGGAGATCACAGGGTGTGCTTGGGAAAAGGCCAATAGCATACTATAGAGGTAGGGACATATAAAACAATCTGAATGGTTGGGTGGTTGGAGACAACAACGGCTTCCATTCCCAAAGCATTAAGCATTACTGCATATGAAAAAAAAGCTGATTTTACTGAACGTTTTGCGAAATGTCAATTCACTAAGGCTGTTACCGCATGGGAAACTGAAAAAGAAAAAAAATGATGTGGGAATGCTTAGTGAATTGAAGGCAATACGTAAAAAAAACAAAAAAAGATTTTCTGAATCCATCATTACCAGACCCATTTTTCCCTTTTTTCTTATTTTTGATGTAGCCTATACATGAAAGTGATTGGCTTTATTGTGGAGAACAATAGAAGGACCTCTAAAAATGTTTGGGAGGCAGGCCCACATAAGGTCTCTTTTATACGGACCAACAGTTCTCCCTTGGATCTGCTGGGCACTTGCAGGTTGCAGCAAGCTACCTCAAAACACCAAAGTACCAACAGCTCCAAGCTGGAGATAAAGTACCAAACATCTCACTTGTTTTACCGCATGTGATATTTTGTGAATTGACATTTATGAGGTATTAAGCTCTTCTGTAATTTACCTCACAAGTTTGATAATCTGACAAGCTTGATAATTTACCTCACAAGTTTGACAGAGTAACCAAGCAGCTCGGGGTGACCCAAACCACTAGGAAAGTATAGGGGACTAAAAGAGACAGAAAAGCCCTCCTACTAAAAAGGAATGCTCAGTGTGGGTTGCCTTCTTAAAACAGAAGGTACTTGCGATAATTCAGCTTTAAGTGAACATCTGTGGTTACCCACAATGCCCCGCTACTGAATATGCAAATTATCTCTTTATGTGCCTGGAGCCAGACTTGCATCCAGAACCGCTGGTGATTAACACGCCTATAGCATTAAATTTTACAGAGCCAAACCAACCCCACATGTAGACAGCCTGTTTCAGACTTTTGGCCCTCCTAAGTACATGGCAGGGATAAAATTTGGTAATTTACCTCACTAGTCGTTGATTTTAGGTTTCCATGCCGTAACAGCCTTTGTGAATTGACATTTGACAAAATGTTCAGTAAAACCAGTTGTTTTCTGTTTTACCTAATGTGGTAACGCTTTGTGAATTGAGCCCATGTGGTTATAAATGCTGCAGTTCAGTTGCATTATGCTTGTTCGGCAGCAGATTGGTGGTTGAACTACACAGGTAGAAACAGGCCTCAAACTGGGCTCCTAGGCCGAGAGCTGGACAAGTGACAAGCCTATCCTAGCCTCTCCGCATTGTATCTACAGAGAAGGTTTTTTGGACCTCGGCCTCACCTGATCCCTTCCTCCTATTTTTCTTCTGTGGCACAGGAATGAAAGCGATTGGCTTTCGTGCAGAGGCTGTGTGGATTACATCTTCGTCTAGCACTCCGCCTTATGACAAGTACAGCAGACAATGAGGAAGAATGAAATATTGGGGCTTTGAGGTCTGACACAAGCTGTCTGCCAAAAATCCATTAGGAAAGGTTTGCATGCTGTTGTAATAAGTAATTTTGGCTTTTCCAGGCATATTTCCTGGCTTCTTGTTCTGTTGGATGTGAGCAGCACAGATTTTGTTGATGTGCTGTGCTGACTGTATGTGCAGACAGAGAACGCAAACCATCGTGGCTATATGTCTATGGCAGCCCGTAGATTTCCTAAGGGCTTTCAACAACACAAAACAGAGGCAATGATCAGCTATCTCTTAAAGGGATCCTGAAGTGAGAGGAATATGGAGGCTGTCATATTTGTCTTGCATGGCAGTCCTGCTGATCTCTTTGGCCGCTGCAGTGTCTGAATCATACACCTGAAACCAGCTAATCTTGTAATAAACATCTGGCCTGCATGCTTGTGAAAGGTCTATGCCCAAATGTAAGCCATACATCTACCGATTTTAGCGACTTGATCGAGCATCCGATTCAAACATTTTATCGGTGCTTTAACAACAAGCTTGCTTGATCAATGATTAAACCAATTTTGGGGCAAAATTCGTTGAATGCTTTGATCAGGCATTCTGGAAAAATCTCGGTCGAAAGTGCTTGATCGCATGCTCATCGGTAATGGCGTTCGATGTCACGGACCCTGCCTGCTTGGCCGCTCTCACCCCTTGAGGTTGACCTTGTCACTTCCAGGGACACGTGAACATCAGACTAAAGGTGTCCATACATACTGGGGCAGTAGATTTGATCATCAGATGGAACCCTCTCTGAACAGATTTGATCAGAGGGGGATCTTTTGCTGCCCACACACTGCAGGCAGATTTCTGAAATCTACTGTAAATCCGTGCTGCTGCTTCTGTTTGCAGAGCCCCCCAGATCTCCCTCCATGTGTAACATGTACCCCCTGACCTGTAATGAGTGGTGCAGTGCAGTTTTGGCCATGACTGTGGAGTCGAAGTCGATGAGTCAGAGCAATGTTTGGGTACCTGGAGTTGGAGTCGGTGGTATCATAAACTGAGAAGTCGGAGTTAGATGATTTTTGTACTGACTGCACAGCCTGGTTTTTGCTCACCTGCCTGCTGGTGCACCTCCTTTTGTGCCTTGTGTCTTTCTCCACAGCCACCGAGGGTGCCTGTACAGGGAGTACAGGCACCCCCGGGGGCTGTGGAGACCCCGCTGCATGTTGGTGATGTCAGTACATGTGGTAGGGTCCAGGGGTTAGGCGCTCCTGGCAGCAATTATAAGAAAACACAAGATGCAGGAGGAGGCTAACCAATGGACAGGTGAGACAGAGCTCCACTACAACACTCACCACGGGTCTGGGAGGTACACGTTACACATAGGGGGGATGCCGGCCAGGGGTCCGTTGGTCATTGAACGTTGCTACAGCCATGCACCTAGCTGAGTCCTTTTGGCCGAGATCTTTCCAGCATGCCGAGTTGAGTGTTTTGATCAATTTCACGATCCACGATCGTGTGGCAACATTGCGGCACCAATCTCTTTCAGTTTCGATCTTCATGATCGAATGTGTGGGATATCGATGCTGCAAATCAAGTAATGTATGGGCACCTTAAAGAGAACCCAAGGTGGATCTTCGGAGAGCAGATGGGACACATAGGCATATCCTCTCCCTAATGACATGGCTATGTGTCCCCCAACCGCCGCTCTCTGCCCCTCCACCGCCGCGCTATAGCCCCCTTTGTTTAGCGACAAGATTTGTCGCTAACTCGGAGGTAAAGAGAGGGGCGAGGAATTCCCTGTTCAAAACGCCAGGGGCATTCCTGCAGGGTTTCTTGAGCTGCCATCAGGCAGCTCTCTCTCCCTGGCCACGCCTTCTGCCGCTCCCCCGCCTCCCTGCCCGCTATGAGAGACACACAGTCTCTCATAGCTCTCAATGCAATGTCGTGACCCAGAGGTCATGAAAGTGAAAGTCGGTCATTGCGGCCCACGGGAGCGGCAGGGAGCACCCTTTTTTGCAGCTACCTGGTCCGCTCAGCCCCGCGGATCAGGTAGCCTACTTTTTTTTTTTAAGCCCACCTCGGGCACTCTTTAACCTGCTGAGCGGTCTGGACGAGCTCAGCTCGTCCAACACCGCCAGAGGCTGCCGCTCAGGCCCTGCTGGGCCGATTTTTGGCAAATAAAAAGCAGCACACGCAGCCGGCACTTTGCCAGCCGCGTGTGCTGCCTGATCGCCGCCGCTCTGCGGCGATCCGCCGCGAGCAGCGGCGAAAGAGGGTCCCCCCAGCCGCCTGAGCCCAGCGTAGCCGGAACAAAAAGTTCCGGCCAGCGCTAAGGGCTGGATCGGAGGCGGCTGACGTCAGGACGTCGGCTGACGTCGATGACGTCACTCCGCTCGTCGCTATGGCGACGATATAAGCAAAACAAGGAAGGCCGCTCATTGCGGCCTTCCTTGTTTATTCTGGGCGCCGGAGGCGATCGGAAGATCGCCTCCGGAGCGCCCTCTAGTGGGCTTTCATGCAGCCAACTTTCAGTTGGCTGCATGAAATAGTTTTTTTTTTATTTAAAAAAAACCCTCCCGCAGCCACCCTGGCGATTTAATCAGAACGCCAGGGTGGTTTAAAGGAAAACAAGTGGGCAGGTTTAGGGCTGGTCCAGGCGGGCATGTGAACCAGCTGTGGCGGTGTTTTGTTTAATGTCAACTGGTCTTCTCCAGCAGAGCAGTAAAGCATTTAGCAACCTTCGGCAGTGCTTCCTGGAATTTAGTTATTGCATCATGTGAGAGTAGCGTCCAGGACGATATGAGGCAACATGATCAAGTGCAAAATTTGCGCAAATGATGGGGAAAGCTGGACGTTTAAAAAGTGATGTCCATCCTTCTGAATGGACAGTGCTTCTGGGACAGATGTCGGGACCGTGCGCTTAGCGCCTGTGTGAACCGGCACTAAAAGAGCAGCAAGCTGCTGACGGTACAGACTCGACCACCCCTGGCAACGTACAGCCAGGACATTTTTTTTATTGGGGGAAAATAACAAATTGTTTTACATATTTATTTGGGTTGAAAAAAGACATACGCCCATCGAGTTCAACCAGAAAACAAAGTACAACACCAGCCTGCTCCCTCACATATCCCAGTTTATCCGGAGGAAGTAGAAAAACTCTTATGCTGGGAATACACGGTTCGTTTTTGCCTTCATTTAAACCTTCGTTTCGATTGTGCCTTTTGTCCTTTTCGATCCCGAAATAATCGGTCATACGGTTAATATCACCACCCACGGTTTCGTTTTTTTTTTCGATTCTGATGGTTTCGTTTTTCCAATGATCGAAGGCTGCAAAGAAACGAAACGAAAATCCCTTTTTACAGGGACGGACTAGCATAAACTAATATATAATCGATCTGAACAGCCATCAAGCCTACCAATGGCTCGATTAGATGGATAAAGAGAGATAATATCAAACATGTTCGATCACTAGTCGTTCGTTTTTGGGGTCTATTAATCGAAACTATAATGAGATTATGACTATTTTCACATACGTTTTCAACACTCGATTCGTTTACCGAACGAATCGAAGGTTTAAACGAAGGCAAAAACGAACCGTGTATTCCCAGCATTACAATGCATGGTCCAATTAGCACCAAAAGGGAAAAAATTCCTTCCCGACTCCAGATGGCAATCAGATAAAATCCCTGGATCAACATCATTAGGCATAACCTAGTAATTATAGCCATGGATGTCTTTCAATGCAAGGAAAGCATCTAAGCCCCCTTTAAATGCAGATATAGAATTTGCCATAACTACTTCCTGTGGCAATGCATTCCGCATCTTAATCACTCTTACTGTAAAGAACCCTATGATCATTTTAAATGCTTATTTATTTTGTAACTAAACTTCTACAGAAATGGGGAAAAAGTATTACAAGTATGTTTGAACTAAGTTTTCAATGAAAGTGGAGGTTCATCTACTGAACAGATTCATATTGTGGATAAGTTACCGTAGTCAAATGTGACCTTGTGACCCCTAAAACAGGAGAAACAGTAGATGCCAGGCTACATTTCCCAACATCCCTGCATGCATTGTCAATAAAGCCATGTGTCTGGTACATGAGGAGGCGGGAATTGTACTTCAAAGGAAGCTGGCGTAGGCCTCTGATGTCTTTATGAATAGGTTCATGGCTGCAAGTTAAAGGTGCTACAAAAATGGGTAATACTTACTGTATAATTTACCCTAATGAAATTGCAGTGCTCAGTTTTAGGTTTATTTTTGAAACGATTTAATAGAAATAATTACAGGTGTGTTATATGTCAGCGTTTAAACGCGTAACTGTTTTAACGTAGCATACGTTCTAACAATGATATTCCATGCAGTTTCCCTTGAAAGGGGAATACCAGCTTCCGAGTTATTCTTAAACTTGACTCTTCTGTCAGGAATGCTTGCTGACTGTTGTAGCTCTGAGGAAAATCATGTGATCAGCTGGGGTTCTGTCAGAGAATGTAGATAGTGTTAAATTAAATGTCTAATGGGGTAATATGTTGTCTGCGGATGAATGTGTGTATACGTACGGAAGTATTTGTGTGTGTTTCCTACTTTGGGCTCTATTCATAAAAATTTTGTGTCGAAAAAACTCCTGGAGGGAAAATACCGCAGCAGTATATTAGACTTCTGGGTGGTCATTCAAAAAAATGTTGCCAGCTGCGATGCAAGTGCGGAGATCTCCCGCTGAAGGCTGGCGGTAAGCTGTCGGAAGGCATGCGGAAACACTTCAGCCGGCAGAGTCCCTCCGTGCATTGCTCTCTCTGGGAGGTCTGTCCCATTCACTTGTATGTAATCTGCAAAATCAGAGGAAGCGGTATTTCCCGTCCACATACCGCTTCCTCTAAACTTTATGAATGGCCATTTTGTTACTTTTTTCTAGATAAATCTAGAAAAACACTGGAGAAGGCGGAAATTTCTCGCTCTGCTGGGGGATTGTAGATTTTCATGCGGGAACAGCTTTTATGAATGCCCACTTTGCTAAATGGACGGGAAAATCCGCTGTTTTGATCGGGAAACTTGCGGTAACCTTTTATGAATAGAGCCCTTTATGTGGAGATGAACAAGGCATTCTAGGTAATTAGCCAGTATAGATCCTCTTATCAATACCGTAGGGATTACTGACAGTGGTGCATTATGGGTATGTACATGTGACGTTCCTGAACACAGATGGTGGCCCAGTTTTTGAACTGCACGCATAATATTGTGCCATGTCACTGTATGAGCAATCGCCAGTGTACTTCACACGGTGAGTCTGAGCACCACTATTGTACGCTGTGGTTCATGTGAGGTAACACCACACATTGCAAGCAGTTATATATATATATATATATATATATATATATATATATATATATATATATATATATATGGGTGACACTTATATTTGCAAAAATAAATTCTCTACCCACTTCTGATTGTACATTCTAACATTGTTAGTCGACAGGAATAGAGACTGTAGAATGCTTACAAGCTGAAAGCTTATTGCTTTTGTTTTTAATTATCCAATACATGGTATTATACTTATTCAAGACTTCCTGTCTGTAAAATACAAGCTCTAGTCTTAAGCAAGCAATGCTTAGCTACTAAGAAAAGGAATGAGGGCTGGTGCACACCGAGCAGGCTTTATCGCATTTTTACAGCCTCTTGCGGCTGCGGATACGCTTGGGTAATGTATTTCAATGGGGTGGGTCACACCAGAGCGGGAGGCGTTTTGCAGAAACGCATACTCCCGGGGTGAGGCATTTTTTGGATTTCGGAGGCGTTTTTGCCTCCAATGTTAAGTATAGGAAAAACGCAAACCGCTCCGAAAAACGCCAGTTCAGAGCGGTTTTCCAGGCGTTTTTGTTACAGAAGCTGTTCAGTAACAGCTTTACTGTAACAACATATGAAATCTACTACACAAAAAACGCTACACAAAAATGCAAAACGCTAGGTGAAACGCTTCATAAAAATAAGAAAAAGCGTTTCAAAATCTGCTAGCGTTTTGCAGATCTGCTAGCGGTTTTTGGTGTGCACCAGGCCTAACACACAGAGGCCCGTATGCAATTCACTTTTTCACCTGACTTTTCTCCTAGGAGATAATTTTTCATCTCCGATTTAAAATAACTTTTCAGCACTTTTCAACCTAAAAAGTACTAAAAAGTTGGTGAAATAGTATTTTCTTGCTTTCTGGTGGCTTAAAAGGCAATTTATTGACAAGTTTAAAAACATCACCTAGGAGAAAACTCAGGTAAAAAAGTGAATTGCATATGGCCCATAGTGTTTCTCTCCCTCTTGCCTCTTCCCCTCCCCTTGCTTGTAGAGTCATGAGACACAGGCTGGGAGCTGGAATGATTTATCTGTCGTCTGTCCACACAGGAGCAGCTTTTTATCAGGTAAGGATTAAAGCATGACAGCAAACTAGCCAAGTACATCTGTAGGCAAAGTTTCTTCCATTATAGCACCATCATTTGGACAATCTGCTCCGGTCAAAACCCTCTGAGTTCTGTTTGTGATGTTTAAATTCTGTTCCTATCAGTGCTGAACTAGTTAGCCTTAATTTTATCACCTGAGTTAGGCAAAAAATATCTAAAGCTCGCCATGCAAACATAGATTTTTATCACCTAAATGGGCTTTAGCTGCCAGCCATCGTGCCCCCTTTGTGCCCCCTAAAAAATATGAAGCTGGAGCCGCCACAATGAAAAGCAGGGCTGTAGAGTCGGAGCAGTTTTTGGTTCCTGGAGTCGGAGTCATAAAGAAAATGCACCAATTCCGACTCCTGATACATTTAAACTGTAATGAAAAGAAAAACATGATAAAATGGTTCTGTTTCTCAGATAATCGTCATAATGAATAACTTGTGAATGAATTATACAGTAATAGCAGTGCTTAGTCCATAGAAGTCCTTTTTATCTATTAAGTAGTATTTGTGTCACTAATAGGGTGGTCACTGATTATTCCACGTTGATGCAGATTTATGCAAATTTTGTGAATCCACTGAAAATGTTGTGCACACTGATGTTGTCTATCACCTGTAAACAGGGTTCAGATCGTGCATAAAAAATGTATAATACAAGAAGAATCTCCTCATTTTCCTGCAGAATATCTGCAGTAAAGGCAGCCATACACTGGTCGATGTGCCATCAGATCGACCAGCTGACAGATCCCTATCTGATCGAATCTGATCAGATAGGGATCGTATGGCTGCCTTTACTGCAAACAGATTGTGAATCGATTTCAGCCTGAAACCGATCACAATCTGTTCAGCTGCTCCTGCCGCCTGTCCTCCCCCGGCGCATACATTACCTGAGGCTGGCTCCCGGGCATCTTCTCCACGCTGCACCGCTCTGTTCTTGCTCCATCTCGGCGCTTCCTGTGTCACTCCGTGACCAGGAAGTTCAAATAGAGCGCCCTCTATTTGAACTTCCTGGGTCACTGCAGTGACCCAGGAAGCGCCGGGATGGAGCGGGTGCAGCGCTGAGAAGATGTGGAGAAGACGCCCGGGAGCCCGCATCAGGTAATGTATTTTTCATCGGATCGGCCGCCGCTAGCGACGCGCACTTTACCCGCGGGCGATCGAGGGTAATTTCCCGCACGGCGCGATCGACGGACCGATCCGATTTCGGGAGGAAATCTGATCGTCGGCGGCGTTTACCGCGAACGATTGGCAGCAGATTCGATCCCAGGATCGAATCTGCTGTCGAAACGGCCGGGAATCGGGCCAGTGTATGGCCACCTTAAGTGCTTGTTCACATCTAGGGGTGTTTGATATTTTTTTCAGAGCTGGTGATTTTGAAAATTGCCTTAAAAGCGCTTGTGCAATGATTCCCTATGAGAGTGTTCACATCTGAGTGGTTAATTTCAGATCCGCTCAGCAAAGTGCTGCCTGTAACATTTTTGGGGCAATTTACCTATAATGGCAAGTACAGTATAGGGAAATCACAAAATGCTTGAAAAAATACTTGGTATAGCGATTTTCCCAGCACTTTTAAAAATAAATACATTGTATTTATTCTTTTCCGGGTCAAAGAGTTCACCTCCTGACTTGCGTCAGGAGGTGAAAAAACAAAATCGCTCTGCAAAAGAGATTTTGAACACAAAATCGAAGCGTGCAGGTAAGCGCCGGGAAGAGAAAAGAAAAATGCAAAACATCGAAAATCGCTGACAACAGCAATTTCGACTTTAGATGTGAACAAGCCCTCAATGATTCAGCATACCCACTTTTATGTTAAATACGGTGGTTTGCAAAAGTATTCGGCCCCCTTGAAGTTTTCCACATTTTCCACATGAATCAATTTTATTGGAATTCCAAGTGAAAGACCAATACAAAGTGGTATACATGTGAGAAGTGGAACGAAAATCATCATCATCATGTTTAGAGATGTTTTCTAAACATGCCTAGCGTTTTTTTGGAGCGTTTTTGTGTAGCAAATTGTTACAGTAAAAGCTGTTACTGAACAGCTTCTGTAACAAAAACACCTGGAAAACCGCTCTTCTCTAGCGATTTTCAGAGCCGTTTTTCCCTTTCCTATACTTTAACATTGAGGCAGAAACGCCTCAGAAATCTAAAAAATGCTGCAGCCCCTGAGATTGTGTTTGTGGAAAAAACGAACCGCTCTGGTGTGCACCATCCCATTCACTTTCATTAGCCAAGCGGTTTTTCCCCTGCAAGTGTTTTAAAAACGCTTCAGAATCGCTCTGGTGTGCACCAGCCCTAAGAGAATATTGGGAGCAACAACACCATGAAGTCCAAAGAACACACCACACAGGTCAGGGATAAAGTTATTGAGAGATTTAAAGCAGGCTTAGGCTACAAAAAGATTTCCAAAGCCTTGAACATCCCACGGAGCCCTGTTCAAGCGATCATTCAGAGATGGAAGGAGTATGGCACAACTGTAAACCTACCAAGACAAGGCCGTCCACCTAAACTCACAGGCCGAACAAGGGGAGTGCTGATCAGAAATGCAGTCAAGAGGCCCATGGTGACTCTGGATGAGCTGCAGAGATCTACAGCTCAGGTGGGGGAATCTATTCATAGGACAACTATTAGTTGTGCACTGCACAAAGTTGGCCTTTATGGAAGTGTGGCAAGAAGAAAGCTATTGTTAACAGAAAAGCATAAGAAGTCCTGTTTGCAGTTTGCCACAAGCCATGTGGGGGATACAGCAAACATGTGGAAGAAGGTGCTCTGGTCAGATGAGACCAAAATGGAACTCTTTGGCCAAAATGCAAAACGCTATGTGTGGCGGAAAACTAACAATACACATCACTCTGAACACACCATCCCCACTGTCAAATATGGTGGTGGCAGCATCATGCTCTGGGGGTGCTTCTCTTCAGCAGGGACAGGGAAGCTGGTCAGAGTTGATGGGAAGATAGATGGAGCCAAATACAGGGCAATCTTGGAAGAAAACCTCTTGGAGTCTGCAATAGACTTGAGACTGGGGCGGAGGTTCACCTTCCAGCAGGACAACTATCCTAAACATAAAGCCAGGGCAACAATGGAATGGTTTAAAACAAAACATATCCATGTGTTAGAATGGCCCAGTCAAAGTCCAGATCTAAATCCAATCGAGAATCTGTGGCAAGATCTGAAAACTGCTGTTCACAAACGCTGTCCATCTAATCTGACTGAGCTGGAGCTGTTTTGCAAAGAAGAATGGGCAAGGATTTAAGTGTCTAGATGTGCAAAGCTGGTAGAGACATACCCTAAAAGACTGGCAGCTGTAATTGCAGCAAAAGGTGGTTCTACAAAGTATTGACTCAGGGGGCTGAATAATTACGCACACCCAACTTTGCAGTTATTGATTTGCAAAAAATGTTTGGAATCATGTATGATTTTCGTTCCACTTCTCACATGTACACCACTTTGTATTGGTCTTTCATGTGGAATTCCAATAAAATTGATTCATGTTTGTGGCAGTAATATGACAAAATGTGGAAAACTTCAAGGGGGCCGAATACTTTTGCAAACCACTGTATTCTGTTAAATATTTTGGTTTCAGCATCTTAGCCTAGACTACTTATGCAGAATTCCCTCATACCACTACTCTTCCTGCCCTTCCTCCAAGCATTCTGGGAAACCAGAGATCTTTTCTCTTGGCTTTAGAGCTTTCAGTAAATGAACATTCCACAGAGATGCGCCTGCCAGTACTAAAGATATTGCCTCCAGTTATGAGGTAAATCAGAGAGAGGAAAGATTTTACTTTGAACCAAAACTGACTAAATAATTTATAAATGAATATTGTAAAAATGATGTTATTTTGACTGCAGTGAAAGGGCAGTAGACGTGCATTTTCTGACTCTCTACTCTGGAAGCCTGGTGTTTGAGGAAATCCTCATTGACACGGATTGGACCGACCGACAGCGAGTTCTCAGTGTGTGCTTTATGCCAGTACTTTGTAGATTTGGATCTTGGGATCAGGAACACAAGATAAGAGTAATTCACATCACAGCATTTTCCTGCCCCTAATTATTACTCAGGAATTCCCGGAGGTTCCTTTTACATCTGCCTTCCTGTGAGCTGATGGTTGCAGGAAACCCGTTTATCATGACAAAATCAGATAAGGTCATATAGGATTGACCTCATACCCCTCCAAGGACTTTCTTGTATTCCAACCACCAGTATTGTTACACTGACCCTATTGAGGCTCTTGGCCAGCTTGATTTGGCCATGCACCAATTTCACACTGGAGTCTGTTGGCTGACTACATTGCATTGCGCAGGCTACACTGGGGCATGCTGGGGCTCTGGCGCCCCCTGGGAATCACTGTACCCCTTTGAGTCCCCCTTCCCCCTGCTCAGTAACATACAGTTAACTGTTTCCAGGCTCCAGCAAGGTACAGTGAACAGGATAGTGTCTGTAAAAAAACTTTCCTTGTTTCTTTCCCTCCTGCCTCTTCCCCCTCTCCTTGCTTGTTAAGTCCTGAGACACAGGTTGGGGTCGGAATGGTTTGTCTGTGTTCTGTCCACATAGGAGCAACTTGCTAGCATGTAAGGATTAATGCATGCGCCAACAAACTATTGGTTTATAATATTGCTAAACTAGTTAGCCTTAATTTTATCACCTGAGTTAGGCAAAAAATATCTAAAGCTCACTAGGAAACATTAATTTTGATCTCCTAAATGGGCCCCACCAGCCATTGTGCCCTCTTTGTCGCCGTTCCCCCCCCCAAGTTGAAGCTGGAGTTGCTACTGTGCATTGTGGGAATCAAATAAAAAAACCTGTTTAACTTACGTGGGGCTTCTTACAGGCCCCTGCATCAATCCTGTGCCCGTGCTGTCACTCCATGGTCTTCTTGTCAGCTGTATCGGCCTTTGATCAGCTGTATGCGCAGCACCAGGCTGTGTTCCTCCTCATTGCGCTCTCATGCATGGGAACGTTCTGCGCATACGCAGTATGGAAAAATCGCTAATGCACATGCGCAGAATGCACTAGGCTAGGGGAGCGAGATCAGGATGCGCGCAGCCCAGGGCCGCACATACACATTATCCACAACTGGCCAGCTTTTAGGGAGTCACTGCTACTGACTGAAGGTCTTCTTGCAGCCCCGTGCAGTCATCCTGTGCATGTACCGTTCTTTTGTGACCCTCCAGTCAGCAGCGGTGATCCCCTTTAAAGCTGGTCAGTCTTGGCACGTCGCAGGCTAATGCGTATGTGCGGCCCAGGGCCATGTGCAGCCTGATCCTGGTTAGCCAGGAGTATTCTGCGCATGCACATTGGTGATTTTTCCCTCCTGCGCATACACAGAACGCTGCTGTGCACAAGAGCGTGATAAGGAGGCACACGGCATTGGGCCGTGCATACAGATGATCATTGTCCGATACAGCTGACAAGAGGACGGTGGTGTGTTGCGGCAGGAACAGGAAAACTGCTGGGGACTGCAAAAAGTCCCAGGTAAGTTAAACTGCAGTTTTTTTTAGACTTAAAGAGGAACTCCAGCCTAAACAAACATACTGTCATTAAGTTACATTAGTTATGTTAATTAAAATAGATAGGTAATATAATCTCTTAGAAGAACAGGCAAAGGTTTGTGATTTCATAAGGACAGCCATCTTTTTGGTTGAAAGGAGGTGACAGAGAGCATGAGACACAGTTCCAACTGTCCTGTGTGCTGATCACCCCTCCCAGTTGCTAGGCAACGTGAATATCAACATAGGAAATCCCATCATGGTTTGCACAGCATTAGGGAAAAAACGCCCGGCAGTTTTCTTTGATGGGTGGAACTTAGCTAAAAATGCAGCTAAAAATGATGCTTTGGTAAGAAAAACAAAGTTCTGATGCTGTGAAACTGTTAAAGAAACCAAGCCTTTTCAGTTCTGCTGAGTAGATTTTTAGTCCGGAGGTTCACTTTAAGTTTCCCTTTAAGATCGCAATGCAATGTATCAAAATGCAGCCGAATAGTCGCATAGTGTATTAAAGTTACTGTGCGACTATGCCCCACAGGAATATAATGGCATCTGTGTTGTGTTGTAATGATACTGCTTGTTGCGACGCAAAGCAATAGACATAGTGTGTAAGGAGCCTAATGCTAGGTATACACAATGCAATTTCCTGTCAGATTGACGGATAATCTGATGGGAAGCTACATCGTGTGTACATATCCAAACTGCTCCCGATTGTTAACAGGATCGATTTTTAGATAATTACCTCACAAAATTATCGATCAGTACTGTAGCTGTTAGGAAATAACCGGTGGTGTAGTGGTACTTTCACCTTGCGGCGCTAGGTCACCAGTTCGAATCCCAGCCAGGGGACTATATGCATGGAGTTTGTATGTTCTCCCCGTGTCTGTGTGGGTTTCCTCCGGGTTCTCCAGTTTCCTCCTAAAACCGTACAGGTAAGTTAATCGGTTTCCCCTTAAAATTGGCGCTAGACTAATGGACATATGACTATTGTAGGGATTGGATTGTGAGCGCCTCTGAGGGACAGTTAGTTACAAGACTAAATATATAGTGCACATCTCTGCGGAAGACGTCAGTGCTATATAAATACTAAATAATAATAATTGGTATGCCCCACCAATGTGATGGGAGATTGCACCGTGTGTACCTAGCATAAGACAAACATGTATGGAGGAAAGGGCAGAGTGATCACTGATGCCCAGTAGAGAGCTAGGTGGGATCCATTAACACTGGCAGCATGGAGGGCTAGCTGTGTGATACACAAGACAGTTTTCAGCTAAGCAGTGACCACAATGGATTGTAAATGTGCTTTCCTTATTTTGGCCAGGTTGGTGTAGCGGGCTAGAGAAGCACTGAATGTGTGTTTACAGCGGAAGAGCTGCGTATTAGCCCAGCTGAAGTATGTGGAATAATCTCCTATCCTGACATGGTCTGTGCCTCCCCCGCTGTCCTTCACACACCCATCTCTGTGGCTGCCTCTCTGTCTGTGTGATTTGGCTCCATGCCTGCCTGTGCCAGATGAACCGCAAGCAACAAGATCTAAGGGGCAGAGGCGGCCTTTGGGGGTGGCAAGTGGGGCGATCGCCCCAGGCCCCGCACATGAAGAGGGCCCCGCATGTCAAGCCTGCCATACCATGCTAATTTTGGTGGTGGTGAAGGAAAGGTCTACAGAAACTAGTTGTTTGTGTTCTGAGCAGTGTGTCATTTACAAATACTCAGATTTTCCTATTTTGTTTTACATACCTTATATTTTGCACCGCCCCCCCCCCCCCTCCTTTTATTGCTTAGGTTTTCGTCTTCAGCATGCTTTACTGTACTATGCCGTTTGCATTTTTGTAATGAATTTCTGCACTGACATGAAGCTTGCCAAATGTCAGATTAAGGTAACGTGCAAGAGCCTCAGCCTGAGGGCCCCAGGGGCATTTAGGTTAGTCAAGCATGGACTGGAGCTAAAGGGGGCTCAGGCTGGAGCTTCCCGACTGGCTGGGGATTGGTGATAGGTTTCATGGGGAGCTAGGGATAGGTAGAGGCTGGCTGGGGAGCTAGGGATAGGTAGAGGCTGGCTGGGAAGCTAGGGACAGGTACAGTTTGATTACATTACGTATTGTAATTGTTCCTGTATTGGTTGGCTTAGGGGTATTTAACAAGTTTTTAAACAATAATAAGGCATCCTGCTTTAGAGGTGGACAAGCCTGTGACTGTGGTGGTACGGTACATGGCCTTCACTTATGCCTCTAGGCCCCGCATATGACACTCGCCCCAGGCCCCGCGTACTCTAAGGCCGGCTCTGCTAAGGGGCAAGCTCAGACTAAACTGACTTGTGCCGCCATGTCTGGCATTTGCCTGCAGAGCTTACACTCTTATCTGTTCTGCGGCAAGCAGAGATGGATAATCCTTATAAGCAAACTCAGTAGATGTTTTAAAAAACTGCATCCTTAATTTTTTCCTTTTTTTTTTTTTTTTTTTTTTTTTTTTTTGGTAAGTTGAATTCCAGGAATAGTAATAAACGTTCCACGGCCCCCCAAATCCTTTTTCTGTAATGCTGCCTACAATAGAGAGATGGTTTCAGAAAAAATGTAAATAGCTGCAGTTATGTAAACACAGCTGACAGCTTCTTGTGTTCTGGACCCAAGACATGAGCTCTGACGTCTGGGCAGCCTTAGCCACACCCACTCCCATTCCTTACTTGTAACACTCCTCCCACTTGCCTGTACTGTAAAGTCCTAGGGTGGCTTTTATATGTGTATCATTCATTTCTAGAGACCTGCTTTAACCCTTAAGGACCAGAGACTGCTGGTACAACAAAACGACGCTTACCGTCCAATCGACGCACATACCCGCTGCTCTCGCTGGTCACAACGCTCTTCCATCACCGCAGGCCCCTCTCTCTGCCGTCTCTATGATGGCTGAGCTCTGTGAGCCGGATAGGAGACGCTTTCATTGGCTCTTAGCTTTGTTGATCAATGTGAGCCAATGGGATTGGCTCACAGTGATCACGTGGTCAGGAGCCAATGAAAGCGGCTCCTGACACGCTCACAGAGCTCTGCCGTCATAGAGACAGCAGGGCGAGTAAACTGCGGCAGGTGCAGATTGGTGGGAGCACCTGAAGGGTAAGTGCCATTGCCAATTAGCAGGCATAAGTTCGTAGCGCTCGCTATGCTACTCTGATAAGGCATGTTAACTTTGATAAGGTGTGATATTTCTGATAAGGTGTGATATCTTTAATATATCTTTGATAAAGTGTGCTATTTGTCATATCACGGTTTAGAGAATAAACCCCTTAATGCGTTTCGTTGCGACAGAAGTGGCCAATCCACCAACGCAAGGGCAACAGCGCATTACCACCGGATTTCCGTGCCGAAAGTAAGTCAATGGGCGATGCATAACTTTTAAAAAGGTTGGCAGCGCGGTTGCACATGATGACGAAATACGGTGAATCTCGGTGATGTACTTCCTGTCCAGCAGGGAGAACGCCAGTGGGCGAGGGGCGTGCGGGTGGGCGCTATGCATATGACCCGTCCTTTCTTGTGCCCAGGACTACCAGCATTCACATGAAAGCCACAAAGCTCCATGGAGGTTCCAAGGACATGTGGTGAGCAAATATGTCCATCGGGGACACAGACAGCAATAACCCATCTACTTGACACGCTTTTTGTTGCTTTGTGGAGATAGGGTATGAGGTATTGTGCGATGGGCGGGAGGGGGTTGTTGGTGCCGTGCTCTCAGTACCCCTCATCTTAAAACCTATATCGCCACAGGTTACTGCCCCTCCAAAACATCACCAAGACAACAGGCTTACATCACTGTGTAATCTCTTCAGAAGTAAGGTGGGGGGTTCAATTACCTTCTGCTCATAGTACCCTTGTCTTATCCAAAATAGGAAGCTATCTGTTATTTCCATGCTGACATAAGCTTGTTACTGTAGCTAGAGAAACCTCTCGCAATCCCGCTGGCACTGTACAGTTCCTGCAGTTAGGTAGGCAAAGGCACCCAGACCAAGTAAAAAGAAACAAAATCAGTAGACATTTGGTTACTTATTTGAGGAAAAAAGGGGGGAGTTACGTGTATTTTTGGGGTAGTAACTATTTTTGGGTAATTTTTTTATTCTTAGTTGCTATGACACCCTTTAATTCTAGGCTGGAGTGCAAAGCAACTAAACAATTCTCTCAGAAGAGTAAAGGGGGGAGGGGGAATCAGAGTGTGAATGAGGTTTTGGGGTGGTGGGTGCATCATTAGGTTAAGTAGTTGGGGTACAATTGGGCTTTAATAACTACCCATTGTGTCAGATCACACACTGCAGCACCTTTATTATTTACTCATAATATACTGTAAACATTACATTTTTATTATTATAATTATTAGTATTTATATAGCGCCAACAAGTTTTGCAGCGCTGTACAGAATATATTGTCTTGTCACTTAAAGCTAATGGGAGCCGTATTGTAAAAGAAAAAAATAGATATTCGTCTAAGGAGAGGGAAGGCTCTGGGTCCTAACAAGTCTTCCCGTTCTTCTCATGGTCCCCTCGTTCCAGTGGCAGCTCCGTTCAAATCCCCCACCACGGGGGACTTCTAAAGCCTTCGGGAGTGGAGTCCTCCTGAAGGCAGACGGCTCCAAACTGCGCACGTGCGAGTGCATGTGAGAGGATGGTTGCGCATGCGCAGTGTGGAACTTCCGATTCCTCCCTTCACCGGCGGAGATAGCAGCATTTAACCAAATTGGTCAAATGCTGCTACGGGGAGCCATCACTGAATGGAACGGTCACTGGGAGAGGAGAGGGAAGGCTTTGGGTCTTCCTTAGGTAAGTATCTGACTTTTTTTTTTATATATACGATTCCCATTCACTTTAACTGTCCCTCAGAGAGGCTCACAATCTAATACCTGCCATAGTCATGTCTATGTATGTATCATGTAGTCAGGGCCGGATTTGTACTTTTTACCGCCCAAGGCCAACTATACCATCTGTATGGTTGTTATCTCTGTGCGCCCCAATGAGAATTCGCCTTACTTTCCATCATTGGTGTCACAGACAATAGCTATTTTAGTAATACGTGTATAGATTAGAAGTTATGTTTTGAAATTTTATGTTATGTTTGGCATCTCATTAATGATGGACCCATTGCGTCACCATGAGAGTTAGACTGATGTATACCTGCAGGATAGAGCTTACAGGTCTTGCAGGGACGGCACAAGTACAGGACAGAGAGTTCAAAGGTTAAAGCTGTTCTTGTAGATAGGGATGACTGCATAGAACAGCTTTCCTGTCCCTCACTGAGCCGCCCCTAAACTTCTGGTGCCCTAGGCCATGGCCTATGTGGCCTTGCCAGAAATCCGGCCCTGCATGTAGTGTATGTATCATAGTCTAGGGCCAATTTAGGGGAAGCCAAATAACTAATCTGTATGTTTTAGGGATGTGGGAGGAAATCAGAGTTCCCAGAGGAATCCCGCACAGACATGGGGAGAACTTACAAACTCCGTGCAGATACTGCCCTGGCTGGGATCAAACTGGAGGCCCAGCACTGCAAGGCGAGAGCGTTAGCCACTGCGCCAACATGCTGACATTAAAGTAAGAGATTCTTAAGCAGTCGTAAACATGGCATAAAAGTGGGAGATTCTTAAGCAGTCACATGTCAGCACAGGTATTACATGGCATAATAGCAATGCAGTGTCATCAGTTACATAAATGGATGACTCTTGAGTGCAGCTTTGAGTTACAGGCTGCCAAAAGCGACGGATGATGTATCATTAACATGCCTGTAACAAGACTCAATCCACAAGGATGCTCTGCACTGCTTAGCAGGGGAGGTTCTGCAAAGCCTTGCTTATTACCTCTATAAATTCACAAATATGTGCTCTGTTAAAGTTTTTATAGTCTTTAAAGGTTTTGTTTTTCATCATTGTACTAAACAGGCCAAGTCACAGTGATGTTTTATCAGCTTGCAGAACACAGCGTAGATGTCAGAGGCAGCTGCATAACTACGTGGGGTACAGGTCATGCCGCCACTAGAGGGCCCCAGGCCAGAGGAGGCCCATCTGAGTTCTCCTTGTAGTCACCATTGCAGAAGAAGCACTGGCCACAGCTTTTTGTTTACTTGTTATGGTGCCCATCAGTCCTCTCTTCCTATCTGCCTCGCTTTCCTTCTTGTAGCCTCCACGCAGCCATGTCCCACTTCTACCGCCGCTGCTGTGACATCAGAGTTACGTCAGACCGTTGTCATGGCTACAGTGGTGAGATAAATGGGGTAAGAAGGGTTTCATGGTGGGCGTGCATGCTTTCGGGAGGTCATACTGAAAGCAATTATTATGAAGACAGGTCATGGTGGTTGCACCCTTTGCATGCTCTCTAGCCGTAAGGTTATTCTGACTATTTTCTTGCTTGCTGATGGCTTAAAGTCGGATTGACACTCAGCCATAAAATCAAATTCCATTTATGCACTGCTCTGTGTTTATTACATAGTCTACATCCTAACCCTGCATTGAAAGCATCCCAATTTAATCATAAATGTGTCTGCTGTAATGAATCTTATATCAATCAGCCTGGCTCCTTTCTGGTACATTGCTGAGGAGAGGGAAGCTTGTTATCTCTCCTCCCACATTCCTGCTCCTTATTGGCTGAGGGCAGTTCAGTGTGACAGGCTCTGAGTGTGAGAAAACGCGGAGAAGCCGCCGCGTGTACTGGCGGCAGGGCGGCTGATTCCGCGTCCAGAGCGGCTGTTTCCGCGCAGCAACGCATGTCTGGGTCGGCTGGGATCTCTAGTGCACCTGGATGGAGAGCTACGCACGCGCGCGCCAGAAGTCAGGACCTTTATGCCAGCAGGAGATGTGTCATCTGATCAGGATGATCAGCTGATTCCTGCTGGACTCCTGATTGGCTGAGTGGTTAGGGCGGGGCGGCAGAGTCCTGCAACTATATATACAGCTTGCTAGCCAGTTGCTGGTGGTCTGCCGTTGCGATCACTACGTGGAAGCACTCAGACCTTAGTCAGATCCTACAGTGTGTTTGAACCAGGAGGACCTGGGAATTCACACTGAGCCAGATTACTTGTGTTATTATTCTGTTATACTTAGACTAGTTCCAGGGTGTAGAAACCACGGACCTCACACCTAAGACTAGGGTACTTGTGTTATTATTCTGTTATACTTCAGACTAGTTCCAGGGTGTAGAGACCACGGACCTCACACCCAAGACTAGGGAACTTGTGTCATCATTCTGTTATACTTCAGACTCGTTCCAGGGTGTAGAGACCATGGACCTCACACCCAAGACTAGGGAACTTCTGTTATCATTCTGTTATACATCAGACTAGTTCCAGGGTGTAGAGACCACGGACCTCACACCCAAGACTAGGCATTGTTTGATATTTGTTATGACCTATTGCTTTCCTGACTATCCCTCTGCTTTCTGATTCGGTACCACGCATATCTGATATCACGTTGCCAAACCCTGCCTGACTTGGATACCGAATCAGCCTTCTGTCTTTATACTTTATCTGTCTGTATGTTGCCGACCTGGCTTGCCCGACCTCGAGAGCTATCTCTCTCGTTAAGAGATAGTCTCCTGACCTTTTAGTGACTACCACCTTCAGGTGTCACTCACTCACAGGTTCAGCCTACCTTACCCTGAAACTCCACCCCTTTGGAGTTCTCAGGCTACTGGAAGGTCTCTGTTCCTCCCTAAAGGCAGTATCGCCCATACTGCCAAAGACCACCTGCTCCCCGGGTGGTCTTACTCAAAGTTATTACTGTTGCATCAAACACTCACACTATAAGGTGTCCAGAGGTTAGTTATACTTGGATTATCGGTGATTCTGCAGATCATCAATAATCAGGTATAATCTGTATTCTTGGTGATTCTGCAGATCATCAATAATCAGATTCTCTCTGTGTGCTGACACCGATCGTTACAGAACGGCAGACCAAAACCAAATGGACGCACTGTATAGCCATGTTGAAGTCCTGACCGCCGCGGTAAACAATCTTTCCGGCACAGTTTTGAACCAACAGACCCAGATCAGCCAGCTATTTGGGGCTATTCAGGAACTTCAATCAGCTATAAACTCAGTGCGATCTCCTCTAGTCACGGACATCCGTATGTCCGTACCTGAAAGGTTTTCTGGCCATAGATCTGACTTTCAGAATTTTAGAAATAGAGTGTTATCATACTTTGAGTTGAGGCCTAATTCGTCTGGAACCGAGGCACAGAGAATTACGTTTATTAAGACTCTGTTGTCAGGGGATTCCCAGACCTGGGCGTATAGTCTCCAGACAGGGCATGAGGCCCTGGCCTCGGTTGAGGAATTTTTTAAAGCAATGGCTATAATTTATGATGTTCCGGACGTTGCTTCTACCGCTGAGCGGAAGCTCAAGACATTGCGGCAGGGCAAGGGTCCGGTTGAAAATTACGCTGCTGAGTTCAGGAAATGGGCAGTAGCTGCAAGATGGGGGTCATTTGCACTATTGGACTGTTGTTTTGGCAGGATTGTCAGATGCAATCCATGACGTAATGATAGGACATCTGAAGCCCAAATCTGTAGATGAGGCAATTTCTTTGGCCGTGCAGATAGATCGCCGTTTGCGCTACCAGAAACAGATCCGTGGTAGGAATGCTGTAAGGTCTATCTCAGACAACCCTTCTCGATCTTCGTCACCCTCTGACGAGCCGATGCAAATCGGATATACAGGGCTGAGTCAGGTGAAGAAGGGTCACAAAAGGCCAAGAAAACGCGATCTATATGGTGCTAAGGGGCCAGGAGAATGCAGCCATCTGTGGTTGGTCAACACCAGAGGCGAGCAGTTGTTACCTCTAAACAATGATCGTCTGCTCCTTCCCTGCTCTATTACATGGGAGGGTCAGACTAGTTCCGCAGAAGCCGTTGTGGACTCCGGTTCTGCAGCAAACCTCATAGATTACGATTTTGTAAAAAAAATTGGGGATACCCCTGGTCCCATTAGACCGGCAGATTCTGGTCACTGCAGTGGATGACTCTCCGTTGCAGAGTGGTCAGACTCTCTTCCAAACCCCCTGGTTGTCATGTTGTTTAGGGGCGTTACATGAAGAGAGATTACAGTTCCTGGTGATGCCCATGGCAACCTCCACCATTGTTCTTGGTATGCCCTGGTTGCAAATCCATTCCCCACAGATTGACTGGGCTTCAGGACAGTTACTGAAATGGTCAGCCCATTGTCATCGACATTGTTTGGGGAGAGTTGGGGTTGGTGCTACCAAGATACAGGTCGGAGAAGTGGCAGTGCAGGTCAAAGCCGAAGCTTTAACCCTCCTGGCGGTTAATTTTTTTTGCCAAAATGGCAAAAATCCTTTATTTTTTTATTTTTTTTTTTGTGTTTCATGTAAAGCTACCAGAGTGGTAGCTACATGAAACACCACTAGAGGGCGCATGTGTCCCTCTAGTGCGATCGTCGCCGGCATCAATAGCAAACAGGGGAACGCGTATATAACGCGCTCCCCTGTTTGGCTTCTCCTGTCGCCATGGCGACGATCGGAATGACGTCATGGACGTCAGCCGACGTCCTGACGTCAGACACCTCCGATCCAGCCCATAGCGCTGCCCGGAACTCATTGGTCCGGGCAGCGCAGGGCTCTGGCGGGGGGGGGGCCCTCTTGCGCCGCTGCGTACGGGCGATCGCCGCAGAGCGGCGGCGATCAAGCTGTACACGCGGCTAGCAAAGTGCTAGCTGCGCATACAGCATTTTAAATGGAGCAAATCGCTCCACCAGGGGCTGAGATATCTTCCTGCGCGGCATAGCCCGAGCTCAGCTCGGGCTTACCGCCAGGAAGGTTAATTAAATGTTCCGAGCCTGAGACTGGCCTACCTCGGAAGGTGGTCAGGGCACCTGCGGAGACGGTGGAGGACTGGATGCCTAATCTGGGCCCTTGCCAGCGAGACATTCTAGAGGGTAAAACATCTAGTCAGACCTCACCGGGTACTTTACAACATTTACCAGTGTCAAGGAAACCCCGGACTCAGAAAAATCAGACTAATAAGAGAAAGACTGTAGAGTGGGAGTTTTCCCCTGGGGACATGGTGTACGTATCCTCTCGGCATGGAGCCCTGAAGCGAGCATCACCCAAACTGGGTCCTACATTCATAGGACTATTCCCAGTGACCAGGAAAGTTAATTTTGTCACCTATGCTGTCGATCTCCCAGCCAGTATGAGAGGTGTAAGATCAGTCCATGTGTCTCTGTTGAAGCCAGCAGTGCACGTGGATTCCCCTCGCTCCCTCCCTGTGATGGTAAAAAAACAATCGGAATGTGAGACCGAAAAGATTCTAGACCCACATCCTGGAAGGGATCAGTGAATAATGGCGCACAGCGCCTATGCATAAAAATGGCGCCGCATTAAAAAGATACGCTTGTCGCTATTTATCGTTAGTACTGCATAATAATGGCGCACAGGGAAAAAAGAAGAAAAACGGCACACACTAACGTTATTTATCAATAGTGGCACACACTAACGTTATTTATCAATAGTGGCACACACTAACGTTATTTATCAATAGCGCCCTACATAAGCCAAACTGCAGACGTTATTTAACTGCAAAACGGGGAATGGATTTAATGTAACACTGTCAAGGTTAGGGTTAGGCACCACTGGGGGGGTCTTAAGGTTAGGCACCACCAGGGGGGTCTTAGGGTTAGGCACCACTAGGGGGGTCTTAGGGTTAGGCACCACCAGGGGGCTTTTAGGGTTAGGCACCACCAGGGGGGTCTTAGGGTTAGGCACCACCAGGGGGGCCTTAGGGTTAGGCACCAACCAGGGGGGTCTTAGGGTTAGGCACCACCAGGGGGGTCTTAGGGTTAGGCAACACCAGGGGGGTCTTAGGGTTAGGCACCACCAGGGGGTGGTTAGGGCAAGGCACCACCAGGGGGGTCTTAGGGTTAGGCACCACCAGGGGGGTGGTTAGGGTTAGGCACCACCAGGGGGGGGGTTAGTGTTAGGCACCACCAGGGGGGTGGTTAGGGTTAGGCACCACCAGGGGGGTTTAGGGGTTAGGGATAGGTACAGAGAGGGTTCTGTGTGTTAACGGTAAATAACAATAAGGCTTTAACGTTAAATAACAATAAGGCTTTAACGTTAAATAGCGATAAGCGGCAAACGGATTAGCGGCAACACCGTGCGCCATTATTCGCAGGCGCCATTTTCAGATGGATGCTCCTGGAAAGCCTGGTGGGAAGTGTCCGGAGTCCACTCCTCAGGGGGGGGGGGGGGACTGTGAGAAAAAGCGGAGAAGCCGCCGCGTGTACTGGTGGCAGGGCGGCTGATTCCGCGTCCAGTGCGGCGGTTTCCGCGCAACAACGCATGTCTGCGTCGGCTGGAATCTCTAGTGCACCTGGATGGAGAGCTACGCACGCGCGCGCCAGAAGTCAGGACCTTTATGCCAGCAGGAGATGTGTCAGCTGATCAGGATGATCAGCTGATTCCTGCTGGACTCCTGATTGGCTGAGTGATTCGGGCGGGGCGGCAGAGTCCTGCAACTATATATACAGCTTGCTTGTCAGTTGCTGGTTGTCTGCCGTTGCGATCACTACATGGAAGCATTTAGACCTTAGTCAGATCCTACAGTGTGTTTGAACCAGGAGGACCTGGGAATTCACACTGAGCCAGATTACTTGTGTTATTATTCTGTTATACTTCAGACTAGTTCCAGGGTGTAGAGACCACGGACCTCACACCCAAGACTAGGGAACTTGTGTTATTATTCTGTTATACTTCAGAGTAGTTCCAAGGTGTAGAGACCACGGACCTCACACCCAAGACTAGGGAACTTGTGTTATCATTCTGTTATACTTCAGACTAGTTCCACGGTATAGAGACCACGTACCTCACACCCAAGACTAGGGAACGTGTGTTATCATTCTGTTATACATCAGACTAGTTCCAGGGTGTAGAGACCACGGACCTCACACCCAAGACTAGGGAACTTGTGTCATCATTCTGTTATACCTCAGACTAGTTCCAGGGTGTAGAGACCACGGACCTCACACCCAAGACTAGGGAACTTTTGTTATCATTCCGTTATACATTAAACTAGTTCCAGGGTGTAGAGACCACGGACCTCACACCCAAGACTAGGCATTGTTTGATATTTGTTATGACCTATTGCTTTCCTGACTATCCCTCTGCTTTCTGATTCGGTACCACGCATATCTGATATCACGTTGCCAAGCCGACCCCCCCCCCCCCCCCCCCCCCCAACTTTTACTTCAGAAATCAAGAATAAAGCATTGACTCGCATATAAGCCGAGTGTAGGAAATAAAGCAGGAGGAGAGGTACAGGTGGAATTTCACATGGAATTTTAGTAATGGCTGTGTGTTTCCTTTAATAGTGACACTGCACCCCTAACTGCTTCTTTTCCCCAAACTGCCAATACTTTTCAACACTGCTTCTTCTGCACACCAGAGTGCCAATACTGCCCCCATGCAGCTTCTCCTGCACCCCAAACTGTCTGCCACTGTTGCCTTCTATACTTTCTCTCCCCCTTCCCCTTGTGTCCTTCACTGCTCCTCCTGTACCCCCTCCCCCACTGCCATTACACACTGCCCCAGTCAGTGCCACATCCGTACAACACTTCTCCTGCACCCCACATTACCATTCATTTATGGGATATGTCCTAAGTTTCTCAGTGAAGCCACTAGAGGGCATCAAAGCAAATGAGTCTCCGACTGACCAATAAAGAGGATTTCTGCCGGCGTGAATTAGCGTGCATAAGAAGCACCGCTCTCCATATGCCGGCGAGGACACTGCGCACATCGGGTGGCGAAGGTCTGGTAAATATGTAACGCAGCGCTGCTCTGTGGGGGTGAGGAGGGAACGGGGGCACAGCCCAGAGTCTCCAATTTATTTGCAGTGCAAATCTACAGATCTTTAAATATGCGCGCATCTCGGGTTGGGGAGGGGACGGGGACACAGCTCACAGTCACCACTTTGTTTGCAGGGCAAAACCGCGGCCGGGGATCAGTAAATATTCCGTTCTGCTCTGGTGGGGGACTGGTGACACGTTGTGACTCGCATGTAAGCAGAGACCCCCACTTTTGGGACACTTTTTTTGTCCCAAAAATTTGGCTTACATGCGAGTATATACGGTACACCTTAACCCTCTGCAGAAGCTGCTGAAATATGACCTATGCTGTGCTAACATGTGTTTACAAAGCAAGCTAGATATGACAGTGCAGTTTTTAGTACAAAGCGCAGTGGGGAGGAGTGCTGGCTATGCACACACCAGGTAGGGGAGAGAAAAAAAGAGTAAGGGAGGAAGTGACATTAGGATTGGCTTCAGTCAGAGGCAGTAAAGATGGAAAATGCTTGGAACAATTTTCTCTTTATTTACTGTACAGTATAAAATTCATTGAAATCAAAATGTGGACAGTTCAATACATATGTTGAATAAATAGAACAAAAATTTATCAACTTATATATGTGTTTTTTCCTGGAATAGTATGGCTGCCCCTGCTGCTTTAAAGGCATTTTATTGACAAGGTGGAAAAATTTCACCTAAAATGTAGGTGAAAAGGTGAACCGAATATGGCTATCATTCATAAAGGAGCTGTCGGTAAGGGGAATCAATGCAGGAAAACACCGCTGCCGGTATTTTAGACTTCTGGGTGGGCATTCATAAAAATGTATCCATGTGCGGTAGCAGTGCGCAGATTCCCCGAACTAGGCAGGCGGTAGGCAGGCGGAAGGGTTGCGGAGACACGGAAGCTGCCGAGTTGATACATTTCTCCGTGTTCCGCTCTGCTGCAGCTGCCTGGGAGGTCTGTGTGTCTCCATTCATTTACACTACTTACCGACCTCACACCGCTTGCGGTGATCTTTATGAATTAACATTTTGCTACATTTGTTCCGATAATCACTGCACAAGGCGGTGATTTATCACTCTGCTCGGTAGTGTCATTTTTTCATGCGGAAAGAGCCTTTATGAATGCTGACTTTGCCGAGTGTTCGGTAAAGTCAGCTGTTTTATGCATTTCCGCATGCGGAAATGCTTTATGAATGATAGCCTGTGTGCCATGGTAAGAGGTGATTGATTAAACCCCAAATACAGAGCAGCTCTTGGAAAACCAGCTGTTATGAAGCAGGGTCTGTTGACCGCCCCACTGAGATATGGACTACCCAAGCACAGAGTCTAAGTGACCCCGGGTCTTCACCAGCGTCCCCCTAGTGGAGACGCTGGACTTCGCTGCCTAGTTCCCACCAGGTTGCACTTAAGGTGATCCCACAGTGGTTTGGAGAACAGGGGACACTGCTATGTGGAGTAGTTCAGGTTCAGCAGAGAGAGACGTAGTCCAGTAACAAGCCAAGGGTCAGGTCAGGCGGCAATCAGCGGAGGTCGGGGTGACAAGCCAAGGGTCAGGGCAGGCGGCAATCAGCGGAGGATGAGGTCACAAGCCAAGGGTTAGGGCAGGCGGAGATCAAGAATAGTCGGGGTCACAACAGGAATCAAAACCAGAAATAATCGCCGGGAGCACTAGCAAGGGAGCCAAACTGTCAGAACGAACAGCACTGCAGTTGAGGGCAGTGCTGTTTATATACTGTAGGAGATTTGGACTTGGCGCCATAATAAACGCATGCGCAGTGCAGAACATCATAACGTGCGGAAATTGTGCAGACTTTTGTGGAGGAGGGAGCAATGCCTTTACAAATGTTGAGCAGAGTCCCTGGTTGCAATTGCAAACCTTCAAGTTCATGCCCACCGTTCAAAGACTGAGGGAGGAATTGACACTTTGGGGTTGATTCACTATCACTATAGCTCCCCTTACTGCACGCGTAGCGTGCCTTATCAGAGTTAACATGCCTTATTAGAGTTAATGTGCTTTATCAGAGTTAGCGTGCCTTTTTCAGAGTAGCAAAGCAAGAGCTACGAATTTATGCTTGCTAATTGGCAGTGACGAGAGCTCCACTAGTCCCGCCCTGAGTCCCTGTGGTCCAATCACTTTAAAGGACATTATCCCTGCACTTGGATTGGCAATTTGGCCCAATAGGCTGCCTGTCACAGGAAGCCTTTTGGGCTAATCAAAGTGCGGGGATAATGTCCTTTAAAGTGATTGGACCCGCAGGGGCTCAGGGCAGGATGGGTGGAGCTCTCGTCATTGCCAATTAGCATTCATTATGCTACACTGATAAGGCATGTTGACTCTGATAAGGCGTGTTATCTCTGATAGGGCACGCTATTTGTTATCGTGAATCAACCCCTTTCTGATTTGACACCTGAATGGTATTTGGTGTGTGGCTTTAACAAGTACACCACAGTGTCAACCTAACGTTGCCAGCTGACACTTGTTGTGCTGAGAAGAGACTGCGTTGTTGTACTTGGCTTCCATTAAATATTACGTGATGTTATGGGCCACCTAATCCTTTTTCCCCAAAATGCAGCCAGTACCCAGGAATCATTCATGCTGCATAAGAATGTAGGCTTTTCTTTGCAGTGGTGACTTCTTTT
Organism: Hyperolius riggenbachi; assembly: GCF_040937935.1. Lineage (NCBI taxonomy): Eukaryota > Metazoa > Chordata > Amphibia > Anura > Hyperoliidae > Hyperolius > Hyperolius riggenbachi. The sequence goes on from NC_090652.1 coordinate 84,530,670, forward strand.
TCATGAGTTATGGAGTGTGAGGCCTCTTCTTCACTTCAGCTATGTTGTTACCCCCTCTGAGTCCAGCAGGTCTGATGTTTCTGGTGCCAATTACTGCAATCCTAGCGTCCCTAAACTTTACTCTCTTTGCACACATCTGCTTAGGGAAGCAACCAAAGCAAACAAGAAAGGACTGGTGAGCCCCCAAACTCACCACTGCAGGAGAGCAGCTACAGCATTTAGGCAATACAAAAGAGGGGAGTAGCATCAGGGTTGTCCAACTCCAGTCTTAGAGGGCCACATCCATGCCAGGGTTTAGGATGGACAGAGAAATGGAGAAATGTGTTCTACTGAGGCTGAGTGCACATACAGCAGAAACGCTAGCGTTGCGGAAAACACCACGTTTTTGCCGCTAATGGAACTCTATGGGCCGCAGGAAAAAATGCATATCAAAACACATATGCGTCTTCAAACGTGCGTTTTTAAAAACGCTGGTTTTGTTGCATACTATTCACGAACGCATCAAAAAACGCAAATAATAAAAGTCAATGGGAACGCAATGGTATTATTATTATTGGGGGGCGTGGCTGGCTGCTGAGCTGCATGGCTGTGTGAGTCCAGAGCTCTCTGCCTGAAACCCTTAGAAAAGCGACTAAAAGCATCCTGAGAAGCCCCAAATTTTCCCAGAAAGATGGCAGGACACCCTGGAAACGACTGGGAGTACAGAAGAGCGAAAACAGGGAGGAATTACAGCTCCCCAGCGCTGAGAAAGCTGTCTTCCTTCTATGAGGATGAAAACCAAGATGGCCACCGCTATCACAGAGGGGAGGCCCTGGAGAGATCCAGCTACAGGACTCCATCTCCCATACCGCTAAAAAACAGGTACAATCCTCTTCTCACACCATTCCCCAGGGACCATGTAGCGCTGTATGAAGAGGACAGCGACGAAGATGCCTTCCAGCGGCAGCGGCAGGCCAAGAAGTCCCGCGAGCGGAGCCCACTGAAGCCGGGACCTGTAGTACAGCAGCAGGCCGATGCGGACTTCCAGAGCGCCGGGAAGCAGGTACGCGAACGTTCCCCTGATCCAGACGAACGTTTTGACGCATCCGATCCTTCGCAAAGTTCGCATCCCACTGTTCCAGGCGAACGAACGTTTGCATCCGACCATACCAGAAGTTCGCAATACTCCTCTCCAAACGAACAAACGGTCGCATTAACATTGCAAAATGTCAACTCTCTCCCCCAACGTCCCCAAAAGAGTGATAAACAGCTACAGATGGTTGATCCTATGGAATCTTTTCCGGTGTCAGACCAACCGGTCACTCAACAATTCCTAAAAGACTTTATGCTTTCCTTTAGAGCTGGCATTCAGGAAGACATAAGAGATGTCAGGAGAGATTTACAATCACTAGCAGGCCATGTCGCGCAGATTGCTGGTGAAACAGATTCCAGACTCCTTAAACTGGAAAGAAGGATGGAGCAGATGACCATAGCACACAACCATCTTGTCGGAGCACATAAGGAACTCCAAGAACAAAATAAGTTCATGAAGGAGAAGATATCCGACAATGAAGACCGGAATCGCCGGAACAATATCAAAATTAGAGGAGTACCAGAGTCGGTAAGCACCAATGAACTCAAGGATTATGTCAAAGACATTCTTAAATGCACCGCTCCAGACCTCCCAGAGAACGAGCTAGTAATTGATAGGGCCCACCGACTGCCAAAACCCTCACATGTGGCCAAACACCTCCCTCGTGATGTAATCACAAGAATTCATTTTTTCCATGCTAAGGAAAAAATGCTCTCAGCTACAAGAGGAGGAAGGAAATTGCCCAGCCCTTATCAGGACCTTATTCTTTACCAGGACCTCTCCCAAGCTACACTTCATGCCAGGAGGCAATTTTCAGAAGTTACCACCACTTTGCGCCACAGGAAGATAGATTACTCCTGGGGATTCCCACCCAAGCTTCTAATAAATGACAATGGAACAATCTACGCTGCCAGAAGCCCAAAGGAAGCACGCGACTTGTTGGCTAGATGGGACATCCCAATTTTCATCCCAAGGGACCCCAGGAAGGATAAGCCAATATACCAGGTCTCCCTGTCCAAACAGCTGGCTTCTCCAAGACAAGCTCCCAGGAATGCTACCACCCAACAGATGGACACTGCTCCACCTCCTGACCAAGCGGAAAAAGGAAATTCTGCCGGGGCTTCTTCGGACACATGAGCAGATGGGTATTCACCACATACTTTTTTCCCCCAAGTAGCCTCTTTCCTTAGGGCCTACACTTCTTCCCCCTGAGGGAATCGGCTTGATTCTGAACCACTTGTGGTTGCTCCACCAATCAAGTCCTATTCTTGGAACTGATAGTTCTGAGTCCTGTTAACTGTTAACTTTTGGTTTTTGGTTGATTAGTTTAATTGCCTACTTAAGGCTCCTTTGCCTGGAGTCTCAGCAGGGAGGCTCTTGGACCCCCATTCTCCGGGCTAGCAATTAATTGGAGGGTAGAACCGGATGCCCACCAGTTTTTTGCTTCTTCTTCTTCAGTTTTTAGCTTGTTTTGATATGCTGTGTAAAATGTTGTATTGCCTAACTACTCTTTCTGAATATAGAGGTCTGTCGTGCAGTAGTCCTATGAACAACCCAGGGAGGTCTCGTGATGGTAAGACAAATTGGTATGGTATGTATAACTGCAAATTCATTAATAACAATGATGCAAGACTGTAACATCTTATCTATTAACGTGAGAGGACTGAACTCTTACAGAAAACGTTTTCTACTACAGAAATTAATCAAGGAACATAAGGCAGACATTGTATGTATTCAGGAGACTCATTTAACCAAAATCTCAGCAAGTAAGTTCAAACTCCATCAATTTTCAAATATTTTTCATTCCACCCTAAAAGGTAATAAAAAGAAACCTGGAGTAAGTATTGCTTTTAAAGATACTCTAGGCCTAGTGATTGAGGAGACTTTTACCAGTGAAGACGGTAGACTAGTGATAGTACAAGGAAAGATCAACTCTCAGGAATATACTTTCGCAAACATATATGCTCCAAATTCTCACCAACTGAAATTTATTAATAAAAAATTGAAAAAAATCAACACTCTCCAAAAAGGACATCTATTCGTGTCTGGAGATTTCAATGCAGTAGCAGATGTCCAGATAGATTGTACAGCTAGTAGCAGGAGAGCACACTCCATCCTTCAACCTGCATTGATGTCCTTTGAACTCTATGATTCATGGAGATGTTTTCACCCCAAATCACGTGAATATACATATTACTCTCCAGTCCAGAAATCCTTTACTCGCATTGATTACTGCCTGACCGACAGATTCACTTTGCCTTTGATAACTGAAACAGAAATACTACCCAGAATATGGTCAGACCATTCTCCTCTAATCACAAAATTTAAATTACAAAACTCTACCGCTTTCCCCCAATTGTGGAAATTGAATAAATTCATCCTTAATTCTGAGCACACTCTACCCACTATAAAGAAGGAACTTGCTGAGTATTTTGAGTTGAACGACACTAAAGATGTCTCCAAGACAACCTTGTGGAACGCCCACAAGGCTGTTATGCGAGGTGTAATCATAAAATTGAGCTCCATACAAAAGAAAAAAAGAAAAGAAACTACAGACAGATTACTACACAAAATAAAGTCCCTAGAAAAAGAAATTTTTAATAATAAAAAACACCATTTGACTAAAATTCTAGAAGAAACTAGGCAAGAATTGGCAGATATTATGTATTTTGACTACGATAAGTGGCAAACTATTCTCCGGGAAAACTGGTACTACGATAACAATAGAGCAGGAAAGGCTATGGCAAGAAAGATTAAGGGTAAAAGAATACACCATAGAATAGTTAAAATAATCCATCCCCAATCAAATACTGCTGTATACCACCCACAAGACATTGTAGACTCCCTTGCTATATATTATGAGAAACTTTATAATTTAGAACTAGACCCAAACACCCATAACCCAAACACTCAAGAGATAGATAACTATCTGGATAAAATTAATCTTCCTTCTCTACCTGATTTTGAGAAGAAGGTACTAGGGTCCCCCTTCAATCAACAAGAAATAATCTATGCCATAAACTCTCTCAAGAATGACAAAGCCCCTGGCCCAGATGGGTATATCAATGAATATTTCAAGAAATTTGTAACTATTTTAGCAAAACCACTCACTGATATGTTCAACGATATAGCAATCACTGGTGTTTTCCCTAAAGAGTCCCTTTCTGCCTTAATTTCTACCATCCCCAAGGAAGACAAGGATCCCTCCGATCCTGCTAACTATAGACCCATTTCCCTACTCAACTCCGACATAAAAATATATGCTAAAGTCATAGCAAATAGGTTAACCCCCTTTATGCCGCAACTTCTCCATTCCGACCAGGTAGGTTTTACAAGAAACAGATCAACTTCTGATGGTACACGCAAGGCACTTGCTTTGATCTACAGAGTTGGGCTCTGTCGAACGCCTACTCTATTAGTATCACTTGATGCGGAGAAGGCGTTCGACAGAGTCAATTGGCTATACCTATCAAGAGTACTGACAAAATTCGGAATCCCCAACTTCCTACATAAGGCGATATTAGCCTTATATACTCAGCCCTCTGCGAAGGTCCTCTCTTCTGGCTCTCTATCCCAGACTTTTAACATTAAGAATGGAACCCGTCAGGGATGCCCCCTCTCGCCACTAATTTTCAATTTATCTATAGAACCCTTAGCCCAGAGTATAAGAGACAACCCCCAAATCCATGGCATAAAATTAAACCAATCAACTACCAAACTAAGTTTATATGCAGACGATATCATTTTATTTCTTCAGAAACCACTATTATCTTTACCTGCTGCTACCACAGAACTCAATAACTTTTCTCGTATCTCCTTTTATAAACTCAACCAAACGAAAACAGTTATTCTTCCATGTTTTATCCCTCAAAAAACTAAAATTACTCTCAAGGAATCCTGCAGCTTCTCTTGGAATGATACAGCAATAAAATACCTGGGTATATACTTGACCCCACAAATAAACCAATTATACAAAGAAAATTACAATCCCTGGTTGAAGAAATTTAAAACTAAACTAGAAGCATTGGCCAAAGTGGAGTATTCCTGGATGGGTAGAGCAGCAGCTTTTAAGATGATAATACTTCCTCAGCTACTCTACCTATTCAGGAACTTACCAATCAAAGCCCCTCAAACCTTTTTTAACAATCTTCAAAAATTACTCAACCAATTTATACTACTGAACAAAAAATCTAGATTTTCCAACAAAATTTTAACTACACACACATCCAATCTAGGCCTGGGAGTTCCCAATATCGAGCTTTATTACAAGGCAACCCTACTAGATCAATCTAGAGCAATATGGCTAGAAGACAAAACTAAACAATGGCTCTCTATAGAAGAAGAACAACTCCCAAACAACTCTTACAGACTCTTCCTACATTCAAGGTTGGTCTGGGAGTTCAGACAAAGTAGCTACAATCCTATTACAGCCAACACAGTAAAATTATGGAAAGAGTTTCTAAAACTATCCAAGGAAGAATCTTTAGCCATTGAAATAAATACCCCTCTAACTGCTCTTAACTCAGTTATCAGAAATATTGATCTACAAGATTGGGTTGACTTGGGTATAAAGGAGATTACAGACCTATTGGATACACATGAAATCAAGTCATTCGAAGACTTAATGTTAATCTATAATATCCCCTCCACAGATATTCTCATATATCCCAAAATCAAAAATTTTTTAATGAAATACCGACATAATCCCATCACTATTACCCCACAAATTAAGAAATTACTTCAACCAGAAGGAAAAAACATTAAAGGCACATCAATTTTTTATAGAGCCTTACTAACTCTAAAAGGAAAATTCCCCAAATGGCAAGTAGAAAGCTGGCAGGATTACTTGGGATCTGAGATAGACCTGGAAGAATTGGAATTGACTATGAAGTCAGTAAAGCAATCTTCACACTGTGTAAACCATTACGAGGGCCTAATAAAAACTATATGGCTGTGGTACATGTCCCCAGAGAAGATAGCCAAATTTGATATGAATACCTCACCTCTTTGCTGGAGGGTATGCAACATGACGGGTTCCATCGGTCATATACTCTGGGATTGTCCAAAACTAAAAACACTAAGAAACAATATAGAGGGATTCCTGAAGAAATTGCCTGTGTCCTTACAAGCTATCCCCTCGGGCATGGCTTTACTACATTTAGGGATTAGAGACCTGCCCCCTCAGGAGAGACTTATATACAACCATATATTTATCGTAACTAGAAATCAAATTGCTGTAAATTGGAAATCTGTAGTTATTCCAACAATTGGAGAAATCCTACGAATTGTCGAATCAAACCTATTAGCCGAAAAAGCTTGGGCAATTCGAAGTGGTGGACTGAAGTCTTTCCTGAGCAGGGCTCGACTCTGGCCTACAGTTTACAAGAGCTCAAAACTCTTGAAATTTTGAGTGTATAGATCCTCTCACGGATCAACCAATGAACAGATATGTGTCTACCTCACGAGACCAACCTCCTTTTACTTCTGAAAATATGGACAATATGCATAATGGGAATGTTGTGACTGTATCTAACAATATCTAATGTGTACATACACCTCAGTCCACACATCCCCGCACGCTGGACCTTCGGATCTACAAAGGCAACACTACACAGCTTGTAGGATAGAATAGTTTAGTTGTTCCCTAGGTTTTACCTAGTATAGCTATTTGTTAGTGTTACAACACTTATGTTTAGGTTTAGGAATAATTGACCTTCCAACTTACAATCATCATTACAGAATGATACCTTGGAACATTTATAGATTTATAAACTCATAGACTCACACAATCAACCACTAGAAACTCCTTGGTCCCTGTAGACCTGTATCCACATGAACTCATGTGTGATATACGATACCCTAGATATGTCAATACCACTCCCTGGAGTCTCTGTAGGGCGGTGAGATTCCCCCATTCTCCAGGTTGAGAGGATCATACAAAGCATCACACATGTAAATCCTATGGAGTAGAAACTCCAAAAAGATATCCAAAATCAGACACGGGATACTCTTTGGGAACGAGACTCCTTACCCAAAATATTGGTGGAATTTGATAGATTAGATATAGTACTGTCACATTATAATCCCCTTACTTCACAGTATTTATTAGCAACCTACGTCAAGTATTGTTCTTGACTACTCCCACTTATTGGGACAGTGTTTGGATTATTGCAATAAACATCTGAACTTGCAATGTCTACTAATAAAGCTGGTTACCTATTATATTATTCTTGTTATATTATAGTTGTTATATTATATTATTATATGGTTCGTGTAATATTGTATTATTATATTACCTATATTAACATATAAGAATTTATGTAAGAATTTATGTAAGAATTCATGTACACTGTTCCAGGGGCGTTTCTAGGGTCCCTGGAGATCAGTGGCACCTGTGGGCACCGGCAAAAAATGGGCGTGGCCATGCGGTGAGTGGGCGTGGCCATGGGTGGGGCCAAATGTACATGAACTTAGCAGCGGTGTAAGCTACGGATAACGGGCCTGCCCATCGAAATATTGGACGGAGCCCCCTGTCCTTTATTTCGATCATTTACAATCAGTATAGGCATAGATCAAAGATGTATACGCACATACAATTTTGATTGGTCAATCACTGACCCCCAATTTCCCACCCCCGTGCAGTAAGTGGGCCAACAGACAATGAATTTTATGAACAGAGCTAAAATTGGCTAATCAAAATTGTATGTGTGTACCAGGCTTTACAGCTAATACTGTACATACTGAAAGTAGCAGGGATCAGCATACAATACAGCTGGTTTACAATCAATAAAGGCACAGAGTAACACCTTACACTGTACACACTGGAGGTAAATCAGCACACAGTGCAAGCACTAGAGAACAGCGTATACTGTACATACTGTAGGCAGCAGAATTCAGCACACTGCAGCTAGCGTGCCAAAAATATGACGATCACGTTGTGTGGCGTGCTTATCGCGCCGCACTAAAAAATGGGTGGGCCATGGACCAGAATATAGGTGTGGTAACGGGTGGAGACAAATTTACATGAACCTAGCAATGGTGGGACATCAGATTAGGACAGTGGTGGCGAACCTTTTGGAGGCCGAGTGCCCAAACTGCAACCCAAAAGTCACTTACCGGTATCTATCACAAAGTGGCAACAGCAATTTAAACTAAATACTGTACAAACGTTTTAACTCATACATGAACATTATGGAAAATCCAAGTTGAAAATAAACTGTGAAGATAAACAATTTCATCCATCCTACTCCTGAAAAATGTATTCAATTTTTTAGAACCTCCCAGTTTTATTTTCTGTTTTAAAACGCTAAAAAAGTAGGTTTAATGCTATTGTCTCATATGATAAGGATTCAGCTTTTCCCATAGTCTCGCAGTTAGCAATCATGTGACCCCCAACAAGACATATTCAGCAATCATGAGGCCCCCAACAAATCAGGAGGCCCCCAACAAGACAAATTCAGCAATCATGAGGCCTCCAACAAATCATGAGGCCCCCAACAAGACAAATTCAGCAATCATGAGGCCCCCAACAAGACAAATTCAGCAATCATGAGGCCCCCAACAAATCATGAGCCCCCCAACAAGACAAATTCAGCAATCATGAGGCCCCCAACAAATCATAAGGCTCCCAACAAGACACATTCAGCAGTCATGAGGCACATAAATAGACAGCATTTCACATAAATAGGCAGAATGCCCCCTTAATATGGTAGCCCCCCCAAGTTAGGTAGTGAGTGACAGGGACCCCCAGGTTAGCTAGTGAGTGACAGGCGCCTCCAGTTAGGTAGTGAGTGACAGGGACCCCGATAGTGAGTGACAGGGAGCACCTTTAGGTAGTGAGTGAGTGCCAGGGAGCCCCTTTAGGCAGTGAGTGAGTGCCAGGAAGCCCCTTTAGGCAGTGAGTGAGTGACAGGAAGCCCCTTTAGGCAGTGAGTGAGTGACAGGAAGCCCCTTTAGGCAGTGAGTGAGTGACAGGGAGCCCCTTTAGGCAGTGAGTGAGTGACAGGGAGCCCCTTTAGGCAGTGAGTGAGTGACAGGGAGCCCCTTTAGGCAGTGAGTGAGTGACAGGGAGCCCCTTTAGGCAGTGAGTGAGTGACAGGGAGCCCCTTTAGGGAGTGAGTGAGTGACAGGGAGGCCATTTAGGGAGTGAGTGAGTGACAGGGAGGCCCTTTAGGGAGTGAGTGAGTGCCAGGGAGCCCCTTTAGTGAGTGAGTGCGTGCCAGGGAGCCCCTTTAGTGAGTGAGTGCGTGCCAGGGAGCCCCTTTAGTGAGTGCGTGCCAGGGAGCCCCTTTAGTGAGTGCGTGCCAGGGAGCCCCTTTAGTGAGTGCGTGCCAGGGAGCCCCTTTAGGGAGTGGGTGCGTGCCAGGGGAGCCCCTTTAGGGAGTGAGTGAGTGCCAGGGGAGCCCCTTTAGGGAGTGAGTGAGTGCCAGGGGAGCCCCTTTAGGGAGTGAGTGAGTGCCAGGGGAGCCCCTTTAGGGAGTGAGTGAGTGCCAGGGGAGCCCCTTTAGGGAGTGAGTGAGTGCCAGGGAGCCCCTTTAGGGAGTGAGTGAGTGCCAGGGAGCCCCTTTAGGGAGTGAGTGAGTGACAGGGAGCCCCTTTAGGGAGTGAGTGAGTGACAGGGAGCCCCTTTAGGGAGTGGGTGCGTGCCAGGGAGCCCCTTTAGGGAGTGGGTGTGTGCCAGGGAGCCCCTTTAGGGAGTGGGTGCGTGCCAGGGAGCCCCTTTAGGGAGTGGGTGCGTGCCAGGGGAGCCCCTTTAGGGAGTGGGTGAGTGCCAGGGGAGCCCCTTTAGGGAGTGGGTGAGTGCCAGGGGAGCCCCTTTAGGGAGTGAGTGAGTGCCAGGGGAGCCCCTTTAGGGAGTGAGTGAGTGCCAGGGGAGCCCCTTTAGGGAGTGAGTGAGTGCCAGGGAGCCCCTTTAGGGAGTGAGTGAGTGCCAGGGAGCCCCTTTAGGGAGTGAGTGCGTGCCAGGGAGCCCCTTTAGGGAGTGAGTGCGTGCCAGGGAGCGAGTGAGTGACAGGGAGCCCCTTTAGGGAGTGAGTGAGTGACAGGGAGCCCCTTTAGGGAGTGAGTGAGTGACAGGGAGCCCCTTTAGGGAGTGAGTGAGTGACAGGGAGCCCCTTTAGGGAGTGAGTGAGTGAGTGACAGGTAGCCCCTTTAGGGAGTGAGTGAGTGACAGGTAGCCCCTTTAGGGAGTGAGTGAGTGACAGGGAGCCCCTTTAGGGAGTGAGTGAGTGCCAGGGAGCCCCTTTAGGGAGTGAGTGAGTGCCAGGGAGCCCCTTTAGTGAGTGAGTGACAGGGAGGCCCCCTCTCTAGACGCCGCCGCTCCCCCCCCTACCTCTCAGCAGACCTCAGGATCAGCGGCGACCCGACCAGATGTACGAGCGGGCGCTGGACGCACCCGCTCGATATGCGGAAGTGATGTCACTTCCGCATATCAGTGCGGGCGCTGGGTCCTAGCGCCCGCACGATTGGTCGCCGGCTCGCCGCCTGATCCTGAGGTCTGAGACGCGGCGGCGGCGGCTGGAGGGAGCCGCTGACAGAGGGGGCAGCGGCGGCCGGGAGATCCGTGGCACCCCAGGAAAGATTGGGGGCACGTGCCCCCCTAAAACAGGGCTAGCGACGCCCCTGCACTGTTCTAAGCTAACCATAACTTTTTCTTCTGTACTGTAAAAATTTTTTCAATAAAAATAAATGGAATTGGTATTATTATTATTGATTTATTAAGCGCCAACATATTCCGTGGCGCTGTATAAAGTAAGAAACAAGCATGGGGTACATAATAATACAGACAATGGTATACACCAATATACAAGATACATAATTAGTGACAAATTACAAAGAATGATACAAAATACAAATTACATAATTGGTAATGACAGTGATAAAATTAACATAATGAATAAAATGTATAATAGTTACCAAGACACAAAAGGGGGAGAGAGCCCTGCCCTTGCGAGCTTAGATTGGGGGGGGGGGGGGGGGGGACAGGAGGAGGGGTAGTATGCAGCAAATATATAGAGGCAGTGTGTTTTAGGATACCTAGTAGGAGTGCAATTTGGTCTTAGTACAAAGGGAAGTGGCATAAGGTAGCGCATATGCTTGTCGAAACAAGTGTGTTTTTAGAGAGTGTTTAAAGGTAACAAAGGTTGGCGAGTGACGGATGTGTTGTGGGAGGGCATTCCAGAGGAGGGGTGAAGCGCGTGCGAAGTCTTGTAAAACGTGAGTGTGAGGAGATGATTCTAGAGGAGGACAACAGAAGATCATGTGCCGATCTGAGATTGCGATTAGGTTTGTATCTGGAGATTAGTGAGGATATGTACTGGGGAGAGAGATTGTGGAGAGCTTCGTAGGTTAGGGTTAGGAGTTTGAACTGAATCCTCTGGTTATTTAGCAGCCAGTGAAGAGCTTGACAAAGAGGGTCAGCCGAGGAAGATCGAGAAGAAAGATGAATGAGACGAGCAGCTGAGTTCAGTACCGACTGGAGCGGGGCCAGTCTGTTAGAAGGTAGTCCACAAAGTAGTATGTTGCAGTGGTCCAGACGAGATATTATAAGAGCATGTATTAACATTTTAGTTGTGTCTTGAGTGAGAAAAGGACGGATGCGAGATATACAGTATTTTTGAGTTGAAGATGGCAGGAGCTGGTTATGGAGTTAAGATGAGGAATAAAAGAGAGATGAGTCGAATATTACCCCCAAGCACCGTGCTTTGCGAACTGAAGTTATGGGAGTGTTATTAACATTTATTGTTACTTCAGGCATGGTATGTGTTTTTATATGCGTTTTTTTCCCAAAAAATATATATATATTTGCTGTATTTCCACTTCCTGTTGTCTTCAATTGATTTGCATAAATGGAAATATAAAAACGCATGGAAAACGCATATAAAACCCATATGCATATGCGAAACGCATTAAAAACGCACGCAAAACACATGAAAAACTTATCGCAAACACACTAAAAACGCACACAACATTAACATAAAACGCAGCCTTTCACGCTATGCCATATGTGAACCCAGCCTCAATAAATCGCACCTTCCCTGATTCAGTCCCATCCATTAATTTGAGCTGTGCCAAAAAATGTGTGAGGACCTCGGCCCTGGAAGACTTAATGTGAACATCCCTAAGGCCTTTTTTCACTTAGTGCGTCGCCCAGCGATATTCTTACCTGCCGCATCCCCCCCACAAGCACAATGCAAGTCTATTTAGACTTGCATGCTTAATGAGATGCGCCGGAAGTATCCAAATCACGGCATTCCTGATGCAAAGTCTGCAGCGCGGCGCCGTGTGATCCGTGCCTACTGCACGGATTATGGAGCAATGCAAGTCAGTGGGCGACGCAGTAAGGTAAGTGTGAACGTGAATATTGTAAAAAAAAAAAAAAAAATATTCATTGTTATTTTCACTACGTTCCTCTTTAACCACTTGCCAACCGCACGCTTATACCGTGCGTCGGCAAAGTGGCAGCTGCAGGACCAGCGACGCAGGCTGATTAATCAGGAAGCAGCCGCTCGCGCGAGCGGCTGCTTCCTGTCAAATCACGGCGGGGGGCTCCATGAATAGCCTGCGGGCCGCCGATGGCGGCTCGCAGGCTAAATGTAAACACAAGCGGAAATAATCCGCTTTGTTTACATTTGTACGGTGCTGCTGGGGGGGGGCAGGTAGGAGAGGGAGGGGGGAATTTCGCCGCGGAGGGGGGCTTTGAGGTGCCCCCCCCCCCCCCCGCCAGCCACACGCAGGCAGAAGAGATCAGACCCCCCCTGCACATCATCCCCATAAGGGGGAAAAAAGGGGGGCAATCTGATCTCTCTGCCTGCACCCTGATCTGTGCTGGGGGCTGTAGAGCCCACCCAGCACAGATCACTAAAAACCACGCTGGTCCTTAAGGGGGGGTAAAGGGTGGGTCATCAAGTGGTTAAAGGAAACTTAACCTGAGGTAAAAAAAAAAAAGTTTAACTTACGGTACCTGGGGCTTCTACTAGCCCCCTGCAGCCACCCTCAGTGACCCTTTTCCCGCCGGCTGACTGAGAAGTCGCCGGGAGCGGTCTGTGCATGCGCAGTAGAGATTTTTTCAGACTGGGCCTGCCTGGGAGCGCGATCAGGAGGTGCATGGAGCAGGACAACGCTTCCAAATGTAAGTAGGGTGCTGCAGGGAACCAGAGCATAGTTCAGTGACGGCGCAGGCACAGGGTGGCTGCAGGAGTATGGGAGAAACCCCAAGTAAGTTAGTCTTTTTTTTTTCAGTTTAGGTTCACTTTAAGGCCCGGTTCACATCTGCCTTGCTTTGCGGATCTGGCCATCTGGATCCGAAAAACGGTCCGTTTTTACAGCCATTGTGCTGTTAATTGCTTCCTATTTTGCTGCAAATCCTTCCGTTTCCATTTTTTTGTCCGTTCAGCGGAACGGAAACCGTAACTGTACAGCTGGATCCGCAGCTAAAAGCTAATGAACCGGCCCTAACGATTGGTCTATATTGGTATCTAGATTTGCTTCTTTCAGTACTAAATATGGTTTGGTCACTGTGCCCAGTGTGCTGCATAGGCCTCAGCCATGACAGGAAGCTGCACTCGCTGCACCTGACATTTGCTGCTCTGTAGACTGCTATGTGACCAGCATTACCAGTCCTCTTTATGTGACCAGCGTTACCACCAGTGCTCTTGATTTCCTCCCTGCTTTCCCTCATCGATCTCTCTGTGCCTTTCTACTCAACTGCGTTTCCCTGGCTTTCTGCCATCCTGCCATCCCCTCCCTCCTCATTACTCATGTATCTGCCAAACGCTTAGGCTTTGTGAAATATACATGAAGACACAAGTGTCCCTTTCACACCAGCAGGTCTCGGTGACACAAGGCCCCGGCCTGCTCTCAGCTGTCACCTCTGTCTCTCCAGTGAGCGTACAGCTGACAGAAAGCATTACACACAAGCCTGACACGTGGCCTGCGCTACAGAAAGGCCTGCAGTGCTCAGCATATAGGCCGCGCAGCAATATGATACACTTCATCACATGTACTGACAGAAAGCCGATACTGGCAGTGGCCACACACAGCTGCGACAGGCCTGTCCTCCAGTTTCATCATTTGACTGGGATTCTGGGAAAAGGTGACCCCACGAGGTAACTCTGTGACATAATTGGGTTACATTTTCCATTGCTGGCCACGACAACCCGATCCTCTTATTAGATCAATTAAGTCCAATATTTGTAAATTGTAGCCATGCAAGGTCATTCGGTGACAGAACTAGGTTACTTTTTCCATCGCTGACTCATCATTATCTTACGTGAAAAGCCTGGTACACACTTTCAATTATGATTGGCCAACCACTGACCAATTTTACCATCTCTATTTGCTCATAGTATTTAGAAGCTGGTGACCCACATACAACATGGTAGTGGTAAAATTGGCCAATCAAAATTGAAGGTGTGTATCAGGCTTTAGTGTATTTATACATAAACGTGCTTAAAGGATACCCAAACTGAAATGTGACATAATGAGATAGACATGTGTATGTAGAGTGCCTAGCACACAAATAACTATGCTGTGTTCCTTTTTTTCTTTCTCTGCCTGAAAGAGTTAAATATAAGGTATGCAAGTGGCTGATTCAGTCCTGACTCAGACAGGAAGTGACTACAGTGTGACCCTCACTGATAAGAAATTCCAACTATAAAATACTTTCCTAGCAGAAAATGGCTTCTGAGAGCAAGAAAGAGGTAAAAAAGGGGAATTTCTTATCAGTGAGGGTCACACTGTAGTCACTTCCTGTCTGAGTCAGGACTGAGTCAGCCACTTGCATACCTTATATTTAACTCTTTCAGGCAGAGAAAGAAAAAAAGGAACACAGCGTAGTTATTTGTGTGCTAGGCACTGTACATACACATGTCTATCTCATTATGTCACATTTCAGTTCGGGTATCCTTTAAAGGATACGTCCAGGGAAAATGAAACACAAAAATTCACTTACCTGGGCCCCTGGCAGCCGTCCTGTGCCCTCGGCGCAGCTCTGGTGGCTCCCGGTCTTCTCCGCTGCGCTGATGATGTAAGCGGAGGAGCGTTTGAGCGCATGAGAAGCCGACCCGGAAGCCGACCTGGCGAGGTCGGCTTCTGCAGCGGAGAAGACCGGGAGCCACCGGAGCTGCGGTGAGGGCACAGGACGGCTGCCAGGGGCTGGAGGAAGCCCCGGGTAAGTGGATTTTTGTTTTTTAATTTTCCCTGGACGTATCCTTTAAGACTTGGGCCCCACTAGAGATCGCAAATCACTCAAACGTAAAAGTAAAGGAAAACGGGGGGTTGGAGGGCATATGTCACAGATCACCAAAAATCGATAATAAAGTGAAAAAAATACAAAATTTATTAATATACTTAATCAAACACATTAAAAAGCACCAATATACATTACCAAGAGGCCTCGCTCAGCACTCATCCAGGCATCCAAACACACCACTACCTAGGATCACCTAGTGTGATCGGGGATCCCAGAACCACCTGCCATGTTCAGGCCTGGGCATGGAGACTATATGGAAACTGACTCTTGTGCAGTAACACACACTGCAAAAGTTTAAAAGGGCCAGGAGGGCTGAAAATAGCTATTAACAGTGTCAAGCAGCTGAATTGTTGCAACCAGCAGACCAGCATCAATCAGATGGAAAGTAGGGACAAAATCCGTGTATCCAGTAATAAGCCAAAGAGCTCATGCAGCACATGCAGACAAGCAGTCCAGTAAGCAAGCAAAATTGGTCAAGCAGAGATTGAGCCAAGCACAGATCGAGCATATAGCATGAAACAAGCAGTGCATACTGTACCCAGTCCTGGTGCAGCAAATTGGAGTCCAGTTAGCTCCTAGAGAATGCCTGGTTTCACCAACCCATCACAGGCTTGACAAGTTAACAACAGCTTGGCAGACTAGTCCATTCCTGTATATCTCGGCCAAGGCATATGGCTGCTGAAACAAAGCACGGTCTGAAGCGCTCCGAGGGGAATGATTGCTGGAGTCCTCAACAAGGTGTCAGTTTTCCGGAGCACAAATGCACCAGGCCGCCAGGGGGTGGGTGTGGACGGTGGAAGGGCGGTAGGCCAGAGGAATGTAGGTGCTAGTACCACGCCGGCAGCCCTGACATGTTTCGCCGGGTCTACCGGCTTTTACGAAGGGAGGCATGGCTACAGACTCGTGCATCGCCTGCAGCCCCTTATGGGGCTATCGCAAATCACTCGCCTGGTACACACTTTTAATTATGATTGGCCAATCACTGAGCAATTATACCACTTCCATGTAGTATGAGAGTTTAACTACACAATCTGCTCAATAGTATTAAATATCTGGTGGTCCCTAATACTACATGAAGGTGGTAAAATTGGTCAGTGATTGGCTGATCATAATTGAAAGTGTGTACCAGGCTTAAAAAGTACTTGAGATGGAGCCACAGCATAAGTTTCCTCCAACCCCCTCCGGCCTGATCGCCCCCACGCCGTCCTCTTCTGACCCCTAATTCACCCACAACTGTCCCCGTTAAATCCGCCAGTCGGGGCCAGTCGGCGCAGGCACAGTCCGGCCAGGCTCGCTACCCCATCTCGATCCTGTCGCCGGGAGCGTACTGTGCAGGTGCAGAATTCGCCCGGCGATGTGAACGCGGCGGGAGCGCGCGTCCTGGCTGCGCATGCGCTGTTGGCCCCTGGACCAAAGGACTTTCCAGCGCAATTTACTGGTAAACGGGAAGCCAGAAGAGGACAGCATGGGAGCGATCAGGCCGGAGGGGGCTGGAGGAAGCCCCAGGTATGTATGTTTTTATGCTCCTTTTGTGTTACCCCCTCCTTTTGTGTCACCAGCCCCTCCCTCTAGATTGTAAGCCTTTGGCAGGGCCCTCTTCCCTTGTGTATCATACTTGACTGTGTGCACTTTACCCAGAATTTGGAACTGGTAATTTTTTACCACTACCATTCCAGTTTATGATCTGGCATTGTACTATTATCTGCATTGTGTTGCGTATCTTATTGCTATTACCTGTATTGTTGTATCTATGGTCTGTTACCTGTATTGTTCTGTCAACCCCTGTTATCATTGTCTGTAATCCTATTTATTGTACAGCGCTGCGTAATATGTTGGCGCTATATAAATCTAATAAATAATAATAATAATATGCTGTGCCCCCATCTCAGGTACACTTTAAGACCTTGGGAGCGCAAATCACTATATGACTTGGGGCCCTCTATTGCACTTTCAGCTGCGCTACACTGAGGCAAGTGAATGGAGGTGGTGAGATTGCAGAATTTTTGGAGCTATTGCACTCCAATGCAAAAGATAGGAGCACTGAACTCAGAACATCCTCTCTGCTCTAAAAGACACACCACAGCATAATAACCCTTAAGGAAAAACATTTCTTTGTTACAGCTGATCCGAATCCTGCAATAAATCTGCAGTGTACCTACTTCCTGCTTTCACGGATTACCAGTAGCTCTTTGCCATGGCATTCAGCTGATACAGCTGAGGGATCAATTACAACTTGTGCTTAGTCAATTAGTCAAGCTAAATTCTCTAAATACATACAGGGTGCATTTCTCTATGTTTTCCTTCTGTCCTGTGCAAGAGTTTAGGTCCATTTAAATCGTTTTTTTAAAAGCCGCGACTTTGTGGGCGATTTTTCTTTTTAAATTAAGTTTAAACTACTTGGAATCTCAGTACTTTTCTGGATTTATGGATAGGCTCTGCAAATACAAGCAAACCACCAGTCATACTTTTGTTAATGGCAATTAAGATTCTACCTCCGCACAGCATTACAGACTTGCCTGCAATTCCTGATTTTGCAAGCTCTTGTCCATTGCTTTTTTATAATCAACGTTCACTTCGGCCTAGTGCACACCAAAAACCGCTAGCAGATCCGCAAAATGCTAGCAGATTTTGAAACACTTTTTCTTCTTTTTCTGTAGCGTTTCAGCTAGCGTTTTGCGGTTTTGTGAAGCGTTTTTGGTGTAGTAGATTTCATGTATTGTTAAGGCCCCCATACACTGGGCCGATTCCCGTCCGTTTCGACAGCAGATTCGATCCTGGGATCGAATCTGCTGCCAATCGCTTGCGCTAAACGCACCCACCGATCCGATTTCCTCCCGAAATCGGATCGGTCCGTCGATCGCGCCGTGCAGGAAATTACCCTCGATCGCCCGGCGGTAGGAGCGCGTCGCTTGCGGCGTACGATTCGGGCCCGATGCGACGCATGTATACATTACCTGAAGCTGGCTCCGGGGTCCTCTTCTCCTCGCTGCACCGCATTTCCGCATCTCCCAGTGTACGCTTATACTTCCTGTGTCACTCCGGTGACCAGGAAGTTGAAATAGAGGGCGCTCTATTTGAACTTCCTGGTCACGGAGTAACACAGGAAGCGCCGGGATGGAGCAAGAACAGCGGTGCGGTGAAGCGCGGAGAAGACGCCCGGGAGCCAGCCTCAGGTAATGTATACGGGGGTTGGGAGACAGGCGGCAGAACAGCTCAGCAGATGGTGAATCGGTTTCAGGCTGAAATCGATTCACAATCTGTTTGCAGTAAAGGTGGCCATACGATCCCTCTCTGATCAGATTCGATCAGATAGGGATCTGTCAGCTGGTCGATCTAATGGCACATCGACCAGTGTATGGTCACCTTTACAGTAAAGCTGTTACTGAACAGCTACTGTAACAAAAGACGCCTGGCAAACCGCTCTGAAGTGCCGTTTTTCAGAGCGGTTTGCGTTTTTCCTATACTTAACATTGAGGCAGAAACGCATCCACAATCCAAAATCTGCAGCAGCCCGGGAGTATGCGTTTCTGCAAAACGCCTCCCGCTCTGGTGTGCACCAGCCCATTGAAATACATTACCCCAGCGGATCCGCACCCGCAAGCGGATCGCAAACCGCAGCGGAAACGCTCTGGTGTGCACTAGGCCTTCTAGTATATCTGTCACCCCAAAACTCATCATTTGTGACCAGTCTTAGTTCTAGATAAAAAATAAGGCCTGGTGCACACCAAAAACCGCTAGCAGATCCGCAAAATGCTAGCAGATTTTGAAACGCCTTTTCTTATTTTTCTGTAGCGTGTCAGCTAGCATTTTGCGGTTTTGTGAAGCGTTTTTGGTGTAGTAGATTTCAGATATTGTTACAGTAAAGCTGTTACTGAACAGCTACTGTAACAAAAAACGCCTGGCAAACCGCTCTGAAGTGCCGTTTTTCAGAGTGGTTTGCGTTTTTCCTATACTTAACATTGAGGCAGAAACGCCTCAGCAATCCAAAATCTGCAGCAGCCCGGGAGTATGCGTTTCTGCAAAACGCCTCCTGCTCTGGTGTGCACCAGCCCATTGAAGTACATTACCCTAGCGGATCCGCACCCGCAAGCGGATCGCAAACCGCAGCAGAATCGCTCTGGTGAGCACTAGGCCTAACTGTTGTAGAGACACGCTGCTGGGTTGCATTCCGAGCGCCATGTTCTGTTTTGTGGAGAGGGAAGATGAGAGGAAGTGTAAGAGGGGTCACTAGCAATGAGCCAAGCCATTTTCTAACATGGCAGGTTGCTGGAGTAGAGAGGAATGACATTAGGGGACACTATACAAACCTGAAAAGGTCACAAAAGTCTATTTGTCTATGTGGTTTAAGACACACAAAACTCTCTATGGAAATGAAGTGCATGTTTGTTAATATGCCTTAGTGACATTTTGGAACAAGTTTGCTGTTGTGCAGGCTGTGCCAAGACTCAGTGACAGAATAATGGGTCGCGTTATAGCACTGTGTGCCAAAAGCAAATAAATGCCCGCAGCTAATACACTCTGACATACAGGATGGCCTTTTTAATACAGAGGGATTAGACTTTCTCTTGGCTTCGATTCTGTCACACATTGGATGCCTTTTTTACGTTAAAGCTGAACGCAGACCTGCAGCACAAAGCTTTGCAACCCTCACTCTGTGCTTCATAAACACTGCACTGAGGTCAGCTTATTTCTTACTGATCACTGAGCTCGTCCCGGACCTCTGCTGGGGACTGTAAGAGGTGTCTGAACACCAGGAACACAGTTTAAGTGTCTGTGTTGCTGGGGAAGACATCTGAGGGTACACTCAGTGTGTGGAAACAGCAGTGGCGTAGCAATAGGGGATGCAGATGTTGCGACCCACTAAGGGCCCTCTTTCATCCATCTTATTAGCTTTTCATTGGTGCTATGCTGGTAATGAACACCTCTATGTGTGCATTGCATAGTGGTCATCCTTAACAAACTGTTACCTAAGGCCAGACACCCACTAGGAGCGGTTTTTCTGAGCGCTTTGCGATTTGAAAACTCTTGCTAATGTAATGCTATGGGTGTGATCCCACCTGAGCGATGTGATTTTAGAAAAATCCCACATAGCATTGCATTAGCAAGATTAGAAATCTCTCCTAGTGGGTTTCTGGCCTTAGGGCTGGTGCACACCGAGCGGCTTCTTGGGCGTTTTCAGATCCGCTTGCGGCTGCGGATCTGCTTGGTCAATGTATCTCAATGGGGTGGTGCACACCAGAGCGGGAGGCATTTTGCAGAAACGAAAAATGCCTGGGTGAGGCATTTTTTGGATTGTGGATGCGTTTCTGCCTCAATGTTAAGTATAGGAAAAACGCAAACCGCTCTGAAAAACGGCACTTCAGAGCGGTTTGCCAGGCGTTTTTTGTTACAGTAGCTGTTCAGTAACAGCTTTACTGTAACAATACAGGAAATCTACTACACCAAAACCGCTAGACAAAACCGCAAAACGCTAGCTGAAACGCTACAGAAAAAGAAGAAAAAGCGTTTCAAAATCTGCTAGCATTTTGCGGATCTGCTAGCGGGTTTTGGTGTGCACCAGGCCTTACTCTGATTACACCTTTCTGACACTGCAGCTGTCCGTGGTAGTTGTTGGGGCTCCATATCAATAGAGTGCTTGGGGCCCCATGTAAAACCCGGGGCCCCAAGCTCTTTAGTTACGCCACTGGGAATCAGCATGATAAGCTCTGAGATAGATTGTTATCAGTAGGACTGCCTTCGCATGGTACGTTAAATGGAGTTAAAGGACAACTGAAGAGAAAGAGATACGGGGGCTGCCATATTTATTTCTTTTTAAACAATACCAGTTGCCTGGCAGCCCTACTGATCTATTTGGCTGCAGTAGTGTCTCAATAACACCAGAAACAAGCATGCAGCTAATCTTGTCAGATCTGACAATAATGCTAGAAACACCAGATCTGCTGCATGCTTGTTCAGGGTCTATGGATAAAGGTATTAGAGGCAGAGGTTCTGCAGGGCTGCTGGGCGCCTGGTATTGCTTAAAAGAAAACAAATATGGCACCCTCCATATAACTCTCACTTCAGTTGACCTTTAAGTGAATATACCCTATGTCACTCACCAGAGTCAATATACTTCCCCGCCACTCAATATACTGCGGGGAAAGTCAGTAACAGCCATGCCTCCCCTCCAGCAAATGGGAGGTCTTGAGTGGCGTCAAGCGTCATGCTTCCTTCCTGAAGTGTTAAAGAACCCCAAGGTGAGAGGCATATGGACGCTTTCATATGTATTTCCATTTAAACAATTCTTGTAGCCTGGGATCCTGCTGATCTTTCTGGCATCAGTAGTGTCTGAATAACACCTGAAACAAGCATGCAGCTAATCTAGTCAGATTTCAGTCAGAAACATCTAATCCGCTACATGCTTGTTCAGGGTCTATGACTAAGGCTAGTTACACACCGGGACGTTGCGTTATAGTGGACGTTATGGTCGCATAACATCCCCTAACGCAATGCCTGCCGGTGTTGGTAGAGGACGTTGAGTGAGCCGCGTTAAGCGGCTCTTTCCACATTAGGGCAGAGAGAGTGGCGCTGATTGGCCGGCGTGACCATGTGATGGGGAATACCGCCAGCCAATCAGCGGCCACCAGTGCAGTGCATATTGAGTAGCCATGTGCGCGGCTACGTAGCGGCCTCTCCCCGCCTCCTCTCCGCCCCAACACTGAGCATGTGCAAACAGTCTAACGCGGCTTAAGCCGCTGGAACGCTATAGTATGCTGCACGTTCTGAAGAACGTGCAGCGTTACATGTAACGCAACGTGGGCAGTGTGAACAGCCCCAATGACTTTGTATTGCTGTGAGTTGGGGAGCGTTACAGGCTGCACCAACATGCGCCTGTAACATCCCTGTGTGGAAGCAGCCTAAGAGTATCAGATGCAGAGGATCAGCAGGACTGTCAGGCAATGTGCGTTGTAATAATAAATACATAAGAAATAAATATGCCTTTATGCCACGTACACATCAAGGTGTTCTGTGTATCAAAACAATATTTTAACGTTGTGGATTGCTGAATGGGAAGAGACCAATGTTGGGGAACAATTGCACACAAAAAAAAAAATATATATATTTATTTATATATATATATATATATATATATATATATATATATATATATATATATATACTTTATCAATTTTGGGGTCCTTTAAAGGGAGCCTGAGGTAAGATTGATATGGAGGCTGCCATATTTATTTTATTCTTATCAATGCCAGTTGCCTGGCAGCTCTGCTGATCTTCTGGAATAAGTAATGTCTGAGTCAAACACTGGGACAATGCTACAGGCGCCACAAATGCGATTTCAGAAAATCAAAATTGCTACTGTGGGATTTACATCTGTTGACTTTCATTAAAGAGGAGCTGTCAGCCATACTATCTCAGAAAAAAAACCACATATATAAGTAGATAGATACTTGCTCTACTTACATAACATATGTATTGCACTGTCCACGTTTTTATTTTAGTGATTTTTCTACAGTAAAAAAAGAGAAAATCCTTCTTAGCATTTCCCATTTTAACGGTGGCTACTTTGAAGCCAATCTTGTTGTCATTTCCTCCCTTACTCTCCTCTGCCTGATTGTGTAGGCATTGCCCGCCCTTCACTATAGAAACTGCATTGTTTCAGCATGAGAAATATTGGCCAATCAGAGAGGAACAGAGCAGGGAAAACAGGAAGCAAAATGGCTTTAGCCAATTAGGCTGCATCAGTTAAAGAGACACTGAAGCAAAAAAAAAATATATTATGATATAATGAATTGGTTGTGTAGTACTGATAATTACTAGAATTAATCAACCAATCATGCTGCATTGGTTAAGTCTGAGGGGAAGTAGAGAAGCAAAAAACAGCCCAGCATGCCCTGCAACTTCCTTTGTGCGGCAATGTACCAATGAAGAGTCAGGTAAACTGGGGAATGATCATTTATCAACAAGAAAAGTAATAGTGATTTTAACTTTTTGATTGCCTGGTTAGCATCCGTATTACTTGTTTACTAGATAAAAATAAAGAATTGATTTTTGATTTTATGCCCGACAGTTACGCTTTAACCTAGCATTTCGCTGGAGGTTCCAAAATGCTGCTGAAGGCTTTCTAGCACGCTCCAGGCCTGTTTGCTGAAGTACTGTTGGGTGCATAGCTGGCATGGGAACCGCAGAGCCACAAGCAGGAAGTCCAGTGAAACACTGGAGCCTTATTATTGGCAGCCCATAAAATGCCTTTAATGCAGAGCACATGACGCTGCATCTCTGTCAGGTGCCTCTGACGTATGTGGTACAAGAATGACCCTGATTGTCAGATATAAGTGTAATTAGGAGCCTGGAACTTGTTTATAGTGAAGCGGTCAGAGACAGCATTGTATACGGAATTCTTCATGTGACATTACACCGTCATGTACCCTGCACCGGCCAATCAGGAGCGAGGGTCCCAGGCAGGAAGTGAGGCTGCCTGAGAAACTTGTTGTTTCCATATAAATGTTTGGTGTTCTTTGGAAACACATATCGCAGAAATAGGCTGGCTGTGTCCTCCAGTGATGTTGTGTGCTGATTACACGCAGCCGGCATTCCAAGTTAAAGTATTACCCCGAGCGAAAGCCAGAAAACACCCTTTCTTTCATCTATGTGTTTGTTTATAGAAGAAGAAAAAAACACATTTAAATTGCTCATGTATTTGCGTCGCTGTTTGTCTGATGGAAGCAGGGAAAGTTCAATTCCAGACTGCGAATAAGCACACCGCCAAAAGCGTAACATTTTGCATTTGCATCTCAAGCCCGCTGTCTGGGTGTCACCCTGGACTCCGCACTCTCCTTCACTCCCCACATCGAAAACCTCACAAAGTCCTGCAACTTCCACCTTCGTAACATCTGTAAGATTCGCCCTTTCCTGACCCCTGCCACCACCAAACTCCTCATCCATGCCCTCATAATTTCCCGCCTCGACTACTGCAATGCCCTTCTGTCTGGACTCCCTAACACCCGAATAGCCCCACTGCAGTCCATCATGAATGCGGCTGCCAGAATTATCCACTCCTCCCATCGCTCCACCAGGGCGGCTCCCCTCCGTGAATCCCTCCACTGGCTTCCTATCCAGTCCAGAATCAGATTCAAGATATATCTGACCTACAAATCCATCCACAAAACCTGTCCAACCTACATTTCTGATCTTACTCAGAGATACACACCAAGCCGCTCACTCCGCTCCTCCAATGAACTTCGCCTGACCGTCCCCCGCATCACCCAGTCCCATGCACGCCTCCAAGACTTCTCAAGAGCCGCTCCGACACTATGGAACTCCCTACCTCCACCCATTAGGGCAGCCCCCTCCTTCAACACCTTCAAGAAGGCCCTCAAAACTCACCTTTTCACTCTTGCCTACCACCCCTCACAATTGCTCTAAACCCACAGCCGAACTCTGGTCCCCTACCTCTCGTGTCCCTACCTCTCCCTCTAGATTGTAAGCCTTTGGGCAGGGTCCTCACTCCTTTTGTGTCCTACCTGATCATGCACCTCTATTACTGTGCACCCATGCTAGGCATTTGAGTGAACCTAACTTGCCTAACTCCATGCTCCCATCCAGTGACTGACTAAGCATTACCTTGTACTCATACTGTGCTGTGTGATCTGGTTTTCTTGTATTCCTGTATTGTCATATTGCTGTTTGTCACCCCTAAATATTGTCTGTAACCTAAATTAATGTCCAGCGCTGCGTAATATGTTGGCGCTTTATAAATACAACAAATAAATAAATAATAAATAAATAAATTAAAGGAAAAGAAGGGTTCTGCAGCTAAGATTGTGGCTGTAAAGGACAGCTGAAGCAAGAGGAATATGGAGGCAGCCATATTTATTTCCTTTTAAGCAATACCAGTTGCCTTGCGGCTGTCCTGATCTTCTACCTCTAATACATTTAGCCATTGACCCTGAACAAGCATGCTGCACTGATCAGGTGTTTCTGACATTATTGTCAGATCGGACAAGATTCGCTACATGCTTGTTTCTGGTGTTATTCAGACGCTACTGCAGCCACATAGATCAGCAGGGCTGCCAGGCAACTGGTATTGTTTAAAAGGAAATAAATATGCCAGCCTCCATATACCTCTCACTTCAGTTGTCCTTGAGGCAGGGAACTACGGTGACCAGACGTCCCGCTCTAGCCAGGACACGTCCCGGATTCGGGGTTCCCTTTCCCAGGCTGCGCTATGACCCGGAAAATGGCCCGCTTTTAGCCGCGGGACGTCCCGGCCTCGGGACTCTGGCCACTGTCCGATTGCATTAACTGGCCGCAGCGTCTAATAGACGCATAATCTTCCGGCAGGCAGAGCAGGGCTACGGGAAGATGACATCCGAAGCCCTGTACTGGAGACTATTTGTGTCTCCAGTACAGGGCTTCGGGCGCCACCTTCCCGTGGCCCTGCTATTCCATTCAGCGTGGGAGATTGCAGGCGCAAGACCCCCTGGGGGAGCTGCGCGCCAGAGGCCAGGGGAGGAGACTTCTGTCAGGTGAGTAAACTCTTTTTTTGCAGGTGAAATGTTGCCCAAATTGCGTTTATTTTCTGGTGAAATGTTGCCCACATTGCGTTTATTTTCTGGTGAAATGCTTCCCACATTGCATTTATTTTCTGGTGTCTGGGGTAACTGTTGCTGCATTTATTATTTAATGGTCATAGTTGGCTATATTTGCTGCTTAGGGGTTATGGTTACGCACCGCCCATACAATGTCATGGCCATGCCCATTTTACGGTGAACAACCCCCCCTGCGCAGTACAGCCCGGAGGACGTCCGATGACGTCAGCGCGCCCGCGTGGGACGCAGAAGAGCCCGTCCTTGAAGCGCAGAAGAGCCCGACCTGGCAGCCGGCCTGGCCAGGTCGGGTCGGCCACCGAAGACGACCGGGAGCCTCTGGAGCGGCGGCGAGGGCACCTCCTGCCTGCCACGGGCTGGAGGAAGCCCCAGGTAAGTGGATATGGATTTTTATTTTTTTCAAGGCGTCCCTGAACCTTCCCTTTAAGTGTGAACTAGCCCATTGATTAACATGAGTTCTTTTGCAGAAAACGCGTATGAAAACAGTCAAGTGTGTTCCCTGCCTTAACGTTGACTGCTAACCAGCTTTGCGGTGCGATGATCACATGGTTATCAATTGTTTATGTTATTGTCAACAGACCACTGGCAGCTACTTCAATCAGAATAATGTGGCCATGGCCACCTTTATAAAACCTTCTCCCCCAGATTGAACCAAGGCAGCTCCCCTACAGGCGGTAGAGCAGGAGGGGTGGGCAGGTCATGTGCTGTGTATAAATAGGCAGGGTCTACAGAGGAATTATTCTTGTCAATATACTACTTAGAAGCTGTGCCTATTAGGGCTGGATCAGACGGACGCCAGAGGCACGTTTACTCAAAGCTAAAAGTTTTTCCTACAGAGCAGAAAAGCGTTTAGCATCGGTTCCCCGGCGTTTTGTCATCGTGTCTTGTTGCAATTCCCTAGGAGGACACAGAACTGCGAACACAGCCAGTGCTAGCCTAGAAGCTACACACAGCGTCTCGGAAAACTCGATCAACCGTTGCACAAAAGCGGACAATGGACGGTAGATGCATTGAGATGAAAGCTGCCATTCTTCCCAATACAGGACACAGTGGATCCCGTCATTAGATGCTATGTGCAGTCGCCAGTCTGAATCGGCCATTACAGATGCAAGACTAAACTCAGTAGAGGCAGCCAATTGGGACTGTCTTTGCTGAGAGTCTAGTGTGTGCACAGCCGCTGCGATACACCTAGAAGTGACCCATAGTGCCGGAACATCTTGAGTGAGCGCATTGTTCCCCTCCTTACCATACTTACCACTGCATTGTGTGCCTTTGCCCTTCACCTCTGCCATAGCATTAGAACGTAACACTCGGCTGTAGTCTAGCGACATATACCAATCCAAACGGGTAATAGTCATGGTGTGCTTGCAGGCCCATACACTACACATGCCAGATGGTGACCGCCTCTGCCCAGAAGGAAGCATCGGTACGGCAGCCCCTGACCGCTCGATCCGTCCTGGCAGATCACTTTGTCCGAGTGACAGGAGATGTTATTGTTCTTCCTCCCGCATACAGCAGTATACGGTGCTTGGGTGGTAAGCGAGGGATGCACCTGCACAGCCTTCACCCTGCAATGTCACCCCGTCGAGTGACATTAATGTAGCATGTGTTCAGGCCTTTCATTTTGTAACAATCCTAACTTGGCTACCTATACTGGGGGAACAGCTTGGTCACCTATACTGGGGGGACAACTTGGTCACCTATACTGGGGGGGGGCAGCTTGGCTACCTATACTGGGGGGAACATCTTGGTCACCTATACTGGGGGGACAGCTTGGCCACCTATACTGGGGGGACAGTTCGACTACCTATACTGGGGGGAACAGTTCGACTACCTATACTGGGGGGAACAGTTTGGCCACCTATACTGGGGGAACAGTTTGGCCACCTATACTTGGGGGGCAGCTTGGCTACCTATACTGGGGGGACAGTTTGGCTACCTATACTGGGGAGGTGCACCTTTGGCTACCTACCTATACTAGATGGTTACCTTTGTTTTTTGGGGGGACACCTTTGGCTACCTAATAATACCGGGAGAAGGTGGGCTATTACTGCAGGGGTAGGCGGGAATGATGTGCCGCTTGGCACAACAAAAACCTTAGCAGCACTCCTGGTGGGAGCCTTCATTTCTGATATGTCGCTGTGCATATGGTTTCTGGTGACTGAAGGCAAAAAAAGAGAAGAGATGATGATTTCATGGTGGGGAATCAGTTGGGCAAATAAATGACAACGCTATAGTTACCATACGATAAATACTTCATGTTAGATGTGCCCTGCCAATGCTCCCTGTGTGTCTGGATAACCTGTACACCTTCCCAGACAGCTCATATAAAATAGAACCTGCAAATACCACATCATGGTGTTTATTCTTGTTATTACAGCAGCTTTGTTGCTTTGTGGTATTAATACTTGCCGGTATAGCAGCGGGTGTGTCTCGCCTCGGGCTTCAACTGCAAGCACACCCTTCTCATCCCTTCCAGCATCTACCACAAACATTTATCCAACTACACTATTAGCACAGCTTTGATGGCTAATGGCGCGATCAACAAGGCAGTCCCTGTAAATGACACCTTTGACATAAGTTCCTTTATTAAAGTATAACTCCAGGAGGTGTGAAACAAAAACAATTCCCTAGGTCTACAAGTCACTGCAATGAATCTTTCACTCTGAGAACTCCATGCCTGCAGTGCTATTGAGAACACTTTACATCAGGGGTCCCCAAATGTTTTGGGTCGAGGGCCGGGCCAACATACTTCAGACTGCTGGGGGGCCGGAGTGTACATAAAATAATGTAGAAGTCTTTGTGCACCAGACAGTGAAGCATACCCAGGTGACAACCTGCAGTCCATTTGGACAACAGTATGATAATGGAAGTGTTCATGCACCAATGCAAAAAGAAGGACGTGCCAGGATCCATTCTGGAGTAAGAGTAAACGATTCTGATACTTCAAGATCCGCACCGTCAGTAAAAAAGATTTTTATTGAGAGTTTAAAACATCAACATGTTTAAAAAGCATGGGTCCAGCCAGATGACGCACAGGCGTTTCGGACTCTCCTGGTCCTTTCTCAAATCCTCATAGACCCATACTCATATGGGTCTATGAGGATTTGAGAAAGGACCAGGAGAGTCCGAAACGCCTGTGCGTCATCTGGCTTGACCCATGCTTTTTAAACATGTTGATGTTTTAAACTCTCAATAAAAATCTTTTTTACTGACGGTGCGGATCTTGAAGTATCACATTTGGACAACAGTGTCACCAGATGTGGAATTTGATTGGAAACTAGCGAATTACTGCTTTCTGGCTTCATTGTATATGCGGACCACCAATATTTAAAGATGTAGCTGACTGCATCTGTAATATATTTTGTGTGTGGGGGGCCAGTAAAAACAACTCAGGGGACCACATTCGGCTTGCGGGCCTTAGTTTTGAGGACCACTGCTTTATATCGTAGAGGAAGGGCTGGTTCACACTGTGAGCGATTGGTCTCTGTTTGCCAATCAGCAAAGCACTATTGCAGTGTTACCCTAAGAGCCCTTTTCCACTGGCTGCAATCCACTTTGCCGATCGCTAGAACACCACAATTTACATGTAAATCGCGGTGCTCATTTTCCACTATCGTGATTCTTTTTTCTCCCAAATTGCAATCGCCAGCCGGTGTGATTCTCGCCCTCCATCGCGCTCTATTTCCGACGGCTATACGACGCAGTTGCTGCGAGTGGGAAAAGCAGCCTGTGCGATCGCAAACACAGCTAGCTAGTGGAAAAAGATTTTTAGAGGACTCTTCTCACAGCAGCGTTTTGATTATTAGAGAATGGAAAACGTGCTGCCAGTACCTTTTTTTTTTTTTTTTTTTTTTTTTTAGAGATATTTTTCAAAAACACACATTCATTTAAAAAATCGCTCGGAAAATCGATTTGCAAAATTACAATTGATAAGCGATTGCGATTTGTAGTGTGATCTAGGCTTAAGGGCTGATTTACATTCAGGAGCTTTTCAGCGTTTTGCTGGCGATCAAACCCACTCCTGCACGGCTTTTTTTCCTCTGTGCAGGAGTGGCTTTGCGCTGCTGTGCAGGCGCGGACAGTACTCACGCATGTGCACTCCGACCGTGATCGTATACGGACAGAAGAGGGTCGGCCGACTGCAGTGGAATTAACGATTAACCATCCTGGGTCTTCCATCTACTTAGGCAAGGCGCTGTACACAGTGGGGTGATGCAGTTTTAGAAAATTGCAATCGTATTGCCTGCAGCGCTTTTTGAATGCTTGTGTTTGTAAAGCGCAGGAAAAATGCAATTCATGTGATTTTTCATTGCGTTTTTTTAGGTAAACAACCAGGAAACCAGGAAAATATAGCCTCAGCAAAACTGCCATCATATTGCAAATGCACAAAAAATCATAAGTAGAATTTTGATTAAAAAACACCTTTGCAATTGCGCTTGGCGATTTTCAGTGTGTACAGGCCCTAAGGAGCTTCTCTAAATTTTTTGTCACATGTTTGCTTTAACCTTCTGCCGACCGCGGCACGCCAATGGGCGCGGCGGCAGCCCCAGGACCGCCTAACGCCAATTGGCGTAAAGTCCTGGGGCTCTGTTTTGCAGGAGATCGCGCGCAGGCTGCACGCGCATCTCCTGCTTGGGGGGGCGGAGCTCCACCCCGCCTTCAGTCTCCAAGCGGCTGTTGCTGCTCTGGAGACTGTTAGACGGCGAGATCGCCATCTATTTACAAGGTGCAGCGCTGCGATTAGCAGCAGAGCTGCGCTGGGGACAGCCGTGTGACACGGCTGTCCCCCTGGGGGACAAGAGAGCGATCAGCTCTCATAGGCCAGAAGCCTATGACAGCCGATCGCCATAATTGGCTGGCTGTGGGGAGGGAGGGAAGAAATTTAAAGAAACGGGTTTTTAAAAAAAACAAACAATAACATTTATTATAAAAAAAATAAACATGGGGTCACTAGGGGGGTTTAACACTGCAGTCCTCAAGTGGTTAAGGATCACCACCATGAAAAATTATAACATTTAAAATACACGTGTATAAGAAGCACACGTGTAAAATGCCCTATGAATTACTTTTCTCCAATGTTGCTGTCGCTTACAGTAAGCAGTAAAAATGTGACAGATCAGACAGATTTTGGACTGGTCTGTCTCCTTATGGGGGGATTTTCCACACTTCCTTTATTCTTTACAAAAGCACTCTCTGGAAAGGATCTACACAAAGATGGCTGCCAGCCTACTCGTTTGCTTCTGATTTTGGCAGTTGGGCTTAGCAAATGCCGTTCAGGAAGGGCTTTTGAATATAAAGAAATCCATGAGACTCCTCTATGAGGAGATGGACTAGTCCATGTGATTAGATCAATATTCAGATCGGATATATAAGAAAGCAAGCGCACATACAAATGTGATTTTTTTTTTTTTTTCAAATTCCGATCAGATTTTCAATCATTTTACTGAGTGTAAAATTAAAGGGCTAAACTTAAGGACAAAGGGCTGGTGCACACCGAGCGGCTTTTTCAGCGTTTCTGCAGCCGCTTGCGGATGCGGATACACTTGGCCAATGTATCTCAATGGGGTGGTTCACACCAGAGCGGGAGGCGTTTTGCAGAAACGAATACTCCCGGGGTGAGGCATTTTTTGGATTGCGGATGCGTTTCTGCCTCAATGTTAAGTTTAGGAAAAACGCAAACCGCTCTGAAAAACGCCTGTTTAGAGCGGTTTTGCCGGCGTTTTTGTTACAGAAGCTATTCAGTAATAGCTTTACTTTAACAATGTATGAAATCTACTACACCAAAAACGCTTCACAAAACCGCAAAATGCTAGCTGAAACGCTACAGAAAAATAAGAAAAAGCGTTTCAAAATCTGCTAGCATTTTGCGGATCTGCTAGCGGGTTTTGGTGTGCACCAGGCCAAACATATGGAATGATAGCCAGTATTAGTATTAGTCAGTATTTTCCAGCATGTCCAGTCGCTTCTGATCAAGAAAGAGATTGATTCTGAGCTGGGGAATCAGCAGGCAGTAGGCTGGATGGATGTATTATTTTATCCCAGTGCCAGGCAGAGGCTGGAGAGGCTCCAGCCTCAGGGCGCAGTGTAGGAGGGGGCGCAGAATTCATTGAGCTGTTATTCCTAATTGTGTTTGAAGCAGAAAGAAATAAGAAAGGGGGATACACAGCAGTGACTGCAAGCCAGATAACTAGATATTAAGGTGTTGGGGAGGGTGTGGGCCCTGTGGCCCTCTTAGTCTAATAGCAATCAGTGTGTGACAGCTGGGGTGTCAGGGATGGAGGGGCGCACTTTGGTGTCTCAGCCTTGGGTGCTGGAGGACCTTGTCCCGGCTCTGTTTTATCCAATCATTTTCTCGATCGGAAGTCGGCTCTGAAGTGAAAAGTGCATGGTGTGCACCAGGTGTTAAAGAAATTCAATAGAACTTATCTGTGAAGAAGAAATGAGCAGTAGTTCCTCGCAGGCAGAGTCCAGCCATACTAGTGTCTGTAAAGATAACTCCTTTGACCTTTCAGCTGCAATGCAAATAATCTGTTTCTCAATTTATCTCCTTGACTCACAGAAACAGGTGAGTCAGCCAACTGGCTACAAGGAGTGTTTCAGGTCTCTAGTTGAAGACTGAACAACAAAATAATGTGCACACACCTGAGCCAGGCTGCACAGACACATGTCAGCTGTGTGGCTGATGGCACGCTTTGTTCCTATGCTGGGAGGCGGAGGGGCGACAGAGTGCGTAATGTCATGAGGTGACAGAGCGTAGACAATGGGGTCGTCCTTCACTGGGAGTGAGTAGATCCGCCAGGTGGATTGCATGCGGGTCGTGAGCCACTGTATACACACCTGAATATCATCTGAAAATCCAAGAGAAGTCCGCACAGCATACTTTGCTGGAACTATTTAATTGCTCCATCAACACAAACACATTTCATCATCTCACCAACAATCGTTTCAGGGGCCTACAAACGGTAGGTTTGCACCCAGTAGAGAGTATTTGTCATTTTAAAGAATCAGAATCACCTTTATTCGCCAAGTGCGGCAGGAACCGCACCCGGAATTTTTTGTGGACACACGGCAATTGGCATACAACATCGTCATGGTACAGATAATGCTACATAGACACAACAGCAATTTTGACAGACAGTACAGCAGTTTGCGTAGATCGGTAATGCAAAATAGCAACCTCAACTTTAACCCGGTCCATGGAATGATTAGGGAATGACAGTTGGGAGAGTGCATGAATTAAGTAGGACAACCGCTTGGGGAAAGAAGGAGTTTTTATGTCTGGTGGTTTTGGTGAGAATGGTCCTATAACGGCAGCCTAATGGAAGGGGGTTGAAGAAGCAACTGCCCGGGTGAGAGGGGTCTTGAGTGATCCTGTTTGCCCTGGACCTCATTCTAGATGAATGAAGGATGTCCAGGGGTGGCAGGGGTGACCCTATAATCTTCTCAGCAGCGCTGATTACCCTCTGTAGTTTGTGCTTGTCCCTTGCGTTAGCCCCGGAGTACCAGACAATGATGGAGGAGCAAACAGACTCAATGGTGGCTGAGTAGAAGCTGACCATTAGCTCCTGCGACATTCCGAACTTCCTCAGCTACCTGAGAAAGAACAGCCTCTGTTGGGCTTTCTTTTGAGTTACGGAGGTGTACATTTCCCACTTCAGGTTGTCCGTGATGGTGGTACCAAGGAACCGAGCGCTGTGTACCCTGAAGACCTCGGTACCATCAATAGAAACAGGACTGGGGGACGGAGCGTTTCTTCTGAAGTCCACGATTAGTTCTACAGTTTTTGCCGTATTTAAAACGAGTTTATTTTCCTTGCTTAAAGCTGTATTTAGGTGTCCATCTAGTGGCAACGTTTTTCTCTATTTGTTAGCTGTTTTCTGTAAATATTATAAAAAGGGTTTACAGCCTGTGCAGTATAAATTTAGCAGTGTTGTTTGTGAACTTCTACAAAGACTATCTCTAGACTAGCTTTGCACTGCGCCTCTCTCTCAATACACTATATGACAAGTGTGTCATCTGCTGCCACCTGCTGTTCATGCGGCACAGTTGCGCTGTCATCACCCCATGGCACAGCTGCTATGCTGCAATGCACAGTATGGCATTTCTGAGCTCCACATTCACACGCACACACTCAGGCTGAAGCTGCCTTTGGTGTGCAGCTGTTACATTAACAAAGCTGTCAGTGTTACATACTGGACCTCCTTCTGTGCATAGAAGTGTGTGTATTTGCACACATAGCTGAGCTCTTACCGTTACGCAAGCCTTGTATTTTCTCAGTGGTTCGGTTGTACTAAACTCTTATGCCTGAACATCATGCAGGTATGCGATTCAGATACTACTGCAGGTACAAAGTGTCTCTTTATCCTGGTGAAACTGCCTCTGATTTTGTCAGGAAGGCAGTCTAGTTTACAGAAATTCTTTAACAGCATAAGGATTTGCAACATCAGGATATGGGGCAGATGTGTCAAAACTATAATCAACCCAAATATGGATGTCTGAATTTGGATACTGTCGAGCCATAAAACACCTAATTCGACTGTACTAATTTGGCAGAATTGCATTGACGTCAATGGTGCCAACATTCGCGGTTAAAGCACATCTGAACTGAGAGAGATATGGAGGCTGCCAGCGGCGTAGCAATAGGGGTTGCAGAGGTAGCCACCGCATCGGGGCCCTTGGGCCAAAGGGGCCCTTCCTAAACCACAGTATAAGCTGTTTATTGGTCCTGTGGTGGTAATAATCACTTCTATAGATGCTTTGAATAGTAGTAATCATTAACAAACTGTTCCCCATCCTCTTCTTGCACCTCTAATACAGTAGATGACCTTGGCAGGTTTTGCTGCGCCGTATCACCGTTACGTATAGAGTGCTTGGGGGGGGGGGGGCAATGAAAAACTTGCACCGGGGCCCATAGCTACGCCACTGGAGGCTGCCATATTAATTTCCTTTTAAACAATGCACATTACTGGCTGCTATCATTTCCCTCTCAGTTCAGGTGTATTTCAAAAAGATCTTGTAGTTTTTGAGGAAATTGATTTTAAAAAGTCAAAGAAAAAAATAGTTTTTAAACCAGTGAAAATTACTGTGCTGTGGTACACTTTAATCTACAGTATAACATATGTATACTAGTTCAGAGCTCTGCATAAACATCTTATACATTTAAAAAAAAATGGACAGTGTGGAGTGCCCCCTACCAAGCCTCCTAACCCCTTGTTACCCATGCAGGCTGGAATAGCCATAATACAGAGCCCAGGGTGTGTGGGGCTCCACACCCTTAGCTATACCAGCCCTCATGGTCCATGGTATGGGAAGCTCCGCCTCTACTCCAGAGCCCTTGTCCAATCCATGGACAAGGGGCTCTTCCCCAGCTCCAGTGCCCAGGAGGAGGTGGGGGTGTAAGCCCTGGAGGGGTTCATGGTGGCATCTGGGAGTCCCCTTAAGAAGCAAATGTCATTTTTTTTCTGGGTCTAAAAACCATTTCCTTCTTTAATTTTTGAAATCAATCATTTTTTAACTCCACCTCCCCCCCCCCCCCCCTCCCCTGTTCTGGCCTGAATTCTTGCACATGAGGCTGATGATATTTGAACTGTTTCTCAGCCTATATAGCTGAACTAGTGAACTCAGAATTTACGATACCTCTGTGTCAGTCCAACTCCCAGGTCTGTGAGCATGTAGTAAACAAGGATCCATATCTCAGCTAACAACCTTTCACCCCATTTAAATGTTCTGTTTCAATTAAGGCATCTTAATGACATGTATTTATGCTTGAAAAAAATCTGTTTTCCCTTTTGATGTTGCATGTATATAGCTGTCTGTACCACCAGCCTGCAAACGAACAGGATGTAAGCCTGACGAAGGCTGCAAGGCCGAAAGCTTGCTTATTTTTATTCATTTTTAGTTAGCCAATAAATGGTATCATCTTGATTTAAAACTTCTTGCTATGACAGAAGGAAAACATAGAGAAATACATCCTGTATGTATTTAGAGAGTTTAGCCTGTCTAATCTTCCCCTTCATCTGTGACTAATCACAAATGTAATTTGTTTTCTCAGCCTTGTCAGCTGGCTGTCTTGGCCGAACAGCTAATTTGTAAACACAGGATGTTAACCCTATGTGTGCTTCCATGAAAGCAGGAAGTAGACACATTGCAGATTTATTGCAGGATTTGTATCAGCTGTAACAAAAAAGGTTTTTCTTTTAAAGGTTATTATGCTGTTGACTATCTTTTAGAGCACAGAGGAACTTCTGAATTCATGTCCGCTAGATCAGTGTTTCTCAACATTTTATTGGTATGTACCCCTTTTAAAACCCTGTACTCACCAAGTACCCCCAGCATAGTAAACATTATCACAAGTACCCCTTGACAAATATATATTTAATCGTAGTACAAGATAATTGGTTCTAAACCATTTCCAAGCATTTACTATTGCTTTTAGTTAGCTAAAATACTAATTTGGTGTTGTTTAAATAAGATTTATCATTTTCTAAAACTCTAAATGTGCTAATCTTTGTAAAGTATATCAAGCCCGAGTACCCCTTGGAACCATCAGAAGTACCCCCTGGGGTACGCGTACCACATGTTGAGAACCTAGGCGCTAGATAATAGCATGTATGAGGGCTTTGCAGTTCACCGCAAATGTCTGCGCCATTGACTTAAATACAATTTGAATGCGATTCGTAGGCAATCCGAATAATATCAGCCTGTTCGATGGAATGGCTAGCTAATCAAACACAGAGCTATTCAACCAACACTATAAAGGAGCAAAGTGCATATGCAAAGTTCTATGTTTCATGTAAAATATAGACAAGGCCGCCTTGTTATTGCCCAGATGTGTGAAGTTTAAACGTTAACATGTGATGTACTGAGACTCAGGTCTTCCCTAGGGGGCGGCAGTGAGCAGTCCTGAGTTCAGGGGGGGGGGGGGCAGAGAGTCATCCCACCTCCCGCCATTTTACACAAAACATCTGCTGGTCTAGCCTCAGTTCCTAGAAATGCGCCCTGTGCCGTTTCCTCTCATACAGTAGTATATTTATATCTGCAAGCTCAAGGGAGCAAATGGACAAGTCAAGCTTCAATCAATGACATGGATTGATTGAGACGGCGCTGTAAATCTTTTTTTTTCTTTTTCAGGGATGGGAAAGAGGCCAAACGTAAGAAATAAAATGTTCTTTGTTTCAGTGCGAGGAAATCACATCAAGAAAGCAGTTTATTTCCATGAGATACTTAATCAGGGTTCCTGGAAAGAGTCGCTGCCTGTATCTGTTACTCTTTGTGCTCGGCACACAGTATTTACTTAAACCATGCTAACATTTATCTAACATTTCCCTTCAAATGCTCTCGGTCAGCTGCCATCAGAAATATCTCATGTAGGGTGGACGTTGTTGGGTTGTCTTGTCTGTGGGCTTCTTGTACAGGCTGACACAAAATGTATGCCCACTCAGCTGTGGATGGCTGCGTGTGTGTGTGTGTGTGTGTGTGTGTGTGTGTGTGTGTATATGTGTGTGTGTGTGTGTGTGTGTGTGTGTGTGTGTGTGTGTGTGTGTGTGTGCGTGTATATGTGTGTGTGCGTGTATATGTGTGTGTCTGTGTCTGTGTGTGTGTGTGTGTGTCTGTGTATGTGTGTGTGTGTGTGTGTGTGTGTGTGTGTGTGTGTATGTGTGTGTGTGTGTGTGTGTGTGTGTGTGTGCGTGTGCGTCTGTGTCTGTGTGTGTGTGTGTGTGTGTGTGCGCGTGTATATGTGTGTGTGTGTCTGTGTGGTGTGTGTGCGCGTGTATGTGTGTGTGTCTGTGTGGTGTGTGTGTGTGTGCGTGCGTGCGTGTGTGTGTGTGTGCGTGCGTGCGTGTGTGTGTGTGTGTGTGTGTCAGAGCTGGATTACCCACAATTCAAACCTAGGCATTTGACTAGACCCTGGACAGAGTCTAGGGGCCTGGTGGATGCTATCCCCACCAAATCTTACTAAAAAAAGCCATCAAGAGATCATCAGTGGTGGGCAAAAACTGCTGGAGGATAGAAACAATTGTTTTTCTCATCAGTTTATTTTCACCTCAGATGTCCTTTAGACTTTTTAGAGCATAGGGTTAAAGAGAACACGAGGTGTGTTTAAAGAATGTTATCTGCATACAGAGGCTGGATCTGCTTATACAGCCCAGCCTCTGTTGCTATTCCAAACCCCACTAAGGTCCCCCTGCACTCTGCAATCCCTCATAAATCACAGCCGTGCTGTGAGGCTGTGTTTACATCTGTAGTGTCAGTCTCAGCTGCTCCCCCGCCTCCTGCATAGCTCCGGTCCCTGCCTCCGTCCCTTCCCCCCAATCAGCAGGGAGGGAAGGGATGCAGGCGGGGACTGGAGTTCTGCAGGAGGCGGGAAGAGCAGCAGACTGACACTATAGAAATAAACACAGCCAGCTCTGACAAGCTGTTTGTCAGCAGCACGGCTGTGATTTATGGAGGGATTGCAGAGTGCAGGGGGACCTTAGGGGGGTTTGGGATAGCAACAGAGGCTGGGCTGTATAGGCAGATCCAGCCTCTGTATGCAGATAATATTCTTCAAACCCACCTCGGGTTCTCTTTAAGGCTACAATGAGTGCCGGGTAGTGCATCGTGAAATATTGGCAATTTAAATTACAATATTTTACTATTAGCAGCACCACCACCTGGCATTGGTACACATGGGCCAGTGAATTATGGATTTTTTAACATTCTGCATTTAAATTAGAAAACAATTAAACAAAGTAAACAAAGGGTTATATCTAGTTGTCATAAATCGGCTAACATCCTCTTAAGACCCTATTTGGATGTTTTGTTTTAATCTTGACATGTATTTATGTTTCCAAAAAAATGTATGTATCCACTTTTGATGTTGCCTTTATATAGCTGTGTGCTTTAACAACTTTTCAGCATACAGGATTCGAGTCTTAGGATGTCTGAATAGCCAAAAACTTACTGCTAAATTTTTTAAATTAAGCAGTTAAGCCAATAAATGGTATCATCCTGATTCAAAACTTCTTGCTCTTACATTAAAAGTAGAGTCTCCTTGCAGTGACAGCCCATATATATGTAAATGTCTCAGACTTTGTGCAGTTTACAACTTCTAAAACAAATTGTCACCTATGTCTTGTAGGCCTGAAGACTTTCCTTATCTCAGGACGGAGGCCGCGGGTGCCCAGCTGCAGCTGTTCGCAAAATCTACTTCCTGTACAAGAAGGATCAGAACAAGGCAATGGCTCTCAGACTCTGCCTGGCACAGGGACTCTTATCCCGGACAGTGCCAGTGAGGCTCTACTTCACTGCTCCCACCTGGATAAACTAAAGGTAAGGTTAACTCTACAAAGCATTGGTATGACAATTATATATGTTTACAAATGATGCTGGCCAGTTGTCTGATGTCGTTTCTGGAAACCACTAAGTCCCAAAGCCTGGCTAGGACTTATCTGTTACTATTGGGATGGTTAGAAAATCGTAGTCAAATTTGTTTACCTCAAAAGAAGAAAGCAACTTGCATGAGATAAGACAAGTTTTTTTATTAAACACTAAAGGCTCATACACATGTCCAACATAATGCACAACAAACCGCTCAACATGACCAAACACGCGACAAGCTGTTTACACGACAAGTACGTACACACACGCTAACCAACTAAACAACCAACTCACTTAAATACTGCGCGTGCAAGTGTAACGACAAACTGCACAACATGTCCTCATTCGAAAACAACAAAGTTGTTCGCAAGACTTGAACACACATTCCAATCTGCATGATAGTTATCTTCTATGATAGTTGGGCAGATTGTTTGGACATGGGTAGGAGCCTTAAAACAGATCAAAAGCTTGCCTTACGTCATGCAAGTTGCTTCATTCTTTTGAGGTGAGCAAATTGTATTACTTTTTATAAATCAAAACCATCCATGAGCTTTTTGGTGGGTGCCTCTTTCCTCCCAGTATTAGCCCCACTGCCCCGTCTACTTGTGGAGGTTTTTTTTTACTTTTTGTTCTTTTTAGAACTCATAGTATACTGTACTTTTGAGTGCAACCCTTCCTAAGACACCTGCTTTGTATACTTTGGTTGCTACATCTGCAACCCAGGCTTGTGGGTATTACTCCTACATTCCCATTATCCCACTTGGAGGTTCCAATTATGACCCTATATGGTGCTCCTTTTTTTGTTTGCTCTGGAAGGGTCCTAAGCCTTCTCCAGACATCTCCCTAATTATCTCTTATAGTACGTCTCTAACCAAGTGCAATAATGAATGCTTTGACCACCATGGTGGCATGGAGAACAGATGACACACAGTGTAGAGGTAGTACAGAAGGAATGAAGAGTCAAGGCTAGGTCAAGGTTGGCGGAAAGCAGGCACAGTCGAGGTTACAGGCTAAGGTCAAGGCATGTAAAAAAGCAAGGTTGAAAGAGGTCACAGGCTTTGATCAGGACAGGCAGCCAACAGGCAAGTTGAAGTAACAGGTCAAGGTGTTATACCCAGAGCAACAAGGCTAGTGGCTGAATAATGGAAGAGGCTACACAGGTTGCCCAGAGCAACTGCAGCTCTGGGCTTCTGATATCACTACAAATAAGACACATTGGCAGCGCAGTGCGATGTTGCGCTGCCTATGGTCTGAGTAACCAGACAAAGAACGAACAGACATATGTATGGGCAAGGAATCAAACCAAAAAGGCGAAAATAAAGCTTAACAAAATCTTTATTTGATACACTATGACAAAAAGTGGATAAAAACATTTAAAATAGGGTGACACCCAATGGGAGACTCAGATACAATAATTAGATGAAAAGATCAAAACACCATGTGAAATACAAGGAGTTTGGTTGAAGCACAAGACAGAAATAACAAATAAAGTAAGCTTACACCTGTCGTCCAGTGTAAAGACAATCTGTATACACAGGATCAAAACAATCTGAGGTAGCAGTTAATCAAACAGCAAACCAATTTATAGGGCACAAAAAACCTCTTAGTACAATAATTCACAGTGCTTGTA
This sequence comes from Hyperolius riggenbachi, assembly GCF_040937935.1. Taxonomy (NCBI): domain Eukaryota; kingdom Metazoa; phylum Chordata; class Amphibia; order Anura; family Hyperoliidae; genus Hyperolius; species Hyperolius riggenbachi. The sequence continues at coordinate 84,571,589 of NC_090652.1, forward strand.
TCAAACATGGAAAAAGAACTGCCACAAAAGCGCTGTTTGAAAAAGATAAGGTGCAGCAAAGAGAATATATAAAATTACCTGCTAGTGCTAGCGTATCAGTCAATGGGTCCCCCGAGTGCGCCCCTCCATGCGTATCGCGGCAAAGCCGCTTTCTCAAGAGGTGCCGATAGCGTCGATAGTGCGCGTTAATATAGTGAGTGAATTGTCTCCGGGGCAAAGGTTAATGTCGAATAAAGCATGCGTGGCCACGCATGCAAGCACGAAGTGACGCCGCTCGTCTCACTTAGAGCGAGCAGCGCGCCTGCGTGAAGTGTCAAGCGGAGATTCAATGTTTACTATGATAGCAGCGATATTTTAGCATGTTTGGAAAAGTAAATATTTAACTATTGCAACATTAAATTAATGGAGATACTGAGCCTACATAGCTAGATTACTACAAGAGAGAGTACAACTGTATATAAGTAGAAAAAAAATATATATATATAAATAGAATGGATAAATAAATGATTAAAAGTCCCTCTAGTGGTCATAAAGTAGAGTACCCAAACAACAATAATAATGTGCATTAAGACATAGATGGTAAGTGAATGCGTTACTGGCTACATATAAAAATAAACTGGCCACTGGTTTAAAACTAATGGCAGGTACAAACAGTGAAAATGTGGAAGACAATTATGAAAGTGCAAAAATGCATGATAAAGTGCTAGAGAGTGATCTTCTTTAGAAAATCCACTTGAGTCCATGTTCAAGAAAGGTTCTTATAGTGTGGATAATAAGTGTTCATATTAGTGTTATCGGATCAATTAAAAATACACTGTGAAAATAAAGATATAAAAATATTAATATACAATCCATTTGTCTGAAGTGACAGTGACAAGGTGGATGCAATCCTAAAAGAATGAATTGCAATAAGAGTGACCATACCCATACCCTCTATCCCACAGGTGGACTGTACTCACTCAGCCCATCCCTGGGTACATAATGTAAAGTGCCAAAAGTGATCAATTGCGAAATACCAGAAAAGTGCCACACTGGTACAGTGTTACTGTGCAAAAGGTGCAGAGAATGAAATTATAAGTACTTACTACTTACCACATTAAAGTTGGAAGTCATCGAATGGACATAGAACCATATATATGTATTAAGGCGAACAAAGGAGTCCAGGGGAATACAGATAATCTAATGAGATAAAAAATATTAATAAAAATACATATAAATATAAATATAAAAATGACGTGAAGAGAACATTGAGGTTGACACAACCGTAGACCCTGGAAAGCACAAGCATGCTAACCACCCAAAAAACAGGTTGGACACGGGGCCTTAAAGAGGACACACATGGGAAAATGTCAAGAGTTAACAGAACTAGCTAAATTGGATTGCATAACCAATGGGATCTGGTGCAAGATTAGTTGGTAAGTATAGAAAGCTACTACTGCGGTAAGAAGCAACCAAAAGAAAATTCCTCATTTAATCCATGCGGGCTGAGGGTACCCATATCATGTATCCATCTCAATTCACATTTGAGTAGCCTAGTAACAGGGTCACCTCCCCTAATACCTGGTTTGATGTGTTGGAGGCCCTTGAACTTCCAACCTTTCAGGGAAGCATTATGGCTGAGGAGGGCATGAAGGGCAACTGGTGTTAGGCGTTTCCTATCCCCATAGTCTCTCTTGGCAAGTCTTATTGTGGAAATATGTTTTTGTAAACGAAGTTTGAGTGAATTTTTTGTTTGTCCGATGTATTGTTTGGAGCAGGGACATTGTAACAGATATATGACTGATGGAGTTTTGCAATTAATAAAATCAAAAATGGTGTACTTCCTCTGATTGGTAGAACTTACCACTTCTTTTGTTGGAGTCATGAAGTTGCAAACCGAGCAACTCCCACACGGGAAGCTTCCCTTGACACTCAGTGTTCTCCCTGGTCTTTGGAAGTGACTTCTGGACAACATTGTTCTTAATGTGGGTGTAGGTAGAAGCGCGAGTCAAAGGTGAAAAAGTTGTGTGTCAACACATATCTAAAAAGTTGTAGCAGGAACTCACGTTTTTCAGGGTGAATATTCCCCATCTCCAAAAGTAACTCACAGCATGTAAGCCATCATCATGATTAATGTTTGTATAGGCTTTCAACATCACATGTGATAAGTAGCATATCATCAGATAGTGTCAGTCCCGTGTGGGAGTTGCTCGGTTTGCAACTTCATGACTCCAACAAAAGAAGTGGTAAGTTCTACCAATCAGAGGAAGTACACCATTTTTGATTTTATTAATTGCAAAACTCCATCAGTCATATATCTGTTACAATGTCCCTGCTCCAAACAATACATCGGACAAACAAAAAATTCACTCAAACTTTGTTTACAAAAACATATTTCTACAATAAGACTTGCCAAGAGAGACTATGAGGATGGGAAACGCCTAACACCAGTTGCCCTTCATGCCCTCCTCAGCCATAATGCTTCCCTGAAAGGTTGGAAGTTCAAGGGCCTCCAACACATCAAACCAGGTATTAGGGGAGGTGACCCTGTTACTAGGCTACTCAAATGTGAATTGAGATGGATACATGATATGGGTACCCTCAGCCCGCATGGATTAAATGAGGAATTTTCTTTTGGTTGCTTCTTACCGCAGTAGTAGCTTTCCATACTTACCTACTAATCTTGCACCAGATCTCATTGGTTATGCAATCCAATTTAGCTAGTTCTGTTAACTCTTGACATTTTCCCATGTGTGTCCTCTTTAAGGCCCTGTGTCCAACCTGTTTTTTGGGTGGTTAGCATGCTTGTGCTTTCCAGGGTCTACGGTTGTGTCAACCTCAATGTTCTCTTCACGTCATTTTTATATTTATATTTATATGTATTTTTATTAATATTTTTTATCTCATTAGATCATCTGTATTCCCCTGGACTCCTTTGTTCGCCTTAATACATATATATGGTTCTATGTCCATTCGATGACTTCCAACTTTAATGTGGTAAGTAGTAAGTACTTATAATTTCATTCTCTGCACCTTTTGCACAGTAACACTGTACCAGTGTGGCACTTTTCTGGTATTTCGCAATTGATCACTTTTGACACTTTACATTATGTACCCAGGGATGGGCTGAGTGAGTACAGTCCACCTGTGGGATAGAGGGTATGGGTATGGTCACTCTTATTGCAATTCATTCTTTTAGGATTGCATCCACCTTGTCACTGTCACTTCAGACAAATGGATTGTATATTAATATTTTTATATCTTAATTTTCACAGTGTATTTTTAATTGATCCGATAACACTAATATGAACACTTATTATCCACACTACAAGAACCTTTCTTGAACATGGACTCAAGTGGATTTTCTAAAGAAGATCACTCTCTAGCACTTTATCATGCATTTTTGCACTTTCATAATTGTCTTCCACATTTTCACTGTTTGTACCTGCCATTAGTTTTAAACCAGTGGCCAGTTTATTTTTATATGTAGCCAGTAACGCATTCACTTACCATCTATGTCTTAATGCACATTATTATTGTTGTTTGGGTACTCTACTTTATGACCACTAGAGGGACTTTTAATCATTTATTTATCCATTCTATTTATATATATATTTTTTTCTACTTATATACAGTTGTACTCTCTCTTGTAGTAATCTAGCTATGTAGGCTCAGTATCTCCATTAATTTAATGTTGCAATAGTTAAATATTTACTTTTCCGAACATGCTAAAATATCGCTGCTATCATAGTAAACATTGAATCTCCGCTTGACACTTCATGCAGGCGCGCTGCTCGCTCTAAGTGAGACGAGCGGCGTCACTTCGTGCTTGCATGCGTGGCCACGCATGCTTTATTCGACATTAACCTTTGCCCCGGAGACAATTCACTCACTATATTAACGCGCACTATCGACGCTATCGGCACCTCTTGAGAAATCGGCTTTGCCGCGATACGCATGGAGGGGCGCACTCGGGGGACCCATTGACTGATACGCTAGCACTAGCAGGTAATTTTATATATTCTCTTTGCTGCACCTTATCTTTTTCAAACAGCGCTTTTGTGGCAGTTCTTTTTCCATGTTTGATACAAGCACTGTGAATTATTGTACTAAGAGGTTTTTTGTGCCCTATAAATTGGTTTGCTGTTTGATTAACTGCTACCTCAGATTGTTTTGATCCTGTGTATACAGATTGTCTTTACACTGGACGACAGGTGTAAGCTTACTTTATTTGTTATTTCTGTCTTGTGCTTCAACCAAACTCCTTGTATTTCACATGGTGTTTTGATCTTTTCATCTAATTATTGTATCTGAGTCTCCCATTGGGTGTCACCCTATTTTAAATGTTTTTATCCACTTTTTGTCATAGTGTATCAAATAAAGATTTTGTTAAGCTTTATTTTTGCCTTTTTGGTTTGATTCCTTGCCCATACAGATTATCTTTTCTTTTTGTTACTATGCAGTTATTCTGCATCTGTTGGGACACTTATTATGGTGTTGTATATATAATTTAGACTCAGTTGTTACTGTGTTAAAAGAACGAACAGACAGACTGACTTGACTGACTGTTGCCCAGGGCGGATACCGTTTGAGCCTCTGGCTAAGTAACAAGACAGATAACAGAAAGACAGACAGTGTTTGCAAGACTAAGCGCTGCCCTAGCGATAGCAAGCATTCAGACAGGTACAAGACAGGACTATAAATTGGAGCGTAACTAGTAGCAACCGCAACTCACAGTCACGTCCACAGAAGCAGAGCAAGCAGGTTAACAACCAGTCACCAGCAAGCATCCACACAGGCAAGACTACAGGATAGAACGTAACTAATAGCAACCGCACCCTATAGTTGCGTTCCCAGAAACTATAGTAGCAGAAATACTACCAGTCACTAACGTGGTGATGGCAGAATCCAAGCTATTAGGATAGTGGACTTCACTGACTCACCGCGGATGCAGCGAACGTCCATCAGGCATGGAAACAAGGCAATACACAATACAGAAAAATAACAAATGGCTCAACTAACGGATAAATATATATTAGCAAGTCTGCATATATACAGTGGGTTGCAAAAGTATTCGGCCCCCTTGAAGTTTTCCACATTTTGTCATATTACTCCCACAAACATGCATCAATTTTATTGGAATTCCACATGAAAGACCAATACAAAGTGCTGTACATGTGAGAAGTGGATAGAAAATCATACATGATTCCAAACATTTTTTACAAATAAATAACTGCAAAGTGGGGTGTGCGTAATTATTCGGCCCCCTGAGTCAATACTTTGTAGAACCACCTTTTGCTGCAATTACAGCTGCCAGTCTTTTAGGGTATGTCTCTACCAGCTTTGCACATCTAGAGACTGAAATCCTTGCCCATTCTTCTTTGCAAAACACCCCCAGCTCAGTCAGATTAGATGGACAGCGTTTGTGAACAGCAGTTTTCAGATCTTGCCACAGATTCTCGATTGGATTTAGATCTGGACTTTGACTGGGCCATTCTAACACATAGATATGTTTTGTTTTAAACCATTCCATTGTTGCCCTGGCTTTATGTTTAGGGTCATTGTCTTGCTGGAAGGTGAACCTCCGCCCCAGTCTCAAGTCTTTTACAGTCTCCAAGAGGTTTTCTTCCAAGTTTGCCCTGTATTTGGCTCCATCCATCTTCCCATCAACTCTGACCAGCTTCCCTGTCCCTGCTGAAGAGAAGCACCCCCGAGCATGATGCTGCCACCACCATATTTGACAGTGGGGATGGTGTGTTCAGAGTGATGTGCAGTGTTAGTTTTCCGCCACACATAGCGTTTTGCATTTTGGCCAAAAAGTTCCATTTTGGTCTCATCTGACCAGAGCACCTTCTTCCACATGGTTGCTGTGTCCCCCACATGGCTTGTGGCAAACTGCAAACGGGACTTCTTATGCTTTCTGTTAACAATGCCTTTCTTTTTGCCACTCTTCCATAAAGGCCAACTTTGTACAGTGCATGACTAATAGTTGTCCTATGGACAGAGTCTCCCACCTGAGCTGTAGATCTCTGCAGCTCGTCCAGAGTCACCATGGGCCTCTTGACTGCATGTCTGACCAACGCTCTCCTTGTTCGGTCTGTAAGTTTAGGTGGATGGCCTTGTCTTGGTAGGTTTACAGTTGTGCCATACTCCTTCCATTTCTGAATGATCGCTTGAACAGTGCTCTGTGGGATGTTCAAGGCTTTGGGAATCTTTTTGTAGCCTAAGCCTGCTTTAAATTTCTCAATAACTTGATCCCTGACCTGTCTTGTGTGTTCTTTGGGCTTCACGGTGTTGTTGCTCCCAATATTCTCTAAGACAACCTCTGAGGCCCGCACAGAGCAGCTGTATTTGTACTGACATTAGATTACACACAGGTGCACTCTATTTAGTCATTAGTACTCATCAGGCAATGTCTATAGGCAACTGACTGCATTTACTGACTGCATTTAGATCAAAGGGGGCCGAATAGTTATGCACACACCACTTTGCAGTTATTTATGTGTAAAAAATGTTTGGAGTCATGTATGATTTTCGTTCCACTTCTCATGTGTACACCACTTTGTATTGGTCTTTCATGTGGAATTCCAATAAAATTGATTCATGTTTGTGGCAGTAATATGACAAAATTCAAGGGGGCCGAATACTTTTGCAACCCACTGTATTTATCAAGAAACTAGCTAAAGCACATTGAGGTCGCATTGAACTACAATAGCAGATCTATACAGAGTAACAAAGTGCCCAACAGACCAGCGTACTGACCGCTATGTCGGGCGGGGTCTAAAATGGGAGGCGGACTTTTATGTGGACCTCAGCCATTGAGTGCAGGCATGCAAATTCCCACACAGCTGAATGGTAATCACTCAATCTTGAGCTTGACTGTGAATGCAAAGGACTTTCATAAGAAATACATGCAGTATTATGTAACAACATGCATGTAGGAAATCCAGGGCTATCTGGCCACAGCTCAGCTGCAGCAAGCAATCGGTGGAATGATGACCGCATCCTAAGCTGCCATGAAATGCAGAGGGATCGCAAATGACAATGAGACTCATTGCGAATGCAAGCAGATACGTCAGAACTGCCCAGTTGCAGCTCCACTGCAAGCGACAGAACATGCTACAGGAGAGATCCTGACACAAGGTAAGACCAGAGGGCAGATGAAGGATTAATAGACAAGTCAGGTCGGAAACAGGAGAACAAATCAGGAATGGTCAGGGTAAGCACAGAATGTGTTTGTGGTCAGGCGCAGATACAGAAACTGACAGAACTATCAGCACTGAGTGCCCTCTGGCTGGAGTTCTTATAGGCAACTCTGATGCTTTGGCTGGAATCTTTGTGTGGGTGTGCAGAGTGTGACTCAATGATGCGCAAACGTGCATGTTCCCCCAGCCATGGTCACAGGACCATGGCTCGCCACAAATGTGCACACAGACAAGAAGCAGGAATGGGGTTTGGTACTACAGTACAAAAGTCATTACCTCTATAGAAGGAATTAAAACAACATTAAAGCCATGACATTTATTCAGTGCTAAAACCACTGCGTGTTTCACAAACATCACACCCACTTCACTAGATGTATAAATATACTGACAGCTACGTGTGACTTAAACAGGAAATGCAAGTCATTTAGTTAGCTGATACGCTAAAGGCCGGTACCCACTACGCGACTTTTCTGATGATCTCACCAACGATCGGAGTTTGTTTGTTTTTGAGCAGTGAGCGATCGTTTTTTGCAATCTCGCAACGTGGGTACAGACGCACGATTACACTGACGACGTTTGGCGATGCACGGCGACAACAACCGCCACCGTTCATTGGATCTTTAAGATATCTGACGACTCCCACACAAAGTACTGCGATCGCTTGAACTCGCTTGATACATCGCTTGATGCTTAGCCTAGGCTGTTTAGCTATGTGGAATTCTCTCCCCCAGAGCATTCTGGGAGATCAGGTATATTTTCTACTGGCTTAAGAACTCTTAGTAACCAAACATTGCCAATCGATTAAATAGCTTAAATCTTATAATCGTGAATTTGTTAACAGTAAAAAGGACCTTATGGAAATGGGGTAAACATTTTTTAAAAATTTCTTGGCTTTTACAGCAGACAGCTGACCTGAAAGGGAAATGGAGGCTGACATATTTACCGATATTTCCTTCTAAACAATGCATATTGCCTGGCTATTCTGCTGATCCTCTGCCTCTTGTACTTTGATGCTGGGTACACACGATGCGTTTTTTTCTGTCGATTTTTTTTTAATCGTTTTTCTGCTTGAATTCCCACTCAATTCTCTTATCTGTTCTTATCGATTTCCATTCACTTCTGTGAGAAATCAACCAGAAAAACGATCGAATATAATATTGGACATGACGTAAATTATCTATCGAACCATCTATCTAACAGAAAATTGTATCATCTGTTCCTAGCATTAGGCTACTTTCACAGTAGGACGTTCCTTTTGCTGCGACGTTAAGGTCGCACTACGCGGCCCTAAAGCAACACATATACACTTTCACAGTGCGACGTTTAGGTCGCTCGTTAGAAATTGTATTAAAGGGAACCTAAACTGAGAAGGATATGGATTTCTCCTTTTAAAATAATACCAGTTGCCTGACTCCTCTGCTAATCCTGTGTCTCTAATACTTTCAGCCACAGCCCCTCAACAAGCATGCAGATCAGGTGCTCTGACTGAAGTCAGACTGGATTAGATGCATGCTTGTTTCAGGTCTGTGATTCACACGGGTGCAGCCAAAGAGATCAGCAGGACTGACAGGCAACTGGTATTGTTTAAAAGGAAACCTTGATATCCCTCTTAGGTTAGGTTCCCTTTAACTATGGAACAAAAACTGCGCATGCGGAAGATTTTAAAAAAGAAAAAAAAAAAATACTGAGCATGTGCAACACAAGTAACACAGCAGATTCATTGGTAAACGCACAGCATGCAGCACGTTCTAGTAACGCTACACGTTACACACTAACTCAACGTGTGCACTGTGAATGTCGCACAGACTTTGCATTGCTGTGCGTTACTCTGTGTTATAATATTTTATAACGTGCGACTTTGTCACACTGTGAAAGAGGCCTTAGCCATAGATCCTTAAAGAGAACTCGAGGTGTGTTTAAAGAATGTTATCTGCATCCAGAGGCTGGATCTGCCTATACAGCCCAGCCTCTGTTGCTATCCCAAACCCCACTAAGGTCCCCCTGCACTCTGCAATCCCTCATAAATCACAGCCGTGCTTTGAGGCTGTGTTTACATCTGTAGTGTCAGTCCCAGCTGCTCCCCCGCCTCCTGCATAGCTCCAGTCCCTGCCCCCGTCCCTTCCCTCCAATCAGCAGGGAGGGAAGGGATGCAGGCGGGGACTGGAGTTCTGCAGGAGGCGGGGAGAGCAGCAGACTGACACTATAGTGAGATAAACACAGCCAGCTCTGACAAGCTGTTTGTCAGCAGCGTGGCTGTGATTTATGAGGGATTGCAGAGTGCAGGGGGACCTTAGGGGGGTTTGGGATAGCAACAGAGGCTGGGCTGTATAGGCAGATCCAGCCTCTGTATGCAGATAATATTCTTCAAACCCACCTTGGGTTCTCTTTAACAAGTATTCAGATCAGGTGTTTCTGACCAAGTCTGACTAGATTAGCTGCATGCTTGTTTCAGGTGTGTGATTCAGATACTGCTGCCAAAAATATCAGCAGAGCTGTCAGGCAACCGGTATTGTAAATATGGAAGCCTGCATATACCTCTTACTTTACCTTCTCTTTAAATTTGACTGCATTTGCCGCATGCTTGTTTCAGGTGTGTGATTCAGACACTACTGATGCATGAAAAATCAGCAGGATGCCAGGCAACTGGTATTGTTTAAAAGGAAATGAATATAGCAGCCTCCATATCCCTCTCAGGTCTTTTGTCCTTTAAACAAACGCTTGTAGTTTGCTTAATGGCCCCTAAAACTCTCCTGGTGTCCTTGCCATGCTGCAGACATGCAAGGGGTTAATGAGTGATCTCAGCGGCATGCTAAGAGATTGTCTACAGGACAAATCCCCTGCCACCCTTTTTCCTCATTAGCAGCAATTAATTAGGGCACCCCCGGGGCCTTCTCCTCATGGGTGTGTGGAGGGAGCACGGCCTTAATGAGTCTCACATTGAATCCCAATCTATGAATGTCCCCAGGCTGCCTGCAGAGAGCTCGGCACAGAACGTACAGCCACACGGCACAGGCCTAACCTTACACTTGAGCACAGCAATGTCACACTTCCCACAATGCACCACACCGCACAGCCTAACCTTACACTTGAGCACAGCAATGTCACACTTCCTACAATGCACCACACTGCACAGCCTAACCTTACACATGAGCACAGCAATGTCACACTTCTCACAATGCACCACACCGCACAGCCTAACCTTACACATGAGCACAGCAATGTCACACTTCCCACAATGCACCACACGGCACTGCCCTAACCTTACACATGAGCACAGCAATGTCACACTTCCCACAATGCACCACACTGCACAGCCTAACCTTACACATGAGCACAGCAATGTCACACTTCCCACAATGCACCACACCGCACAGCCTAACCTTACACATGAGCACAGCAATGTCACACTTCCCACAATGCACCACACGGCACTGCCCTAACCTTAGACATGAGCACAGCAATGTCACACTTCCCACAATGCACCACACCACACAGCCTAACCTTAGACAGGAGCACAGCAAAGTCACACTTCCTACAATGCACCACACCGCAAAGCCTAACCTTAGACATGAGCACAGCAATGTCACACTTCCCACAATGCACCACACCGCATAGCCTAACCTTAGACATGAGCACAGCAATGTCACACTTCCCACAATGCACCACACGGCACAGCCTAACCTTAAATATGAGCACAGCCATGTCACGCTTCCCACAATGCACCACACCGCACAGCCTAACCTTGGACATGAGCACAGCAATGTCACACTTCCCACAATGCACCACACCACACAGCCTAACCTTAAACATGAGCACAGCAATGTCACACTTCCTACAATGCACCACACGGCAGTGCCCTAACCTTAGACATGAGCACAGCAATGTCACACTTCCTACAATGCACCACACCGCACAGCCTAACCTTGGACATGAGCACAGCAATGTCACACTTCCCACAATGCACCACACCGCATAGCCTAACCTTAGACATGAGCACAGCAATGTCACACTTCCCACAATGCACCACACAGCACTGCCCTAACCTTAGACATGAGCACAGCAATGTAACACTTCCCACAATGCATCACACGGCACAATCCACAATGCACCACACAGCACTGCCCCATACCTCCCAACATTTTGAGATGAGAAAGAGGGACACTTAAGCCACACCCCTAATCACGCCCCATCACACCCCTAGTCACGCATACCATAAAGATTTCATAAGAAAAGTATGTCATTTTATAATTTCAACTACACTGGTCCTTTCTATCCTGGTTCATTTTCCTTCATAACACATGGAAATAAGAAATATATGAGTTTAAAGGATGAGTATAAAGTTTAGAGTCAATTTAACACATTTTTCATAACCAGAGAAGTACATAGAAATCCGGGCACCAGCCAGCAGGATATGCTGCAAACACCTTTTTATTCCATCCCCAAGATCCCTGACAGAATGATTGTAGAGGCCTAACAGCCGTTTCACAGACAAAACTGCTTCTTCAGAAGAAGCAGTTTTGTCTGTGAAACGGCTGTTAGGCCTCTACAATCATTCTGTCAGGGATCTTGGGGATGGAATAAAAAGGTGTTTGCAGCATATCCTGCTGGCTGGTGCCCGGATTTCTATGTACTTCTCTGGTTATCATAATCATCACTCACTCGATCTGGTGGCACAGCCTTCAAGCCTTGCTACCCCCTTGGAGCTGCCGATCAGGGCATCTAGTGCCACCCTGTGTACTTCTTTTCTCCAATTGTAACACATTTTTCAGTAGGTCTGTTCATCAGTTCTGTGAGAGGGACAAATGAGGAGGAAAGAGCGACAGGGCTCCCAAAGAGGGACAGTTGGTAGATATGGGAGAGGGGGACACACAGCATGGCAGGGGACACACAGCATGGCAGGGGACACTGGAGAGGGGGACACACAGCATGGCAGGGGGCACTGGAGAGGGACACACAACATGGCAGGGCAGGGGACACTGGAGTGGTGGACACACAGCATGGCAGGGAGGGGACACTGGAGATGGGGACACACAGCATGGCAGGGGACACTGGAGATGGGGATACACAGCATGGCAGGGGACACTGGAGAGGAAGACACAGCAGGGCAGGGGACACTGAAGAGGGGGACACAGCAGGACAGGGGACACTGGAAAGGAAGACACAGCAGGGCAGGGGACACTGGAGATGGGGACACACAGCAGGGCAGGGGACACTGAAGAGGAGGAAACACAGCAGGGCAGGGGACACTGTAGAGGGGGACTCACAGCATGGCAGGGGACACTGGAGAGGGGGACACACAGCATGGCAGGGGACACTGAAGAGGGGGACTCACAGCAGGGTAGGGGGCTCTGGAGAGGGACACACAGCATGGCAGTGCAGGGGACACTGGAGTGGTGGACACACAGCATGGCAGGGAGGGGACACTAGAGATGGGGACACACAGCATGGCAGGGAGGGGACACTGGAGATGGGGACACACAGCATGGCAGGGGACACTGGAGAGGGACACACAGCATGGCAGTGGACACTGGAGTGGTGGACACACAGCATGGCAGGGAGGGGACACTGGAGAGGGGGACACACAGCATGGCAGGGGGCACTGGAGAGGGACACACAACATGGCAGGGCAGGGGACACTGGAGTGGTGGACACACAGCATGGCAGGGAGGGGACACTGGAGATGGGGACACACAGCATGGCAGGGGACACTGGAGATGGGGATACACAGCATGGCAGGGGACACTGGAGAGGAAGACACAGCAGGGCAGGGGACACTGAAGAGGGGGACACAGCAGGGCAGGGGACACTGGAGAGGAAGACACAAGCAGGGCAGGGGACACTGGAGATGGGGACACACAGCAGGCCAGGGGACACTAAAGAGGAGGAAACACAGCAGGGCAGGGGACACTGTAGAGGGGGACTCACAGCATGGCAGGGGACACTGGAGAGGGGGACACACAGCATGGCAGGGGACACTGAAGAGGGGGACTCACAGCAGGGTAGGGGGCTCTGGAGAGGGACACACAGCATGGCAGGGGACACTGGAGTGGTGGACACACAGCATGGCAGGGAGGGGACACTGGAGATGGGGACACACAGCATGGCAGGGAGGGGACACTGGAGATGGGGACACACAGCGTGGCAGGGGACACTGGAGAGGAAGACACAGCAGGGCAGGGGACACTGGAGAGGGGAGGACACAGCATGGCAGGGGACACTGGAGAGGGGGACACAGCATGGCAGGGCAGGGGACACTGGAGAGGAAGACACAGCAGGGCAGGGGACACTGGAGAGGGGGACACACAGCATGGCAGGGGACATTGGAGAGGAAGACACAGCAGGGCAGGGGACACTGGAGAGGGGGACTCACAGCATGGCAGGGGACACTGAAGAGGGAGACACACAGCATGGCAGGGACACTGAAGAGGGGTACACACAGCATGGCAGGGGACACTGAAGAGGGGGACACAGCAGGGCAGGGGACACTGGAGAGGAAGACACAGCAGGGCAGGGGACACTGGAGATGGGGACACACAGCATGGCAGGGCAGGGGACACTGAAGAGGAGGAAACACAGCAGGGCAGGGGACACTGTAGAGGGGGACTCACAGCATGGCAGGGGACACTGGAGAGGGGGACACACAGCATGGCAGGGGACACTGAAGAGGGGGACTCACAGCAGGGTAGGGGGCACTGGAGAGTGACACACAGCATGGCAGTGCAGGGGACACTGGAGTGGTGGACACACAGCATGGCAGGGAGGGGACACTGGAGATGGGGACACACAGCATGGCAGGGAGGGGACACTGTAGATGGGGACACACAGCATGGCAGGGGACACTGAAGAGGGACACACAGCATGGCAGGGCAGGGGACACCGGAGGGGTGGACACACAGCATGGCAGGGAGGGGACACTGGAGAAGGGGACACACAGCATGGCAGGGAGGGGACACTGGAGATGGGGACACACAGCGTGGCAGGGGACACTGGAGAGGAAGACACAGCAGGGCAGGGGACACTGGAGAGGGGGACACACAGCATGGCAGGGGACACTGGAGAGGGGGACAGACAGCATGGCAGGGCAGTTGACACTGGAGAAGAAGACACAGCAGGGCAGGGGACACTGGAGAGGGGGACACACAGCATGGCAGGGGACATTGGAAAGGAAGACACAGCAGGGCAGGGGACACTGGAGAGGGGGACTCACAGCATGGAAGGGGACACTGGAGAGGGGGACACACAGCATGGCAGGGACACTGAAGAGAGGTACACACAGCATGGCAGGGGACACTGAAGAGGGGGACTCACAGCAGGGTAGGGGGCACTGGAGAGGAAGACACAGCAGGGCAGGGGACACTGGAGATTGGGACACACAGCATGGCAGGGCAGGGGACACTGAAGAGGAGGAAACACAGCAGGGCAGGGGACACTGGAGAGGGGGACTCACAGCATGGCAGGGGACACTGGAGAGGGGGACACACAGCATGGCAGGGGACACTGAAGAGGGGGACTCACAGCAGGGTAGGGGGCACTGGAGAGGGGGGGCACAGCATGGCAGGGAGGGGGGCACTGGAGAGAGACACAGCATGGCAGGGGACACTGGAGAGGGACACACAGCATGGCAGGGAGGGGACACTGGAAAGGGACACACAGCATGGCAGGGGGCACTGGAGAGGGACACACAGCATGGCAGGGAGGGGACACTGGAGTGGTGGACACACAGCATGGCAGGGAGGGGACACTGGAGAGGTACACACAGCATGGCATGGAGGGGACACTGAGAGGGACACACAGCATGGCAGGGAGGGGACACTGAGAGGGACACACAGCATGGCAGGGAGGGGACACTGAGAGGGACACACAGCATGGCAGGGAGGGGACACTGAGAGGGACACACAGCATGGCAGGGAGGGGACACACATGAGGCAGGGGTCAGAGCACTTATCAGTTGTGTAGCAAGGAACTGCAGGATGTAATACGTTATGCAGGATCTCTCCTGCACTGTGCAGTCACTGTGACAAGGACCATGCCAGGCAGCTGCATTGATTCACTTGCCTCCTCCAGCAGGTTTCAGCTTCCTGCTTCCTCTCTCTGTCTGCATCATGTGCTCTAGTGATGGGTCGTTCGCGAACGAGCCGTCTCTAGGAGACGGCTCTTTGCTGCGAACGACAAGAGCCGGTTCTCGGTTTTGAAAGAGCCGATGCCTCAGCCGCCCCACACAGCTCTGATTTGCTGTGTAATAAAGGGCGCTGAGGAATGCTGGGAGATGTAGTCCTCCTCTTGCAGCTTGTACGAGTGTATGGGGCGGAGCAGAGCAGTAGCAGGAGGGATTGCCCAGTCAGAGAAGCAGTCTGGAGTTGTCATGGAGACGGGGGCGGGGCTTTTACTCCGATTCTGAGTGGTGTCTAGTGATATTTAACGAAGAGCCGATTCAGAGCCGTAAGAGCCGGCTCTTTAACCCTCCTGGCGGTCTAATGAATTCCGCCAGGAGGCAGCGCAGCAGTTTTTTTTTTTTGTTGTTTTTTTTTTTAAATCATGTAGCGAGCCCAGGGCTCGCTACATGATAGCCGCTTCGGCGATCTCCGATCAGGAAATCCCGTTCTTTGCCATGGCGACGGGGCGGGATAACGTCGGCGACGTCGTGACGTCATTGGGAGTCCCGATCCACCCCTCAGCGCTGCCTGGCACTGATTGGCCAGGCAGCGCACGGGGTCTGGGGGGGGGGCGCGCGGCGCGACTGATAGCGGCGATCGAGCGCGGGGCGGCGGCGATCGGTGTGCTGACGCAGCTAGTGGCGGGTTACCGCCAGGAAGATTAATGGGAGCCGATTCAGAAGAGCCGATTCTCCGAGAAGAGCCGGAATTCCCATCACTAATGTGCTCTGCCGGGTCTCTGAAAAAGGGGCGGAGCTAGACGGAGCTCAGTGTCAGTCCACACAGCCAATTAGCTTCAAGCAAGCCACAAGTGTGTGTGTGTGTGATCATCAGGCTGTCTCCAGAGCAGAAAGAGAGAAAGCAGTTATGGGGATTGAGGCAGATCAATGTAATTATCCAAAGGGCACCTGGTGTATCTGCTAAAACGGGACTTAAGGAGGAGTGGGCGGGATCCGGGATGAGGGGGCGGAGCCCGGGATAGTCCCGCCCAAATCGGGACTGTTGGGGGCTATGCTGCCCTAATCTTAGACAGGAGCACAGTAATGTCACACTTCCCACAATGCACCACACGGCACAGCCCTAACCTTAAACATGAGTGCAGCAATGTCACACTTCCCACAATGCACCACACAGCACAACCCACAATGCACCACACGGCATAGCCCTAACCATAGACATGAGCGCAGCGATGTCACACTTCCCACAATGCACCACACCGCACAGCCTCACCTTAGACATGAGCACAGCAATGTCACACTTACTAAAATGCACCACACCGCACAGCCTAACCTTAGACATGAACGCAGCGATGTCACACTTCCCACAATGCATCATACCGCACAGCCCTAACCTTAAATATGAGCACAGCAATGTCACACTTCCCACAATGCACCACACGGCACAGCCCTAACCTTAAATATGAGCACAGCAATGTCACACTTCCCACAATACACCACATGACACAACCCACAACGCACCACACAGCACTGCCCTAACCTTAGACATGAGCACAGCAATATCACACTTCCCACAATGCACCACACCGCACAGCCTAACCATAGACATGAGCACAGCAATGTCACACTTCCCACAATGCACCACACGGCACAGACCTAACCTTAGACATGTGCACAGTAATGTCTCACTGCACACAATGCACCACACGGCACAGACCTAACCTTAGACATGGGCACAGCAATGTCACACTTCCCGCAATGCACCACACAGCACTACCCTAACCTTAAACATACTTAATGCCTTAAATCCTTTTAAAACTTCTTAAAAGAATCTTCCTCTAAGTAAGGGTCCATATTACCTCTACGAGGGGCTGCACAGGAGACCCCCCCCCCCCCCCATCCATATGGTTCCTGCAGTGACGTCCTATGTCTTTGGCAGGAAACAAAGGGCCGCACACCTTGTAGTGCAACTGCTGGTACCGGGGCTCTTAGGCAGCATCAACAAGTATCCAAAGGAGGAGTCCGCACACAGACTTTCTGCAGCAAAAGTGCAGGTTTATTGCTCCATCATACATATACAATGTTCATCTAGCTGAGTGGCGGACGATCGTGTCGGGGCCTTTAACCCCCCTGGCGTTATGATTCTTTCTTGATTCTAGTGTCCAAAAGCGGTGCAAGGGAGTTCTGCAGCAGCTCAGCACTCACTCACCTCCCTGGGATCCAGTGCTGCAGTTATGCCTCCATCCTCCGGGTGGCGCTGTAACCCTATAGTAAGATTGCCGACCCTAGTTCGGGAATATCGCCAAGAGGGTTAAGGGGTCCCCTTTATCAAGGCATAGGCAGAAAAACATACGTATATATGTTTTATGTTTTTTTGTCTATGCCTTGATTATGCCCAATACCGAACGCTGTGTAGAGCAGAATCCAATATATTACATGCAATGCATTATGCTGTACTTATCACAGTTTAGTTCATACACACCTTTCTCTGCAATAAGGTTGTAAGTGCTGTTCTCCAACAATGCCAGTTTCAGTAACTTCTCATCTATTCTTGACAGAGTGCACTGCTCAGCCGGCAGCACAGCAGCATATCTATATAACAATCGATCGGGAAATGTCACTCAGAATGAGCATCGATAGTGTGAAAAGTTTCCTCCTTCCATAAACCCTTGACCTTGCTTCCATGAGACTTTGCAGATGCTAATTGCTGCTGCTTTATGCAGTCTACTTATTTATTACCAGACGTATAACTAGGACGGCCCCTATGAACATGTGCCCTATGGCACGTTTAAGTAATGATCCCCCCCCTCAGTCATGAAAATTATTATTATTATTATTTTCTATTTATATAGCGCCAACATATTCCGCAGCACTTTACAAAGCACAATAAGATGACAAGGGGAATATAGATACAACTAACAAATGTACAGCAGAGTTCCAAGCAGCACAAATATTGTTACAAAAACAGTAAACATTAGGAGGATGACCCTGCCCTTGCGAGCTTACAATCTAATGGATATAGGTGGGCATGGCAATATGCAGTCATTCCCCATTCATAGAGCAAGTGGGCTTGGACACTAATGCTGGGTACACACATTGCGTTCCCGCATCGAATGCACCGCTCGATTCCCGACGATTCAATTATTTCCGAGCGCATTTCGATGATTTTTAGGTCGAATGCCATGTAAAGTATGGCAAATCGACTTAACGATCCATCGACCAGCGAATCAGACATGACGGAAATAAACGAATCGACGGGAATCGAGCGGCGCGTCGACGGGAATCGAGTGCGGGAACGCAACGCGTGTACCCAGCATGATGCTACATACACACTTGCGATAAAAGTCTTTGGAATAAGCAAGATCATAGACCAATTTTACCCCCTTCCATGTAGTATGAGAGCCATACTCTACATAGTCTATTCTATTGAGCTGAACTCCTTATCATCTAAAAATCTTTGCAAGATGCTGCACACATGCAACAGATCAGTATCTGCAAAAGATCTGTTCCTGGAAAACATCCGTTCCTGCAAAATGCATTCATAGTCTATGATATCTGCAGATCCTCATACACACCTTGTTTAACAGACATTCATCTGCTTATCTGACAATCATCTGCAGATCTGAAGATCCATCCTGGTGGATCTGATCTGCAGATGAATGTCTGTTAAACAAGGTGTGCCACAGATTCTCGGTTGGATTTAGATCTGGACTTTGACTGGGCGATTCTAACACATGGATATGTTTTGTTTTAAACCATTCCATTGTTGCCCTGGCTTTATATTTAGGGTCCCCAGTCTCAAATCTTTTGCAGACTCCATGAGGTTCTCTTCCGAAATTGCCCTGTATTTGGCTCCATCCATCTTCCCATAAACTCCCACCAGCTTCCCTGTCCCTGCTGAAGAGAAGCACCCCCAGAGCATGATGCTGCCACCACCATATTTGACAGTGGGGATGGTGTGTTCTGAGTGATGTGCAATGTTAGTTTTCCGCCACACATAGCGTTTTGCATTTTGGCCAAAAAGTTCCATTTTGGTCTCATCTGACCAGAGCACCTTCTTCCACGTGTTTGCTGTGTCCCCCACATGGCTTGTGGTATACTGCAAACAGGATTTCTTATGCTTTGTTATGCCACCCTAGTGGCAAGAATAAAGCCACTCAACTAGTGATGTTGATCCAGGTATTTTATCTGATTGCCATCTGGAATCGGGAAGGAATTTTTTCCCTTTTGGGGCTAATTGGACCATGCCTTGTAAGGGTTTTTCGCCTTCCTCTGGATCAACAGGGATATGTGGAAGCTGCATACAGAGAAGAAGTTAGGAACCTGACTGCATGGTGCGACATTAACAACCTGTTATTAAATACAAAGAAGACCAAAGAAATTATTCTGGACTTTAGGACCACCAAAAAGACCACTCACCTACCGCTAATGATCAATGCAGAGGCTGTGGAGAGAGTTTCCAGCTTCAAATTTTTGGGAGTCACCATCGCAGAGAACCTGTCCTGGGATGACAATGCTTTAGCTCTAACTGGCAAAGCACAACAACGCCTCTACTTTCTGAGAAAACTAAGGAGCGCTAACCTCCCACAGAAGCTGCTGGTTAATTTCTACAGATGCACTATAGAAAGCGTTCTGACCAATTGCATGACGGCCTGGTACAACAGCTGCACGAAGGCTACTAGAGAAGCCCTGCAGCGAGTTGTTAAAACAGCAGAAGCCATTATTGCCACTGAACTACCATCACTGGAACTTCTGTATAATACTCGCAGCGTGAGAAGGGCCAAAAACATTATCAAGGACAACACTCACCCTGGAAATGCCTTGTTTGAGCTCCTTCCATCGGGTAAATGTTTTAGATCAATCCGCACACACACAAACAGACTGAAAGACAGCGTTTTCCCATCCGCCATAAACTTGATGAACTCTGAATCCTCTCTGAAATAATTAACACTGTGTACAAATTGTTTAAACATCTGTAATACCTGGCATACTTGTATCATTTCTTCTTTTCCTTGTTACTATCACTATGTTCCCTATATGCACCGTGGGGTTGTCATGAAAAGTAATTTCGTTGTGTTACACAATGACAATAAAGTGAATTGAATTGAATGTGAGGCAGCAGGCTGGTGTTGTACTTTGTTCTCTGGTTGAACTCAATTTACGTATGTCTTTTTTCAACTCAAATAACTATGTAACTCTTCCATAATGGCCAACTTTGTGCAGTGCATGACTAATAGTTGTCCTATGGACAGATTTCCCCACCTGAGCTGTAGATCTCTGCAGCTCGTCTAGAGTCACCATGGGCCTCTTGACTGCATTTCTGATCAACGCTTTCCTTGTTCGGCCTGTGAGTTTAGGTGGACTGCCTTGTCTTGGTAGGTTTACAGTTGTGCCATACTCCTTCCATTTCTGAATGATCGCTTGAACAGTGCTCCGTGGGATGTTCAAGGCTTTGGAAATCTTTTTGTAGCCTAAGCCTGCTTTAAATTTCTCAATAACTTTATCCCTGACCTGTCTGGTGTGTTCTTTGGACTTCATGGTGTTGTTGCTCCCAATATTCTTTTAAACAACCTCTGAAGCTGTCACAGAGCAGCTGTATTTGTACTGACATTAGATTACACACAGGTGCACTCTATATAGTCATTAGCACTCATCAGGCAATGTCTACATGCAACTGACTGTTTTTACAACTCAAAAGGGGCAAGCAGCATATCTATTAGCTTAATAGCCATATCAATTAAATATAGATAGTCAGGGGAAAGGTCAACGACCTCAAACGATTCATAAGACACAACAACCAGAAAAAGGACCACCTGACATCATTATTAGTTCATTAGAGCAAAAAAGGAAAAATCCAGGATATAATTGGATGCAAAAATATCTTTATTGATAGCCACTACAATTTAAAAACAATTAAAACCATAAGACCAACCTGGACCAATTTATCCCTGTATTAAATATTGAGAAGAGCCTGATACCAAAAATATATATGTATATATGTGTCACAGTCTGAGTATCCTGCGATAATAAGGCACAGTATCAAGACAAAAATTATCAATATTTATAATTATATATAAAAGTATACTGTGTCGCAGGAAAAGACTCAGACAGGGGGCACATATGGGGCAATCCCAGTATCAACAAAATAAGCCCCCACATACAGTCTGCCACTACATGCAACTGACTGCACTCAGACCAAAGGGGGCTGGATAATTACGCACACCCCACTTTGCAGTTATTTATTTGTAAAAAAATGTTTGGAATCATGTATGATTTTCGTTCCACTTCTCACGTGTGCACCACTTTGTATTGGTCTATCACGTGAAATTCCAATAAAATTGATTCATGTTTGTGGCAGTAATGTGACAAAATGTGGAAAACTTCAGAGGGGCCGAATACTTTTGCAAACCACTGTATATATGTGTATATATATATATATATATATATATATATATATATATATATATATATATATATATATATATATATATATTCAAGGAAAAAGGTAAAGATTTCTCATGTGAAAATAGGGTATCAGCTACTGACTGGGATTTATTATCATTGATTGGATTTATATAGCCTCAACATATTATGCAGCGCTAGACAATAAATAAGGTTACAGACAATGATAATAGGGGTGACAGACAACACAATAAGTGTAATAAGCAGTAAGAAACACAATGGCAGATCATTTACTGGAGTAGAAGTCCAAGTAATTCAAGTTCAGGTTATTCTGGGTACAGGGTGCACGATCAGGTAGGATACACAAGGAAAGAGGGCCCTGACAAAACTTTACAATCTAAAGGGAAGGGGTGGTCATACAATAGGAGGAGGGCAGAGGATCTGTTTGAAGGTGCTGAAGGAAGGGGTAGGCCTGATGGGCAGTGTAAGAGAGTTCCACAGGATGGGGGTGGCTCTAGTGAAGTCCTGTATGAAGTTCAATCCTGGGTTAAAGTTCTTCTTTAAATTCTAGTTTAGAAATGGCACAATAAACATTGTAACTATGAAACCAGTAATGTTTTGGCAGCTGTCCCTTAGCCCAAGGACATCATCAGAATCCAAAAAATTGTTTTGTTGTGGACCCCATACAAAGTACACTAAGAGGTCCCTCCTGGGCCCGCCATGCAAGGTAAAACTATGGGCCTTCCTAATCTCTTAAACCCAATACAGGAGTACTACCTGTACCATCTGATGGTGGTTCTACCTTACCCAAGCCATAACTTACCCAAGCCATAAAGTGTACCAGATGTTGTAGAAGTCCTTGGCTAATTGGTGTAAATAGGTGGGAATAAAAAGTAATGCTAATGTCTCACTGTTGCCTGTTCACAGAGTTGCCCATCATGTGGAGACCCAGGAGTCCGGGAAGGAGTGGAGGAAGGTGCTTCTGCTGCCAATGGAACCCCAGATGAATGGAAAGGAGGAGCCAGTCGGGTAGGTTCGGTTAAAGAGTTAGGCCTTACAAAAGCGATACCTCAGTTCTTGCACAATCATCCACTGACTTGTCATGTGTCTCAGGGACTCCAGAGCTTCTCCTGTATCTGCTTCTCCACATCATGCAGTGTGACCCTTGCTACTGCAGAAGGGGTTCAGCCTTGATTCTTAATTTTAAGAAATAATCTCTTAAAGAGGAACCTCAGCAATAAAGTGAATGTTTACCGTTTTTTATGTTGTTTTTATTAATAGAGGACCACTTACCTCATTGCCCTCTATAGTTATGTCCCTTTTTCGTCATTTTTGCTGCAGGCTTGCACCTACAATCAGTGTTTATATTCTTTGACCACTTGAATAGACCACTTGAATAGTCAAGGCAAGAGAGAGACGGCAGAGCTTCTTTGCCCTGCTCTGTCACTCCTCCGTCATCTCCGCCCCTTTGCTCCTCCCTGTCAGTCGCGCTCCTGCAGATGCGTGGCCAGGGGCGTTTCTAGGGTCCTTGGAGATCGGGGGCACCTGTGGGCACCAGGCGGGGAGGTATATGGCTAAAAATGGGCGTGGCCATGCGGTGAGTGGGCGTGGCCATGGGTGGGGCCAAATGTACATGAACTTAGCAGCGGTGTAAGCTACAGATAACGGGCCTGCCCATCGAAATATTGGATGGAGCCCCCTGTCCTTTATTTGGATAATTTACAATCAGTATAGGCATAGATCAAAGATGTATACGCACATACAATTTTGATTGGTCAATCACTGACCCCCAATTTTACCACCCCCGTGCAGTAAGTGGGCCAACAGACAATGAATTTTATGAACAGAGCTAAAATTGGCTAATCTAAATTGTATGTGTGTACCAGGCTTTATAGCTAATACTGTACATACTGAAAGTAGCAGGGATCAGCATACAATATAGCTGGTTTACAATCAGTAAAGGCACAGAGTAACACCTTACACTGTACACACTGGAGGTAAATCAGCACACAGTGCAGGCACTAGAGAACAGCGTATACTGTAGGCAGCAGAATTCAGCAGACTGCAGCTAGCGTGCCAAAAATATAAGGATCACGTTGTGCGGCGTGCTTATCGTGCCGCACCGAAAAATGGGTGGGCCATGGACCAGAATATAGGTGTGGTAACGGCCGGGTGGAGACAAATTTACATGAACCTAGCAATGGTGGGACATTAGATTATGACAGTGGTGGCGAACCTTTTGGAGGCCGAGTGCCCAAACTGCAATCCAAAAGTCACTTATCTATCGCAAAGTGGCAACCGCAATTTAAACTAAATACTGTACAAACGTTTTAACTCATACATGAACATTATGGAAAATCCAAGTTGAAAATAAACTGTGAAGATAAACAATTTCATCCATCCTACTCCTGAAAAATGTATTCATTTTTTTAGAACCTCCCAGTTTTATTTTCTGTTTTAAAAAGCTAAAAAAGTAGGTTTAATGCTATTGTCTCATATGATAAGGATTCAGCTTTTCCCATAGTCTCGCATTTAGCAATCATGTGACCCCCAACAAGACAAATTCAGCAATCATGAGGCCCCCAACAAATCATGAGGCCCCCAACAAGACAAATTCAGCAATCATGAGGCCTCCAACAATTCATGAGGCCCCCAACAAGACAAATTCAGCAATCATGAGGCCCCCAACAAGACAAATTCAGCAATCTTGAGGCCCCCAACAAATCATAAGGCTCCCAACAAGACAAATTCAGCAGTCATGAGGCACATAAATAGACAGCATTTCACATAAATAGGCAGAATGACCCCTTAATATGGTAGCCCCCCAAGTTAGGTAGTGAGTGACAGGGACCCCCAGGTTAGCTAGTGAGTGACAGGCGCCTCCAGTTAGGTAGTGAGTGACAGGGACCCCGATAGTGAGTGCCAGGGAGCCCCTTTAGGCAGTGAGTGAGTGCCAGGGAGCCCCTTTAAGCAGTGAGTGAGTGCCAGGGAGCCCCTTTAGGCAGTGAGTGAGTGCCAGGGAGCCCCTTTAGGCAGTGAGTGAGTGCCAGGGAGCCCCTTTAAGCAGTGAGTGAGTGCCAGGGAGCCCCTTTAGGCAGTGAGTGAGTGCCAGGGAGCCCCTTTAAGCAGTGAGTGAGTGCCAGGGAGCCCCTTTAGGCAGTGAGTGAGTGCCAGAGAGCCCCTTCAGGCAGTGAGTGAGTGCCAGGGAGCCCCTTCAGGCAGTGAGTGAGTGCCAGGGAGCCCCTTCAGACAGTGAGTGCGTGCCAGGGAGCCCCTTCAGGCAGTGAGTGCGTGCCAGGGAGCCCCTTCAGGCAGTGAGTGAGTGCCAGGGAGCCCCTTCAGGCAGTGAGTGAGTGCCAGGGAGCCCCTTCAGGCAGTGAGTGAGTGCCAGGGAGCCCCTTCAGGCAGTGAGTGAGTGCCAGGGAGCCCCTTCAGGCAGTGAGTGAGTGCCAGGGAGCCCCTTTAGGCAGTGAGTGAGTGCCAGGGAGCCTCTTTAAGCAGTGAGTGAGTGCCAGGGAGCCCCTTCAGGCAGTGAGTGAGTGCCAGGGAGCCCCTTCAGGCAGTGAGTGAGTGCCAGGGAGCCCCTTCAGGCAGTGAGTGAGTGCCAGGGAGCCCCTTCAGGTAGTGAGTGAGTGCCAGGGAGCCCCTTCAGGTAGTGAGTGAGTGCCAGGAAGCCCCATTCAGGCAGTGAGTGAGTGCCAGGGAGCCCCTTCAGGCAGTGAGTGAGTGCCAGGGAGCCCCTTCAGGCAGTGAGTGAGTGCCAGGGAGCCCCTTCAGGGAGTGAGTGAGTGCCAGGGAGCCCCTTTAGGGAGTGAGTGAGTGACAGGGAGGCCCTTTAGGGAGTGAGTGAGTGCCAGGGAGCCCCTTTAGGGAGTGAGTGAGTGCCAGGGAGCCCCTTTAGGGATTGAGTGAGTGCCAGGGAGCCCCTTTAGGGATTGAGTGAGTGCCAGGGAGCCCCTTTAGGGAGTGAGTGAGTGCCAGGGAGCACCTTTAGGAAGTGAGTGAGTGCCAGGGAGCCCCTTTAGGGAGTGAGTGAGTGCCAGGGAGCACCTTTAGGGGGTGAATGTGTGCCAGGGAGCACCTTTAGGGAGTGAGTGCCAGGGAGCACCTTTAGGGAGTAAGTGAGTGCCAGGGGGAGCCCCTTTAGGGAGTGAGTGAGTGCCAGGGGGAGCCCCTTTAGGGAGTGAGTGAGTGCCAGGGAGCCCCTTTAGGGAGTGAGTGAGTGCCAGGGAGGCCCTTTAGGGAGTGAGTGAGTGCCAGGGAGCCCCTTTAGGCAGTGAGTGAGTGCCAGGGGGAGACCCTTTAGGGAGTGAGTGAGTGCCAGGGAGCCCCTTTAGGGAGTGAGTGAGTGCCAGGGAGCCCCTTTACGGAGTGAGTGAGTGCCAGGGAGCCCCTTTAGGGAGTGAGTGAGTGCCAGGGAGCCCCTTTAGGGAGTGAGTGAGTGCCAGGGAGCCCCTTTAGGGAGTGAGTGAGTGCCAGGGAGCCCCTTTAGGGAGTGAGTGAGTGCCAGGGAGCCCCTTTAGGCAGTGAGTGAGTGCCAGGGAGCCCCTTTAGGGAGTGAGTGAGTGCCAGGGAGCCCCTTTAGGGAGTGAGTGAGTGCCAGGGGGAGCCCCTTTAGGGAGTGAGTGAGTGCCAGGGAGCCCCTTTAGGCAGTGAGTGAGTGCCAGGGAGCCCCTTTAGGGAGTGAGTGCCAGGGAGCCCCTTTAGGCAGTGAGTGAGTGCCAGGGGGAGCCCCTTTAGGGAGTGAGTGAGTGCCAGGGAGCCCCTTCAGGCAGTGAGTGAGTGCCAGGGAGCCCCTTTAGGCAGTGAGTGTGTGCCAGGGAGCCCCTTTAGGCAGTAAGTGAGTGACAGGGAGCCCCTTTAGGCAGTGAGTGAGTGCCAGGGAGCCCCTTCAGGCAGTGAGTGAGTGCCAGGGAGCCCCTTCAGGCAGTGAGTGAGTGCCAGGGAGCCCCTTCAGGCAGTGAGTGAGTGCCAGGGAGCCCCTTCAGGCAGTGAGTGAGTGCCAGGGAGCCCCTTCAGGCAGTGAGTGAGTGCCAGGGAGCCCCTTTAAGCAGTGAGTGAGTGCCAGGGAGCCCCTTTAAGCAGTGAGTGAGTGCCAGGGAGCCCCTTTAGGGAGTGAGTGAGTGAGTGCCAGGGAGCCCCTTTAGGGAGTAAGTGAGTGCCAGGAAGCCCCTTTAGGGAGTGAGTGAGTGCCAGGGAGCCCCTTTAGGGAGTGAGTGCCAGGGAGCCCCTTTAGGGAGTGAGTGAGTGACAGGGAGGCCCTTTAGGGAGTGAGTGAGTGACAGGGAGGCCCTTTAGGGAGTGAGTGAGTGAGTGCCAGGGAGCCCCTTTAGGCAGTGAGTGAGTGCCAGGGAGCCCCTTTAGGCAGTGAGTGAGTGCCAGGGAGCCCCTTTAGGGAGTGAGTGAGTGCCAGGGAGCCCCTTTAGGGAGTGAGTGAGTGCCAGGGGGAGCCCCTTTAGGGAGTGAGTGAGTGCCAGGGAGCCCCTTTAGGGAGTGAGTGAGTGCCAGGGAGCCCCTTTAGGCAGTGAGTGAGTGCCAGGGAGCCCCTTTAGGCAGTGAGTGAGTGCCAGGGAGCCCCTTTAAGCAGTGAGTGAGTGCCAGGGGGAGCCCCTTTAGGGAGTGAGTGAGTGCCAGGGAGCCCCTTTAGGCAGTGAGTGAGTGCCAGGGAGCCCCTTTAGGCAGTGAGTGAGTGCCAGGGAGCCCCTTTAGGCAGTGAGTGAGTGCCAGGGAGCCCCTTTAGGGAGTGAGTGAGTGCCAGGGAGCCCCTTTAGGGAGTGAGTGCCAGGGAGCCCCTTTAGGGAGTGAGTGAGTGCCAGGGAGCCCCTTTAGGGAGTGAATAAGTGCCAGGGAGCCCCTTTAGGGAGTGAGTGAGTGCCAGGGAGGCTCCCCCGCCGCCGCCGCTCCCACCACCCCCCTTACCTCGTAGCAGACCTCAGGATCAGCGGCGACCCGACCTGTAAGAGCGGGCGCTGGACGCACCCGCTCGATATGCGGAAGTGATGTCACTTCCGCATATCAGTGCGGGCGCTGGGTCCTAGCGCCCGCACGATTGGTCGCCGGCTCGCCGCCTGATCCTGAGGTCTGAGTGACGCGGCGGCTGGAGGGAGCCGCTGCTAGAGGGGGCGGCCGGGCGGAGATCCGTGGCACCCCAGGACAGATTGGGGGCACGTGCCCCCCCAAATTAGGGCTAGCGACGCCCCTGGCCGCAGTATTTCCACAGAGGAACGCGTGCACTCCTGTGGGGGAAGACATAGCCAGCATGTGTGCACTCTGACCCGGGCATACTGCACGCGCATGCGTAGTATGCCCGCTTGGGTACCGGAGAGCATGCACACCGGTTACGTCTTCACAGTAGGATTGCAACTATATGTACACTATTATCTCATAATGTTTCCTTCAGGTACACTTTCCTTTATTAAGACAAGTGTCACAAAGTGAATAAAGTAAATACTTAAAGAGAGGGACCATTCTTAACATCCAGGCCCCGCTCCTCTTCTGGCAAGCGCGACTGTGCTGCACCCACGCCAGCGCAGTAGCACAGAGCCGCTCGTGCACTCTCACCAGCTGCTAGAGAAGTGCTAGTTACAACAGCCTTAGCTCTTGCTCTGTCATAGTGAATGTCAGGTAACTTTAACCAAGGTTTGAACGTCATTCCAATCAGTAGCTGACAACCCCTTTTCCACGAGAAATCTTTACCTTTTCTCAACTAGATCATAATACGATGAAACCCCTCCCACAGTGTGAGGTCATGACCATGGTCTTGACAGTTTGCTGTTTGTAAACCTCATTGCATTGTGGAAAATAATGGCTTTTTCCAACTGACAGGCAAGCAGTATCTCCCTCTGTGCATAGAACTTTCAGTTACAAACATTCCACACAGATCACCTGGCAGAACTAAAGATGTCATCACCAGTGCTAAATTTCAGAGTGTAAATCGGGGAGATGAAAGATTGTACAATGGGCAAACACTGACTAAATAATGTATAAATGAATATTTGAAAGAATAAGCAATTGTATTCCTGTTATTTTCACTACAGTTCCTCTTCCAATTTCTCTGTCAAAGTAAGTTTGATTCAGAGCAAGCAATCTTGCGATGCTTACAGGCATGTATTTTAACTTCTGCCTGAAATGCAACTACTTTGGTCACCATGTGGCTCCCTTGCTCAATACAAGAGCGCGCAGTGCTGGGTGAAGGTGTTTGAAGAAGTCTTTGGCATGCTGCAGCACATAGCGGGCCAGTGGGGGAATGTAATATATATATATATAATCTAATTAGTGAAGGTCCTATCATACCTTCACATGTATTTCAGGGCTGCAGCTCCGTAGACTGTGCACTGCAGTGATGTACTGCACTCGCGCGCGCTTGACGGTAGACGTGAGCGCGCACGCACTGTACCAGGGACGCGCACCCCAAGTCTCCACTGTCTCGCGCTATTTTATCGGCGCTGGAGACTTGGAGATATTAGGAAGTAAGAGGCTGCCGACCCGGAAGATGAAGCAAAGGTCGGCAGCCATCTTGGATAGAAACCGAGTGCAATTCGGGATATATTGCAGGAACGGGGGGCGGTAGTGCAGCGACAACAAGCACAGGTGCATGTATCTACATTTTTAAACATGTATATGTAATTTTAAAAAAAATATTTCAACCTGATACCCAATGGCTTTAACAAACATACTGTCATTAAGTTACATTAGTTATGTTAATTAAAAAAAGATAGGTAATATAGGGCTTGATTCACTAACCGGCGCTAAGTGTTAGCGGCGGTGTGAAAAGCCATTTTTTTGCCCCTAGTGCGTGCAAAGCTACTTCGCGCGGCAGCCCCGCTCACTGCGCGCACAGCGGGGGAGCCCCTATATTCGTGCACGGTGCGACGATACAGTCGCACCCGCTGCCTCTTAAACGTCGCACCTGGTGCGGCGATAACGGCGCATCGGGTACCCCCGAAGTGGCGCGTTTCAGGGGCACCCGATGCGCCGTTATGAAGGGGCAGCGGGTGCGACGTTATCGTGCAGTAATATAGGCGCACCCGCACTGCACGCGCAGTGAGCGGTACTAAGACTGATGTGTGGGCGCAAACTACTTGCCGTAGTTCTGATGCTGTAAAACCGTTAAAGAAACACCAAGCCTTTTCAGTGCTGCTGAGTAGATTTTAAAGAAAACTGAACTTGCTGTGGTCAGGCGGACTATGCTGGCATCTTATGTAGTCAGGTAGACCATGCTGGGATCTCATGTGGTCAGGTGGACAATGCTGGGATCTCATGTGGTCAGGTGGACCGTGCTGGGATCTCGTGGTCAGGTGGACCATGCTGGGGTCTCATGTGGTCAGGTGGACAATGCTAAGATCTCATGTGGTCAGGTGGACCGTGCTGGGATCTCATGTGGTCAGGTGGACCGTGCTGGGATCTCATGTGGTCAGGTGGACCATGCTGGGATCTCATGTGGTCAGGTGGACAATGCTGGGATCTCATGGGGTCAGGTGGACCATGCTGGGATCTCATGTAGTAAGGTGGACAATGCTGGATTCTCATGTGGTCAGGTGGACCCTGCTGGGATCTCATGTAGTAAGGTGGTCAATGCTGGGATCTTATGTGGTCAGGTGGACCATGCTGGGATCTCATGTGGTCAGGTGGACCATGCTGGGATCTCATGTAGTAAGGTGGACAATGCGGGGATCTCATGTGGTCAGGTGGACCATGCTGGGATCTCATGTGTTTAGGTGGACCATGCTGGGATCTCATGTGGTCAGGTGGACCATGCTGGGATCTCATGTAGTAAGGTGGTCAATGCTGAGTCTTATGTGGTCAGGTGGACAATGCTGGGATCTAATGTGGTCAGGTGGACAATCCTGCTATTTAATGTGGTCCAGTAAACAATGCTGGGATCTCAAGTCCCTGAAGAAGCTGTGTTACACTGCAAACCCACATTAGGCCGAGGGTGTTTTGGGGGGGGTTGTGGTGGCTGTAGCTTGCTCAACACCGTATTTCCCATTCATTTCCCGGTAAGGCTTTTAATTTCCTGCACTCTGATTTTGACTGCACTACCAGAAACTAGTAGTATTATTTTTTGTTTAACGCCTTCTGGAACCCCCCCCTTCAGTCAGTGATCCCTCTATGGGTTACATGACAGAGACATGGCTTACTGCTAAGTAAAGAGATAAATGATGGTGTGATGTATCTGTCTTCCTCTCTCTCTCAGCCGTCAGCCATTGGCCGACACTTGAAGACCCAGAATGGACTCCTCAGCCCACCTCCAGAAGACAGCCTGAACAACAGCCAGGCCTCCCTGTACGAAATGCTACAAGGAAACAATCGCTGGTGTGGAGTCAGTATGGACCAGTCTGCCCTGCTCCCCCTGCGCTTCAAGAACATCCGGGAGAAGACAGACGGCCACTTTGTGGAAGTTATTAAAGAAGATAGGTAATGCCAGCTAAGCAGGGGGCATAAGAGTCTGTAGCCACAGCAATGTATGTACAAAAGAATTTACTGTATGTCACTGATTTTTCCACACCGGGTGTAAAGGGGGGAGGGTTGGTGGTTGGCCTTGTCAGGGGCGATATACCACGGGTAATGTGACAACCCAATATGCTGAGTGTGCTGCAGAGCATGCTTTAGCATGTATAGCTAACTGTTCTCGCTCCAGCTTGCATCCTCTAGTGATGGAGGAGATGGACTAGGCTAAAACTGACAGACACATGGGGGAAAAAGTGATTTATAGAGCATTTTATTATGGAAAAAAATGTACATTTTATACATATGCAGACACATGTATTTTCAAACTTACAATTTTTATTATAATGGTCCTTTGAAATGTAAAGGTAGCCATCCATCTGGCCATGATGGGCAGATTCGACCAAGAGACAAATCTCTCTCTGATCGAATCTGATTAGAGAGAGATCTGCCGGCTGCCCATACAGCACAGTGATATTGTATTGGGGGAGTAAAAACAAACAAAATCCCTGTAGGTGCACCACAATCACCACCACAAGTACTATTATATACTCAGGGATATACTATATACCTGAGTATATATAATACTATATCCCTGAGTATATAATAGTACTCAGGAAACCAAAAATTGCAAAATATACTTTTTCTTTTAATATTCCAAAAAAATGCAGAAATTTGTATACAAAATCTTCAATCACGTGGTAAAGTGCATATAATTGATAGAGAAGGCAACATCGATTTGTGTCGGGTCAACGAACCTTCTTCAGGCCTTAGGTGTTCTTTTCTCAAAGGTTGTGATCTTGTCATTATAACCTTATTGTATTGTGGTATTTAACTGCAAATTTTTATTGTATTGTATTTGACACTTTTTAGATATTCATTGTATGTATGAAGGCCTAGAGAAGGTTTGTTGACCCAAAACAAATCAATGTTGTTGCCTTCTCTATCAATTATAGGCACTTTACCTCATGATTGAAGTTTTTGTAAATGCCTGTGTATATAATAGCCCAAACACCACAGGGCGATTCCTGATCAATTTCAGCATGAAATCTCTCGGGAATTGGCCGAGTCCTGTGCATCCAATGCCTTGCCGCTGTTCCCCCAGTGTGTAGATGTACATGTGTGCATTTATACATTACCTTCCCTGTGTCGCGGTGCCTCTCTGTCTTCCGAATCCGTCGTTCTACCAACAGCCCTATGCACATACCGGTATATAGGGCTAGTGGAATAGACAGATAATGTATAAACGCACACATACATGCACACTGGGGGAACAGCAGTGGGGGTTTCGTTGTGCTCATTCCAATATCGCTCGCCCGTTACTGCCACGCAATCAATCAAGCAAGTTGGCCCTACATCTCCACATCTTGGTCGCATAATTGATCGTGCATGCACTTGGCAGCACCTATTTTCTTCTGAGTTCATTATACTGTAATAATTGAATTCAATGGTTGATCGTCCGCCAAGTCGCCTGATGTATGGTATGTATTAGTGCACTGAAATATTTCAGTGTTCTTCAGATATTGTCTAAATCAATAATGCTATATCATTGCATTATTTTAACAAATTTTCATCGTACAGCCATGTCAACCAAACCATATGTTCTGTGCGCACTGCTAACAATCATGTAGACAAGACTTCTGACAGTGGAAACCATCATTTGTGATTGATTTTAGCCATCCAAAGCCTTACAGAAATTCGAAATCGTCTGTTCCTGTGAAGGAATGGTTGACAAGCAATAGAACTTGTCATGAACTGCTGGCTGAAGCAATCATGTGTGGCTGGCTAAAGTATAAACTCTGTACCGGGCTTTACTCTTTACTTACAGTCTATTGATAAAATATTGATATTAAAGTTGCTGTTGTGTGTGCTGATCCCTGTAATGTAAGCAATGGCATTAAGAAGCCTGTATTTCAAAACGTAATTAAAATAAATAACACAAGTACATTGCATTCTTGATCAGAGACTCATTTTAAATTGTTTTGGCCGAGAAGTACACTAACTCCTTAAATGGTCATTTCGTTCTTAGATCTTTTCACATTTGTAGCAAACAGATCTGCTGGCACAGAGGTGATAAACACAACAGGATGGGGAACAGAATACAAAAATAGATCACATGACAGCGACCAGCTATTTAGAGACAGGGCTGTTTCTGGCCATGTTTTGCTGTTCCAGGCAAAGTAATATTAGTATTTGCTCCTCCTCATCTTGTGAATAGGGAGATCATAGCCTACATTAATAGGTTTGGCAGTCACTTATAGAAAATGGATTGGTTATATACAGAATAATGTTGTTTCTCCAAATAAGTCTTAGTAGTAAACTGGTAATGAGGGGGGGGGGGAATAAGGTACATACTTATGTCAGTAGGGGAAGCCTCTTCCCTAATCCTCCACAGCACCTCCGTCGCCGGGCCTTTTGCAGCGGCGCTCTCCTCTGTGCTGTGCAAGCAGCAGTGGGTTTGCACCATGCAGTAGCATGAAGCCGCATGTGCACTGAGAAAAACGCCTTGCACAAGTGGCGCAAAGAACCACTGCTCAGTATGGCCACGCTTGTACACAGAGGTGAACGCGACCAAAAGCAGTCTTTGACCTTATCTGAGAACTACATCTCCTGCTCAGGGGCATAGAAATGTGTCTCTGTGTTGTGTATAGATCATTTTGGTGAGGTAAGTAGAGATAAAGTTATTGGCAAATTAATGGGAGGAGCGCGATGTGAAAATTGCTATGCTTTTGAAGGGGAAAAAAATCTATGGTTGGGAAATGGTTAATGTCAAAGATTGTTTAGAAAGTCCCAGCACAGAAGGGGGCGTGTCCTATAAGGATACACAAATTATGACTATACCAGAAACACCTTACTAGCCCAAACTTGCTGAACCCACATTAGACATCTTACTAACAATAATAAGGAGCGTGTAGTCGTGTATTACTGTCGCAACAATCACCCAAGTCTAAATCAACTACAGCTTAATCAGCACACTTACAATACTTACCATATATTGGTTAGGTGTCACCCCAGCCATCAGCATGGTTTGCCTATGTCCAAAAACGGCCATGCTCACAAATTTGTCACCTGCTCCATTGATTACATGCATTGCTTTTCCATGTATGCACCATGCAGATTGACTTGATATCTCTAGTTGGTATGAATTAATGGAAAACATATGTTGTGGCAGATTATATGGGTCTAGTCACAGAGCTAGGGTGTATATGATGTAATGGGCAGTTCTATATGCAAATACGGAGAGTATACTGTAGAAGGCTTTAAGGAGGAACTCCAACCAAGAATTGAACTTTATCCCAATCAGTAGCTGATACCCCCTTTTACATGCGAAATCTATTCCTTTTCACAAACAGACCATCAGGGGACGCTGTATGACTGATATTGTGGTGAAACCCCTCCCACAAGAAACTCTGAGGACCGTGGTACTCCTGGCAGTTTCCTGTCTGTGAACCTTGTTGCATTGTGGCAAATAGCTGTTTACAGCTGTTTCCAACTGCCAAAAAAGCATGCAGCAGCTACATCACCTGCCAATGGTAAAAATGTCACCAGGTAATAAACGTCAGAATGTAAATCAGGGATTTAAAAGATTTTACAATGGGCAAACACTGACTAAATCATTTATACATAATTATTGTAAAAATGAAGCACTTTTTTATTACATTATTTTCACTGGAGTTCCTCTTTAAGTAAGAGCTAATCTAATGAGACCTTTATATGACCTCGGCAGATATTAGAACTTCTCACAATTATCTGTTTTTCTTATCCAGCCTGATGAAGGATTACTTCTTCAAGCCTCCAATAAACCGCTTCAGCCTGAACTTCCAAAACAAGGAGCTAGAGATGTCATATCGAGCCAGCTACCAAGAGGAGGTAATCTGTCGCAGTGTCACATATTTATTGTGTAGGCCTTCAGGCCAATCCTTGAAAGCCCCTTTTCACACCGGTACTCTGGGATTCCTCTCCTTTTAGACCACCGTCATTCTCCACATTATCCATGAAAAGTACCTCAAAGAAATAGCCTGCATAGCGCGAACGCTAGCGATTGCTAGTGGAAAAGGGCCCTTAATGTTAATTGGCCTCTTCCCCTCATTTCTCTACCACCGCAGCCCTCCTGGTTCCAAGATCCAATTTGCTCTTGGGAACACCTCTCCCACAATTGCACAAAGAATGCAGAAAAAGCATTTTTAAGATGGTGATAGCCTGTATTTGATACAGAAGCCCACTTGTCAGAAATGTTCAATGGGAGTGAGGTTTAGCTAGGTAGTACTGTTTTTCTTTCTGTCTATAATGCTGTGAGTGCAATATAGTCAAAGCATTATTATTTTAATTATTTTTTTGCTGTATAATGAGGAAATATTTCACTATAAAAAAGAAAAGGGTTATTTATGTTTTTCATTGTATGGTTATGTCATGTTTTCCATGTGGGGCCAGCATGATTGCTCTGAGGTGTAGATGATGAACGATACACATTTCTGAATATACTCTTAATAATAGTAATGTTTCCCGCTCTCTCTGCAGGTGATACGGATGGCTCCAGTGAAAACGTTTGCCAGCGCCACCTTCAGTTCCCTGCTGGATGTCCTCCTCTGCTTCTTCATCTTCTTCCTTCTCTCCATTGCCTGTTTTCTGAAGCCAGGCAATGTTCCTGCACCTCCACCAACACCCGTTCTCATTGTCCTTGGTGTGTGTGGTACTCTGGGATTCCTCTCCTTACTTGTCTCTATCAGGTGAGTGCAGGAGACAGGGAGGGTTCCTAGATGTTAGAGGGGGCCCCACAAGGGGTGCCTAGGGTGAAATGGACTGGTGACTTCACACCAGGCTCAGATTTACATCACAGGAACCTAAAGGTACAGATGTTCTGGCGCTCTAGAGTTCACCCTCCACGAACCCACAAACCTCTGCTCTACTACCATGTCACAAGTGTGCTGGCTGGCTCAGCTGTCACCATTCCCTTGCACGGCATAGTTATCCACAGGTGCCCCTTAGTATTATGTAGCCAGAGGTGCCCCCAAGTATTATGTAGCTAGAGTTGCCCCTGGCTAAAGGTAGATCTCGTAAGTAGAATGCCAAGTCAGGTGAGTAACCTCTAATTTACGCTCCGCTTAGGACCGTGCATTGGGAGAGAGGGTGGTAGACACTCAGGGAGGGGAGTTAGCCGCCTCTCCATCATTAGCTGCCTGTAGGCATGAGCCTACAGTGCCTTATGGTAAATCCGTCCCTGCTTCACACTGGACATTGTGATGGCTGAAGAGAATACCGTGAATAGAAGTCAATATTTCCAACAAATCTGATAATTTTGGAATGACCGGGTACTCTGATAAATGCTTCTTGAGTGAGCAGCAGAAAAAGCAGCTGGGTATTCATGACCACATAGCACTGTACTGATCAAGTGGGGCAAAGTGGAACATCAATCTCTGCACTCCCTATCCTCCCTGTGCACATCATTATGTGAACTTCAGCTCGTACAGGAGCTCAGTCAAGTCAAGAGCCAATTTTCACCTTAAAGCGGTATCGTCACCATAAAAATCAAATTTCAACAGCAACTGGTCTGAGTGTATTAAGTGATAAAGATGCTAATCCTGCATTCAAAACTTTCAAAACATTTTCTGCTGTTATGATTTGGAGTATCATATACCTTAGGAGCACAGGCTCTTTAGTAGTCTGTGCCAAAGAATTGCATGCTGGGGGTTCTTTTTATCTATAATATATTCCTCCTCTTCCCTTTATTTCCCTGCTTGCTGCTTATCTGAAACCTGATCCCCTACTCACTTGTGTTTACAAGCAAGGCTGAGGTGACTCAGCTATTGGAGAAGACAATAAAAAAAGTAAAGGGCAGAAATGACATCACAAGTTAGTCTTAACTGTGGGCAAAAGACATGGCCCCCACCAGGAACAGAATTCTCGTCATTTACTATATAACATTCACTGAAATCAAAACGTGGACAGTATAATACATGTGTTATGTAAGTAGATCAAGTATTTATCTACTTATATATGTGTATTTTTCCCCTGGAATAGTATGGCTGATCCTACTGCTTTAAACTACAGCAGTGACATACCACTAATGGTCAATCGATCCGATTAATGCGATTGGTCAGATCAATCAAGTCCTCTAACGAGAAGAGAACATGTACCATATCCGATGCATGGAAAGATTGGATTGGTTATGTGTTCCCTTTAGTAGACCTGTTTGATTATTTCCAACAGATAGCATTTATCGGATTGGCTAGGTGATTGTTAAGGAAATTGGACCATTACTGGCCACCTTGATGCCTCCAAACAATCTTACCCATGCAAATTTTAAATGTAAGAACTGTGGATTAGCAATAAAAATTTTATCAAACGCGGAAGCTGATAGATTGAATCAAATTGATTATTGTTAATGCAAGCAAAAGAACGCTTTACATACTTTTTGACATTTAAAATCAATCATTTTCATTCAAAAGACAACTGTAGTGAGAGGGATATGGGGCTACCATATTTATTTCCTTTTAAGCGATACCAGTTGCCTGGCTATCCTGCTGATCCTTTGCCGCTAATACTTTTAGCCATAGACTCTGAACAAGCATGCAGCAGATCAGGTGTTTCTGACAAGATTAGCTACATGCTTGTTTCTGGTGTATTTCAAACATAACTGCAGCCCAATAGATCAGCAGGGCTGCCAGGCAACTGGTATTGTTTAAAAGGAAATAAGTATGGCAGCCTCCATATATACCTCTCACTTCAGTCATCCTTTGAAGAGGAACTCCAGTGAAAATAACAATAATTATATATAAATGATTTAAGTCAGTGTTTGCCCATTGTAAATTCTTTTAAATCCTTGATCTACATTCTGACATTTATCACATGGTGAAATTTTTACTGCTGGCAGGTGATGTAGCTGCTGCTTGCTGTTTTGGCAGTTGGAAACATCTGTAAACAGCTATTTCCCACAATGCAACAAGGTTCACAGACAGGAAACTGCCAGGAGTACCATGGTCCTCAGAGTTTCTTGTGGGAGGGGTTTCACCACAATATCAGCCATACAGACCCCCCCTGATGATCCGTTTGTGAAAAGGAATAGATTTCTCATGTAAAAGGGGGTATCAGCTACTGATTGGGATGAAGTTCAATTCTTGGTCATGGTTTCTCTTTAAGATGATGCATTGAAATCTGTGTGATGCCAGCAAAACAATTTCATAATATGGGGGTCATATGGAGTTCAGACTGGTATTATGTTAGAACCCAGAGGAGCCTATAGCTATAGCCCTGATGGGAAGTATATTCTGCCATTGCCATGTTCCTTTCTGTCCCCTGCAGGATGGCCTTCTATCTGGAGGACACGTTCCTGTGCACCAAGCGTCTCCTGGAAGTGATCTCTGGGTGGCTTCCTCGTCACATTGTTGGCACCGTCCTCGTTTCTGTGCCAGCGGCTGTCGTCTTCTCCTGCCTAACTTCTGAATTCTACACCAACATCCATGTACGGGTGACGCTGTGACGGGAGGGAGTGGTTGGTTAAGGGAAACTTTGGGGGGGGGGGGGGGGGCCTTTGTATAAGGACATGGTGTTTTGCCACTTTACGGGGTAGATTTACTAAACTTGCGGTACACAAAATTACGTGTGTAAAGTCTTGTACACGATGAGAAGATTGTAATGCATTGCATGTAATGCTCTACTCACATGCAGTAAGGCTTTACACACATTATTCTGCTTACCGCAGTCATGTGAATACTGAATACCCCCCTATAACTCGTACCTCAGTACAAAAAGTAACGTCAGCCCATTTATTATATGCTGATCTTTGCATATGTGGAGCAGAGGTCAGTGGGGGTGGGTAGTGATGCCATCATGCTTATCACTGTCCCCCCCCCCCCCCCCCCATTGACTTGTGCCAGTCACATAAGTATGGGAACATCATGTGACCTGACTGTCTAATGAGAACATCATGTGACCTGACTGTCTAATGTATATATGCACATGCTTTGTTTAGAGGGCTGGTGTTTTACTTTTAGGATATGATAATCGGTGATGTACACATCTTTTTGCAGTTGAGGCCAGTTTTACATTTTATTATTATTTTTATTGTTTTGCGTTTTGTTGCGATGAAAGGCTCCTGCACAT
Source organism: Hyperolius riggenbachi (assembly GCF_040937935.1). Classification (NCBI taxonomy): domain Eukaryota; kingdom Metazoa; phylum Chordata; class Amphibia; order Anura; family Hyperoliidae; genus Hyperolius; species Hyperolius riggenbachi. Next base: position 84,610,832 of record NC_090652.1, read on the forward strand.
TACAACGCAACAAACCTAACTCATAGGACCCTGCGGCAGAGTGCGCCACCAAGGTCATATGTATAACGCCGCCCCCTGCTCAGTGACTTACTCCTAGATGGGCAGGAAGTACGTCACTGGGATTCCCATCGGGTGTGTGCTGCGACGTACCGCGCTTTCTCGTTTACACTACGTCTGTCGCCCATAGGCTTCCATTACGCCAATGCGGTGTGTGCGTTAAGCGCACTGCTTGCGCTTAAAGAGACAGGCTATATTATACAAAATCATAGAAAACACTTCAGGTTGTAGGCCTCATTCATGCCATTAGGCGCCAAAGTTCCTAAGTCATATATCCATTTGCTTTCTCTGCGTAACAGGGAGGCTTGGGGGTCCACTCCCTCCTGCAAGAACACCTTCTCCAGTATACACCACCTCAATATAGCCTGTCTCTTTAAGTATTGTGCCCGCCCCTACGGGGGTGTGTTTTAAATTTGAATCTGCTTCTATATATATGGATGCTGCACAAATAGTTTGTAAGCACTTGATAAAGACCTGTTGGTCGAAACGTCGTGCTGTTTTGCACTGTGGTACATAAAATAAAATTGGCCAATCAGGCCTAAAATCCAGGTCGAGACCCAGTCGTGAATTTTGTTTGGGGATGTCTGATCGCCCTGCCTCACTGCTGATCTGTGCTGGGGGCTGGAGAGCCCACACAGCACAGATCAGACAGAAATCCCCTGGTCGTCAAGTGGTTAAAGGACAATCTAGGGAGAGGTATGTGGAGACTGCCATATGGGGGGGTGGGGGTCAAGAATGATTGCTTTGTGCAGTTTTTGTGTTTGTGTTTGGCTTTCTGCTTTTCCCCAGCTCTCCAGTATGTAGAATTTTTGTTTTTGATACAAAATTGATGTCAGCCACAATTGAAAAATGAAACAACATAGGTGATGCAGGCTCCGCTTCAGTGAATGTCCCCTTTTCTGTGCTGTGCTGCCCTCTGGTGGTGACTTTCTTGTCTTTGATTTTTGCAGTACACAATGTTCCTGTCTTCAGCTCTGCTGATCCCCATAGTCCAGTACTGTAACTTCTGCCAGCTGAGCTCCTGGCTGAGATCCACCCTGGCCACCCTGGCTGGTGCTGCTCTGCTGATTCTGGTGTATGCGCCGCTCTTCCCACTTGAGTAAGTGAGGGTAGATGAGTGTGGGGCGGGTGGGACAACACTGTTATTCCTGGCTACATGACTCACCTCTCTTATGTTTCATTTCAGACTCACTGTGACACTGGATTCCAATAGTACTACAAACTACAGGTAACATATTACACAATTAAAGGAAAATGACTTTGAAAAGCATTAAAGAGGAAAAAAAACCCTGGGAGAGAATAACCTCAGGAGGGGGAACCCTCTGGATCCTAACGAGGCTTCCCCCATCCTCCCAAGCCTCAGGGATCCTGCGATCTCTCAGGGATCCCCCCCCCCCCCCCCCCTCCTCCTCCCAAAACCACAGCAGCCGCATTATTTACCTTCCCCGGCTCCAGCGCCAACAGAGTTGCAGCGTTCTGATTTAGCTCAGGTGGAAATAGCCGATCCTGATCTGGTCCACTCTACTGCGATTTTGCGAGCCGGGTTCTGCTCTACTGCACAATAGAGCAGACCAGATCAGGCTCAGCTATTTCTTCCTAAGCCCGACCTGGATAGCGATAGGTAAATATTTATTCGTCAGTGTTCGGGGCTTCCAGCGCTGTATCCCGGAGGCTTAGGAGGACAGAGGAAGCCTCATTAGGAAGGGGGGGTTGCAAGTTTTCTTTAAAGAAAATCTGTATTAAGAAAAAACGCCCCTGGGGGTACTCTCCTCCGGAGGGAGAAGCCTCTGGACCCTATCAAGGTCTCCCCGCCCTCTTCTTTCCCACGGCAGCGGCGATACAGCTCCACGAACGGCGGGATGTAAATATTTACCTTCCTGGCTCCAGCACAGGCACAGTAGTGGCTCTCAGCTCCGAAATAGGCGGAAATAGCTAATCCCAGTCGGGTCCGCTCTACTGCGCAGGCGCAAGTCGCCTGCGCAGTAGAATGGACTTGAATGGGATCGGCTATTTCTATCTATTTCCGAGCGGAGAGCCGCAACAGCGCCACCCGCTGGAGCCAGGGAAGGTAAATATTGAACAGCCTTCCGAGAGGCAGACAGAGACCACCATGGGACGGAGGAGGACGGGGGAAGCCTTGATAGGATCCAGAGGCTTCCCCCTCCCAAGGTGAGTACCCCCAGGGGCATATTTTTTTTTTTAATACAGAGTCTCTTTAAAAGTAGAAATGCCAGCACTAACAAGTGATGTGAAGAATTCCAAGCTCATGAATAGCCATGAGTATAAAATTAGAACATGGATATTTCAACCGACTAGAAATTGTGGCAGTGAAGCGCAGCAATGCATGATGTCCTTGTGCAGCTTGCATCCCTGGTGAGCGGGACAGAAGAGCTAGGAGGATTGTGACGAGAGCAGGAGAGAAATACTTGGGTATATCTGAAGATGCCTTAGTAAATCAGGCTCTAGCTCTGATTCAGTGGCCTTTTTAGTAATGGTAATGTCTAGGAGAACTCATGGAGAAGCACGTGATCAGTTTGGTCAGGTGATAGATATATAAGTCTTTGATTCGCTAGTCGTGATCATGTGCTAAAGCAGGATGTGATCACAGCAAATCAGGGCTTAGCAAATCTATCAGCTGATCAAACAAAGCACATGCTTCTCCATGAGTTCTCCTAGACATGACCATCACTAGACCTTTTCTTCTAAAGCTCTGTACACTGACTAGATGAAACCGAGGCAGCTGATAATGACCGCCTATGCCAAGAATCTAGCATGTGCACAATGGCCTGATGCCTCCCGATGGCTCCGCCAGTAATCAGATCAATTGGCAGAGAGCTGGCCAATCGCATTTTCCCCAATCACACCCCCTGCTATGACATGTTCATTGCGCATCCCTCCACCGTCGACCCTCCTCCACCCACATAGAAACAGAACGTGTCGCCGAGACAGGAACAAAGGGTGCCACGGTAATGTGAATTAAGGCTTTAGTGGAGGTTAGTGAGTAATTTAGGTGCCGGCAGAAAATGGAGCCCAAACGACAATAAAAACAGTGCAATTTGTCCGACAGCAATAGCTGAAAGCCGACTTACATCTTACCCCCACTGTACGGCACCTTAGAGGGGGAATAGTAATTAACGCTGCCAGGAAATTAACCACAGCAGAGTATGACTTTTTTTTTGGCTTCACCATGCGACAAAATTTCCCTGCGCCCTTTTTATATGTATGCTGTGTCATTAGCCTGCAGCCTGTACAATTTTGATTCACAATTATTTTACCACTTCCATGTTGTATGAGAGCTTACCTACACAATGGGCTTGATTCACTAAAACAAATAGCATGCCTTATCAAAGTTAGCACGCCTTATCAAAGGTAACACACCTTATCAGAGTAGCATAGAGAGCGCTACGAACCCGCAGGTGCTCAGGGTAGGATAAGTGGAGCTCTCGTCATTGCCAAATAGCAGGCATAAGTTCGCTATGCTACTCTGATAAGGTGTGCTATTTGTCTTGGTGAATCAAGCCCATTATGTTCATGGTATTCAAAATCTGTTGGCCCCCATACTACATGGAGGTGGTAAAACTGGCCAATCACAATTAATGGTGTGTAGCAGGCTATAGTATTATTCCTTGGTGTTGCTATCTTAACTGCACAATATGTCTTCAGGACCTAGCAAGTAGAAAAGTACAAAAAAGTAGTTACTGTATATACTCGAGTATAATTCTAGAAATGTAGGTCTGATTCACTTCAAAAAAGTATGGGTGTCGACTTATACGCGAATCACAGGAAACACTGAGCACACTAAGTAATGTGTGTGCTAAAAGTGACATTCCCGTTTGCAGCAATGTACCCTGTGGTAAGTGATACTTTGAGGAAAGGAGATACCAAGAAAACACAGGCCTGAAAGTCCTGGCCACAACAATTAACAAGGAAAGTGGCAGGGGGGAAATCCTGGGCTGCATAAAGGGGAGTAAATAATTGCAGAACTTGCGGGCCTGGAGGAGGTATTGGCTACACTGAAGGGACAGGAGGGGTTAATGGCTGCAATACTGTATGCACTGCAGTCATTAACTACTCCTGAGCCCCAAGTGCAGCTATTAACTTTGCTGGGTAGACTTATACTTGAATCAATAGAAAATTCCAGCTTAAAAGGGTTGAATAATGGAGTCGACTTATACACGAGGTCGACTTGTATTTGAGTATATACGGTATATACATTTATATTCAAGTTAAGTATATATGGGACAACTTATTTTCAGTAATTGTTTTGATGGTGCCTAAAGAGGTGTTTTATTCAGGGGCGCCTCTGCTGCTGGCGGCGGCCGTGCGGGCACCAGGCGGAGCGGCGGGGAGAGAGACTTTCCCACTTACCTTCCTCGATCCTGCCAGCTTCTATCGACTTCTTGTTCTGGCGTCTGTTGCTATGGTAACAGCGCCCCCTGTGATGACGTAACCGCATGTCATCACAGGGGGAGCTTTTACCGATGCGATGCGCGCCGAGAGAGGCTGGAGATAGAAGCTGTGTGCAGGATCCAGGCAGGTAAGTGGAAACTTCACTCTGCCCGCTCCCCCCTGCCGCTGCGCACATACTGGGGGCAATATTCCTATCTAACCTATACTGCGGACATATTTCTATCTAACCTATACTGGGGGCATATACCTATCTAAGCTATACTGGAGGCATATACCTATGTAACCTATACTGGGGGCATATACCTATGTAACCTATACTGGGGGCATATACCTATGTAACCTATACTGCGGACATATACCTATCTAACCTATACTGGAGGCATATAATTATGTAACCTATACTGCGGACATATACCTATCTAACCTATACTGGAGGCATATACCTATCTAACCTATACTGGGGGCATATACCTATCTAAGCTATACTGGAGGCATATACCTATGTAACCTATACTGGGGGCATATACCTATGTAACCTATACTGGGGGCATATACCTATGTTACCTATACTGGGGGCTTATACCTATGTAACCTATACTGGGGGCATATACCTATGTAACCTATACTGGGGGCATATACCTATGTAACCTATACTGGGGGCATATACCTATGTAACCTATACTGGGGGCATATACCTATGTAACCTATACTGGGGGCATATACCTATGTAACCTATACTGGGGGCATATACCTATGTAACCTATACTGGGGGCATATACCTATGTAACCTATGCTGGGGACATATACCTATCTAACCTATACTGGGGACATATACCTATCTATGCTATACTGGGGACAAATACCTATCTAACCTATACTGGGGGCATATACCTATCTAACCTATAGTGGGGGCATATACCTATCTAACCTATACTGGGGCAAATATACTGGCTGCCTATATTGGAGGCACCTACCTATCTAACCTATATGGGGACACCAACCTATCTAACCTATACTGGGGGCAACTATATGGGCTACCTATACTGGGGTGGGACCTATAGCTGGCTACCTATACTGCGGGCACCTATACCTGTCTCCATGTTGGAGAAGCATTTTACGCCTCGCCCTGGGTGCAATTTAGCCTAGAAACTGTTAGTATTTTCTTGTGAGAAAACTCAGGAGAAAAGTTAATCGAATCTGGGCCTCTTTGTGTTATATCCTCGTTAGGAAGGATCCATCAGAAACAAATAATTCAGAGTTGATGCAAATGTGTATGCTAATGTATGCTAATTTTATGCAGCTTTAAAACGGACCAGTGAAATTTCATTGGTCCATTTTCAAGCATTTTGCTTAAGATTAGCATAAAATTTGGGTCAACTTATTTGTATGTCATTGATCCATTCCTAGTCCTGGCTAGAGCTAATCAATGAGATGTCAATAGTTTCTGCTGGCTTGCACATTAAGGGTTGGACCACACTTGTCAGGTTGCAGATGGGAATGCGTTTTAAACAGATCAGTTTTTCAAAATGTTGTGCTTTTGTAGCATACGTTTCCAGTCCATTTAAACATGTCAAAAACGTGTCCTTCCTTCCTGTGTTTCTATTGGATAAAGAGGTCCGCAAAGATGACGCTGAGGGGAGGAGCAGGCAGTAGGCAATCTGCTTTGGCATCCGTTTTGTGCGCAAAATTTCTCTGTGTAGAGGGAGATCAGTTTTTGTGTTGCCTTTCATTGCCTCTGCGGGAATCCGGGCTCCGTGAAGATCTGCAAAATCCGGACTCGCTGTTCAGTTTTCTAAAACAGAGCCCACGGATCCATTTTTGAAGTGTGTGAAGACGCCCGCTATTTTTAACATTGGTATCCGTGGCTCCGTTTTTGGCTGGGGCAAAAAAAACGGAGCCATGGATACGGTTTTGAAACAAGTGTGAACCGACCCTTAATGTAGGCAGCTTTGAATTGGCCCAATCAACTGCACTTCCTGACAATTTTGATTGGCCCAATTCTAAGCTACATACAATTATTAGCATCTCATTGGCCATCTCTGGTTGTGTTAGAGGTGTTATGACTTTGATAGAACTATTCAGTCTCTCTCTCTGTATGTTGAATGGAGGAGGGAATCCCCAGTAGGGTTAAATGGCAGTATTGTCCACAAAGCCTCTGTGTCAGGATTATTACAGCAAACTGAAATGATTATTAGTGGTTCTTACATTCATTTTTTTTTCTTTCAAGTTCTTCCTCCCCTCCTCCTGAAATTCTGAATCCTGGCAATACGAGCAGACCATCCACCCAACTTGGACAAGAACTAGCTGTAGCCTACTTCCTCCTCCTCCTTCTCGTCTGGTTTCTGAACCGGGAGTTTGAGGTCAGTTATCGCCTCCACTACCATGGTGACGTGGAAGCAGACTTGCATCGTACTAAGATCCAGAGCATGAGGGATCAAGCGGACTGGCTTCTTCGTAACATCATCCCTTATCACGTAGCAGAGCAACTGAAGGTCTCTCAGAGCTACTCCAAGAACCACGATGATGCTGGTGTTATATTTGCCAGCATAGTCAATTTTAGCGAATTCTACGAGGAAAATTATGAAGGTGGCAAGGAGTGCTACCGGGTTCTCAATGAGCTCATTGGGGACTTTGATGAGCTTCTCAGTAAGCCTCATTACTCTTGCATTGAAAAGATCAAGACCATTGGTGCAACATATATGGCTGCCTCTGGACTCAACCCATCTCAGTGCCAAGACAGCAGCCAACCTCACCGCCATCTGCAAACTCTGTTTGAGTTTGCCAAGGAAATGATGAGCGTGGTGGATGATTTTAACAACAACATGCTTTGGTTTAACTTCAAGCTTCGCATTGGGTTTAACCATGGCCCGTTGACAGCTGGTGTTATCGGGACCACCAAGCTGCTTTATGACATCTGGGGGGACACTGTGAACATTGCCAGCAGAATGGACACCACAGGAGTGGAATGCCGCATCCAGGCAAGTGAGGAAAGCTATAGAGTGTTAGTGAAAATGGGCTACGACTTTGACTATAGAGGAACTGTCAACGTCAAAGGAAAAGGACAGATGAAAACTTACCTATTTCCAAAGTGTACGGACAATGGGGGCCTAGTGCCTCATCATCAGTTATCAATCTCCCCAGACATCCGGGTACAGGTGGATGGGAGCATTGGGCGCTCACCAACCGATGAAATAAGCAGCCTGGTGACAGGAGGGAAAGGGGCAGCAGAAGCTAAAGAAGAAGCACGGAAAAGGGATAAGACAGAGGACAGGGGCCGTGATGGTGGAGCACGGTGAGACTGGTGGCAATGGAGGAGGACTAGATCGCTTGTGGGGCTGCCAAGAATGTTGAGGCTGGAGGCCCAGGAGAGCGATAATGCTCTTTGCTGTGCCAGTTTATGGACCTATTCTTTTGGTAGCAAGAGCCACTACACTATTCCAAAACTCAAGTCTTATGGTGGTGTGGCCCAAGATGTTTAAACAGATGGCTCTTAATTGTTCTAGACACATGCTGGTGGGCCTGAAACCAGATTCGATTCTATGTTATTTACTTCTTGTGATGCTTGGTGATATCACTATGACTTTACCCCACCTACATGAAGAGAGTCTGGGGGCTCCATAGTACTTGTTCACTGTACACGGATGACTCTCTAAGCTGTGCTTAGTAGCCAAGACTGGCTCTGAAATTTATGGAGCGACAGGGCAAATGTTCAACTCCTTTGGGGGTGCAGCCTTCAATTTGTCATTTGGTGACAGAGTTGGGTCTCTTGGCACCATCTTTAGTGCAATGTATTAATACTCCAAACAGAGGCGTTCCTCCATGATTACCTCTGGAAGGCTGCACAGACCCTGGACAGACTACGTATTAGTGGGAAGGACATCCCTTTGCCCCCATCTCATGCCTCCTTCTCTACCAACCTTCGTCAGCCATACTGAGGATTGAACTAAGTGCCTTCTGCTCTCTGGGTATCTCCCACCTAGATGAGATGACAGTGACACCTTGCCACAATTCTCATTAATACTTGCCAAAAGCATGCGCCTCTCTGGACCGCTGCCCACCCACAACAGATGAACTGCGGGGTGGGGTGTTTTTACGAATGGGGAAAGAGATAGTAATTTCTTTTCTATGTACCGGTGGACTTTTCATCTGTGCACCTCAGAAGCATCCATTTTGTAGCAGAAGCCAATGACCAGCTTCCGTTTTGTGATGTCCCCGTGATGTCACAGCTTCCTAAATGTAGACTCTCTTCTCAAAATGGCTGCTTCTGCCTTGTGTGTATGGATTATGAGTTCACTTTTAAGACAAAGCGATTGTAATGTGTTTTCAGTAACACTTTAGCTGCCTGCCAGTCCCCATTAGCTGTGTTGCCTCCTACAGGCTAAAAGTAGAACTTCAAGGATATGTTCAAACCCTGGTCTTATTTGCGTGTTGGCCAGTATTCCTAAAGCTTTTTCTGAGATACATTTTAGCCACTGTGTTTGCCATAGCAGAACAATATAATAAGGTACCTTTCTTGCTAAAAAAAAAGTGTTTATCACACAAACCTCCCCTTCTATAATTCCCAGGAGGAGGCGTGGTTGTATTGTTGTCAAGAGTGGTGAAGCAACTGTTAAAGGGGAAGTATCACTTTTTTTTTCAAAATCCATGAGCAAGAAACTTTTCTTGGCTTTGTACGATGTCGTAAAATTTGTTTATTTTATATTGCTGTCCACAAACTGTTTTTTACTCTTTATTCATGTCTTCTGAAACATCCAGCTTGAATTGCAGTGTTAAGTATTTTCTAGTTAGGTTCTCCTTAAAGGGAGTGTTCCTAAAAAAAAATCACACAAAAAAGAAAGTTCGCACATATTTAGTATTATAGTTGCTTTTCCATATTTCAGCGTCTGTTTTAATACACCTATTTATCTGGTGATATATTAATGGTATAGGGTGTTTCAGTAACACTTCTCAGCCTTCTTTTTCTCACCATTCAACTGTATTATAATTGGCTCAAGGAAACAGTTGTCTTATAAGCATTGGGAAAACCATTACATCATGACAGATCCACCCTTCTATCTACTTATTAGGTCTGAGGCAAAAATGACAGCATCTCATAAGTGGGCGGAGTTTATGCAGGTTAGAAAGACCCTCTACTCTGCCCATCTTCTGTCATTAGGACTATACATCCTTAGCAAAGTACTAACCCCTATGGGCAGACCTAGAGAGCTGATACACACTGCAAAGAATCATGGGAAATCAGCAACTTTGCAAGTCTGATACAGGTGACTTGATGTATGTGTTATGATTATTGCCATAACCGTTTTACTGACACTTCTATCGACTTGTTTGTTCATGTAATAATGGAGAATGTTTAAAGGAATACTATAGCTTAAAACAACTTTTTTTAAAAAATGCTGTATGTTGGGGCACACATTACCACAAGTACTTGGAGCAATTTCCTTCCTCACACAGCTCTGCCGCCTCTCTGGTGTAAAATCCTCCCTCAGTTTTACATACAAAAGTGTCCGGCCCAAAAGTGTCCGGCTAGACCATGTTTCTGCACAGGGGGGTTGCTAGCAGTTTCTCAGTGTATAGTTTAATAATCACCGTGCTGATAGAATCTTATTCATGTGGTGGTAAGAGGTTAAAGATTTCAGCAATGTGTGTTTATTATCTCCGCTTCTCTGACTGATAAAGATCCTAATAATGCCTTTGTAAACAACATCTCTCTCTCTCAGCACCACATAGCAGCCTACAAAGTAGATGCAGCCTGGAGTGAAAAGTCACAAACAAGCCAGTCAGGAATAGTGTATACACTTCTCCCTGCTAGTTATATTACAGAACAGTTACCTGTTACCTCCTCAGATCAGCCTCCTCCTCCTCATGTCTCCTGCATGCTGTGACACAGTGAATTATATTTGTGAGCTGTGTGAGGAATGAAGGATTATTTCTAAGCAGGAGCGTGGGAGAGAGAACTGGGTGAATAAATAAAGTTCCCCTAGCACAAGTGGTAATGTGTGCCCTAATATAGAGTGTTTAACTACTTGCCGGCGCGGCGGCAGCCCCAGGACTGCATAACGCCGATCGGCGTAAGGTCCTGCAGGCCAGTTTTGCAGGAGATCGTGCATCTCCACATGGTAGGTGGAGATCCGCCCCACCTTCAGTATCCCAGCGATCACCGCTAGGAGTGGGTTATGACTGTGAAACCGCCTTCTAATTACCCGTACATCGCTGCGATCTAAGGCAGCGCTGTACTGGGGACAGCCATGTGACATGGTTGTCCCCTCCAGAGGCTCAGGGGTGATCGGCTGTCATAGGCTGACAGCCGATCACAGTGATTGGCTGGCGGGGGGGAGTGAGGGGTATAGAAAATAAATTTTAAAAAATAGGTAATTTTATTTAAAAAAAGAATCAAGGAAATATTGATAAAAGAATAAATAAACATTGGGAGGGCGATCAGACCCCACCAACAGAAAGCTCTGTTGGTGGGGAGAAAAGGGGGGGGGGTCACTTGTGTGCTGACATGTGTGGCCCTGCAGCGAGGCCTTAAAGCTGCAGTTGCCTATTTCATGAAAAATGGCCCGGTCTTTAGGGGGGTTTAACACTGCGGTCCTCAAGTGGTTAAAAAAAAGTTGTTTTAATTGCTAGTGTTCCTTTAACTTGAAATCCATTAGACATATAAAGGGCAGTGTTAATACAGTTATAGTGCAATTAATTACTCAGTAGTGGTCTCCACTGCGCTTTAGGATAGGGAGAGAAACCTCAGCTGGCTCAGCATTCTCCTATGCCCCTAATTTCAGTACATACAGTCAGATGCCGGATCATCCACAAGACAAACCTAGGCAGTTGCCTAGGGCCTGGCGAGAGTCTAGGGGCCTAGTGGAGGTTAGCCCCCACCAAATCTTACTTAAAAAAAATCCATGTGACCATCAGCCATGGGCAAAAACTGCTATCTTGCCTAGAGCCCCATTTGTATAGTACAATAATAATATGTACAGTATTGGGTAAAACGACAGCAAAAATGTGGTGAGTGAAGTGGCAAGCTGGATAAGTAGGAAGCTCAAGACATCAATTGGAAAGCACAAAACATGGAGCCTCAAAAACCACTAAACAAGAATAAAAACTGTAATTTTACTGAAAGATATACAGGTACACAAAATAGTATTATCTTCTCACCTGAAAACCGTTTGGCACGCGGGCTCTGATCCAATTCACTTTCTCCTAAGCTTTCATCTCCTGTTAAATAATAGCTTTTCAGCACCACGCAAGTGAAGAAAAGAAGTAAGTGAAAAAGTACTGTCAAAATTATTCTGAGTATTTCCAAAGTGAACTGGATCAGGTCAATAGTGTCCCTTTAAAAGGAACCCGAGGTGAGAGGGATATGGAGGCTGACATGTTTATTTCCTGTCCTGCTGATCCTCTGCCTCTAATACTTATAGGCCCCGTTCACATCACAGAACGCAGGCGCGTTCCGTTCAGAACACAACGCACAGGAACGTACGTCATGTGCGTCTCTGTGCGTTGCGTGGCTGATCCCATTCACTGAAAGTGCATGGTATCAGCCACGCGTTTTGTTAGGAAACGCGTGCAGCATGCGTTCCCGGACCGCACAGGTCCGGAACGCATGCAGTGTGAACATCAGACAGTGTAGTCTATGCACTGTCTGATGTCGTGCGTGTCGGCCTCCCGCAGAGGGGAACGCGTGCAATGTAAACGGGGCCTAAGCCATAGACCCTGAACAAGCGTGCAGTAGATCAGATGTCTATGACAAATCTGACCAGATTAGCTGCATGCTTGTTTCAGGTGTGTGATTTAGACCCTACTGACCAGAATGATCAGCAGGACTGACAGGCAACTGGTATTGTTTAAAAATAAATAAATATGGCAGCTTCCATAGGTCTCACACCTCAGGTTCCTTTTAAACATTTAAGTACAAAGGGGGTTGCTAGAGGCTACTAAAAAAAATGCAAAAAAAAAGTATCTTAGTAGCATAACCAAATTGCTGCAATTAAAAGAAAAACTGACACTTCCTCTTTAATACTAGCAGACGATACCAATGGAGTGATGTGTAGACATACATTGTATGTATTATCATGGAAGCAAAAGGGAAATTTCCTCCAGTGGGTATGTGTTCTAGCTGGTTTCGCATATGTGTTTGGTATCCCTTGAACTGCAAAAAGAAACCTGTGTACATAAATGTATGGAATTACTAGAGCCAAATGTACATCCCTGTATATATGAAGGCTTAGGGTGTATGCTTATTACCCAGGTGTGTATCTGTTAATGGTAAGCTTATCCATGCGTGAAGTCACAGTCAGGGGCAAGCCTTGCGTAACTGCCTGAAAAATGATTTCCTGAGCTGGAATTCATTGAAATATGCAAGTGATCTGCAAACCTATATTTTGCTAAATATATATCTACTAAAGCAAACCTGAAGCAAAAATTACTGTCACAGTTGCAGTTTTAAAACCACACTCTGGCCCATACGCAATTCACTTTTTCTCCATTTGTCTCCTAGGAGGTAATTTTTCATCTTCTCTTTAAAACAACGTTTCAACACCTTGCAATTGAAAAATTACCAGAAGTAGGTAAAAAATTATCATCAAAATGATGTTGAATATTTTCCTGCTTGTTGACGGTTCAAAAGGCATTTTAATCGCGAGTTGTAAAAATATCACCTAGGAGAAAACTCAGGACAAAAAGTGAATTGCATATGGGTCTCTGTCTTTTAAGCTACAAAACAGAGCAGAGTTGACCCTTTGAACTTCCCTGCAGCCAAAACTTAATTAAGGATATATACAAGGGTGGATTCCATGTTTTAAAGTGATGGTAAGCTCTTGTATTCACATAGCAAACTGAATAGGTTTACCTATACCTGTCTAAAGCGCACACATTGTAGAAGTGAATCTAGTTACCCACAACAACTGGTGTATCTGGTTATCCACAAGGTCTGGTGTCCCTGTCTGTTTTTTTGTCTCCTTTGGAAGGTCCTAGGCCTCCATTGGAACCATACCCTCAACAATGCAAACTGAACGAACAGATGAGAAATCTAAATGAAACCAATATTTTGTGTGACCACCCTTTGCCTTCAAACACATCATCCGTTTTTCTAGGTCCACCTGGACATGGTTTTTGATGGTACTGCTCTGCAGCCCTTCAACATACAAACTGCCTCCTGCTATAGCCAAATACTTCAGTTTCTGACTCGTCAGCCCAGAGTACCTGCAGAGTCCTTTGGCCTTCTTTGCATGTCAGAAGTATGGCTTTTTGGCCTCAACTCTTCCATGAAGAAGTTTTCTGGCCAGGTTCTTCTGGGTCCCACAGGTTTCGTCCAGTTCTGACCTGATGGCTCTGCAGAACATCTTCCGAATAAAAAGGGAAGTAAGCGTGATATGTTTCTCATCTGCTGCACTATTTCTTCACTGACCACTGTGTCTATAGTCATCAGCGTTGGCTGTTTGTTTGTGCTTCTTCAAAAGAGCTCAAACAGCAAATCATAAAGCCCCAGTCTGCTTTTAAATCTTTTCCTGGGAGATACCTTGCTGATGTAGGATGACTACCCTGTGTCTGTTGCTGTGCTCAGTCTTGCCATAGTGTATGATCTGTGACATGAAACTGTCTTCCATAAACTCACCGTAATAGCAGAGTTTAGCACAGGGGTCCCCAAACTTTTTCGGTCAAGGGTCGGGTCAACATACTTCAGGGGGACCAGAACATACATAAAATGATGTTAAAAAACATTACATTGAATCTAGGTATTCATTCCCCCCAATCATGCCTGGAGGAGAACTCCCAGCAGCAGCTATCCAGTCATGCGGCGCCCGAATAACATCTTTGTGCACCAGACAGTGAAGCATACCCAGGTGACAACCTGCCGTCCAGTTGGACAGCGGTGTCACCTGATGCAGAATTGGATTGGAAGCCAGCGAATGACTGCCAGCTGGCTTCTGCAGTATGTGGATGGGTGGTGCCAACACTGCTATTCTACATGCAGGCCGCCGATATTTAAAGGTGCAGTGGGCCACATCTATAAGTTATACATTATGTTTTTGGGGGCCAGTGAAAAAGCCTTAGGAGGCCGCATTTGGCCCACGGGCCATAGTTTGAGGACCACTGGAGGGGGGGGGGATTTGTGCTTTTTCAGCTGGTTGCTCAAGCGACCAGCAAGCACATCTTTCCGGCACCAGGTGATTCCTGCCAGTACCAGATACTGAGGACTTTGCTGTATTACCCTTACTCCTGGCAGTATTGTGAGCTACACTATTAATGCTCGAGTAATGCGGCCATTATGATTGCAACAAATGTTAATAACGTACTGTTCATTGGTAACGTGTGTTAACCTAGCAACAGTCAGGCTCCTCACCACGGGTTGTGCTAATAGTGTAACACTGCCGGAAGTTAGGGTAGTATTGCTGCGCGCTGTCTGTGCACGCCAGTGTTACTGCAATTTTGTGCATCAGGCCCAATGGGCGGTGCGTCGCACTTTTTATAAATGAGCCCTAAGTGCATTATAAGCAAATGGAGAACAAAGTTTGAAAATGACTGATAGGACTTAAGGGACAATATTATTTATTGCATTGTGAATTTCTTGTTCGCGGTTTATGCCGGAAGTTGTGGCTTCTGTGAGGACGGCTGGCAGAAATGAGTCACGTTATTTGCACATGTCCATCTTACAGCTGGATCTGGCTTGTCTGCGCTTCATAAGGGCCTGAGCCCACTGATGCAGTTGTATCCGCTTCTGTCCGCTTTTCAGCATCTCTAATGGCTCTTTCACACCAGAGCCCATTTGCTGCGTTTTTAACGCAAAGTCAACCAAGGTAAAATAAAAGTCCATAGACTTTCATTTTCCCCGTTACACCTGACACTGCGTTTCGGTGCGTTGCGGTTCGACACACCCAGGAGCTTTTAATCGCGGGAGTCGGCGTTTTCCCCTTCGGGTTAATTACTACCGTTGCAGACTGTCATACCACTACATCCTGACAACACGCCGCAGGGCATATATAGAGAACGGCTCCTGCACGCGTTCTAGATGTGAAAGAGCCCTGACATTGAGGTGTAACTGAAACCCAACTGCGCCAGTGGGCACAGGCCCTAAATGACCCCTGTAAATGATGAAGTGGTCCCTGTCACTGGGTACAGCCATTGGGTGCATGCCCGGTTCTTAATGTACTACAAGTCCCAGCATGCCATGTGGTGATGTCTGATAATAGCTTAACAACTGGAGAGCTACACTTGGCTACAGCCTTCATTACCGACTTATACATTTGGCTCTAGACATTTATAAATGTATAATGTATATGTGTGTGTGTGATATTAGGGTTGTGGCACGCATCTTTACCTGCCCACAAGTGATTCTCCACATCCGAGCCATTCTTACAGCAATCCTGTTACAAACCTTTGCAAAGCAATTATTTAACTACTAGTGACCTTAGTGGGCGCGCACTCGCACACACGCCTGCCTCTTCCTCCCCTTCAGTGTCTCTGCGTCCCTCCCTGCACATGTGCAGTACAACAAAACACACACACAGGGACATGGGACGCAGAGACACTTACATAGTTATTTGGGTTGAAAAAAGACATACGTCCATCGAGTTCAACCAAAACTTGGGTTTTATTATAGAGGATACAGAACAAGAGATTCCACTCAGTTAAGTCAACCATCTGATCATTTGCCTGCTTGTTCAGGGTCTATGATTAAAAGTATTAGAGGCAGAGGATGATCAGGACACCCAGGTAATGTCCATTGTTAAAAGCGGACCTGAACTCAGAACTTCCTCTTTGCTCTAAAAGATAATTAACCTCAAAATAACCTTTAATTAACTGTATTTGTTGCAGCTGATTGAAATCCTGCAATAAATCTGTGGTGTGTTGACTTCCTGCTTTCATCAAAGCAAACATAGGGTTAACATCCTGTGTTTACAAATGAGCTGCTCTGCCGAGGACTGCCTCCTGTGCTGACACAGCTGAGAGTTTAAATTACAGTTGTGATTAGTGTCAGACGAGGGGGGGGGGGATTGCACAGGCTAAACTCTCCAAATACATACAGGGTGGATTAATCGGTGTTTTCGTTCTGTCCTGTGCATGAGTTCAGGTTCACTTTAAAGAAAAATAAATATGGCAGACTCCAAATCATTCACTTCAGTTGTCCTTTAATAAACTGACCTGAATATGTCTCCCTGTTGAGCGGATGTCAGAACCATTACCGGTTGTAACCTCTTTGGGTAGGTAAAGGACATTTGCGTGTGCTACAACTCTTTGTACACATGCACACACCTATACATATGTTTCCCTCCTGTATATAAAACACAGATATTTACCAGCACAAGCTGGCAAAGACGGTCCTCTGTATATACTCATCATACACATGTAGATTTCTATGTACACAGGTGAATAGTATTTGCTGCGAGGAGACTGTAGCGCCTGGATAAGAAGGGCATGTGTGGGTTGTACCCAGATTCCCTGTGACCCGCCCCCAGGTCTCCTCCTTCTTCCACCTTGTCCTCTGTATGCTCAGATCTCTGCGGTGACCCCACCTTCCTGCTGCGCGATATATGCTGTTCTGCAGAACAACCTGCAAAAGCCAAAATAAATGCATTGAATACTCTGCTGTGTCTCCTGCCTGTTATTTGGAGTGTGGTGATAAGCAGGCTCTCTCTGCACCATGAGGCTACTGGAGTCTGCTGAGGGAGGGGGGAACAAGTATATCCATGGCAAGTCACTTCACCATTCTCTCCCAGTCTATTGAGGCAACATAGACAGATGGTGGCCTCTAGCTGTAAAGTCAGGCCAGGGGTAACAATGGGGGCCCGGCGGGGGAACCCACAGCAAAGGCTTTACAATAGACATAAAGAGACGGGCTGTCCAGCAGCGAGCATCTGTTTGTGGACCATCCCGACCCTATACAGATTCTTCATTTTCCTGTCAATCTGTTGTCAAGCAATCACATTATATACTCTCAGTGGTTTCCAGCTGCAACTGCTGGTCAGCTCCCATAGTGAAGTGTACAGAAATGGCCTTTCTGATACTGCTGCAATATAGATCTGATCATCACCTCACACTGACTGTACCCCCTACTGTTCTAAGTGGCTCTGGAAAAGAGGTTCAGTGAGCAAAGGAATTAGTCTAAAGATACATGCCATACATCAGGCAACTTGGCGGCCAATCGACCATCGGATTCAGTTATTATAATTGAATGAAAATTGGTGCCACCAAGTGCATGCCTGATCGACAATGTGACCAATTTTAGGCCAAAATTGATTGCATGGATCGGTAGGACATGCTGCGAAATGTAGGGCCGACGTGTTTGATCTGGTGCACGGCAGCAACGGCATGCGATATTAGGATGAATGTGACAATACTCCTGACTCTTTCCCCCCTAATATGCAATGTGCCCCCCTGGGGGCCTATTGCACTATACATACCTGTCCGTGGCCGCTGTTTGTCTGCTGCTGGCTCGGGGCGTAGTCCTAGGTCCATATATGCGTCCCATGTGGGTGCCAGAGTAACATGAGCGTGTGTGTGATGCCACATGCGTGTCCACATGTACCGCGGCAACCATGTGAGGGGCGTGTATGGTCCAAGGACTGCACCTGGAGCCAGTGACAGACAAGCGGCGGCCATGGACAGGTAATGTATGCACTGGGCACCGGGGGTCGGGGGCACATTAGGGGGACAGCATCAGGCTGGCAAGTCAGCAAATATGGTGTCACAAGGCCGATTCAGATTGATTTCATCATTAAATGGGTGGGAATCGGCCTGCAGTGTATGGGCAGCCAACAGATCTCTCTCTAATCAAATTCAATCAAAGAGAGACTTTTCTTTTGGTCGAATTTGCCCATCATCTCCAGATCTATGACCCTAAAGGAAACCTGAGAAGAATAAATATGAACGTTTTATACATACCTGGGGCTTCCCCCCGCCCCATCCCCACTGATCGTTCGCACGCCGTCTTCCTCCGCCTCCTCGTTCTCCCAATAGAAGCCCCGTTAGCTTGGCCAGTCGGGATAACTGCGCATGCCCGGGCCGCGTGCACTTACCCGGAAGCATTCTGCACAGTACTACTGACGGGACCCAGCGCTGCAAGGCGAGAGTGTTATCCACTACCCCACCATGCTGCCCACGATGATATCAAAGGAATCTCCCTCTAAGCACATGAAAAAGCAAGATAGAGGCACCTGTATAGAGGAGTGGAGGGCTCCCCATAATAAAATTTGTTATGGGGCCAAGACATTTTTTTGCCACGCCCCTGATTCAATGCCTAACATTTGACTCTTTAAATATGTGAAGACTTGAGTATGTCAAGCAGGGGCGTAACTAGACATCGCTGCTCACTGGGCCCCCCTGCGAAACTTTGGAAGGGGCCCCCCACCCCCCTCACTTTCTGCACAGGAAAACTGAGGACCAATGGGTTTTCCCCATTCAGATAAAAACACTTAGACTTAAAGGAAACGTCAGGCAATCTATGCTACCCCCAAAATCTAATTACCTGGGGCTTCCTCCAGCCCCCTGCTGCTGACAAGTCCCTTGTTGCAGCTCTGTTCCCAGTACATACATACACACACAGCCTTGTTATTTTACTACATGAGAGCACATGCTATATGGAGGAACAGCAATGACATGCTGAACATAAGATATAGTATTCACTGTAACTTTGCCAAAACATTCAGAATGTCACTGATTGATACTGTTATTACTGTTGACACTGTTACTTGGACAGGATGAGACAACAAGCTATCAATGAGGCAGCTACAGTCAGACATCAATCTTACCCATTCCACATTGTCCAATAATCAGACACCATAAGGTCACTAGCGTGTGTGATAAGGATCTAGGAATCTCTTCTGAGGTCTACAACCTTTTTTTTTTTTAACATTGTCCATGAAGTCATCAGAACTGCTTCAGTGTGAGAGAGATGTTTTTATGAACCCTAGAGAGCAGGGACAGTGTACAAATTCCAAAGTGTGTATGATTCCTTATCTGTGTGGTAGACACATGCAGTCAACATAAGAATGGTACAAGAGTAGAATATGTTTTCTCTCCATGCCCTTAGTTGTCAGTCTCTCAAACTTTTCCCCCAGGGGCCCCCTGTGGCTTCTGGGCCCCCCTGCGAAGGCATCCCTTGCAGGGTCTATTGTTACACCCCTGAATTGTCAAGCCATGTCCCCCACAACTGTTGCCATGTGTCTGAATATAAAAACTATGCACCCCTACACACACACAACCAAAATTGCCACATTTCATCAAAAGAGTAGCTTGTCCCCTGCTTATATAGCCATGTCTCGCAAAAGTACATCCAG
Source organism: Hyperolius riggenbachi (assembly GCF_040937935.1). NCBI lineage: Eukaryota > Metazoa > Chordata > Amphibia > Anura > Hyperoliidae > Hyperolius > Hyperolius riggenbachi. Next base: position 84,630,574 of record NC_090652.1, read on the forward strand.
ATCACCCCATCATGTGCCTCTACAGGTATAGCCATATTTTTCTACAAACACAGTCATTCTCCACATAGTTACAACCATATAATGTATAGCCGTGTCATGAAATATGTACACAAAAATATACAGAACAAATTGAGCAGCTCAAACAAATGACAAGAACGGGTCAAAGATCAGAATTAACGAGTTAGAAGATCAGGATGTACTGTAGTTGCAGGAGCCAGGAGTTCACACAGCAAGCAGAAGGACCTGAATGCAACAAAGCTCTGGCAGGCTCACACTACAAAAAAATTGTCAGAGGGATGGCAGGGGAGCCTCCTGCTGGTGAAAATTGAGGTGCAAGCAAACTAAGCATAAGCCACTGATGGTGGAACTTGGAGATGCAGGTAAGAGTACAGAGCCACCTGCTGGTGGATATCTGAAGTCTAGAGATGTCCTAGCACATGATGCCACCAACAGGTGAAACAAGGAATTACATGGCTCCTCACAATTTGCATGCTTGGGAGAGAACCAAGCGGTGTTTGAAGGTGGCATGTATGAATGTATTCCAAATAAGTAAAATACTATTGCCAAACAAGATGTCCATAAACTCGAGTACAACTATCCCCATACTAATTAATAACTTGGGTATTACAGCCCTAAGTAGGTATGGGACTAATGCAGAAAGTCTACTGACTCCAAACTGTGGCCTGTATTTTCTCTTGAATTTTCTCATAGGGGATGTTTTTTCTCGACTCATCACCTAAAAATTAAGCTTTCAATAAGAAAGGAAATACTCAAAATAACTGTATTACAATTTTTTTCTTCCCAAGTTTTAGTGCTTTTTGAATTAGTAGGTCCAGAAAAGTTATATTGTAGATAAGATGAAACATTATCTCCTTGGAGGAAATTCAAGAACAAAAAGTTAAAGGAGAATTGTAGTGTAAATAACATAATGAATAAAATTGCTTAATTTTTTACAATATTCATTTATAATTTATTTAGTCAGTGTTTGCCTTTGTAAAATCTTTTCTCTCCCTGATTTACATTATGAAGTTTATCACTGATGGTGATATCGTAAGTCCTGCCAGGTGTTCTGTAGGGAATGTATTGGATGCACAGTGGTCCATTGCATTACGCACGCATTAAAATGTATGTGAACTGCAACGGAGTCTGGACATAGACTTTAATACAAATCCAGCGTGTACTAAAATAAATGGACTTTTGCACAATATTCAGATTTTTCAATATTCACCTGTATACCTGGTCTCCCAGAATGCCCAGAAAGAGAGGACATTCTGCATAGCTAATCAGCCTAGGCAAAACATCACTGGGAAAGCAGGACTACATTTAACTACCTAATGACCGCGTTACGCCAATGGGCGTGAACGCGGCGGCAGCCTAAGGACCGCCAATTGGTGTCAGGTCCTGGAGCCGGCTACTGCAGGAGATCGCGCGCAGGCGCACGCATCTCCTGCTCGGGGGGCAGAGCTCCGGCAATCGCTGCTCGGGAGACTGTTAGACGGCGAAACCGCCGGCCTTTCTGTTAGTACATTGCTGCGATCAGCGTCAAATGGCTGTCCCCCTGGGGGACAAGAGAGCGATCGTCTCTCATAGGCAGAAGCCTATGACAGCCGATCGCCAGGGTTGGCCGACTGGGGGGAGGGAGAGATTTGTAAAAAAAAAAAATTAATTAAAAAATAATATAAAAATAAAGATATAAATATTTATTAAAAAAAAACAACTTGGGGGCGATCAGACCCCACCAACAGAGAACTCTGTTGGTGGGGGGAAAAGGGGGGGGGGATCACTCATGTGCTGTGTTGTGCGGCCCTGCAGCTTGGCCTTAAAGCTGCAGTGGCCATTTTAGTAAAAATGTGCCTGGTCTTTAGGGGGGTTTACCACTGTGGTCCTCAAGTGGTTAATCTACAGCAATATATAGAAATAAGAAGTGTTTTTAATGCTGAAACCAGGATATTTAATGTAAAAGTGGGTATCCTGAATAATTTATGCCTTTTTTACTATATGTCATTACAGTGCCTCTTTAATAGGGGCCTGTAACTCTGCTTGGTAGTTGGTACCACTACAGCCTTCTTCACACTGTCAGAGGAATATGTATCACTTGTTTGTCTGGCATGTCCACCATAGTCCTACATTATTCTATCTCCTACATTGGACTGTAATAATGAAGCCATAGTATGCAGCTAGCTGTACTCCAGTGTGTGGACATCTTCTGTGGTGTAGTGTTTTACATACTTATTGGGACTGCTTTGATATGAGCTATCTTGTAACACAGCTTGGTTCCCTGCCGAGGAAACAGATGCTGATCTGTCAAACGCGCTAAGTTGGCAGAATCAAGTGTGATCTATGTAGTATTTATAAACTAACCACACGGTAGCAGAACTTCACATCTTATGCTGTTGAATGAACACCACTGTATATGTTAAAGTGTAACTGTCGGGCATAAAATCAAAAATCAATTCTTTATTTTTATCTAGTAAACAAGTAATAAGGATGCTAACCAGGCAATCCAAAAGTTAAGATCTCTATTACATTTCTTGTTTATAAATAATCATTCCCCAGTTTACCTGACTCTTATTTGGTACGTTGCCGCACAAAGGAAGTTGCAGGGCATGCTGGGTTGTCTTTTTTTGCTTCTTTATTTCCCCTCAGACTTAACTAATGTACAGAAGCAAAAAAGGACAACAAGCATGCCCTGCAACTTCCTTTATGCGGCAACGTACCAAATAAGAGTCAGGTAAACTGGGGAATGATCATTTATCAACAAGAAAAGTAATAGTGATTTTAACTTTTGGATTGCCTGGTTAGCATCCTTATTACTTGTTTACCAGATAAAAAGAAAAAATAGATTTTTGATTTTGTGCCCGACAGTTACACTTTAAAGAGGAACTGTAACCAAAAATTGAACTTCATTCCAAACAGTAGCTGACACCCCCTTTCCCTTAAGAAATCTACATTTTCTCAAATAGATCATCAGGGGGGTTTTATGGCTTGTATTATGATAAAACTCCTCCCACAGTGTGATGTCAGGGTCAAGGTTCTGACTGTTTGCTGTCTGTGAGCCTTGTTGCATTGTGGGAAATAACAGCTGTTTCCAACTGCCAAACAACCAGTATTTCCCTTTGTGCATATTTACAGCTATAAAAAATAACCTTTTAGCCTATCACATTGTCATGGGGTGTGGTTATAGATAATGGCAGTTGGTGCTGTCTTTTTTTTCATGTCTGCAAGTAGTAAAGATGATTACATGCAGGCTGATTGTGGATCAAACAATATCGACAAATTACATGGTGATCTCAAACAGTTTGTGATCTTTATAATTTTTTTAATCTCTCACTTTGCAATGTATTGATTTATTTTGTTCCCATTCCCGCTAAAGTTTCTCTTTAAAATGTATGCAGTGTGTATTAGGTCTTAATCAAAACAATATTAAAACAATATTAAGCTTTTTGTTTAACCACTTAATGACAACCAGACTTATAAAAACGTCCTGCTAGAGCCTCTTAATGGCTCCAGGACGTTTTTATAAGTCGAACAGTGCTGCTGCCGCTGTGCATGTGAGATTAGTGAGAATAAAAACACCATAGAAAAGATGCACCTTTATTTCCAAATAATATATTGTCATTATTATTTTTCTGCATGTGAAAAATGCATTCAAGTGTGAACTAGCCCATTGATTAAAGAGACTCTGAAGTCTCTTTTTTTACATGTTTTTGTCATAAAATCCTGTTAAGCATAAATGTCCCCCTTGAATCGCCACATCCCCGGGGCAGATGAAGGATTTATTATAGTGTAATTGACCTGAAAAGTTCTACGACTTTGCAGGTCGCAGATTCTGCTGCTCTGGAGAGGCAGAGCTTTAGGCTGTAGCTCTGCTTCTCCGCAATCAATCTCCTCGGATCTCCACCTCCTCCCCGCCCCTCTCGGTGAAAGAAGACTAGAGATGGCCCGAACGGTTCGCATGCAAATGCGAACACGCGAACTATATGCGAGTTCGACCCGCCCCCTAAACTACATCATTAGGGTCAACTTTGACCCTGTACATCACAGTCAGCAGACACAGGGCAGCCAATCGGGCTACACTCCCTCCTGGAGCCCAGGGACGGATCTAGGAGGGGGCAAGCGGGTATCTTGCCCCAGACGCAGTTTGTTTGATTCTTAAAAAGGCGGCAAAATGAATGGCATTTTAGGCGCCAAAACCTTACCTTTAGGCGCCAAAACCTGACCTTGCCCCAGGCGCAACTTGGTCTTGATCCGTCCCTGCTGGAGCCCCCACCCCCAATAAAAGGCAGGCAGCGTCTGCCATTTTACTCACTCGTGTGGCTGCAGTAATTAGAGAAGGGAGAGCTTGCTGCAGAGACATTAAGGAAAGCTTAGTTAGGCTCTTGTTAGGCCTGGTTCACATTAGCGTTCGCTGTCCGGATTCGCCTGATCGGATCCGGACCGTATACTGTACAAACGGAACGTACGTTCCGCATAGCAATGCAAAGTCTATGCGGACGTTCACATGCGTCCCTTCCATACAGAACGGAGCCGGATCGGATCCGGACTCCGGACACTTTTCCAACATGTGCTATTTTTCGGGTCCGGATCATCCGGCCCACGCACCCGGGCCGGATCCTGACCCGAACATGCGGCCATGCTGTGCAATGACAAACGGATGTTTCTCATCACACTGGCAATAGGACCGGATGCTTCCAGCACCGGTCCTATGCCACTTGGGGGGCCCGGACTACACGTCGGTATCCCCCATGCTTGCGGTGCCTTTCTGGCACTGCAATGTATCTAGTTCCGGCTACTTTATTGTAGCCGGAACTGATACATTCCGGATCCGCAACTGGTGGCAACTTGTGGCCACCGCAGAGACCCGTACGGTCTCTTTTTGCGGCCCCCGGACACTTGCGGACTCGAACCGCAAGTGTGAACGGGGCCTAAGGCTTGTTAGCTTGCTCCTTGCTGATACGTATTGCTAAAAAGCACCCCTCAACAGCTCTTTTGAGAGCTAATGTTGTTCATGTGACCTATTTTTTTTTTTTTTGTGTGTGTGTGTCCCACAAACACTTGCATATACTGCCCTGTCAGTCAGTCGCAGCTGGCCCTTGGCCCCTTGGTAATTCCTTCTGTGCCACTGCCAGGCCCAGCACATTCAGTGACTACCTGTGTGTGTGACAGCTGCACATGTGTAATACCAATCCCTGCATACCTGTTCAGTGCACCTACTAGGGATGATCGGAAGAGGTGATTTCCAATATCGTGGTAATTCCACCTTCCGCTATAACGAAATTCCACTACCGCTACATTCCGGCGGTTTCCCGTGGTATTCCGTGGAATTCCGCATTCCGGCGGAACAATTTCCACAATGTTAAAGGGAACCTAATGGATGTTTCCTTTTAAACAAATACCAGTTCACTGTCAGTCCTGCTGATAACTTTGGCTTTAGTGGTGGCTGAATCACAATCCTGATTACAATTTTTTTGTAGCAGCAGGAGTTGTCGTAGGCCATGGGACCTAGAGGTGGTTCCACGGCAGTCTTTACAATTTTTGTTTGGAGCAGCAGGAGTTGTCGTAGGCCATGGGACCTAGAGGTGGTTCCACGGCAGTCATTACAATTTTTGTTTGGAGCTTTGGAGCAGCAGGAGTTGTCGTAGGCCATGGGACCTAGAGGTGGTTTCATGGCCAGGGGCAAACCCAGCATTTTCAAGGGGGAATTCAAGAAAGGTCTCCCTAAGCCACGCACAATACAGCATAATAATATAGTAGGGCATCAGGCTGGGTACACATAATGCAATTTCCTGTCTGACTGACAGGATCTGACAAATATTTCCTAAATGCCCAATCTGCTCCCGATCCACAATGGGATCAATCAGGAGCAGTTTGGATACAGATAATAATGACAGCCGACTTTGTAATTGAAGGGGAACGTGAAGCATTCACACAGCAGGGCACCAAGCTGCGCTCCTACCTGACTCTGTTAAGGTCTCCAGAGCTGCTCCATGCTCTGTTCACCAGCTGCTGTTCCATGCTCTGTACACACGCTGCAGCTCCATGCTCTGTACACACGCTGCTACTCCATCCAAAGTCAACTGTAGCAAGGAAAGGAAGGGGACAATGCTGTGAGCTGCAGGATGCCTGCAGATATTCTAGTGTATCAACTTGTGCCAGTCCCCAGACACTGCACCGGCCCTGGTCTGAAGGGGGATTCTGGGCAGCTGTAATCCCCCCTGCATTTGCCTATGGCAGTGGTCATCACAATTTTATTTTGTAGCAGCAGGAGTTGTCGTAGGTCATGGGACCTAGAGGTTGTTCCACAGCAGTCATTACAATTTTTTGGGGAGCAGCAGGAGTTGTCGTAGGCCATGGGACCTAGAGGTGGTTCCACAGCAGTCATTATAATTTTTTTTTGGAGCAGCAGGAGAAGTTGTAGGCCAAAAGCATAGGGTTAGGATAGAATATGATTATAAAAAAAAAAAAATATGCGATGATAGTGATAGGCAGCAGAGTTTGAGAGGGAGACCATTTGAGGCTTTAAAAACAGCAACATTTTTATTCATCATGAATCAGTGAGAGGGACCTTGTAATTATCACTGATCCATGATTTGTTCATTTTAATGAACGTTAGTATGTCCACATTGTCTGTGGACAGACGGGTCCGTTGGTCGGTGACCACGCCACCTGCAGCACTAAATACTCGCTCAGAAAGAATACTGGTGGCGGGACATGCAAGAACCTCCAGTGCATACTGAGCGAGTTCAAGCCAGGTAACCAGTTGTTTTGCCCAATACTCCATGGGGTCATCATTACTCTCCATATTGTCTGGAGCACTGGCCGACCCCAAGTAATCATTCACCATACGGGCCAGCCGCTGGCAGTGACTACTTTTCCCTCTGGTGGTGCTGCTGCTACAAGGAGTATCTGGCATTGGCTGGTAAAATTCCTTCAACATACTCAGCAGGTTCACAGATTGGCTAATGGTGCTGCTGCTGGGAGTGGGACCACCAGACCTTTGCTGAGTATGATGAGGCTTGGTAGCTTGGGCCCAGGATACAGGTTCAGGAAACGCATCTTCCACCCAACGAAGAAGGGCATCCCGGATGTGGCTCATCCTGGCGTTTGCTTTGGAGGGGGGTATGAACTGCTGCATTTTCCCCTTGCACCGGGTATCTAAGATGGTGGCCACCCACATGTCAAGCCTTGATTTTCAAGTTTTAATCCGGGGGTCCTTACGGAGGCACTGGAGCATATGCGCAGCCATAGGGAAGAGATGTCTGCCATTAATCACCTCTTCCTGGCTGTCAGAACTGTCGTCATGCTCCACATCAGAATCTTCTTCCCACCCCTGGACAATGGGCTGTTCCGCTTCCACAAGCTCTGCCTCCTCATCCAGGACTTAAGCATGCTCACTCACTCCCCCACTTGACTGACCACTGTTCAGTAGGGCTTCCTCCCCCTGTCCGAGCACTTTGTCAAGAGCCTTGTCCAGCATGAAGACAATAGGGAGCACTTCTGATATGCTGCAGTTCTCCTCACTGAACAATTTTGTTGCCTGCTCAAACGGCTCCAACACTTTACACTACCAATCAGCTGCCACTGGTCCCCAGTAATGTAGTCCAGTGGCCCTGTTCTGGAGGAAGATGTCTGAGACAGGTATAGCCTGACCGCCATTCGCTGCTCCCACAACCTCTCCAGCATGTGAAGGGTGGAGTTCCACCGCGTCGGACAATCAGAAATAAGCTTGTGCTGCGGCAGGCTATGGCGGCGTTGCAGCAGTTTCAAGGCCGCGGTGGCGGTTGCGGAGCAACGGATGTGGGCTGACATCTTTCGTGCTGAGGCCACAGCATCCTTCAACCCATCAAAAGTGCGTAAGAACTTCTGGACTACAAGGTTGAAGACATGAACCAAGCAAGGTAAGTGAGTGTAGCCACCTTCAGAAATGGCGGCTAGCATGTTGGCACCATTATCAGACACCACTACACCTGTCTCCAGTTTTCAGGGGGGACAGCCACTGCCCAATCTGATCCTGTAAGGCTGCAAGGATTACAGATCCGGTTTGCCTGTTCTCATCCATGGATTCAAGTTTCAGCACTGCTTGGCATCGATGGTGCTGCAGACCAGTGTAGGAGCGGGGCCACTTGCTGGGAGGGTCAGCAACTGCAGACTGGCCTTGGACAGAAGGGAAGTAGAACAGTCCTCCCCTTCAACCCACGTGGCGGCACCACCAGCTGATATGCCCCAGATCTTGCACCCTCCTCAGCAGCACCATGGAGGGTGACCCAATGGGCAGTAAAAGTTAGATACTTTCCCTGCCCATGCCTGCTGCTCCAGCCATCCATAGTGAAGTGCACCTTGCCACCGACAGCGTGATCCATAGACCGGCCGACACACTCCACAATGTGCTGGTGAAGGGCAGGGATAGCATTCCTGGCAAAATAATGGCGGCTGGGGATCCGCCATTGTGGAGCAACACTGTTCATCTGTCTGCGGAAGGGGGCACTGTCCACAAACTGGTAGGGCAGCAGCTGTTGGCCCAACAGCCTTGCCAGGAGCGCATTATTTTTTACAACAAATGGATCAGTTGCAGGGAGCATCTGCTTCCTCTGCAACATTTCTGGCACAGAGGCCTGATGCTGGAACACTGGTGATTTAGAGGAAACCAACAAGGGTGATGATAAGGTGCTTGCCAAGGTCTGGAGCCCTCTTCCAGCCTGGCATGCAGAGGGATTTGAAGTAGAATGGGACTCAGCAGGTTGGATAGGGACAGGACGACTACAAAAAGAAGAGGGGTCTGTTGCTGCTGCTTTTCCTCCACCCATCTTATTGTAATTCTTTACATATTCGAACTGCCGTCTGTGGTGCTTGCGCAGATGGCTTATCAGCCCTGAAGTGCCGAACCCGCTGCCCGATTTGCCTCTGCTCACCGATTTATGGCACACAGAACAGACTGTCCTGGATTCATCCTCTTCCAGAACAGTAAAATAATTCCATGATGGGGATGTGAGTGCACGTGGAACAGTGGTGCGACCTGTTCTAGCACGTCGATGCTCAGCATTGGACTGGTGGGTACTGACAGACAGGAAAGCACTTGCAGGCTGCTGGCCAACCGTCTGCTCTGTTTCTCCATGCTGCTCATGCCTGCTAGTGCCTAACCCACCAGATGGCGACCACGTTGGAACAGCCACCTCATCATCCAAAACATCATCCAGTTCAACCAAAGCTCTGGAACCCATAACCATAAGTGACTCTTCTGGACCCTCCACCTGGCCACGAAACACCTCTGTAGTTGACTGGTGGTGATGTTGATTGGTGGTGACACAAGCTCCCAGTTGTGATGGATTACTGGATGAAGAAAACACAGGGGCCATTTCTGTCACCACAGAACCCACCACTTATTGGGAGCTTGGTCCCATGGTCTCCTCCAATGCCTCATCCCAATCCTTCTGCACATCCCTCTCATCGACATAGGTGTGCTTAAATTCTGGAGGAGAGTACTGGGAGGAAGAAACCTCGTCAAGAGAAGCAGCTGCGGTCGGGGTCTGCTCATGAGGAACCTGGCCACTACTGGTGCTGCTGCCACTAGCTTCAAGTTCCTCAGACTGGGTAGAGGGTTCCTGTTCGAAATAATCAACAACTCTGTTCGCCTGCTGCTCTGTCAAAATTTTCCTGCGCGCGAACAGAGGGAAGACATCTCTGATCAGGGGGGAACGCTTCCTGCTGCAGCTGCCACCCTCAACCTGATCACATACTTGACGTGATCCACCAACACCACCATCACTCCATTTTCTTTTAGGAGTGGCAGGAAATTGCTGCTGCTCTCGCTCCATTGTTTCGGGGCCAAAAAAGTTTATTGGGGAAGGGGTATGAGCGACAGAACCAAAGTAAAATAAATCCACCTAACTTGAACTAAAAAACAGATAAGTAAATAAGGGGGTGAAATAAAGAAAAAAAATCAACAACAAAATAAAGAAAACAAAAAAAAATGAACTTAGAAAACAAACAAAAAAAAACCTTGCACTACACTCAACTAATCAATCACCTAACTCTCTCACTCTGTCAAACACTAAGCCTGCGACCTGGCTGGCTCTCTCTAACCCTCTCCACACAGCAACTACTAGTACACTACACTACAATCTATCACTCAAACTAACAATCTACTGTCACTCTCTCACAAATACACCTAGCTACTACTACTAATAGCTCACATTCAGTCTAATTCTCTCTCACAGTCTTTAAAAAGACTTTTGTTTTATATACAGTCTTTAAAAAGACTATTGTTTTATGTTGAAACAACTAATATGGGTCTGTCTCTCCTCTCTCCAAAACACTAGACTGAAACCCACAAGCTTCGTGACTATCACACCTCTCTTATATACAAATTGGGTGGGATAGCTGATGATAGGTAGCTAGGAGCTGGTTGCTAACGTAGGATTGGTTGGTTTTTGTTAAGACTCTAATTGGTGCAGAAATTCAGATTTTAATGCAGAAATCAGCGTGTTTTAAGCTTCTGTGATGGGTCTATCCCTTCCGATCCTTCTGATTGGCTTAAAAATTCTGCCTAACAGCTTTTACACACTTCTGATTGGCTTTTAATTTCCGATGACTCTAAATTCGGACGGACTTCCGCATAGAAATTCCGCTATTTACCGATTACCACTATAGATGTTCCATTCCGGCTCACAGGAACGGAACTGCCAATTTCCGACCGGAATCGCGGAAATCTCAATTCCGCGGAATCTGACGAGCAACCCTAGCACCTACCTATGTGACCGCACGCAGGGTTATATACCAGTCACTGCACCTGTTCCCGGTTCCTGTATGTGTGACAGCTGCACATTTGTAATACCAATCACTGCATACCTGTTCAGTGCACCTGCCTAGCATACCTGTTCAGTGCACCTGCCTACGTGGCCGCACGCAGTGTTATATACCAGTCACTGAACCTGTTCACGGTACCTGTGTGTTTGACAGCTGCACATTTGTAATACCAATCCCTGCATACCTGTTCAGTGCACCTACCTACGTGACCGCACGCAGTGTTATATACCAGTCACTGCACCTGTTCACGGTACCTGTGTATGTGACAGCTGCACATTTGTAATACCAATCCCTGCATACCTGTTCAGTGCACCTACCTACGTGACCGCACGCAGTGTTATATACCAGTCACTGCACCTGTTCACGGTACCTGTGTATGTGACAGCTGCACATTTGTAATACCAATCCCTGCATACCTGTTCAGTGCACCTACCTATGTGACCGCACGCAGTGTTATATACTAGTCACTGCACCTGTTCACGCTACCTGTGTGTGTGACAGCTGCACAATTGTAATACCAATCCCTGCATACCTGTTCATTGCACCTACCTACGTGACCGCACGCAGTGTTATATACCAGTCACTGCACCTGTTCACGGTACCTGTGTGTGTGACAGCTGCACATTTGTAATACTAGTCATTGCATAATTGTTCACAGTACCTGTGTGACCGCACGTTGTTTAATATACCAGTCTGTGCATACCTGTTCACTGCACCTGTGTGACAGCTGCACATTGTATTGTACTACCAGTCACTGCATACCTTTCACTGCACCTGTGTGACTGCACATTGTATTAGTCAAGTCAGTGCATACCTTTCACTTCATCCCCCCAGATATGGACAAAACAACAGGCAGAGGCAGAGCCAGATGCAGACCCAGAGGCAGGCCACCCAGCAGGTCTGTTCAAGGTCGTGCTGACGTGATTTCGTGCGACCCTGGACCGAAGTATAGTGCTCAGGAAGAAGGCATGTCCCATCAACTCCCAAGATTGTCAGGAGTCACACTGGTGCAGCTCTCCTGGCTGCTCTTAACAACATGGCAATGTTGTGTGTGACAATGGCAGCAATCTCATTTCGGCTTTGAATTTGGGAAAGTTGACACATGTACCCTGCATGGCACATGTGCTGAATCTAATAATTCAGAGATTTGTGTGTAAGTACTCAGGCTTGCAGGATGTCCTGAAGCAGTCCAGGAAGGTGTGTGAGCATTTCAGGCGGTCTTACACGGCCATGGCACGCTTGGCCGATATTCAATGGAGAAACAACTTGCAGGTGAGGCGCTTGATTTGCGATAGCCCGACTCGCTGGAATTCAACGCTCCTGATGCTTAACCACCTGCTACAACAGGAGAAAGCCGTCAACCACTACAGTAAAAGGACATGCTCTGGGGAGATGGGGATCAGCCCCGTTTCTATGGGCGTGCGATGCGTGCAATCGCCCGGGGCACTGTATTGTTGCGGCCTGAGGGGGGCGCTGTGGCGGTGGGAGCCGGTATAATAGTAATAACTCACCTTCCTTCAGCAGAATAGCCGATCTCGTCCCACGCTGCTTCAATGTACTTCCTTTCTCGGCATCTGTCTCAGTAACAGCGCCCCCTGTGTTGATGTTCCGCATGTCAACACAGGGGGAGCTGTTACTGAGACAGATGCCGGGAAAGGAAGTACATTGAAGCAGCGTGGGATGAGGTCGGCTATTCTGCTGAAGAACAAGGTGAGTTATTACTATTATGCCCGATCCCACCACGCTGCCTGCCCACCTATCTAAGCTATACTGCAGCACTTACCTACCTACCTAATCTATACTGCAGCACCTACCTACCTAACCTATACTGCAGAACCTACCTACCTACCTCATCTATACTGCAGCACCTACCTAATCTATACTGCAGCACCTACCTAATCTATACTGCAGCACCTACCTACCTACCTACCTAATCTATACTGCAGCACCTACCTACCTAACCTATACTGCAGCACCTACCTACCTACCTCATCTATACTGCAGCACCTACCTAATCTATACTGCAGCACCTACCTAATCTATACTGCAGCACCTACCTACCTACCTACCTACCTAATCTATACTGCAGCACCTACCTACCTACCTAATCTATACTGCAGCACCTACCTACCTAATCTATACTGCAGCACCTACCTACCTAATCTATACTGCAGCACCTACCCACCTACCTTATCTATACTGCAGCACCTACCTACCTAACCTATACTGCAGCACCTTCCTACCTACCTAACCTATACTGCAGCACCTTCCTACCTACCTAACCTATACTGCAGCACCTACCTACCCACCTCATCTATACTGCAGCACCTACCTACCTAATCTATACTGCAGCACTTATCTACCTACCTAATCTATACTGCAGCACCTACCTACCTACCTAATCTATACTGCAGCACCTACCTACCTAATCTTTACTGCAGCACCTACCTACCTACCTACCTACCTAATCTATACTGCAGCACTTACCCACCTACCTAATCTATACTGCAGTACCTACCTACCTACCTAATCTATACTGCAACACCTTCCTACCTACCTAACCTATACTGCAGCACCTACCTACCTACCTCATCTATACTGCAGCACCTACCTAATCTATACTGCAGAACCTACCTACCTACCTCATCTATACTGCAGCACCTACCTAATCTATACTGCAGCACCTACCTACCTACCTACCTAATCTATACTGCAGCACCTACCTACCTACCTAATCTATACTGCAGCACCTACCTACCTAATCTATACTGCAGCACCTACCCACCTACCTTATCTATACTGCAGCACCTACCTACCTTCCTACCTAACCTATACTGCAGCACCTTCCTACCTACCTAACCTATACTGCAGCACCTTCCTACCTACCTAACCTATACTGCAGCACCTACCTACCTACCTCATCTATACTGCAGCACCTACCTACCTAATCTATACTGCAGCACTTATCTACCTACCTAATCTATACTGCAGCACCTACCTACCTACCTAATCTATACTGCAGCACCTACCTACCTAATCTTTACTGCAGCACCTACCTACCTACCTAATCTATACTGCAGCACTTACCCACCTACCTAATCTATACTGCAGCACCTACCTACCTAATCTATACTGCAGCACCTTCCTACCTACCTACCTATACTGCAGCACCTACCTACCTACCTCATCTATACTGCAGCACCTACCTAATCTATACTGCAGCACCTACCTACCTACCTAATCTATACTGCAGCACCTACCTACCTAATCTATACTGCAGCACCTACCTACCTACCTAATCTATACTGCAGCACTTACCCACCTACCTAATCTATACTGCAGCACCTACCTACCTAACCTATACTGCAGCGCCTACCTACTTAATATATACTGCAGCACCTACCTACCTACCTAATCTATACTGCAGCACTTACCCACCTACCTAATCTATACTGCAACACCTACCTACCTAATCTATACTGCAGCACCTACCTACCTACCTAATCTATACTGCAGCACTTACCCACCTACCTAATCTATACTGCAACACCTACCTACCTAATCTATACTGCAGCACCTACCTAACCTACACTGCAGTCACTTACCTACCTAACCTATACTGCAGCACCTACTTACCTAACCTACACTGCAGTCACTTACCTACCTAACCTATACTGCAGCACTACTTACCTAACCTATACTGCAGTCACTTACCTACCTAACCTATACAGCAGTTACTTACCTACCTAACCTATACTGCAGTCACTTACCTACCTAACCTATACTGCAGCACCTACTTACCTAACCTACACTGCAATCACTTACCTACCTAACCTATACTGCAGTCACCTACCTATCTAAGATATACTGCAATTACTTACCTACCTTACCTATACCTCAGTCACTTACCTACTTAACCTATACTGCAGTCATTTACCTAACCTATACTGGCACCTACCTATCTAAGCTGTACTGCATTCACCTACCTATCTAACCTGTACAGCAGTCACTTACCTACCTAACCTATACTGCAGTCACCTACCTATCTAACATATACAGCAGTCACTTACCTACCTAACCTATACTGCAGTCACCTACCGATCTAACCTATACTGCAGTCACTTACCTACCTAAACTATACTGCAGTCACCTAGCTATATAACTTATACTGTAGTCACCTACATATCTAACCTATACTGCAGTCACTTACCTACCTAACCTATGCAGCAGACACCTACCTATCTAACCTATACTGGGGGCATCTACCTATCCAACCTATACTGCAGGCACCTAGCTAATTAACATATACTGGTGGCACCTACGTAGCTAACCTATACTGTGGGCACCTATACCTGGCTCCACGGTGGGGGGGGGGGCGATTTTTACACCCTCGCCCTGGGTGAAATTTAGCCTAGAAACTGCCCTGATGTTCTGGCCGAAGTACTGGACACTCATGCGGAATGCCTGCAGGCTCATGTGGCCTTTTGAGGAGGTGACAAACATGGTGAATCGCAGTGAAGGTGCTATCATTGACTTGATCCCATATGTTTTCGTCCTGGAGCGTGCCGTGCGTAGAGTGGTGGATCAAGCTGTGGAGGAGTGTGAACAGGAACAGTTACAGGAACAGGAGGAAGAGTTGTGGGATCAATTCTCAGCAGAACCAGACTTTTCCTCAACACCTGCGGCAGCACAGAGGGGGGAGGAGGAGGAGGAAGAATCGTGTGGGGAAGAGTGCTATAAAAAAATTATTATTATTGCACTCAGATTATGTAGAATTAAGTACAATCCTGCAGCATCAAGCCAATGGGTCACTTGTGCTGACACGTGCGTTCTGTGCTTGTATATGAAGCACAGAGTTGCTTAACAAAGTCAGAATTTTATAAATTTATTTGTGAAATTTATAAATTTTGCTTGTCTTGTAAAGCGCTCTTAAGCCAATTTACTCCCAATCCATGGTTTTACTGTACTCCCTTTTTCTCCACTTTCTTCTCCCCATTCCTTCAAAGTTCTTATTATGCTATTATGGGGATTGCTATATGTTGTTTTTTTCCACATTTGCTTCCCTCTTCCTTTTCTTTTCTCCCTCTTTTTCTTTGTTTACCACTTGGGTTTTCCCTCCCTACATAGACATGTGACCAGCATTTACAGAGCACACAAGTGTACATGAGTGAGTTTCCTGCAGGTGCCACTAGATGGCACTGTTCATTGATATCTTCCTCTCTGCTTTACACTTGACTGTTTGCATCTCCAGTTGGCATGCTGTGGTAAGTGACTAAATATAATGACCTCTTGGTTGAGACATGGCTCCCCTATTGGGTTATTTACAAGTATATTTGATAAAGTCACATAAATTGTAACCAAAGGTAATACAAAGAATTTAAGGCACCTTTAAACAGAGGGAGTCTTAAATATCATACGCCCAAATCTGAATGTGAGATCGAGATTTCTCAATCGATTGGTACAAGGAGTGACAACTTCAGGACTACTATTTAAAAATAATGTATTTATATATAAATAAAGTTATTAGAACAATAGCAAATTGAATTACTGCTCCTTACAAAATACACAAAATACTTCTTAATATAAGCTCAATACGAACGTCAGAGCAAAATTTACCACAAGATGTTAATGGGTAAGTCCATAAATCACAAGTAGGCCGTGCAATCACCAAATAATATACATTTTACCACTACTGTAATTTAATGCACGATTTAGAACAAGGGAAAAGAGACTTGTCCTATCTAAGGAACTCTACTATGCAACCATAACATAGCATACATTTCACTTTGCTACAAACACTTAATCATAAAGTAAAATCCAGTTTGAAAACAAAGAAGGAAAACAGAAATGACCTGATCTGTTCTAAACAATTTTTTATCACTCAAACATTATTTTCCCATTAAAGGAGTCATCAGGGGAAAAAGGATAAAATAAGTGGTACTTACCGGGGGCTTCCTCCAGCTCCAAGCTCCCAGGATGTCCCTCGCCGCAGCACTCCCCGCAGCCGTTCGCCGCAGGTCTTGTCTTTTATCCAATTGAAATTTATATTTACCAATCATATGGGATATGAGATCCTGCCGGGCCTATGGTATCACCCCAATCTCTCCCTCTCTGGAGCCTCTTAGGTGTGAGTGTATGTGAGAGTCTATGAGTCCTGTTGTTTAAGATTGCGAGAGTGTCTTTTGCAGTGACCGTGTCTCCTAATATATCCCTCATTTCTATCTAAGACTCAACCCCGGGGATTACTTTCTATCCAAATGGAGTTGAAGGGTGTTAAACTATCATCAGGTAATCTAAATATTCCCTTAAATATTAACTACCTTTCTTTGAACACGTAATGTCCTCCATTACCTGCAGATGGCAATATTGACTTAAATATCATGATTGTGATATATCCTAGCAGATGGCACTATTGCTTTAAATATCATGATCTGAGAATATACAAAAACAACTAAATAACCTCTGACCCTTCAAAGTTACACTTATACGCATTACTTCGTGTTCGCATACAAACTTTTTTTAATATCTATTTTATGGGGTATATTACTGTTATTTTTGCAATTATGGGCTTGTAATTAGTGATGGACGCAAAACAGAAAAACATACACCTTTATTTCCAAAAAAAATATTGTCACCATACTCTTATGGAAATATTTATTATTTTAAACGTTGCAATAACCGGGACAAATGGCCAAATAAAATGTGTAGGTTTTGTCCACAGTAGAACATTTTATTTTAAAACTATAATTGCTGAAAATTGAAAAATAATGATTTTTTCAATTTTTTTCTTATTATTCACATTAAAATGCACTTAGAATAAAATAATTCTTAGCAAAATGTACCACCCAAAGAAAGCCTAATTGGTGGCAGAAAAAACAAGCTATAGATCATTTCTTTGCAATAAGTAGCTATAAAGTTATTGGCGAATTAATGGGAGGAGCGCTGACAGGTGAAAATTGCTCTGGTACAGAAGGAGAAACACCCATTAGAAGGGACGTGGTTATTGTTTTAGTAAAATGGGCACCAGGATATGCCATAAATTATAATTTATAATACTGATATTTATATGTTAAGTAAAACAGACACCAGTGACAGTGATAAAATACTGTTTAATTTACCAGTAGTGTACTACTTTATTCATATAGTAAAGTATCTTAAATAGAAACTCCAGTGAAAATGATGTAATAAAAAAAGTGCTTAATTTTTACTATAATTACCGGATGTATAAATGATTTGGTCAGTGTTTGCCCATTGTAAAATATTTCCTCTGTCTGATTTAGATTATGACATTTATGACATGGTGACATTTTTACTGCTGGCAGGTGGTGTCACTGGAAGGAGATACTGCTTGCTTTTTTGGCAGTTGGAAACCGCTGTTATTTCCCACAATACAACAAGGCTCCCACAGTGTGATGTCAGTACCTCAGTACTGTGAGGCGCTGACATCACACTGTGGGAGGGCTTCCAAAACAAAATCACCCATACAGGGCCCCCTGATGAACTGTTTGAGAAAAGGAATAGATTTCTCATGGGAAAGGGGGTATCAGCTATGAAGTTAGGATGAAGTTCAATTCTTGGTTACAGTTTCTCTTTAAATATTTACCAGTATTTTACTATAATCTAACCTCTCCCTGCTCTCACACAGAACCCTCTCCTGTTGATGCCTAACTATAAAATCCCCCTTGTGGTGCCTAACCCTAAGCCCCCCCCCCTTGTATTGCCTAACCCTAAGACCCCCCTGGCAGTGCCTAACCCCCGTGGCACCTAACCTTAAACCCAGTAGGGCCTAACCTTAATACCCCCTGGAGGGCGCTAACCTTAATCCCCCATTTTGCTTGTGTAATATAAATAAGTATATGATTGTTTATAGTTTTATTTAACATAGAATAAAAAAATGATAATTGGGGAGTCAAAATGCAAACATAAATATTGTTTAATATATAAATTTAAAGGTTTATGAACGATTGATGAAGATTATGAACGATTCTTCTAATGAAGGATCTTAATTGATTGTTTGTGACCTCTAATGGACAAAAATCTCCTAACCAATCCGATCAGATTAATGAAAACGATCCGAATTTCAGTTCAATCCTAGTAATCTGACAAGATTGGTTGGGAGATTTTTTTTCCATTAGTCGTCCCAAACCAGAATTGTTTGTAATCAATTGTTCAGCAAATTGTATCATTAGTAGCCACCTTTAGGAATTTGTTTGTTGTTGGAAAATTATAATTTGTAACATAAGTGAGAATCACGGAAGCTGCTCGTTGTGGAGCAAAAAGTTGAAATGTAAACAATTTTTTTTTTCTGAGAAAGCATAGGGAACAGTTTTAGAAACAATTAGGGCGTGTTCACACTAAGGGCGTTTTCGTTTTTTGTAAGAGCCGGTGATTTTTAAAATCGCCCTAAAAGCGCTTGTGCAATGATTCCCTATGAGAGTGTTCACATCTGAGCGGTTCGATTCCGATCCACTCAGTAAAGCGCTGCCTGTACCATTTGTGGGGCGATTTGCCTCAATAGAAGGTATACGGAAATCGCAAACAGCTTGAAAAAGCGCTTTGTATAGCGATTTCCCCAGCACTTTCATGAATAAATACATTGAATGTATTCATTTTCGGGTGAAAGAGTTCACTTCCTGAATGATGCCAGGAAGTGAAAAAACAAATCGCTCCGCAAAAGCGCTTAGAAAAGTGGTTTACAAAAAATTGCAACGTGCAGATAAGAGCTCAGGGTGCTAAAAAAATTGCGCACAAAAAAACGCAAGCGATGTGAACAAGGCCTATACAGTTTTAGAAAAGATTATTTGTTAACTAAGGGGTTATTGTAATCAATATGGTATGGAAAGGAAAGTTAAAAATCAAACGATATAGTTGTTTAATATTTACATGGTGCCGATGGAGGAAAGATTTGCATTGATGTGAATGAGGTGCCCTTATACAATAGGAACCATTATTATTTCTGTGTATAACCTATCAATGCGTTCCTGGTGTTTGCTTGTGTAAGCTACAATCCTTCTAATCACAAGATGAAGGAGGCAGGCAAAAGGTGCCTTCCCCAAAATGGCCAAATACAGGGGCGTAGGAATAGGCCCTGCAGCCCCTGCGCCCGCGGGGGGGCCCGGCCCCCCCCTGGGGCCCGCTTGGGGCCGTTTTGTGGGTGCTGGAGGGGTGGCAGCATGAGGGGAAAGCCTTGCCCACAGTCGGCGGGGAGAGGGGTAGTTCCCCCCTCTCCCTCACCTCGGGGCTCTCCCCTCTGTGCTCCCCTCCAGCTCGTAAGTGTCTGTGGGGCTGTGGTGGGCAGCGAGCGGCGGGCAGATACATACCTGCTTCCGTGCGTTCCATCGGAGACTTCTCCCTCTAGCGGCTGACGTCACTTCCGGAAGTGACGTCAGCCGCTAGAGGGAGAAGTCTCCAATGGAACGCACGGAAGCAGGAATGTATCTGCCCGCCGCTCGCTGCCCACCACAGCCCCACATTACTGCTGCCCTCATTACGATTTTCAGGTGTCTGCTGCCCTCATTACGATTTTCAGGTGTCTGCTGCCCACATTACGATTTTCAGGTGTCTGCTGCCCTCATTACGATTTTCAGGTGTCTGCTGCCCACATTACGATTTTCAGGTGTCTGCTGCCCACATTACGATTTTCAGGTGTCTGCTGCCCACATTACGATTTTCAGGTGTCTGCTGCCCTCATTACGATTTTCAGGTGTCTGCTGCCCACATTACGATTTTCAGGTGTCTGCTGCCCACATTACGATTTTCAGGTGTCTGCTGCCCTCATTACGATTTTCAGGTGTCTGCTGCCCTCATTACGATTTTCAGGTGTCTGCTGCCCACATTGTGATTTTCAGGTGTCTGCTGCCCACATTACGATTTTCTGGTGTCTGCTGCCCTCATTACGATTTTCTGGTGTCTGCTGCCCTCATTATGATTTTCTGGTGTCTGCTGCCCACATTACGATTTTCAGGTGTCTGCTGCCCACATTACGATTTTCAGGTGTCTGCTGCCCTCATTACGATTTTCAGGTGTCTGCTGCCCTCATTACGATTTTCAGGTGTCTGCTGCCCACATTACGATTTTCAGGTGTCTGCTGCCCACATTGCGATTTTCAGGTGTCTGCTGCCCACATTGCGATTTTCTGGTGTCTGCTGCCCACATTACGATTTTCTGGTGTATGCTGCCCACATTAGGATTTTCTGGTGACTGCTGCCCACATTGCGATTTTCTGGTGACTGCTGCCCACATTGCGATTTTCTGGTGACTGCTGCCCACATTGCGATTTTCTGGTGACTGCTGCCCACATTACGATTTTCTGGTGAACACTGCCCACGTTACGATTGTCTGGTGAATGCTGTCCACGTTACGATTTTCTGGTGAACGCTGCCCACATTACGATTTTCTGGCCCACATTACGATTTTCTGGTGAACACTGCCCAAGTTACGATTGTCTGGTGAATGCTGTCCATGTTACAATTTTCTGGTGAACTCTGCCCACATTACGATTTTCTGTCCCACATTACGATATTCTGGTGAACGCTGCCCACATTACGATTGTCTGGTAAATGCTGCCCACGTTACAATTTTCTGGTGACTGCTGCTCACGTTACTATTTTCTGGTGACTGGTGCCCACATTACGATTTTCTGGTGAACTCTGCCCACATTATGATTTTCTAAAGGCCCACATTACGATTTTCTGGTGAACTCTGCCCACATTACGATTTTCTGGCCCACATTACGATTGTCTGGTAAAATGCTGCCCACTTTACAATTAATTTACAGTGAAACGCTGCCCCATTACGATTATTTGGCACCTATGGGGGGGGCCCCATCCAAATATTCGCAGGGGGGCCCAGTGATTTCTAGTTACGCCCCTGGCCAAATATATCCAAAACAGTTTTGCAGGATTGTTGATCATTTCTGACGACCCCTGATGCCGGTGTCATTTACACGTTCAGACACCAGAGGGCGCAAAGCAAGAAAGAAAAAATATGCTTTGCATGAAATAGCCAATTAACGTTTTCATTGTTTTACGCTTTGATCCAGACAATAGTACAAATGACAACATGAAGCTATGTGGTTGCTGTGCGCTACCCAAGCACTTTTGTTTAAAAGCCTTTCCTAGACTAAGATATATTTTTTCACGTATCCCTTGTTTTCAATGTACTTCCAAATACCTACCAATAGGGGTCGCTGCTGCATCATTTATTACACTTCATGAAACACGGCAGTAGATCTGCATTATACTTACGGATAACAAATAGCTGCTCTGAATACACACAAGACCTGGACAAAGGCCTTTGTATGAACAGGGGGCAGGCATCTTGTTACCAAGCGTACTAAGGTACAAGATAAATGAAACAAATCCATAGAAGATGTTTGGATAGCAGGAGTATGAACAGAAGTCTGATGCTGTAAATTAGACTGACCGATCTGCCCTCTATTAAGCCAATGTTTATTTATGGCATGGTATGGTGGGGTGGCAATAGGGAACGCATAGGTTATGCCTGCATCCGGCTCTCTGACCCTCTGTGCCTAGGAGTCCACCAGGTGCCCTCCTTGCAGGGGCATAACTACAAATCTTTGGTCAAAACTTTGATGGGGTCTGCTAATGTTCACAACCCATCCATTGCCCCCCATTGTAGACCATCACAGCCTGAGGGCCCATCTCACATGGGTCATAAAACAAGTGTAGCCATCAGGGTCTTCACACCCATAACATGTGTAGCAACACCTGATATGGAGTAGCAGAGAAAGGGAAGGTTAGTAGTTGGGGCTCCCAGGGCAGTTTCTAGGCTAAATTGCACCCAGGGCGAGGGTGTAAAAAGGGTACCACTTCCAGCCCCATCCCCGTGGACTCGTGATGAACCCTTACTCTTTAGGGAAAGTCACACAGCCACCGATCAGGAGTAGATCTGCCTGCTTACTAGTGACCAGCTGATCATCCAGGAGGAATCGGGGCCAGGAAAACACACAGGCGAAGAAAGCCGACTCTTCCATGAGCACTGCGCACTGACAGCCTGCAGTACCGCTGCAGGACATCAGGTGTTATTACGTGGTGGTGACGTGATGATGACTTGACGTCTGACGCAGGCAGCCTAGGAGGAGACAAGAAAGGTGATCGTGCTGGTAATCTTCTTTCATCTTCCATTTGGCTGCACCGCACGTCAACAGCTCCATACCGGTTATGTCCTTCTGCCTGCACCCCGCTTCTTCTACTTACCAGTCTGCGCCCAGGGCGGTCGCCCTGCCCTCACTGCCCAAGAAACGGCCCTGGGGGCTCCCACACATCTCTGGGCCCACCTTGCAATCGCATAGGCTGCACCACCCTAGTTGCATCCCTGCCCCCTTGAATGGCTACATTAGCTCTTTATTGCTGCCATAGTAATGCCTTCCAACTGTCCCGATTTTGGCAGGAATGTCCACAGGACGTGAGTGCCTTGATGTAGCGTGGGACCACCCCTTCGCCCTTGTGATTCGATGCAGAGTGAGCAGCAGCAGAAAGATCACAGCTGCACACCGAACCGGCTGTAATCATAGTCTGGGGGATGCGCCTCAAGTTCACATCACCCCGCAACAGGCTATCATCACAATTGTCTCACCGTGTGGCTAATTTAGTGACGCTGGAAGTGTGTGGAGAGGGGAGTAATTTACCAATATGCTCCAAATTCTTCATATTGGGGAAGAAGAGTGTAACCCGATTTATCCGTTAGCACTGGGCTCCGGCTGAGAGGATTCCACCAGACACTGACTCAGATGAAATTATCAAAAATGTATTTGTGACCTAACGGTGGTCACTGGTGACTTCAATCAACCCGTAACACTTCAACAACACAATACACCTCCCTTACAAATCACAGGTCAAAATACACAATCTCCTAGTCTTCACAGCCAGTGCACCGGCGGTAAATGCTGCGGAATAAAAAGGTTAAGTTACATACAAATTATCTATGAAAGTTGAGCTACAAAGGTCTTCTTGTACAACAATCAATCACTTTACAGCTGTCATGATCGGTGTCAGCACGCAGAGAGAATCTGATCATTGGCGATCTGCAGTATCACCAAGAATGCAGATATATACCCGATTATTGATGATCTGCAGTATCACCGATAATCCGATATATTGCTAACCTCTGGACACCAGCAAAAGAAAACAATAAAGACAGTAATAAATCAGATAGTGTGGAAATGTCCACCACACGGTAATTCCTCAGAGGTTCCTTACCTCTGAATGGGAACCCCGTGAGTGAGATCCTCTAACCAGGCTGAGTGAGGAATCTCGACCCCCAGCAGTAATCGTCTGCTTGGGGCAGGCGTCTCGGAGAGGCAAGCCTCAGAGATAACCCTCCAGTGGGAGACGTTCCACTGAAGGGAGAAAGGTCAGACAGGCAAGGGTTCAGCAACAGAGATGACGGCAGCAGTACAGGAGCGGAAGGCAGAAGAGTAATCGATAAACAGGCAGAGGTCGGCAACAAGGATCAGATAGGCAAAGGTACAAGATCAGCTGGAGATAGAGTAGTCAGGGATAGCAAAAGGTCAAAACACAGATCAATATACAACAATATTCCTAAGCTAAGGTGTGAAATCCTTAGTATTAACACCAGGGAACTGCACTAAGGTCTGAGCGCTAACACAGCATGTGTATTCACGACAGCAGACAACTTGCTACTGACAAGCAAGTCCCATATGTAGCCAGAAGGCTCCCCAGCGCCGCCCCAGAGCCTCAGCCAATCCACAGCCTCGCTGGAGTCAGCTGACCGGCCTGGTCAGATGACTCCCCTCCTCAAAGAATAAAGCTCTTGTCTCCTCGTCAGGCGGAGACTATTGGCCGGCGAGGGGGACCCCACATGGAGTGAGCGTACGGCGGAGTCCGTCGGGCATGCGGACTCCGCCGGGCATGCGGACTCTGCCGTCCGCATTGCCCCGCTCTGAGATGCGCCACATGGAGGAGGCTGAGAAGCGGAGCCCGCTGCCACGTGCGTGCTGGCAGCGGGTCCGCCAGCCCTTACAACAGCATATTTACATCACAGTACCACTGTTGGGGCATGGGCTGGAAAAGGGGGTGGTCTACTGAGCAATTTCAGTTCCTAAACAGTTCTCAGTCCCTTGCAACCAAGTCCAAGCTGTATTGCTCAGCAAAACCTTGGTGGAACTCGTGACAGTTCTTTAAAGATGGTAATGTATAGTTGCACAGTTCGTTGGTTAATCCCAAAAGGATATTCACCTTGCTCAAAGATATAAAGTGACCAATGCACCCAGCTATGCCACCCAAATTACTCTCCCACAATATAACTCTCTTTTAGTGCACTTTGACTTTTAGGCTGAATAAGCTCTAATTTAGAGTTGTTGCAAAACTTGTACTTCAAGTAAGTTAACTCTGTGTCTTGGTCAGTTCACTTCTTACTGTAGCACACATAGTATCACAAGACGCAATGCAACTCCTCCTCTTTTCACTTATCTTCTTTAATACTAACAGGTTCTCTTTACTCTCACAGCCAGAGCAGGGACAAGGTCCTCCAGCACCCAAGGCTGAGACACCAAAGTGCGCCCCTCCATTCCTCCCACCCCAGCCGTCACACACTGATTGCTATTAGACTAAGAGGGCCACAGGGCCCACAACCTCCCCAACACCTTAACCACTTGCCGACCGCACGCTTATACCGTGCGTCGGCAAAGTGGCAGCTGCAGGACCAGCGACGCAGTACTGCGTCGCCAGCTGCAGGCTGATTAATCAGGAAGCAGCCGCTCGCGCGAGCGGCTGCTTCCTGTCAAATCACGGCGGGGGGCTCCGTGAATAGCCTGCGGGCCACCGATGGCGGCTCGCAGGCTAAATGTAAACACAAGCGGAAATAATCCGCTTTGTTTACATTGTACGGCGCTGCTGTGCAGCAGCGCCGTAAGGCAGATCGGCGATCCCCGGCCAATCAGCGGCCGGGGATTGCCGCCATGTGACAGGGGACGTCCTGTCACTGGCTGCACAGGACGGATAGCGTCCTGTGCAGCCCCGATCACCAGGGGGCCAGGTAGGAGAGGGGGGAAGCGAAATTTCGCCGCAGAGGGGGGCTTTGAGGTGCCCCCCCCCCCCCGCCAGCCACACGCAGGCAGGAGAGATCGGACCCCCCCAGCACATCATCCCCCTAGTGGGGAAAAAAGGGGGGTGATCTGATTTCTCTGCCTGGTGTTTGATCTGTGCTGGGGGCTGTAGAGCCCACCCAGCACAGATCACATAATTCAATGCTGGTCCTTAAGGGGGGGGTAAAGGGTGGGTCCTCAAGTGGTTAATATCTAGTTATCTGGCTTGCAGTCACTGCTATGTATCCCCTTTTCTTATTTCTTTCTGCTTCATACACAATTAGGAATGACAACTGAATGAATTGTGCGCCCCCTCCTACACTGCGCCCTGAGGCTGGAGCCTCTCCAGCCTATGCCTCGGCCAGGCCCTGCTCACAGCCTTAGTAGTTTCTGGTTTCTTTAGGACCGTGTACTCAGATAATATGCACAAATCACACTTTGGTTCACTTCTTGTATCAAACTCTTAGTACCACTTCAGAACATAGCACAGAAGAACACATGAACTTGACTTGAAACGGACTTGACAGGAACAATGTCTCTATAACAGGACTTAATGCAAGCGGGGGGCTGTGTCAGCTCTGTGGGGTACTTATGGAGGCTGCTAATGTCTCTTAGTGACAGCACGGCCTTTATACTCAATACACTTTATATAAGCGGCAGAAGATTTCTTCACTTTAGCAGGGAAGCTCTATCTTGCATCAACAACTGTATCATCAACACAAGGTCTCTTTATCTTTAAAGCTTTTGCACACGAACAGTCTCTAGTAACAGCACTTTGAACAGACTTGGCCTCTTCAGGTTCTGAGTTGCTATATTTCTATCTCAGCAAGCCTCTGCTAAACACTGGCTACTAACTGAACACACACTGTAACTTGTAGTTGGCTCTCAGGCCTAATACTCATCTGGCTGCCTCTCTGTCCAGACCAGCTCGAATGGACTCTGTGCACGCTGCCTCTGGTCTCTGGTCACTACCTGGCCGGGTTGCCTCTGCCTTACTTGCTCCACTGTAGTCTCTGCGTGGCCGCCGGGTCCCCTCTTAGTCTCCGGGGTGACTGCTGCGGCCTTCCTCTCTCGTGGCCTCCTTTTCCCGCCCCTCACCGCTGCCTCCTGTCTCTCCAAGTTCCACTCTCTCTCGCTCTCTGGCGCTCTCTGGATGGTTCTAGCCAGTTCCCTCCGGCTACACCCTTCTAGCTCTGACCCTCTGCTCCTGCGCTGTAGCTTCCGACAGGCCGTGCGGGGCTTCTGGAAAGTTCCACTGCTCTATGTGCTTTGGTCGCTTAGCAACAGTCTATGCGACCATTACAATGCCTCCACTCCTCTCCCATGCGCTGTTTTGCTTCCACAGGCGAAACTTAGCTTTAGATGCTAAAGTTACCTCACACATAGAAATACATTAGCGAAACTTTTGGGACCCTCTTTTAGAGGATTATAAGAGTTCAAGGGAGAACCACTAGACACCAGGGAACTGTAAAAGGAACTGGCAAAGAACCACCGGACACCAGGGAAACCATATTGGGGAGGGAGAACCGGTAGGTTCCCAGGAAATAAATAGGAGTGGGAGAATAACCAGACACCAGCGAACTGTATAAGGAAGGTAGAGAATAGCAGGGAACTGTATAAGGGAGGGAGGGAGGACCACTAGACACCAGGGAAAAGTATAAGGGAGGGGGGTGGGCCACTAGACTCCAGGGAACTGTATAAGGGATGGAGTGAGAACCATTAGCCACCAGGGAGTTGTATAAGGGAGGGAGGGAGAACTACTAGACACCAGGGAACTGTATAAGGGAGGAGGACCACTAGACACCAAGGAAGTGTATAAGGGAGGGGGAGTGGACCACTAGACACCAGGGACCTGTATAGGGGACGTCTGCATATACAATTGCGGCGTTGCAAGGGCATGTCTTAGTGTCTGTTTATCCTGGCTCCAAAAGTTTGGAGGTATGCCACAGTTATAATGACCATCTCTGTATCTGGTTTGCCTAGTTGTAATCATTAAGACAATGTTGCCTTTCCCATGTTTACACCTTTCCCAGGCATCAGGGTTTGGTGATCGATATCATGGAGGAAAAACGTTTTAGCCATTTATTTAGGAAAGGGTTCTTTACAGTAAGAGTGATAAAGATGTGGAATGCATTGCCACAGGATGTCGTTATGGCAAACTCTATACCTGCATTTAAAGGGGGCTTAGATGCTTTCCTTGCGTTGAAAGACATCCATGGCTACAATTACTAGGTTATGCCTAATGATGTTGATCCAGGGATTTTATCTGATTGCCATCTGAAGTCAGGAAGGAATTTTTCCCTTTTGGGGCTAATTGGACCATGCCTTGTGGGGGTTTTTTCGCCTTCCTCTGGATCAACAGGGGTATGTGGGGGACGGGCTGGAGTTGTACTTTGTACTGGTTGAACTCGATGGACGTATGTCTTTTTTCAACCAAAATAACTATGTAACTATGTAACTATGTAACTATCACTGCAAGGGGTCCCACTGTAAAATTAAAACTGAGGCCCTTCACTCTGTAGCTATGATGCTGCCACCATACCCTAACCTGCCTCTTTTTTAGCTCCCACAGTCTGTACAGGACTTTTTGTAAAAGCTCATCTGCTGATACTTAACCACTTTGCCGACCGCGCACTCATAACGCGCGTCGGCAAAGTGGCAGCTGCAGGACCAGCGACGCAGTATTGCGTCGCCAGCTGCAGGCTGATTAATCAGGAAGCAGCCGCTTCCTGTCAATTCACGGCGGGGGGCTCCGTGAATAGCCTGCGGGCCGCCGATGGCGGCTCGCAGGCTAAATGTAAACACAAGCGGAAATAATCCGCTTTGTTTACATTTGTACGGCGCTGCTGCAATCAGCGGCCGGGGATCGCCGCCATGTGACAGGGGACGTCCCATCACTGGCTGCACAGGACGGATAGCGTCCTGTGCAGCCCGGATCTCCAGGGGGGGCCAGGTAGGAGAGGGAGGGGGAGGATTTCGCCGCGGAGGGGGGCTTTGAGGTGCCCCCCCCCCGCAACACCCGCAGGCAGGAGCGATCAGACCCCCCCAGCACATCATCCCCCTAGTGGGGAAAAAAGGGGGGCGATCTGGTCGCTCTGCCTGCACGCTGATCTGTGCTGGGGGCTGCAGAGCCCACCCAGCACAGATCAGCTACAACAGCGCTGGTCGTTAAGGGGGGGTAAAGGGTGGGTCCTCAAGTGGTTAATAAACACAAGCCCCCGAAAAAAGGCTATGGAGAGGGGAGTAGGAGTAGCATGCAGAACCACTGATGCATGGGCCCAGGTATGGGGATAGAAGAGGAGCATGGAGAGGGGAGTAGGAGAAGCATGCAGAACCACTGATGCATGGGCCCAGGTATGGGGTAGAAGAGGAGCATAGAGAGGGGAGTAGGAGTTGCATGCAGAACCACTGATGCATGGGCCCAGGTATGGGGATAGAGGAGGAGCATGGAGAGGAGAGTAGGAGTAGCATGCAGAGCCACTGATGCATGGGCCCACGTATGGGGATAGAAGAGGAGCATGGAGAGGAGAGTAGGAGTAGCATGCAGAGCCACTGATGCATGGGCCCAGGTATGGGGTAGAAGAGGAGCACGGAGAGGAGAGTAGGAGTAGCATGCAGAGCCACTGGTGCATGGGCCCAGGTATGGGGATAGAAGAGGAGCATGGAGAGGAGAGTAGGAGTTGCATGCAGAACCACTGATGCATGGGCCCAGGTATGGGGTAGAAGAGGAGCACGGAGAGGAGAGTAGGAGTAGCATGCAGAGCCACTGGTGCATGGGCCCAGGTATGGGGATAGAAGAGGAGCATGGAGAGGAGAGTAGGAGTTGCATGCAGAACCACTGATGCATGGGCCCAGGTATGGGGATAGAAGAGGAGCATAGAGAGGGGAGTAGGAGTAGCATGCAGAACCACTGATGCATGGGCCCAGGTATGGGGATAGAAGAGGAACATGGAGAGGAGAGTAGGAGTAGCATGCAGAGCCACTGATGCATGGGCCCAGGTATGGGGATAGAAGAGGAACATGGAGAGGAGAGTAGGAGTAGCATGCAGAGCCACTGATGCATGGGCCCAGGTATGGGGATAGAAGAGGAACATGGAGAGGAGAGTAGGAGTAGCATGCAGAACCACTGATGCATGGGCCCAGGTATGGGGATAGAAGAGGAGCATAGAGAGGAGAGTAGGAGTAGCATGCAGAGCCACTGATGCATGGGCCCAGGTATGGGGTAGAAGAGGAACATGGAGAGGAGAGTATGAGTAGCATGCAGAGCCACTGGTGCATGGGCCCAGGTATGGGGATAGAAGAGGAGCATGGAGAGGAGAGTAGGAGTAGCATGCATAGCCACTGATGCATGGGCCTAGGTATGGGGATAGAAGAGGAGCATAGAGAGGGGAGTTGGAGTAGCATGCAGAACCACTGATGCATGGGCCCAGGTATGGGGATAGAAGAGGAGCATAGAAAGGGGAGTAGGAGTAGCATGCAGAGCCACTGGTGCATGGGCCCAGGTATGGAGTAGAAGAGGAGCATGGAGAGGAGAGTAGGAGTAGCATGCAGAGCCACTGATGCATGGGCCCAGGTATGGGGTAGAAGAGGAACATGGAGAGGAGAGTAGGAGTAGCATGCAGAGCCACTGGTGCATGGACCCAGGTATGGGGTAGAAGAGGAGCATGGAGAGGAGAGTAGGAGTAGCATGCAGAGCCACTGATGCATGGGCCCAGGTATGGGAATAAAAGAGGAGCATAGAGAGGGGAGTAGGAGTAGCATGCAGAGCCACTGGTGCATGGGCCCGGGTATGGGGTAGAAGAGGAGCATGGAGAGGAGAGTAGGAGTAGCATGCAGAGCCACTGATGCATGGGCCCAGGTATGGGGATAGAAGAAGAGCATAGAAAGGGGAGTAAGAGTAGCGTGCAGAGCCACTGATGCATGGGCCCAGGTATGGGGATAGAAGTGGAGCATGAAGAGGAGAGTAGGAGTAGCATGCAGAGCCACTGATGCATGGGCCCAGGTGTGGGGATAGAAGAGGAGCATGGAGAGGAGAGTAGGAGTAGCATGCAGAGCCACTGATGCATGGGCCCAGGTATGGGGTAGAAGAGGAGCATGGAGAGGAGAGTAGGAGTAGCATGCAGAACCACTGATGCATGGGCCCAGGTATGGGGATAGAAGAGGAACATGGAGAGGAGAGTAGGAGTAGCATGCAGAGCCACTGATGCATGGGCCCAGGTATGGGGATAGAAGAGGAACATGGAGAGGAGAGTAGGAGTAGCATGCAGAGCCACTGATGCATGGGCCCAGGTATGGGGATAGAAGAGGAACATGGAGAGGAGAGTAGGAGTAGCATGCAGAACCACTGATGCATGGGCCCAGGTATGGGGATAGAAGAGGAGCATAGAGAGGAGAGTAGGAGTAGCATGCATAGCCACTGATGCATGGGCCTAGGTATGGGGATAGAAGAGGAGCATAGAGAGGGGAGTTGGAGTAGCATGCAGAACCACTGATGCATGGGCCCAGGTATGGGGATAGAAGAGGAGCATAGAAAGGGGAGTAGGAGTAGCATGCAGAGCCACTGGTGCATGGGCCCAGGTATGGAGTAGAAGAGGAGCATGGAGAGGAGAGTAGGAGTAGCATGCAGAGCCACTGATGCATGGGCCCAGGTATGGGGTAGAAGAGGAACATGGAGAGGAGAGTAGGAGTAGCATGCAGAGCCACTGGTGCATGGACCCAGGTATGGGGTAGAAGAGGAGCATGGAGAGGAGAGTAGGAGTAGCATGCAGAGCCACTGATGCATGGGCCCAGGTATGGGAATAAAAGAGGAGCATAGAGAGGGGAGTAGGAGTAGCATGCAGAGCCACTGGTGCATGGGCCCAGGTATGGGGTAGAAGAGGAGCATGGAGAGGAGAGTAGGAGTAGCATGCAGAGCCACTGATGCATGGGCCCAGGTATGGGGATAGAAGAAGAGCATAGAAAGGGGAGTAAGAGTAGCATGCAGAGCCACTGATGCATGGGCCCAGGTATGGGGATAGAAGTGGAGCATGGAGAGGAGAGTAGGAGTAGCATGCAGAGCCACTGATGCATGGGCCCAGGTGTGGGGATAGAAGAGGAGCATGGAGAGGAGAGTAGGAGTAGCATGCAGAGCCACTGATGCATGGGCCCAGGTATGGGGTAGAAGAGGAGCATGGAGAGGAGAGTAGGAGTAGCATGCAGAGCCACTGATGCATGGGCCCAGGTATGGGGTAGAAGAGGAGCATAGAGAGGGGAGTAGGAGTAGCATGCAGAGCCACTGATGCATGGGCCCAGGTATGGGGTAGAAGAGGAGCATAGAGAGGGGAGTAGGAGTAGCATGCAGAGCCACTGATGCATGGGCCCAGGTATGGGGTAGAAGAGGAGCATGGAGAGGAGAGTAGGAGTAGCATGCAGAGCTCTGGTGCATGGGCCCAGGTATGGGTAGAAGAGGAGCATAGGGAGGGGAGTAGGAGTAGCATGCAGAGCCACTGATGCATGGGCCCAGGTATGGGGTAGAAGAGGAGCATGGAGAGAAGAGTAGGAGTAGCATGCAGAGCCACTGGTGCATGGGCCCAGGTATGGGGATAGAAGAGGAGCATAGAGAGGGTAGGATGAGTGGCATGCAGACCCCACTGAGACAGGTGCCAGTTTATGGGGTAGGAGATGCAAGGTCCTAGGTATGAGGCACACAAGGGGCATGGAGAGGAGGGAGAGCTGTAGTAAGGCCACCACTGATGCAGGGGCAGTTTATGGGTAGGAAAGAGGCATGAAGGGGAAGCATAAATTGCATGTAGACGCCACTGATGCAAGGTCCCAGGTATGAGGCATGAGAGGGGCAGAGGCGTAGCTATGGGTGGGCAAGAGAGGGGGCACATGTCCCTGGGCGCATCACTGTGAGGGCGCTCAGCACAGTCGCTGCATTCCCATGTACAGTGGTGTGAAAAACTATTTGCCCCCTTCCTGATTTCTTATTATTTTGCATGTTTGTCACACTTAAATGTTTCTGCTCATCAAAAACCGTTAACTATTAGTCAAATATAACATAATTGAACACAAAATGCAGTTTTAAATGATGGTTTTTATTATTTAGTGAGAAAAAAAACTCAAAACCTACATGGCCCTGTGGGAAAAAGAAATTGCCCCCTGAACCTAATAACTGGTTGGGCCACCCTTAGCAGCAATAACTGCAATCAAGTGTTTGCGATAACTTGCAATGAGTCTTTTACAGCGCTCTGGAGGAATTTTGGCCCACTCATCTTTGCAGAATTGTTGTAATTCAGCTTTATGGGCTGGTGCACACCGAGCGGCTTTTTGGGCGTTTTCAGATCCACTTGCGGCTGCGGATCTGCTTGGTCAATGTATCTCAATGGGGTGGTGCACACCAGAGCGGGAGGCATTTTGCAGAAACGAAAAATGCCTGGGTGAGGCATTTTTTGGATTGTGGATGCGTTTCTGCCTCAATGTTAAGTATAGGAAAAACGCAAACCGCTCTGAAAAACGGCACTTCAGAGCGGTTTGCCAGGCATTTTTTGTTACAGTAGCTGTTCAGTAACAGCTTTACTGTAACAATACAGGAAATCTATTACACCAAAACCGCTAGACAAAACCGCAAAACGCTAGCTGAAACGCTACAGAAAAAGAAGAAAAAGCGTTTCAAAATCTGCTAGCATTTTGCGGATCTGCTAGCGGTTTTGGGTGTGCACCGGGCCTATTTGAGGGTTTTCTAGCATGAACCGCCTTTTTAAGGTCATGCCACAACATCTCAATAGGATTCAGGTCAGGACTTTGACTAGGCGACTCCAAAGTCTTCATTTTGTCTTTCTTCAGCCATTCAGAGGTGGATTTTCTGGTGTTCTTTGGGTCATTGTCCTGCTGCAGCACCCAAGATCGCTTCAGCTTGAGTTGACAAACAGATGGCCGGACATTCTCCTTCAGGATTTTTTGGTAGACAGTAGAATTCATGGTTCCATCTATCACAGCAAGCCTTCCAGGTCCTGAAGCAGCAAAGCAACCCCAGACCATCACACTACCACCACCATATTTTACTGTTGGTATGATGTTCTTTTGCTGAAATGCTGTGTTACTTCTACACCAGATGTAACGGGACACGCACCCTCCAAAAAGTTCAACTTTTGCCTCGTCGGTCCACAAGGTATTTTCCCAAAAGTCTTGGCAATCATTGAGATGTTTTTTTAGCAAAATTGAGACGAGCCTTAATGTTCTTTTTGCTTAAAAGTGGTTTGCACCTTGGATATCTGTCATGCAGGCCGTTTTTGCCCAGTCTCTTTCTTATGGTGAAGTCATGAACACTGACCTTAATTGAGGCAAGTGAGGCCTGCAGTTCTTTAGATGTTGTCCTGGGGTCTTTTGTGGCCTCTCGGATGAGTTTTCTCTGCGCTCTTGGGGTAATTTTGGTCGGCCGGCCACTCCTGGGAAGGTTCATCACTGTTCCATGTTTTTGCCATTTGTGGATAATGGCTCTCACTGTGGTTCGCTGGAGTCCCAAAGCTTTAGAAATGGCTTTATAACCTTTAACAGACTGATAGATCTCAATTACAGTACTTTTGTTCTCATTTGTTCCTGAATTTCTTTGGATCTTGGCATGATGTCTAGCTTTTGAGGTGCTTTTGGTCTACTTCTCTGTGTCAGATAGCTCCTATTTAAGTGATTTCTTGATTGAAACAGGTGTGGCGGTAATCAGGCCTGGGGGTGACTACAGAAATTGAACTCAGGTGTGATAAACCACAGTTAAGTTATTTTTAAACAAGGGGGGCAATTTCTTTTTCACACAGGGCCATGTAGATTTGGAGTTTTTTTTCACTAAATAATAAAAACCATAATTTAAAACTGCATTTTGTGTTCAATTATGTTATCTTTGACTAATAGTTAACAGTTTTTGATGAGCAGAAACATTTAAGTGTGACAAACATGCAAAAAAATAAGAAATCAGGAAGGGGGCAAATAGTTTTGCACACCACTGTATGTAAGAGGAGGTTTGCTAGCTGCCTGAAGTGTCCCTGCTTATCTCCCTCCCTCTACAGAGGAGTGCAGAAGCATTAATAGCAGCAGAAAAAGCGGGGCACATATGGCTAACTTTGGGGGGGGGGCATATTTGGCTATCTAAAGAAGGGCACATTTGGCTATTTAAAGGGGGCACATCAGGCTATCTGAATGGGGAAAGGGGGCACATTTGCCTATCTAAATGAGGGAAAGGGGGGCACATATGGCTATAAATGCATTGTTTACGATGTATGTTCAGTTAAACCTTATGGCACTGACACAGGTAACGATGGCTGGGGGGAAATGCAACATTATTTAAAATATATATATATTTGAAATATTTTTTTTACAATGGAGCAGAGTGAAGCAGATTGAAGCCCTCACCTGCCTGCATTTTTGCTGGAAAGCTTCACTTCCTGGCACCTGTTTTGGGCAATTGAACTCCAGAGGATGATGATCCAGAGGAAGGTGAAAAACCCTTCCACAGCTTGGACCAGTTAGCCCTAAAAGGGAAAAAAATCCTTTGCTATTTCAGATGGTGATCCCTGGATCAAAATCCCTGGCTCAACATCACCGGGAATGACTTAATATTTATTACCATGTCCTTCAATGCAAGACATCTAAGCCCCCTTAAATGCTGATATACTTTTTTTAAAACATTTGATTAATGTTTCTGCATTCCTAACACATTTCTCTATATTTACATAACCTGCATTTAGGTAATAATCAAAAGGATTTTTTTTCATTGAGCAGTTTTAAAATAGCACTACTGGTAACAAGTGCAGAATGCAAATGTTTCTGGCAAATAACAGCCGTCTGGTGTCTTTATAATTACTACAGTATTCAACTTTTTTTCAAGCCAGATGACATAAACAAAAAAAGTTACAAAAAGAAAGTCCAACATTTTACAAGAATAAAACATTTAAAGCGTACCTGAACTCAGAAGTTCCTCTCTGCTCTAAAAGATACACAACAGCCTAATAACCTTTAAGAAAAACAATTC
This sequence comes from Hyperolius riggenbachi, assembly GCF_040937935.1. Classification (NCBI taxonomy): domain Eukaryota; kingdom Metazoa; phylum Chordata; class Amphibia; order Anura; family Hyperoliidae; genus Hyperolius; species Hyperolius riggenbachi. The sequence goes on from NC_090652.1 coordinate 84,666,444, forward strand.
TTTGTTACAGCTGCTACAAATCCTGCAGTAAATCTGCAGTGTGTCTACTTCCTGTTTTCATAGAAGCAGACATAGGGTTAACATCCTGTGTCCTGTGCATATTAGCTGCTCTGACGAGGCAGCCACCTGACACAGCTGGGAGATTGAATTACAGTTGTGATTAGTCACAGATGAGGGAGAATTAGACAGGCTAAACTCTCTAAATACATACGGGCAGCGGCGTAACCATAGAGGATGCAAGGGATGCAGCTGCAGAGGAGCCCATGGGAGGAGAGTAAGCCACAAAGGGCCTGTAACTTTTCCCTGTGCTGAGAGACTGACAACTAAGGGCATGGAGAGAAAAAGCATTCTGCTCTCTGCACAATTGTTCCAATGACTGCATCTGCTCAGCCACTGATAAGGAATCATACAAAGTTTTGTAGACAAAGATTTGTAGACAGTCCCTATTCAGTGAGGTACTGGGGGCAGTGGGGTGAGACTGACAACTAAGGGTGTGGAGAGAAAAAGCTTTCTGTTCTGTGCACAATTGTTCTAATGACTGCATCTGCTCAGCCACTGATAAGGAATCCTACAAAGTTTTGTAGGCAGTCCCTATTCAGTGTGCAGCAGGTTGTTGTGTACAGCACCCTGCCCACAGCCTCTCCTCGCCCTTCCTCTGTGCTGTTGTGATGCTGCCAGAGAAGTCTTCAGAACCAGTTCTGCGCTGTCAGAAGTGGACAGAGTAAGTGTAATATGAAGCTGAGGCTGGGGTGCACTTATCTGTCAATTTTCTGTGCATCAAGTGTGTCTGTATGTGTGAAAACATGTACGTTTTATCACAGAAGCTAATGTAATTGATAGTGAAAAGTGCGTGCAGTGCTTCCCAGTTGTCTGTTTTTATCTGCATGGGGAAAACACATTCAATTGTGCACGAGCCAACTGAATAACATTGGTTCTCAGTTTACTTGTGCAGAAAGCGAGGGGGGGGGGGCATTTAAAGTTTTGCAGGGGGCCCAGTGATTTTCTAGTTACGCCAATACATACAGGGTGCATTTCTCTGTTTTCCTTCTGTCCTGTGCAAGAGTTCAGGTCCACTGTAACCAATTATGCCTTCCTAGTCCGTCGTCAATTGAACTTTGTAAAGGGATTGTTCTTGAACTGTGGGTTACCGATCCTCATTATAGCCAACTGAGATTTTATGTCAGGTTTCTATTACTAATATAGCATTTCTAGGATCTCAATTTTTTTCTTCTCTGCTTTCGTGATTCCTCAAAATGCATTCATAGTGTATGATATCTGCAGATCCTTATACACACCTTGTTTAACAGACCCTTAAGGCGTGTACACACATGCGACTGTAGTCGTTTGAAACGATCGTTCCCCGATCATTTCAAACGACGATCGTTACAGAAAACACGCAAACGATCATTAAATGTAACGATCAACGACCATAATCGTTTGAAATGAAATTTCCGTCCTGGTGGATTTTTTGTAACGACGATCGTTATAAAAAAAACCTGTGTGTATAGAGATCGGTACAAAACGATCGTTCCCAAACTATAGCACATGCGCAGAAACCATTTATACTTTGTAATTACCAGAGATGTGTATGTGTTTTGTGCTAAAAGTCATATGTTGATGTATATGTGTGTTTGTGTGTATTGATGTGGATGTGAGTATGGTATGTATATGTATGCATATATATATATATATATATATATATATATATATATATATATATATACATACACATATACACACACAAACATATATATATGTGTGTGTGTGTGTGTGTGTGCAGCAACATCTGTAATGATTGAAACCCTTTTATAATATAGCTCTGACGTCATTTCCTCTAATCTACAGAAAGAACATTCGTTTGGCGAACGAACACTGCGCAACTTCCTATTTCCTACAGTCCATCAGCACTGACGTTCTTTCCGTTTTGACAAACGACCTTATGGTTTTGCATAGTTTCCTCCCTCTGACATCTACGTAACATCCTGGATCGTTTGCAAACGAACGATCTTATGGTTGGGTCCTTTTTCTTCAGCAATCTAACGACCATTTCTTCACAGATATGCAAATGATCGTTCGTCGTTTGTTGCGAACGATCGTTATCGCATGTGTGCACGTGGCTTTAGGGCTAAGGAGGGTTGAAATGGCAGGCCATAGCCACTTAAAGAGAAACCGTGACCAAGGATTGAACTTCATCCCAATCAGTAGCCGATACCCCTTTCCCATGAGAAATCTTTTCCTTTTTTCAAACGGATCATTAGTAGAGGTGTACCGAACGGTTCGCCGGCGAACGGTTCCAGGCGAACATTGGGGGTTCGCGTTCGCCTGCGCCAGGCGAACTTTTCCGGAAGTTCGATTCGCCCCATAATGCACTATGAGGGTCAACTTTGACCCTCTGCATCACAGTCAGCAGGCACATTGTAGCCATTCAGGCTACAGTAAGCCCTGGAGCCCCACCCCCCCTTATATAAGGCAGCCTCCGGCGGCCATTACAGTCACTCGTGTGCCTGCTAGAGAGAGGAAAGGGACAGCTGCTGCAGACTTTTTCTCTTAGGGACAGATTAGTTAGGTTCTAGGCTGCTTTGCTTGTTCCTGACTGATTAATATTGCTTTTAAAGCACCCAGCAACAGCTCTTTTCAGAGCTCAACCTGTACATTTTTTTTTCTGACACTTTTGTTGCATGCACAGCCTTGCTAATTGATAGTGTGTGTGCCACTGCCAGCAGCCCAGCACATTCAGTGACTGACTGCCTGTGTGTGTGACAGGGAGCTGCACATTGTACTACCCAGTACTGCATATACCCCAGCAGGGCCGGCCTTTGACCTGAGCGACCTGTGCGATCGCTCAGGGCGCCGGCTTCCAGGGGGCGCTCCTGCCGCCTGGCCGCATGTGTTTTAATTTGGAAGCTGGCAACTGCGCCCCGGCTGTGTCCGTCTCGCTCCGCCCCCCCCCCCCCCCCCCCCGTGCCGCTGCTGGGGGTGATAAGGGGCAAACATGATTGATGCCACCGTGATGGAGGGGGGAGCCGCGGGGAGAGCAGCCCGTCCTCTCCCTCCCTCCTCTCCGGGCGCTCTCCGTGCTCCCCCCTGCAGAGTGCAGACTGCAGCAGTGAGAACAACTCACCTCCCTGGTTCCGATCGCCGGCGCCTCTCACTTGCCGCTGGTCTCCTCTTGTACATTGTCACTGATGCACACTAAACTTCCTGCTTAACAGGAAGTTTACTGTGTATCAGTGACAATGTACAAGAGGAGACCAGCGGCAAGTGAGACACCGTGAGAGGCGCCGGCGATCGGAACCAGGGAGGTGAGTTGTTCTCTCTGGCTCTGCTGCAGTCTGCATCGGAGGGGGGAGCACGGAGGGTGGCCCGGAGAGGAAGGGAGGGAGAAGTCGGGCTGCCCTCCCCGCGGCTCCCCCTCCAGTATGAGGGGAGGGGGGGGGGGCACCTACCTACCTAATCTATACTGGGGGCACCTACCTATCTAGCCTATACTGGGGGGGCAGCTACCTATCTAATCTATACTGGGGGCACCTACCTATCTAGCCTATACTGGGGGGGGGGGGCAGCTACCTATCTAATCTATACTGGGGGGCAGCTACCTATCTAATCTATACTGGGGGGCAGCTACCTATCTAATCTATACTGGGGGCACCTACCTATCTAACCTATACTGGGGGGGCAGCTACCTATCTAATCTATACTGGGGGCACCTACCTATCTAACCTATACTGGGGGGGGCAGCTACCTATCTAATCTATACTGGGGGCACCTACCTATCTAATCTATACTGGGGGCACCTACCTATCTAACCTATACTGGGGGGGGGGGCAGCTACCTATATAACCTATACTGGGGGCAGCTACCTATCTAACCTATACTGGGGGGGGGCAGCTACCTATCTAATCTATACTGGGGGCACCTACCTATCTAATCTATACTGGGGGCAGCTACCTATCTAACCTATACTGGGGGCAGCTACCTATCTAACCTATACTGGGGGCAGCTACCTATCTAACCTATACTGGGGGCAGCTACCTATCTAACCTATACTGGGGGCAGCCACCTATCTAACCTATACTGGGGGCAGCCACCTATCTAACCTATACTGGGGGCAGCTACCTATCTAACCTATACTGGGGGCAGCTACCTATCTATACTATACTGGGGGAACCTACCTATCTAACCTATACTGGGGGGGGCAGCTACCTATCTAACCTATACTGGGGGGGCAGCTACCTATCTAATCTATACTGGGGGCAGCTACCTATCTAATCTATACTGGGGGCAGCTACCTATCTAAACTATACTGGGGGCAGCTACCTATCTAACCTATACTGGGGGCAGCTACCTATCTAACCTATACTGGGGGCAGCTACCTATCTAATCTATACTGGGGGCAGCTACCTATCTAACCTTTACTGTAGGCAGATCCCCCCCTTTAGTGTATATAGGCTTAGGCTACTAGTCTTACAGTCGCAGATCCCCTTTTAGTGTATTTAGGCAGCAGATCCCCCCCCATTAGTGTATGTGTGTGGTGCGCTCACACGCGAAGAGGATGAATTTGGGGGGGGGGGCACCAAAATCTGGTTCTGCTCAGGGCGCTGTGAAACCTAAGGCCGGCCCTGTACCCCAGTACCTGTTGTGTTTACTTAACCCACCTCATCACTGCATATACCTAGCTTTGTGTTGAGTGAACCCAGCTCACTGCATCTAACTACCCAGTACCTGTTGTGTTTACTTAACCCACCTCATCACTGCATATACCTAGCGTTGTGTTGAGTGAACCCAGCTCACTGCATCTAAGTCTAACTACCTGTTGTGTTGAGTGAGAACTCACCTCACTGCATCTTAAGTACCTTTACTGTATACTGTTCAGTGAACCCAGCTCACTGCATCTAAGTACCCAGTACCTGTTGTGTTTACTTAACCCACATCATCACTGCATATACCTAGCGTTGTGTTGAGTGAACCCAGCTCACTGCATCTAACTACCTGTTGTGTTGAGTGTGAACCCACCTGGCCACCTCACTGCATCTAACTACCTGTTGTGTTGAGTAAGAACCCACCTCACTGCATCTTAAGTACCTTTACTGTTGAGTGAACCCAGCTCACTGCATCTAACTACCTGTTGTGTTGAGTGTGAACCCATCTGGCCATCTCACTGCATCTAACTACCTGTTGTGTTGAGTGAGAACCCACCTCACTGCATCTTAAGTACCTTTACTGTTGAGTGAACCCAGCTCACTGCATCTAACTACCCAGTACCTGTTGTGTTTACTTAACCCACCTCATCACTGCATATACCTAGCCTTGTGTTGAGTGAACCCAGCTCACTGCATCTAATTACCTGTTGTGTTAAGTGTGAACCCACCTGGCCACCTCACTGCATCTAACTACCTGTTGTGTTGAGTGAGAACCCACCTCACTGCATCTTAAGTACCTTTACTGTTGAGTGAACCCAGCTCACTGCATCTAACTACCTGTTGTGTTGAGTGTGAACCCACCTGGCCACCTCACTGCATCTAACTACCTGTTGTGTTGAGTGAGAACCCACCTCACTGCATCTTAAGTACCTTTACTGTTAAGTGAACCCAGCTCACTGCATCTAACTACCCAGTACCTGTTGTGTTTACTTAACCCACCTCATCACTGCATATACCTAGCCTTGTGTTGAGTGAACCCAGCTCACTGCATCTAATTACCTGTTGTGTTGAGTGTGAACCCACCTGGCCACCTCACTGCATCTAACTACCTGTTGTGTTGAGTGAGAACCCACCTCACTGCATCTTAAGTACCTTTACTGTTGAGTGAACCCAGCTCACTGCATCTAACTACCCAGTACCTGTTGTGTTTACTTAACCCACCTCATCACTGCATATACCTAGCCTTGTGTTGAGTGAACCCAGCTCACTGCATCTAATTACCTGTTGTGTTGAGTGTGAACCCACCTGGCCACCTCACTGCATCTAACTACCTGTTGTGTTGAGTGAGAACCCACCTCACTGCATCTTAAGTACCTTTACTGTTGAGTGAACCCAGCTCACTGCATCTAACTACCTGTTGTGTTGAGTGTGAACCCACCTGGCCACCTCACTGCATCTAACTACCTGTTGTGTTGAGTGAGAACCCACCTCACTGCATATAGCTAGCATACCCCCGAGATGGACAAAATGGACAAACCAGGTAGAGGAAGAGGTAGAGGCAGACCCAGAGGAAGGCCACCAGGCACCGGCAGGTCTGTGGCTGTGCGAGGTGGTGTTGCTGTGATTTCATGCGGACCTGCCCCAAAATACAGTGCTCAGAAGAAGGCACGTGCCATCACTTCCCAAAATCGTGAGGAAGCGATTGAGTATTTAACACAGAACACCTCATCTCCCGCAGCCACCAGCGCTACAACAAGCACCACATCCGCTGCATTTGACACTTCGCAGGAGTTATTTGGTGGTGGTGGTGAAATCACTGATTCCCAGCCACTACTGCAACAACAACAAGAAGGCGCAGGTACACCACCTCATACGTCTGAGTTAGGTGGCGATAGTATGGACGTAACGTGTGTGGATGGGGATGATGGTGGACCACCTGAAGTTGGTGCACTTGAGGAGGTGTCTGAGGAAAGCGCAGCTGGCCAGGAGGATTATGATGACGATTATACGGATACCACATATGTTCCCGGTAGAGGAGATGACCAGGGGGACAGTTCAGAGGAGGAGTCAGAGAGGAGTAGGAGGAGACGACTCCATGATAGAAGCAGAGGGAGCTCGTCCTCAGAAACAGCTGGGGGCAGTGTCCGGTGCCATGTATCGCCAGCTATGGCCAGGGAGCACACATGCCCTTCAACGTCAGCTGCTGCTGATGCCACCGTAGCGCCATCACCCCAGGGGGGCTCAGCGGTTTGGAAATTTTTTCACGTGTGTGTCTCAGATCGGAGCAAAGCCATCTGTTGTCTCTGCCAGCAAAAATTGAGCCGTGGAAAGGCCAACTGTCACGTAGGGACAAGTGCTTTACGAAGGCACCTGGAGAGAAGGCACAAACAGCTATGGCAAGAACACCTGAGGAAAAGAAGCACCCCTCAAAAGACAAGCAGCGGAGAACAACCGTGGCAGCCGTCACAGGGGGCTTCTGCTGCTCCACGTTCCCATGGTATTGTTCGTGGCTGGGGGGAGGAAGAATGGATACACTTTTAAACAATTTAAAAATATAACCATCTAAACTTTCAAACAATTTAAAAATACAACCATCTAAACTTTCAAACAATTTAAAAATACAACCATCTATCATTTTCAAAAAATTTTAAAAAAGGGCAAAAAAACTTGCCCCCGTAAAACATTCTTGGCAAATGCTTTCGACTTGGTTTGTCTTCCGCTGGCTCAAGGGTCCATCTGACCACAGATGCCTGGTCGGCAAAGCACGGTCAGGGCAGCTACAGCATGGGTCTCAGCAGGCTCCCACTTCAGGCCGGAATCCAACCTTCATTCCCCGCGGTGACAATGGCAGACTTGCCCTCCATAACGGATTCCCGTTAAAGGATTTAAAGTTAGTTCATTTCAATTAGGGCCGCAAAAGGTCCTCCTGAGTCCTGTATTGTTATTTTTGGTCACTACCTCGGGGCGGGCGTGCATGCCTACCTGCTGCCCTCCTTGGATGTGTAGTGGTAGCCGTTTCTCAGGCTCCACACCGGATTCTATCCCTCATTCCCCGGCCATTACCCGGGGTCACAAATGACAGACTTGCCCGCCTCCATATGATTCTCGTGAAAGGAATGTGGTGTCATCTTTGCCCGCCATAACTGGTTCTCGTTAAAGGATTTAAAGTACATTCATTTCAAATACACAGCAGGGCCTCGAAAGTCCGCCTCCTGTATTGTTATTTTTGGTCACTACCTCGGGGCGGGCGTGCATGCCTACCTGCTGCCCTACTTGGATGTGTAGTGGTAGCCGTTTCTCAGGCTCCACACCGGATTCCATCCCTCATTCCCCGGCCATTACCCGGGGTCACAAATGACAGACTTGCCCGCCTCCATATGATTCTCGTGAAAGGAATGTGGTGTCATCTTTGCCCGCCATAACTGGTTCTCGTTAAAGGATTTAAAGTACATTCATTTCAAATACACAGCAGGGCCTCGAAAGTCCTCCTCCTGTATTGTTATTTTTAGTCACTACCTCGGGGCGGGCGGGCGTGCATGCCTGCCCGCTGCCCTCCTTGGATGTGTAATGGTAGCCGTTGCTCAGGCTCCACACCGGATTCAAACCTCTCATTCCCCGGCCATTACCCGGGGTCACAATGGCAGACTTGCCCGCCTCCACAGGATTCTCATTGTAGCGGTACTGAACAAGTACACAGCAAGTAGAAAATGTAAATTAAAAACAAAACGTAAGCTTTTTAACAATGCCATGGAAAGTTGAGAAGGAAGTCACACATTACCTGACATCACTGAGTGAGGAAGAGCAATTACGCCATGTTGCGCAGTAGTCCAGCATGGCCGTCACTACACAAACAGCTGTTTGCGGTGCGTTACACAGTGAGTTTGGTGTGTCAGTGTGAAGCAGTACTCTAATTACACTCCCTGTTTGATGTATACACATGCAAGATGTTTGAAAGCACGTTAGGCCTGCAATTTAGCATTCAATGTGATTTCTGCCCTTAAAACGCTGCTTTGCGTAATATCCAGATTTTTCACCGGGAGTTTTGGCATGTATCCCACTCCGCCATGCCCCCCTCCAGGTGTTAGACCCCTTGAAACATCTTTTCCATCACTTTTGTGGCCAGCATAATTTTTTCTATTTGTCAAAGTTCGCCTCCCCATTGAAGTCTATTGCGGTTCGCGAATTTTTCCGCGAACCGAACCTTCTGCGGAAGTTCGCGAACCCGGTTCGCGAACCGAAAATCGGAGGTTCGCGACATCTCTAATCATTAGGTGGCTCTGTATGGCTGATATTGTGTTCAAACCCCTCCCACAGTGTGATGTCAGGACCATGGTGCTGACATCACACTGTTGGAGCCTTGTGGGAAATAACAGCTGTTTCCAACTGCCAAAAGAAGCAAGCAGCAGCTACTTCCAGTGACATAACCTGCCAGCAGTAAAGATGTTGCCATGGGATAAGTGTCAAAATGCACAGTAAATCAGTGAGAGGAAAGATCTTACAATAGGCAATTTTCTCCTCTGTCCCCCTCTGAATGCTGCATGTGGGGCCACATGTCGCATGCCTCCTCCATTGTTCTCCCTTGGCCAGGATCATACTGCGCTAGCAAAGTAACTAAAAATTGCTACAGCGCAGGCTTAGTTGTCGGCCCCATAGATTCACAGTGGCTGGCAACTGGCTGAGTCGCCCGGCTTATGGAGAGGGACACCAGGGGAATCCAGCAGTGCATGTTTTTTTTAATCTGTTTTTTTTTCATCAGTTTTAAAATAGCACTACTGGGACAAGCGCAGAATGCAAATTATGTTTCCAGCAAATAACCACCTTCTGGTGTCTTCATTTTTCCTTTTAAACTTTTGTTCCAGCAACTTAGAATAAATAAAAAAAAGAAAGAAAGAAAAAAAAAAACATTTAACTAATTATGCCTCCTATTCATTTTTCAGTTGGGCTATGCAAAATACAGGAAAATTAATACTTACCTATCGGAAATTTTCCTTTCCTGGTGCATTTCCATGGCGGCATACTATGGTTGTGGCCCCGCCCCTGAACCCTATTGGACACCATAACTATAAATTTGTTGAGAGTATCACCCACCAGTATTCTAGTAACTATAGTCCTCCCCGTTTTGAGGGTGGGTTCGTATGCTGCCATGGAATTGCACCAGGAAAGGAAAATTTCCGATAGGTAAGTATTAATTTTCCTGTTTCCCTGGTGCTTCCATGGCAGCATACTATGGGATTTAACTAGCAAGAACAAACAGGGAGGGTAAAGTAACACTATTTTTTAACATTAGTAGGATCAGAAATTAATTGATTTTCCCACATTTGAAGAGGTAAGGACTGAAGGGTCAACTCTAATATTCAACAAAAGTATATGTTGATGACCATCCTGCAGCTTTAAAGATTGTGGCTGTAGACGACACCGGCAAGAAATGCCCACGATGAAGTTATACTTCTGGTTGAGTGAGCTAATGTTTGGCCAGGTAGACCTTAGCCTTACACACACAGCAGATGAATTCCCGAATCCAAGCCGCTAACATCCTGTAAGGTGTTTCTTAACCTTTTCTGTAACCAGAAGAAACTAACAGGAGATGGGTTGACTGTCTGAAAGATTCTGTGATCTGCAGATATCTTTTAAAAGAGCATGACACGTCCAGAGGATGTATTAGAGGCAGATTGGATTTTACCCTTTTTTCTTTGATAAAGATAATCATTATCTAGGTAGAGCACTGATACCACTTTGGGTAAAAAGTTCATCACTGGTGTTAGGGTAGCTTGATCATGATAAAAGCTTAGATCTTCACAACCTAGAGCATGCAATTCTGACATTCTTCTAGTAGATATTGACATGAGACAGCCTTCCATAGGATAAAACGGAGGAAAACTAAGTTAATCCAACAGCAACATTAAATCCCATTTGGGATATAAATTTCTTCTAGGAGGTTTAATTTTAAGAGCTGCCTTTAAGAATTGCTGCAATGGATTTAAGGCCCACATGTCTCCAGAAAATGAGAACAGTGCCGTCACCTGGACCTTCAAGGTATTGTAGCTAAAACCAAGGTCAAATCCCGCCTGAAGAAAGTCTAAAGTATTATTTACTTGCTGTCTTGGAACATCCCAACTTAGTTAACCTCTCCCCTTAAATATACAGGCTACCAGACAAAATTTGTGAGGTGCTGATTGAGATAACCATGGCTCAGACAACAGTTTCGTACAGGCCGAGAGAAACATTGGCTCCGTCTGAGATAATTGGAGAAGAAGAAGTGGAAACCACAGTCTGTACGGCCAGCATAGAATTATTGAAAGAACTTTTGATTTCTCCTTCTTAAATTTCTTCAGAAACCGAAAGACTATTGGTACTGGAGAAAAAGTGTACCGAAGCAGGAGGTGGCCAAGACTGGGATAGAGCATCTATTCCCACTGCTGCTTGACAATAAATCCGGGAGAAAATTGTGGTATAATTGACTGTCCTGTTGCACTCAGTTTTCCCTACTAGAAGATGTGCAAAAGCTTAAAAGGCTAAACAGGCGGATCTTAATTCCAAAGGATTTGAATTGTTTGTTAAGGGGTGACATGGCCATCTGGACTGAACCACCTGGTCTTGGCACCATGCACCCCATCCCAATAGACCAGCATCCCTGAAACATAAGTCAATTGAGACAGAATCAGAATCCATTGAGTAAATAATCCTGATTGCAACACCAGATAAGAGAATTCTTCATTGATGTGTAAAATCACCGTTTTCTGTTGTAGAAACACTCTGCCCCACTAATATAAGAAAGGGAGTTGAAAAATGCATCATGTGCCAGTGTGGCCACTTCATCATTAATGTAGCTGCTAACATTCCCAAGACTTGAAGACATTTCCTTGCTGCAAGATGAATGTCTTTAATTGCAAACCAAACAAACTGTTGGTACTAAGGATGTGTGGGAATACATAAATATCTTTTAAGTTTATTGGAACTAGAAAATAGTTCATTGGACTGTCAGGATAATGGATTGAAGAGATTCAATCCTGTATTTTGGAAGCAGTGTGTACTTGTTTAAAATATTCCAGATCTATGACAGGTTGCCAAACTCCTGTTTTCTTGCCAAACAACAGAGGAGAGTACATACATCCCTTTGCCTCTCTGTGAGCAAGGTACCTCCAGTACTGCATTTTGCACTATTAATTGGCATATTGAAGACGACAGACTTCTCTCTCCGGGTAGGCATAAACATATCTTGCAGAGTGATTTAAATTTTCACCGATAACCCTCAGAGATTGCTTGAAACCCTGCCCCCAGAAGTGTGGACGGATGGGGACCCAAAAGGACTTTCCTTGGGTTTGTCGATTAGCTGGAGCAATCTTGATTGCCTTACAGAGGGCTGACTGAGACATTTGCAAATTTTTTTTTTTTTTTTTTTTTTTTTTAATTGTCATCTGGTTTATAGGAACAAAAATTCCTGAATCTTTGCTGGAACGGATTTATCTGTACAAATCTTTGTAACTTGAGTCTTCTATCTTGAGGAATATCTTCAGATGTTCCTCCTGTTTATTATCGACTTTGCTCGTTTCTTTAAGAATCACTCTTATGATTTCTTTCATTAAAGGAAAGGCAAGTCCAACCTCGGTAAGATGTGGATAATATTTACTCACTTCTATGGAAGGATCTTCTGGTTCTTTCCACTGTAAAAGGTTCTTTAGTGGAAAATACCATTACCTTCTGCTTCAGAAACAACCTCTTGATTAGATTTGACTTGGAAAGATCTGTCATTCTGTGAAGTTGACAAAACTGCAACTGGCGCTTGGGAACGCATTTCCCCTCTTACTGCTTGCTTCATAAAGATGTAACATTCTAAAAGGAGTCTTCAGATTTGTCTTCAGAATTTTCAGTATAACAATTCACACAAGTCTTATCCGACATCGTCATTTTTCCACACTTCCAGTAAGCTGATTTTCCTGTTGAGTGGTTGGAGATCAGTGGAGGCGGAGTGTGCCGAGTCGACCTGGATCTAGAATGACAATTCAATCTTGAGGAAGGAGATCTTCTAGAATGCCCTTTATTCAGACAATGGGCCTGACTCACAAAAGAGCGCCAACCGCCAGCACGGCCATCCCCACGCGAAACGACAATGTCGCCGCGCGCAAACGCAAACCCCCACGCGAAACAGACATTCATTTCACGTGAAAATTTGCGCCCGAAAACGCCACCGCCCGCGCGAAAACCCGCGAGCGTGCGCAAAACCTACGCGAAAATGACCGCGCCAACAGCCAGCACCCCACCCCCCAGTCCCCAGTAAAAGGTCTGCCAGGGAAGTTTGAGCTCTGCCGTAGTGTATCCCCCCAAAATAGATGTAATCTGACAGCATTTCACCAAAAAGACACATAATCTGGTAGAAGTTCCTCCAAATTACAGATAATATGGAAGTGGTTCCCCCAAAATAGACAGTGTGGCAGCAGCAGTTCCCCCAACATACACATAATTTGGAAGCAGTTCCCCAAAATACGCGAAACCTGGCAGCGGATCACCCAAAATACACGTAACACCCAAAATACATATAATCTGGCAGCAGTGGTCCCCCAAACATACACAATCTGGCAGCAGTTCCCCAAAATACGCATAATCTGGCAGCAGTTGTTCCCCTAACATTTTTTTTTATTATTATTATTATTTATTTGTTGTATTTATAAAGCGCCAACATATTACGCAGCGCTGGACATTAATTTAGGTTACAGACAATATTTAGGGGTGACAAACAGCAATATGACAATACAGGAATACAAGAAAACCAGATCACACAGCACAGTATTAGTACAAGGTAATGCTTAGTCAGTCACTGGATGGGAGCATGGAGTTAGGCAAGTTAGGTTCACTCAAATGCATAGCATGGGTGCACAGTAATAGAGGTGCATGATCAGGTAGGACACAAAAGGAGTGAGGACCCTGCCCAAAGGCTTACAATCTAGAGGGAGAGGTAGGGACACGAGAGGTAGGGGACCAGAGTTCGGCTGTGGGTTTAGAGCAATTGTGAGGGGTGGTAGGCAAGAGTGAAAAGGTGAGTTTTGAGGGCCTTCTTGAAGGTGTTGAAGGAGGGGGCTGCCCTAATGGGTGGAGGTAGGGAGTTCCATAGTGTCGGAGCGGCTCTTGAGAAGTCTTGGAGGCGTGCATGGGACTGGGTGATGCGGGGGACGGTCAGGCGAAGTTCATTGGAGGAGCGGAGTGAGCGGCTTGGTGTGTATCTCTGAGTAAGATCAGAAATGTAGGTTGGACAGGTTTTGTGGATGGATTTGTAGGTCAGACACAATATCTTGAATCTGATTCTGGACTGGATAGGAAGCCAGTGGAGGGATTCACGGAGGGGAGCCGCCCTGGTGGAGCGATGGGAGGAGTGGATAATTCTGGCAGCCGCATTCATGATGGACTGCAGTGGGGCTATTCGGGTGTTAGGGAGTCCAGACAGAAGGGCATTGCAGTAGTCGAGGCGGGAAATTATGAGGGCATGGATGAGGAGTTTGGTGGTGGCAGGGGTCAGGAAAGGGCGAATCTTACAGATGTTACGAAGGTGGAAGTTGCAGGACTTTGTGAGGTTTTGGATGTGGGGAGTGAAGGAGAGTGCGGAGTCCAGGGTGACACCGAGACAGCGGGCTTGAGAGGTAGGGTGAATAGTAGTGTGGTTAACAGTGACCTGCACATCTGGGAGGTCCAGGGATGACCGGGGTGGGAAGATCATAAATTCCGCTTTGTCTAGATTTAGTTTTAGGAACCTAGCGGACATCCAGGAGGAGATGGCAGATAGGCAGGAGGAGACCTTGTCCATGGTAGTGGTGGATATGTCAGGGGTGTGGAGATAGATTTGGGTGTCATCTGCACACAGATGATAGTTAAAACCCATGGAGGAGATAACCTTGCCAATGGAGGATGTGTATAGGGAGAACATACACATAATCTGGCAGCTGTTCCCCAAAATACACGTAATCTGGCAGCAGCTGTTCCTCTAACATACACATAATCTGGCAGCTGTTCCCCAAAATACATAACAGCAGATAATCTGACAGCAGTTCCCCCAAAATAGTTACCCCCAGCATAGGTAGCCAGGTCTATAGGTGTCCCCAGTATAAGTAGCCATGAGTATAGTAGTCCCCAGTATATGTAGCCAGAGGTATATGTGCCTAGTATATGTAGCCAGGGGTATATATCCCTAGTATATGTATCCAGGGGTATACGTGCCCAGTATATGTATCCAGGGGTATACGTGCCCAGTATATGTATCCAGGGGTATACGTGCCCAGTATATGTAGCCAGGGGTATACGTGCCCAGTATATGTAGCCAGGGGTATACGTGCCCACTATATGTAGTCAGGGGGGTATATGTGCCCAGTATATGTAGCCAGGGGTATATATGCCCAGTATATGTAGTCAGGGGGTATATATGCCCAGTATATGTAGCCAGGGGTATATATGCCCAGTATATGTAGCCAGGTGTATATATGCCCAGTATATGTAGCCAGGGGTATATATGCCCAGTATATGTAGCCAGGGGTATATATGCCCAGTATATGTAGCCAGGGGTATATATGCCCAGTATATGCAGCCAGGGGGTATATGTGCCCAGTATATGTAGCCAGGGGTATATATGCCCAGTATATGTAGCCAGGTGTATATATGCCCAGTATATGTAGCCAGGGGTATATATGCCCAGTATATGTAGCCAGGGGTATATATGCCCAGTATATGCAGCCAGGGGGTATATGTGCCCAGTATATGTAGCCAGGGGTATATATGCCCAGTATATGTAGCCAGGGGTATATATGCCCAGTATATGTAGCCAGGGGTATATGTGCCCATATGTAGCCAGGGGTATATGTGCCCATATGTAACCAGGGGTATATGTGCCCAGTATATGTAGCCAGGGGTATATGTGCCCAGAATAGGTGTCCCCCAGCAGGAGGGGAGCAGCGCTGTGGAAGGAGAGCTGTGAGCAGCACCTTAGGGTGCTCTCCTTTCCTCTCTCTCCCCTCCTGAAGTAATGTGCGCGCAGCCGGCAGCAGGCGGGACTTACCTCTCCTCGTCGTCGGAACTCCGGATCTGCGTGCCGCAAGTCTGGTCTGATACAGACCAGAGCAGCTGCACGCAGATCCGACGCCGGAACGAGGAGAGGTAAGTCCCGCCCGCTGCCGGCTGCGCGCACTTTACTTTAGGAGGGGAGAGCGAGGGAAAGAGAGCACCTAAGGTGAGGGGAGGGGGGGAAATGGCCCCCCTTCTCCACCGCTGCTCACAGCTCTCTTTCCACTGCGCTGCTCCCCTCCGAACATGGCAGGGTGAACGGCGTCCACCCCAGGGAAATAGTAAGTGGACGCCGTTCACCCGCGTCCACGCACCACTCGACCCCTGCATGCAACCAATTTTGGCCCGAAATTGGTTTGATTGTAAACTAGGCATGCTCTTGGTGGCACCGATTTTTTTTATAATATCGATACTAATTTTCTTATCTGATGGTTGATCGGCCGCTAAGTC
Source organism: Hyperolius riggenbachi (assembly GCF_040937935.1). Classification (NCBI taxonomy): domain Eukaryota; kingdom Metazoa; phylum Chordata; class Amphibia; order Anura; family Hyperoliidae; genus Hyperolius; species Hyperolius riggenbachi. The sequence goes on from NC_090652.1 coordinate 84,682,574, forward strand.
TACAGATGTATGGCCACCTTTAGATAGAGCAGTGTACATTCCAGAATGATACGTGAACTGATAAGCAGTAAGTGCTGTGATCTTCTGGGAAAGAGAGAGGGTTTTTTACTGACACCACAATTATTTTCATGGACTTTACTGACAGCCCAGATTTGTTGACTTTTTTACTGACTGTCAGTAAATTTACTGACGGTTGGCAACTCTGGATCTCATGAATTTCATATTTCTCTCTTCTCCTTTTATGATTTATGTTCCAGTAGTCCCACACTGTAGAAAATCCCAGTTTTGTTTCACTGCTCATTGTTCTCACTGCTTGAACGGTTCTTACATTTTTTTTCCACTGGAAAACTTGTTTTCCTCAAGCCAAGATCAACAGTCTAGTTAGTGTTAAAATGTAGTTAAGCAAAGTATAAGAATGAATGTCCATTGAACATAGATCCATGGGTCTAGAGGGATCTTCGAGTCGATTACTTTATACAGTATATGAGGTCTTAGACTCAATGGGTCCGATCCAATTCACTTTTGGTGCCTTCTACATCAGGACGACTGGAAGCGAATTGCAATCTCGTATTGGGGATCATATTGCCAATATTAAAAGCATTACATCCACCACACCAGTTGCTAGACATTTTAGATCAGCACATGGTGGTGACTATCGAGGCTTATGTTTCATGGGCCTCGATCGTATACACACCACCATCAGGGGAGGCAATTACGATCGATTGCTTTTACAGAAAGAATCCAAATGGATCTTTGCATTAAGAGCCACCGAGCCCTCTGGCCTTAACGATGCAGTTGAGTTGGCAGCTTTCCTGCCAATCTAACTGATTGCCCCGTGGCTCTGGTCTGCTCCCCGTACCCTCAGTGACCCCTATTCTCCTCTGGGATGTCTGGCGCCCTGTGTCTGTGACCGTATGTGCCTCAGCCTGTGACTGATTTCCTTCTTTTTTCCCCCCTGCGGCATCACCGCGCTTAAGGCATCTTTTTTATGCTGTTCTATTTTTGATACGTACTATGTGATGTGCCATGTTGGCACATTTTGTGGTCACTAGACGGAATTTTCAGTCACTATGTGATCCACATGCATTTTACATCAATATCCCTTATGTGCCTTTTTCACTCTGTATGTTTGTTATGCGGTTTGATTGTGTATGAGTTCCTAGGTTAGGTTCAACTATTGTTACCAAAATTATTAATATACTATATTCAATTGCTTATCCTCTCCCCGATCCCCTGCTGCATCGCTCGGCCGCTCATATTGACAGCTTCGTCCTTGCTGTCAGTTTATGCTCCCGTCTTCTGGGCGCACCGATTGGCCGCAGCGCGATGGGCGGTGTCACGTGACGCACATAAACACGCTTGTTGTCTGGCCCGCGTCATGGATATAGGGCTGAGCGTGACTAGCGTCTTGCACCATGCCTCCCTTCATGAAAGCCGGGAGACCCGGCGAAACATGTCAGGGCTGCTGGCGTGTTGTGGACACTGACCTCGCCGTCGAGACCTCTCCCTGCCCAACCTCGCCTCTGAATCCCTTTGAGGCTCGGCCCCTCAACTGCACCCTCCTTATCTTCATCTGTATTGGACTATCGGCAGCTGCACAGATCTCTCCTACCTACTGAATTGCAGCAAGGTTTTTGTTACACAGCGCAAGTCCGGGCCCACCATCCACCGCTGTTTTGGACTTGATGGTGCAGTCCTCCGACTGCCTAGCATATGTGAACTATTTTTCTACCCAGACCCTGTTACCTGGTCACTCCCCTAGCCGTGAGCTCAGGCAGTGGGTCGAGTGACCGCCGAAACCATCATACAGGAATTAGGTCGGCACCTCACTGGCAACGTCTGGAACCGGTACAGTATGCTTTACAACTGCTACAGCTACGCATCTACATTCACTGTGCTTTGCATGGCCCGCTACCTTTCGCTGTGTTTGGCTTTAAGCTCATCTGCTTTAGCTATGCATACTTTGTAATTTGGACTTTTGAGCTGGCTGTCCAAGCATACATGCCAATTACATGACCCTGTGATGCCTGCTATGAACTTTTTCAGCTCGCTTCTCTGGGATGCTATATTTTGAGGGTGTTTTACCTATGAACTTTTAGGCCGGACTACATTATTATTATTATTATTATTTATTGTATTTATAAAGCTCCAACATATTACGCAGCGCTGGACATTAATTTAGGTTACAGACAATATTTAGGGGTCACATACAGCAATATGACAATACAGCAATACAAGAAAGACCAGATCATGCAGCACAGTATGAGTACAAGGTAATGCTTAGTCAGTCTTTGGATGGGAGCATGGAGATTAGGCAAGTTAGGTGCATAGCATGGGTTCACAGTAATGGAGGTGCATGATCAGGTAGGACACAAAAGGAGGAGGACCCTGCCCAAAGGCTTACAATCTAGAGGGAGAGGTAGGGACACGAGAGGTAGGGGACCAATGTAGGTTGGACAGGTTTTGTGGACGGATTTGTAGGTCAGACACAATATCTTGATTCTGATTCTACATTATCATCTTTGGGATCCCTGATCACATTAGGTGATCGTTAGGTGTATGGTTGTATGAATGTTTGAGGCTGGTTGAGAGTGTGTTTTCTCTACTTGATACGGGGCTGTGGTTTTTTTTTTTTTTTTTTTAAAGTGAAATCTATTTATGATTAATAAAGATTATATTTATATTTTTTTCACTTCACTTATGAGTGCATTTGCATCTGTTGCACATACCCCTCAACCCCCTTGGTTCCTTTAATCTTTACGTTATCACTTTTTTTTCCTACGTTTTCTCCAAGGAGATAATTTTTCATGTTCTGTTAATAATCACTTTTCAGTACTCTGCAATGGAAGAAGTACCAAAAAAGTTAGTGAAAAAGTAATATCAACATTATTCAGAGTATTTTCTTGCTTGCTGGTGGTCTATAAGGCATTGTATTGAAAAGATGTAAAAACATCATCTAGGAGAAACTTAGTAGAAAAAGTTAATTACATTGGGCCAACTTTCTCCTAAATTTTTTCCTCGGAGATAATTTTTAATCTTCTGTTTAAAATAATTTTTCAGCGCTGCAATTGAAAAAATACCAAAAGGTAGGTGAAAAAGTATTGCCACAATTATTCAGAGTGTTTTCTTGCTTTCTGGTGGCTTGAAGGACAATTTATTGATAAGATGGGAATATTCACCTAGGAGAAAACTTTTGAGAAAAAGTGACCAATATTTCTTCATAACAGAAGAGTGATCTGACAGTTCCTTTATGTCCACTTTCTCGCCAGCACCTCTCTGAGACCAAAGAGTAGCGGTAAATTGTGTTTATGTTCTCTGGAGTCTTGTACCATGTGAATAATATTCTGTATGTCTTCCTTCATTTGTGTACATATTGATTTTTTATTTTTATTTTTGTGTCTTTTTTCCCTTATATTTTCCCAATCTGAAAAGTTTAATGCTTTACTAAACGTTTATTCATATTTAATCATTTTTTATGTTTTATTTTTCCATATGGATTTGATAATAAATCACACATTTCTAAATCAATTGTTTTCAGTATTTTATTACCTTGAGTTTTCTCCTTACATTTTGTAAGTAAGGTCTTCGTTATTGACTGGGCGTAATGTCTCAATTGTACTCTAGAAACCCTTTATTTGATATCTGAAATTTTGTTTGGCACTCCCTAGAGCAGTAAAAGTTTTATGTATTTGGGGAACATATATGTTTCATAAGTTTGCCCTTTCCTACTTTTTGTTAAGACTACATGAACCATGGCTTCAATGCACTAAGCATTAACGCATTTGGTAAAGCAAAAACAGCCAATTTTACTGAACATACCAAACAAAATACCGCATGACTCTTCAAAATACCAAATGAGGTATAAATCTTAGCGAATTGCTGTGCAGTTTTTTGGGTAAAATTACTAAACTATTACTGAATGTGTGAAAATCTTAAGGAATCTTAAGATTGTTAAGAAGGAATCTTAAGGGTGGGTGTGGCTGGGGAGTCTAAAACACAGAATGCTGTATTTTACTAAAGCTGGCCATACACTAGGTCGATTACCCGCCGATCGACAGCAGATTCGATCACTTGGATCGAATCTTCTGTCAAATCGTTCACGCAACACGCTAATTTTCGATCTATTTCGGCCCAAAATAGATCGGTCCCGTTGATCGCGCCGTGCAGAAAATTATCGTCGATCGCCGCGGGTAAGGAGGGCATCTCTAGCGGCGTACGACCGACGCAGGTATACATTACCTGACGCTGGCTCCCGGCATCTTATCCGCATCACCTCCTGGCTCCGGGCTGGCATCTTCTCCGAATCAGCTTCCGCATCCCGGCATCCAGCATAACTTCCCGTGTCACTGCAGTGACAGCGGAAGTACAAATAGAGGGTGCTCTAATTGAACTTCCGCTGTCACTGGAGTGACAGAAAGTTATGCCGGATGCCGGGATGCGGAAGCTGATGCGGAGAAGATGCCCGCCGGGAGCAGATGCGGAGAAGATGCCCGGGACCAGGCTTCAGGTAATGTATACGGGGGCCCGGGGGCAACAGCGGCAGCTCAGCAGATTGTGATCGGATTCAGGCTGAAATCGATTTACAATCTGTTTGCAGTAAAGGCTGCCATACATAGTAGCAAATATATCGGCGCCAAGGGACAATGGAACCGCCGCTGAGAAGAACAATGTCCAAAAGTTCAGAAGTCAGGCATACATCAAAGGTCAGCGCAGGTTTAGAAAGTCATTATATGTAGGGAATGGTAAATTCTTCACCACAATATATCAAATGCTCAGAGGTAGATATCCGCCAAACATCAAAACTAGAAAAGGCTTACCAGCTCCCAACAACCCACATTATAAGGTTGTAAAATGGCTCAGGTTACAGATAACGTCCAGGGAACATCAGACGTCGTGAAGATCCAGTGGACATCCGTATGGAGGTAAAGTTTCAGGAATTTATATAGCAAACAAAAACGGCAATATCTAAGCGTAACCCGTTTATTTAGATAAAATTTCTTTAAAAGGCAGTAGATATAAAAACGATAACTCACATACGGGGCCCATAAACAGGGAACCCCGGAAGATTAGCGCGCATGTAATGGTCAATCGTAGATCAATAGACAATGGTGCCGCCTGTTACCTTCCCGACCGGTTTCGCAGTCTTGCGTCATCAGGGGAGAAAAAAAAAGGCAGCCATACGATCCCTCTCTGATCAGATTCGATCAGAGAGGGATCTATCTGTTGGTCAAATCTGATGGCAAATCGACCAGTGTATGGCTACCTTTACCCTCTATTTTACAGATTTTAGTTTATGTTTTAGTTTATAGGGATGCCTTGATCTGTCTTGGTCTGTAGTGTATACATAAGTTTGGTAGCGCTCCATATCCGACAAGTAAATTGTACTGAATTATGAAAATTCTTTTAATTGCAAGATGAGCTTAACTTTACCTGAACAAGTGCCCCAAGGATTGATGGTAAAACTATCAATTGTTCTATACAAAAAAAAAAACAACGAAACACAAATGCCTGTTACACTGAAGCGGCATAATTGTCAAACTGATTAATAACCACAATTAGGTATCAAAGGAGGGAGGGATGGATAAGAACCATGCAAAAATAAAGAAAAGAACTCCCTATGTTGTCCACAAATGCTCATTTTATTAATGGATATATCCCATTCCCAATGCAGTTAAAAAAATCATTAAAAACATAAAAACAGAGTTGGTATGGGGTAATAGGCAATAAATAGTCAAGCATGTATGCAAAAATGCATGTGCCACATAAATGTATAGATCATGATTCATTCATAATAGCTATACATTTTTGTATACATTTTCTCTATGTATTGATCATATTTGTGAGTCACTTTGCATTTTTAGCCACAGAGTCACTATTTTCTTTGGGGTTAGGCTGAATTTATCAAATGTATAACTATAATATCACGCTGATACATGATGCGGTAACGTACAAGTGTATACACAAACGGTAGTGCGTAAAGCGTAGTCAGGATCAGGCCGTAGTCGTACACAAAGTCAGAGGTATCGAGGTACAGAGTAGCAAGGTAATATCATAGTCAATAAACAGGCAGGGTCATACACGTAAGTCAGTCGTATTGTAAGGATCAGGCAATAACGAAGTCAGGGACAGTCGAACACGTGTATCAGATGGCAGTGGTACAGAAAGACAAGAGCGAGGTCAAGAGGCAGGCAAGAGATCAGTACACAGATAAATATACAACAAGATGTTACTTCAAAATATTACTATAATATATAATATAATTACAAAAAGCAAGACTGACTAACTAGGGTACATACAGTGGGTTGCAAAAGTATTCGGCCCCCTTGACATTTTCCACATTTTGTCATATTACTGCCACAAACATGAATCAATTTTATTGGAATTCCACATGAAAGAACAACACAAAGTGGTGTACACATGAGAAGTGGAACGAAAATCATACATGATTCCAAACATTTTTTTACAAATGTGTGCATAATTATTCAGCCCCCTTTGATCTTAGTGCAGTCAGTTGCCTATAGACATTGCCTGATGAGTGCTAATGACTAAATAGAGTGCACCTGTGCGTAATCTAATGTCAGTACAAATACAACTGCTCTATGAGGGCCTCAGAGGTTGTCTAAGAGAATATTGGGAGCAACAACACCGTGAAGTCCAAAGAACACACAAGACAGGTCAGGGATCAAGTTATTGAGACATTTAAAGCAGGCTTAGGCTACAAAAAGATTTCCAAAGCCTTTAACATCCCACGGAGCACTGTTCAAGCGATCATTCAGAAATGGAAGGAGTATGGCACAACTGTAAACCTACCAAGACAAGGCCGTCCACCTAAACTCACATGCCGAACAAGGAGAGCGCTGATCAGAAATGCAGTCAAGAGGCCCATAGTGACTCTGGACGAGCTGCAGAGATCTACAGCTCAGGTGGGAGACTCTGTCCATAGGACAACTATTAGTCATGCACTGTACAAAGTTGGCCTTTATGGAAGAGTGGCAAGAAGAAAGCCATTGTTAACAGAAAGCATAAGAAGTCCCGTTTGCAGTTTGCCACAAGCCATGTGGGGGACACAGCAACCATGTGGAAGAAGGTGCTCTGGTCAGATGAGACCAAAATGGAACCTTTTGGTCAAAATGCAAAACGCTATGTGTGGTGGAAAACTAATACTGCACATCACTCTGAACACACCATCCCCACTGTCAAATATGGTGGTGGCAGCATCATGCTCGGGGGGGTGCATCTCTTCAGCAGGGACAGGGAAGCTGGTCAGAGTTGATGGGAAGATGGATGGAGCCAAATACAGGGCAAACTTGGAAGAAAACCTCTTGGAGACTGCAAAAGACTTGAGACTGGGGCGGAGGTTCACCTTTCAGCAGGACAATGACCTTAAACATAAAGCCAAGGCAACAAGGGAATGGTTTAAAACAAAACATATCCATGTGTTAGAATGGCCCAGTCAAAGTCCAGATGTAAATCCAATCGAGAATCTGTGGCAAGATCTGAAAACTGCTGTTCACAAACGCTGTCCATCTAATCTGACTGAGCTGGAGCTGTTTTGCAAAGAAGAATGGGCAAGGATTTCAGTCTCTAGATGTGCAAAGCTGGTAGAGACATACCCTAAAAGACTGGCAGCTGTAATTGCAGCAAAAGGTGGTTCTACAAAGTATTGACTCAGGGGGCCGAATAATTACGCACACCCCACGTTGCAGTTATTGATTTGTAAAAAATGTTTGGAATCATGTATGAGTTTCGTTCCACTTCTCATGCGTACACCACTTTGTGTTGGTCTTTCACGTGGAATTCCAATAAATTTGATGCATGTTTGTGGCAGTAATGTGACAAAATGTGGAAAACTTCAAGGGGGCCAAATACTTTTGCAACCCACTGTATATATTGTGCGCCTACACAATATATTACTGTAGCTCTCGAAACTCACTGACTAGGCCAAGAACCAGCGAACTGATTAGTATCAAGGCCAACAAGCAAGTGAATACTCTGGCCTTAAAAACCCAGGAGGCACAGCACAAGCCCAGCCCCCAGAAATGACAGCACCTCCTGCAAAAAGGTGTCAGCTGATGACATCACTGCTGACACCCCATCAGACTCGCCTCTTCAGCCTATAAAAACATCTCTGAGCTGTTTGTGTCCTGCCAGAACCAACACGCTGACTCACATCTATAGGGGAGCCGGGGATGCCATCATTCTGATTCACGTCTGCAGGGAAGCCGGGGATGCATTTGATCAAAGAGGAAGCTTCCTCCAGCTGCTCCAAACTATCAGAGCAGCTTGCAGAGACCACACAAGGTAAGTTTCTTACATTACCCCCCCCCCCCCCTCTCGAGGAGTGGACTCCAGACACTCCCCACCTGGCTTACCAGGATGTTGACAATGGAATTCCTGAATTAATTCATAGGCATGAATTTGACGTGCAGGAACCCAGCATCTTTCTTCAGGGCCATATCCCTTCCAATCCACCAAATACTGTAAAGAACCACAAACTTTTCTAGAGCCTAGAATTCTCTCAATTTCATATTTGGGTTCACCATCCACCTCAACAGGAGTAGGAGGAGCCGAAGGTGAAATGGTGTAGGCAGCTGGTTTCAAAAGAGAGACATGAAAATGGGGTAAGGACCAATAAACCTAGGACCCAACTTCACAGATGGTTGGCGTAGGGGAATATTATGGGTAGAAACCCACACAAGGTCTCCCGGGGTAGATTTAAACTCAGGTGAACGTCGGGCATCAGCATAGAATTTCTGGCGAGAAACGGCATTCTGCAAATTCTGCTGAACCTGAGGCGAAATCTGTTGAATGTGAGTGCTGCACTCCTCCAAAGCTGGGAAAGGAGAAGGAGAGGATGGGAAGAAAGTAAATTTAGGATTTTGACCAGTTACTATCCAAAAAGGTGACAATTTAGTAGATGAGTTAGATAGGTTATTAAACGCAAACTCAGCAAATGGTAAATACTCTGCACATGATTCTTGACAGTCTGACACAAAACAACGGAGATACTGTTCTAGTGATTGATTAGTTCTCTCTGTCTGACCATTGGTTTCAGAGTGAAACACAGACGAAAAGGACAGCTTGATACCCAAGAGATTGCTGAAAGCACGCCAGAAACGTGAAATAAATTGAACCCCCCTGTCGGACACTATATTCTCAGGACTTCCATGTGGGCGAAATACGTGTGTAATGAATAGTTTAGCCAATTCCTGAGCTGAGGGTAGTCCAGGGAGAGGTACAAAATGTGCCATCTTACTAAAACGGTCGATAATGACCCAAATAACCATTTTACCTCCAGAGGAGGGTAGGTCCACCACAAAATCCATCGAGAGATGGGTCCAGGGTCTCGATGGAATGGGTAATGGCATAAGATGGCCCCGAGGGGCAGCCCGGGACACCTTATTTCTGGCACAAGTGGCACAGGGTGCCACAAAAAAACTTTGCAGTCCTTGTTAATAGAAGGCCAACACACATGACGGGACAGGAGAGCTAAGGTTTTAGTTTCCCCAGGGTGCCCTGCCAGTTTAGAGTCATGAAATACTGGAAGTATCTGAAGACGTAAGCAGGGCCGGATTTGTACTTTCCAGTGCCCTAGGCCTGCTGTCATCTACCGCCCCCCCCCCCCCCCCCCCCCCCCCGCCACCACCACCACTACCAAAAAACATTCTGACCAACACTGACTATCGATCATTGGTTTGAATGGGCTCATTTCAGTTGTGCTGCTCTGCCTCCCATTCAGCCAAGAATGCTCTGTCTGCTCAATAATTCCTGCAATTTGTGCTCCTGCCCGAATGTGCAAAGCAGCCAATAGTGTTCTGGTAATGCATACTTGAGAAATGACGCTGATATATGTACTTGTCAAGAATGCATAACACTATACTGGCGTTGGTTGCTGTGCACATCTGGGCAGGAGCAGAAAACTTGCGCAAGTCGCAAGTGGCCAGAGCATGCGCTGCTTCTTTGTCCTCTGTGCGACTGGCTGCAGTCAGCGCCACAAACAGGTGACAGGGAGCGTGAGTGGCCAGAGCATGCGCTGCTTCTTTGTCCTCTGTGCGACTGGCTGCAGTCATAGCCACAAACAGGTGACAGGGAGCGTGAGTGGCCAGAGCATGCGCTGCTTCTTTGTCCTCTGTGAGACTGGCTGCAGTCATAGCCACAAACAGGTGACAGGGAGCGTGAGTGGCCAGAGCATGCGCTGCTTCTTTGTCCTCTGTGCGACTGGCTGCAGTCAGCGCCACAAACAGGTGACAGGGAGCGTGAGTGGCCAGAGCATGCGCTGCTTCTTTGTCCTCTGTGAGACTGGCTGCAGTCATAGCCACAAACAGGTGACAGGGAGCGTGAGTGGCCAGAGCATGCGCTGCTTCTTTGTCCTCTGTAAGACTGGCTTCAGTCAGAGCCACAAACAGGTGACAGGGAGCGTGAGTGGCCAGAGCATGCGCTGCTTCTTTGTCCTCTGTGAGACTGGCTGCAGTCAGAGCCACAAACAGGTAACAGGAAGCGTGAGTGGCCAGAGCATGCGCTGCTTCTTTGTCCTCTGTGCGACTGGCTGCAGTCAGAGCAACAAACAGGTGACAGGACAGCTCAATGGAGAGAAACAGAGAACAGGTAAGTAGCAAACATCCTGTCAATACCCACTTTGGATGTTTGGTTGTAATTAGAGCGGACCTGAACTCAGAACTTCCTCTCTGCTTCAAAAGATACACAATAACATAATAACCTTTAAAAAAAACATTTCTTTGTTACAGCTGATACAAATCCTGCAATAAATCGGCAGTGTCTACTTCCTGCTTTCATGGAAGCAGACATATTGTTAACATCCTGTGCTTTCAAATTACCTTAGATGTTGTGGCAGTCAGGGGACACAGGAGAGATCAAATTACAACGTCAGATTAGACACAGATGAGGGGGAATTACACAGGCTCTCTAAAAAAATACAAGGTAGATTTTTCTATGTTTTCCTTCTGTCCTGTGCAAGAGTTCAGCTCCACTTTAAAGCATCTGAATGATATTTATTTATATTTGAAAAATCTATGTATCTCTTTTGAATGCTGAATGTACATATGGTGGTGTGCTCTAACATACTGACAGTATACAGGAACAAAGTCTTAAGAAGGCTTATTCACAGAAAGATTACTTTTTTTCTTTTAAGCCAATAAATGGTATCATCCTCGTTCAAAACTCTCTGCTTTCGCTGTGGCTAAAATGGTACAATACTTTACTTCTACAGGAAAGGAGAAGGATGCCAAACTATACAGACTAGCATAGAGGTAGTAACAGCTCAGGTGACAGTGACAGTTTAGCAATGAAAGTAAAGCAAACAGCATTTTTATTCCTCTCATAGATGGTAGGAACAGAAAATGAGTCAGGAAAGAGTTAACTGAGACCACTGCTGGCTAGGAAGGAAAAAAAACCCTAAAGCCATAAATTTAAGTAGACTAGAGATAAGAAAGTGTAATTTACAGCTGCTGGGGTCAGTGTTACAACTGAGAAAGTGAAGAAATTAGCAGGGTTCACTGATGTCTTTGAATGCCTGCATTAAAACTCAGCGGAACTTAGTTCTATCTGCTTTGTAATGCAAATCCCTGGTATTTCTCACATCAAATTGTATGATCATGATAAGAGGAATTGATCATCAGATGAGGTGACAGCAGATGTTGATTGAGAGAGAGACTTGCTGGAATTGGGGAACTCTGGAATTCAGCTATTAGTGCAGAGCTGGGCACTGGCTGGCTGCGCTGCGGGACCAGAAGAGGTGATTAATTTTGACATATGACCTCTTCTCTCTCCAAGTCATGCCGCCCTTCTTATCTTATCTGATTTTATCGCCCTAGGCCGTGGCCTTTGTGGCCTTTCCAGAAATCTGGCCCTGGACGTAAGTACAAGGGTGCAAAATCAACTCCAGGAGGTTTCTCCAGAGGGCTATCTTGTTGGAAAGACTGTAGTGACTCATACAAATTCTTGAGTGTGGGTAGCAGCCAGAACACAATGTGTGGGCACAATCTTTTTAGGAGAAACGTCCTGAGATGTTTCAGGTTCAAAGGTTCTGGATAAGGCATCAGCCTTCACATTCTTGGACCCAGATTTATATGTGATTACAAAATTGAAACGAGAAAAGAATAGTGCCTATCGTGCCCACTTGGGATTAAGTCTTTTAGCCCCCTCAATGTATTACAGATTTTTGTGATCTGTGTAGACTGTAATTGGATGAATTGCTCCCTCTAGCCCAGCCTTTCTCAACCTTTCTACCCTGGAGGATCCCTGCAAATAGCTTTTGGATCTCAAGGAACCCCTGCAAACTATTTTTTGATCTCGAGGAACCCCTGCATTTATTTTGCAGGAGGCATGGTCTTTAAAAGTATGTGTGGCTGTTTATTTCACTACCCCTAATACACTGCCACTCATTATACTGCCTCCTAAGCCCCTAATTTAGTGCTTCTTGTTACAGTACCACCTATTATAGTGAGCTTCATTATACATCCCCACGATGGGGGAAAATGCCAAGGAACCCCTGCAGAGTGCTCAAGGAACCCTGGGGTTCCAGGGAACCCTGGTTGAGAAAGCCTGCTCTAGCCAGTGCCTCCACTTCTCAAAAGCCATCTTGACCGCCAGCAGTTCTCGGTTACCAATATCGTAATTGCGTTCTGCTAGAGAGAATTTCTTGGAGAAGAAGGCACAGGGGTGCAACCGTTCCGGACGACCGGAAAAATGAGAGAGAACATCTCCCACCCCCAACTCAGAAGCATCAACTTCAACAATAAAAGGTAAGTTTACATCAGAGTGAGTGAAGATGGGAGCAGAGCAGAAAGCTGTTTTCAGGTCAGAAAAAGCTTTGTATGCCTGCGGAGACCAATTGACAGGATCTGCATCCTTTTTAGTAAAATCAGTTAGAGGGGCAACCAGGGAGGAAAAATTCTTAATGACTCTACGGTAGTAATTGGCAAAGCCAATAAACCGGTAAATGGCCTTGAGGCCTTTGGGTGGTGGCCAGTCCAGTACTGCTGACAGTTTTTTTTCATCCATAGACAAGCCAGTGTCTGAAATAACATAACCCAGGAAGGGAACTTGCGTAACCTCAAACAGGCATTTCTCGAATTTAACAAATAAGGAATTCTCCCTCAGTTTCTGTAGAACAAATCTTACATGACTCCGATGTTCGGACAAAGAATTAGAGTACACTAGAATGTCGTCCAAGTAGACAACCACAAATCTCCCCAAAACATCCCTGAATATGTCATTTACAAAATCTTGGAAAACAGCAGGTGCATTACACAGACCAAAGGGCATCACCATATACAGGATCTTCTAAAAAAAATAGCATATTGTGATAAAGTTCATTATTTTCTGTAATGTACTAATAAACATTAGACTTTCATATATTTTAGATTCAAATACACACAACTGAAGTAGTTCAAGCCTTTTATTGTTTTAATATTGATGATTTTGGCATACAGCTCATGAAAACCCAAAATTCCTATCTCAAAAAATTAGCATATTTCATCCGACCAATAAAAGAAATGTGTTTTTAAAACAAAAAAGTCAACCTTCAAATAATTATGTTCAGTTATGCACTCAATACTTGGTTGGGAATCCTTTTGCAAAAATGACTGCTTCAATGTAGGGTGGCATAAAGGCAATCAGCCTGTGGCACTGCTCAGGTGTTATGGAGGCCCAGGATGCTTCGATAGCAGCCTTAAGCTCATCCAGAGTGTTGGGTCTTGCATCTCTCTCAGAAATGACTGCTTCAATGTGGCATGGAGGCAATCACCCTGTGGCACTGCTCAGGTGTTATGGAGGCCCAGGATGCTTCAATAGTGGCCTTAAACTCATCCAGAGTGTTGGGTCTTGCATCTCTCAACTTTCTCTTCACAATATCCCACAGATTCTCTATGGGGTTCAGGTCAGGAGAGTTGGCAGGCCAATTGAGCACAGTAATACCATGGTCAGTAAACCATTTACCAGTGGTTTTGGCACTGTGAGCAGGTGCCAGGTCGTGCTGAAAAATGAACTCTTCATCTCCATAAAGCTTTTCAGCAGATGGAAGCATGAACCCACTTTTGAACCAGAAACAGCGGCAGAAGCGCCTGACCTGGGCTACAGAGAAGCAGCACTGGACTGTTGCTCAGTGGTCCAAAGTACTTTTTTCAGATGAAAGCAACTTTTACATGTCATTCGGAGATCAAGGTGCCAGAGTCTAGAGGAAGACTGGGGAGAGGGAAATGCCAAAATGCCTGAAGTCCAATGTCAAGTACCCACAGTCAGTGATGGTCTGGGGTGCCATGTCAGCTACTGGTGTTGGTCTACTGTGTTTTATCAAGAGCAGGGTCAATTCAGCTAGCTATCTGGAGATTTTGGAGCACTTCATGCTTCCATCTGCTGAAAAGCTTTATGTAGATTAAGATTTCATTTTTCAGCACGACCTGGCACCTGCTCACAGTGCCAAAACCACTGGTAAATGGTTTACTGACCATGGTATTACTGTGCTCAATTGGCCTGCCAACTCTCCTGACCTGAACCCCATAGGGAATAGGTGGAATATTGTGAAGAGAAAGTTGAGAGATGCAAGACCCAACACTCTGGATGAGGTTAAGGCCACTATCGAAGCATCCTGGGCCTCCATAACACCTGAGCAGTGCCACAGGCTCATTGCCTCCATGCCACGCCGCATTGAAGCAGTCATTTCTGCAAAGGATTCCCAACCAAGTATTGAGTGCATAACTGAACATAATTATTTGAAGGTTGACTTTTTTTGTTTTAAAAACACTTTTCTTTTACTGGTCGGATGAAATATGCTAATTTTTTGAGATAGGAATTTTGTGTTTTCATGAGCTGTATGCCAAAATCATCAATATTAAAACAATAAAAGGCTTGAACTACTTCAGTTGTGTGTATTTGAATCTAAAATATATGAAAGTATAATGTTTATCAGTACATTGCAGAAAATAATGAACTTTATCACAATATGCTAATTTTTTGAGAAGATCCTGTACACATAGTGACCGTCCTAAGTGTTGAAGGCTGTTTTCCACTCGTCCCCCTGATGTATTCTGATCAAATTATAAGCACCCCACAAATCCAGTTTGGAGAATATTCTAGCCCCTGATACCTGAATAAGTCATCGATCAAAGGCAACAGCTATCTATTTTTTACCGTAATTTTGTTTAACCCCCTGTTACCAATACATGGGCGTAATCCACCATCTTTTTTTTCTACAAAGAAAAAGCCGGCACCGGCTGGTGATGTGGACTTTCTAATAAACCCCCTTTCAAGATGACCCTTAATGGACTTTTTCATTGCCAATTTTTCGGGACCTGTGAGATTGTAAAGATGACCTCAGGTAATAGTCCCAGGTAATAGGTCAATGGGACAATCATAAGGCCTATGTGGAGGTAATTTGTCTTTGGATTGGGGAGAAAATACATCAGAAAAATCTAGATAAGGTTGCGGTAGAGCAATCTGTTTAACCTCTAAACTAAGAAGATGGACACCCTTTAAACAAATGTCCTGACAACGACGTGACCAGCTGGTAAGTTGTCCTGTACACCAATCTATGTGAGCGTTGTGATACTGCAACCAAGGTAGTCCTAATACAATAGGACTGGATGGCATTCTGAGCATATAAAACTGAATTTTTTCATAATGCAAAGATCCAACTTGTACTGATATTTCAGGTGTAATAGAAATGTTTTTTTTTAGTCTGCAACGGAGTATCGTCAATAGCTGTGACATAAAGCTTGCTCTGCAGAGGAAAGGCAGGAATATCCAGATTGGCTGCAAAAGTGGTATCAATAAAGTTACCTGCCGCACCGGAATCAATAAAGGCTTCTGATTGGAACGACTTATCGTCCCAATGTATAGTAACTGGCAATAAAATATTTTGCATTTTGAGGGGGAAAACCGGCTCGCCCAAGTGACGTTCCCAAACTTCACCTAGGCACTGGGGTTTTCCGGAGCCTTCTTTGCAGAGCAAGTTTGAGCAAAATGACCCTTCTCACCAGAATACATACAGAGTCCCTTCTGCCTTCTCCTACGCTTCTCAGCAGGTGACGATCTGGAGAAGCCAAGTTGCATGGGTTCTTCACCTGACCTGAGGTTCCCTGAGACGGAATAGACTTTTCCCTGACGTCGGTGTCTAATCTGTCTGTCATCCTTGATGGCCAGAGAAATAGCATCCTCTAGATTCCTAGGCTCAGGATGGCTCACTAATACACCGTTTACAGAATCAGCTAGGCCAAAAAGAAATTGGTCTAAGAGCGCTGCCCCACCCCATTTAATGGATACAGACCATTTCCTAAACTCAGTCGCATACTCCTCAACATTATGCCTACCCTGACGTAAGTCTCGTAATTTACGAGTAGCTGTGGCTGAAATATCAGGATCAGCATAAATGGTTGCCATGGCATCAAAAAAACTTTTAACCGAGGTGAGAGCTACATGATCTGGATTTAATCAATAGGCCCAGGTTTGTGAGTCACCCTGCAGTAAGGTCTTACTCTGACTCTGCTCCCTAAGATCTAGTCCTGACCTCAAAGTAGGACATACATCTGTTATGGAAATTACTGAAATCAGAACGTGAACCCGTAAACTTTTCTGGTAACGGCATTTTAGGCTCCATAATTGGTGGAGTAGGAGCCAGTGGAGGAGTTTGCTGATTATTGACATTAGCAGACACATTTATTTGAGCGAGTGTGCTAGACAGCTGGGTCAACTGTGTTTGCTGAGTAGCAACTTGCTCAGTGAGGTGGTTAACAGCACCTGCGAGTGTCAAAATCTGGTCTCGCAACTCATCCATTGTATTTTTTAATGGGCCTTGATAATATCATGCTGATACGTGATGAGGTAACGTACAAGTGTATACACAAACAGTAGTACGTAAAGCGTAGTCAGGATCAAGGCGTAGTTGTACACAACGTCAGAGGTATCAAGGTACAGAGTAGCAAGGCAATATCATAGTCAATAAACAGGCAAGGTCATACACATAAGTCAGTCGTATTGTAAGGATCAGGCAATAACGAAGTTAGGGACAGGCCGAGTCGAATACTTGTATCAGATGGCAGTGGTACAGAAGGACAAAACAAGAGCGAGGTCAAGAGGCAGGCAAGAGGTCGGTACACAGATAAATATACAATAAGATGTTTCTTCAAAATATTACGATAATATATAATATAATTACAAAAAGCAAGATTGACTAACTAGAGTACATGTATATTGTGCGTCTACACAATATATTAATGTAGCTCTCGAAATTCACTGACTAGGCCAAGAACCAGCGAACTGATTAGTATCAAGGCCAACGAGCAAGTGAATACTCTGGCCTTAAATACCCAGGAGGCAGAGCACAAGCCCAGCTGTCAAAAACCTGAGCAGTTCTTGCGTTTTTCATGATTGCTAATTCAGTAAAGGACCAGCCTTTAAAGCGTTGCTATCATATAAATCCGGCATAGCGGGGTCTGAACCCTCTATAACAGTAATTATAGATTGACGGTATACCTTGAAATGAATCAGAGCACTCAGTATATGGTTTTATATAAAAAATTGTATTTGCTTATCATACAGCATATATACAAAATATGAACAGTTCCAAGTAGTGTTTCCTTCTAACAGTACTCCATCTCATTAAGGGTTTATAGCCAAGCAATCATCAATCTTCTAAGTACATTCAAAAAAGAATATAACAGTTGTGTTATGTAGAATAAGATCAAAAGTAGTCTCATCTGTATCAATAGTTGTGTATATAGTAGCTGTGTAAAACTTGTAGTAATCTTCTTAAAGAAATAGCATAAAAAATAGCCTCTAAAAAAACTTCTTGCTAACATCTTAACAGAACTTAATGCTGAAAAATTAATAAAGTAAATCACCAGAACATTTAGCATATTACCCCTTCTCTGTCATCTCTTCAGCATCTAGTACCACGTATGGGAAGGTGTCTTCTGCCTCGTGTGTCTTCTCAGGAGATTGGAAGGCTAGTGCAAACTATGAGCTTTCAGCTCCTACTTTTTCATCGTGATTGGATGCCATATGGCTGCCTAATCTGGACTTTCCCTAATTCCCAGTGTAACCGACCAATCGATTACTATCACAAGGAGAGAGTTCCCTTATTACTCTTAAAGCGGAAGGACAGCGACTGACCAGGAGGATAAATTGGTGAAAAATAACAATTGATTTTATTTGGCAAACAAAGAAATAATGTCCACTAACATGCAGAACAAGAATACAAACCCCAATTGAAATCCTCAATATCAAGACCACCCTTGAAATACACTAAATTAATGAGGTAAAATAAGCAACAAATTCAGAGTTAACACTTCTTGCTTGAAGATCTAGCACCTGAAAAGAAAAAGGTTACTTCCTGAAATATCATTAGAGGCTACTGCACTTGGACCTTGCTTGAAGTTCCTGCACCTGTAGGAAAAACAAAGAACAAAACACAGCAAATACACATTTCACAAATCTTCATCAGACCTTTTTCTTCATCTCACTCTCAATACGTCTATAGCGATACAGTTTTCTCTTTCCTATCTAAAAATATGTATGCATACATGTATGTGCACAAATACAACTGAGAGAAACCAAATAGGAAATGGACTAATGCTTCTGGTGGGGTAGATAAGTAGTGACTGACTCGAAGTAGTCCTTACTGTATGGTAATGACCCTAACAGTCTTCAGTTCCTTGCAAAAGTCTTATCTAACCATACAGTGGCTATGAATTCATATTCACACTTAAGCCTGTATATGATCATGGAGTAGGGGTACCCCTTTAAAAGAACTGATGATAAGTTGCTGATGAAAGATCTTTTCCTGAAGCAGATGATAGCTTATACTAACTTTCATTTACTTTACATGCAGCACACTCCAAGATGCCAGTTCAATAATTCTGAAGTAAGTTTCTTCCCTTTATTGTTATCAAAGTTTTTCTTTTTCCTGTATGTCACATATGTAAGTATCAATTGTCTCCTTTTATTACTTCTCACTGCAGGTTGGTTTAAGCTCTAAATGCAATCACTTCACTTGCAGAACACACAGAACACAGCAACAGATCTGTTCACGGGTAAGTTCCTATTTTTCTCCCATGAATTGATTAATTTCTTTACTAATGTGTTATTCTCTTTTCTCCACACAGAGAGATTAACACTCCAAAAATTTCGTCAGGTAAGTGTCTTTTCCACTCATATCAGGCAGAGCCACACTGGGGATTATTCTTGAGGCATATGCACAGTCAATGTACAGAGCAATTGCATTCAAACACAGGCTGACTGGCTTTACTGTGGAGAGACAGATGAATAATCAGTACCAGTGAGTGCACACACAGATTCTCTCACTGATCAGCTCTGTGGTGACAGGTAGGGAAGCACAGTCATTGATTCACATTATACAGTACTCTGGTGTTGCTATGACAACATTTCTTCTCCTCACACACACTGTATATATATTATCTAACTGTAGAGAATCAGACGAAGAAGATTTAGCTGATTTGATTTGACAGTCTGATTTTTGTGTCATTATTATTAGGAAAACTCCTGTCATTTTCTTTCTGTGTTTCTGTGTGGTGAAATTTCACTTATCTGTCAATTTTTCCTGAAGTGGTCTCCTTGGCCTTGCTGAGCTATCTCTCACTCCTCTGTGGATGAGGTGTCTCCCTGTTTTGACTCAGGGAGCTGTCTCTCATGGTCCCCTTTCTGTGTGTCATCAGTGAGCTAAATTCCTCTGCTACTGAATGCCATTTCTCTCTCTGTCAGCTCAGTTTCTCCCCCTCTGGTCTCTGTCATCTCTCCTCACGCTGCCTGTGTCACCTTCTGAGGTAAAAATCAGAGAGGGCTTGCCTCTTCAGCTGGAGGGGCGTTCCCAACCTGTGTAACTGACACCCGCCCCCTGACTGAGAGCAGAACAGCCATCTTGAGTGCTGGCTGCTTGCTCTGTGTAAATACAGCCTGTGCCAGCACTAATTCTCATAGCTGATGCTGGCCAGAAATAAAAATACATGTTTTTTTTTTTTTTTTTTTTTTTTTTAAATTAAAGAAGCTGCACTATTTGTAGCAGGGCTACATTTTTCCCCTTTTTTTAAATTGTAATCCCTTACAATTCTCTAAGAAATCACTTCGCATAACACAATACATCGCTCAAATACAGTAAGGAAGACTTTATCTCCTCTGTTGCCATATAAATTCTTCTTGCAGATAGCGTTTAGGAGGAAGTCCAATATTCTCTCTGGACGATCTCCTTAAGGAACCCTCAGGTTCTAACTCAGGAGAACCCTCAACCTGCTGGTCAGCATCACTCCCCCTCTCACTCTCTACTGAGCTTCCAGAACTCTCCTCCCTGAGACCCGAAACATCTTGCCACTCATCAACAGGATGAGCCAAATTTTGGTCTCTATCTCTCTGAGCCTGGGGTGTAAGACCACTGGAGAGCTCCACTGGGACCCAACAAGGGACCATTTCTTCCAGTTCCATTTCACAATTCTTAGATTTTCCAAAAGGCTTAGGTTCTGACATCAATTTTAACAGAGCCCCATTCACTCTTTTAATGGGGCCCGTGCCATCCATCTTCTGAACATCATACACTGGAATGTCTGTTGAAGGCTGATTTACTATTTTCCACAAATCAGCACCCCATCTTGATGTCAACTTTCCTTTCTCATGTGTTCCTTTGTTTCGGAGTAAGACAATGTCTCCGACCTGAAAATTCCACCTCCTTTCAAAAGTTTCAGATTCTTTTTCATTACTACGCCGTACCAAGTCATACATCTCTTGTACTCTATTTTTGTGGTTCTCAACCCATTCTTGCATAGTCCTTGAAGTTTGATCCCCCTCTAACCTTCCACACAAAACATCCAAAGGTCCTCCATCTTCCCTTCCAAAGAACAAATGGAAAGGAGCATAACCAGTAGCGTCATGCACAGTGTGATTATAGGCCCAGACTAACTCTTTAATGTATACCGGCCAACGTTGTTTCTTTTCTTGTTCCAGGGACCGTATCTTCTGTATCAGGGTGCGGTTGAAACGTTCACAGACTCCATTCCCTTGAGGATGATACGGTGTAGTATGCGATTTTTTTATGTTATAGAGCTGACATAACTCCTGAATCAAACGACTTTCAAAACACGGACCCTGGTCCGAATGGATCTGCTGAGGACAGCCATAAGTTTGTATAAAGTCATTCCAGAGGTGCTTGGCAGCTGTTACTGCTGTTTGGTCTCTAGTTGGTACGGCTACAGCAAATTTTGTGAAATGGTCAATCATGACCAACACGCTACTTCGTCCGTCTTGAGCAGTATCCAGAGACAAAAAATCAACTGCCACCACTTCCAACGGTGCGCTGGTCCTCCATTTTACCAAAGGGAGTTTTGGCTCAGTGCCTTGATTGGTGTTGCATGTCAGACATTCTCTGCATACTTTCTTAATTACCCCTTCCATCTGTAGACAGTAAAATCTCTTTCGGAAACACCAGGCTATTTTCTCAGGCCCTGGGTGCCCTAATTTTTCATGCAGAGTAGTGATAACTTTGCTTGCTACATCCCGAGTCAACACTATCTGACTTCGCACATTCTGCCAATTTTTCAACCGCACCTTTCTGACCAGCAAATTGTTCTCCACTCTTAAGCGATCCCACTGCCTAAGCAGTTTTTGGCCCTCCACCGTCCAATTGACTCTTTGTATTCTCTTTGGCCATACTTGTGCTCTGACCTTTTCTTTCAATGGTTTGAGAATATGATCTTCTTCCTGCAATTTTTGCCACTCTGCTGAGGAGGACTCAATAACTTCCATCATGTTTACCATCAACTCATCCTCATTTTCTTTCGACATGTGACTAGCTTTTTCCTTAATCCCAAACAGGGGTACTTCAACTTCTTCCAGATCTTCATCTCTCTCCCTTCCAGCAGGTTCATATGGGAATCTCGATAATGCATCTGCACAGCCGTTGATTCTTCCTGGTCTGTACTTAATAGTAAATTGGAACTTGGCTAATCTGGCTACCCACCGTTGTTCCATCGCTCCTAATTTAGCTGTTTGAAGGTATGCTACGGGGTTATTGTCGGTGTAAATGGTAAATTTTACTCCATTCAAGTACTCACTGAATTTCTCCGTGACGGCCCATACCACTGCCAACAATTCTAGCCGGAAAGAACTGTAATTTGCTGGATTTTTCTCAGTCTCTCTGAGACTACGACTCGCAAAAGCTATTACTCGTTCTTTTCCTCCTTTTTCCTGAGTCAGTACTGCACCTAAGCCCTGATTACTAGCATCAGTATACAAACGAAAAGGAAGGTGGAAATCCGCGAAGGCCAGTATCAGAGAAGATTCGATTTCGGCTTTTAATTCATCAAAAGCTTTTTGCTGTTCAGTGTTCCAGCAGACAGTATCATTTTTTTTTCTCAGTTGAGCCCCTTTTAGAATAAAATGCAAAGGACGAGCCTTCTGTGCAAAATGCGGTATAAATCTTCGATAGTAACTTGCTATCCCTAAAAATGCTCGTACCTCTCGGATAGTAGTAGGAACTGGCCATTCCTTAATCAATTTCACTTTTTCTGGGTTTGGCTTGACGCCTTCTTTGGAAATAACATGCCCCAAGAAATTAACCTCCGGCTTGAATAGATGACACTTACTAGGCTTCAACTTCAGTCCATATGACCTGAGCTTCTGGAATACCACATTCAGGTGCTGAATATGTTGATGAAAATCAGTGGAATATACGATGATGTCATCCAAATAGATCAGCACATGTTCAAAATTAAACTCGCCCAAACAGCTCTCCATCAGTCTTTGGAATGTAGCTGGGGCGTTCGTCAACCCAAACGGCATTCTCTTGAATTGATATAGTCCCATGGGTGTAGTAAAAGCGGTCTTTTCCTGATCTTTTTTGTCAACTAAAATTTGCCAGTAACCACTACAAAGATCTAGAGTAGAGAACACTTTAGCTTTCCCCAAAGCCAGTAATGAGTCCTCTATCCTCGGAAGGGGATAGGCATCCTTAATAGTCACTGAATTTAACTTTCTGTAATCTACACAAAACCTCAGACTACCATCCTTTTTCTTCACTAACACAATGGGAGCTGCCCAGGGACTACTGCTAGGTTCTATTACATTAGCCGCCAACATCTGTTCTAACATCTGCTTAACTTCTTGGAACAAATTAGGAGGGATATATCTATATCTTTCTCTGATGGGGCCAGCTGTATCTGTTCTAATCTCATGACGAATCTTATCAGAGCATCCAAGATCACTTTCATCAATAGAAAAAACTTCTTTATTACTCTCAAACAACTGATTCAATGCAGACTTCTCATTATCATTCAGTTGTTCAACATCCAATACTACTGTTTGGGAAATTTTCTCTCCATTCCATTCTTGCGCTTTAGTATCAGAGTCCGTTGACATTATCCGACATGAGCAAAGATTTTTTCCTTTCTCTTCCACTTGCACTTCCTTACCACCTACACTTTCCACCGGAAACACATCGGCCAACCAAGCACCCGAAGGTATATGTACAGTGTCTTTTCCCCAATTTGACATTCGGATAGGAACTTGCCCATTTTTCACCGTGGCTACTGTCTTTGCTACAGTAATATCTAATCTCGGATTCACTGGTTCTACCATCACCGTCAGACCTGCAATTTGACAGTTGGAACCCACAGCCACCTGCATGACTACCTCAGACCTAGGGGGAACAGACAAACCCTTTTCACAGGGTGCTCTTATCACTCCAATCCTCCCCTTACAACGCTTGGCATTTCGAATAGCACTACATGTTTTTATCAAATTTTGAAACACTCGTCTCTCTTCTTGTTGCCGGGAAACCTTTTGCCAATACCGATGTCCATATTGCGAAAATAATCGTCCATCCAGATCCTGCAGAATATTCATTCCAACAATTATTGGGGTTTCTGAGGATGGCTGTCCCTTTACCACCATTATACCCCTTTTTCCCAACTGTTCCTCACCAATTTCCACATCCATCCAAATAATTCCTTTGACTGGGATGGGCAAATTATTGGCTGCTGCCAGCTCAATCCAAGACATCTCCAAATCCTGAATTTTTCCAGGAAAATTCCTTGCAAAATACGCCTCTGAAATGGTAGTCACTTGGGATCCTGTGTCTAACAAGCCATTAACCTCTTTCCCTTCTAACTTAATTTTAATCAAAGGACAATTTCCTACTACTGGCCCTGTCTCCTGCTGCACATAGGTCTGAGTAGCCATTCCCAACGTCCGACCTTCAACCCTAGGAGGCTCTAGTTTAAATTCTGATTGCTTCCATTGCGAGCATATCGTTGAGGTCTAGGACAATTACGTGCAAAATGTCCCTCTCTTCGGCAGTTCCAGCAGGTGAATGGTTGGTCATTTCTATTCTGAGTAGATTCCCTGGGCCCATGGTATTCTTCTCGTCTGACTTCTTGGCGTAATCTTAACTTAGCAATATCTTCTTGCATCTGCTTCAAAATGTGACCTAACTCGATGGCCTCTTCCCCCTTTTTACTGGCAGAGGTATGGGCGGTATGTCTATTCTCACTTTCCTTTTCCTTTGCATCAGAATTTAGTTGTCGCATAGCCATTTGAGTAATTTCCTCCTCTTGTTGATATTTAATAGCTAGTCGTTGGATTGATTGAAAGGAAATTGCAGGGTCTAGTTCTAACTTATTCTTTACTGCCCTTCTTACTACATGGCTCCGTAATCCCAGCACAAACTGGTCTTTCAGCCAGGAAGACATCCCGTTGTTCTGGTAAGGATCCTCCGCATCTTCCTTTTTTTGTATAGCTCTCATCAGTTCTTGTAGGGCATTAGCAAACTGAGGTATGCTCTCCTGCTCCCGCTGGGTTCGATCCATGAACCTCTTCCGCACTACGTGTAGGTCAGAGGGGTCCCCATATATTTCTTCAAGTATCTCCAAAATGTCTTCTAAACTCACAGGAAGATCCCGACTGGCATTAATTATTGTTTTCCGTGCATCACCCTCAGAAGCTAAAATGGCTACTTCCCGATGCATATCAACTGGAACTTTATATGCTTTGATAGCACTTTGAATACGCTCTGCCCAATCTCTCAGAGGCATATTATTGCCAGTAAATTTAGGTAAGTAGGTAGCTAAAATACCAATAGGAGTCATAGTCATAGACATGGTAAAATCCACATTCTCCCTTGATAGAGCTCTCTCAGCGGATCCCTCACCCATAGCTGGTACGTCTGACCCCAGGTTCTCTCCTGGTCTATTGATGTCAGAGTCCATCCTGCCGACTGCGCCAAAATGTAACCGACCAATCGATTACTATCACAAGGAGAGAGTTCCCTTATTACTCTTAAAGCGGAAGGACAGCGACTGACCAGGAGGATAAATTGGTGAAAAATAACAATTGATTTTATTTGGCAAACAAAGAAATAATGTCCACTAACATGCAGAACAAGAATACAAACCCCAATTGAAATCCTCAATATCAAGACCACCCTTGAAATACACTAAATTAATGAGGTAAAATAAGCAACAAATTCAGAGTTAACACTTCTTGCTTGAAGATCTAGCACCTGAAAAGAAAAAGGTTACTTCCTGAAATATCATTAGAGGCTACTGCACTTGGACCTTGCTTGAAGTTCCTGCACCTGTAGGAAAAACAAAGAACAAAACACAGCAAATACACATTTCACAAATCTTCATCAGACCTTTTTCTTCATCTCACTCTCAATACGTCTATAGCGATACAGTTTTCTCTTTCCTATCTAAAAATATGTATGCATACATGTATGTGCACAAATACAACTGAGAGAAACCAAATAGGAAATGGACTAATGCTTCTGGTGGGGTAGATAAGTAGTGACTGACTCGAAGTAGTCCTTACTGTATGGTAATGACCCTAACAGTCTTCAGTTCCTTGCAAAAGTCTTATCTAACCATACAGTGGCTATGAATTCATATTCACACTTAAGCCTGTATATGATCATGGAGTAGGGGTACCCCTTTAAAAGAACTGATGATAAGTTGCTGATGAAAGATCTTTTCCTGAAGCAGATGATAGCTTATACTAACTTTCATTTACTTTACATGCAGCACACTCCAAGATGCCAGTTCAATAATTCTGAAGTAAGTTTCTTCCCTTTATTGTTATCAAAGTTTTTCTTTTTCCTGTATGTCACATATGTAAGTATCAATTGTCTCCTTTTATTATTTCTCACTGCAGGTTGGTTTAAGCTCTAAATGCAATCACTTCACTTGCAGAACACACAGAACACAGCAACAGATCTGTTCACGGGTAAGTTCCTATTTTTCTCCCATGAATTGATTAATTTCTTTACTAATGTGTTATTCTCTTTTCTCCACACAGAGAGATTAACACTCCAAAAATTTCGTCAGGTAAGTGTCTTTTCCACTCATATCAGGCAGAGCCACACTGGGGATTATTCTTGAGGCATATGCACAGTCAATGTACAGAGCAATTGCATTCAAACACAGGCTGACTGGCTTTACTGTGGAGAGACAGATGAATAATCAGTACCAGTGAGTGCACACACAGATTCTCTCACTGATCAGCTCTGTGGTGACAGGTAGGGAAGCACAGTCATTGATTCACATTATACAGTACTCTGGTGTTGCTATGACAACATTTCTTCTCCTCACACACACTGTATATATATTATCTAACTGTAGAGAATCAGACGAAGAAGATTTAGCTGATTTGATTTGACAGTCTGATTTTTGTGTCATTATTATTAGGAAAACTCCTGTCATTTTCTTTCTGTGTTTCTGTGTGGTGAAATTTCACTTATCTGTCAATTTTTCCTGAAGTGGTCTCCTTGGCCTTGCTGAGCTATCTCTCACTCCTCTGTGGATGAGGTGTCTCCCTGTTTTGACTCAGGGAGCTGTCTCTCATGGTCCCCTTTCTGTGTGTCATCAGTGAGCTAAATTCCTCTGCTACTGAATGCCATTTCTCTCTCTGTCAGCTCAGTTTCTCCCCCTCTGGTCTCTGTCATCTCTCCTCACGCTGCCTGTGTCACCTTCTGAGGTAAAAATCAGAGAGGGCTTGCCTCTTCAGCTGGAGGGGCGTTCCCAACCTGTGTAACTGACACCCGCCCCCTGACTGAGAGCAGAACAGCCATCTTGAGTGCTGGCTGCTTGCTCTGTGTAAATACAGCCTGTGCCAGCACTAATTCTCATAGCTGATGCTGGCCAGAAATAAAAATACATGTTTTTTTTTTTGTTTTTTTTTTAAATTAAAGAAGCTGCACTATTTGTAGCAGGGCTACACCAGGTTCTGATTGTCTGAAACTTCCGTGCGTAGCTCGCTATCTTTGTTTTGAATACTGTAAATAGCTGACATTTAAAATAACCATAACACTTTTTTGTTTTGAATACCTTAATTATCTTAACTGTGAGAATCTACGTAGGTTTGCAATGTTTACACATTCTGATTAGGCCATTTCTGACACAGTTAAATAAAAATGGATGTCACCAGCCATCTTGTCTGCTGGTTGACTTTTTTGCCCCAGACATTGGACTTGCAAAAACATTAAACAATGTCATTTATGACGCATTTCTGATAATGTGTCCTTCTGCTAATTAGTTTGGAATGTGTCTGTTCTTTCCCAGAAATAAAATTGGTCAGGTTGACACTGTAATACACAGACCTGTAAGAGTCTTCAGCAATTTAAGGCTTATTGAAACATACAGGACTTCTAATATACTTATTTAAATATAAAGCTTATTATATAATTCTTCTTAATACAATTAATCATATAAGATATAATTGCACATTAAAATGTAATAATATAAAATCATGTTCTATATATTTGCCTTTCTTATGAATAAATAAATTTAATAATTTCAACCGGCAGATGTCACCATTTTAACATCTTTAACTAATTGGGAAAACCCCTTCTTTTTGTTTTATATTTTATGAGGCCTGTTCCCAAAACATAGCATATGTTATCAGCTATGAGTGTTCAGCTAGCTGAGACGGCCTTGTAACATGTCAACAATCTTCTAGAACTAAAACAATCTTATGAGAATGTTTTACTGTCTCAAAATATCACTGGCTGAATCCAGCATTTAAATAGTAATATTTAATTATATGATTTAACAATAACTATTTCTTTCTTTAGAAGGAATGTATTGATTATGAATAATTAGATTTATAATATTTATGTGTAATAACTGAGCAAATGTGTATATATAAGATTGCTGCAGTAATGTGAGTTTTAACGTGTTTCCAGTCTTCCACACAGTACGCTTATCTATAACCTTGACATTTGAAAGATGCTTGTGTAATATAAACAAAAAATGTTTTCGCTTCTTGTAGCTAAAATAATATGATTACGAGTTTCACTGTCTGGAATATGCTGAGATGTCTCAGAGTAATATTTTAAAAAAGTACCCCAACTTTACAGTTTACAATGAAATTTTGCATAGAACATTAAAACTTAAAACATACACATATGACAGCTTTTCCTGCACAAATAAAGTGCTAGAATTCTGACACAGCCCCCAGAAATGACAGCACCTCCTGCAAAAAGGTGTCAGCTGATGACATCACCGCTGACACCCCATCAGACACGCCTCCTCCGCCTATAAAGACAGCTCTGAGCTGTGTGCATCCTGCCAGAAACAACACGCCGACCCACATCTATAGGGGAGACGGGTATGCCATTATTCTGATTCACGTCTACAGGGAAGCCGGGGATGCATTTGATCAAAGAGGAAGCTTCCTCCAGCTGCTCCAAACTATCAGAGCAGCTTGCAGAGACCACACAAGGTAAGTTTGTTACATTACCACCCCCCCCCCCCCCCCCTCGAGAAGTGGACTCCGGGCACTCCCCACCAGGATGTTGACAATGGAATTCCTGAATTAATTCATTGGCATGAATTTGCCGTGCAGGAACCCAGCATCTTTCTTCAGGGCCATATCCCTTCAGAGCAGCTTGCAGAGACCACACAAGGTAAGTTTGTTACATATTATCAATCAATCGAGATGAATTTATGTGGCCCATGCCTATACCCAACAGTCAGTGGCACTGTGTGCTTACATTTATTTTTTAAAACATGATTATGATGTCTCCATTTCAAGCACATTTTATATACAGTGCCTTGAAAAAGTACTCACTCCCTTTGGATTTATACCTATTAAGTTACATTAAAAATTGTAATTAACTTAATCTTATTTTATGTGATGTATCTGCACAAAATAGTCTACGTTGCTGAAATGAAATGAGAAAATATATATCAAAACAAATAAAAAAAATAATTTAATAATAATTTATTTATAATATATAATGTATTATATATTATGTATTTTATAATATAATTCTAATTCTATAAATAAATAATAATTAAATAAATAAATACAGTACATGCATAAAATAAAATGAAAATTGATCTGTGCATATGTATTCACCATTTGTCATGAAGATCCTAAAAATTCCTGGTGCAACCAATTACCTTCAAAAGTCACATCATTAGTGAAATGAAGTCCACCTGTGTGCAATCTAAGTGTCACATGTTCAGCATAAAAACAACTCTTCAGAAAGGTCCCAGAGGCTTCAACACCAGTAAGCAAGAGGCATCACACCATGAAGACCAAGGAGCTCTCCAAACAAATCAGGGTTGGGTTATAAAACAAAATCCCAATCTTTGAATATTCCCAGGAGCACCATCACCATCAGTGATTTGAAAATGGGATGGAGATTCAAGGAGAGGTTTAAAGAGAACCTGAACTGAAAAATAAAAAGTCAAAATAACTATACAGAGCTTATACTTACCTCCCGTGTAGTCCACTCCTCAATCTCTTTCTTCTCTCCTGCATCCCATTTTATTCACTGTGATCAATGAAGTTCTTCGTCCTCCATTTTAAAAATGGCCATTACCCCATAACAGCTTCCTGGTCAGTACACTGTTAAACTGTAATATCACCCACTTGAGACATAGGGAAACATGGACATTACCTTGCATATTCAGTTGTAACTTACAGCTGCTCAGAGCCGGGACAAGGTCATCCAGCACCCAAGGCTGAGACACCAAAGTGCGCCCCTCCATCCCTGCCACCCCAGCCATCACACACTGATTGTTATTAGACTAAGAGGTGCCACAGGGCCCACAACCTCCCCAACACCTTAATATCTAGTTATCTGGCTTGCAATCACTGCCATGTACCTCCTTTTCTTATTTCTTTCTGCTTCAAACACAATTAGGAATGACAGCTGAATGAATTCTGCGCCCTCTCCTACACTGCGCCCTGAGGCTGGAGCCTCTCCAGCCTATGCCTCGGCCCGGCCCTGCTGCTGATATGTAACTGACAGCAACTGGTATATTTCAGTTCTGACAAAATATTGTCACAAGTAGAAGGGATCACTGTAAGAAGAAAATGGTGAGCTTCTGAGAGGAACTGACGGTGAGATTAGTATGTAATATTAATTTGCAGCTATGTCATGTGTTTATTTTAAATAATTTTACTCGCTTCAGGTTCCCTTTAAGGGGAAACATTTAAATGTGTTGGAATGGCCTAGTCAAAGTCCAGACCTCAACCCAATAGAGGATCTGTGGTTAGACTTGAAGATTGGTGTTCACAAGCAAAAACAATCTAACATGAAGGAGCTGGAGCCACCTTTCCAAAAATCCCAGTGGCGCGATGTGGAAAGCTCATAAAGTCTAATACAAAGTGACTTGCAGCTGTAATTGCTGCACCGGGTGGTTCCACAAAGTATTGCCTTTTGTGCGATGAATAGTTATATAAGCTGAAGTTTTCCGTTATTTTGTCCTATTTGTGGTTTGCTTTACAATGAACCAAATAACACATCTTCAAAATTGTAGGCATGTTATGTCAATGAAATGGTGCAAACTCTCAAACAATTCATTTTAATTCCAGGTTGTGAGGCAACAAAACATGATAAATGCTGAGGCGGGGGGGGGGGGGAGGGGGACATTGGGCGGGTTTGAATACTTTTGCAAGACACTGTATATTTACATTTACATAACATATATATTTTTTCTCTATAACGAATAATCAGAAGGTTTATTGAGCATGAGCAACTCTAAAATAGCACAGATTGCAAATGATGTTTGTAGCAAATAAACGTTGACTTACGTCTTTATTATTCTTATTAAACTTTTTTTTTTTCAGCCATAGACATGGAATAAACAAAACTGAAACAAAATGTCAAGCCGTTTACAAAAAAAGATACTTTTAAACAATTATGCCTTCTTAGGCAGCTGTCAGCTGAGCTGTGCAAAGTGATTGTTCTTGAACTCGTCTATTTCCCCTGGGTTACAGATCCACAATACAGTTAACATCAAGTTTCTGTTACTAATATGCCTTTTCTCGAATCTCATCATTTTTTTTCTCCACACTCCAATTTTTATTCCAAAAACTAAAGCTGTCAGATATTTTTGTTGTTTTAACCTTTCTTCCTTTTTTTCCCCAATGCAATTGAATCAACAGTCTAACTGCTGTTAAAGTACCACGGTCACGAAAATCTTAAAATGTAAAATATATGTAAACACATACAAATAACAAACATGTTTATTTCAGAGTAAAGTGAGCCATAAATTCATTTTCTCCTATGTTGCTGTTACTTACAGTAAGTAGTAGACATTTGACATTACCGACAGGTTTTGGGCTAGCCCATCATCTCTCCTTAGAGGATTCTCAGCATGGCCTTTATTCTTTATAAAGATGCTGGTCAGCTTCCGTGCTCACTGTACACTTTTTTTGGCAGTTGGACGGAGCAACTGCCATTCACTGAGTGCTTTTGAAAATAAAGAAAACCCTGAGAACCCCCAATGAGTAGATGGGCTAATCCAAAACTTGGCTGTTCTGTCAGATTTCTACTACTTACTGTAAGTGACAGCAACAAAGGAGAAAAATAAATTATGGCTCATTTTACTCTTGAAGAGATGTACTTCTTATCTGTATATGTTTACATATATTTGAAATTGGAAGATTTTACGACAGTGGTCCTTTAAAGAGAATCTGTAACAAAACAAAACATCCCCTGGGGGGTACTCACCTTGGTAAGTGGAAGCCTCAGGGTCCCAATGAGGCTTCCCCCCTCCCCTGTAGCTGCAGGCAGTCCAGTCCTGGCTCCCCCGAAGTGTCCGGCAATCCTCCCTCGACAAGCCTGACAAGCGCTGATAAGCGCTAATTTATTTAACTTTCCTGGCTCCAGCGGGGGTGCTGTTGCAGCTCTACGCATGGAGATAGGTGAAAATAGCCGATCTCTGTCGGGTCCGCTCTACTGCGCAGACGCAGGAGACTTGTGCCTGCGCAGTAGATCGGCCCAACAGCAATCGGCTATTTCCGCCTATCTTCGAGGTGGAGAGCCGATACTGCGCTTGCGCTGGAGTCGGGAAGGTAAATATTTACATCCCCGCTGTTTGGGGAGCTTTATCACCGCTGCAGTGGGACCGAGGAGGACGGGGGAAGCCTCAATAGGATCCGGAGGCTTCCCCCACCCCAGGTGAGTACCCCCCAGGGGAGGTTTTTCTCATTACAGGTTTTCTGTAAGCCTCATATACACGTACAAGGCATGTCGCCCAGCAGGAATAGGCACTCGATTCCTCAGGCGACACTAAAAGGCTGACACTGTATAGATGTGTTGGTAGCCTGCAGGGAATTGATGTGTTGCTATGTGGGAGGGTGGAGGGCCATCAGAGTGGTGGACTGGTGATGTGAGATCACGTGTTGACGGGGTGAGTGGAGAGAACAATTCCCTCAGCCATCACTTGGCCAAATCAATCCGCCAGGCTGAGCAGTCAAGGGCGTCGGAGGCTACTGTACACGCTGCCTTGTCTGGGTTTCATCTCGTGGGTTTATGGTGCTTTAGAATGTGGGGAGCATCTTTTGGGAATAAGAATGGATCCCCCTCCCCCCAACTGGTGTCCCTAGAGCATAGACCGGCGAGTGTTGAGCAGTGGTTTCCAAACTATGGCCAATGTTTCTGATCATAAAAAATGTATTAGGTGCGGCCTGCAGGCCGTAACTGTAGATTACTGTTCAGGGGACCTAGAAAAAGGACAACATACTCACCAGATAAAGCTGGCTTCCAAGTCACTTGCAGCTCCTGTACTGATCCTCCTAGCCAGTACTACTTGAAGACCAAGGGTGATGTAGCTGGTTTCATATCAATCTACCAGCACAGATCACCAGAGTATTGATCCAGGGCCAGCCACATCACCCCCTAGTCTTCTTGTAGTTCCATTGGTAGCGAGTTCAGGATTTTTGGCCAGGCATCGGACAAGAGAAAAGTGTGGCTGCTAAACTTTATGCAATTCTCAACTACTGGACATTTGTACATACAATGGCTTGCAAAAGTATTCGGCCCCCTTGAAGTTTTCCACATTTTGTCACATTACTGCCACAAACATCCATCAATTTTATTGGAATCCCATGTGAAAGACCAATACAAAGTGGTGTGAACGTGAAAAGTGGAAAGAAAATCATACATGATTCCAAACATTTTTTACTAATAAATAACTGCAAAGTGGGGTGTGCGTAATTATTCAGCCCCCTTTGGTCTGAGTGCAGTTAGTTGCATATAGACATTGCTTGATGAGTGCTAATGACTATATAGAGTGCACCTGTGTGTAATCTAATGTCAGTACAAATACAGCTGCTCTGTGACGGCCTCAGAGGTTGTCTAAGAGAATATTTGGAGCAACAACACCATGAAGTCCAAAGAACACACCAGACAGGTCAGGGATAAAGTTATTGAGAAATTTAAAGCAGGCTTTGGCTACAAAAAGATTTCCAAAGCCTTGAACATCCCACAGAGCACTATTCAAGCGATCATTCAGAAATGGAAGGAGTATGGCACAACTGTAAACCTACCAAGACAAGGTCGTCCACCTAAACTCACAGGCCGAACAAGGAGAGCGCTGATCAGAAATGCAGTCAAGAGGCCCATGGTGACTCTGGATGAGCTGCAGAGATCTACAGCTCAGGTGGGGGAATCTCTCCATAGGACAACTATTAGTCTTGCACTGCACAAAGTTGGCCTTTATAGAAGAGAGGCAAGAAGAAAGCCATTGTTAACAGAAAAGCATAAGAAGTCCCATTTGCAGTTTGCCACAAGCCATGTGGGGGACACAGCAAACATGTAGAAGAAGGTGCTCTGGTCAGATGAGACCAAAATTTAACTTTTTGGCCAAAATGCAAAACGCTATGTGTGGCAGAAAATTAACACTGCACATCACTCTGAACACACCATCCCCACTGTCAAATATGGTGGTGGCAGCATCATGCTCTGGGGGTGCTTCTCTTCAGCAGGGACAGGGAAGGTGGTAAGGGTTGATGGGAAGATGGATGGAGCCAAATACAGGTCAATCTTGGAAGTAAACCTTTTGGAGTCTGCTAAAGACTTGAGACTGGGGCGGAGGTTCACCTTCCAGCAGGACAACGGCCCTAAACATAAAGCCAGGGCAACAATGAATGGTTTAAAACAAAACATATCCATGTGTTAGAATGGCCCAGATCTAAATCCAATCGAAAATCTGTGGCAAGATCTGAAAATTGCTGTTCGCAAACGCTGTCCATCTAATCTGACTCAGCTGGAGCTGTTTTGCAAAGAAGAATGGGCAAGGATTTCAGTCTCTAGATGTGCAAAGCTGGTAGAAAAATACCCTAAAAGACTGGCAGCTGTAATTGCAGCAAAAGGTGGTTCTACAAAGTATTGACTCAGGGGGCTGAATAATTACGCACACCCCACTTTGCATTATTTATTTGTACAAAAAGGTTTGGAATCATGTATGATTTTCATTCCACTTCTCATGTGTACACAACTTTGTGTTGGTCTTTCACGTGGAATTCCAATAAAATTGATTCATGTTTATGGCAGTAATGTGACAATGTGAAAAACTTAAAGGGGGCCGAATACTTTTGCAAGCCACTGTAAATGCATGTGTTTTTGATTTTCAAGTACAATAAAAGTTAATGCATTATTGAAGCACTCCTTTTTCTTCTGTCTTGGAACTCTGGCCACCACAGCTTCACAGAGCAGCACCTGGGCATTAACACTAACATTTCCATCTATGAAAGCTGAGTGAAGAATTTTTTGGGGTCAATTAGCAGTGGAGTGTTTGTGAATTTCACATACTTTGTCTACAAAAAAATGGGGAGACAGTCTGCCTGATAAGCAGCGGCTCTGTGGGTGATGAGGATGTACTCTGCCTGATGAGGAGGGGGCACTCTGTCTGATTCGGGGAGGGGTCACTGCGTTTTTGTTATTCTAAAGGAACTCTGCACATTGCCATGGGGGGGGGGGGGGATATTTGTTATTTTAAAGACAATCTGCATATTATTTAGGGCACACTCAAATTATGTTTCACCACTCTATTTATAATGTGTAGGTGGACTCACTCCCTAATCATATTTTGGGGGTGCGAGGACACTGCGCCTAATTATGTTTGTGCTTTCTTGTTATGTTGGAGTGCTTTTAAAAATGCCTCTTATATGTCGCTGTGACCATGCCCCCCTTTTGACCTCAATTTTTCCAAGCATCAAGGATTTCTCCAAAGAATCTGGTCTTCTCATTACGTGATCAAATAATTTGAGTTTTAATAGTAGTATCAGCCCCTATAGTGAACACTGTGGCCTTATTTCTTTCAGTATTGACTGGTTAGATCTTCTGGCAGTCGGGGGAACTCTCAGTAGCTTTCTCCACACCCACAGTTGAAAAGCATAAATTTTTCTATGCATGGCCTTATTTATAGTCCAACTTTCACAGCCGCGTGTTATTACTAGGAAGACCATAGCTTTAACTATCCTGATCTTTGTTGTTAAGTAAGTTGGTAAGTGACATCTCTATCCTTTAGTATTGTGTCCAAATTTGCCATAGCGTTCCGCTCAAGTAAAAAGTTTAATCTCATGGCTGCAGTCACAACCTGCAGAGATCTTTGATCCCTGGAAAATGTAATCTGTTACAACTTTTACTTTTCCCCATCTACTTGTAGATAATTCATTGGAGCAGATAACAAGACTTTAGTATTCTTGATGTGAGCAGTAGACCAGCTTTGGCACTTTCTTGTTTGACATTCATGACTCTTCAATTCTTCCTCAGCTTCAGCCATCATCTGCGTCATCTGCATATTTCAGATTGCTAATTTACCTGCCAGATATTTTAATTCTAGCATGTTACTTCCCTACCATAATCGATGGCCAATTCGAGAAGTGGTGGTAGGGGGACAATTTACCTACAAGCATGTTTTTGGATTAGGGGCTGAAACTGGAGCAAACCCATGCAAACATGGGCAGGACAGTAACTCTGATAAAAGCCACAGTAGTGTTTAACATTAATTGATAATTACTGCACAGATATTTTTTCTAAAGTCTTATTTTTAATAAAAATGTTGCCTCACTTGTAAGAATGAAAGCTGCGGCAACTGTTCCACATAGGGGCAATACAGAACTCTGAGGGTGAAATTTTGACAGAAGCTGGAGACATAAATAAGGAATTCCTTACATATTATAAAAAAATGTATAATTCTGATACCTCCTATACTAAAACGCAACTGGATGACTTCCTGAGAGAATTTCACTTTCCAGTGGTATCTGCTGATGATAGAGAATTCCTGGAGGCGGATATCACTGGAGAGGAGATCCGAGGAGTTATTAAAGATCTACCTAATGCCAAAGCAGCGGGAACAGACGGCCTACCGTCAGAATTCTACAAAAAATATAGTAAAACTATCACTCCCTATCTACTAAAGACCTACAAAAATGCACTTGCAAACAATGCCCTCCAGAATCCATGCGTGAAGCGTTAATTACTGTCATCCCAAAGAGGGGAAAAGACCCCACTCAATGTAAGTCATACAGACCTATTTCGCTTTTAAATCAAGACTACAAATGTTTAGCAAAAATATTATCCATCCGATTAAACACTTTAATCACAAAATTAATTCACCCAGATCAATCTGGATTTATCCCGGGCAAAGGCACTGATATAAACTTAAGAAGGTTAATGACTAATTTATCTATAACGCATGACCAGCCAGGGGATCGTATAGTAGTCTCGCTTGATGCCGAAAAGGCCTTTGATGTGGTGGACTGGAACTTTCTTTGGGAGATTCTTCTCCGTTTTGGGCTGGGAGATAAATTTGTGGGATGGCTTCGGGTCCTGTACACCGCACCGAGGGCACGAGTACCGTACGCACTGGCCTTTCTGTTTCAGATTCCTTTAACTTGGCAAGGGGGACGCGCCAGGGCTGCCCGTTATCACCAACCTTATTTGCATTAGTGGTAGAGCCTTTGGCTATGCTACTGCGTGCCAGTAAGTCAGTCAAGGGACTGGTGTTCGGGGCCAGGGAAGAAAAACTCTCTCTCTACGCCGATGACCTTCTTTTGTACCTGTCCGACTCTGGTCCCTCGCTAACAGCTGCTCTTAATATAATAAGTACATATGGCAGATTCTCAGGATTTAAAGTTAACTGGGATAAATCGACCATATTGCCCTTAGATGCACAGATGCCAGTCCTGCCAGCTCCCACTCCATTGCAATGGGTTCAGGAGTTTACCTACTTGGGAATAAAAATCACTAGAAATACCACTGACTACTATAACCTAAATTTAGAACCTATATTAACCAAGCTCAAGCAGAAATGCAAGGCATGGCAGACTCTCCCATTGTCTCTGTTAGGCAGAGCAAATGCCATCAAGATGAATATGCTACCCAAATTCTTATAGTATTTTAGAAACAGCCCAGTAGTTATCCCACCTAAATACTTCCACAATATAAATAGAGCTGTCACATCACTTCTCTGGTATCCTAAAAATCCACGCATTGCACTATCAACTCTGCAGATGGATCAGTGCAGTGGAGGTATAGGGCTACCTGACTTCGAACACTATTATTGGGCGTCCGCCATAGTCACGGTAAGGTGGTGGTTTGATCAATCCCCGAGCAACCCGGCAACTGCCTTAGAAGCAGAAATAATGGGGTCCTACTTGGCACTTTCTAGCCTTCCCTTACGAGGAAGTAAATTAATCCCCCGGGCAACACCTAACATGCTGGTGACGGTTAAAGTATGGGAGAAAGTCAATAAACACTCCTGTCAGATAGGCCAAATTTCCCCACATACGCCATTATGGATGAATCCGTCCCTGCCAGAGTTTTTAACGGTACCAGATCCTAAAGTTTGGGCAAATCTAGGTATATATAAACGTAAGGATATAGTCGAAAACAATGCATTGAAATCATTCACCTCTTTAAGAAAAGATAATAACATGCCTAGTAAGATGTACTTCAGATACATGCAGTTGGGACATGCCTTTAAGGCACAATTCATGCTGGGGGAGAGGCCGCTGCTGGTGCAATCCTACAGCACAGAGGGGGAAATAATCAAAAAAGATCTCGAACATGCTGTCTCAGTTCTATATAAAACGCTTCCCTCCAAGGGCCAACCTAAAATTGATAAGTTACACTTAGCATGGCAAACAGATATACCTGAACTGACTCTAGACACCTGTAAGAATATCCTCGGATACTTCATAACAGCTAATGTAGCAGCACGTGACCGACTGATAGCCCTGAAATTCATACATAGAAGTTACCTTTCACCTGATAGATTACGCAAAATTGACCCGACAGCAACAGGTAGATGTGACAGATGTCAGCAACCAGGGGCTGGTTTTTACCACATGGTCTGGCTCTGCCCACATATTGTACCATACTGGTACCAGGTACGCCTGGAGCTACAAAAGGTGTTCGGGATAGCATTAGAGTTAAAACCGGAGCATATACTGCTGGGACTTTTAGCGGATGATACCCTCTATACTCACAAAATGCAGGCATATAGATCACTCACAGCATATGCTCGGAAAATGATAATTTTGAGGTGGAAACAATCTCTAAGCCCTACAAAAAAAGATTGGACCTCATACGTTCATAAAGAACTGGTCTATATCAGACAAGTCTACCTGAAAAGGAAATGCCCCAAAAAATTTAGAAAAACGTGGTCAAAGTGGATTACTTGCTATAAGTAGAGTTTGAAGATTAATAGTTACACCTGTGCTCACCTTCACTGGGATCTTGCGAGGAGCCTCACCCTTTCCAGGACTAATATGTGTACCTTAACTTGAATCTTATTACTTGTGGAGATATTCCTGACTGCTATTCCGGATATCTGTAAGTGATGCACTTAACCACCTTAGCGGTATGGACGAGCTCAGCTCGTCCATTACCGCCAGAGGGTGCCGCTCAGGCCCTGCTGGGCCGATTTTGATCAAATAAAGAGCAGCACACGCAGCCGGCACTTTGCCAGCCGCGCGTGCTGCCCGATCGCCGCCGCTCTGCGGCGATCCGCCGCGAGCAGCGGCGAAAGAGGGTCCCCCCAGCCGCCTGAGCCCTGCGCAGCCGGAACAAATAGTTCCGGCCAGCGCTAAGGGCTGGATCGGAGGCGGCTGACGTCAGGACGTCGGCTGACGTCCATGACGTCACTCCGCTCGTCGCCATGGCGACAGGAGAAGCCAAACACGGAAGGCTGCTCATTGCGGCCTTCCGTGTTACTTTTGGCCGCCGGAGGCGATCAGAAGAACGCCTCCGGAGCGCCATCTAGTGGGCTTTCATGCAGCCAACTTTCAGTTGGCTGCATGAAATAGTTTTTTTTTTTATTTAAAAAAAACCCTCATGCAGCCGCCCTGGCGATCTTAATAGAACGCCAGGGTGGTTAAGGATGAACGTTGCTAAACCATGTTACTGCAATGTTCTATTTTGTTCTGTTACAGTGCCAGTGAGGTTA
Source organism: Hyperolius riggenbachi (assembly GCF_040937935.1). NCBI lineage: Eukaryota > Metazoa > Chordata > Amphibia > Anura > Hyperoliidae > Hyperolius > Hyperolius riggenbachi. Next base: position 84,722,278 of record NC_090652.1, read on the forward strand.
TCACCTGGCACTGCTGTGGTTTTCTATGATGAAAATTAATAAAAATTATTCTTAAAAAAAAAAAAAAATGAAAGCTGCAGTGGCCCTATTAGTAAAATTGGCGTGGTCACTAGGGGGTTTAAGACCGCGGTCCTCAAGAGGTTAATCTAGTGGAGTAGGATAGGATGAATAGGCAATGGAGGAGTGGGTAACATAGATAACATACTTAGAGGACATGGCCATGAACACATGGAAATGAGTGATTCCACTTGAGAAGATTCAAACATACATTTGAAAAAGCAGAGCATGACGAGCAATACACTCTCTGGATTTTTTTCCATATGCCCAGAAGGAGGAGGAAATAACCATACAGCTTAATGTCATGCATTTAAAGAGGAACTTAGGGGAAACAAATAAATCAATACACTGGAAAGGGAGAAGTTACAAAATTGAAGAGAGAGCAAGAAATAATTGCTATTCGCCATGTAATTTGTTCATATTGTTTGATCCACAGTGAGCCTGCAGGTCATATTTACTACTGGTAGACATGTAAAAGAAAAAAAACACAGACAGCACCAACTGCCGTTATCGATAAACACACCCCCTAACAATGCGATAGGCTAAAAGGTTGTTTTTTTTAATAGATATGCACATATACAGAGGGAAATACTGGTTGCTTGGCAGTTGGAAACAGCCGTTATTTCCCACAATGCAACAAGGCTCACAGACAGGAAACCATCAGGACCTAGATCCTGACATCACAATGTGGGAGGGGTTTCACCACAATATCAGCCATATGGAGCCCCCTGATGATCTGTTCGAGAAAAGGTAAAGATTTCTCATGGGGGTATCGGCTACTGATTGGTATGAAGTTCAATCCTTGGTTACAGTTCTTCTTTAGCCAGAGAAGAGACTCAGCCTGATGGTTCACGGTGCTTGCAAAACATATACAACATACTGGAGGACTGTATACACATTTGTCCAGAGGAGGTGAAAGCCTACAAGGTGATGTTGAAAGCATTAACATGCATGTAAAGTGTCTGGTGGCTTTTGGATAGTGGACTTTATACATAGTGCATGAAGCCATTACGGATTGAATTGGTTAGCTGGGAGAAATTATGTTCTTAAGGACATTTCGTGCATTTGGCTGCCCGTTATTATTCAGCATCTCACAAATTACAGTGCAGAGGTACCCAGAATTTCAAACATGCAGGCGAATGTTATTCTTCAGCATCTCACAAATTACATAGCGGAGGTACCCAGGAGTACTGGTCTTTGAGAATGAGTTCCTCCCATTAACATTTTGCTGAATACATTACTCTTGCGACTCGCTAAAATGCTTGTCCTGACTGCTTTAACCCTACTCTTCCTGGATGGACTTGAGCTTCTAACCAAAAGCTTTCAACACACAGAAGTCATGCTGGCAGTTAGCAATCTGCTAGAAGCTCAGTTGCCCAGATGTTAGACCTGGTTCACATTGGACAGATCAAAAACGGATCCATGTAAAAAGCTGATCAGTGAAATGGATCAATTTTTATTGAGCATCAGTTTTTGACCTGTTCACTGTGAAGCGTCCACCAGGAATGATCACAGCCTCCCCGAACTTGTAAGTACGCTCCGCCGAATGGATCCATTCTAACGGAGCAATGTAAATGGATCCTGTTGATTAACATAAGATGTGTTCATCTGCATTACATGCATTTGCATCCAGTCCATTTAACCCCCCTAAATGGATCGTTTTTCGTTTGAAATAAGTGAACTTCCCCTGACCCTGTCCATATTTCCGGGTTTTGAAGTGTGGTGGTGATGGACAAATTTTATAAATAACCCGCATTACAGAAGAAAATGTTTAAAGAGGAGGAGGCTATTACTGGTGATTTAGTAGGGAGTTCTATTATTGAATGTTTTTGCCTGAAACAATTTATAGGTAGAACTAAGAGGTCTCTTCAAGGACAACTGAAGCAAGAGGGATATGGAGGCTGCCATATTTATTTCATTTTATGCAATACCAGTTGCCTGGCTGTCCTGCTAATCCTCTGCCTCTAATGCTGGATACACACCATGCGTTTCCGTGTTGAATGCGTCCGTCGATACGCGTCGATTCGATTATTTCCAAGCATTTCCAAGCTCATTTCGATGATTTTTAGGTCGATTGCCATGTAAAGTATGGCAAATCGACCTAACGATTCATCAAAACGTGAATCGGACATGTTGGAAATAATCAAATCGATGCGTATCGACGGACGCATCGAACGCGGAAACGCATGGTGTGTATCCAGCATAATACTTTTAGCCATAGACCCTGAACAAGCATGCAACAGATCAGATGTTTCTGACATTATTGTCACATCTGACAGGATTAGCTTTAATGCTTGTTTCTGGTGTGAAGCAGACACTACTGTAGGCAATTAGATCAGCAGGACTGCCAGGCAACTGCTATTGTTTAAAAGGAAATAAATATGGCAGCCTCCATATACTTCTCACTTCGCTTTACTTTTACAATACAAAAAAGGAAAATATCTTTTAAAATTCTTATTTTTTTTAGCGGATGTACATTTGCTTAAAATGATTGCCTGTTTACTGATATATATAATAAGTATGTAAAATATATTAATGTTATTTTATGCCTGTCTAATTAATACATCATATTTTCTTAAAGCGTATCATAATACGAATATTGCTACAACACTTTTAAAAACATCTTTTAAATCGCTTCCAAGGTTAGTGTTCTTATCATTATTACAGCACCCCTTTATTGTAATAGTGTCTGCTGAGCAACCCTATCATGAATTACATCAACTCAAGTACCCTTTAAAATGTATGAATCTGTACTCTAAAATTCTTACAATAAAAAGCATACCATTCTATTCATTATGTTCTCCTGGGCCCCTCTGTGCTGTTTCTGCCACTCCCTGCTGCAATCCTGGCTTGTAATTGCCAGTTTTAGGCAGTGTTCACAAACAAAAGACATGGCTGCTAACCAGAGTGTGATAGGCTGAGAGGAGCTCAGTCTGTGACTCATACAGAGCCTACAGGGAGCATGAAGAGGGTGTGTATAGCTTCTATCCTATCACAAGCAGAGCAGCACATTCCATCCTCAGTGCCTGAGCCCGACAAAGCCATCAGAGGAAAGAAGATTAGATTATATAACAGAGATAATACAGCCACTGTGCAACTAGGAAAGGCTGCGGTAAGACAGACCACATTAGAACAGGTATAGGAACTTAAAGGATAGAAGAAATAAGGCTGAACATTTAGTTACAGAATCTCTTTAAGCATTTTCTATATTTCTGTATGAATGTTTTTCAAATACTAAGTTAGGCCTTTAATAAGCAAATAGCTTATTTTATATGATTTAAGATTTTTAAACCCCAAACTAACTATAATGCAGCAAAGTCCCCAATATCCGGGATCGCCTGATGCTGGATACATGTGCTTGCCGGATGTTTGAGCAACCAGCTGAAAATGCACAAACTCCCCCCCCCTCCCCTTGTGCAGCATAAAATACTTACTAAACCTCCGGCGCCGTCTAACCTTCTAACCTTCCTGTAGCTGCTAGCCTGCATGCTCCGTGTATGCCAGCTGGCGTGTCACCTGACCCGTATCGAGTCACGTGACACGTTGAGAGCCAAACACTTACACCAGAAAGCCGCTAGGAGCTACAGGAAGGTTAGAAGACGGCGCTAAGGCTCGGTAAGTATTTTAAGCCCTGTAAACCACCCCAAGAAAAAAAAACCCCAAAGCACAGTCCCGTCAGTTAGTTGAGACTTCTGATTGCCTGAGTTCCAGATAACCAGGACTTTGAGTAGATTGAATATAGCAAGCTTGAATCTTTCCCTTTGAATCCTTCCCAAGTACCAGCAGGAGTACATGTACTATGTGTTGAGCACATAATGGAGAGAACACAGGACCGATCCATCAACCACACCTGAAGCAGCCCTTATTTTCTGAAAATGTTGGTCTTTTTCTGATATTTGATCGAGGGTCGGCCTGATTCAGGTGCATGGATTCTAGTGGGCAAATGAGGGAGCCCTTCTGGAAACTGGTGTCATATGAACATTCGATTTAATGATGCCAGGGTCCCCATAATTAGGCTTTTTGACAATGTGAGATTTGATGGAATTTGTGTGGACAATAATCCTGGAATATTTATCTGGAATATATCCTGGAATATAATCCTTGGAATTGACATTGTCTCCTCCTTGACCCTGGTTCTTAAAAATCTGTAAGGCATTTGTCTGTGCTTTATGACGGATGTCATCGGGTCAACCCCTTATGTGAAATTTGAGCATCTTGGACATCACTTGTTAATGTCTGTCACAGTGGCATAACTACAATTCATGGGGCCTCCCAGCAAAAATGTGATGCCCCCTCCTCATATTGACACCCCTCTCTTACCTCCCTTTGGTATCCTACACGGACTAGGGGCCCATCTTGCAAGGGTCATATAACAAGTGTGGCCATTAGGATCTTCACAGCCATAGCAAGTGTAGCCACATAAACACCTGATCTGCAGTACAGTACCCTGTATCAGTGGAAGGGAAGGTTAGTAGTTGGGAGTCCCCCCACAGCTCTGGGCCCCCTGCAATCACAGGGGCTTCTCCCCTCTAGTTACACCCCTGGTCTGTCAGTACTATCTTAATATGGTGAGGAACTGAGACATGGGTACATTCCTGAAGTATGAGGGGTTGACACTCTTATAATGTGGCAATTCTTTCCTGTCATCATTTAGTTTCATACGAAGTGTGGTATTCATTTTTCCCTTTGTCACACAAATGCAATTTTTTTGAGGATTCAAGATGAATTTTGAAATGATTTATTCAAAATCACATTCTAAATCATAAATAAGTCATCAACGTATCCCATCTATGCCTTAGCGGGGGTGACATACAAAAGCAACGCAGAAAAGTATGATCTCCTCCAGACAGTCCACAAACAAATTAGTAAACTAGCAAATGCTAGACCCGTAAATCTTCCCATTGCAGTACCCTTGACCTGTTTCTACCTTTGTTGTATAATTTTTGCACAGTACATTGTGTAGGCCTTCCACTATTAGTTCATCGGCAAAACTTGGCTGAGTTGACATTTTCACAGCTCACAATCCATCCTTATAAGAAATATTTGTGTTTCAGAATGAAATATCCATTGTGCAGAAGATCGAATTCGATTCATTAGTAACTATGGCATGAAGTTTAGACACTATTTTGTGCCTTTTTTGTGCCAAACCCAATTTTGGGCATGACCTAGTCATACTTGGCAAATAAAATAATGCTGATGTATGATGATTCTGATGTATGCAGAAAGTTTCTGTACAATGAGTTGACAGTAAGGGTCAATCAATTGGGCAAGAGGCTGCCTAACATTGCTGTGCTTTAGACCGTGGATAAGTGCATGTGTACCAAACATGCATGAGTAAGGTCCAAGCATGACCAATAGAGCAAGCACAGAGGAAAACAGCCCCATGGTGGCTTTGTTCTACTGGGCATACGTGGCCCTTACTCGTGCAAAACCAGTACTGTAGCACTCGAGCACTCAAACACTCGAGCACATGTGGGAGCAGAAGAAACTCATTTGAGTCGAAAAGGTAAAGTCAATCTCAATGCTGGATTGGTGGGCTCGTTACTAGAAAAAAAGACAAACACATGGAAACAAGAATAGGCCACCAGTATTCAGCATGTTTGATGATAGGTTAATTACTAGATTTTCTTCTGGTTCTCCCATTGCCTTCCATTTTTTTCCTTGGACCCTGTGGAAGTGGTCACTACAGGGTGGCCTCACCTCATTGGCAATTGACAGATTTTCAGGAGAGGTATCACTGCACTGTTGCGCTTGCACCTCCTGAATTATTTTTTTCTTTTGATGTCTGAAGGGTGGACAGATAATTTTTATTAACCCCATTAGTCAAGAATAGAGTCTTCCATCTTGGTAATCTTAATTTATTTATTTTTTTATTTTTTTAATTGCTTCCATCTCCCTTGTTTGATCTCTTTTTTTTGGGGGGAGTATTTTGCAAATAGAGATTCCATATGTTGTAGATCCACATTCAGTCGGTTCTATAAATTGGTCCCTTGGTAGATTTTCTGAAATATATTTCTAAAATGCTGTTCAATTATCATCAGGAAAAAGGATAGCGTTATTTTTGTATCGCCGTTACTATGGGAACCGCTCTCTATGGTTTCCTCCCTCATCACAGCAGCCGCCGTGGGGCGCGCTGCTGTGAATTATACGAGCAGGACAGGGGAATAGAAGCGGCGCCGAGCTAAGGTAATAGCAGCAGCGGCCGCGGGGGGAGCGGGGGAAGCAGGGGAGCCTTCATTATCACATGACTCGCAAGCAAGCTGACCCCCCAACTTTTGACCCACTTTTTTTCAAAAATTCGGCTTGCTTGCGAGTATATACGGTACTATACCTAGTATTTTTGCCGCTCTGGTGTGCCGTTTTTCAAGGTTTTTTTTTACTAAAGCTCCATGCAAAACACAGTTCATCACAAAAGCATATTATTTAGTGGGCTGTGTGCAAAATGAAATCACCATTTCTAAAAACTTCTTATGACTAACATATATAAATTAAAAAAAACAAAAAACGTTTTTTCGATATACCCCTACATTAGCAACTCCTTCCAGTAGAGATGGCCCGAACGGTTCGCCGGGCGAACGGTTCCCGGCGAACTTCCGTGGTTCGCGATCACGGCGAACCGGGAACTTTTCCGGAAGTTCAGTTCGCCCCCATAGTGCATCATGAGGGTCAACTTTGACCCTCTACATCACAGTCAGCAGGCACATTGTAGGCTACACTCCCTCCTGGAGCCCTCCCCCCCTTATAAAAGGAAGGCAGCGTCAGGCAGTGGACTCACTCGTGTGCCTGCAGTAATTAGTGAAGGGAGAGCTGCTGCAGACTCTCATAGGGAAAGCTTAGTTAGGCTCTTGTAGGCTTGTTAGCTTGCTCCTGGCTGATTGTTATTGCTAAAAAAGCACCCCTCAACTGCTCTTTTGTTAACCAATCTTGTTCTTGTGATCTTTTTTTTTTTTGTTTTGTGACCCACTTGCATTATATACAGCCCTGTCAGTCAGTGTCACTGTGCCTATCTGTGTGTGACAGGTGCACATGTAATACCCATCACTGCATATACCTACTACCTGTTGTGTTCACTTCAGTGCACCCACCTACCTACGTGAGCACACGCAGTGTTACTGTGCCTATCCGGTACCTGTCTGTGTGTGACAGGTGCACATGTAATACCCATCCCTGCATATACCTGCTACCTGTTGTTCACTTCAGTGCACCCACCTACCTATGTGAGTGCACACAGTGTGATATACCACTCCGTGCATACCTGTTAACTGCACCTGTGTGACTGACTGAACTTTGTCAAGTCAAGTCAGTGCATACCTTTCACTTCATCCCCCCCAATATTTACTAAACAAAAGGCAGAGGCAGGCCACCTGGCAGGTCTGTTCGAGATCGCGCTGTCGTGATTTCGTGCAGCCGGTGACCAAAGTACAGTGTTCAGAAGAAGGCACGTGCCATCAACCCCCAATATTGTCAGGACATAGTTGACTATTTAACACAGAACACCTCATCTTTCTCAGCTTCCACACAGAAGCGTGACAGATCTTCCTCCTCCTGCTCTGATTCTGGCACCCCACTTAACACTCAGTCGGCCGCCACCACCAAAGTGCTATCACCCGAGGGCTCAGCGGTGTGGCCAATTTTTGTGTGTCTGATGAGAGCAATGCCATCTGTACTCTCTGCCACCGAAAACTGAGCCATGGAAAGACCAAGACCCGCATAGGGACAACTACCTTACGAAGGCACATGATTACAAAGCACTAACTGCAATGGGATGACCACCTGAGGGAAAGCAGCACACAAAAGCAAATCCACACACTGCAGTGGAAGATATGCAATTATTTCTCAAAAAAGGCGATAGCCAAACTGTACCGTGATGTAGAAAGGCAAGTGGTGTCATCTCTGGCACACAGCGTTGGGTCAAGGGACCATCTGACCACGTGGTCTGCAAAGCACTTTCAGGCCTGCCCAAAGATTAAGTCAGTCCCCACACACAGCATCTCTGCCTGCACGCCGTGTGACTGTCTGCCCCAAGACTAAGTCGCTCCCCACACAGCATCTCTGCCTGCAGGTCGCTTGACTGCCTTCTCGGCCACCACCAACAGAGTCCAGGACTCCAGGCAGATTCCTGAATTTTTAAGGCTGCTGCTAGCAGCGGCCGCTATAATAATTTTTCTGCTGCATGTACTGTACATGCCTCCCTAATTTTTCTGGCTGCACTGCGGCTGCAACAACAAAACAAAAGGCATGTACATGTGCCAATTCCCCTTCGTGATCATTACCTTGCCGCGGTGAAGAGGCTTGCATATCACAATGAAGCAATGACCGCTGGCTATATGAGTGTCTCAGGGGGGGCACACCCAAAATAATAAGGTCGTTGCTTCATTGTGGACAGACCAAATTTGATCAGCTGGACAGTCACTGTTCTGTCATTCAGCTACCTCAGCCCGGCGACCATATGGGCTTGAAAACCGTGACGGCCTGCACTCTCGCCATGGTGTGCACCAGTCCAGCATGGCTGTCACTACACAAACAGCTGTTTGTGGTGCGTTACACAGTGAGTTTGGTGTGTCAGTAAGAAGCAGTATTCTAATTACACTCCCTGATTGATGTATACACATGCAAGATGTTTTAAAGCACTTTAGGCCTGCAATTTAGCATTCAATGTAATTTCGGCCCTTAAAACGCTGCTTTGCATCAAATCCAGATTTTTCCACGGGACTTTTGGCGTCTATCCCACTCCGCCATGCCCCCCTCCAGGTGTTAGACCCCTTGAAACATCTTTTCCATCACTTTTATGGCCAGCATAAATTTTTCTAGTTTTCCAAGTTTGCTTCCCCATTGAAGTCTATTGCGGTTTGTTAAAGTTTGCGCGAACCGAACTTTCGTGGGAGGTTCGCGAACCCGGTTTGTGAACCGAAAATCGGAGGTTAGGTCCATCTCTAGCCAGAAGGGGGCAGGCTTGGGCTTGAAAAGACATCAGAGAAGAAAGACTCAGCTATAATGATTCCTGAGCAAAGCCAGACTGAATGCTCAGTCAGGGATTTTATCAGGGCTGATAACAAGCAGGCTGAGCAGTGAAGGATGAAACAGAGAGGAGGGTAGGTGTTTTCTCTAATGTTCCCACTGAAATAAAAAAATGGTAAAATTCATGAGGATGCTACGTTGCTGGTTCTCTTTAACCTTCCTGGCGGTAAGCCCGAGCTGAGCTCGGGCTATGCCGTGCAGGACGATATCTCAGCCCCTGGTGGGGCGATTTGCCCCATTTAAAGTGCTGTACGCGCAGCTAGCACTTTGTTAGCGGTGCGTACAGCTTGACCGCCGCCACTCTGCGGCGAGCGCCCGCACGCAGCGGCGGAAGAGGGCCCCCCGCCAGAGCTCTGCGCTGCCCGGACCAATGAGTTCCATGCAACGCTATGGGCTGGATTAGAGGCGTCTGACGTCAGGACGTCGGCTGACATCCATGACGTCATTCCGATCGTCGCCATGGCGACAGGAGAAGCCAAACAGGGGAGCGCGTTATATATGCGTTCCCCTGTTTGCTATTGATGCCGGCGACGATCGCACTAGAGGGACACATGCGCCCTCTAGTGGTGTTTCATGTAGCTACCACTCTGGTAGCTTTACATGAAACACACATTTTTAAAAAAAAAAAAAAGGATTTCTGCCTGTTTTGCAGAAAAATTAAACCGCCAGGAAGGTTAACCATTTCAGCCCTCAGTGTTTTTTCACCTTATTTTGATCAATGGTAAAAAGAGTGGCACTCACTCAAAAAGAGGGACAAGGGTGCCCAAGCCTCAAAGGAACCTCACACCTTCAGATCCAAGTAGCAGCAAACACGATGGAGGCTGGCACTTCCAAAAAAAGTAGAGCTCTTTATTGAAACATCAATAAAAATGGCTAAGTAAGTGGCGACAGCCCACTGTTTTAGGTCTCAGCCCTTTCTCAAGCCGTTGGTTGGAACGGCTTGAGAAAGGGCTGAGACCTGAAACAGCAGGCTGTCGCCGCTTAGTCATTTTCATTGATGTTTCAATAAAGAGCTTTACTTTTGCCAGCCTCCATCGTGTTTGCTGTTTTTTCACCTTATGCATCCGAGCAATTTTCACCTCCCATTCATTCGCCAATAACTTTATCACTAATTATCACAATGAATTGATCTATATCTTATTTTTTTCCGCCACCAATTAGGCTTTCTTTGGGTGGTACAATTTTCTATGAATTATTTTTTTCTAAATGCATTTTAACAGAAAAATTAAGAAAAAAAAACATTATTTCTCAGTTTTCTGCCATTATAGCTTTAAAATAATACATGCTACCATAATTAAAACCCACACATTTTATTTGCCTATTTTTCCTGGTTATTACGCTATTTAAATTATGTCCCTATCACAATGTATAGCGGAAATATTTTATTTGGAAATAAAAAAGGTGCATTTTTTCAGTTCTGCATCTATCACTATTTACAAACGTATAATTTAAAAAATAGCAGTAATATTGTGATGATCGCTGCTGCAGCAGCTGTTGCTGGAAGTAGTAGTGCTGCAGCTCAGGCAGTTCTGATCTATTTCCATGCAAGCTGCATAGCTTTGTCTGTCTTTCCCTGCTGTCAGCTTGTGACTGATTATCATTCACCTGTGTGGGAATCTGCATGTCTGCTCCCATTGGATGACCTCAGTATAAAGATCTGCTTCCTGCAGGGTTTCCTTGGGTTTTCATAGCTTCAGTTTAAGCCTGTCTTGCTGTCGCTTCAGCCCCCTATTGTGTTTCTTGTTCTAAAGATACTTTGCTGGTTTTGCATCATATATTGGTTCATTGCCAATATATATGCATACCAGCACGTTTATTATTTTCCTTGTATTCGTGTTACGTTGATACATCAGTGTCGCTGATATATACGTACACGAACTGTTTATTTCCTGTGTTCAGTTAGTCAGTTTTCCAGCACGTTTTGGTAGTTTGCGCGTACCGTGAGCACCCGTGCTGAGCTAGTTATCCTGTTCCTGGTCCTGTTTGTGGATTGCGTTCATCTCTGCGAAGAGATAACGAATCCTTCTGAATCCTGTTCTGTTACTGTTTGTGGATTGCGTTCATCTCTGCGAAGAGATAGCGAATCCTTCTGAGTCCTGTTCCCTGTATTACTCCAGTCCTAGTCAGCGTTCCTGCTTATGTCATATATCGGTTCATTGCCGATATATACATATGTTAGTCAGACGTTACAAATAGTTTCATTGATAGCTGTAATTGTAATACGCTAGGAAAACATACTTATTGTATATTTATCTGTGTTACGTTCATCTATCTTGATCCTGCTGTTTCCTGACTGTCCTGTCCTGTCTTTGTGAGGCACGCCATCGCCGCAGCGCATTGGCTGCATCATTCCAGTCTGTCTGGTTTTGGACGCTTGCTGTCGCTAAGTAGCCGCTAGCTAGCAAGCGTTCATTCTGTCTACCTGTCCTGATCTCCTCAGTTCTGGTTTGTGCGCTCAGCGCTACCTTGCGCTGAGACGTTATAACGAAAGCATTGTTTGTGGCTGTCAGATCTGCACCGGCTCTGTGCGCCACAATCTCCTATTGGAGTCAGTCCTCCCCTCCACTATACTAGGGATAGCCTGTTTCCTGGTGCTAGTGTGTGTACCTCCTCCACGCCAGCTCATGCGTTGCATGCTGACTGTGGAGAATACACCACCAAGCCTTACAAATATAATCTCTTGACATGCATATTAAAAAAGTTTAGACCCTTAGGTAACTATTTATGTTTTTTTTGTTTTTTTTTATTGTAATTTTTTAAATATTTTTTTTAGTTAAAAATGTTATTTGGGTATTTTTGGGGCGTGGGGGGGGGGGGGTAAACAGTTAATATTAAATGTAATTTATTGTGTTTTATGTGAAAAAAATGTATGTGCATGTAGTTTTACTATTTGGCCACAAGATGGCCACAGTCTTTTTCTTTAATTTCTTCCTGTAAGCGAGCACTCTCACTTACAGGAAATATAAGGAGGAAGTGTTTTTTTTTTTTCTCAAAAAGACTGCGGCTTCTCATAAGAAGCTGTCAGTCTTTCTACCGGGGACTTAGATCAATGAATGGGAACAATGAATCCTGCCATCCATGGATTCTGTCAGTGTTTTGATCTGTTCACCATCAACATTGAGTGCAGCAGCAACCACAGCCTCCCAGACACTGTTCAGAGAGGTGTACTGTGTACTCCTTGTAAATCTCACATTTTATGATGGACCACAAGTTCTCAATGGGGTTCAGATCTGGTGAACAAGGAGGCCATGTCATTAGTTTTTCTTCTTTTATACCCTTTCTTGCCAGCCACGCTGTGGAGTACTTGGACGCGTGTGATGGAGCATTGTCCTGCATGAAAATCATGTTTTTCTATTTTTTTTTCAAACAATTTTTATTTAGTTTGCTCATCAGGTGAAAGAACAAAAACATAATTTGAAGAAATAGCAAGGTACAAGAGACAAACTATAGGTTTCTCATTTTCATCCCCGACTAACCCCCTAAGAACCACCCTCCGTCCTCCCCTACCTTCCTAAAAATCATGTTTTTCTTGAAGGATGCAGACTTCTTCCTGTACCACTGCTTGAAGAAGGTGTCTTCCAGAAACTGGCAGTAGGACTGGGAGTTGAGCTTGACTCCATCCTCAACCCGAAAAGGCCCCACAAGCTCATCTTTGATGATACCAGCCCAAACCAGTACTCCACCTCCACCTTGCTGGCGTCTGAGTCGGACTGGAGCTCTCTGCCCTTTACCAATCCAGCCACGGGCCCATCCATCTGGCCCATCAAGACTCACTCTCATTTCATCAGTCCATAAAACCTTAGAAAAATCAGTCTTGAGATATTTCTTGGCCCAGTCTTGACGTTTCAGCTTGTGTGTCTTGTTCAGTGGTGGTCGTCTTTCAGCCTTTCTTACCTTGGCCATGTCTCTGAGTATTGCACACCTTGTGCTCTTGGGCACTCCAGTGATGTTGCAGCTCTGAAATATGGCCAAACTGGTGGCAAGTGGCATCTTGGCAGCTGCACGCTTGACTTTTCTCAGTTCATGGGCAGTTATTTTGCGCCTTGGTTTTTCCACACGCTTCTTGCAAACCTGTTGACTATTTTGAATGAAACGTTTGATTGTTCGATGATCACGCTTCAGAAGCTTTGCAATTTTAAGAGTGCTGCATCCCTCTGCAAGATATTTCACTATTTTTGACTTTTCTGAGCCTGTCAAGTCCTTCTTTTGACCCATTTTGCCAAAGGAAAGGAAGTTGCCTAATAATTATGCACACCTGATATAGGGTGTTGATGTCATTAGACCACACCCCTTCTCATTACAGAGATGCACATCACCTAATATGCTTAATTGGTAGTAGGCTTTCGAGCCTATACAGCTTGGAGTAAGACAATATGCATAAAGAGGATGATGTGGTCAAAATACTCATTTTCCTAATAATTCTGCACTCCCTGTATGAAGAACACCAAGGACGCTGTAGAGCAGTGCACCCCATAAAGAGGTGCCCCTGGCACATGCCATCAGGCCGGATTTGTACTCTTTACCGTCCAAGGCCACTGTCACCAGCCACCCCCTTTCAGTATAGGTAGTGAGGTAGCTAGATGACCCCTCCCCCTTCCCTCCAGTATAGGTAGTCAGATGACTCCTCCCCCCTTTCCCTCTAGTATAGATAGCCTGATGACCTCCCAGTATAGGTAGCCAGATGACCCCTCCCCCTTCTCCTCTAGTATAGGTAGCCAGATGACTTCCTTAATCCCTCCTTTTCCCACCCTCCGTCAGTATGGGTAGTCGGCTTGCCTTCACATCGCACAATCCATCAGTGTCACTCATTTCTCCACTTGTCTCCAGTGCAGAAGCTTCCTCTTCCTTTCCGTCTCCAATGCTGCCCAAGTCCATAGCCGCCGGCCACAATGCAAACGTGCACAGAGAGCAAGATGGCTGCTGCACAGGCGGCTAGCAGCAGAGTACTGCATTACATTACAGTTACATTACTATATATGTAATTCACAGATTGTTTGGGTCAACATGCCCTATTTCTTGTTTGGAAAAGAACAGACACATTTCAAACTAATTAGCAGAAGGACACATTATCAGAAATACATCATAAATGACATTGTTTAATGTGTGAAAGTCCAAATGTCTGGGGCATGTAAGTCAAGCAGCAGACAAGATGGCTGGTGACGTCCATTTTTAATTAACTGTGTCAGAAATGACCTAATCAGAATGTGTAAACATTGCAAACCTACGTAGATTCTCACAGTTAAGATAATTAAGGTAGTCAAAACAAAAAAGTGTTATGCATATTTTAAATGTCAAAGATAGCAAGCTACGCATGGAAGTTTCAGTCAATCAGAACCTGGGATTTAGGGAAATTCCAGATTAGGGAGCCCTATTGCATCCAATCACTATAAAAGTAGGAGCTGGAAGCTCATAGTTTGCACTAGCCTTCCAATCTCCTGAGAATACACACGAGGCAGAAGCTACCTTCCCGCACGTAGTTCTAGATGCTGAAGAGAGGACAGAGAAGGGGTAATATGATTAATATTCTGGTGATTTACTTTATTCATTTTTCAGCATTAAGTTCTGTTAAGATGTTAGCAAGAAGTTTTTTTAGAAGCTATTTTTTATGCCATTTCTTTAAGAAGATTACTACAAGTTTTACACGGCAATTATATACACAGCTATTGATACAGATGAGACTACTTTTGATCCTATTCTACATAACACAACTGTTATATATTTTTTTGAATGTACTTAGAAGATTGATGATCGCTTGGCTATATAGGCCATGATGAGATGGAATACTGTTAGAAGGAAACACTACTTGGAACTGTTCATATTTTGTATATATGCTGTATGATAAGCAAATACAATTTTTTATATAAAATCACATACTGAGTGCTCTGATTCATTTCAAGGTATACCGTCAATCTATAATTACTGTTATAGAGAGTTCAGACCCCGCTATGCCGGATTTATATGATAGCAACGCTTTAAAGGCTGGTCCTTTACTGAGTTTGTGATCAGGAAAAAGGCAAGAACCGCTCAGGTTTTTGACACTATTGTTCAAACAACACTGGGTCCCCTGTAATAAGGACCCTGGAAGTAAGTGAACCATTTTAAAACTACATTGGATTGTGGCACCCTATTGATTATTGATGTTCTTAAAAGGGTAAATAAACTATTAGTGTGATTGAATGGTGTGCCCTTGAATGTTTTATTTTCGGTTTTGCATATGGGCCCATATGCAATTAACTTTTTCACCTGAGTTATCTCCAAGGATATAAGTTTCATTTTTGTCAAAAAAAATAGCTTTTCAGCATTTTACAATTGTAAAAGTACCCAAAAGTTGGTGATAAAGTACTATCAAATTTATTTTGAGTGTTTTCTTACTTGCTGGTGGTTTCAAAAAGACATTTTATGGCAAAGTGTGAAAATATCACCTAGGAGAAAACACAAGTGAAGAAGTTGATTGCATATGGGCCATGGACATTTGGGAGTCTGAATGAACACGTTGTTGGGGAACTGACGTTAGAGTGGTAATACTGCTCACGCTGAGGGAACCCCATGCACCTGCAGACCTTATAACCTGGGTCTTTCGTTCATTTGGTAAGCCGGGAAGCCCGCACATTGATGGGTGTTGGTGATGGAATATTGTACAAGATCAGCGCCAAAGTATTTATACAAGATATGATCCTTTATTTCAACAAAGTGTAGGGCAGCAAGTAGCATCAACCATGCCATTATACAGTAAGTAATGTATGCAGGCAGCAATGGAGTCCCTAATTTCCATACATAGCGGCACTGTGGCACAGTGGTTAGCACTCTCATCTAGCCGGTTCGAATCCCAGCCAGGGAACTTCTGCACGGAGCATGTATATTCTCCCCATGTCTGCGTGGGTTTCCTCCAAGCACTCTGTTTTTTCCCCATATCAATCATACAGATGAGCTAATTGGCTTCCCCCTAAAAAAATTGGCCCTAGACCACGATACATACACTACACTATACGTACATAGAGGTATGACTATGGTAGGGATTAGATCGTGAGCTCCTCTGAGGGACAGTTAAGTGACAAGACAATACTCTGTACAGCACTGCGGAAGATGTTGGTGCTATATAAATACTAAATATTTATAATAAAAAATTCAAAGGGCTGCAGCACACAACTGAGAAAAAAGTTACAGGGGTTCCTGGGAGTCCTTCTCTATCCATCCAAAAAGGCTACTTCTTTTTATTGGGAATCATTTGCCAAAAGCCCAGGAGTCAAACAAATGGGAAAAGATATAAATGCCCCACCTTCCAAACAGCTACCGCCTCGCCGTCTAAACAGCTACCTGTATGTATGCAATATGCTTCAAGAGAACCCGAGGTGTGTTTAAAGAATGTTATCTGCATACAGAGACTGGATCTGCCTATACAGCCCAGCCTCTGTTGCTATCCCAAACCCCACTAAGGTCCCCCTGCACTCTGCAATCTCTCATAAATTACAGCCATGCTGTGAGGCTGTGTTTACATCTGTAGTGTCAGTCTCTGCTGCTTCCCCGCCTCCTGCATAGCTCCGGTCCCTGCCCCCGTCCCTTCCCTCCAATCAGCAGGGAGGGAAGGGATGCAGGCGGGGACTGGAGTTCTGCAGGAGGCGGGGAGAGCAGCAGACTGACACTATAGAGATAAACACAGCCAGCTCTGACAAGCTGTTTGTCAGCAGCACGGCTGTGATTTATGAGGGATTGCAGAATGCAGGGGGACCTTAGGGGGGTTTGGGATAGCAACAGAGGCTGGGCTGTATAGGCAGATCCAGCCTCTGTATGCAGATAATATTCTTCAAACCCACCTCGGGTTCTCTTTAATTATATGCTGAAACTGTGCTAAGGGTGGGGGTGTAGCTGTTCACGCCCACAAGGGATACACTGAACAATACAAGTGGGTGAGCAGTACCAACCATACAATTATAAGCAATGTATGCACACATCAATAGAGCTTCTAGTCTCCATACAATAATACATACATTCAATTGGCTTTAGCACAAAAGATGGGCCCCACTGTGGCATAGCTGGTGAGCTTAAAGAAAACCTGAACTGAAAATTAAAAGTCAAAATAAGCATACGCAAGTCATACTTACCTTCCATGTAGTCTACTCCTCAATGTCTTTCTCCTGTTTCGCATCCTATTTGTTCACTGTGATCAAGGGAATTTTCCGTCCTCCATTTTGAAAATGGCCATTACCCCATAACAGCTTTCTGGTCAGCACACAGTTAAACTGTAACATCGCCCACTTGAGCCATAGGGAAACATGGACACATCAGTTCTCCTCTCAGCTGTAACTGGCAGCAACTGATATATAACTGACAGCAACTTATATATTTTAGTTCTGACAAAATGTTGTCAGAACTGGAAGGGATCATTGCCAGAAGAAATGGTGAGCTTCTGAGAGGAACTGATGGCAAGGTGACTATGTAATGTTCATTTGAAGTTACCTCAAGTGTTTATTTTAAATAATTTTACTCAGTACAGGTTCTCTTTAAATGCATTTATTAGTGCTGTAAAATGTTACCAAGAACCCCTGCTACTTTTTTTTGTTTGTTGTTGAGTACTGCAGCCTTTAAAAAAAATAGACATAATAATGCCAATGGATATATATATATCCATAGGCATTATGTATAACGTTTTAACATGTAAGATAAGATAAATGTACACTTTCTATTTTTTAAAAGACAGAAAGTAGTGCATATACTGTACATTTATACTATCATGAAAAAGTTCATTTATTTCAGTAATTCAATTCAGAAAGTGAAACTCATATATTGTATACATTCATTACACTCAGGTCCATATGCAATTAACTTTTTATCTTGAGTTATCTCCTAGGAGATCATTTTTAACTTCACTTTAATATAACTTTTAATCATTTTACAATTGAAAAAGTACTTAAAAGTTGGTGAAAAGGTGCTATCAAAATTATTATGAGTATTTTTTTGCTTGCTGGTGGCTGAAAGGGACCCCGAGCAGTGGCAGAAGTTAAAAGAGTACACTTACCTGTGGCTTCTTACAGCTCATCGTAGACGGCAAGGTCCTCCACCGGCCCCCAATACCGGCGTCACCCGGCTCGGGTGACGCCAGTTGACGCCGGTAACGGGGGCCGGCGGAGGCTGAAAGAGAGGAGCCAGGAGGACACCAGGGGACCTCGCCGCCTACGGTGAGCTGGAAGAAGCCCGAGGTAAGTGTACTCTGCCACTGCTCGGGGTCCCTTTAAAGGGCATTTATCACAATGGGCCCATATTCTAGTTTTCTCCTAAGTGATATTTTCACACCTTAACAAAAATGCCTTTTAAACCACCAGCAACCAATAAAATACTCACAAAAAGTTTGACAGTAGTTTTTCACCAACTTTAGGGTATGTTTTTTAATTGTAAAATGCTTAAAAGTTATTCAATGGAGAATATAAACATGATCTCCAAGGAGATAACTCAGGAGTAAAAGTGAATTGCATATGGGCCACAAGATTCAAGTGTCTATTTTGTTTCATTTTGCTGATTATGGCCTACAGGTAATGAAAAACTAAAATTCAGTGGTCCATATGCAAATAACTTTTTGGCCTTGTTCACATCTAAAATCGAAATCGCTGACAGCAGCGTTTTGTGATTTTGTGTGTGATCTTTTTTAGCTTACCTACATGTTGCAATTTTTTATAAAGCGTTTTCTAAGCGCTTTTGCAGAGCGATTCTGTTTTTTCACTTCCTGACGTCAGTCAGGAAGTGAACTCTTTCAACCAGAAAAGAATAAATACAATGTATTTATTCTGAAAAGCGCTTGGGAAATCTCTATACCAAGCATTTTTTCAAGCGTTTTGTAATTTCCCTATACCTGCCATTATAGGCAAATTGCCAGAAAACTGGTACAGGCAGTGCTTTGGTGAGCGGATCGTAATCGAACCGCTCAGATGTGAACACTCTCATAGAGAATCATTGCACAAGTGCTTTTAGGCACTTAAAAAATCCAGACAGCGCCCATAGGGCTTTATTCACTAAACCTTGATAACTCAAATATTACACCTAATCAAAGATATCACGCCTTGGGCTTGATTCACTAAACCGTGATAACTCAAATATAACACCTTATGAAAAGGTATCACACCTTATCAAAGATTACACCTTATGAAAAGGTATCACACCTTATGAAAATATATCACACCTTATCAAATATATCACACCTTATCAATGTTAACACGCCTTATCAGAGTAGCATAGCAAGCGCTACGAACTTATGCCTGCTAAATGGCAATGGCACTCGTCCTGCCCTGAGCCCCTGCGGGTTCGTAGCGCTCGCTATGCTACTCTGATAAGGCGGGTTAACGTTGATAAGGTGTTATATCTTTGATAAGGCGTGATATCTTTGATAAGGTGTGATATCTTTTCATAAGGCGTGATATATTTTCATAAGGTGTACTATCTTTGATAAGGTGTGATATTTGAGTTATCACGGTTTAGTGAATCAAGCCCCTTATCAAAGATATCACACCTTATCAAAGTTAACATGCCTCATCAGAGTATCATAGCGAGCGCTACAAACTTATGCCTGCTAATTGGCAATGGCACTCGTCCTGCCCTGAACCCCTGCAAATTCATAGCGCTCGCTATACTACTCTGATAAGGTGTGTTAACTTTGATAAGGTGTGATATCTTTGATGAGGTGTGATATCTTTGATAAGGTGTGATATTTGAGTTATCACGGTTTAGTGAATCAAGCCCTTAGTGTGAACAAGCCCTTTCTCCTGAGTTTTCTCCTAGGAGATAATTTTTAATTTTGCATTTTAAAAAATTTCAGCACCTTGCAATTTAAAACGTTCTAAAAAGTAGGTGAAAAAGTACTATTAAAATTATTTTGAATATTTTCTTGCTTGTTGGTGGTTTAAAAGATATTTTATTTACAAGTTGTGCAAATATCACCTAGGAGAAAACTCTTGGTGAAAAATTCTTTATGATGAGCCTGTGTATCTCAAAAAATGAAAAAACATTTTCACAAAAAAAATGATGGTCTACTGGCCATATGTTCATGTAAGCACTTGGTTGGGGCAAATATTTGGTCGGGGCACTTTTTGCATTAATTACTGCATCAATGTCATCTTGCGTCGAGGTGATCAGCCTGTGGCACTAACAAATCTGGTTTCAGCCAGCTCTAACAGCTTTATTAATATCACCCGGGGCCGTGAGGAACTGCACTCACCGATTCAGCCAGACTTTGATTACAATAGTCAGGCTTCACTTTTGGGGCTTTACATGTGCTCCACGCACCTCTGTGGACACTGCTTAGCATTATTGAGGTAAAAAGTGGAAAAATCTGTTGATTTAGATTACATTGGGACTTGCTCACTCCAGATCAAGTGACCTAAGTAATAATAAGAACAAGGGAGGATCTGTTTTGGAGATAATGGTGGTTAACACATGGAGATGTGGTGAGCCCATGTAATGCCCCAAAATACATGTCCTTCTAAAAAAATTAGCATATTGTGATAAAGTTCATTATTTTCTGTAATGTACTGATAAACATTAGACTTTCATATATTTTAGATTCATTAGACACAACTGAAGTAGTTCCAAACCTTTTATTGTTTTAATATTGATGATTTTGGCATACAGCTCATGAAAACCCAAAATTCCTATCTCAAAAAATTAGCATATCATGAAAAGGTTCTCTAAACGAGCTATTAACCTAATCATCTGGATCAACTTATTAACTCTAAACACCTGCAAAAGATTCCTGAGGCTTTTAAAAACTCCCAGCCTGGTTCATTACTCAAAACCCCAATCATGGGTAAGACTGCCAACCTGACTGCTGTCCAGAATGCCATTATTGACACCCTCAAGAGGGTAAGACACAGAAAGAAATTTCTGAACTAATAGGCTGTTCCCAGAGTGCTGTATCAAGGCACATCAGTGGGAAGTCTGTGGGAAGGAAAAAGTGTTGCAGAAAACGCTGCACAACGAGAAGAGGTGACCGGATCCGGAGGAAGATTGTGGAGAAGGACCGATTCCAGACCTTGGGGGACCTGCGGAAGCAGTGGACTTAGCCTGGAGTAGAAACATCCAGAGCCACCGTGTACAGGCGTGTGCAGGAATTGGGCTACAGGTGCCGCATTCCCCAGGTCAAGCCACTTTTGAACCAGAAACAGCGGCAGAAGCGCCTGACCTGGGCTACAGAGAAGCAGAACTGGACTGTTGCTCAGTGGTCCAAAGTACTTTTTTCGGATGAAAGCAACTTTTGCATGTAATTCGGAAATCAAGGTGCCAGTCTGGAGGAAGAATGGGGAGAGGGAAATGCCAAAATGCCTGAAGTCCAGTGTCAAGTACCCACAGTCAGTGATGGTGTGGGGTGCCATGTCAGCTGCTGGTGCTGGTCCACTGTGTTTTAACAAGGGCAGGGTCAATGCAGCTAGCTATCAGAAGATTTTGGGGCACTTTATGCTTCCATCTGCTGAAAAACTTTATGGACAGGAAGATTTCATTTTTCAGCACGACCTGGCACCTGCTCACAGTGCCAAAACCACTGGTAAATGGTTTACTGACCATGGTATTACTGTGCTCAATTGGCCTGCCAACTCTCCTGACCTGAACCCTATTGTGAAGAGAAAGTTGAGAGACGCAAGACCCAACACTCTGGATGAGCTTAAGGCCACTATCGAAGCATCCTGGGCCTCCATAACACCTGAGCAGTGCCACAGGCTGATTGCCTCCATGCCACGCCGCATTAAAGCAGTCATTTCTGCAAAAGCATTCCCGACCAAGTATTGAGTGCATAACTGAACATAATTATTTGAAGGTTAACTTTTTTGTTTTAAAAACACTTTTCTTTTACTGGTCGGATGAAATATGTTAATTTTTTGAGATAGGAATTTTGGGTTTTCATGAGCTGTATGCCAAAATCATCAATATTAAAACAATAAAAGGCTTGAACTACTTCAGTTGTGTGTAATGAATCTAAAATATATGAAAGTCTAATGTTTATCAGTACATTACAGAAAATAATGAACTTTATCACAATATGCTAATTTTTTTAGAAGGACATGTATGTACCTTTGGTGGAACCCTATATATATATATATATATATATATATATATATATATATATATATATATATATATATATATATATATATTAAAAAATGATACAGTATAAAAATCACTAATGAGTTAATGCGAGAACGTTTAGGAAAATGCAGAGAGTATCCAAAGTCTACTCTGCACTGGGGACGCTTCTGCTCAAAGAGTCTCTTCCTGTCCACAAACTAACCTGGTTGCAGCCAGCGCTAACACCTTCCCCAATTTCACCAATGAGGAACTGCACTTGCCAAGTTGACCAGACTATGATACCGAGTTGACCAGACTATGATACAGTAGTCAGGCTTCATTTTGGGGCATTACATGGGCTCACCACATCTCCATGTGTTAACCACCATTATCTCCATGTGTTAACCACCATTATCTCCAAAACAGATCCTCCCTTGTTCTTATTATTACTTAGGTCACTTGATCTGGAGTGAGAAAGTCCCAATGTAATCTAAATCAACAGATTTTTCCACTTTTTACCTCAATAATGCTAAGTGGTGTCCACAGAGGTGCGTGGAGCACATGTAATGCCCCAAAAGTGAAGCCTGACTATTGTAATCAAAGTCTGGCTGAATCGGTGAGTGCAGTTCCTCACGGGTGATATTGATAAAGCTGTTAGAGCTGGCTGCAACCAGATTTGTTAGTGCCACAGGCTGATCACCTCCATGCAAGATGACATTAATGCAGTAATTAATGCAAAAAGTGCCCTGACCAAATATTTGCCCCAACCAAGTGCTTACATGAACATATGGCCAGCAGACCATCATTTTTTATGAAAATGTTTTTTCATTTTTTGAGATACACAGGCTTTCTAAAAACACTTTTTTCTTTTATTGGTCGGATGAAATATGCTAATTTTTTTAGATAGGAATTTCGGATTTTCATGAGCTGTATGCCAAAATCATCAATATTAAAACAATAAAAGGCTTGAACTACTTCAGTTGTGTGTAAAGAATCTAAAATATAAGAAAGTCTAATGTTTATCAGTACATTACAGAAAATAATGAACTTTATCACAATATGCTAATTTTTTGAGAAGGACATGTATACAGTATATATATTTGACTGTTCTTCTGGGGGCACTGGTATCGAACTCCAGTCCTCAGAGGCCTTATCCATGCCAGTGTTTAGGATGGATAGATAAATGGAGAGGTGTGTTCTACTTGATGAACCACACATTTCCTGAATCAGTCCCATCAATTAATTTGAGCTGTTCCAAAAATGTGGATCTCGGCCCTTGAAGACTGAAGTTTGACATCCTTGCCTAGGGTTAAGGTGTGTTAACACAACCCCTTATGGCTATAGTTAACTGGTCTACATCTAATAGCACTGTATGATTCTTTTTGGTTGAGCCTGTGGCATTGCTGAAGTTTTATGGAAACCAATGATGCTTTCAAAGCAGCTTTCAGCTCATTTGCAGTTTTGAATTTGGTGTCTCTCAACTCTAGGGGCTTAGGTCAGGCAAGTGATACCATGGTCATTACATCTGTTGTTGGTTGTTTGGCAGTGTGGGCAGGTGCCAAATGCTACTAGAAAATATAATCAGCATCTCTCATAAAGCTCATCACCAGAGGGAGTGGTGAAGTGTTCTAAAAATTTCCTGGTAAGCAGCTGAGTTGATGTTGGACTTTATAAAACACAATAGACCAATGTCTGCAGTGACTGTAGGAACTTCACAGTGGACCTCAAGCAGCTTGGATTCATTGCCTCTCCACTCTTCGACCAAACCCTGAAACCTTGATTTACAAATCAAATGCAAATGTCACTTTTATCTGAAACAAGGACCACTGGGAAACAATATGTTTTCTCCTTAGCCCAGGTAAGATGCTACTGATGTCTCTGGTTCAGGAGAGGCTTGAAACTGATACTTCTAAAAGTGGTGACTCTTGAAGCACTGACTCCAGCCACAGTCCACTTCCCCAGATTATCCCTGTTGCTTATGCACCATTTTCTGCCAAAATTCTTTTCTTCCACTCAACTGTCCATTAATATGCTTAGATAACACTCTCTGAACAGCCATACATCTTTAGCAATGGCCTTTTGTGGCTTGAGGAGTTTGTCAATAAGGCTTGGTACCCACTAGCAATACGTAACTAAGCCGTTACTAAGCAGTTGTGATTTGAAAAGTTCTTATTAAAGTAATGCTATGGGTGTGATCCCACTTAAGCGATGTGACTTTATAAAATAATAATAATAATGGCAGTATTTGTATAGCGCCTTTCTCCTGTCGGACTCAAAGCGCTTGCGAGGCAGCCACTAGAGCGCACTCAGTAGGCAGTAGCAGTGTTAAGGAGACTTGCCCAAGAAACTCCTTACTGAAATAGGTGCTGGCTTACTGAACAGGCAGAGCCGAGATTTGAACCCAGGTCTCCTGTGTCAGAGGCAGAGCCCTTAACCATTACACTATCCAGCCCCATAGCATTGCATTAGCAAGCGCTTTTTCAAATCACCATCGCTTAAAGGGAACCTTAACTGAACGGGGGGTAAATAGTTTCACTTACCTGGGGCTATTACCAGCCCTCTGCAGCAGTCCTGTGGCCTCTGAGCCGCTCTGGAATCCTCCGGCCCCCCGCTGTCACTTAGTTTCGTTTTTGACGACTCACCAGTCGGCCGGCTGCCATGCGTATTATTGGACGCATTCCCTACTCCAATTAGCGCTGTTGCGGAGCGCAACTCGTACAAAAATACGCGTTGCCACATTCCGCATGCGTAGATATGCGGCAACGCTTATCTTTGTACGTGTTGCGGTCCGCAACCGTGCTAATTGCAGTAGGGAATGCGTCAAATAATACGCATGGCGGCCGGCCAACTGGTGAGTCGTCAAAAACGAAACTAAGTGACAGCGGGGGACCGGAGGATTCCAGAGCGGCTCCGAGGGCACAGGACTGCTGCAGGGGGCTGGTAATAGCCCCAGGTAAGTGAAACTCTTTACCCCCCGTTTAGTTAAGGTTCCCTTTAAGCTTTATTCACATTATAAATCGCCAGTACAATCGCAAGCACTGAACGCTTTTGTGGGTGCTTTTTAAAGTGCTTTTCCCTGCGCTTTTTGAGCGATTTGAGCTTTGTTAAATGTTTTGTAAGCGCTTTTAAAATCGCTTTTGTCGGGCGATTTTTTATTTCTTCCTGATGACACACAGGAAGTGAACTCTTTGACCTGGAACAGAATAAATACATCATTTATAATATATATGTATTATTATATGTATTTATTATTAAAATCGCTTGGGAAATTGCTTTTCAAAGCGCTTTGCGATTTCCCTATAATTTGTATTGAAGCGCAAACGCTCAGGAAATGGTGCAGGAGCTGCATTTGCGATTGGATAGAAAGCTCATCGCTCGTGTGAGAACACTCACATAAAGCAACATTGTAGAAGCACTTTTAAAGCAATTTTTTAAATTGCCAGCGCTTAAAAGTAATCGAAAACGCTCACAGTGTGAACGAGCCCTTAGAAAAGGCTGCTAGTGGGTTTGAGCCCTAACTGTCTTCTGGACAACTGTCAGTAGTCTTCTTTATGTTGATTGGGAGATCATATAAAGGCTCAGGACACCTTTGTAGGTTTTTTGAGTTAATTAGATGAGTGGAATACGGGCTATGACCCACTATAGTGAATTACGCAGCGTTTTGGGACCATCAATGATCAATGGCAATCCCATAAATGCGCTATGCTAATAAAAGTCAATGCAGGCGAACCCACAGGCCAAATCACAATTGTGGGTCCTGCAGCATTTTTGGAGCATTTGCGCTCCAATACAAAGTCTAGGATAGCTGCAAAATCGCTTTGAATTTGCTGTATAAAAGCGATTTGGTAGGGATTTTACTAACTGTACCACCCCAAATAAAGAAAAATGCAATTGCTTGAAATATAATCACAACAAAAAACACCAGAAATAACTGTACAAAACACTAGCAAAAACGTTGAGCCATTGCAATTAGCGATCTGTAGTGGACACTTGATATAACACACAGTATCAAGGCCCATATGCAATTAACTTTTTCTTCTGAGTTTTCCCCTAGGATATAATTTTTCATCTTGTATTTAAAATAATTTTTCAACACTTTGCAGTTTAAAAAAAAATACCGAAAAGATAGATGATAAAGTACCATCAAGATATTTTGAGCATTTTCTTGCTTGCTGGTGGCTTAAATGGCATTTTAATGCAACTTGAGAAAACTATAACCGAGGAGAAAAACTTAAATTGCATATGAGCCCTAGGCCCTTATTATTCAATTCACTTTTTATCTTAAGCTTTCTCCTAGGTGATATTTTTACACTTTATAAATCAAATGCCTTATAATACACCAACAAGCAAGGAAATACTTCAAATAATTTTGATTATACTTTTTCACCTACTGCTTGGTATTTTTTTAATTGCAGAATGCTGAAACGTTATTTTAAAGAGAAGATGAAAACTTATCTCTTAGGAGAAAAAGTTAATTGAATAAGGGTCCTATTCAGTTACATTTTCTCCTGAGTTTTCTCCCAGGGGCCCATATGCAATTAACGTTTTCCCCTGAGTTTGCTCCTAGGAGATAATTTTTCATCTTCAAATTAAAATAACTTTTCAGCAATTTGTAATAAAAAAGTATCAAAAAGAGGGTCAAAAAGTACAAAATTATTATTTTGATTATTTGTTTGCTTGTTGGTGGTGGTTCAAAAGGCATTTTATTGACAAGTCTAAAAATATCACCTAGGAGAAAACTCAGGAGAAAAAGTTAATTGCATATGGACCAGGGGCCCATATGCAATTATTTTTTTCTCCTGAGTTTTCTCCTTGGAGATACATTTTCATCTTCAATTTAAAATAACTTTTTAGCATTTTACAATTGAAAAAATACTGAAAAGTAGGTGAAACAATACTGTAAAAATTATTTGAGTATTTGTTTGCTTGCTGGCAGTTTAAAGGGCATTTTATTTACAAATTGTGAAAATATCACCTCAGATGAAAACGTATCTCCTAGGAGAAAAAGTGAATTGAATAAAGGCCCTATTCAGTTAAATTTTCTCCTGAGTTTTCTCACAGGGGCCCATATGCAATTACATTTTTCTTCAGGGTTTTCTCCTAGGTGATATTTTTAAACTTGTCAATAAAATGCCTTTTAAGCTACCAGAAGGCAATAAAATACTAAAAATAATTTTGATGGTACTTTTTCACCTACTTTTTGATACTTTTTTAGTTGAAAAATGCTGGAAAGTTATTTTAAATTGAAAATGAAAAATTATCTCCTAGGAGAAAACTCAGGTGAAAAAGTGAATTGCATATGGGCCAGGGGGCCATATGTACCGTAATTAACTTTTTCTCCAAAGTTTTCTCCTAGGTGATAATTTTTCATCTTCTCTTTAAAATATAATACCAAAACAGTCTCTCATTGAACAGTTCAATATTAAATTGTTGCAGTCTTCATAGCATAACAGTCTTTAAAGAGAACCAGAGAGGAATAATTAAAAGTTATTTATACATACCTGGGGCTTCCCGCAGCTGCAGAAACCCTAATCGCTCCCACGCTGCAGTCCTCAGCTTCCTCCGTTCGCCGGTGCGGGTCCCATCACTTCAGCCTGACTGGCCAGTCGATCGTAGCTGAAGTGCGCTCCTTGCGTACCTCTCCAGTGGCTGCTGGAGAGATACGCAAACAGCGCACTTCACCGCGTAGGCTGGCCACGCCCCCTGGAAGGACGGGACCCGCACCGGCGAACGGAGGAAGCTGAGGACCGCAGCGTGGGAGCAATTAGGGTTTCTGCAGCTGCGGGAAGCCCCAGGTATGTATAAATAACTTTTAATTATTCCTCTCTGGTTTCCTTTAAATACGCTCACCAGATCAATATGCCAATCAATGAAAGATCAGTTTATGCATTTTTGGCCAAGTCAGTTATGATGCCTTTCTTCCTGCTTGTATCCTGGATCACTCGTATAAAAAAAAACAAGACAAATCAATCAGACTCCATCTTTATTTGGAGTGACACATTTATTGTCGGCCACAGCTTAAACATAATAACAGTAAATAACACCATCAAACAGAACTGTAAGAAAAAATTGCATAACAACATTGCACACAATAACAATAGCAGTACCCCAACTTTTGTTCTTCGTCCCTCCCCTTCAGCTTGAATAGTGGCGCCCCAACATAACCAACCCCAAATTTTGGAACATGCAAACCAAATCACCTCCCCAGCTGTGCTACCAAGCACACACATTTCCCCACACACAATCTGCTCACCAGATCTTATGGCCAATCGTAACAGACCGGCAATCTAATTATTCTTATTATTTATTGTATTTATAAAGCGCCAACATATTACGCATCGCTTTTTTTGGCATATTGATCTGGTGAGCGTATTTAAAGACTGTTATGCTATGAAGACTGGAACACTTTAATATTGAACTGTTCAATGAGAGACTATTTTGGCATTTTGTTGAGCGCTAGACCGTTTGCCTTTAGAATTTACAATTGAGGTGTGACACCTAAACCTCTGGTTATAGCGATCCAGATATATGGTATCGGTATACTGCTATGGTAAACTGCTGCTATATAGGTTCAAGGAGCGCACCATCTAACTATAAATATATTCTCTTCTAAATAACTTTTCAGCATTCTGCAATTGAAAAAGTACTAAAAGTAGTAGAAGTACTATCAAAATTATTTTGAGTGTTGTCTTGCTTGCTGGGGGTTAAAAGGCATTTTATTAACAAGGGGTGAAAATATCAACTTAGAGAAAACTAAGGCGAAAAAGTTAATTACATATGGACCAGGGGCCACTTTTTCACCTGAGTTTTCGCCTAGGAGATAATTTTTCATCTTTGATTTAGGTGAAAAGGTACTATCAAAATTATTAAGTATTTTCTAGCTTTCTGGTGGCTTGAAAGGCATTTTATTGACAAGTTTAAAAATAGTGGCTTGCAAAAGTATTCGGCCCCCTTGAAGTTTTCCACATTTTGTCACATTACTGCCACAAACATGCATCAATTTTATTGGAATTCCACGTGAAAGACCAACACAAAGTGGTGTACACGTGATAAGTGGAATGAAAATCATACATGATTCCAAACATTTTTTACAAATCAATAACTGCAAAGTGGGGTGTGCGTAATTATTCGGCCCCCTGAGTCAATACTTTGTAGAACCACCTTTTGCTGCAATTACAGCTGCCAGTCTTTTAGGGTATGTCTCTACCAGCTTTGCACATCTAGAGACTGAAATCCTTGCCCATTCTTCTTTGCAAAACAGCTCCAGCTCAGTCAGATTAGATGGGCAGTGTTTGTGAACAGAAGTTTTCAGACCTTGCCACAGATTCTCGATTGGATTTAGATCTGGACTTTGACTGGGCCATTTTAACACATGGATATGTTTTGTTTTAAAGCATTCCATTGTTGCCCTGGCTTTATGTTTAGGGTTGTTGTCCTGCTGGAAGGTGAACCTCCACCCCAGCCTCAAGTCTTTTGCAGACTCCAAGAGGTTTTCTTCCAAGATTGCCCTGTATTTGGCTCCATCCATCTTCCCATCAACTCTGACCAGCTTCACTGTCCCTGCTGAAGAAAAGCACCCCCAGAGCATGATGCTGCCACCACCATATTTGACAGTGGGGATGGTGTGTTCAGAGTGATGTGCAGTATTAGTTTTCTGCCACACATAGCGTTTTGCATTTTGGCCAAAAAGTTCCATTTTGGTCTCATCTGACCAGAGAGCCTTCTTCCACATGTTTGCTGTGTCCCCCACATGGCCTCTGGCAAAATGCAAACGGGACTTCTTATGCTTTTCTTCTTGCCACTCTTCCATAAAGGTCAACTTTGTGCAGTGCACGACTAACAGTAATTCCCCCACCTGAGCTGTAGATCTCTGCAGCTCGTCCAGAGTCACCATTGGCCTGTTGATTGCATTTCTGATCAACACTCTCCTTGTTTGGCCTGTGAGTTTAGGTGGACGGACTTGTCTTGGTAGGTTTACAGTTGTGCCATACTCCTTCCATTTCTGAATGATTGCTTGAACAGTGCTCCGTGGGATGTTCAAGGCTTTGGAAATCTTTTTGTAGCCTAATCCTGCTTTAAATTTCTCAATAACCTTATCCCTGACCTGTCTGGTGTGTTCTTTGGACTTCATGGTGTTGTTGCTCCCAATATTCTCTTAGACAACCTCTGAGGCCGTCACAGAGCAGCTGTATTTGTACTGACATTAGATTACACACAGGTGCACTCTATTTAGTCATTAGCACTCATCAGGCAAAGTCTATGGGCAACTGACTGCACTCAGACCAAAAGGGGCTGAATAATTATGCACACCCCACTTTGCAGTTATTTATTTGTAAAAAATGTTTGCAATCATATATGATTTTCATTCCACTTCTCACGTGTACACCACTTTGTATTGGTCTTTCATGTGAAATTCCAATAAAATTGATTCATGTTTGTGGCAGTAATGTGACAAGATGGGGAAAACTTCAAGAAGGCCGAATACTTTTGCAAGCCACTGTATCACCTAGGAGAGAAATCAGGAAAAAAAGGTTAATTGCATATGGACCAGGGGCCCAAAGGTTGAAGAAAAGGCACCGTTAACCTTTTGCCGACCGCGTCACGCCGACGGGCGTGGCCGCGGCGGCAGCCCCAGGTCCGCCTAACGCCAATTGGTGTAAAGTCCTGCGGCTCTGTTTTGAATGAGATCGCGTGCACGCTGCGCGCGCATCTCATTCTCAGAGGGCGGAGCTCCGCCCCCTCTTCAGTCTCTGAGCGACTATTGCCGCTCGGGAGACTGTTAGACGGCGTAATCACCGTCTAATTACCCGTACAGCGCTGCGATCAGCAGCAGCGCTGTACTGGGGACAACCGTGTGACACGGCTGTCCCCTCCTGAGCCACGGAGGGGATTTGCCGGCGGGGAGAGGGAGGGAGGGGGGTATACAGCAGGGGGGGGGAACACAGTTTTTATTTAAAAAACAAACAAAAAACAAACACAAATAAACAAACAAACACTGGGGGGGGGGGGGGCGATCAGACCCCACCAACAGAGAGCTCTGTTGGTGGGGAGAAAAGGGGGGAGGAATCACTTGTGTGCTGTGTTTTGCGGTCCTGCAGCTTGGCCTTAACACACCAGTCCTCAAGAGGTTAAATGTATTTTCTTGCTTGCTGATGGTTTAAAATGCATTTAATGACAAAGGGCCATATGCAATTCACTTTTTCACCTGAGTTTTCTCCTAAGCGATATTTTCACAACGTGTAAATAAAATGCCTTTTAAACCACCAGCAAGCAAACAAGTACTCAAAATAATCTTGACAGTACTTTTTCACCTAGTTTTTGGTACTTTTTCCATTACAAAATGCTAAAAAGTTAATTTAAATTGAAGATGTAAAATTATCTCCTAGGAGAAAACTCAGGAGAAAAAATGAATTGCATATGGCCCAAGAGGAGCTATATGCAATTCACTTTTTCACCTGAGTTTTCTCCTTGGTGATATTTTTAAATTTATCAATAAAATGCCTTCTAAGCCACAAGAAAGGAAGAAAATTCTCAAAATAATTTTGATAGTACTTTTGTACTTACTTCTCAGTACATTTTCAGGTGAAAAGTGCTGGAATTTTTAATAGAATTTTTGGGATTTTAAATAGAAGATGAAAAATTATCACCTAGGAAAAAACGCCAGAGAAAAGTGGAATTGCATATGGGCCAAGGTATGAAAATATCGCCTAGGAGAAAACTCAGGAGAAAAAGTGAATTGCATATGGGCCAGGGAATGATTTTATTTGTCATCAATAAAATACTTTTTTTAAGCCACCAGCAAGCAAGGAAATGCTCAAAATAAGTGTGATATTAACTTTTTATCTAGTTTTTATTATTTTTTTGTCAGTTGTCTCCTCTATTTTCTAGAGCAGACAAAAAATATCTTTTGGGAGAAAACTCAGCAGAAAAGTCAACTGAATAAGGGCCCAATGAGTCTACAATATTGAACATGTTCACAATATTAAAATTTTCTAAGATACTCAATTTCGGGATTTAATGAGCTATAAGGCAAAGGCATAACCATCAAAATGAAAATAAATAAACACTTGAAATATTTCACTGTGTGTGTAATAAATATACATAAGAGATTGTAATGAACACACCTGTCAGCGGTACCAGTGCCGGCGGCTCAGATGGCGGAGCGCGGCTGTGAGCTTCCTCCTTCGGTTCTTCCTGCGGCATCCCCGGCACCCTTGCGGCGGTGACTGGGAGTGCGCATTTCCCCTGTGTCCCTGGGCGGGCGGGCGTGGCTCAGCGCCACTCTTATACTCTCCGACGTCGGAGGATTTAGTGTCAGCTGACACTCTGATTGATTGCTGTGGGTGGGAGCCAGCCCTAGGCGGGCTTTAGAGTATTTAAACCCCTGCCTCACATTCACTCGTTGCCCGTGATAGCAATCAGTACGCTGGTCTGCTGGGCACTTTGTCACTCTGTGATGTATTTGGTATTGTATTTGAATGCGACTTCATTTATTGTATATTAATGCGACTGCCTGACTGACTTTAGATTTTGACCATAGCTTTACTGACCACTCTCTAGCCTAGTCCTTGTACCTCAGCCATCTGATCTCCCTTGTATGACCTTAGCCTGTTAAACGACCTAGCCTTTTCTCAGCTTTTGTACCTCAGCCATCTGATCTCCCGTGTATGACCCTAGCCTGTTAAACCACCTAGCCTTTGTCTCAGCCTTTGTACCTCAGCCATCTGATTTCACGTGTATGACCTTAGCTTACGTTTCTGACTACGTTCTATATATACCCCAGTGTGAGATAGACCAAGCGTGAAATTTATGAGTCTCATTTTTTTTTATCAGTAATTGAATGACTGAAATACTGTAAATTAAAGATTCATCGATATTCTAATTTATTGAGATGCACCTGATTTATCTTAAATACAGAGGGCATGTAAAATGAAGTCAAATGTGATACCTGTTAACCATTTCAGCCCGCAGGAATTTTTCACCTTATGGACAAGAGGAATTTTCACTTTTCAGCACTCCGCTCTTTCATTCCACAATAACTTTATCACTACTTATCACAGCGAAATAATATATACCTTGTTTTTTTCCACCACCAATAAGGCTTTCTTTGGGTGGTAAATTATGCTAGAATTATTTTATTCTAAATGCATTATAATGGGAATAATAAGAAAAAAAATGGGATAAAAATCATTATTTCTCAGTTTTCAGCCATTATAGTTTTAAAATAGTTTATGCTACCGTAATTAAAATCCACACATTTTATTTGGCCATTTGTCCTGGTTATTGCAACATTAAAATTATATCCCTAGTATAATGTATGGTGACAATATTTTATTTGGAAATAAAGGTGCATTTTTTTCAGTTTTACATCCATCACTAATTTTTAGCCCATAATTTAATAATAATATGCCTTCCTGACATACATATTAAAAAATTGTATTCCCTAAAGTCAGTAGGTGTAATTTTACTATTTTGCCACAAGATGTCCCTATTGAGCACTGCCTATTCCCGTACAATATGTATGCTATAGGAAGCAACATTGTTGCAACATTGTAACTAGAAGAAAAAGAAGTGACACAGGTATCAATGGATGCCTGCGATCACGTCCCTGCAGCTTGGGGGGCAGTGTAGGCGATCGTGCAGGCAGATGCTCGCAATCTCGTGCCATACCACATCTAGCAGCCATTAGCATTCAGGTGGGAGGCTTCAGTTGGACGCCATCGCAAGAGTGCATCGCTAGCAGGACCGTCCCGTGCAGGCATCCCTCCCACAGGGGTCCCTCCCTAACCGCTCACCTGTCCACCATGTCCTAGAGCTGAAAGAAAACGTTTAAAAACACACAATTGGTTCGCACGATGACCAGGGGCCCCGGACCTCTCTCACTGGCCGGGGCCCCAAGGCCAACATGCGATACCTGGAGGGGAGTGCAGGTGGGCCTGGACCTCTCACACCCAGGCTCTGGACCTCCCACATCCAGAAAACCCACCAACACTGCCTCCATACTGAATGCTAAATTCAACACACACAAGCAATAGAACACAGCAGTACATGCATCCAGCTACATTTAAGTGGTCAGCAGGTGCTCGTCAGCCAATCAGGATGCACTGTCATACACCCTTTACCTGCCATACCACATCTAGCAGCCATTAGCATTCAGGTGGGAGGCTTCAGTTGGACGCCATCGCAAGATTGCGTCGCTAGCAGGACCGCCCCGTGCAGGCATCCCTCCCACAGGGGTCCCTCCCTAACCGCTTACCTGTCCACCATGTCCTAGAGCTGAAAGAAAACGTTTAAAAACACACGATTGGTTCGCACGATGACCAGGGGCCCCGGACCTCTCTCACTGGCCGGGGCCCCAAGGCCAACATGCGATACCTGGAGGGGAGTGCAGGTGGGCCTGGACCTCTCACACCCAGGCTCTGGACCTCTCACATCCAGAAAACCCACCAACACTGCCTCCATACTGAATGCTAAATTCAACACACACAAGCAATAGAACACAGCAGTACATGCATCCAGCTACATTTAAGTGGTCAGCAGGTGCTCGTCAGCCAATCAGGATGCATTGTCATACACCCTTTACCTGCCATACCACATCTAGCAGCCATTAGCATTCAGGTGGGAGGCTTCAGTTGGACGCCATCGCAAGATTGCGTCGCTAGCAGGACCGCCCCGTGCAGGCATCTTTCCCACAGTGGTCTCTCTGTTCTAAGTAAGCTGAGTTACCTGAAGGTAGTGTATGATTTATGTCTGCATATTTTCTTCAGTAAAGAGTTCTAACTAGTTATACTGGGTGCCTATCTGCGTGTACAGACCAGTCTGCTCCATCATATACATTACCTGTGTGCATTCACCACCTGTCAGCCACTCCTGTTTACCTTATGGGTGCTTGCAGGCAGGCAGCTGTAAGCACTCAGCATGGGTGGTGGGGTAGCAACCATCCCATGCATGTACATCTAAGGGGGCTAGATGTGGCATCTGGTGGTTTGCTACTGAGCAGTATCCACCACGGATCACTGATTCCTTCCATTCCGTTGTATCACAGAGCAACCAGAATCGGTTCTTTCCTAGCAGTTCTGTGGCTGAATGGCAGGTATACAGTATCTCAAAGAAGTGATTACACCTCTCACATTTTTGTAAATATTAAATTTTTTATGGGACTACACTGAACATGACACTTTGATGCAATGTAGTTAGTGTCCAGCTTGTATAACAGTGTAAATTTGCTGTCTCATCAAAATAACGCAACACACGGCTCTTAAAGTGTACCAGAGCTGAAAAGTAAAAAGATTTTATACATACCTGGGGCTTCCTCCAGCCCCATCCCCCTGGATCGCTCCCATGCCACCGTCCTACGATGTCTGCAGCTCCGGGAATCGGGTCCCCACACTTCCGTCATCGCGGCCAGCTACGCAGAGGAAGTGCGCCCTCTACGTATCTCTCCAGCGGCTGGAGGAAGCCCCCTAATATGTATAAAATCTTTTTACTTTAGTCAGCTCTAAGTCCCTTTAATGTCCAAACCTCTGGCAACAAAGTGAGTACACCCCTAAGTGAAGAATGTCAAAATTCTGTCCAATTACACATTTTGTTCTTACTCATGTTACTCATTAGTGTTAGAAGGTGTAAATGGGGAGCAGGTATGTTAAATTGGTGTTATCACTGTATTACAACATGATGATAACCCAAAAACACACCTCCACGACCACTGCATTGCTAAAGAAACTGAGAGTAAGGGTGCTGACTAGAGTTGGGCCGAACGGTTCGCCTGCGAACGGTTCCATGCGAACTTCCGTGGTTCGCGTTCGCGTCCCGCAGGCGAACCTTTGCGGAAGTTCGGTTCGCCCCATAATGCACATGGAGGGTCAACTTTGACCCTCTACATCACAGTCAGCAGGCCCAGTGTAGCCAATTAGGCTACACTAGCCCCTGCAGCCCCACCCCCCTTATATAAGGCAGGCAGCGGCGGCCATTACGGTCACTCGTGTGCCTGCATTAGTGAGAGTAGGGCGAGCTGCTGCAGACTGTCTCCCATAGGGAAAGATTAGTTAGGCTTAGCTTGTTCCTGGCTGCATACCTGTTCTGTGAACCCACCACTGCATACCTGTACTGTGAACCCACCACTGCATACCTGTTCAGTGAACCCAACACTGCATACCTGTTCTGTGAACCCACCACTGCATACCTGTACTGTGAACCCACCACTGCATACCTGTTCAGTGAACCCACCACTGCATACCTGTTCAGTGAACCCACCACTGCATACCTGTTCAGTGAACCTGCCACTGCATACCTGTTCTGTGAACCCACCACTGCATACCTGTTCTGTGAACCCACCACTGCATACCTGTTCTGTGAACCCACCACTGCATACCTGTTGTGTTCAGTGAACCTGCCACTGCATACCTGTTCTGTTCAGTGGACCCGCCAATGTATACCTGTTCAGTGAACCCGCCACTGCATACCTGTTGTGTTCAGTGAACCTGCCACTGCATACATGATCTGTGAACCCGCCACTGCATACCTGTTCTGTTCAGTGGACCCGCCACTGTATACCTGTTCTGTTCAGTGAACACGCCACTGTATACCTGTTCAGTGAACCCGCCACTGCATACCTGTTCTGTTCAGTGAACCTGCCACTACATACCTGTTCTTTGAACCCGCCACTATATACCTGTACTGTTCAGTGAACCCGCCACTGTATACCTGTACTGTTCAGTGAACCCGCCACTGCATACCTGTACTGTTCAGTGAACCCGCCACTGCATACCTGTTGTGTTCAGTGAACCCGCCACTGCATACCTGTTCTGTTCAGTGAACCTGCCACTGCATACCTGTTCTGTGAACCCGCCACTGTATACCTGTACTGTTCAGTGAACCCGCCACTGCATACCTGTTCTGTTCAGTGAACCTGCCACTGCATACCTGTTCTGTGAACCCGCCACTGTATACCTGTACTGTTCAGTGAACCCGCCACTGCATACCTGTTGTGTTCAGTGAACCTGCCACTGTATACCTGTTCTGTTCAGTGAACCCGCCACTGTATACCTGTTCAGTGAACCCGCCACTGCATACCTGTTGTGTTCAGTGAACCCGCCACTGTATACCTGTTCTGTTCAGTGAACCCACCACTGTATACCGGTTCTGTTCAGTGGACCCGCTACTGTATACCGGTTCTGTTCAGTGAACCCGCCACTGCATACCTGTTGTGTTCAGTGAACCCGCCACTGTATATCTGTTCAGTGAACCTGCCACTGCATACCTGTTCTGTGAACCCGCCACTGTATTCCTGTTCAGTGAACCCGCCACTGCCGTCACTACACAAACAGCTGTTTGCGGTGCGTTACACGGTGAGTTTGGTGTGTCAGTGTGAAGCAGTACCTTAATTACACTACCTGATTGATGTATACACATGCAAGATGTTTTAAAGCACTTTAGGCCTGTCATTTAGCATTCAATGTGATTTCTGCCCTTAAAACGCTGCTTTGCGTCAAATCCATATTTTTCCCGGGACTTATGGCATGTATCCCACTCCTCCACCTGGGGGTCCAGGTGTTAGACCCCTTGAAACATCTTTTCCATCACTTTTGTGGCCAGCATAATTATTTATTTTTTTTTCAAAGTTCGCATCCCCATTGAAGTCTATTGCGGTTCGCGAACTTTAACGCGAACCGAACCTTCCGCGAACCTAAAATCGGAGGTTCGGCCCAACTCTAGTGCTGACTGGCCAAGCATGTCTCCAGACCTAAACCCTATTGAGCTTCTGTGGGACATCCTCAAACAGAAGGTTGATTAGTACAAGGTCTCTAACACCCACCACTTTCATGATGAAGGAGTAGAAGAGGACTACAGTGGCAGCCTGTGAAGCTCTAGTGAACTCCATGCCCAAGTGCTGGAAAATAATGGTGGGCACACAAAATATTGACGCTTTGGCCCATATGCAATTCACTTTTTCTCCTAGGTGATATTTTGACAACTTGTAAATAAAATGCCTTTTAAAACACCATCAAGCAAACACAGTCGATTTTCACCTACTTTTGGTGCTTTTTGTCATTGCAAAGTGCTGAAAAGTTATTTTAAATCAAAGATTAAAAATTATCTCCTAGGAGAAAACTCAGGAGAAAAAGTGAATTGCATATGGCCCCTTGTGCACAATTTTGACATTAGGCATCAGGGTCGGACTGGGACACCAAGGGCCCACCAAGGAAGTTTCAGCCTGGGGCCCACCCCCCTCTCCTCCTCCTCCCTCCCCCCCCCCCCCCCCCCCCCATTTTGGGCTCACATACACATGTACTTTA
This sequence comes from Hyperolius riggenbachi, assembly GCF_040937935.1. Taxonomy (NCBI): domain Eukaryota; kingdom Metazoa; phylum Chordata; class Amphibia; order Anura; family Hyperoliidae; genus Hyperolius; species Hyperolius riggenbachi. Next base: position 84,760,689 of record NC_090652.1, read on the forward strand.
GAAATTTTGCATGACTTTATGGTAGGGAATAGATTGTGAGCAATTCTGAGGACAGTCTCCAATAGGGATATGTCTAAATGCGAAACTAAATGGGTGTCACCATGCACTGGAACATCGGCGTGGTCATGATGAGTCATGGGCAGACTTAAAAAAAAAAAATACAAAACACAAAATAAGTAGCGGCGTTATTCACAGAGATTAGGTCCGACCAGATACATTGTATATTCAAGTAGTTACATGCCTCATGATAATTCATCAAGTAGTCAAATTGCAGCAGATACCCCCACAAAATGCAATCAGGTTGACGGCAGATACCCCCACACAATGCAATCAGGTTGGTGGCAGATACCCCCACAAAATGCAATCAGGTTGATGGCAGATACCCCCACACAATGCAATCAGGTTAACGGCAGATACCCCCACAAAATGCAATCAGGTTGACGGCAGATACCCCCACAAAATGCAATCAGGATGACGGCAGATACCCCCACAAAATGCAATCAGTTTGGCTGCAGATACCCCCACAAAATGCAATCAGTTTGGCTGCAGATACCCCCACACAATGCAATCAGGTTGGCTGCAGATACCCCCACACAATGCAATCAGGTTGGTGGCAGAGATACCCCCACACAATGCAAGTCCCCCCCAGCTTGGAAGGGGGGGCAGAGGGCACAGATCAGCGGGGAAGCCTCCCCCCCTCCCTCACCTAGGGCCCCCCCTTCCGCGCAGCCCCCTCCTCGAGAAGTGCAGCCAGCAGCGAGCGGAGTATAGCTTACCAGCTTCAGATGATGCTATCTCCGCTCCGCATGCCGCTGCTGCCCTGCTGGTCTCTGTCTCCTGTAGTGACGCTGTCCAATCACGCTCTAGCAGGAAGTACTGCGAGAACGTGATTGGACAGCGTCACACACTACAGTCAGAGACCAGCAGGGCAGCGGCATGCGGACTCGGAGCGGAGATAGCATCATCTCTGTAGCTATTCTCCGCTCGCTGCTGGCTGCACTTCTGGAGGAGGGGGGTGCGCGGAAGGGGGGGGGCCCTAGGTGAGGGATGGGGGACGCTTCCCCCCCTCCCCGCCGCTCTGTGCCCAATTCCCCCCCTTCCAAGCTGTGCCCCCCTCCAGTGGCGTAGCTAGGGTGTTTGACACCCGGTGCGGATAATTTACCAACACCCCCCCCCAAAAAAGCAAAGCGCGCAGCGACAAAAAAAATGGGTGTGGACATGACATCACATGGGTGGGGGGTAATTGTAATGTAACTGTAACAGTAAGGCAGTGGGCTAATATAGGTAGCCAGAATAGTTTCCCTCAGCATAGGTTAGATATGACAAATATGACAACATGACAAATTCAGCAATCTTGAGGCACCCAACAAGACAAATTCAGCAATCATGAGGCCCCCAACAAGACATTCAGTAACCATGAGGCCCCCAACAAGACAAATTCAGTAACCATGAGGCCCCCAACAAGACAAATTCAGCAGTCATGAGGCACATAAATAAACAGCATTTCACATAAATAGGCAGAATGCCCACTTAATATGGTAGACACCTCTCACCTGGCTTCTGAATTCTCCTCTACTGGCTGCTGTGCCAGGCAATACTGTTTTTGGCTGGATTGGGGATGATGTGTGGGCTGAAAGGCCTGGCGGTGATGCTGTGGCCGGCCTGGCGGTGATGCTGGGCTGTACTTGGCTGGTTGAAGTAAATGTTGGCCTGACTGTTGGTGGTGATGCTGTGGCCTTTTTGACAGTGATTCTGGGCTGGTTGGCTGGTGGTGATGCTGGGCTGGCCTGGATAGTTTAGGTAGTGACAGGTGCACCCTAGTTTAGGTAGCACCAGGAGCCTCCCAGCTTAGGTAGTGACAGGACCCCCAAGTTTAGGTAGCGACAGGAGCCCCCCAGTTTAGTTAGTGACAGATACCCCCCAGTTTAGGTAGTGACAGGAGCCCCCAGTGTTTGTAGTGACAGGTGCCCCCCAGTTAAGGTAGTAACAGGTGCCCCCCAGGGTATGTAGTGACAGGAGCCCCCAGTGTTTGTAGTGACAGGTGCCCCCCAGGGTATGTAGTGACAGGAGCCCCCAGTTTAGGTAGTGACCGTGCCCCCCAGTTCAGGTAGTGACAGGTGCCCCCAGTTCAGGTATTGACAGGCGCCCCCCCAGTTCAGTTAGTGACAGGTACCCCCAGTTTAGGTATGACAGGAGCCCCCCAGTGTATGCAGTGACAGGGACCCCCCCCCCAGTGTATATAGTGACAGGAGCCCCTAGTTTAGGTAGTGACAGGGCCCCCCAGTATAGATAGACAGGTCTATAGGTGTCCCCAGTTTAAATAGCCAGATCTATAGGTGTCCTCAGTGGCAGCGGAGAGAGAAGAGAAGCGGTGGGGAAGGGAGGACGTTTCCCCCTCCCCCTTCCCTCACCTTGGGGCTCCCCCTCTCTCGCTCCCCCCTTTAGAATTAAGTGATGCGGCAGGCAGCGCCGCTGTGCCTGCCGCTTCTTTTCTCTCTCCGCTGCCACCCCAGGGCGGGCGGGCCAGCCACGTCCGGGTAGCTAGGGGGGGGCAGCAGCTAGCCAGGGGAGTGCGCATGCCCCATTTTGCCCTATGTAGGGACGCCCATGGCATGGTAGGCAGATAGGTAGCCGGGTAGGCAGTTATGTAGCCGGGTGGGAGGGTAGGCAGATAGGTAGCTGGGTGGGCAGTTAGGTAGCCGGGTGGGAGGGTAGGCAGTTAGGTAGCCAGGTGGGCAGATAGGTAGCTGGGTGGGCAGTTAGGTAGCCGGGTGGGCAGTTAGGTAGCCAGGTGGGAGGGTAGGCAGATAGGTAGCTGGGTGGGTAGATAGGTAGCCGGGTGGGCAGATAGGTAGCCGGGTGGGAGGGTAGGCAGATAGGTAGCTGGGTGGGTAGATAGGTAGCCGGGTGGGTAGATAGGTAGCCGGGTGGGCAGTTAGGTAGCCGGGTGGGCAGTTAGGTAGCCGGGTGGGAGGGTAGGCAGAAGGGTAGCCGGGTGGGAGGGTAGGCAGTTAGGTAGCCGGGTGGGAGGGTAGGCAGTTAGGTAGCCGGGTGGGAGGGTAGGCAGATAGGTAGCTAGGTGGGTAGATAGGTAGCCGGGTGGGCAGCCAGTTAGGTAGCCGGGTGGGTAGATAGGTAGCCGGGTGGGAGGGTAGGCAGTTAGGTAGCCGGGTGGGAGGGTAGGCAGATAGGTAGCTGGGTGGGTAGATAGGTAGCCGGGTGGGCAGATAGGTAGCCGGGTGGGAGGGTAGGCAGATAGGTAGCTGGGTGGGTAGATAGGTAGCCGGGTGGGTAGATAGGTAGCCGGGTGGGCAGATAGGTAGCCGAGTGGGAGGGTAGGCAGATAGGTAGCTGGGTGGGTAGATAGGTAGCCGGGTGGGCAGTTAGGTAGCCAGGTGGGAGGGTAGGCAGTTAGGTAGCCGGGTGGGCAGATAGGTAGCTGGGTGGGTAGATAGGTAGCCGGGTGGGCAGCCAGTTAGGTAGCCGGGTGGGTAGATAGGTAGCCGGGTGGGAGGGTAGGCAGTTAGGTAGCCGGGTGGGCAGTTAGGTAGCCGGGTGGGAGGGTAGGCAGAAGGGTGGGAGGGTGGGCAGTTAGGTAGCCGGGTGGGAGGGTAGGCAGAAGGGTGGGAGGGTGGGTAGCCAGTGGGGGCCCCGACTCCTATGCTCCCCCTCACCTGGGTGTCCTGCCTCCTTACAAGCCGCGGGGAGGGCAGCCCGACTGTTTTTTTTTTTGTTTTTTTTCCCTTAAAAAAAACTATTTTCCCCGGGGGCCCCCTCCTATCCTCCCCCTCCCTCACCTCGGACTCTCGGAGGGCCCCCTCCTGTTACGAGCGGCGGCCGGCGGGTACAGCAAACTTCCGGGGAGGTATAGCAGAAGATAGAGGTCCAGCTGCCTCCCAGTCGCTGTCTCCTCTATGCCGCTCGCACTAAACCAGGAAGCAGTGCGAGCGGCATAGAGGAGACAGCGTAGCCCGGGAGGCAGCTGGACCTCTATCTTCTGCTATACGTACCTCGCAGGAACTTTGCTGTAACCGCCGCCGCTCGTAACAGGAGGGGGGCCCTCCGAGGTGAGGGAGGGGGAGGATAGGAGGGGGCCCCCCCGGGGAAAATAGTTTTTTTTAAGGGACATAAAAAAAAAAAAAAAAACAGTCGGGCTGCCCTCCCCGGCTCTCCCATGCAGCGCACGCCTTCTAGGGGCCCCCAGGTCAGGAGGAGGGGCAGTCGGGTCGGGGCCCACCGATGGGACCGTCGGTGGTTCGGCGGCTCTGTCCGAGCCTGTTAGGCATGTATTCACTTGAGTTATTTTGATGGGACAGCAAATTTACACTGTATACAAGCACTGATGACTTTACTGTACATTGTATTAAGCACTTAATGATTATAGTACAAGTATAACTACTCCCCTAAAAACTTCATCTAAGCCTCAGGGGAGTAGATATACGTGCGCGTGTTCCCGCACTCGTTCTCGCCGCCGCCCGTGAACACGCAGATCAATGAATGGGAATGCATTTCCCATTCATTGTTCTAGGTCCCCGTGTCAATGATAGCAGCATTAATGAGATGCCTGCGGTCATTTGTAAACACTGTAATTACCCTTACACTCATTACTTCCTGTTTCGTGTACTAAAAGCACGCACAAGAAGCTAATGAGTGAGGGCATTTTGTGGCCAAATAGTAAAATTACACCTACATCCATTTATTTTAATAAAGAAACCTACACATAATGTATAATTAACCCCTTACCTCCCACACTCTCCCATAAATACCTACATGGTTTTAAAAAATGGGCTTATAAATAGTGATAGATGCAAAACTGAAAAAAGTGCACCTTTATTTCCAAATAAAATATTGGCACCAGACATTGTGATATTGACATAATTTAAATGGTGTCATAACCAGGACAAATGGGCAAATAAAATATGTGGGTTTTAATTATGGTAGAATGTATTATTTTACAATTTTAATGGCCGAAAACTGAGAAATAATAATTTTTTTTCCATTTTTTTTCTTAATATTTCCATTAAAATGCATTTAGAAAAAAATAATTCTTAGTAAAATGTTCCACCCAAAGAAACCCTAATTGGTGGCGGGAAACACAAGATATAGATAATTTTGTTGTGATAAGTAGTTGTAAAGTTATTGGCGAATGAATGGGAGGAGCGTTGAAATGTGAAAATTGCCTGGATGCATAAGGTGAAAATACACTGAAGGCTGAAGTGGTTAAAGTGTCATATCTATAGTGTTGTCCCAAGAAGATATAATAGAAAAATTACAATAATGTGAGATGTGTAATTTTTTTCTTGAATATTGAAGTTTATTATAGAAAACGCCAACAGGCATATACAGACTAAGAAAACAGCCCACGCAGCGGCTTAAAAACAGTATACACATTCCATAATATATACATAGGAATCTTCAATGTTCACACAACAAAAGGTAAATATCAGATGCTACGTGCCTTTTGTTGTACATATTTTTCAGTGGAATGTTTTTGAAGTATGTATCTAAACATCAAGAATGTCAGTGTAGTTATATCTCAAGTTTACCTCATAGTGGAAACACCAGAACGACACCTGACCTGGTCAAACCCTTCCCCCGCCCCATGCCAGAAGGGAAAGAAAAAAGAAAAAGAGAGGAAAGTGAGAGACGAGAAAGAGAGAAACAGGTGAAAAAGCATCAGGTGTTCGTGATAGTTTTACATGCCTTCCATCTTTTTGAGATAAGATAGAGGGACACTTAAGCCATGCCCCTGCCACACCCCTAATTACACCCCTGGAACACCCCTAATCACACCCCTACTCACGCATACCATAAATATTTTATAAGAAAACTATGTTGTTTTGGCATTCAAACTACACTGGTCCTTTCTATCTGGTTTCATTTTCCTTCATATAAAAATTTACAAATAAGAAATATATCAATTTAAAGGATGGGAATAAAGTTTCGAGTCAATGAAACACATTTACAGAAGAAAAATACATATATTTACATAGATCTGTTTATTAGTCCTGACAGAGGGACAAATGGGAAAGAAAGAGGAACAGGGTTCCAAAAGAGAGACTGTCCCTCCACAAAAAGGACAGTTGGGAGCTATGGTTTTATTTTCCTCTGAATATTGGAATTCCACCCACACTTACCAAATTAGGCTACATTGTCCTGTCCGATCTTGGGACAGAAGAATTCTTCCTTAGCCGCTATAGACTCTACCTTCCTGAGTAGGGATGATCAATGATATGCAAATATTTCTGAGTTTATGCAAATTCATATGCATATGTATGCAGCTTGAAATTGAGCCAATCAAGTCCCACCCAGGTTTAAACTGATTGGTCCTTTTTCAAGCTGTTACTTGTTATAAATGCGAAAGAGCTTCTTTGAGCTCTTCAACCCAACTTGGGTCGGCTACAGTACTGTTTTCTGAAGCACTTATACATCAAAGAAACACTGAGACACAACTTCGGAGAAGGTTTTACTGCAGGGGAGTTAAAAGGGTCATTAGCTCTGCTCTGTTTCATAGTTTAAAATATAGAGTGTGGCTTGTAAATTGCATATATGACAGAATGATGGAATGTTATATAAAAAGCTATATAACTGACAATACAAATGTAAGACTGATCTTTGCTACTAATGCTCTATTAATTATCTGTACTATACATACAATTTATTGTTTCATAAGTTTATTTTGGCTTCAGTGTCACTTTAAGGTGCCAGGGAAACTTGGGCACAGGGTTAAGCCAATAAAGTCTCACCGTGCTCCTTCAAAAGTCCAGGCGGCGTTAATTACTATTCCCCCTCCAGGCCCCCGTATACTCTGGGGTAAGATGTAATTCGTCTGCCAGTTGTTGTTGGTGGCCAATCATGCTTTTTTTATCGTAATTTGGGATCAGTCTCTTGATGTTGCTTGAATTACTGAGTGGTCGCCGCTATCGCTGTAATTCACCTTGCGGTCTATGCCACACCTGGTGCACCTTCCTGCACAGTTTTTGCCCCCAAACACGTGTTAGAGATTGCCGTGACTCCTAAAGAAGGGTCGTATATAGTGAAAACGTTTGTTGGTTTGAAAGTCTTTTTCGCTCAATAATCAAATCTTTTTTATTTTTAATATGAAAACTTTTTTTAATATGGATTTTTTTTTTACATTTAACATCTCTGTTCATCTATCAATACATCATGCCATCATCATTCTCTGTTTAGCATTACAATTACCACTAAACCACTTGCTACTTAAATAGGCACTATGGCGAAAAATTGTAACATTTAAAATATGTGCAAGCATAAACAAATAAGTACGTTTTTTCCAGAGTAAAATGAGCAATTAATTACTTTTCTCCTATGTTGCTGTCACTTATAGAAGGTAGTAGAAATTTGACAGAAGTGACAGGTTTTGGACTAGTCCATCTCTTTATAGGGGATTCGCAGCAAGGCTTTTATTCTTTATAAATATATTCCCTAAAAAGGATTTAAACAATGATGCTGGCCGGCTTCCCTGTTCGCTACACAGTTTTTTGGCAGTTGGACAGACCAACTGACATTCACTAAGTGCTTTTGAAAATAAATTAATCCCTGAGAATCCCCAATGAAGAGATGAACTAGTCCAAATCCTGTCGCTTCTGTCAGATTTCTACTACCTACTGTAAGTGACAGCAACATAGGAGATAAGTATTTTATGGTTCATTTTACTCTGGAAAAAATGTATTTCTTATTTGTATATGTTTGCACATATTTTAAATTTTAAAATTTTTCGCCATAGTGCCCCTTTAAGGGCCCGTTTCCATTACATAAGGTGCGGTGCGGCTACATAGTCGCATCACACCGCGAGTGTCCTGAAACCAATGCACAGCAATGGAACAGTTTCCATTGCATGCATTGCATGCAGAGCGATCCAAAAATCTGCAACATGCTGCAGATTCTCGCACAACCGCATCCGCCCGCCGTCCTGTCCATACACTTCTGCATCTCCCGATGCAGAAGTGATGCGAACAGCAGCGGTAGTGAGGCAATGTGGCGAGGTAGCCACATTCGCATCACTATTTCAATGGAAAAGAGCCATAAAACTTAATTTAACATGCTTTTAAAATAAATAAACCAAGTACAATACAGGTATGCTTTCTTATTATCCTACCTAAACAATCACTTTTCCATATGTATTATTTTCACATTACATACCATACTATGTCGATCCCTTTTTTTATGTATTTTTAAACATACATATACAAACTCTTTCATAAAAATCTATCTGTAACGCTGGGTAATACAGTAAGATAAATCATAGTCAGATCGTCAGCTATGGTCATACACGTAATATCAGATAATCTGTGGTACAAAAGGACTGAGGCAAAGGTCAATTAACACACTGGGTTCATACACTGGTAGTCAGATGGCTGAAGTGCACTGGGCTGAGACAAAGACTAATGCTTTGTACACACTTGCGATAACTATCGTTTGCAAAGAACGATAGTTACCAGATGAACGTTATTGAAACGATTGGTATGCAACGATGGGATGCAGCGATCATCATACACATTTTAACGATAGTTCTCGCAGAAAAGAACGATCAGAAGGAAATGTTGCGTACATATTTATATAAAATAAAAAAACCCCCACTGACATGGAGTTACAATAGATACAAATATATGATTGTTAACTTGAAAACAAAGTTTAATTGAAATGAGCAATGTAACAATCTTTACGGCCACGCTACAAAGGAAGTACTGAAGCTGGGCAGAATTCAACACAGGCGCATTGGCCCTTGTAACGATCATTCTCGGCCGATGTCTGTACACACTAGAGTTTTGTAACGATTGTCGGTAGATATGATCCGTCAGGTTGGATATTTCCATCTTCCCGATGTCATTCTTTTCTCGTTCGTGTTAATGAATGTTGGGTAAAGTTCTTTCCCCGATTGTCGGCGGAACGATCATTAATTAGCTGCTTTAAACGACCATAGTCACCAGTGTGTATGCAGCATAAGTCATTAAACAGGCTGAAGTCATACACGTAAGATCAGATAGCTGAGGTACAAACAAGGATAAGACAGAGACAAAGTGAGGGGCAAGCCGGGTCATGCACAGGAAAGATAGCGAGAGAAAATCAATACAACTAGTACACAATAATAAATACAGAACTGATCTGACTAGAGTACATATATATTGGCAGTGTCTGCATATGTATATAGCTCTGAAATAACTGGCTAGAATAACAATGAGGCAAGGTGCAGCACTCAGCGAACTGATAGCTATAATGGACACTGGACAACTGACAGACTAGGACTTAAATACCGACGATAAGGCATAGATCCATGCCCCAAGAATTTCCAGCCAATCAGTGCGCTCCTGCGGAAATCAGTGTCAGCTGACTATAACGTCAGCTGACACGCCTCAACCTATAAGGGCTGTTGTGAGTCATGCGCGTTCGCCTAGGGACATGCCCGAAGCGCCGCACTGACACAGACGAGGCGGAAGTGAGTGGCTGCACGGAGCTGCCGGCAGCCGCATCCGCAAGGTTTCTTACACTATCCTTTTAGTTATTTGTACAAACAATAAATATAGTTTGCTATGTACTCAGTAGCTACATACAATTTATTCAGGTTGAATACAATTTCACAATCTATCGCATACCATACAATTTTTGGTAACGTTGGTCTGAATTTTACAACACATCCAATCTCAAAAATTTGAAATTCCATTAGATTTTTTCTCGTACAACCAATTGTTTTCCCCGAATTGAGGGAAAATCAAACAGAAAAATTGTAACGTGTGTGGCCACCTTTGAATATAGTGTGTGTGCGCTACACAAAATGTTGTGCTTTCTGTGACCATTTCACACCGTTTCAGTGACCATTTCACACAAACACTGTAAGTTGGGTCCTGTGTTAAACATGGTGAAAAGGGGATAAACAATTTACGGACAACTCTGGATTTGGAAATATAGCAGAAATTCTATTTTTCTTTGATTTTAATGTGCTTGAAAAGTGTTTTCAACTATTTATAATGGTTTGTACAATACTGTAACATTTAGCAACAAAAATATGTAAAAAAAAAACCCCATAAAACAGCACTGTATATTTTCTACATGAAGGCAACTTTTTTGTATCTCTGAAATATTGTAACTCTCGTTTGTAAGCAGGGGACTGCCTGAAGTAATAAAAATAACTACCAAAGGTTGCAAAATTGTATGTGGTTGTAAAAATGGCGGATCTTAGCTTCCAATATGGACAGCATAAGCATTTCGTACTGGACCAACAGCAATAAGGTTCAAACCCATTAGTAATTTTTGGAGTACACAATAAAAGTTTTTGATGACAGAGCTCTTGCTGAATCTTCTGTGAGGTAGGTAAAGGCTATTTTCCCCATTTTTACTGATTTTCATTTATTTTAATCTGATTGGAGCCTCTGTTCCATCTGTATAGCATACATCGAGTCCACCACTGGTGGAGGGGTCTTACCCCAGTTCATCCTACATCTGTAGAGAGCAGAACATCCTAATCACACGAGGGGAAGGTTTCAAGTTCCCCTACTGCCTAGAAAGTGGTTGCCTATTGCTAACCCACACTTGTGAGTATAACTTTACACTTATTACTCAATATGTATCTTGGTCTGAAATAATAAACCATAGTGGGCTCTCGATTCTCTCTTTATATCTTACAAGGTTCCAACCCATGTTCATGTAATTAAGGTGAAATTTGGGTGCAGGGTGAAGCCAAAAAACATCTCACCCTGCTCCTGCAAAAAGTCCGGGCGGTGTTAATTACTATTCCCTCTCCAGGCCGCCGTGGACTCCGGGGAATGATGTAATTCATCTACCAGCTAATGCTGGTGGCCGACTTACAATGTTTTAATTTGGGCTAACTCATTTGATGGCGCCCAAATTATTGCACGACTATAACCGTAAATCCCATTACGGCCTATGGTGGCGCCTAGTGCGCCCAAATTTCCAGCGTCATTTTTGCCTGACTTGACCAACCCTACTTATACCAACCAACTTTTTTGACCGTGAGACACACACCACCAAGGTCACCCTAGTGGTGTTTTCTGCTTTCATTAAAGACCACATCCAGTGTATTATTAAATAAAAATAAATTTAGTTAGTGGAATCCTTAATAGCTGTAGCTTCGATGATTGAGCTGGAATATAAATCACATGTTCGCCAGGAAATGGCCATTATTGTTACACCGGCGCTGCCACAAACCTGAAACTTCTCTACTAAAGTGAAGTCCAGAGTTCTGCGGCCACCCCCACCTGTGTTGTCGTGGCATGTTCCCAACTTGACAGCCTTGGCAAAACAGGTGGGGTGGCCACAGAGTTCCGGGATTCAACAGAGAGGTTTCAGGCAGAAGCCACCATGGGGGAGGGGGTGGGATTTAACAGTAATGGCCATTTCCTAGTGAACGATTGATTTATATTCCCGTTCAATTACTAAAGCAACGTTCAAGTACACTATTAACTGCATTTAAAAATGACAATGGTCGTACTCTTTAACCACTTAAGCCTATCTGGACGTATATGTTCGCCCAGATAGGCTGTGCTGCTTGTAATGTGCGGTGTGCGCGATCGCGCATGCTCCCACCGCCCGCCGTTAGCTCCCCAATCAGTAAATGGGAATATAATTCCCATTCACCGATCCAAGTTCCCCGCAGAAAAAACGACGGTCTCTTAACAGAGACCGGGGTCTTTCTGCAAAAAAAAAAAAATTCCCCGTCTTGATTATACTTCCTGGAAGCGTCATCGTACGCTACCAGGACTTTTTTGACTGTGGCCATCTTGTGGCCAAATACTAAGCTACACACACATACATTTTTTAATAAATAAATACATTCAATTACATTTAAAAATTAGCTGTTTACTTCCCCACACCAAAAATTACCCAAATCAATTTTTCAATAAAAAAAAATTACAATTAAAAAAACAAACAAATACATAAATAGTTACTTAAGGGTCTGAACTTTTTAAATATGCATGTCAAAGGAGTATATTAATATAATTTTTTTAAATTATGGGCTTGTAAATAGTGATGGACACAAATTGAAAAAATGCACCTTTATTTCCAAATAAAATATCGGCGCCATCCATTGTGATAGGGACATCATTTAAATGGTGTTATAAGCGGGACAAATAGGCAAATAAAATACATGAGTTTTAATTACGGTAACGTATTCATTTCAAACTATGATGGCCAAAAACTGAGAAATAATTATTTTTTTCCATTTTTTCTTAATATTCCTGTTAAAATGGATTTAGAATACATTAATTCTTAGCTAAATGTACCACCCAAAGAAAGCTTAATTAGTGGCGGAAAAAACAAGATATAGATCAATTACTTGTGATGAGTAGTGATAAAGTTATTGGCAAATGAATGGGAGGTAATGCTCAGATGCAGAAAATGTACAACCCTGTGGGCTTAAGTGGTTAATAACCACTTCCTAGGAACCTCCAGATGTGTTTGTAGGAGGAGAGGAGTTTGATGAATACATAATCTTTTGGTTACTAGATTTTTTTATTAAAAAAAAAAAGAAAAAATGCAGTTCAAATTGCACATGATGTGTCCAGTGTCACTTTCTTCATTCCATGTGAAAACGTGTTAAGAAAATGGCTAGAGGATGCCCCCAAAAATTTGAAAAAGTGTGGAAACTTTGGACAACTAATAAAGATACGTCTTAACGAACAAGTGTTAAAGCCAATTCTCACAAATGTATATGTATTTTAATCGATAACTATATACTTAATAAGGTACGCTGTAATAGAGTACTACTGCTATAGCTATGGGGGAGGTACGGGAGGCGGGGGGAGGGTGGCGGATGGGAGGTAGTAGAGAGGCAGGATTGTATATGTTGAGCCATGAATGTACTGTAAGATGCAAGGTATCTGTAGCTCACCTGCGTGTGGGCACTGTTTGGTTAAATGTTTTGTTGCTGTATCAAAATCCATAAAAAGAATTTTCAAAAAAAAAAAGAAAATGCAGCCTAATCCTGTTATTAAATTAACAGTGATTGGCCCGCATTGGCCATGTGAACGACGTGATCTCTTCAATGTCAAATCACTTCCTAGTTTACTTTCCGTTAATCAAACTGAATCATCAAACTGATAGCTCATAATGGTGTATGGCATGAGGAATTGCTAGCATTGCAGGTGATGTGAACTGCTCATTGAAATCAATTCTCAAAGAATGTAGTATTAAAAAGCCACTGTAGTGACATATAGCAGAATGCAGGAAATAAGATACCCACTTTTATGGTAATTTTCCTTGTTCCGGCATTAGAAAACTTCCTATGTCTATATTATTATATCTATATTATTATATACTGGTTTGTAGCTCCACCCTCCCAATGATGCTTAGCCTAGGCTGTTTAGCTATGCAGAATTATCCTCCTTGAGCATTTTGCGACACCAGGAATTTTTTCACTAGCTTCAGAACTCTCAGAAACAAACATTCTGCAAAGCTACACCTGACAGGACTAAAGATGTTGCCACATGTGATACTTTTCAGAAGGTAAATTAGGGTGAGGACATGTTTTACATTGGGCAAACACTGACTAAATAATTAGAATTGTAAAAATAAATAAATAAGCAATTGTATGCTTTTTTTCTAAAATTAAAGAATGCATTTTGTCAATTTACAAAGGCTTTTTTTCAAAGTTTTCTCAATCGGTATTGGTCAATGGACAGCATGGTGATTGACTGCATGGATGTTTTGTTGGCACACATTTTTCCCCCTGCTGTTTTTGGAGGCAGGATGCTCCTTTCACTTTGGGCATTGGTGGGATTGGGTGCTTTTCTTTATAGAGATAGTCAGTACCGGAGGCAGTGCTATCGGTTGCTAGCTGCTGGAGTGAGGTTCCTGTGTTCTTTACTCTAGCATAGCCCTGGGGAGGATAGGGGGACTAGCAGGCTAAACCTGCATTGTGCTACCCTATTTTGGTGCATGAGCAATGAAAATCTATGGAAACGTTCCCACTTACTGCATCCCTTGCAGTGCACCAGAAGTGTTCGATCCGATGCAAGGGCAACAGTGCATTACCGCAAGCACAGCAGTGCTTGGGGAAATGGTAGAATATGGGCAACATGCATAGTGCAAATAACGGAGCGCGGTGAGTTACGGCGCGCATGTGTGAACTGACGGGAATCCCAGTGATGTACTTCCTGCCCAGCAGGGAGTACGTCACTGAGCAGGGGCTGGCACTATGCATATGACCCAGTCACAGCACTCTGCCGCAGGGTCATGCTTGTAATTTTTGTGTTATAGTGGCAAGCGGCAGGAGCATTGCAACCCACCACAATGCAAAAAATATATGTAAAACTGGCAAATAGGTGAGCTATGACTTTCTTTTTACCAAGTACATTTTTTAGCACTTTGCAGGGTTGGGATGTTTTGTCTAGTCGTTTCATTCATTAGGTGTGAGCCTATCCTTCATGTCAGAAGGGCTTATTGCCTGAAACAGCGGTCTGTTGCTGTATAAAACCAAGCCTTGCTCACCTCTGTCAGCAAGAGGTTTCTTCTTGTCTGAAGAAAAAAAGCTTTTTATTGATTCCGACCAGCCATGTATTGGCCAGTTTTTATAGACACTGTACGCCGTCGGTCTTGGCACGCGGTTTTTATTCCCTCTCTTACATGAGTGCTGTTCCGCTTCCAATATCTTGCAAAAGCCTGAATGTAAAAAGTCTTTGCAAATTACTATCAAAACCTCCTACTACCAAACTGGATCAATAGCTACACAATGATCATGTGGATTTGTGTTAGTCAACATGACTGAAATGAAGAAAATATGTTTTCATTAACTTTCTTATTTGGCTTAAAGTGTATCCTGAGGCAAAATAAAAGGGTCCTTTTACACTAAAAACAGTTGCTCTCAGTTATAACTGAAAGACAACTGTTTTTAAAAGTAATGCCTATGTTTTCCTATGGCTCATTTCCCACTATACGTGTTGTAACTGAAAGCTTTTTCACAATGCACTGCTGTGGAGAGGAAAAAAAATGCATAGCAACACATAACAACGCATTAAGTGTAAAAGGGTCCTAAGGGTTCTTTTACACTATATCAGTTGCAGTCAGTTGTAACTGAAAAGCCAACTGAGGTCCAGTTCAGTGTCCATGTTTCCCTATGGCTTCTTTCCCACTATACACTGAAAAACTGAGGCCTCTTTTACACTAAACGCTGAAAAACTGATGTGTTTTAACAGTGCATTGTGAAAAGGCTTTCAGCTAAAACGTGTATACTGTAGTGGGAAATCAGCCATAGAAAACATGGACATTACTTTAAAAATCATTTGTCCTTTCAGTTATAACTGAGAGCAACTGTTTAAAAAACAAACCTGAACTGAAAATTAAAGGACTAAAGGACCACATGCGAAAATCTTCAAATTTAAGATGCATGTAAACACATACAAATAAGAAGCACTTTTTTTCCAGAGTAAAATGAGCCATAAATTACTTTTCTCCTATGTTGCTGTCACTTACAGCAAGTAGTAAAAATCTGACATTACCGACAGGTTTTGGGCTAGTCCATCTCCTTTAGGGGGGATTCTCAGCATGGTATTTATTTTTTATAAAGACGCTACCTAAAAAATTTTTGCACAAAGATGCTGGCCAGCCTCCCTGCTCCGAACACTGCCATTCCAGCACAGGAAACTTGGGCGCAGCAGTGAGTGACTTCAGCGCCCTCAGAAGACGACGCTGAAGTTACCTATAAAGCACAATAATTCGGCCTCCAGCAATTGCTGGAAGCCGAATTATTTCATTCCCCACCATCCATGGCAGCCTGGAGGGGGAATAGTATTTAAAATCAATGGGAATTTGTGCAGGAGCAAAATAAATCATACAGGCTGTATCCTGCGCCCAAGTCTCCTGCGCCGATTCCTCTCGTACGCCCCTGCTCACCATACACTTTTTTTGGCAATTGGACGGAGCAACTGCCATTCACTTAGTGCTTTTGAAAATAAAGAAAACCCTGAAAGTCTGCCATGAGGAGATGGGCTAGTCCAAAACTTGTCGGTTCTGTCAGATTTCTACTACTTACTGTAAGTGACAGCAATGTAGGAGAAAAGTAATTTATGGCTCATTTTACTCTGGAAGAAACGTACTTCTTATTTGTATGTGTTTACATGTATTTTAAATTTTACAATTTTCGGCATCGTGGTCCTTTAAAAGACATACACACGTCATATAGTATAATCTCATTATAGTAAACTCCATGGAGGAAAAAAAAACGCATTAAATGCATTAAGTGTAAAAGGTCCCTAAGAAGATAGAAGCTTCTGGATCCTGCAGAGGTTTCCCATGTCCTTCTGGCCCCCACCATTGCTACAAGCGCACTCCTGGAACAACTCTGACAAGAGATTGTTGGAAATGTGGTGACCGTGCTCCTCTTCATGAACAAATAAGCCCACGCTTGCGCAGTAAGCCGGTGCCACTCCTGCACAAACAGCTCCGTGTTACTGTGAAGGCATGGCTGTACTCATGCGGGCACAGAACGCCCATCTCGTGCATGAGGAGTGTGGTTAGTTGAGAACTTCCAGAGGGTCCCGGGCAGCGGTGGTAGGGACAATCACAACACAGGAATCCTCTGGAGGGCATACATGCAAAAGCAGCGCTAGGGAATTTGGGCACAGGGTGAAGCTGAAAAACAGCTCACA
Source organism: Hyperolius riggenbachi (assembly GCF_040937935.1). Lineage (NCBI taxonomy): Eukaryota > Metazoa > Chordata > Amphibia > Anura > Hyperoliidae > Hyperolius > Hyperolius riggenbachi. The sequence continues at coordinate 84,777,311 of NC_090652.1, forward strand.
CCCTGCTCCTGCAAAAGTCCTGGCAGCGTAAATTACTATTCCCACTTCAGGCCTCCGTGGACTCTAGGGGAAGATGTAATTTGTTTGCACACTATTGCTGGCTGCCAAATTACGCTGTTTTTAAAAATAGTTTTGCCACTGTCTTTTGATGGCGCTAAAATTACTATCTTGGCGTCGCTATAACCGTAATCCACATTACGGTCTACAGCAGCGCATGGTGCGCCCAAATTTCCCGGAGTTATTTTGTTCTGTTTCCAAAGATAGATCACAAAGTTTCACTCTGGAGGATCCAGAGGCGTCCCTCTACCACGGTAACTAGGTTTTGGGGTTTTTTTGGTTTAGGTTCGCCTCGGGTTTACTTTAATTAGCTCCTCTTTTCCCTGCTCTGTTTCTTCATCTCTATAACCTTAGAAACGAATGTGTCTTATTTTACTGGCAGTTCCAGTTTGGAAGTGTAATACTGAGCATCCTGCTTAAAATGCAGGCAGAGTTATGCTTTGTGAATTGGCGTTCATGAGGTACTCCCTCTCAATTCTGTAATTTATCTCACAAGTCAGTCATTTACCTCAAAAGTCGTCATTTCTAATTTCCCATGTGTTATCTACCTTTGCGAGTTCACATTTGAAAGAACGAGAGCTTGCAATGTGAAATAACTAGAGAAAGAGTAACAGCGCCAACAGGGCCGGTTTAACCTCTGATGGGGTCCCGGGGCAAAGGTAATTCTGGGGCCCCCATCCCGCAGAAAAATTACAGGCACTGGCCAGATGCCGAGACCCCTGCCCCCCCCCCTCTGCGGGCAGAACCCCGACCTCCCTCCTAATTAATCCGTGCTAACAAATGCATCCTCTACCGGGACCCCAGCACGAGAGCAGCATTTGTACTTTACCTGTCTCGGCTGCTGTGCTGGAGCCGCTTGCTCGTCTTCATTCTACTTCCTGTACCCGGCGCATCATATCATTTGTATCATGTGCCGGGTACAGGAAGTAGAATGAAGACAGGCAAGTGGCTCCAGCACAGCAGCCGAGACAGGTAAAGTACAAACGCTGCTCTTGTGCTGGGGCCCCGCTAGAGGATACATTTGTTAGCGCGGATTAATTAGGAGGGAGGTCGGGGTTCTGCCCGCGTGGGGAAATGGGGCGGCAGCGCGACCACAATGTTGAGGCAAGGGGGAGCTGGGGCCCTAGCAGTGCTGGGGGCCCTAGGGCAAATGCCCCCTTGGCTTAATGGAAGCACCGGCCCTGAGCGCTAATGTTTCTCATCTAAAGACTGCTGCAGCTGAGAGAAAACAGTGTCCAATTTTCAAGTAATAATGTAATTGAAACAAGTAGGTATATGATACTGTTCACAAACACGTATTTCCACTGCGCTCAGACGTAATCCAACCACAAGGATGCGACAGGTTATTCACCAGCAGCTGCTCCAATGTACTCTGGGACCAAAGCACTATGCTGATAGAGAACAAACAGGAAAAGGAAAGGAGCGCTCTCTGGTGCATTAACCTTTTTAATCACTCTTTCGCAAGATATAAAATAAACGTACACAATATAAATGTCAATAAAACTTGTCACACTCTAGGTGTATGTCACCATGTCCTGGAGATGGTATCTCTGCTTAAACGCCTCCACGCTATGGCCAGTAGCAGCAGGAATCCGGAATTCCGGTAGCGTCAGCGGGGCCAGGAACACAAGTGATGTCGGCAGCTGCCCTGCGCCTAGTACGTCATGACGCGTTTCGGCGCTCTACGCCTTCGTCAGATCACACTAGGGTGGCTGCAGCCTGCCCTGGTGGTCCCTCGGACACTGGGACCACCAGGGCAGGAGGCAGCTTGTATAATACACTTTGTATACATTACAAAGTGTATTATACACTTTGTAGCGGCGATCGCGGGGTTAACATCCCGCCGGCGCTTCCGTATGGCCGGCGGGATGTTACGGCGGGTGGGCGGAGCCAGTTGCCGGGGGAAGCGCGCGTCATCAATGACGCGATCGCTCCCCCGGCATGTAAATAGGACGCAACGCCCTAAGGCGTATTGCGGTCCTTTAGCTATCCACTTTGCCGCCGCCCATGGGCTGTGGGCGGTCGGCAAGTGGTTAAGGATAAATGAACCATAACATCATAAAAGACATAAAAAGAGTACTCACATACGGGGCCCAAAGTTATGGGTACCCCAAATTAAAATAGCGCATGTATACTGGCCAGTGGTAGGAACAAGAGTATGAGGTGTCGTTCGTCTCCTTCCAGACCGGTTTTGTAAAAGTTTGGATTTTATGATCGAGTGGGAATGTAAAGCCTTCTTAAATCGCTCCGTTAATAGAAACAATCGATAATTGCCTTCTGATTAGTTTTGATCATTCAAATCGTGTCAGAAGATCGAAACTGAAGGAAAAATTGTACTGTTGATGGGCACCTTTAAACTGATTGTTGAAATGCAGACATCAAACCAACAGACGTTGATTCAGGTAATACCTTTAATGACTAACAGTACATGGTAAATGGCAAGCTTTCGAAACGTTAAGTTTCTTTTTCAAGCCTTATACAGAACTGGATCAGAACTGTACGGTACAACTCTGATCCAGTTCTGTAACGTCAAGTTTCTTTGGTTCTGCTTCTGATCCAATTCTAAACCAATATGATTTATTTATGTACAAAGGCCCTGATTACTTGCCAACAGATATAAAAGTATATAGAGCGCTGCAGAAAATATGTGTGCTGCATGCCTATACATATTACAGCTTTTCAGCTTCAAGCAAACCTGAACCATACCTCCCAACTTTTTGAGATGAGTAGAGAGGGACACTTAAGCCACGCCCCTGCCACACCCCTGATCAGCCCCCCTCCCCACCAAACCCCTAGTCACGCATAACATAAAGATTTCATAAGAAAAATATGTTGATTTATAATTCAAACCCCACTGGTCCTTTCTATCCTGGTTTATTATTATTTATATAATAGTTTAAAATTAGCAATCAATTTAAAGGCTGGGAATAAAGCTTAAAGTCAAACACATTTTTTTAGTAGAGAAATATATTTATTTACATAGAAAGAGGGAAAGTCCTGAAAGAGGGACAAATGAGGAACAAATAGAGACAGGGCTCCCAAAGAGGGACTGTCCCTCCAAAAGATGGGAGCTATGCTGAACTGAAAATTAAAAGTCAATATAAACATACACTTCATACTTACCTCCCGTGTAGTCTACTCATCATTCTCTTTCGCCTCTCCTGCGTCCAGTTTGTACACTGTGATCAATGAAATTCTCCATCTTCCATTTTGAAAATGGCAATCACCCCATAACAGTTTCCTGTTCAGCACCATGAGCCATAGGGAAACATGGACATCACCTTGCTCATTAGGTGTCCTTTCAGTTATAACTGACAGCAACTGATAAATAACTGACAGCAAGTGATATATTTCAGTTCTAACAAAATCTTCTCAGAACTGGAAGGGATCATTGTTAGTGGAAAATGGTGAGCTTCTGAGAGGTACTGACATTGAAGTAAGTATATAATATACATTTGCAGGTACATCATGTGTTTATTTTAAATCATTTTACTTGGTTCTGGTTTACGTTTAACATTATGTGGTTTCCTTTAAAAAAAAAATTATGTGGCAATTTATTGGGTACTCTAGAACAAAAACCCATCCAGAATATGCTCAGTCCATAAAAAAGTGCCCATTAACGGTACAATTTTTTCCTCAAAAGTAATTGGAAGGTAATTATCGATTGTACCCATAAACGGGTCATTTTAGCGCATTTTCTCCATTTGAATTTTATTGAAAAATCCAGCATTCAGATCGATTATATTTAATGCTCAAATCCACCATAAAATTGTTTTAATTTTTCACCACACACTGCACAGTTTACTGTACCATCCGATCGTAAAAGTTGCGTCGAAAGATCACATCTGATGAAAAAATTGTACCATTAAAGTCAATGTCAATTGAAATAAAACAAAAAAAGATACTTACCTATGGAGAGGAAGGGCTCTGGGTCCTATAGAGCCTTCCCGATCCTCTCCTGGTCCCCTCGTTCCAGCGATGTCACCTTGTTGCAATCTGCCGCCACATGAGGCTTTGGGAGACTGCGCACGCAGGCGCAGTACAGAGCTGCCCATCTTTGGGAGCAGTCGGGTTCCTGAAGCTTTCCGGAGTCTCCCGTGGCAGCACAGAGCAGTATACGACTGACAACGCTAGAATGAGGGGACTGTGAGAAGAATGGGAATGCTCTATAGGACCCAGAGCCTACCCTCTCAATAGGTAAGTACCTTTTTTTTTTTTAAAGGAAACCTGTAATGTGCCCCCAAAAATGTTTCACTTACTTGGGGCTTTTGCCAGCCCCCTGCATCCTCCCTGAGCCTGTGCCATCTCTGAACAATCCTCCAGTCCCCCGCCGCGGCTCAGTTTTGTCACCGCAAGTTGCCATCTACTGCTCCTGCACCACACACGTCCTCATTCCCATTGCCGGAAGAGTCCTGCGCAGTATGGGGTCTTCTCATACTGCACCCACTCCCAGCGATGGGAGCGCGAATGTTGACACACCCGGCCAGGGTCGCATAGTGGCCATCGACTTGCAAGTCAGCATTGAGGAAACTGCTCCACGGCTGGGGGCTGGAGGACCATTCAGAAGCTGCATAGTATTAGAGAGGCTGAAGGGGGCTAGAAGAAGCCCCAGGTAAGTGAAACTTTTATTTTTGGGGCACATTACAGGTTTCCTTTAATTTCAGTTGACATTCACTTTTTAACACACCAGCATTACACCAATCCACCTCTGTCAATCCCATATATCCAACCTGTCTACAACTGTCTCCTATATATCTAATCTATCTATCTATCCCCAATATCCATCCCCTGGCAGGGCTCTCGCACTGAGCCCCAGTGACAGCACTGTCCCAGCAGAGGCGCCCGTCCACCTTGCACAGAGAATTCCTCCGCTCGCTACTGCTGCTCCCACCTTCAGCCTGAACTTCTGGGCGTAGCTAAACAACGTCAGCGGGCGCGACCAATCCTCCAAGGGCGTGGTCTGCCACTCCCTACAGGCGTGCCCTGCCCCCCCTCTAGCAGCAGCAGGCTACGTGCGCTTCCCCTCCATACACTCCTTTCAGCATCAGTCCCCGACCCCTCCCCTTCTGTCCCGTACGTGCTGTGCGTCTTGCGTGGCCCCGCCCCTCCCGCCGTCGTAGAAGAGAGGAAAAAAAACTTTTTTTTTTAATTGAGGAATCAACAGCCGCCATCTTGTCGCGGCTCGGTCAGCGCCGGAGGTGTCCGGGCCCTGCGAAGGAAGAGAGAGGGGGGGCTGCCGGCACCGGGAGGCGGGGAGGGGCGGCTTGTTCTCCCCGCCACCCCCGGAGGAGGCTGCGAGAGTCCCGGGCCCCGTGTGGCGGCGGCGGCTCTTCATTGTTTTCCCTCCCCTCCCGGAGGAGGAGGAGGCGGCCGTACGGCTGCGTGGGCGGGCGGAGAGGAACCGGCGGAGCGGAAGGGGGGGTCTGACATCCGGGCCTGACGCAACCTCCATTTCCCGGACCGGCCATCCCCGACACCCCACACTTTTTGGGGGGGCTGTCACCCCAATTTTCTGGGCGGCCCCAGCTCTCCTCGCGGTTCTAGACTGACACTAATTTGAGTGACGTTACTTTTGGGGTCCCCTTCCCCACCATTTTCGGGCTTCCGTTTTGGGGGGTTAGCTGTATTGGGCACGGATTGCGGGGTCCCCTGCCGGCCTGTGGTATCGGGGTGCGGCTGACAAGAGGGGGGACAGTGGGGGGTCGTACTTTCGGAGGTGCGTTAGTCATTATTGGGGGTTGGCATTCATTTCTGGAAATCAGAGGGGGGCAGCACAGAAGTGGGGAGCGCTGGAGTCACACTGACAACGGAGGGGTGCACTGATAGTAACAGTGGGGTGCACTGATTTTGGTTGGAGGGAGATCTGAGTGGTCTGGGCAACAGTGGATTCGGGAGATCGCCTTTGTGCAATTGGGGTATTTTCAGGGGTGACACTAATTTTAGCCCAGGGTTGAATCGGGTCGCATTCTATTCTTGGGACTCCTTTGGTCATTCCTGTGCCCCAGGTGTTGTCTCACCAGGGGGGCACCCAGGTTAGGAGGCAGTGGTGCCAGTGTAGGGGGGGACCAAGTTTAGCATCATAAGTGGTTAGGGTCGGTGGTGCCAGTGCAGGGGGCACTCGGGCCAGTGTGTGGCAGTGCAGGGAGGCACACAGGTACGTGTGGCAGTGCAGGGGGCACTCGGGCCAGTGGGTGCCAGTGCAGGGGGCACTTGGATAAGGGGAACAGCGGGTGTAATCGGGACACAGTGGGGAGAGGGCACCTGGGTTGAGTACTGCTACAAAGGGCAAGGTTAGGGATTAGAGGGTGCTGGGGACATCCGAGTTAGGTTTCGGGGCACAGAAAGGGGGGGGGGGGGGCATCAGAGTTTGGGCACAGGAGGTAGGCGACATCCAGGTAAAGGATCGGGTGGGGGTCACCCAGGGTTGCTGCGATCGGGGGCTCTGCCCGCGGGTCCCCTCCATCAGGTATGCAGGACTCGGGGGGCCGCTGAGCGCTTGTCATCCCACCAGGTAGTAGTAAGAGTGCCGGGAGGTGGTGGCAGGGCCGGGGCACCCCTCCTCCTCCCTCCCCCACCCTCCCGCCTCCTCTCTGCTCCTCCTCCGGGGAGGGAGCCTCGTCTGTCTTCAGTGACCGATCAGAAAAGGGGAGAAGATGGCCGAGAACCTGCTGGACGGGCCGCCCAACCGGAAGAGACCCAAACTCAGCTCGCCGGGCTTCTCAGCCTCAGCGGACAGCACAGGTAAGCGGCGGCCGGCAGGATGCAGGCTGGGGGGAGGAAGGATGCTGGGATCGGGATCCAGGCTGATGCGGAGAGCACCGAGTCAGCCCGACTCCTGCCTGCAGCTTATGTAATGGAATACCGAGGCCTGGAACCCCATGGATGGACCCTCGTAGCCTGGCCTGCACAATCTGACCTAGTGGGCCTAGTGTGTGTAATAGAGGCGCTCAATATACAGCTCCATCATGTAGAAGCATTCTGTGCATCAGCTGGAGGAGTCATGCTCTGCAATGTAAACATGGCCTGCTCTATTACTATCGCTTATAGTATGGAGCTTATTTTACCATTTATTATACACACATATGTAAACTGTGTTCCTTGCTCATGCAATAGCATCTCTCTGCATCAAATGCACACCTGAAAGTCCTGCGGTAAGCTGGGTGGCAATACAGATACAGTTCGGTCACCTGTAACAATTATATTTTATAAATGTTTCATTCAGGGTTTTATTTCTTATTCTTTTTGTGTAGTTTACTTGTAAAGGTAAAATAACGGGTGGATAAGGGCCCATTTACACTGGAGTGTTTTGCTAGCGATTTCAATCGCTGGCAATCATTGGCAGTTTCAAAAGCATGCAGTGTAAAGTGTTTTGGAGGTGTTCTCATTATAGTGATCAAATCGCCAGCTATTTGCTGAAAGTGCAAACAGTGCGTGCAGCATTTTTTTAGCAACTTTTGGAGCAATTAGGTTTCAATGTTAAATTGCAATCTCTCCAAAATTGCTTTCATGTTCAGTAGAAAATTGCGGGAAAACCACTTTGCAAAACAGTGATTTTGCTAACGTTTCCTAGTGTGAATGGGGCCTAAAATGGAAGCATTTCCCACATTAATTCCACCATTGATAACAAAATTCTAAGCTGGTTTGGAGTGTTAAACGTAAACATGGTTTTATCTGGCCTATAAAGCATATATTATGTCTGTAGTATACCTGTATGTATGTACGTACGTACGTATGCATGCAGCTTGATAGTACAATGACCTTTAATACACCAAACATGTTTTACCTTTTGTTTGATTATACCGTATGGTGGTTATTAGTGTGAACGTTCTATAATCTTGCCTAAAAACTATATTCTATACCTGTCTTTATACTTGCTTAGCATGTGGCACTACAGCTATGTGAATGACAGTAATTCGTTTGAAAGTGTATTTGTCATTCTGATCGTGGTTTAGTTAGATGTAACTAAGAGTGTACACGCACCGCAATATTGATTGTCCAATTTTACCTCTAATGTAGTTTGGGGCCAAACAGATTTTGAAGGCTACGTTCAGAGGGACATTGCAGTGCGGCATAACAGCCGCTTTGTAACGCGACTTTCCGCATTGCGCTTTGACACCTATGTGATCACAATGCAGCTGATGTGTACAATGGCGTGCAGCATGCCATACCAGCTGCATGCAGTGTGTTATTGCAAAACGTGCAAATTAACAATGACAGTGAAGCATACTTTTCATTGGGTGCAGAAACGCAAACATTGTGGAAAACGCTGCAATTTTGCCTCCAATAAAAGTCTATGATCTGCAGGAAAAATGCATATAAAAACGCATATGCGGTTTTTTTTATGCGTTTTAATATGCGGTTTTTATATATATAATTTTTTTTTTTTTTTGCTTCCTGTTGTCTTCCAAGTGATTTGCATAAATAAGAATAAAAAAACACACGCAAACTCATTAAAACGCATTGCAGACGCACCAAAAATGCAGTAAAATGAACAAAACGCACACAACATTAACCTCTTGACAACCAGCTAACGCCGATTGGCGTAAACTAGTCGTCTGCGGGTTACCATGGAAACGGCCGCTCGATCGAGCGGCCTTTCCATGTCAGTTCACGGAGGGTGTCTCCGTGAACAGCCGGAGAGCCGCCGATCGCGGCTCGCCGGCAAAATGTAAACAGGCGGGGAAGAAATCCCCGCTGTTTACATCATACGGCGCTGCTGCGCAGCAGCGCCGTAAGGCAGATCGGCGATCCCCGGCCTCAGATTGGCCGGGGATCGCCGGCATATGATAGGCTGAAGCCTATCCTTCAATGCGCAGGACGGGGAGGGAGCGGGAGAGACGGCGGAGAACGCTGCGGAGGGGGGCTTTGAAGAGCCCCCCTCGCTAAGCAAGTGCAGCTGGCGGCGATCAGACCCCCCCAGCAGGACATCCCCCTAGTGGGGAAAAAAGGGGGGTAGTCTGATCGCCCTGCTGCACTCCTGATCGGTGCCGCGGGCTGTAGAGCCCACGCAGCACCGATCAGTGAAAAATCCCCTGGTCGGCAAGTGGTTAAAGGACTTACGAGCCCAAATGAAAAGAAAAAAGTCTGTACCTGCATGAGTTTTGAAGGCACGGAGGGCGCCCTCCGTGCAGTTCCGCCTGGTCCCCACTGCTTAATCCCCCCCCCGCTGGATCCTGACCCCACAGCTCCTGCCTCCTCAAAAATGGCCGTCGGAGGAGGCTGCGGCTGCGCAGCTCTAGGGTAACCACAACAGGAGACAGCCTGTAGCGTGGATCGGGGAGGGAGGCTCTAGAGCTGCGCATCTGCACTCGCGCGGGCTGTGGGCTCGGGATCCGGCCGGGGAGAGATGGCGTCCTCTGTGCCTTAAATTCATGCAGGTACAGACCTTTTTATTTTTGGGCTCGTAAGTCCTTTAACCTAAAACATGACATAAAACATAGCCTTTCATGTTATGTCATATGTGAACTCAGCCTGACTGTAAGCCCACTGTGAACGTAGCCAAATACTTTGAACAGTTTAGGTAAGTTCTCGTACTACATGGAAGTGGTACATTTTATAAGAATATGGTACCTTGCGCGCTGTCTGTGCAGTTTGCGTTTATGGTGTGGGGCCCACTGAATATTTGATGCAGGTTACTGTTTACCATCAGAAATTGTTTGCCAGCTTTCATTATTTATTATAGTTCAGATCTGTGATGCGAACCATGTATACTTAGCCAGCAGTTTCTCTTTTGTGAGTGATTTAGTTTGGGCACTGTTGCATGACATAGGCTGACATAGGCTGTTACTATATTTCTCATGAAGTTGTGTATATTTGAAACAATCAGTAGGGAAACTGGATTAGAAAGCATCTCTTGTAAGTTTTTTTTTTTTTATTGATCTTTAATTTAATAAGGATATAGTTATTGAGATCTGTCCATGTAGGTGATGATGCCCTTAAACCTGCTGTAGTTCTTGTACTGTCTAATATTTCCGTGATTCCTGTAGAATCCTATATTTATAGTGACTTTGTAGGTACCAGGGAATGACACTGAGTTGACATGGTCTGTATTTGTTGGGAGAAAGCTCATGCTATTGCAGGAGTTGTGGAGCGGGCATAGGGATGCGTTGTTGACCAATCACACTGAAAGTGGAAGGGATGCAAATAGGAAGACAGTTTAGATGCTGGAAGACAGATCGGGAAGTGAAATGGCTGCACGAGCAGCCTGGGTCACTTCACAAAGCAATGGAGAAACAATGCGGGATCAGTAACAATAGCAGCTGATTGACTGGATTTGGGCAGGAGCAGTAGTCTTCTCCTGTAGGCAGGGTCAGGTTGTAAAGTGAAGCATTTGTTTACAGTGGCCAGAGTCACGCAGACAATGGAAACGGTGTTTAACAACATGTAATGTTTGTTGGTAAATCTTCGGTTTGGGTCCTAGGAACAACAGATGTGATGCTGCAGATTTTTATTTTTTTTTTGTTTTTGTTCAATGTGTTGGTAGAAATAAGCTGTGCGGAATACGATAATAGTAACAGAAGCAGCCAAAAATGTTAGCGATACAGCTAAACAAGGGTTATTTCAAAATAACCCAAGGAATGTAGATATTGCTGAAGCTGGAAGCATGCCAGCACAGCACTAACCGAATAGATATATCTGCCGAATCCAGTGATGTCCATGTAATTGTTGGCAGATGCAAGCGTGGACGTCTGTTCTCACAAGGGGAAGCAGTAAGGACTCATAGATATCCATTCTAACAAAATAGGTGAAATAAGAGCAGTCAGTTGCTTCTAGCAACCAAGTTTGAACTTCTATTTACACCTGTGTAAATATCGTCAAACTGCATGTTTGTTTTTTGTTTTTTAACACTTTAATAAGTGATAAAGTATGCAGGTAAAGTTGGAGAGGAATTCAAAAGTATGTATTTTTTTTTATGGGTAATATGATCTACCCACGCAAAGTTCCATAGCTTGTTCACCCTGCAAGAGCTTTTTCTAAGCGCTTGGGATTCTAAAAGCTCTTGCTAATGTAAAGCTATGTCTGTGTTCTCACTTGAGTTATGGGATGTTATCACCCATAGCATTGCATTAGCAAGAGCTTTTCAAATCATTAGCGGTTAAAAAGCTCTTGCAGTGTGAACCATTCTTTAGGCTGTAGACACCATATGAGCGCTTTCTGAGAGCTTTGCTGACAGCTTTCTGAGCGCATTTTTTTTAAAAAAAAATAATCCCATTGACTTGCATTAAAATCAATGCAATCACGATTTTTTGAATAACTGAAATTGCAGCAATTTTACGATTTTCAAAATCGCGATTGTGCCGATCTTAATGCAAATCAGCAGGAGTGTTTTTTAAACAGCATTCTGATGGTCAGAAAGGCTCTCAGAAAGCGCTCATAGGGCTTGTTCACACTACAATAGCTTTTCTAAAAACTTTGTGATTTTAAAAGCTCTTGCTAATGTTATCCTATGTGAGTGTTCTCACTGGAGCAATGTGATGTTGTAAAAATCCCCCATATCATTGCATTAATGAGAGCTTTTCAAATCACTAGCACTTAAAAAGCTCTTGTAGTGTGAACAAGTGTCTACAGCCTTAGTGCCCATTCACACTAGGGCTAGTAAAATCACTATTGCACTTATTTTTCACTGTACGGTTTTGCAATTTTTAAGATCGCAATTCACGTTTTTTAAAATTGCGATCACTCTAAAATAGCGACAAAATGCTGCATGCACCGCATTTGTATTTACCACGAGTCACTGGCAATCGCGGCAGTAAGATCACTGCCATAAACTTTTTAGTTAAACTAGCGCTTTTAAAAGCTTGATCGGTGGTAAACACTTGCAAATCGCCCTAGTGTGAATGGGTCCTTACTCTTTTATTTTACACTTATATGTTTAGCAACTGCTGGAATTTAGTAAAATCCATGCTGTTGAGATTCTCAGCAACAGTACATTTTTGACTGGTGTGTTGCATGCTCAAAAGTTACAGATTCTATCTGCAGCGGGGAAAACTTCAGCGTTTTGTTAGCAGAACAGTCATGTTAGTGTATCAGAGGAGACCACCTGCTTTGAAAAGCAACATTTTGCGTTGTTTTGGTGCATGCAGGACTGATCGAACATTAATGGCAGGCAAAAAATACTGAGGAAAATTGAGATGTCTACAACATTCATATGTAGTCATCACATGGTTGATATACCATTAACATTTTTGGCAGATCTGATGGCATGCATGAAATCTGCTGATAATCTATGGTCACTGCAAGCAGATTGGTAAACTTCCAATATTTTTTGGACAGTTTATCAGTTGATTGGGTATTTCCAATCACTTTTCCAGGTGAGGCATATAGTGGCAATCCAAGGGTGCATAGCTTTTTCCTGCATCGACTAGTCAGAACAGTAGTTTGATTTGTTCTTGAGCCAATTTCTTCTGGAATCTGAATTGTAACGCTTTTAAAACAAGATAGTTAGTTGAGTTCCATTCATGAAATGGTAGTTTGTGTCAAGTTGGATTGCTTCTGTTCAGTGTGTACCACCTTAAGTCCTCATCTTTGCATTTCTGACTGCATTTTCAGCAATGCACAAAAGTGAATAGACTGCATTGTTTGCATGCATGCGTTTTTTGTGCAATGTGATCCTATTTATTATAATGAATGGGATCGCAATCGCACCACGGAAAATCGCGTAGCAATGCAAGTGGTGTGCATTGTGGCGCCAGTCTGCATTGCACGCAGCGTCAAAGTAAGGACACGGCCTTAAAGAGACTGAAGTCTCCCTAAAATGAGGCTTTTAGTTTAAAAACCTCATTACCATTATTGTTCCACCTAAAACGCAGCAAAACCACGGCTGAAAACCCCCTTGATCACTCCAAACTCACGGGGGTACACGCAGGCAACTTCCGCATAGAGGCAGCGCAGCTCTGCCTCTATGCACTTCAATCAGTGCGGATCGCCGCCTCTCCCTGCCCCTCGCAGTCTTCTTTCACTGAGGGGGGCGGGGAAGAGGAGGGGATACGCGCTGATTGACGCGCATAGAGGCGGCAGCAAAATAAACGACCAAGAAAGTCGTGGATTTTGACTGCCCTGTGAGTTTGGGGTGATTGAGGGGGTTTTTAGCTGCGGTTCTGCAGCGTTTTAAGAGAGACTATAATGTTAATGAGGTTTTTAAAATAAAAACCTGATTTTAGGGAGACTTCAGAGTCTTTAAAGGGAACCATAGATGAAAAACATAGATTCTATACATACCTGGGGCTTCCTCCAGCTTCATACACTCTGATCGCTCCCAGGCCCCATCCTCCTCTGCCCGCAGCTACGAGAACCGGCTCCCCGCTGTTCCGTCAGTTGGAGCCAGTCTAAGCGTAAGGGAAGTGCGCTGTTTGCGTTTCTCTGCAGCAGCCGCTTTGAGAGATACGTAGAGGGCGCACTTCTCCTGCGTAGCTGGCTCCGATGACCTCAGTGACGGGAGCTGGTTCTCGTAGATGCAGGCAGCGGAGGACGGCGGCGTGGGATTGATCAGTGTATGGGGCTGGAGGAAACCCCAGGTATGTATAAAATCTTTTTTATTTTCCCGTCTAGGTTAACCACCGTGGCGTTCTGATTAAATCGCCAGGGTGGCTGCGGGAGGGTTTTTTTTAAATAAAAAAAAAACTATTTCATGCAGCCAACTGAAAGTTGGCTGCATGAAAGCCCACTAGAGGGCGCTCCGGAGGCGATCTTCCGATCGCCTCCGGCGCCCAGAATAAACAAGGAAGGCCGCAATGAGCGGCCTTCCTTGTTTTGCTTATATCGTCGCCATAGCGACGAGCGGAGTGACGTCATCGACGTCAGCCGACGTCCTGACGTCAGCCGCCTCCGATCCAGCCCTTAGCGCTGGCCGGAACTTTTTGTTCCGGCTACGCTGGGCTCAGGCGGCTGGGGGGACCCTCTTTCGCCGCTGCTCGCGGCGGATCGCCGCAGAGCGGCGGCGATCAGGCAGCACACGCGGCTGGCAAAGTGCCGGCTGCGTGTGCTGCTTTTTATTTGATGTAAATCGGCCCAGCAGGGCCTGAGCGGCAGCCTCCGGCGGTGTTGGACGAGCTGAGCTCGTCCAGACCGCTCAGGTGGTTAATCTCTGGTTCCCTTTAAGGTAGCCATGCATCAAGCGACTTAGTGGCTGATCGACCATCCAATTCGATTATTATAAATGAAAGTTGGTGCCGCCAAGTCCATGCCTGAATGACAATGTGTCCAATTTCGGGCTGAAGTTGGTTGCATGAATCTGTTGGACATGTTACAAGATGTAGGGCCAATTTGCTTGACTAGGTGTGCAGTGGTAATGGCGAAACCACCACACTGTCCCCCCCAATGTGCATTGTGCCCAGTGCACTATACCTTACCTGTCTGTGTCCGCCAATGGTTCCGGGCGCAATCCTTGGTCCATACACGCGCCCCACGTGGTTGCCGGTGTAAAGTGGGTCAGTGCATGACCATTATAGGTATGGGCATCATTTTCCCGGCCGAATCACCTGTGCGGAAATGCTGCCGGTTTGTCCCGAATTCGGGCATCGTGGAAATGGGCCCTTACATGCGTGTGATTCAGTACATACAAAAACTTATGCACATACTGTAGGTTTTCAGTGTAAACCTTGTCTTAGCAGATTTCCATATCATCTGTCCTTCTCTAAACATTATATACCGAATATTCTAACTTTATAGTTTACATATCTCCACATTGTACCTTATGTACATTGAGAAAATGTTAAAGAAGCCATAGCTGAGTCCTGTAGTAAGAGATACCTGTAGTAATCCCTCCCCCCGCACGGAGTCTGATCCTTTTTGGAGTAGAGTTTGGTGGTTTCATAAACATAAACGGAGGAGTTGGATTATTTTTGTACCCACTCCACATCCCTGCAAGGGCTGAGCAATTTTGTGTACCTGGAGTCAGTGGTTTCACAAGCTGAGGAGTCGGAGTTGGGTGATTTTTGTTCCGACTCCACAGCCCTGATAAGACCAGAGTTTAGTTATAAATATTAACCATGCTTTTTGAAATAAGTTATACATTTAATGTGATATATTTAGATAGTTTTCTTTTTCCTTTTGAAGGACAAAATAACAAACATCCGGATGCCTTCACATTGGCCCCTCACTCCCAGTTTAATTGGAAGCTAGCTGCCTAAAAGTGGACCTGAGGCAGAGTAAAATAAAAAATAGATACGTAAGGCTTGTTCACACAAAGGACGTTTTCGCCTTTTTTTTTTTTTTAAGTGCCGGCGATTTTCAAAATCGCCCTAAAGCGCTTGTGCAGTGATTACCTATGAGAGTCTTCACATCTGAGCGGTTTGATTCTGATCCGCTCACCAAAGCGCTGCCTGTACCATTTTTGAGGCGACTTGCCTCAATGGAAGGTATAGGGAAATCGCAAAACTTTTGAAAAGGCGATTTGTATAGCGATTTCCCCAGCACTTTTAAGATAAATTCATTGTATTTATTCTTTCTCGAGTCAGAGTTCAATTCCTGACTTGCGTCAGGAAGTGGAGAAATTGCTCTGCAAAAGCGCTTTACAAGAAATTGGAGCACGCAGGTAAGCATTGGCAGGTGCTTAAAAAATCGCTTACAAAATTGCAAAAGCTGGCCTCAGGGATTGCGATTTTTAGATGTGAACAAAGCCTTACGTAAGAAGAGTGAAGCTTCTGGATACTGCAGATGCTTCCTATGTCCTCCTCACCCCCCACTGTACCCATGCCCCTAACAACCCCTCCCCCCAGAACATATCCAACAGCTTGTTTGATATGTTGTGGCTGCACACCTCTTAATGCACCTGTACTGTGCTTGTGCAAGTATGACCACACCTGTGTAGTAGGCCAGAGCTGCTCGTACGAGTGCAGGCACGGCCATGAACGTCCAGGGGGTCCTGACATACATTATGATGAAGTGAAGCTATACCAGTTGAAGCTGAAGTGAAGCAATGGGTGCAGAGTACTAGTTGTGAGCCTGTGGATGAGGATAATGTGTCAGGCTCTTTTAATAAAGATCAGGGCTAGAAAACTGACACTCAAGCTTCAATCATAAACCTTTTCTCTCAATTCAGTAGAAGACTCAGTCCGATATCTGCCTAAGAATTGGCGTCTGGCTCCACTAACTTGTTGCTGGTTAGACTGGATCAGTGGGGATGCTGTGTAGTTAGCAAGTAGTGGTGGTACTAGCCAGTGTAATTTCTTAAGATGTCACAAGCTGTTCATCAAAACAGGGACAGTTAAATGAAGCGTGCATATTATCTGTTCAGTTAGTGTCCAGTTCTGCTATCTGAATCTCCGTATACACTTTGGTAGACTATCTGCAGGGCTGTTTTGGTTAAACCTTCTCATGTGATGGTGCATGATTACACATTTGGACTGGACAGATACCAAATGTCAGGTAGCCAGTGAACCCAAAGCAAATTGTGGCTGACGCTTAATTTGCACATCCATTGGCTTTATTAAACTACCTGCTGACTACTAGATTGCATGTCCAGTCTTCTGAATCCTGTATGAACTTCCTCCACTCCAGTCCAAGTCTAAACAGATGCTAGCACAATAACATTCTATTTTCCAAAATGTGTGTGTACATATATCAGGGGTGGACTAATTAATATGGAATACGTGAGCTAGCCTGTGCTGTCCAGAAGCCAGCGGGAGCTTTTTTTGAGCCAGCTCTATTGGCAGCAGTCAAACTCAAAATGTAGGAGATACGTAATTTTTTTGTTTTTTGTGCACGCTCATTTATATTTGGTGCTCTAGCCATTTCCTATTTTTGTAAAAGGCAATAGAACCTTTTGTGCAGATCTGTTTTCTTCTGCACCAGTTTGATGCAGGCTGTGCTGTGTATTTGGTACCCAGAAACACAGCATGTGGCACTTGGACAGCGTATGGAGCGATGCTGGTTGCAGATATTCAATTTAAAATAACTCCGTTGCTGTTCTTTAGTGAGAGCTGCCTTGTGAACGAAGAAAGCCCTGTTGCAGCATTTGTTCACTTGCTTGTACACTGAGGATATTGTATGAGAAGCATCACTTGATCATTTGCACTCCCTCTGAGGAAGTATATTAACTCTGGTAACTTCTGGCACCCCAGATAACCCCAGGGCCATCTAGATGCTGACGCAATGTTTAGATTATAGCAGCCTACTGTGCAAACATACATGCATACAACATATACCGGCTCATCAATCCATGGCTGATGTCTGCTGTGATAATTCTTGCTAGACGCTGACAGAATTCTACTAGATCACTGAAGCAAATGTGCAAGGAAGCTTTGGATGTCCCCTGCACATGAGTTTAAACTTATCACCATACATTTTTCGTTGTGCTGCATTGGAGTGATCACCTGCGCTGTTTTTTTTTTTTTTTTTTTCAATTTTTATTACACTTACAGACTGTTGGTTTGTTGCTCACTTAGGCCTGGGACCCTTGTACGATTGCAAAATACTTAGCTAGCATTTTGCCAGGGCTGTGGCGTCAGTACAAAAATCATCCAACTCAGACTCCTCAGATTTTTAAACCCCCGACTCCGGGTACTCAAAATGGCTCTGACTCCTTAGCCTAATACTTACCAGGGCTGTGGATTTGGTACAAAAATCATCTGACTCCTAAGTTTATGAAACCTCCGACTCCACAGCCCTGGTTTTTGCCACTTAAAAGGGGAGTGAATTTAGGGAAAGTGATCTTAGGGCCTGCTGTCCCTTATGAAATGGCTCCAAAAATGCTTCATGCAAGGTGATTGTGATTTTGGAAATCACCATCGCTCCTGTGGGATCATGGCCACTGACTTCCAGCAGCGAAGCACTTCTAAAATAGCTGACTGTACCTAGAAAGCACATATCACTGCTGGAAGTGCTGTAGTGGATCCCAGGCCTAAGGTCAATGCAGCACCTGTTGTCTGAAATGTTCATGGTTGGTTGTAGACCAGAGAGATTAAGTGATATGACAATATGACATCCAGCAGTATGAGCTTCCATATATACAGTATGTGAGCTGTACAGCCAAAAGCATTTTGGAGTTTTCATTGCAATGGGAAAAGTTTTTTTTGCGTTAGTGGATATGTCCTCTGTTTTCTTCTCATTCACATGCATCATTGTTGGTGGCTCTGGATGGTGGATTTCTGGACAGATACGCTGCTTGGCGCTCCGCCCTGTGGAAATGGGGAATAAGATGAGAAAGCAGAAGATAACTGCAGTATTTGGACATGGTTTTCCACTATGCCCAATCGCCATCAAAGCAGTCTGCGTGACACACACACGCGTGTCCGGATCTTTTCAATGATTCGAATCGGAGCATTGAAAAGATCCAGATCTTTGAACCGAATCTTTGAATCATTTTACTAGGGAAGCAGGGGTGCAGCAGAGTGAGAGGTGCAAGAGAATGAGGGCACATTGAGGGTGCTAATGGGGAAGGGAGAGATGCAGCAGGAAGATTGTGCTTGTGCACAGAAGCTGCAGTTCCTGTTTCTTCCAGACATCCACTGTGAACCGAATCCTTCATTGTGGTGATCCGGATGATTCGACTCTCAAAAAAGATCCGGCTCAAAGATCCAAATTGTTCATGATCTGGACAACACTACAGTGCAGTGAATATTAATTAGCCATGTGGCTAGGAACAATAGCTGACTCTCCCCTTACTGAGCATGTGCAAACAGTCTAACGCAGCTAAAACTACCTATAACGCACAGCATGCTGCACTTTCTTTGAACGTCCAGCATTACACTGTAACGCAACGTGGGCACTGTGAACAGCCCATTGATTTTTCATTACTGTGAGTTGGGCTGCGTTACAGGCTGCTCTAACGTGCGCCTGTAACGTCCCACTGTGAAAGCAGCCTTATGGAGAAGCTTGTTAGAATGAGTGAAAAGATACAGCTTTTATCTTGACTACTAATTATTTCAGAAAACCAACTAAGGAAACTGTACAGCTCACTGCAGTCATGTGATTTTCTCCTGTTCTGTGCATAGTGCTGACAAAACTAGCAAAAATGTCAGCTTTCATGCAGGGGAAAAGATCAGGTGGGTGATACCACTATGGGGAAGATGTAACTGTATAAATATAGTGTTCTGAGCATGTCTGTTACTGCAAGTTCTGTCCCTTAGGTGAGATTGACAAATTAGGATTTTACTTCGCTGTTGGGATTCATATCAGAACAAAGGGGGAGCTGTGCAAGACAGTTTTGGCATGGCTATTCAGCACACTACACGAATCTCTTGATTTTTGTGCATCTTGTACAATGATTGCACTTTACCTAATTGCATTTTGCCGCAAAGGAAAAAATGCAATAGACTTGACAGCCCATGTAACTTAGTTGGTTTATGTGCAGCTGTTACACCCACCCTTAAATGTTAAAGGTGTTGTCTGGTGGGTGCACGTGTGGAAATGCGAGCAAATGTGCTGTCTATGCATTGATAATTCGCCCTTGAATGTGCTCAAGTATGATCCCCTGCCTTACTGTTTTTAAAATCAATGTGGAGAATATTTGGAAAATATAAACATGTTTTACTTGTGCCACATTATGACAGAATTGGCTACATCTCAGCGTTCTATAGCTGGAATCTTCATACCATTGTGCTGTTGAGTGTTATCAATTTTAATAGACTGCACTTCAGACCCCAGACAATCTGATATATTAAGCCATCCCTCCACTATTTCATAACCACATTTCCTGATGCAGTAGGCACTGATTTTAGTGGTGTGCTTGATAATGGCCTGCCACAAGCTAGTTTC
Organism: Hyperolius riggenbachi; assembly: GCF_040937935.1. Lineage (NCBI taxonomy): Eukaryota > Metazoa > Chordata > Amphibia > Anura > Hyperoliidae > Hyperolius > Hyperolius riggenbachi. The sequence goes on from NC_090652.1 coordinate 84,797,063, forward strand.
CTCTTTACAACGGTCACTAAATAGATGATTTTGATTCATATTTTTTCTTCTGTTCTTTGATGTTGAGCTGTACTGCTCTGCTCCTTATCACTGAGTATTAAAAGCTGGCTTTATGTTGAAAAGGTTTTAGTAACATTCATTGGTGAATGTTGAACACTTTAAGTAGAATCAGACTCCGCGTATCAGATTTTTTTTTTTTTCCATTAAAAGGTCTTACAATGAGATAAACATATGTATCTACAGTACCAACCCCATAGGGCTGTGGCAGTTTGCAAGCGCTGCAAAAGCGATCTATGGGTCCCAGGCCTTAGAACTAGTCTGTGTTCTTTTTCCTTTTACCTTGCTTAATTACCATGTCTCTGTAGCCAAACTGCAGTTTAAACAGCTTAAAGAAAACCTGAACTGAAAATTAAAAGTCAAAATAAGCATACACAAGTCATACTTACCTTCCATGTAGTCTACTCCTCAGTGTCTTTCTCCTGTCCCGCGTTCTGTTTGATCACTGTGATCAAGGGAATTTTCCGTCCTCCATTTTGAAAATGGTCATTACCCATAACCGCTTTCTGGTCAGCACACAGTTAAACTGTAACATCGCCTACTTGAGCCATAGGGAAACATGGACATTACCTGGTACATCAGTTTTCCTCTCAGCTATAACTGACCGTTGCTGATATTTTATTGAAAGCAACTGATATATTTCAGATCTGACAAAATATTGTCAGAACTGGAAGGGATTACTGTCAGAAGAAAATGGTGAGCTTCTGAACGGAACTGATGGCAAGGTAACTGTGTAATGTTCATTTGAAGTTACCTCATGTGTTTATTTTAAATATTTTTACTCAGTACAGGTTCTCTTTAAAGAAAACCTGTAACATCAAAAAGTTCCCCTGGGGGGTACTCACCTCAGGAGGGAGAAGCCTCAGGGTCTCAATGAGGCTTCCCACACCGTCCTGTCCCACGGGGGTCTCGCTGCAGCCCTCCGAACAGCGGCGATTTAAATATTTACCTTCCCGACTCTTGCGCAGGCGCTGTGGCGGCTCTCTGCTCCGAAATTGGCGGAAATACCCGATCGCCGTCGGGTCTGCTCTACTGCGCAGGCACAAGTCTCCGGCGCCAGCGCAGTAGAGTGGACCCGACTGAGATCGGGTATTTCCGTCTACTCCGAAGCCAAAAGCCGCAACAGTGCCCCCGCTGGAGCCTGGAAACGTAAATGTTGAACAAACTGTCGGATCTGTGGGGCCACTGTTCGGAGGGCTGCAGCGAGACCCCCGTGGGACAGAGGACGGCGTGGGAAGCCTCATTGGGAGGCTTCCCCTTCCCAAGTTCCCCCAGGGGAAATTTTTGATGTTACAGTGTCTCTTTAATAATAAAACTCTTGTATAACTTAATTGAGATAATATAGTTTGTGTGGCAGAGAAAATACCTGATTGCAGCAAACAGATAAAATTCAATAGTTAGTTATCTGTGTGGGTTGGGACTGAATAACATTAAAGATGCATACACACGTTGGATAAAACTTGGCTGAGGCTAATGCCCGCCTCTTCTGAGACTCCAGCATGTGTACAGCAACCCCCGGTGGCCACCCGCTTTTTTTTTTTCTCCCCACTTACCCTGAGTTCTGCACTACATCACGCCTGCACCGCTCCGATGGCCCTACTTACACAGCCCACCGGAAGAAGCTCCATTTCCTCTCCTCCACTCCAAGGGTTCGTTTACACTATACCTAGGCGAATCCGCAAAAAAAGCTTTCAAATTTGTGTGGGGGTTTTGTTTTTTTATTGCAATTTCGCATTAAGCAAATATATATTTTCCCATAGTTCTTCATGGACATTGATATACGCACGCAAAAAGAACGTAACAAAAAAAAAACCTTGTGAATACGTGTAACAAGGTCGGAATTTTTTTTTCTCCGCCATGCGGAGGGAAGCTAATTTTGCATGTAATGGAAACTGGCCCTTTGAAATACATTCGGTGTGCGGCTAATGCATGGAAATTCGCCATGGTGGAAACGGGCCCTAAAATAGCAGCAGGATGCTCCCTTCAGCTATAATCCAAAGACCTGATACCTATGAGCAACAGTCGTCATGTGTGTGTACATGCCTTTAAAGGGAACCTTAACTGAACGGGGGGTATAGAGTTTTACTTACCTGGGGCTATTACCAGCCCCCTGCAGCAGTCCTGTGCCCTCTGCGCCGCTCTGGAATCCTCTGGTCCCCCACTGTCACTTAGTTTCGTTTTTGACGACTCACCAGTCGCCGGCCGCCATGCGTATTATTGGACGCATTCACCAATGCAATTAGCGCTATTGCGGACCGCAACGCGTACAAAAATACGCGTTGCCGCATATCTACGCGTGCGGAATGCGGCAACGCGTATTTTTGTACGCGTTGCGGTCCGCAATAGCGCTAATTGCATTGGTGAATGCGTCCAATAATACGCATGGCGGCCGGCGACTGGTGAGGAGTCAAAAACGAAACTAAGTGACAGCGGGGGACCAGAGGATTCCAGAGCGGCGCCGAGGGCACAGGACTGCTGCAGGGGGCTGGCAATAGCCCCAGGTAAGTAAAACTCTATACCCCCCGTTCAGTTAAGGTTCCCTTTAAGATTATGGTATTCCACCAATGTCCTATTTGGGACTAAAGTTGCAATTGCTTATGGCAATACATTTTCACAACAGATTTTCTGCAAAATTGAGAGGGGAGGGACCTGGCATATTTTCAGAACACAGGTGACTGTCTAGTTTTATATGTGAAACCGTACTGTCACTTTGACCTGATTGCTGAGTCTCCTGAACTGGAGATCATAGGTGGTCTTATAAAAGAGTCCTGAATGCATTAAAACAGAACTCCAGTATTAATTTTTAAGACCCTGAAGCATTTTGACTAAATTTGAGTTCAGAATAGAGGGCAGTTGATCTGTGTTCCTTGTTGATCAACTTCCATATTTCTACTAATGTGGGCCCTCCTTTCCTCAATACTTCATGTGTACAGTTGCATCAGTGTAATAGGTTGGTTTCAGTCACGTTTCAGAGCTTTGCAGCCTCAGTGTGGGTGATCTTTGTGCTGCATTATCAATACAGTGTAGTGAGTTGCTGCTTGCAGTTTCACTTTTGTTTGTAGAAATATGTCATGATAATTCGAAAAATACCATTTGTTTATAGCTGTAGTACAGGCTAGTGTTGAAAGCTCCTACGCACAGCTGCCATCTAGAACTGTGTGCTTTATCATAAACGCTCCTTTTCCTTGGCAGTGTGCAAAGCTACTTTCATAAAACCAAGTGTTTCAAAGTCGAGCAGAAAAATTCTCCCAGCAATGCGTTAATGATCCACTGACTTGAAATTGAGCCCCTCAAACCCAGCTGATCAGTTTGCTGGCACAGAGGCTGGGCTCATTCACGCTACTGGTAGTTAGTGAGTTGAAATGCATTAAAATGCTTCAATAAAAATTCATGAATGGGTTTGTGGGTTGCAGTGTATTTCCATGAGTTTTTATCACTCCCGTCGAGGTGAAATGCAGTGCACAGCAACTCACTGTTGTAGTGTGAATGATAAAATGAAAGCCTATGGGCTTTCATGTTACCATGTACAACGTGCATTATGTGCAGTGCGTCAAACTCGCTGCAACTCATAGTGTGAATGACCCCTCAATTGGATGGGTGCATTGTGGCCCTTGGGTCAGTGGACACTAGTATTTTTGGAGAACTTTTTTTACTTTTTGTCACCTTTTGCATGCCAGAAAGATGCCACCAGTTCAAGGCAGTTGAAGATGACACCTTGTGCAATCCATCTAGAACAGAGATGTCGAACTACTAAAGGCCAAGTTCCTCACACATTTTTGGCACAGCTCAAATTAATTGATGTGACTGAATCAGGAATGTGGTCCATCAAGTAAAACACATTTCTCAGTTCCTCTGTGCATCCTAAACACTGGCATGGATATGGCCCATGACTGGAGTTGGACAGCTGTGGAGTCACCAATTATTTGTGTGTGGCCCTCCAGGTTGGCTGATTTGTAGCCTTGGAGCACAGTCTTATTGTTTCATGTAAAAGCCATATGAATGCAATTATACCAATACAATGACCCTGTAGTGGATCACTGATTGCTTGTCTGTCAGTAAAGCCTGGTACACACTTTCATTTACGATTGGCCAATCGCTGACCAATTTTACCACCTCCATGTAGGATGAGGGTCAACAGATATTGAATACTATGAGCAGATTGTGTAGGTAAATTCTCGTACTACATGGATGTGGTAAATTGGTCAGTGATTGGCCAATCAAAATTGTGTGTTCCAGGCTTTAGGCTATATAGTGTACTTTCTTATGGTGTGTACACACTTGAAAGATTAATGAAAGATCACAGACCAATTTTACCCCATTGAGCTGAACTCCCCATCATATAAAAAATCTTTGCAAGATGCTGCACACAAAGATGCTATACACATACAAAAGATCCGTTCCTGCAAAATGCATTCATAGTCTATATCTGCAGATCTCAATACACACCTTGTTTAACCACTTTGTCCTCCACTACAGTATATCTACGTCAGCTGTGGCACCCTCCAAGCCACAGTGACGTAGATATACTGACCTCCTTGCATCTCTGCTGTGCACGATCGGGTGCGCTTCAGAGCGCACCCTCCGGCACTGTCAGCTGCAATACTAATTGGTGGAAGGGAACATGTTCCCTTTTGGCCAATTAGTATACCCTCCTCCCATGAATGATCGCTGCAGTAGTGAACTGCAGCGATCCTTCATCTGTCCCCCTCGGCGCACAAACAGTTAAAAAAAAATGCACAAGCAAGCAGCCACACTCGCCTACCTCGGTCCTGCGACTGTCGTGAAGTCTGATCCTCCGATCACCGCTCTGAAGTCAGCCGCATATTGCCAGAAACCCGGGTCCCGGCTTGATGACGTCATCAAGCCGGGACCCGGATTACCGGCAATATGCGGCTGACTGCAGAGCACTGATCGGAGGATCAGGCTTCAGGACAGTCGCAGGACCGAGGTAAGGTGAGTGAGACTGCCTGCTTGTGCATTTTTTAAAAACTATTTCTGCATGGGGGGGGGGGATGCATCTGGCTATAGATTATTGGGGGGAGGGGGGATATGTAAAGGGGGGTGCTTATACACGGGGGGACATCTGAGTAACCAAGGGGAGGGGGGGTTTACAAATTTTACACATCTGGGCACCTGGGGGGGGGGCATAACTTAATACTGGGGGCACATTTGGCTATAATAGGGGGCAGCACTAATCTTGGGGGTACATCTGGCTATAATGGGGTAATCCTGATCCCGGGGACACATCTGGCTATAAAGAGGGGCAAACACAGGGGACACATCTGGCTATGCTGGGGGGGGGGCTGATATTGGGGATACATCTGGTGGGCAGCACGGTGGCGTAGTGGTTAGCTCTCTCGCCTTGCAGCACTGGGTCCCTGGTTCGAATCCCAGCCAGGGCACTATCTGCAAAGAGTTTGTATGTTCTCTCCGTGTCTGCGTGGGTTTCCTCCGGGCACTCTGGTTTCCTCCCACATTCCAAAAACATACGGATAAGTTAATTGGCTCCCCCTAAAAATTGGCCCTAGACTACAGTACTTACACTACATAATATAGACATATGGCAATGGTAGGGATTAGATTGTGAGCTCCTTTGAGGGACAGTTAGGGACAAGGTAATTATATACACTGTACAGCGCTGCGTAATATGTCGGCGCTATATAAATACTAAATAATAATAATCTGGCTATACGGGGGGTGATACTGGGGACACATCTGGATATCTATACTGTGGCGACTTTAACTGATTGCACAGTTTTTATGTCAATAGCACTTTTTATTTTTAAACAGAAATTGGTCAAAATTGAGAAATAATGCATTTTTTTTATTTTTCCCCCTTTTTCCCATTAAAATGCATAGAGAGGAACATTTTATTTGGGACCAAATACCCCCCAATGAAAGCTTCGTTTGTCTTGAAAAAAACGATATATAGATAATTTAAGTAGCATGAGTACAGATGAAGTTATTGGTGGTTAAACAGGGACACCGCTAAAGCGCCAAAACTGCTCTGGTCAATAAGGGGAAAACAAGGTCTGGATGCGAAGTGGTTTACAGACATTCATATGCACATCAGATCCACCAGGATGGATTTTCAGATCTGCAGATGATTGTCAGATATGCAGATGAATGTCTGTTAAACAAGGTGTGTATGTGAATCTGCAGATGTCATATCATGCAGATAACCTACGCATTCATATACGTAACGTTAGTTTTACAGTGTAACGTACGTTTTGAACCGTTCGTTACGTGCGGGCGGAACTTGCTATGATGTAATTTCCAGGAACAGTATGTGATGTTGTTCCGGAACGTTCGTTAATGATCAGATCGTTACACACCTTTAAAAGCTAGGTCGTTCTTTCGTCAATTAAAAGATCGTTCGCCCACAACGAACGATCGTTGTCGTATGTGTGTACGTAGCTTAAGCCTGAGGCGAGTCCCTTTAGTTGGAGGAGAATCAGCTGTGGACACTTCTACCAGCCCCCTAATTAGTGCTGCAAAGCCGCAGCCAAGTTGCTATAGCCGTGCCATGCATTGCCATAGTTTTGGATGCTTGCCGCAGAAAACTGCAGCATGCCATCAGAATGCCATCGGCATGCAACTCAGATGGCATGCTATTGATGGAAGAGGTGGCGTTTCCCCGAGTGACTCTGATGTGGAGAAACTCTGTGCATTCTGCCATAGCTTAAACGGGCCCTAAATGTGGCGACACTCCTATTCATTTGCATTCACAGGTGCCATTATAAGCAGTGGTGATGTTGTTAAATTCAAATGGCAAGGAATCTGTCTAGATGCGCTGGACTTTCTAGTCGGACCCTTGTGTTGGCAGACTTTAATGCGCTTCAGTCAATTTTTCTTTTTACCAAGTTAAGGAAATGTTTTAAGCTTAATAAGCTGTCATTACTGCGGTGGTTGTTTTTTTGGCAGATTATTATAGCGTTGTCTTCCTTCTTCAGAAACAGCCATGCAATAAGTCCCGGGTAAAACATCCATTGAATTAGCCTCTCTCTCAGCCATTGTTAGATGCTTGCACTTGGTTTTGGGAGGCGCGTGGTGATTGCCTCTGTGTCTGCGCCGGGGGTTTCAGGCACTCTGAGGGTTACAATTTTGTATGGTCCATTGAGAAAAAGGATCGCCTTACAGCCGGCAGCTTTGTTCACAGATCTGTGTGGTGAGGTTAGCAGTGCTGAGGAAAGGCAGCCAGCCTTTGTGGAGAGTTCTCATTCTGGCCCTCCCGGCTTGCAGCGTGGTGTTTGCGCTCGTGCTGCATGTCAGCTTTGTGGGGCTTGCTGGCCGCCTCTGTTTTAGGACAGGCTGAATCCACGCTGCTAGTGGAGAGGGAGGAGGAGGAGGAGGAGATCTGCTTCTGAGAAAGCTGGCTGGAGTTTATTACAGGACCATGGCATTTAAAACCTCATCAGCATAAAATGTCAGCAGCCTGTTCCTCCTAGTCTCCATACAGTGGAATGTCTAGGCAAAAGCCTCACAGCCTCCATTTACTAGCATGCTTACAAAATGGCAAAGTATTTCAGCCAAGATTAGGCATGCACTGGTACTTTTTAATTACTGTCAGCAACATTTTAAAGGGAACCCGAGGTGAGAGACATGGAGGCTGCCATATTTATGCCTGTCTGTAATACTCTGGCTCCATCCATTTTTAAAGGGAACCTGAAGGGAGAGGTATATGAAGGCTGTCCTATTTATTTCCTTTTAAACACCATCTCACCATAGTGCTAAGGCGCGGAGCACTCCTGTCTGTGCGCATTTGCGCACTACCACCCCACCTGGCTGACCAGGACGGAGCTGCGGCAGCGATTTAGGGTAACAAGGAGGGGAATGAAGGAGATCGGGGTGAGCGGTGGGCATGAGGACTGCATCTTATGCCTGGTACACACCATGCAATTTCCCGTCAGACAGGTCAAATCGATAATTCTGAACAGGTCCGTTCTAATTTCCGTTTGCTTTTCTGATCAACTTTCCAATCACTTCTATACAAAAGCGTTTAGTAAAACTACGGGAAGTCCGATCGGACCTGTCAGAAATTATCGCTTTGACCCATCTGACGGGGAAATTGCATGGTCCGTACCATCCATAATACGTCTACTCCCCCATTTTTAACAAACCTTTGGGCTCTGGTATGCTTTAAACATCTGAACAGTTGGAGGTTTTTCTGATTTCTTCAGTAGCCGTTTCATCCAGTTTTGCTGTATAGCCCTGGTTATAATTAGAAAGTGGAAAACTCTTTTTGTTTTTGTTTACATTTCCGCTTATTCCTTTGCAATTGTTCTGAGTGGTGCACAAATGCCACCCCACTGCAACATGAAATGCGTTTTGCTATGCGGCACATGTATCAGTATAACTACAACTGAGCCATGGCTGTATCTGCTGGAATACTAGAGTTGAATAAATCTGAGGCTTCCTGTATCTGCTTATACTCCACGGTGCAAGCGCAGGATGCAGCGTCCTCTACTGGCCACATTCCTGGCCTTGGGCAAGCGCATCCCACCACTCAGCCTCTCTTCCATTATACCATATGGGAAGGGGCAGGTATGATGGCAGCGTTCTGAAGAGAACCTTTCTATCAGATGTAGTGGAAAAACAGCAGTTCCACAATGGCTGCATTTCACCATCTTATAGTAAACTTGCTCGGATGTGAGCCAGTTCAATGGCTTTTTTTTTTTTTTTTTTTTTTTACCGTTCTGTTTGGTTATGTTTTCACTAGAAGCACAAACTAGTACCACATCCATTCCCCTGGTCCAGAGACCAGTTATGGGAATTTCCAGATAAACGTAAGCGTAATTTTTCACCAAAAATCCCCTTTCAACCTTTGTGTGTTTAGTGTAATATTTGAATGTCACTTGCTGATAAGTGTAGTTCTAATTTTTTACAGGTATCCTTTTAAATTGTGAACTACTTGTTCACAGGCGTGGACAGGTCCAGGGAGCCAGGTAGCCATTTGTCTTATAGCTAACTACTTTTGATGTTTTCCCCTCCATATGGAATTTATTCCTACATTTCAAATGTCTGTTCTGGATAAATATTCTTGGTGTGCCTGTATAAAATACTTTTCAAGCTTTTTGCAATTGTACCGTATATATACTCGCATTTGAGCCGACCCGTGTATAAGCCAAGGTACCCACTTTCCCCTCAGAAACCATGAAAAATTGATTGAATCTCATATAAGCCCCCCGCCACAATAGCCAGATGTACCCCAGTACAAGTCATCCCCTCTCCTCATAGCCAGATATGCCCCAAGGATGATAGTTTTGTCTCAGGACGCCACTAGATGGCATCATAGATACGAGACACAGCGATTTGCCACACAGGAAGAATCCCTGATCATTGCACCGCTGACACATTGATTGCTTGCACACCCCCCTCCACAAACCAGGGGACACAGGTAGTCTTGAGCAGCGCTCTCTGCACACCAGCAGGGAATCCGCTGGCAAGAGCAGAATCACTAGTGTAAGATCCTTGCACTCCTCTGCCAGTAACAAAACCTGTTCCACCATCCGTTCGGCTACTCAGCATGTCACTAGAATTACTAGAGATTGCATATTCTCATTTTATACCCATATTAAAGGGACGCTGAAGCAAATGAAACTTATGATATAATGCATCATTTGCTAATATTTTCAGTTTACAAATTACACTCAGTATTTTAAACTATGAAATAGAATGGAGCTAATGAACTTCCCTGCAGTAAAACCTTATCTGAAGCTGTCTTTCACTGTTTCTTTGATGTATAAGTGCTTCAGGAAACAGAGCTGTTTTCCACCCAAGTCAGGTCAGAGAGCTTAGAGAAGCTCTTTTGCATAGATAACTGAAGTTTCTTAACCACTTAAGGACCGGGCTGTGTTTTAGAGATCTGTGCTGCTCTGCAGCCCGCAGCACAGATCGTGAATACAGCAGACTCCCCCCCCCCCCCCCCCCCCCTTTTTTTTCCCCACTAGGGGGATGACCTGCTGGGGGGGTCTGATCGCCACCGCTCTGTGTGGCCCAGCAAGGGGGGCTCCTCAAAGCCGCCCTCCGCAGCGGTTTCCGCCCTCCCTACCTCTTCAGCCCTCTCGCTCTGGCTGAGAAGTGCGCAGGACGGATATGTAGGATAGGCTTCAGCCTATCAAATGACGATCAGAGGCCGGGGATCGCCGATCTGCCCTACAACGCTGCTGCGCAGCAGCGCCGTATGATGTAAACAGCGGGGAAGTCTTCCCCGCGTGTTTACATTTTGCCGGCGAGCCGCGATCGGCGGCTCTCCGGCTGTTCACGGAGACACCCTCCGTGAACTGACATGGAAAGGCCGCTGATCGAGCGGCCGTTTCCATGGTAACCCACTTAAGACCTGCTGACGCCTATGGGCGTTAGCTGGTCGTTACTGTAGGGGGGTAGAGGGAAAAAGAGTTGAACTTATCCGGGGCTTCTAATGGTCCCCTGTAGACGTTCTGCGCCTGCGCAGCCACTCACCGGGGCTCTTGTCCCCGGCTCCAGTTCACTTCTGGATTTCACCACGAGTGTATTGCGCAGGCCCAGTACGATCTGCGCCTGCACAGTACGCTCCTAGTGACGTCAGCGGGAGCGAGGACACGGCAACGCAAGAGTAGTGGTTTTCCGACTTTAAAGTTGGAAATTCCAGAAGTGAACCAGAGGCGGTGACTGGAGCATCTGTAAGTAGCTGTGCGGGCACAGGATGTCTACGGGGGACCATTAGAAGCCCCAGGTAAGTTCAACTCACAGCTAACACGGCATGTAACGACCGCAACAGCTGATAGTCAGGCGTGTGTATGGTAGCCCCATGCCTTCGACCCCGCAAGCGATCCACTTGATAAATCAAATTGGCCAAGTGACAGCCAACTTCATTGTCGCTTAAGTGCTCCTCCATCGTCCCTGTTTTGCTGGAGTAAAACAAGGGAAAAGGGCACTGTAAAATAGTATAATATGGATAAAATACTGATATTCTAATATCTATTATTGGACACCCAGATTTCTTTGCGCCTCTTTCATGCACGTCAGACAATTTGGGCCGCAGTTTTTATTTCCAATGAGTTTTGTTGCATGTCTGCGTGGACCATAGCTTCCGTGTCAGATATAGATACAGTATCTCTTTTAACATGCACTTCTGAAACGCTGTAGACTTAAATATCATTTCTGGTTTGTTTCAAAAATTGCTGTACTGTTCATTTGTTATGGTCACTAACTACTCCTGAATGAGTCACAGAAAGGCCCACTAGCTTTATCTAAAGTGACCACCTTGTGTGGAGGGTGGTGTAGAGATGGCATCCTGCAGGATCTCTGTGCCACTAGTACCCTCCCCTAGCAGCCATTCAGCCCACTTGTTTGGGTAATAAATGGTACACAAATTACCTTGCTGGAGGGAGGCACATGTGCAAATAATTTCTGAACCTGGGCATTCTCAGATCTGTTCTCAAAGAACTAGCACTGTGCTGTTTCTATAGTGAGCGGTATAGGCATTGCATTTTTCCATATGAGAATAATAAGCAGACATTAGGATAGGCTTGAGTTCTTTGTTTCCAAGCGCTCTCTGCCAAGGAATATACAATGAGCGAGTTTTACATGCTATGATCATGGCTTATCCCGGTTTCACCTTTTCTGAGTTTCCTGAGGTCATCTTGTCTAGTTTCTGTAAAAGCGGATGATTTAATGGCAGCTTAGGAAGTGAATAGATATACTAGAATAACACTTGTTGGTAACTTGGAACTTCATAGCCACGCCTCTCCCTCCCTCCCTCAGGGGTGCTGAATTGTCTTGAAGGGAATGGGTTAAGCCTATTGTAACAGTATTTCTGTAGTGCAGGCAGAAACACAGAACGGCCTTCTGTTTTTTTTTTTATATATATATTTTTTTAGATTTCTATGTTAATGATCCTCATCTTCATAATTAAGTCCTTGTAGGTTCAGTACAGATTCTCTCTATGGTGTAAGCAGGGCTGTGGAGTCGGTACAAAAATCCACCTACTCAGATTCCTCAGGTTAGGATTCCACCGACTCGCTCTGACTCCTAATTTGCATATTACAATCTTGTCGATTGAAAGTACGTAACATAAAATGCATCTCTTAACTGCCAACGCTTAGGAATTTTATTTAAAAGACAACGGAAGTGAGAGGGGTATGGAGGCTGCCATATTTATTCCCTTTTAATCAATACCAGTTACCTGGATATCCGGCGGATCGTTTGCATGTAATACTTTTAATCAGACTAAAACTAGTCCTTGGTAAGAGTACTTGTATAAGGTACAGACAGGAACAAATAACATCTGTCAGGCCCTAGGCAATGTAAGTGTGGGTACATGTAAGAATGATGTGCAGGTACTCTGCAGGGGAATGAGGGGATTCTTCCTCTATTACACATTCTTCATGCACAAGCTGAACCAGGTTTATGGGTGATAGACAACACCTCTGTGTTCAATGTGCACAACATTCTCAGTGGATTCCCTGCAGCTCTGTGGAGAGTGCATATGTAGAGTATAGTACTACTATGTAACAAAGTAAACCTGAGACAGATCAAAATAATGTTTTATACATACCTGGGGCTTCCTCCAGCCCCCTACAGGCTAATCAGTCCCTCGCTGTCCTCCTCCGCCACCTGGATCTTCCGCTATAGGTCCAAGTACTTGAGCCAGTCAGGCGTAGTGCGTATTCCACACTCTGCCACCGGGAACGTACTACTGCGCAGCACTATTGCGCAGGTGAAGAATGCTCCTGACTGTGGGAGCGGCACGCAGCCGGATTGCACTGACTGGCTGAATTACCGGGACTCATAGCAGAAGATCCGGGTGGTGGAGGACAGTGACTGGATTAGCCTGAAGGGAGCTGGAGGAAGCCCCAGGTATGTATAAAACTTTTCTTTTCATCAGTCTCAGGTACCTTTTTTTTAATTCGTAGTCCTAAAACCAAATTTTCACATATCAAATTATTTGATTTCATGAGCAAAGAGAGTGCATACATTTGCATAAACCAGCATCAGTGCAGAATTATTTCCATCTCATTGACCATCTCTATCAGTGACACAGCTACACATCAGGCTTTATTCTTACAGCATAGATGTTATTTAGTATATATAAGAGATTCCTGTGTACACATTCTATATCACAGTTAGTTATGTATATCTGTCTTTAAAAATACGGGGACTGCTTTATTGAAGCAGCACAAGTAACTATTTTTTGCTTGGTTTATTTCATGTTTGTGGACTAAGCAGCGACTATTACTGTATATAGAAATTATTTATGATGACTATTATCTGAGAAATAGAACATTTTATTTTTTTTCTATTTTAATTACAGTTTAAATTCATTAGGAGTCGGAGCATTTTTTGCAGACTCCGACTCCAGGTACCCACAAATTGCTCCGACTCAGACTTCAGATATCTGGAGAAGTCTGGAAGTGCTTGTATAGTCATTTACCAGTTCCACGTTCAATAGATTGATCAATTGTCATTATGAAATTATTGGGTTGATTTTAAACCCAAGCTATCTTAGTATTTTAGCTTTGCTTTTGTTTACGGACTGCCAAAGTGTGCCCATTTTTTGTTTATTTTTACATTGCAGAATGGCTCAGTGCTGATGGACATCCAGGTTAAATGCTGCTTCATAAGGGCCTTATGCTGCCCTGTCTGGTGTTTCAAATTCCCAGCACACTAGAGTTTCTCCTGTTACAGCCCTCTCTGTAAAACTGTGCAATTTCCTATTGTTTACCAGAGTTCCCAGTGAATGCATAACTGGTGTTCTTATTCAGAAGTCTCAGACTGCATGTGTAGAGTTTACTACTGTGTCTTGCATGTCTGTGAATTATTTCATTCTACAAACTCCTTTATTAAAGAGATGGCATGTTAGTTTATAGGGAAGGAACAGAAGATTTCACACATGTACACATTAGTCTATACTTAGCAGATGTTGCTGGTCTAGCATGTGTATTGCTGCCAGATTTGAAGTGTCTGATCATCTTTGGCGAGTGCATTGGTCCCTGCCTTTCCATTGTGCACCACACCATCATTGCGCCCTCTCCCTTCCATAGCAACAGACTGTCGCTATACTGTAACTTAGTGAGGTTGATGTACATCACTTGATCCCAAACTCTCACCAAAGGTATTGAGTCCTGATCCCCACGAGCAACAGTCATTGTGCCTGTGTATGCCTCCTTATGTTTATGCTGCATAGAGCAATACAAACTAACAGGGACCTGGAGTCGGAGCAATTTTTGGGTACCTGGAGTCGGGGGTTTCATAAACTGAAGAGACGGGTGATATTTGTACTGACTCCACTGCCCTACAAACTAAACAGTGGTGGTGGCCCATTCATACTGCAATGTGCTCTCTTGATTCACACAATTACAGTGATTGCCTTATAAAGCAAGATTGCTTTTGCATGTCCACCTTAAATCAAAGGGGCTTACTTTTTTTATTTTGTTTGTTGCTGTACCATAACAAACTCTTCAGCCTGCTAATTGCCATATTTTATTCATAAGGCACTGACATATTACACAGCATTGTACAAGAAATGGAGCAGAAGACAAACCTGCCTACACATGTATAAACTGTAACAAAGGAAGAGAAGAGGACCTGCCTAATCCAGCTTACAGTAGTCTATGAATACTGCAAATAAAGTCAGGTAGCCATTATATGTTTGACAGCCCTTGCAGTAGTTAGTGGTTATCAGTTAGATGTATTCACAACCCTCTCCTTTGCCAGCCAATCAGCAAATGACAATCTGTCAGCTGCTGAAGAATTTTTTTCGGGGGTCAGGTTTTTTTTCCCCTCAGCATTGCAAGTAGTCTCTGTATTCTGCTGCCCCCTCCATAGGACAGTACATGCTACTTTACATGCTAGACCTGTCACAACACTTTCAGCAGACCATCGTCCGTATGATCACAACGATTATTTCCGCAAGCGATGTGTGTAGCCAACTGACCAAACAGGGCTTAGAACAATTAGATCATTTGGTAGAACATTATTTTAAAATCAATTATGCATAAATGAGCTTTAGTGTAGCACAGTTTGTTTTTGCAGAATAAGATGTTCTATCTCGCTTAGTTACTGAAGATGAGGGGTGTCGAGCTCAAATACAAAGCAGGCCGAAACTGAACACTGGGATTAAGTGATGGGCCAACCTCAATGTCTAGTAGCCACACCCCTCCCTTATAAAAGTTCCCTGGTGTCTAGTGGCCTCCTCCCTCTCCTATACAGTTCTCTGGTGTCTATTGCATCTCCCTCCATCCCCATATGGCTTTCCAGGTGATATAAGGCTTTGCCTCCAATATAGCTTCCCCGGTGGTCTAGAGTGGGCTAAACAAAATGCAAAGTAGGGAAACCACTTGTGGGACAAATTTGATAACTCTGTGGGCCAAATGTGACCCACAGGCCAGAGTTTGGCATGTATGCTGTAGATTGAGAGGTTGACAAAGTGGTTATTCATTAGGGTCTCTTACCAGAATCTCTTGCATTCTTAATATTTCACTGTACTCCATTTCCCAAGCAGTTACTGTATCATTAGCCGCTGTAGATATTTGGATCACACATACAAGTTCATTCAGTGCCTAAAAAGACATCTGGGTGGGTTATTGTTTTGCATCTGTAACAGCCTGTTTTGACCAATAGTCCTCTCGAGTGTTGGCAAGATCTTGAACACGGTTTCCTTTTTCCTTTATGCGCTGTAGATGTCCAGACCTGTCTATCTCGCCTCTATATGTGTGACGTTCTCTGCGCTGGAAGGCAATAAGCTAACCACACAGTTGTGGTTGTTAATGTTAGGCTTGGGTTTAGAATTGGCCATGTAGTACTTACAGGCCTGTGTTATGATGAAAGGATATTGCATTTAGTGCTAATCGTTTTAATGTACACAACACTAGCCCTCAACCCTAGCATTAGTAACCACTGAGGCATGTTTCATATTGCCTGGCCGCTGTCTTGACTGCTTTGAAGCAGGAGCTGTATCAAAACCAAAAGCTTGTTTTCAAAAGGAAATTGAGGATTGGCAATACTGTGTCTATGGTCCTGTGTTTCAGATATGCCTATCGCTGTCTGACTCTCAGCAGCGTTGTCTGGTCGTTGGTTTGACTCGTTGAGGAGTAATGTTGGCATTAATCTCAGATGATGAGCTAGTACGATCCGAACAGTGGGCTTCCCACTAGGGGCCATCCACTTAGCATCCTAGTGTGTGAACATGCTAAAATACTGACCGGAATATGGAGAGGAGTTGAACTTCAAGAATGATAGTCCATATTAACCACTTAATGACAAGCAAACTTATAAAAACGTCCTGCTAGAGCCTCTTAATGGGCCCAGGACATTGTTATAAGTCAAACAGTGCTGCTGCTGTGCGTGTACACGCTCCCGCGAGTGAGATTAGTGTTGAAAAAACACCATAGAAAAAATGCACCTTATTTCCAAATAATATATTGTCACCATACTTTGTACTAGGAGACAGAATTAAAGTCTTGTGATAACCAGGACAAATGGGTAGATAAAATGTGTGGGTTTTATGTACAGTAGCAGTGTTTGTTAAAACTATAGGGAATGAAATTGGTGAAATAGTGTGTTTTTTTTTCTTTCACTTTTTACTAATTTTTTTCCTTTTAAAATGCATAGAAAAAGTAATTACTGAAAACCAATATCAACCCCTAAGGCTGCTTTCACAGTAAGACGTTACAGGCGCATGTTAGCGCAGCCTGTAACGCTCCCCAACACACAGCAATGTAACTGCAATGGGCTGTTAACAGTGCCCACGTTGCGTTACATTGTAACGCTGCACGTCAATCTAGAGTGCAGCATGCTATAGCGTTAGAGCGGCTTTGCCGCGTTATCCTGCTTGCACAGGCGCAGTGATTAGCCACATGGCTAATTAATAATCACTGCATAGTGCTGACGTCACTGGCGGGACCACGTGATGCGGAGTGTTCCGCTCACGTGGTCTCCACCAGCGCATGCGTACTATAGTATGCATCACGGACGCATCAAAGAGCCGCTTTACGCGGCTCTTTGCTAACGTGCCACCACCACCATGCGTTGCGTTAGGTGCACGTTATGCGACCTTAAAGCGGTTTAACACCCAGCATTACAACTTTGCTTTAAAAGATTGCTTACAGCTTACATACTATTATGCCAGATTTTTTTTTAAGCAGAAATTCACTAAATGGGTTAAACATGACATTTTAGTGTTGGATTTAAAGGGAACCTTAACTGGACGGGGGGTAAAGAGTTTTACTTACCTGGGGCTATTACCAGCCCCCTGCAGCAGTCCTGTGCCCTCGGCGCCGCTCTGGAATCCTCTGGTCCCCCGCTGTCACTTAGTTTCGTTTTTGACGACTCACCAGTCGCCGGCCGCCATGCGTATTATTGGACGCATTCACCAATGCAATTAGCGCTATTGCGGACCGCAACGCGTACAAAAATACGCGTTGCCGCATTCCGCACGCTTAGATATGCGGCAACGCGTATTTTTGTACGCATTGCGGTCCGCAATAGCGCTAATTGCATTGGTGAATGCGTCCAATAATACGCATGGCGGCCGGCGACTGGTGAGTCGTCAAAAACGAAACTAAGTGACAGCGGGGGACCAGAGGATTCCAGAGCGGCGCCGAGGGCACAGGACTGCTGCAGGGGGCTGGTAATAGCCCCAGGTAAGTAAAACTCTTTACCCCCCGTCCAGTTAAGGTTCCCTTTAACTAAGAATCTGCATCCGTTCTTATCTTTTAGCTACAAATGTATCTTTATTTGGAATACAAATAGACCTTTGAAAGCCTGCTGGGGAAGCCCTCTTTGTTCTCCCAGAGCAGTGTTTGTTTGTTACATTGTAGATAGATACATTTGTAACTAAACAAGCAAGCACAGAGGAGGATTTCTAGCTAAATGCAGCACTAAAATGTCATGTTTAATCCATTCAGTGAATTTCTGCTAAAAAAAAAAATCTGGCATAATAGTTTATAAACTGTAAACAATCTTTTAAAGCAAAGTTGAAATGCTGGGTGTTAGACCACTTTAACGTAGCACCTAATGCAACGTCTTAGTGTGTAAGTAGCCTAAAAGCCCAATTGGTGGTGATTAAGGTATTGGCAAATGAAAGGGATGAGCACTGAAAGGTGAAAATCACTCTTGTCCGTTAGGGTAAAAACCCCTTTGGGGTGAAGTGGTTAATGTGCCCCCATCTCACTACCTGCACTAAAGGGCTGCTCTAAAGCACAACTCAATGAGGATAGGCAGCAGTGTGTGTAAGCTAAGATACTAAGGCCTCTAATGAGGCTTCTGATGCTAAAAAAATCTTTAAAATTTGATCACATGACCAGTGGCACCAGAATATAGATAGTACTGTTTGAGTTTGCCTGCTACTTGGATGGCGTCCTTCTGCTGTACAGACTACATGGGCAGGCGCAGACTGAATCTCTGTGGGAAGATTTCAGCCTGTAGTAAGAGGTCTGACATGCAGGAAGTGGGCAGTGTCTGGGTTCCTGACAAGGTACCTTACAAGTAATTTATTTGGTATCTGCTTGTCAAGCAGCTTACAGACAGACAAATCCAAGGTTTGCAATTGATTTCCTAAAGGGGGGGGTGTTGGGGTTGAAGACAAACTTGTATCGCGACTGGGTGGTAGAATCTGAGGCTGGATTCGCACTGCAAGTTGCAAAACACACGCGTTTTGAGTGTTAACTATGATGGTGAATGGACATGGACGGTAATTCAAAGACTGCATGCAGCGAGATGGAATAATGTGATGCGTTACAATGCAGATAAGCGAACAGGCCCATAGCATTGTCAGGCAGTGAGTTAACAGAATTATTCTGTAATGCATCTGATGCAGTGTGAAAAAAAACCTTAAAAGATAAAATGCACAGGCTGTTACTGCAGTACAGAGAAAGGCCTCTGAAATTGGCGTACATTTGAAAACTGCGCAAGGTGGAGTTGTAAGACGACTTGTCCTGTTCTAGCTATACTCCTGGCCTCCATTTCCCTACTCTCTGCTCACGTAATTTGCTACCCAGCTATTGCCAACGTCCAAATTGCCCTGTTTTTACTGTATTTTGTCAGTAGCTGTAATAAACCTTATGGTGGCACCCAATTCCCGGGAGTAGTGCTGTCGCAAAATTGAACAGTGTTCAACTGATGACCTTTTTGTGCTGCTCGTGGTACATTAAAGAGCCGGTAAGATGGCGGTGGAAGGTGTGGTCTACGCCGTTTGGAACTGTGTATCTAGCTGGCGGTATCTCTTGAATTCTCATTCTGGCATACTGCTTTCATTGAAAGTAACACATGCAGGGCTCATTCTCTGTAGTAAATGCATTAAAATGCATGAATTTTGTCGGTTTATTTTTGTGCACTTCATTGCGCGTTTCTATGCATTTCACTGCATTGTCAAAGCACTGTGAACACTGTGTAGAGAGAAAGGAAACCAGCTGATTAATGGGGCTTATCTACATGATCCATGAGCTGAAACGCACATAGCATGCATTAGTATGAGTTTTAATCGCTCCTAACAAGTTGAAAGCCACTGCACAGCAACTCACTGTTGTACTTTGAATGTTAAAATGAGTCTATGAACTCCTGTTACCATAAACACACTATGTGCAGTGCATTATTCTCACTGCAACTCATAGTGTGAATGAGACCATTTGCTTCAGATGTGGATGTTTGTTTAGACGCAGCACTTCTTTTTTACGCCTCTACTCTTGTCAAATCACAACCGAAATGTGCGCTTGTGGGTGACGGTACATTGAAAATATTCATAAATGTAAACTCTCCACTTAGAAATGTGATATCTGCATGAATAGAAATTACTGTGAACAGGCCTTTGTTAGGGATGATTTTGTTTTTTTTAAACAATGCAGCTGACAACCGCATTTTGTAAAATAATAATTTTGACTGAAAATCTACTTTAAATACTATTGCATAGTAAATCTTTTCTCTTTTGTGTGCTGTAATCTAGGTCATTTCTAGCTGTCTGCCAGCAGTTTTTGAATTGCCTCCCTTCCATTCTTATTGAGCACCAGCCTAGAATGTGCTTGTGAGAGACAATGCTGTGGTACATCTCTCTCTATCATTAAATGGCTTCCCGATGTATTCTGCAGCTTCAGTGTTATCGGTACCCATTTTTCATGGCTTAGATTAATGGTGCACATTTGTTTTGAAAAGGGAGCTTTGAATGGAGGTGTTGGGGCAAGTGCCACAAATATGGAACTCCTGGATTTCAAGGCCTTGTTTGTAGCAACTTTCTCTTATGCCCCAACTAACACAAAGGACTCCCCTCCCTCCAAATCTCCCTTGTTGCTTCACTCATGCAGACCACTGATGTTCCAGAGATGATGTCATTGCAGCTGCCCAGCTTTCTGCTGTCACCATCCCAGTCTGTCAGTTGATGGGGGGAATGGTACAGTGTGGTGGTGGTGGCTGCTGTGTAAAGTCAGCATGAGGCTTGCTGGTATGTTGAGGGAAGTGGTAGCGTCAGGACAGTAGAATGGGTGCCAAAGTGGCCAAGAAAAACCTAGGTTGTCTAATAAAGAGTGAAATTGTTAAATGATTCAAGCCAAGCAGCTTTGCTGCTGTAAATCTGTTGCACATAATTCTACAACATAACAGATAACCCTTCCCAAACTTTAAGGGGCCCATACACTGGTCGATTTCAGCAAACAATTCTGTAGAATTTCAATCAGGCCGATTTCAATGAATTTGATCTGACAGGATGGAAAATCTAGGTCGATCTGCTGCTGGCAACAGATCAATGGCCCATAGAGTTGCATTTGATCTAATGGTCCAATAATGCATTTAGATAGATTTCATTCTGAAATCTATTGGAAACCTGTTCCAAGTGTGTGGCACACATCAGATTCCTGTCCACTTGACAGGCATCTGACAGAAATCTGATGATCGAATCTGCTGCAAATCTATAAGTGTATGACCACCTACAGTCTGAGAAGGACTTAAAAATCACTACAATTGTAGTGGAGCAATGAGAAGATGGTGATCATGAAAAGCTGTCGTGTTTCTATTAAAGGTATCTTTATGAATCATTTATTCATTGATTTTCTTTTTTGCCTTTCAGAATTCTTCTTTGATTTGGAAAATGACCTTCCCGATGAATTAATTCCCAATGGAGATTTTAACCCCCTGGGCAGTGGTGGAGGACTGGGACAAGATGCAGCTTCCCAAAACAAGCAGCTGTCCGATCTCCTTCGCGGAGGAAATCCAGGACTGGGCGCCGGCATGGGAAGAGGAGGCTCTGGTAGCCCCATTCAGCAAAGCATGGGAGGTCAGGGGCAGCAAAACAGCCCAGGCCTCGGCAACCTGGGTGGCCTCAACAAGAGCCCGCTCAACCCAGGGCTATCTGCCACTCCGCCCTCTGGATTAAATAAACCAGCTACTGGCACATCTGGTCCTTCCGTACCAACATCCCAATCGCAAAAGCAAGTCGGCATGGTAGCAGGCAGTCCAGCTGCTCCACAGGCCTCTGCAGGAATATGCATGAACTCTAACTTCAACCAAGGGCATCAAGCACTGATGAATAACAATACTGGGCATGCACTAATGAGCCAAGGCCAGCAGTCGCAGGGGCAAGTCCTGAACGGCTCACTGGGCCCTGGAAGAGGTCGGGGAACGGGCCTGCAGTACAATTCTCCTACTTTACAAACTAACCCAGGCAGCGTCCTTGCTGAAACGTTAACACAAGGGACCGGGACTATGCCAGCTCACACGGGTATGACTAGTGCCCAGGGAGGACCCATGACTAAGGTATGTGCTTCATTTGTTGGTGTTGTCCTGTTGGAAGAATCTGTAGTTCTGGTGTAAATGACATGCTGAAGACGGTGGTGATCATTGCTTGCCCCATTTTTCTCCCAAACTATGCAGTTTTATGTTTTTAGCTTACATAAGAGACCCTGTTAGGATGTAGGAAGTGCTTTAATTGAAGTACTACAGTTTTCTGAGATCTGATACTTGGTGGTTTTGCAATATTAGTGATTTTATTACTGTGCGTGTAAATATATTAAATTGAGTTTGTGAAAGATTAAACCATTCCTGAGACATTCTAACTGCAAGAATCTATACCTGGGGCTTCCTCAAACCCCCTATATGCCATGTGCTCCCTCCTGGGCCACTCCTTTCCTTTGCTGGCTGGCCCAGTACATTGGCCAGCTGTCCCCAGTCGCGATGTTCTATGCATGCAAGACCTGGCCGTGCTCACGCGCTCTTATTGTGGCCGGGAGCGTTCTGGGCCGTGCATCCATGAGCTTGCAGCTTGAATGTTCTAGGTTCCTTTTAATGTGGAAATGGACTGCTGTATCTTTTTAAAAACATGCCAACAAGTTAAGGGACTCCACTGTCCTTGACTACAACCCAATGAGTCATTAATTTGGGAAAAACATGCTGCTGTGAAAATGTCAGGTCAGCTGACCTCATGCTTGGTCCTTTTCGGTAATTTATTAGTGAAGAAAAGAGCGAGATGGGCAGCCTCTTTGGCCTGCATCTTTTCTTTATTATAGTTAAAACCTGAAGTGAGGGAAATACGGAGGCTGCCATCTTCATTTTCTTATAAATAATGCCAGTTGCCTGGCTGCCATGCTGAGCTTTTGGCTTTAGGTGTTTGAGCCACACCCCAGAGTCATAGCATCTGATCTGCATGCTTATTCTGGGCCAGTTACTTTCATCAGCACAGAAGTCGGGCAACAATAATTCATTAGAGAATGAAGATGGCAGCCTCTGTCTTCCTCTTGAAGGAGACTGAGCTCAACCATATTAAAAAAATGGGGAGAGCAGGCATGTATATGAAGCAGTCCTCATACCTACCGCTCCCGCCCACACCTTGCTACCCTTTAGATTGTAAGTTTGAAAAGGCACAGTCCTCCTCCTGCTGTATCCTGCTTCTGCTGTGTCACTATATGAACATGTTCCATTATTGGTGCTGAAACCACACATGAACTAGGTATGCATTTTATACTGTTTGTTGGATGTGCTAATTGTACTGAACATTGATCTATGGTCCCCATTATTGTTTACGCTGTGCAGTTCTATGGGAGATCTTGGTACTTCCTGACTTAAAAAAAAAAAAAATGTTGATGTTTATTAGGTAACTGATATCTCAGTTACTGGCTGTTTCTGACCAGGCTGTAGCTGAATTCACTTCAGATTGTCTCAGGCTAACCTAATGGAAATTGAATATTGGCCCATGCCTTACTAGGCCTTTGAGTAAGAAAAACGACACCGATCAGGTTTTCTTAAAGGACACCAGAGGTGGAAAAAAAAAAAACAACCATTAAACTATTGTATCTATCCAACTCCTCTTCCTAAAAAATACTTTTCAAGATATTCCACAGTTTTATTTTATATTTAAATCTACTTTTTAAGTTTTTACTTTACAGTCATTGAAGTATGCCAGAGCTAAAATGAACCATTGACCCTTTTTATCTCTTTCCTGCTCTCTGCAGCCATTTTCTGCTAGGAAAGTATTTTATAGTTGGAATTTCTTATCAGTGATGGTCACACTGTAGTCTGACCCAGTCCTGACTCAAAGAAAGTGAGGTGAGGTGCACCTTAGCACAATGTGGTGTGCCACGACTCCGTCCCAGTGTCTCTTGGGACCTCCGCAATCCAAAGTATAGAAGGGTCGGCACCACCAAGTAGTAAATATAGCTCTTTATTCCAGCAGTGCTGGAATAAAGAGCTATATTTACTACTTGGTGGTGCCGACCCTTCTATACTCCAGTCCTGACTCAGACAGGAACTGCCATTTACATGCATGATGTAACTATTTGAGGCAGAGAAAGAAAAAAAAGGAACACAGCCTAGTTATTTGTGTGCTTGGCGCTGTACATACACGTCTCTCACTATGTCACATGTCACCTCGGGTATCCTTTAAAGCACACCTTACACGTGGCAAAGTTGCCGAAGGTAAGCACAGAGGTATGATTATGCAGGATCTACATACCTCTGTGCATTGTCCATTCCACTCCTAATTATTTTTTGTTTTCTTTTCATAGGGTTCCTTTAAAGGGTTTCAAAATGAGATGCTTACACAAAGAGTGAAGCCTCCCTCTCTGCTAAGGCTTCCCTCTCTGCTCTGATGTCACCCGTCACTGAGTGCATCCCCCAGAAGATTGGTGACAAGGCAGCTCCTCTTCCATCACCGCAGCAGCACATGCGCAGTAAGCCGGACACGAGCGGTTCCATGCTACTGCGTGTGCATGGCTCATTTTAGGAGAGGAGCATGGCCCCAGTGTGAAGGGAGGCAGTGCTGAGTAAAGGGGGACATCGGAGCATGGAGGGGAAGGCTCAATTAAACCCTGAGGCTTTAGTCTCTTTAGGTAAATCTATCTTTGAGTCTGAGCTTCGGCTTGAGTTCCCTTTTAAAAATGAACCTGTCATGTCACAAAACCTGTCTAAACTAACAGCACTGTTAAAAGAGCAAGCACTAGCAGTGATCGCTAAATTAGCTCTATTGCACCACCATGTTTGATGGAATTCCCATTGATTTTATACTAGGTGATATATAAGGTGATCCATTAGTTTTAGCCTTTGGTAGATGTTGCCTTGTTTTATCTCCGGCTGGGGACTGCAGAGACTCTGTCCTCCTGCTTTTACCAGTAGAGTAGGTTCTCTGCAACTCTTACTCCTTTGCGCTTTGCTTTATATTCTGGAAACTGCCTTTGTAGGAGTGGTGCGGAGCTGTGACCTGAACTTCTACTTGTTAGACAAACCCAGAGGATTCTTCACCACCTGTCAGGTGAATTCCACCCTCAGCTGACATAACTCACTGCAGTGGACTGACCCTTGAATCTACACTCATGTCTTGTCTTTCATATATCACGTTGCTGTGACAGGCTTTCATTCATAAGAAGCTGGTGTACTGTGGAGTGCTTGCTGCCCCAAAGCGATATGGAATTTCCTTGTTTCGCTTTCCGTATGTAGAGAGATAAGTGTTGTGTAACCTGTTGTGTGTGTATTCCCTGCCCATATAGGAGGATGGACACTACAGTGTTTCTCTTTCCCAGGGAGCTGTGCTCTCCTTCCCCTATTGCAGAGTTCCATCTCCTCCATCTTCTCGTTACATCTTACTGGTCATACGCTGAGCTTTTATTGTACTTCCTTTTTTAGATTGATTTTCAAACTACTTCAGAAAAATATATGAAAAAGAAAAAACTGTAGTGTCCTCTGTAAATCGGAAGGTAAGGGGCAGGGGATGTACGTTGCAGCCAGTCTGAAGGACGCATACCACGATCTTCAGCAGCATGCCTGCAGTGATGCAGCCTCTTCTGGCCTGGACTGTGGCCTCTAGGACTCGTTTTCTTCTTGCTCTCTGGGACAAAATGTGGCACATTGTGCCATTTTGGCCTACTTTTTGTTCATTGGGAGGGAGGAAGTATAGACCATTTCTGTTGTGCACCCTTCCCACTAAGGTGTCCTATGGGAGAAAGGTGTGCTTGTTCCATCTATTCTTGCAGTGGCTTCTTGGCTGCTATGTGAGGCCAGGGGCCCTCTGCAGATCGCGAATTGCTGTCGTAATCCCTCGGGGCTTGTTCACACATTTTTGCCATTTTTTTTCAAGCGCAGGCGATTTTCAAAATCGCCCTCAAAATGCTTGTGCAATGATTCCCTAGAAGATGGTTTACATCTGAGCGGTGAGTTTCCGATCCGCTCAGCAAAGCGCTGCCTGTACCATTTTTGAGGCGATTTTGCCTTAATGGAAGGTATAGGAACAAAGCAAAACTATCACAAAATCGCTTTGTGCAGGGATTGCATTTGCGTTTTTTACATTGTATTTATTCTTTTCCAGGTCAGAGTTCACTTCCTGACCTGCGTCAGGGAGTGAAAAAACGTATCGCTCTGAAAAGCTCTTATTAAAAGTGCTTTCCAAAAACTGCAGCGCCCACCCGTGCGCC
The DNA here is from genome assembly GCF_040937935.1 of Hyperolius riggenbachi. NCBI lineage: Eukaryota > Metazoa > Chordata > Amphibia > Anura > Hyperoliidae > Hyperolius > Hyperolius riggenbachi. The sequence continues at coordinate 84,822,982 of NC_090652.1, forward strand.
GCGAGGAGAAAAAAAGCCCACAAATCGAAAATCGATGGCGTTGACTATTTCGATTTTAGATGTGAATGAGGCCTTAGTGTTTTTACTTGCATTTTGTATGTGGATTACAGCAGGGCTGTGGAGTTGGTACAAAAATAATCAAACTCAGACTCCCCAGTTTATGAAACCACCAACTCCAGGTACCCGAAATTGCTCCTACATTAGAACCAATGTTATTTTCGCGCTAGCAATCTGTAAATAGATTTGCAGTTCATGTGTTTTTGTGGTTCGGGTAGTAAAATCATGGCTAAATTGCTTTTGTACAGCAACTGAGAAGCGATTTTTGCAGCGATCCAATACTTGGCACTCTAGTGGGCCCCTAGCCACGGATCATTCTTTGTTGTGCTGCAGGGTGGAGGGGATGTGGTTGGCCTGGCTGGCTATCAGGCACACTTCTTGTAGAGCCCAATTCTAATGTATTGTATTATACTGTATACTAATGTACTGTAATATACTGTATTTCCTCTTTACATTTGTGATTTTTTTTTTTAATATTACTGTAATTGAATTAACATTACACTAAAATCTGTGTGTGGCCAGCATTAGTTTGAACTAGTCCTATTTTCTTTATGGTATTTTTTTTAGATGTGACCCTTTAAAAAGATCTTGAAGTTTAGGCAGCGCTTGACTGAGTTCGCTGCCTCCTCACTGTATTCTTGTGGTTTTTACGTCTTGGTTGCTATTGCTGCGTTTGCTTTGAAGTGGTCATTCTGTGTGTTTGTCATTTGGTTACTGTGTTAGGTTTTGTTCCACGACATTTTATAATTGCATTTTTTGAGAAGCCAGATTCATGTTTTTCGGTGTCTTCTGTGTAATCTTCCTTTTATGCGAGCCATTATATCACTGACTAATGGCTTTCTTGAAATGCTGTCTCCATGTATGCGAGAAAAGGAACTTTGGCTGATGCTTTTGAAAATCTGCTCTATGATCAAAACAAGTTATTTGTAGAAACCTGACCAAGATCCTGCTAAACACTTTAGCAGTGTGGATTAGAAAATTGAAAGTGAAAAAGTAGAGGGGAGGGCTGCTTTACTGTTGCAATAAACCAAGTACCGTATATACTCAGAGAAGGGCTGATATGAGCATAACTAGCTTTCTAGCCTTGTAGTTGCTTCCTACTAGGCTCACTCTGGTCACATGACCGCGAGACCGGTGCTCTAGCGGTGAGTTACCTGTAGCCTTGTAACCTGCACAGTGGTCCCCTCTTAATATTATATCACTCGCTGATACACCTATGGACATTGAGAAAGGCATCCAATACTATCATGATCGTATTGGACAACCAAGGTGCATGTAGACCTTATGCCTGGTACACACCATGCAATTTCCCATCAGATTGATGGGTCGAATCAATAATTTCCGACAGGTCTGATCAGGTTTCCGATCACTTCTACGTGGAAACCTGATGGGACCTGTTGGAAATTAGCGATTCGACCCATTGATCTGAAAGAAAATTGCTTGGCGTGTACCTGACATTAGGCAGCTCCATATTCAACAGTTTGCCAAGTTGGTACATCCTCTACTAATTGCAGTTGTGTTTGCTGCAGTGGAGTGCCTTCTGCTCTTCCTCCCTCCCCATAAGGCAGAGCGTGCTGCTAGCACATCTCCACAGTGATTGTGGGTGAACTGTCATATCAGAGCAGTTGTAAAAGGTCATTTCAGGCAATACTTTGCCACAGTCTGTACATAGGTTTCTAAGCACAAGTAAACCCTAGATAAGATTGCTATAAAGCACATCAGCTACCAAGTATGAGTACTTTGTAGTAACAGCAGCAGTAAAGCGACACTCTCCTCTGCTCACAGATCATTATATCAGGTGAAGGAACAAAAACCCAAGCATAGATTTATAGTGTTTCATAGAAAGTAGATTTTTTTTTTATGCTATCTTAATATTCCACACGATAAGTAAAACTAATATGTAAAAGAACAATTTACTGTAGATTGACGGTCAATGGGATGCTGATAATTGAAGCTTGCATGCAAACTATGTATGCAGCTTGGATTTCTGAAGGGGGGGGGGGGGGGGTGTTAACCCTTGTATTCATAGCTTCTATTTTCAGTGCCAGACACCAAATGCATTTATCTATAATAATTGTCTGTTTTGCAAATTTAATTTTTTTGTCCCTGTACAAGCTGGCATTCATGAAAATGGCGCTTTTTGATTGCTTGCATTTGTGAGGCGGAGGAAAAAACACAATGCATGCAACTTTCATTGCGTTTTTTTTAGGTAAACAATCAGGAAATGAGGAAAAGATAGACTCTGCAAAATCGCATCGCATCTGCACAAAAATCACAAGGGGAATTTTGTGCGTTTGCGGCTGCGCTTGGCAATTTTTCAGCGTGTACAGGCCCTTAGTTTATAAATGTTTTACCCATTTTTATTTTTAAATCAGGGTTGTCCTCAATTGAAAGAAAGCAAAAGGCAGGGGTCAGACATAGTTGTTTTGCTGCATTGCAAACTCGCTGCAATATCGCCTGCAACGTTGTCAGGAAATCTGTGACTTTTTATCATTTTAAAGAGGAGCTTTCAGCTATACTATCAGATAACTCACCACATATAAGTAGATAGATAATTGCTCTACTTACTGAACATGTGTTACACTATCCACATTTTTTATTTTAGTGATTTTTCTAGAGTAAAAAAAAAGGGAAAATCCTTTCTTAGGATTTTCAATTTTTTTGTCCATCTTGAAGCCAATCCTGATGTCATTTCCTCCCTTACTCTACTCTGCATGAATGTGTATGCATTGCCCTCCCTCCTTTCCCAGTCTTCAGGCACTCTCACCCAGCTCTACAATGGAAAGTGCATTGAGAAATATTTGCCAATCAGAGGAACAGAGGTGTGGGAGGGGAAAACAAGAGGAAAGAGGCTTCAGCCAATCAGGCTGCATTAGTTCTGTCTGAAGGGAAAGTAAAAAAAGAAAGCCCAGCATGCCTTGCACCTTTCTTTGTGCGGCAGATGTACCAAATAAGAACCAGGGAAACTGGGGAAAAATAAGAGTGATTTTTAACTTTTGTATTTCCTGGTTAGCATCCTTATTTCAGTGTTCTCCCCAGAATTTTTTCCCAGCCGGGTGGCATAAAAAATTAGCCGGGTGGGGTGCGAGGGGGAATTCAGGACTAGCGCTTTCATGAGGGCAAACTTCACCATTGCCCCCAATTGCAGTGCAGCTCTCCCCTCAGGTGGTTCCTGGACATCGTTGCAGGAAGCAGATGGGAATGTAAGCTCTGGGTCCCTGGTTCGAATCCCAGCCAGGGCACTATCTGCAACAGAGTTTGTATGTTCTCTCCGTGTCTGCGTGGGTTTCCTCCGGGCACTCCGGTTTCCTCCCACATTCCAAAAACATACGGATAAGTTAATTGGCTCCCCCTAAAATTGGCCCTAGACTACAGTACTTACACTGCATAATATAGACATATGGCAATGGTAGGGATTAGATTGTGAGCTCCTTTGAGGGACAGTTAGTGACAAGAGAGAGAGAGAGATAGATAGATAGATATACACTGTACAGCGCTGCGTAACATGTCGGCGCTATATAAATACTAAATAATAATAATAATATTAATCTGTAGGGTGTACCAAATGGTGATTGAGAGGCATATGAAATCATAGCCTCTTAGGTTGTGCTGTTCCCTGCAAAAGCCGTTGCAGTTTAGCTTTATGGGGATCAGCAGCATCTGGCAGCTGTGATCACCGTAACTAAAGGTGCTCATTAACAGTAAAAAATTTCCCTCAGATTCGATCTTTCAACACAATTTTTATGTTCAGACCCATAGAAAAATGTGCCTTATGTGGCGTAAATCGATGTGAAACAATTCTTTGGTCATTTTGCAAAGGGGGGGGAATATTGATTCAAAAGTTTGATTTTATGATTGAATTGTAATGTAAAACCTTCTTAAATTGATCTGTTAATGGGAACTATCGATAACTGCCATCAGATTAGTTTTGATCATTCAAATGGCGTAGAAAGATCAAATCTGAAAGAAAAATTGTACTGTTAATGGGCACCTAAAACAAATGTGCAGAGCCTTCTGTCTCTCCAGCAGGACTGACATAAGATGGTAAGGAATCAGCCATGCTGTCACACAGTGATATATACTCTGCAGTAGCATAGTGTGCCCTTTCCACTCCATTCCTGCAATTTGTTGTTCCTGACTGACAAAAAGTAAACATAAAAGAATCCCAGGAATGCAAAGGAGGGAGCACACTATACAGACTATAAGTATATACTGTATATTACCATGTACTGCCGGGCTGCAACTAATGGTCATCTCCCCCAGCAGTCTGCACGTTTCAATTCAGTTCTCCTCACACTCTCTGCTGTTGACTCGCTGAATGAGGAGAGCTGCGAGTGTCCCGCCCCTGTTCATTATTATTCACTGCTCTGCCCGCCTCCTCTGCACACAGGGCTCAGGACCAAGAGCTGCGAGTGTCCTGCCCCTGTTCATTAATATTCACTGCTCTGCCCGCCTCCTCTGCACACAGGGCTCAGGACGGAGAGCTGCGAGTGTCCCGCCCCTGTTCATTATTATTCACTGCTCTTCTCGCCCCCTCTGCACATGCTGGCTAAGAGAATGTGACAGCGAGCAGCAGCCGGGCGGGAGCCAGGGCGGAGCCGGGCGGAGCGCCCACTTAAATGGGCTTGGGGAGAACACTGTTATTTGTTTACCAGATAAAAAGTGATTTTATGCCCGACAGTTAAGCTGGCCATACACTGGCCCGGTTTGCCGCTGTTTCGACAGCAGATTCGATCACTGGGATCGAATCTGCTGCCAATCGTTCCCGCTACACGCCGAATTTCGATCCGTTTCGTCCGATCCCGTCGATCGCTCCGTGCGGAAAATTACCGTCGATCGCCCGCGGGTAGGGAGCGCATCGCTAGCTGGGTTCAAGTGCCCGACGACCGACGCAATAGAGCCCGCATACATTACCTGCTCCGCCGGCGCGACTGCCCCCGCTGTCACCGCTGCTTCTTCTCCACTCTGGTCTCCGGCATGCTTCAGTTCCTCCTCCCCGGCAGGAAGTTTAAACAGTAGAGCGCCCTCTACTGTTTACTGTTTAAACTTCCTGCCGGGCAGGAAGAAGTAAAGCAAGCTGGACCTGGAGACCAGAGCGGAGAAGACAGCTGAGACCTGGGGACTGGAGTCGCGCCAGCGGAGCAGGTAATGTATGCGGGCGGGGGGAGCGGCGGCAGCACCACCACCACAACAGATTGTGAACGGTTTCAGGCTGAAATCTGTTCACAATCTGTTTGCAGTAAAGGTAGCCATACGATCCCTCTCTGATCAGATTCGATCAGAGAGGGATCTGTCTGTTGGTCGAATCTGATGGCAAATCGACCAGTGTATGGCTACCTTTACTCTTTAAGATGCATCCTGCACAATGTATGCAATTCCTGCGAGACCTGTGTTCAAACGCTAACTCTCATATCGTTTGGAAAATTGCTTACAAGGAATCTTCTCTGTTTCTCCCAGACATAAGTGTGATCCCTACATAAGGGGATAAATCTGCTGTGAGAAGGTTGGCTTCTACAACCTGCTCACCTGCTGAGCTGGTCACATGCTTTTGTTGGGGGAGGGGGGGTAATGATAGTGTGCTTTTGGGGTAGCAGGGGCTGGAGTGAGCAGCATTACTTGGGGCGTGCCTGCTGCTCCTGTGGTCTCTTGTCCATATGGGAGCCACCAACTTCTCTATAGAGCCTGCACTGTGCCTCATTTCCATTACAGCGACTACCTGTGATACATCCAGAGCAGTTATGAATTAACATTTTTGTTTGAAGCTTAGTTTACATATGTACCTTAAAGGAATACTGTAACCTCTGAAAAAAAATAAATCCCTTACCTGGGGCTTCTAACAGCCCCCTGCAGACCCCTTGTGCCCTCGCCAGGACAAAACAATCCTTCGGTTCCCCGACGCAGCTTACTTACAGATTTTGCGACTTTAATGCCACATACCACTGCGCCTGCACGGCAACGCGCGTCCTCGCTGACTCTGTCGGGAACATACCGTGCAGACGCGTACTACATCTGCTCAGTACTTTCCCAGCTATGTCAGTGGGAGCGAACATGCTCAGCGAGGGCTAAGATAATGTCACGATTAATGTGTGGCCTTTTCCTTCAATAGTGTATAGAAGGCATGAGCAACATGTTGCATGTTATCAATCAGAGGAGAAGGAGATGTTGCATGTTAGTGTGACTGTATCCTCGAGTGTTTAAAATGTCAGTTAACCAAACACTAGTCAGTATTCTCTGAAGGATGATGGGTAGTGGATCAGACCATTCTCATCTGAAGGGCATGTGTAGCTATTGCTTTAGTATTAAACAGAGGGAAAAAGTATGTTTGCCTCTCCCGCTGTGTGTTATAGAATGGAGGGGCATCTATAAATTTTGGTTGTGACAGTTCGTCTATTCTCCTTATAAGCAGTTACATACATAGATGTTTCTGATCACCTGCTGTGGAAACTCTTGAGCCCTATGACTTCACGGTTCAAATTTGCTTTTACTTAAACCAAACTACATGTTGCTGGCTAATTTTATCGAAGAACAAATGTGAGGTTTGAAACATCCAGTTATGTACATGGAAGCCCCAGACTGGATTTTTATTTCAGTAGCCAAACACAGCGATGGGGTCGGTTTCACGGTTATTTAACCTCCTCTAAGCGCAGAAGCACATCCTAATGTTAAAAATGGGATCTGCTTCCATACATAAATAAAACCTGAATCAGTTTGCCAGGTTGCCGTTAGCAGAGCGCAGAATCAGAACCAGTGTCCTCCCCAGAATTGTTTTCTAGCCGGGTGGCATTAAAAAATAGCCGGGTGGGGCAAGATGAGAGAAAGCAGGCCTGGTGCTTTTCTGCTTACAGCCGAGGAGGTGAGCAGATAACAGCCGGGTGGTCACCAAAAATAGCCGGGTGGAGCATCCGCCTGGGGAAAACACTGAGAACGTTAAACATTTTACCGGAACAGCTGTAAAAAATGTATATGACGAAGCCTATGAGAACGAACAGTGTCTGTTCTGACTAGGCTAGTCACTGCAACTGCTTCGATTGCCATAGCAACATAATACTTGTGGTCTGCTGCTGATCAGTCCCTCTAACACATCCTGGTGGCCTGCAGAAGCATGGGGGATCTCCATTGGGCTGCAAAAGACCAATGGGAATCCTCAGCAACAGGGAATATTCTCATTGATTCATGGTGGACCAATGACAATTCTCCCTGTTGCTAGGGAAAATTGGTCTATTGCATCCTATGGAGAGCCCCATGCTCCTTCTGGCCTCGGGGGTGAGTACAGAGGGACCGAGCGGTGGGATCGACTGCACAGCAAGTGAGTGGCGATGACGGGCGGTGTGGACTGCACAGATGCCTACAAGCGGATTCAAAATGTACAGAGCTTACCAGGCCCGTTTTGCATCCACTAAAGTGTGAACCTGCCCATACTTTTTTTTTTTTAAATATATTCAAACCCCCCCCCCCCCCCCCCCCCCCCCCAGCCTACAGTAGGTCTACAATCTAGCATTTTTGTATGAGTCCCCTAGCTCAGGAAAGCATAGAACGTGCATCTGCATGCAAGGCTCGTGTATTTCAGGTCATCAGCTTTGTGCTTTAACTTGTGTTCTTGCTGTGGTTTGAAATATCTGGTTTAAATGCTAATAGTCTAATGCTAGGCATACACTAAGGCCCAGTGCACACCAAAACCGCTAGCAGATCTGCAAAATGCTAGAGGTTTTTGAAGCAGATTTTCAGAGCGATTCTAGGCATGTTTAGAGAGGTTTTCTAAACATGCCTAGCGTTTTTTGGAGCGTTTTTGTGTAGCAGATTATAAATATTGTTACAGTAAAGCTGAACAGCTTCTGTAACAAAAACGCCTGGAAAACGGATCTGATCTAGCGTTTTTCAGAGCGGTTTGAGCCTTTCCTATACTTTACATTGAGGCAGAAACGCATCTGCAAACAGCAAAAATGCTGCAGGAGCCACGTTTGCGGTTTGCTAAAAACCTCACACCGCTGGTGTGCAAGATCTCATTGAAATACATTAGCCAAGTGTTTTCACAGGCGGAAGCGGTTTGCGGAACGCTTCAAAAATTCCGTAGATTAGAGATTCAACTCAATTTCAAAATGTTTATTGAAGTATGACATTAAAAAAATATCAATTCTACAGGACAACTGTGTATCATAGAAGTGGCAGTTGCATATACTAATAATTTAACATATTGCATATTAATAATTGTTTGTTTATAAAATGTATTTCTGTCGGTCTGTTGGGACGAGGCGGATGGATGGGGCTGTTTGAGAATATAGAATATGTGTACAGGTGTTTCCTGAGGTCTTCAGAAGCTGCTTAAAGTGTACCTGAACTCTTGCACAAGACAAAAGGAAAGCATAGAGAAATGCACATTGTATGTATTTAGAGAGTTTAGCCTGTCTAAAGGTAACAATACATCTAGTGATGGTGGGCAGGTTTGACCAAGAGACAAATCTGATTAGATAGAGATCTGTCGGCTTCCCATAAATCACAGGCCAATTCCCAATCCATTTCATGCTGAAATCCAATCTGGAATCGGCCTTGTGACCCCGGCCCGCCGCTGTCCCCCTAATGTTCAATGTGCCACCCTTCCTTCATCCCCTTGCCACACCTCTCTAATTCCCTACATCATCACTTGACCCATACGCGAAAGCGAAGGCCAGCCTGCTGTCGGGAAGGGAGCTGATAGTTGAGTCATAGTCTGATTCTCAGAGACTTACTGGCATACAGTGATGATCTCCGGAATGCTAACGGATGAAATCCGAATGACTAATTCAGATTTCATCCTCCTAATTAATGCACCTGTGCGGAAGGGGGAGGAGGGAGGGTTAAACTTACCCAGCAGGCGTCTTCTTTAACCCGTCCCACGGCGCCTCCCACGCTGTGTTCTAAGCAGCGTCACGTGACCGCAAACCCTTTCTCCTTTAACCCGGAAGGAGGAAGTGTTTGTAGTCATGTGACTGTAGCTTGGAACGCAGCGTGGGAGACTCCGTGGGACGGATGAAAGAAGAAATCTGCTAGGTAAGATTAACTCCCCTGTACACACCTGCTCAGGTGCATTAATTAGGAGGATAAAATCTGAATCAGTCATTTGGATTTCATCCTTTGCTCATCCCTGCTGGCATGCATCAGAACCTCATTTGTGGAGGAAGACTTGTTCACAGTATTTGTGGTCTACACATGATCTGCAATCTGCATAGACAAATGAAAGACCTTAGACTTTCATATTAACATTTACGTGTGTAGTGCATTTTGTGTGATGTTATTACACTGCAGAGGGCATTTGATTTGTACCCAAAATCATGTGCACTGTACACACATTTACGGATGATGAACATATACTTGACCAATTTCTTGTTGCCTTTATTTTGATGTATCCGTAGACAGGGATGGGTCTGTACAAACATCAGACTGACACAGTGCTATGTTGCCCACAGGAAAACCACAAACCCTATTCTGTGTGCTCTGATTTTTGGGGCATTCTCAAAGTTCTGTTTAGTTGTACTGAGTGGGACAGAAATGAATTTGTAACAAAAATGTGCATGTAGTGCTTTTGTGATTTGTCGAGAATTGGTTTGTACTGGTAGGGATATCAATATAAGCTTCGTATGAGAGGCCATGTTTCCCAATCACACATGGGGCCTGATTCACAAAGCGGTGCTAACAGTTAGCACCTTGGTGAAAAGCCCTTTATCATGCCTAAACTCAGTTTAGGCATGATAAGTTTAGGCGTGATAAGTTTAAGCGCCAACTGCGTTAGCACCGCAGTGCACAGCTGATCAAAAGTTTTACGCTAGCAAAGTCTGGTGCAATTTGTGTAAAGTTTAATGGCGCTGCTTTACGTGTGGGACTTTGCAAGCGATCTAAACTTATCTAAACTTATGCCTAAACTTATCACACCTAAACTTATCACACCTAAACTGCCTTTTCACCAGCGTGGTGCAATGGTTATCATGCCTAAAGTCTCTAACTGGGTTAGCACCGCTTTGTGAATCGAGCACATGGTCTTGAAAGCAGATTGGTTTACGAGCAGCTGATACAGGACCTTGATGTCTTTAGGTACAGTCATTGGTTTATCAGCCCAGTAGTAATGGAGAAAGTTGGTAATCTGTACAAAATCTGATGTATTTATCTTGCTGTGAAATCACCTGTTCATATTTCCGGTTTTATGCTAAGCATTTTTATTGAACTATAAGCGGCTACATTCTAGTCACCGGCAGAAAGGGTCTGTATTACCACTTCCAGTATGGGAAGTTAATGTTATGCATTGTATTTCCAAGCTGAAAAAAGGGCTTCAGATCGGTTGCCATGGGCTGGTCTGTATAAAGCATCCTAGCTGTGTGTTGGCAATAGGTATTTGGTGTATTGTTCATGAATCAGTGTTGGCTTTTTTTGGGTGTACTACTAAAACTTGCATACCAATATTTTGTGATTTGGTAAGATGGGAGAAATGGCCGTTGTGACAAATATTTGTTTTGCATGACTTTGATGTCTTCATATTTTAATGTTTAACCGCTTCCTTCTCTAATTACATGGAATGTCTAGCGGCCCCTTACAGCATTTCTAATGTCTGCTTTGTCATCCTTCTCCTACAGATGGGACTTCAAGGCAATAACAGCCCTTTTGGACAAACGTTCAACCAAGCCCCTGGGCAACAAATTCGAGCTCAGGGGGTAAATCCTCAGCTTCCCACCAAGCCTAGCATGGCCAACAGCCTGCCTCCCTTCCCCTCGGAAATGAAAGGTTCACCTGTCCCTAATGTGCCCAGCATGGTGAGTTTTGTTTTTGTTCTCAAACCAATGCAGAAAGCTCTCTGCAAGGCAAACCTGCCTCAAAGAAAGTGTATACTGATGTTCCTCTGGTGATTACGTTCTAATAAATATAGAAGCAAAGGGACACTAAATATACTGTTCAGGTTGTCTTAAGCAACATTGGAGAATATACTGAATTAAGTAGCAACTTTAGAAAGATGGTGTTTGATAAATATAAAGTGGTTGTAACTTATTATGATCTTTTTCAGCTATTTAAAGACTTCTAAAAGCTATGATGTAAGGGGAAAGGTACTCGAGCAAAGATTGCAGCTTTTGTTAAAGGGAACACGAGGTGAGAGGGATATGGAGGCTGCCATATTTATTTCCTTTTAAACAATACCTGTTGCCTGGCTGTCTGATCCTGTCTCTCTGATAGATTTAGCCATAGTCGCTGAACAAGCATGCAGCAGATCGGGTACACTGACGGATTTGCCATATGCTTGGTTGTGACTCGCAGTACTTATGCTATAGGGTCAACAAGGCTTCCAGGCAACTGGCATTGTTTACAGGGAAATTAATATGGCAGCTTCCCTATCCCTCGCATCTTGGGTTCCGTTTAAGTTTTTAATGTGGAGAAGTGTGTTCAAGCTATACTGTTCTCTATTAACAATCCAACTTCTTTTTGAAAAGTTGGCTAAAGTGAATTCACATGCTTTATACTTGTCACCTACAACAATGATTTGTGATGGTGTCAAGTGAGAATCTAGTATAAAAACCGGTTGCCAAAAATGTCTGCATTGTCCTGTTCAGAGATAAGCGGAGTTGGCTAATGATAGCCCCACTGCCCTTGTAATTCACATTGGAGGGGGAGATCTCCTCACCTTTGTCTGTATAGTTAACCTGAACTCGAGGTGCCTGGTCCCAGTCTCTGGTGCTTCATTCAGCTGACATTTGTGCCTCTTTTACGAAATGTCACTTTAAATGTGCTACAATAACAGACGCCTACATCCTCCCCTTGGTGCATATGAGGTCAGAGGTGACACCTGTATGCAAAACGTGTTGCAAGATTGGCTGAATAGAACACCATAGACTGGGCCCAAATGCCATATGGTCAGGTAAGTATGCAGGCACGCTTCATTGTAACCGGTTAGTGTCTTGCATCTCTTATAAAGGCTGTCATGATGGTCATACTTCCTATACGAGGGGAAATAATGATGCCACCTGTTATGTATTGGAGTATAATTGCTCTGGACATATGTTTATATGTGCATTATAGCTGCTATATATGGATTTTTAGGTTTGTTTGGGTCCCATTTTCTTTGCATTGCAGACTTGTAGGTCAGGTACTAGTCTTGAAAAAAAAAATCCCTGCAGCACATTCTTAACACACTGGATTATTTTTGCAGTTTTCTTTGACAAGTGCTTGAAAGGTTTACAGGTACAGCAAAGTCACTGTTATCCAGAACACAGGTAAGTGGGTGTCTCAATTAACCAGCATTCCTGAGGGGGGATAATAGGGACAGAATGTTTGGGGGGTTTGTAGGGCATAAACTATTTACAGATCCTCCAGGCACCATCTCCTACACGTCCTACAGCTCCCGTCGGCTTTCCGGCGTCCATGCATGGCTCCTGGCGTGCCGCCTAACCCAATGCGGGTCAGGTGATGCATCGGGAGCCGTACACAGAGGGCGTCAAAAAGCTGTTGGGTGCTGCAGGAAGTGTAGAAGACAGTGCTCAGATCAGTAAGCAGTTTCTACTGGGGAGGGGGAGTGGTATAAGGGGGGTGTTTAGTACTATTTTTTTTCTGGCTGCAACCGGCAAGCACACTTATCCGGCATCAGGCAATCCCCATCCGTGCTGGATATTGGGGACTTTGCTTCTGTATTCGGTAACCTATAAGTCAGCTGTGGAATCATTGGCTCCTCTTAGTGTACCGGTTACCTGCTGTGCTGCTCGCAGGAGAAGGTTGCCTCTAAGCTACCAGAACAAATGTATGTCTGGAAGTGACTTGTTAGAATGGCTGTGGTATGCAGCATTTGAACTCCATATTATATTCCTTCTGATGTTGAATGCTAATGTTTAAATTCTCTAAAATGAATTTCTCCCCCTTTTTTTCTCAGTCTCCTTTGCAGGCACAAGTTCAGCAAGTTGGCATAGGTACAACGGCCCCCATGGGAACCGGCCCCACTGCTGATCCAGAAAAACGCAAGCTTATCCAGCAGCAGCTTGTGCTACTGTTACACGCTCACAAGTGTCAGCGGCGAGAGCAAGCCAATGGCGAGATGCGGGATTGTGCACTTCCCCACTGTCGTACTATGAAGAACGTACTAAATCACATGACACACTGCCAGGCCGGAAAAGCCTGCCAAGGTACGGTGCTGGCGGGATGTGCCAACCCAGTAAAACTGTTGTTGGCAAACCAGTTCACAGTGCGCATATTACATATGTGTACAGCACACTATTGTAGAGAGCTGCACACTGTTTTAACACAGTGTGCCGACAGCACCATTACTTGCCTATGGGGGGCTCTGCTACCCTAGTATTGGGTCTGTTGTACTGCACGAGCCGTTGAAAATAGTTTCATTCAGTTTAATTTAGAATGCGCTATGTTCCCTCCTGGGGAGCATCTGCATTGACCTGGCAGTTCAAAGATTCCGTCTGTGGAGCACACTGCAGATGAGATGTAGTCCATTGATGTGAGGGTGGGGCAGGGGGCCTAGAGGAGGAGCAGCCTGTCTTATGGGGAAGGTTCATTGTACAATAAATGTATCCTGGCTGCTATGCGCACTTTAAAGAGACTCTGAAGCGAGAATAAATCTCGCTTCAGAGCTCATACTTACCAGGGGCATGTGTGCCCCTGCTAAACTGCCGCTATCGCGCCGCTAAACGGGGGTCCCTTCACCCCCAAACCCACCCCTCCAAGACTTGGTCATAGTCTTGGTCGTAAATCTTGTCTTCCTAGAGGCAGGGCTAACTGCTGCAGCCCTGCCTCCAGTCGCGTCTATCAGACGCGCATCGCCGCCTCTCCCCCGCCCCTCTCAGTGAAGGAAGACTGAGGGGCGGGGGAGAGGCGGAGATACGCGTCTGACAGACGCGTGTGGGGCAGGGCTGAGGCGGTTAGCCCTGCCCCAATGCGGAAGTGCTCCCCCGCTTTACGGGGAGGATTTGGGGGTGAAGGGACCCCTTTTAAGCCGCGGGATAGTGGCGGTTTAGCAGGGGCACACATGCCCCTGCTATCTATGAGGTCTGAAGCGAGATTTATTCTCGCTTCAGACTCTTTAAAGCAAGCCTATGAGCTTTGCAAACCAAAAAGATTGGATACTTAACCTCTGGAGAGGGAAGCCTATGGATACTCTAGAGCAGTGATAGCTAATTTTGGCACTCCAGCTGTGACAAAACTACAAATCCCATCATGCCTCTGACTCCTTGAGTTATGCTTAGAGCTGCAGAGTATTGCAATACCTCATGGGACTTGTAGTTCCACCGCAGCTGGAGTGCCAAGGTTAGCCATCACTGCTCTAGAGGCTTCCCCATTCTGCTCCGTCAGGTCCTTCTAGTGCTGAGATCCCTGAACTTTACAGGCATGCGGCCGCACTTGCCTGTGCAGTAGCATGGACCCACTTGGACTTTGGCAGGGAAAGCCAAGCTTGATTGGGTCCATTGTACTGCGCATGCAAAGCTGTTGACAAGGGCTTGCCGAAGGTCTTTCATGGGGTGCATCACTGGAAGGGCCCAGTATAGGTGGATGGGAGAAGCCTCTCGTTTTATCCAGAGGCTTCCCCTAAATTCAGATGAGTAGACAAGACAAATAACATTTATATCGCGCTTTTCTCCTGGCGGACTCAAAGCGCCAGAACAGCAGCCACTAGGGCGCGCTCTATAGGCAGTAGCAGTGTTAGGGAGACTTGCCAAAGGTCTCCTACTGAATAGGTGCTGGCTTACTGAACAGGCAGAGCCGAGATTCGAACCCTGGTCTCCCATGTCAGAGGCAGAGCCCTTAACCATTACACCATCCAGCCACCCCTTTGGGGCACACTTTTATCCCTACAGGTACACTTGAATATTTGTGTTGTCAGCATGCAGCTTAAAATCCATTTATACAGCCAGTAAAGTGGTACATATGTTTGTTTTTCATGTAATGTGTTCTTCATCCCACAGTTGCCCACTGCGCTTCCTCAAGGCAGATAATCTCTCACTGGAAGAACTGCACGCGGCATGACTGTCCTGTGTGTCTACCTTTAAAGAATGCCAGTGACAAGCGAAATCAGCGTAAGTGTCTTTTCTTTAGCCCTTCCGTTCTTGCCTGCGTTCAGCCTTATCTAATGGTGGTGGTGGGGGGGGGGGGGGGGCTAAAGGAAAACTCTGGCATCTCTAGTTGTCACCTGTTTCCTATGTAATGAGCCCTGATTATAATACCTGGCAGGTACTGGGGTTATAAATAACACTAGATCTGGGTGTGAACAGACTTAATCCATCTTGCTCAGGTCGTATTAGTATGATTTCCCTTCTATTGGGATATAGCCTTATGGTATTTACTGCCCTAACCCAGTTGTTGCATACAGGAGTTGTTAGTCTAATTTACTGCTTGGCAAGTAGTTTGTGTGCCAGATGCAGTAACTCGGCAAGGAACATTTTACTGTGTTAATCCGAAATCCCAAAAGATATTTAACAAGCAGGATTCGGGGTTTGTTTATAATATAGGGCACCCCATATAGTCATGGGAGAATCTGGTAATCTAGAGGCAACACCCTCTGCACTGTTGAGAAAGTCATATGGACAGCTTGCCCAGGTTCCCCAGTGCATTCAGCGCAGATGTCAGAATTTGGCTATAGCCAATAGGACCTCTTCCCAGTAGAGCCTGTATCACATTCTTAGGTACTCATCTTCCACCTTTTCCTTTTTCATTATTATTATTAAAGTATAACTGTAAGAATAAAAAAAAGGCACTTTGGGGGGTTTTCTTACTGGGGGTGGGGGGAGCCTCTGGATCCTCTGGATCCTAATGAGGCTTCTCCAGTCCTCTTCACCCCCCTGGATCCAGCACTGGCAGCCCTTGAAAATACAGCTGACAAGCTTGTCGTTATTTACCTTCCCGGCTCCAGCGCAGGTGCGGTAGCAGCTTTTAATGGGCTGTGGCGAAAATAGCCGAGCACGATTGGCTCCGCTCTATTGTGCAGGCGCACGTTGACTGCGCAGTAGAGCAGACCTGATTGGGCTCTGCTATTTCTGCTTAAGCCCATCGGAAAGCCGCTACTGCACATGCGCTGAAGCCGGCATGGTAAATATTTACATTGCTGTTTGGGAGTACTGGTGCTGGATCCCGGAGGGGGAAGAGGTCAGGAGAAGCCTCGGTATGATCCAGAAGCTTCCTCCTCCCTAGGTAAGTACCCCCAGGGCCGTTTTTGTTTTTATTTTACAGATTCTCTTTAAAATAAATCTAAAGGTGGCCACACACAATACAATAAAATGATCCGATTTTACGTCCATTCGATAAATCTAATCGAAAGCTGCTTTTTTTTTTTTTTTTTTTCATTCGACTGAAAAATAGGATCGCATTTCCCGTTTTTTTTTCCCATTTTAATCGATCCGTAATGCTGGAAATTTTTCTTTAATTTTTCTAAAGATTGTATGGTGTGTGTTTGTCAATTTATGAATACACACCCTAGCCATTTTCTCAGTTTCCAATCATTTTTATCATAATTGGGGAATAATTGAACATGTGTGTGGCACATTGGTCAGATTTTTGAAATGTTACAATCAGTCAGAAAAATTGTTTGCATTTCTTGAATTGAATAGATATTTAAAAGATTGTATGGTGTGTGGCCACCTTAAAGGGGCCCATACACCTAATTATTTTCCCGCCAATATACAGCAGATTCGATCACTGATCGAATCTGCTGTGAAATCGTTGCCCAAACGCTGACAGAATGATAGATTTCTGTCCGAAATCAATCATTCCCGTCGGTCCGTGCGGGAGATTTTGCTCAATCGCCGGCGGGTCGGGAGTGCGTCGATAGCGGCGTTCGAATGTCCGACCGACGCTAGCGGCAATACATTACCTGATTCGGCCGGCGCGAGTCCCCGCTGTCACCGCTGCTCCTTCTCCACTGGGTTCTGGGTTCCGGCCGGCTTCACTCACTTACTGTCCCGACAGGAAGTTTAAACAGTAGAGCGCCCTCTACTGTTTAAACTTCCCCGGCAGGAAGTTCAGTGAAGCTGGAGAGCCCTGGAGCCGAGCGTGGAGAAGACAGCAGAGACCGGGGGACACACGCCGGCCGGATCAGGTAATGTATGCAGGGGGGGGCAGCGGCAGCTCCACAGATTGTGATCGGTTTCATGCTGAAATCTGTTTGCAGTTTAGGCAGCCATACGATCCCTCTCTGGTCAGATTCGATCAGAGAGGGTTCTATCTGTTGGTCGATCTGATGGCAAATCGACCAGTGTATGGCTACCTTCATTTTTGAAGGAAACAAATCTGAGACCTATTTTTTCAATTGGATAAATTAGTTTGATTATTCCGTTGGATCGAGTATAAAGATTTTTCCAGCATGTCCGATCAGATTTTTGTCGAAAAAACAGGATAATCATTCGAATTTCTTGATCGAAAAAAAAGTTAAACTTTCATTCTATTTGATCATTTAGATCGAATAAGCGGGAAAATCGTTTTTATTGTATAGTGTATGGGCACCATAACATAGACCTAACTTGTGAAGGTAATCAACATACACACATCAGGATTAGGTGTTTTAAGCCCTGCAGCAAAAGAAGAGGTGCCCTCAGCCAATCAAAAAGTACCTTTGTGTGGTTGCTGTTCAAAAAAGGCGCATTTAACACTATATATGAGATAGATTAATGCAGTAGAAAAAGAAGGGCCATAAATGTAGAGGACCTCGGTGCTGAGAACATTTTTGAGTTAACGGGAAAGCAGAAAGAGAGCAGGAAAACTTGGGTGAGGGCTCGGGGGGGCCCCCAGAGCTAGAGTGTGCCATTTCAGTATCCTCTGTAATTAAAGTATTTTAGAACCAGGTACTCGAGGCCTCTTAATGTGTGAGTGAGAAGGCCTTGCTCTTATTCATTAATTAGATATGAATGGGGCCCTGCCATTCTGGAACTGCGGGCCTTTGTCTTCCAAGAGCGCTCCAAGTTTCTCCAAGAACATTATATTATGTCATCTGGAGTGGAAGCTGTCAAAATTAATTGTTGTTCCTCCACACCCGAATGATAGTCTGGTAGTAATTTAATCTGAAGTTGAACCACCTTCTGCCTTCATGCAGAGTAGGGCCTCACTTGTGGTTTTTATTTGATTTTATTATTTTTTGCAAAGGGTATAAATTATCCTTTTCTGATCCAACATTTTAGCTATAATCTATCAGGTGTTGGGTACCAATGCATCACAGCTTTGTAAGGTACTTCCTACAGCATTGATGTCTGTCAGGGATGGGGCCCACTTAGATTTCCAAAACAGCTTTGCAAATGTATTTAAATGTTGGGGAACCCACTAGTGCGATTGTGACTAGGATTAATCGCAATCGCAGGACATACAGCATTTTGCACGCAATGCTGTGTATAGAAGCGCTGCAAAATCACTTTGAAAAGCGATGCAGCGATTTGGGGGCCGAGCATTTCAAATTTTAAATAGTTAAATATACTTAATGTCCCGATGTCTGGCTTCTGCCCATAGCCCCACCCACTTGTAGAAGAGGGCACAGGCGCTTCTCTGATTGGTCCAAGAGAAGCACCTATGACCTCTTCCATTAGGGGATAACGCTACAGACGGAAGCTGAACAGCGAGACACCTGGTAAGTATACTAAAGTTTATTAAAAAAAAAAAAAAAAAAAAAAAAAAAGCTGATCGGAAGGGCTGTACAGTTTACTGTACAACGCTTTCAATTTGGAGCCAACCGCTATTGCAGTCTGACTAGGAATTGCTGCACACAGTGCTTATGCGATTTAAATCGTTGCAGTGATTCCTACTGGGGTTCCAGCCCTTAATGTCAGCTGGTCAGATGATTAGTGTAAATGTTGAAAATGATAAACGGGCTACTCCTCTGTTTAGCTAAATACTTTTGGGGCCAGGTCACATGGGCATTGTGTCGCCTGCGCAGTACAACAGACCTGACGGAGATTGGCTATTTTCGCCTATCTCCATGCGGAGAGCCGCAGCAGCGTCTTCACTGGAGCCAGGAGAGGTAAATAAATCGGCGCTTGTCGAGGGAGGATTCCGGGATTCTTCGGGGGAGCCAGCGCTGGACTGCCTGCAGCTACAGGGGAGGGGGAAGCCTCATTCGGACCCTGAGACTTCCCCCTCCCGAGGTAAGTACCCCCCAGGGGAACTTTTGTTACAGGGTCTGTAAGTGCTGTCCACTCAAATGAGTGGACAGTGCTGGTAATGTTGTTTACCATCATCTGAGCAAATGTCTATTAAAAAAAAAAAAATACAATTTTGAATGCAAGTATATTGCATTATTGATCAGATTCCAATTTTAAGAATTTTTAATCACATAAACAGACTTTGATTTTGCCTAGCTGTGATTGTTTTATTAAATCAATAATTATTTTTTGAACAATTGCATCTTAATGTTGGGTATTCAGCATCAATCTATTGAAACTGGTCAGTTTTAACCCATTGTACTTAAATGTATGGACTTTTAACAGCTCTCCTGGCATCCCCATCAGCTGGAGTTCAGAACCCCATTGGGACTGTAGGCGGCACCCAACAGTCGGCTCCAACATTAAGCAGCCCCAACCCTATTGATCCTAGCTCTATGCAGAGGGCGTACGCTGCACTCGGACTTCCATATGGTAACCAGTCTCAGGGCCCCGGACAGCAGCCGGCACAGACCCAGGTTCATCAGCAGATGCGAGGCATCAATTCCCTCAGTGAGTAGCTCTGTGGCATTATTGGAATTTTGGGGTTTAACGTTGGACCGGATTTTAATTGAAACTGCCTCTTTCTGGGCTAAGGAATAACGGTTTATCAAATTTTTTTTTAGGTGGTAATCAAATGAATCTGTCAGCTGGTGGAATGACTGCCGAACAGTCCAGCCTTATTAGTGACGCTGCTCTTCCTTCTGCTCTAGCAAACACAAAGTAAGTGTCGTGGTCCTGCTTAAGGTCTTGTATGGAAAAGAAAGTGCTTGACCGAGTGAAATTAAAAATATGGGGAATGGGTTAAAGGGAAACTTGCATAGCACTCACCTTTCTATCAGTCATCAGTATTCCCTCTCCTGATCTTGTACTGGTTCATGGTCATGTGTTGTGCAGCTGGTGGCTCGGTCTTTATTGGAAGGAGACCTCAGCGCTGATGTTTGTCGATGGCCCAAGACAGTTTATTTGGAGATCCTTTTGCTTCCTTAAACACAAAATGGTTTAAACAAAGTCCTTAGTAGAGGATATTGTACTCTTTATACCATATTTTTCGGCATATAAGACGCACCCCCCCCCCCCCCCAATTGGGGAAAAGTCCCTATGTCTTTTATATGCCAAACACAGGGAGTCCCTGCCTTTACGAATGTCCACCTATAAGAGCTTTAGCGAAGTCAGGGCGCTCCCTATATTGTCCCGCGTTAGTCCTCCTCCTACCCGGTGTATAACTTTCAGAAGCCGCAGCATGGCTAACCTAATCCATGGCTCCATTGGCGATCACAATCGCTCCTCTTTCTCACGGCGCCCCTAGTGTCGTCTTCTGCTGATCGTTTCATCAACAGAAGCCAGTACTAGGGGATCAGTAAATGAAAGGAGAGGAGAGGTCTGTGATCGCCTCTGGAGCCGATGGATGAGGTGAGCTGCTGCTATTGAAAGATATATGTATGTGTGTGTGTGTTTCTTATAGTCCGGAACATCTATGCCGAAAAATACAGCACTTACACATTCATGTGAATTTAGAAAGGCAAGTGATATTGTTAGAAGTGCATTTGAGGATGGGCTGCCTGGCCATTTGCTGTGTTTTCTGAAAGGATACACAGCATATCCAGCCACACGCCCTTCCTCATGCTGTTCACTGTAGGAATGGCTATGCTTTCCAATCACCTTCCAGTTGTTCGCCTCTGCTGTTTGTTGAAGGGGTGGGGTGCAAGGTATCACATGACCATAGCGGTTTAGGACAGAAAGATATAGATAATTGAGTAATAGTTTATTAAGGCAGTGATCTCTTCATGGAAATTCATGTTAAAGGGACACTGTAGGGGGGTCGGGGGAAAATGAGTTGAACTTACCTGGGGCTTCTAACGGGCCCCCGCAGACATCCTGTGCCCGCGCAGCCACTCACTGATGCTCCAGCCCCGCCTCTGGTTCACTTCTGGAATTTCAGACTAAAGTCTGAAAAACCACTGCGCCTGCGTTGCCATGTCCTCAATCTTGCTGATGTCACCAGGAGTGTACTGCGCAGACACAGACCATACTGGACCTGCGCCGTATGCTCCTGGTGACATCAGCGGGATCGAGGACATGGCAACGCAGGTGCAGTGGTTTTCAGACAGTCTGAAATTCCAAAAGTGAACCGGTGGCGGGGCCGGAGAATCAGTGAGTGGCTGCACGGGCACATGACGTCTGTGGGGGACCATTAGAAGCCCAGGGTAAGTTCAACCCATTTCCCCCCCCCCCCCCCCCCCCTACAGTGTCCCTTTAAATGTGGCTTTATAGGTTATGTGCTCAGTCAGCTAAGACAAAAGTTTTTGGTGGCGCTTTTTTTGGTGGCAACCTTGATGGTGGGGAGGTGACTCTTGCTGTTGGCCATGTTTTCAGATTATTGCTGTTGTATTGCTTCAGTTCCTCTACTTTGTGTTATGTACTTTGTAGACTGCATGCTGCTTAGTAAAGCCAAATGTGCATATCTGTTGGAGCATTGCTGGGCAGGTGCTAAGGGCCCCTTTCCACTGTATCCGAATACGCCAGCCGAATGGGGTCCGACAATATGCCGTCTGAATTGCTTGCTGGTGCCAGTCTGGATGGCATACTTTAGTTTTCCGGCACACTCATCCAAATCTCTATAGCCATGCCGATTCCGCTTCGCAGCCGGACGGGTGCTGCATTTGATTCAGAAACGGATGTGGTTCCCAGTGGAAATAGGCTCTTAGGGTTCTTTCACATCTAGAACGCGTGCAGGAGCAGTTCTCCTGCACGCGTTATAAGGCCTGCGGCGTGTCATCGGGATGTTGCGGTGCAACGCAATCAGCGGCGGTAGCTATTTATTCACCCGACGGGAAACGCCAGCTCCAGACTATTAAAAGCTCTTGTGTGCGTCGAACCGCAGCGCACCAAAACGCAGCATCTGTGAAAGGTAAAATAAGTCTATGAACTTTCATTTTACCTTGGTTAACGCAAAGTTTTGAAAACTGGCTCAGATGTGAAAGAGCCCTGAGACAGTGGTTCTTGTGGGGCCTTAACCTAAGCATAACTGATCAGCTCCCTCCTAATCCGAAACTAGTCAGATAGTGATAGATTCCTATACCACACGACATACTTTGTCTACATCAGATGAAATCTATGGAAACTGCAAGGGTTTGATCTATGCCGTGCCTGGCTGTCCTGCTCTCAACATGTCTGATCACACTTTAGATCGATAAACTTTCTGAAATTGATCAAACGTGAATCATTCAGACACCTTGGGCACAATAGATTTGTGGCAGATTTGATCAAAGCGGTTGAATCAGCTGAATAATTTGATGCCTAGCTTAATTCTCCTAATTTCTATGTCCAGCTTTAGGTGTATAATGAGTTTTATGTGGGGGGGTGCGTTCACTTCAGTAGGGAGTAACCATGTTTGCGGTTACTGCTTCTGAAATAATGGCTATAGCTGATGCTTAGCTGTCTTTCCCTATTCCAGTTCTTTACTAAGTGATGGCAACAATCCCAGCAGTGTGGGCAACCTGGGCACAATGCCTACTGCTGCACCTCCTTCCACTACAGGTGTGAGAAAAGCATGGCACGAACACGTGACGCAGGATCTCCGAAACCATCTGGTCCATAAACTGTAAGTCACTGGCAGAGGAAAAGAGATGCTTGTCTTAAAGGCAACCAGCGCATAAGGTCGGTCCTTAACAGTGTAAGCCATTGGAAATGCAGGGCTTAGGGGGAGCATGATTACTTGCCTACAGGGTGCTGCGCCTCTGGTCCACCTGTCCATTTAGGGTTTGCCATCTTCTGCTCAGACTTACTGTAGCGATTGCAGTTTGTATGTTCCCTGTAGTGTTGTACACATGCACCACAATGCATGTTAGGAGATGTAGTCAGTGACTGCGATTTCAATGAATTCCCAAATCTTTCAATCCTCTGTGCCTTTATGCTCCAGTTTGTGAACATAGAAAAAATAAACAAACATAGCGTGATTCTGTAAATAACATATAATTCCACCACGTGTAATGAAACAGGTATCACAGCTCCTCATCCTCTGTAATGGCTGCCAGCCCACAGACAGCATGTGCGTTTTACTCTCCAGTGATTTTAAAACTTTCACCTTCCACCACACTGTGCTGCATGAATATCACCAAGATCTCCAGCCTCTCACCTTTTACAAATGCTGCCAAACTATAGGTCAGCTATAGCGCTTAATGAGTTCCACTCGTTGTTTTCCTCACCAGTTTATATCTCCTTCACAACAACGATCCATCAAGCTTACAACCTCCGCCCAACGCGTTTCGTATCTAATACTCATCAGGGGTTATTTGATACGAAACGCGTTGGGCGGAGCTTAAGGACGTGGACTACAGCTCGTCTTGGATACTATATGCGCATAATTTTATGGGAACATGTGAGTGCAATTCCTTTTAATGTTTTAAATTAAAGCAACAGTTTTACGCTATGGAGACTCCGTTTTAGTCAGTAGGTTGTAAGCTTGATGGATCGTTGCTGTGAAGGAGATATAAACTGGTGAGGAAAACAACGAGTGGAACTCATTAAGCGCTATAGCTGACCTATAGTTTGGCAGCATTTGTAAAAGGTGAGAGGCTGGAGATCTTGGTGATATTCATGCAGCAAAGTGTGGTGGAAGGTAAAAGTTCTAAGATCACTGGAGAGTAAAACGCACATGCTGTCTGTGGGCTGGCAGCCATTACAGAGAATGAGGAGCTGTGATACCTGTTTGTGATGGGACCACGTGAGAATTTCATTACACGTGGTGGAATTATGTTATTTACAGAATCACGCTATGTTTGTTTTTATTTTTTCTATGTTTACAAACTGGAGCATAAAGGCACAGAGGATTGAAAGATTTGGGAATCCATTGAGAGCGCAGTGTCCGTGGAAATCTAAGACTGGTACACTTATGTTTGGTGGAAAAGGACTGCGATCCAATATAGATGATTATTTGTTTTTTTCACAGGTGGACTTTATAATTTAATTTCTTCAATTTATAGGTGGACATTTATTGGAGGTGTATAGACACCTTGTGGGGTGGCATACAGACACAGTATAGGCTCCTTTTTTGTGTTCACAGGGCGGGAAGATTGCACTATTGAGCGCACTTTATTGATAAGAGTATAGTGACTGCGATTACAGCTCTGTATTAGCAGTCAGACTAAATCTCCCAGCATGCATCGTGGCATGCACTCACACAACACTGCCGGGAACATAAAAACTGCAGTCACTGTGGCAAAATGTGAAGAGGAGGCCCACCCCAAGCGGATGTGTGGGGGAGACAGAGGAGCAGCAAATGTTGCTCCCTCTAACAATGTCCAACAACACATGCAGTTAAGAATCTCCTTTATGTTGAGGTACATTTAAAAATGTTTTTTGCTGTGGTGCTCTGTTTCCTTAAAGAGACTCTCTAACGAAAAAAAGTTCTCCTGGGGGGTTCTCGCCTCTGTACGGGGAAGCCTCTGGGGGGGGGGGGGGGCGCTGTTGAGGCTCTCCGCTCGGAAATAGGTGGAAATACTTGAAGAAGACTTGCGCCTGCGTAGTAGAGCAGACCGACAGAGATCGGCTATTTCCGCCTATCTCCCGAGTGGAGAGCAGATACTGCGCTGGAGCTGGGAAGGCAAATATTTACATCCCCGCCGTTCGGGGGGGCTTTGTCTCTGCCCGCGTGGAACACAGGACGACGGGAGAAGCCTCGATAGGATCTGGAGGCTTCCCCCACCCGAGATGAGTACTCCCCAGGGGAACTTTTTTTTGGTTACAGATTTTCTTTAAGTAGGTGAAGTGAATTGTGCTGTTTGCCATCCTGACTGTCGGTCATTGTGTCTGTCTGCAGCGTTCAAGCAATCTTCCCCACTCCTGACCCAGCAGCCCTGAAAGATCGGAGGATGGAAAACCTAGTGGCTTACGCCCGGAAGGTCGAGGGCGACATGTACGAGTCCGCCAACAGCCGGGTATGTATTTGTGTTGGTACCCTGACAGGCAGTGTAAAGTCTATTAGTTGATTCTTAGCTGACGGAAGGCACTTCACCATTATTTATTTTTCCAGCAAATGTTATTTTCCGAGAAATGTTTTATATAGTCTGTGCAGTTAAATATGAGGAATGTTGAAGTACAGCTCCACCCAAGAAAGAGCATCATTGTTTCATGCGCCCTCTAGTGGTCTTCCCATAGAATTAACTGATCACTGATTTAGGAGCAATTCCATGATGTATTAAATATTGCTCTTGCTATGTCTCTTAGTGAATTTCATTTTCATGTACCTCTTCCCCCTCTCTGCTGTGAAAGAATGAATAAAACCATATTTTCTTAAACTGTCTTGATGAGACCCTTACCTTGGATGATGAAGAGTAAAATTTAGTTTTTTGCAGACAGGACCGGTTGTATTTAACCTATACCTGAACTGAGAGGGATATGGGAGCTGCCATATTTGTTTGTAAACAATACCAGTTTTCTGGCAGTCCTGTTTATCCGCTGCCTAGAATACTTTAGGCCGTACACCCTGAACAAGCATGCAGATCAGATGTTTGTGACTGAAGTCCGACTTAATCTAGTTATAAGTTAACTATAAACAGCCTGGCTGGTCTATCCATGGTTTTGTAAATTGCCAGGAGTCTAAGCAAGCGTCTTGTTTCTCCAGTTGTGTTGAATGGTTAGGCAATTTCTTTTGTCATCTTTTATCCAGGATGAGTACTACCATTTACTGGCCGAAAAAATCTATAAAATCCAAAAGGAGCTAGAGGAAAAGAGAAGGTCACGGTTACAGAAGCAAGGAATCATGACAAATCCAGCCTTACAGACGCCGCCTGGGGCACAGGCACCTGCTCTTCCACAGGCTACAGCTGCAGCAATGGGCCAAGCACAGGCAGTCCGGCCAGCCAGTAAGTAGAATGGACAGTATATACCGAGTGTAAAGACCCTCTCTTCTACTGGAGTATAAACTTGACACTCTGTACTTTTCCTCTTTAGATGGCCCCCTCCAGATGTCTTCAGTGTCCATGAATAGAATGCCAATGGCTTCAGGTATTAATGTTCACTTTTCGTAAGATGGCACCTATTTTGTGCTTTGTTTTGAAAAAAGAATGTATGATGATGTTTTGAACTTCTCAGCACTATCCTGCTATCATGGTTGTTTTTACAGCCAGATACAAGTGTATTTGCTTCTGTTTACTTTCCAGAAGAGCCTGGCTCTATTCAGCTGCCTCTTTTGCCCACGTAAAGCACTGTTTTTGTTAACCCTTGCAATAAAAAGTGAAAAAAGCAAATAGAATTGATACTTTATGTACCCATATTTATCTTGTCACGTCAGTTCAGCTATGCTCTAAACCAGTGTTCCCCAATCCTGTCCTCAAGGCCCAACAGTGCATGTTTTGTGGAAATCCACAGTTAATCAGCTCTGCTGAGACACTAATTATCTCACCTGTGCATGTTTGTGGTTTTCTGAAAACAATGTACTGTTGGTGGGCCTTGAGAACAGGGTTGGGGAACTCTGCACTAAGGCCTCTTTTCCACAGACTGTTGATATGCAGTATAATGCCTCTCAAACTCTCACAACTGTTCACTGCTGCCTGGTAACTGCTCGCTGCTGCCTGGTAACTGCTTGCTGAGCGAACAGCTTTGTGGAAAAGAGGCCTAAACAACAAATCCTATCACTATTGTGCTTAAGATTTTTAAAGTCCCGGGATGTTTTTATAAAGTTGCAATCCATGTGGGTGTATGAGCCTGTCATTTATCAAGTGGCCTCTGTTTCACATCCTGTGGCGCTACTGTATATTCTAATGTTTTTGAGAAGCCTGCTGGTATGTTGGATGCTGCATTATCAAGTTATCAGGAAATATTACCATTTTCTGAGAGCTAGTTAGCTTGCTAATGTGGGGGTGTTCTAGTATCTTGGAAGTGTGAGAAATGGGACTCTCTCTCTTTAAAGAGAACCTGTACTGAGTAAAAATATTTAAAATAAACACATGAGGTAACTTCAAATGAACATTTACATAGTTACCTTGCCATCAGTTCCTCTCAGAGGCTCACCATTTTCTTCTGACAATGATCCCTTCCAGTTCTGGCAATATTTTGTCAGATCTGAAATATATCAGTTGCTGTCAGTTATAGCTGAGAGGAAAACGTACCAGATAATGTCTGATTCCCTATGGCTCAAGTGGGCGATGTTACAGTTTAACTGTGTGCTGACCAGAAAGCTGTTATGGGTAATGGCCATTTTCAAAATGGAGGGCAGAAAATCCCCTTGATCACAGTGAACAAACAGGACGCGGGACAGGAGAAAGACACTAAGGAGTAGACTACATGGAAGGTAAGTATGACCTGTATATGCTTATTTTGACTTTTAATTTTCAGTTCAGGTTTTCTTTAAACTTTTCTATATAATGCTAGCAATATAAATCTTATCAATGTCCACAAAACTCAGTAGTATAACAGATGAGGTAAAGATGACTTGAGTCCTGTCACTAATTTTTTTTCTTTTATTACAGCAGGTATGACCCAATTCAACAGCATGCCCATGGGGAATGTACAGATACCTCCTGGGCCAATGGGACCTCGTGCAGCTTCCCCGCTCAACCACCCTACGCAGATGAACAATATGGGCTCTGTGCCAGCTGTGAGTACCAGCTTCTGTACAGCTTATTGGCGTATTACAACTGCTAGGTGACTTTTCTGAACCTTTCCTAGTGTTGGCAGAAGCACAAGAGCCTTGTCCACCTCGCCTCACAATTAGACTGATTAGCA
Organism: Hyperolius riggenbachi; assembly: GCF_040937935.1. Lineage (NCBI taxonomy): Eukaryota > Metazoa > Chordata > Amphibia > Anura > Hyperoliidae > Hyperolius > Hyperolius riggenbachi. The sequence continues at coordinate 84,850,887 of NC_090652.1, forward strand.
TCTGAGCTATCCATAAATGTCTATTTTATATATTTTGTTCTGTATAGTTGAAATTATAAAGGTGGCAATTTTTTGAATGTGTATTTTGGAAATTTGAAGCAATTTTTTTACATGTATAATTTTGAACTTTGAAGCAATTTGACATGCCTGATTTGTATGTTTTCATAGATGGCCATGTCTCCATCCCGCATGTCTCAACCCCAGAGCATGATGGGAACTCATGCTAATAATTTAATGGGTCCAGCACAGACTCAAAATCAGTTCCTGCAGCAGGGGCAGTTCCAGACCAATGCAGGAGGATTAGGAGTGGCACTCGGGCAGACGGCAGCAGCCGCCGTATCACAGGTAAGGAATAGGGCTGAAGGTGAATGAGAGAAGAGTGGAGTTTTAAGTGGGTGAAAGGGAATCTGAAGCGAGGGGAATATGAAAGCTGCCATATTGCTTTCATATTTTGATATTTCTTCTATCTTTTTTGTCTTGGTTGAGTCACATATCCAGAAGAACTGTATATCATTGAATCTAAGTCAACTTCTTTTATAAATCCACAGCAATATTTGACCCTCTTAATGCCTCTAGTATAATTCTACCCAGCAAAGTTAAAAGCGGACCTGAACTCAGAACTTTATCTCTGCTCTAAAAGAATAAGCAACAGCATAAAATTCATGTCTTTGTTACAGCTGATACGAATCCTGCAATAAATCTGCAGTTTGTCTAATTCCTACTTTCATGGAAGCAAACATAGGGCTAATATCCTATGTTTACTAATGAGCTCTCTGCCATGGCAGCCAGCAGACAGTCAAGGGATCAAATTTCACCCTCTGATTAGTCACAAATGAGAGGGGTTTAGACAGGCTAAACTCTCTAAGTACATACAGGGTGCATTTCTCTCTGTTTTCCTTCTGTCCAGTGCAAGAGTTCAGGCCCACTTCAATGCACATGGGAACCTGGAAGGGGTTAATGGATACACTGCATAAAGTATTGCAGCCATTTACCCTTCCTGGTACCCCACATGCAGCCAATAACCCTCTTGGTCTCCCCCCCCCCCCCCCCCCCCTTCCCCATCCTATGTAATCAGGGCAGCCAGTATCTGTCCCACTGCCTGGATTTGTCCCTATCCCTCAGGCCAGGTAATCGTGCAACCAAGATCCACCCTCACCAGGTTATTTGCACCTGAGGAAGGGTAACACCTGAAACTAGTGGTGTAAATCATATGCCACTGACTTGAATACAAATCGCCTAGCAAGAGTGCGGCCTTTGTCTCTTGTGTGGTACACCCTTTATATTACTTTCACATGACGGACCCTGGCCAGTCACGTAGCACTGAGAGTCACATTCAGCAGGTGCTGTATTTGATTGGTCTATCCCAAGCTGCCTAAAATTTTCAGGAGTTAGTATATTGACTGTGCTTGTCTTTCTTAATGCACATTATCTGAATTGCAGTTGTTCTTCCTGTGGTATTTGTGCTTGTCCGCTGGGTGCTTCATTTTTTAGCATAGGTCCAGAAATGTTAGCTTAGCTGAATTCTCTCCAGTATGGCAGTGATGAGGTGAATGTAAGAAAAGTTGCTAATAAGAATATTGGTTCAGTGTGCTCTAAAGGGCTTTGTATCATGTTGGTGCAATGTAAGCACATGACAATAACCTGTGTCTTCTCTTTTCTTTACTAGCAGGGACAGGCGCCTGCTGCTTTGCCAATTAGCAACTCTATGAACATGTTGGGTCCTCAAACGAGCCAGCTTCCAAGGCCAGCAATCTCCCAGTCTCCTCTGCATCAGACGTCTCCTCTGCATCAGACGCCTCCTGCTGTTCCAGCTACACCTGCTGGCATGTCTCCTGTCCAGCATCCAACACCAACTGGCATGACCCCTCCTCAACCAGCAGCTCCTGCTCAGCCTTCCACTCCGCTGCCCCCAGCTGGGCAGACTCCTGCTCCCACGCCTGGCTCCGTCCCCAATGCCATGCAGACGCAGAGCACCCCTACTGTACAAGCAGCTGCCCAGGCTCAGCTCACTCCACAGCCAACTACTCCTGTGCCCAGCCAGTCTGTGCCCACGCCGCAGCCACCTTCAATGCAACCAACTTCTGTGAATGCTGCAGCCCCTGCCACTCCAGTATGTTACAGCTTCATTTTCATTGTGAAATTTTACATTTGGGGGTTATGTTTTACCAATGTGTTGAAACCTCTCTTGTACCACTTAGTTATCGCAGCCTGCTGCAAGTGTGACAACCGGGTGCCCACGCCTGCTTCAGTGGCCAGCACAGACAACCAGTCAGCCCTGATCATCCGATGATTGAGGTTAAGCAGGAAGTCAAGGTGGAAGAGTCCGAGACTTGCAAGACTATGGAAGAGCCAAAACTGAGGTTAGTATTAGCCACAATGCAGATCACTGGGAAGGAGTTTGACTGGTTTAGAGTTTCCAAGTGAAATCTCTAGCTGTTCACCTGGCTTATAATATGCTTTCAACCATTACTACAAGTAGCATTATTTTGCTATTGGAAGCTCTCATGAAGTGACACGCAATGGGAGAAGGCACCCTAATGTAGAATGTAATGGCTAAACTTGGTTAATGAAACAGTCTTAACTCAGGTGGGAGGTTTAAAGATAATTGTATTGGATCACAAGAAAAGACTAGGCCTTTCTGCCCGCTTCCTTGGGTCTACAATGCAGTGTCTTAGGCAAGCAGCTGCATGTATGAACTGGGAGCACCTATTCCAGTCCGTGTAAGCACTCATAAAGTGAGTGTAAAGGTGGCCATACACTCGTTAGATTAGCAGCAGATAGATCATCAGATAGATTTCTGATCTTTCTGATGTGTTTAGGAACATATTTACTAGGAACAGATTTCCAATAGATTTGAAAATTCGATCTGATGACATTTTTTGCCATCAAATTTCCATTCGGTCCAATGCAAAATGATAAGCAATCTCAACAGATTGACCTAGATTTTCAGCATGTCAGAGCGATTGAAATCGGCCGCAAATCGATCGGCTGGTCAATCGATTTGATCGATCGGGCGCTAATCGGCTCAGTGTATGGGCCCCGTAAAGCAGACCTAAACCCAAAACTTACTCTCTGCTGTCAAAGATAAGCAACAGCATAATATCCTTTAAAGAAAACAAAACATGGTTTACAGCTTAACCTTCTGCCGCCCGCGTCACGCCAGTAGGCGTGGCCGCGGCGGCAGCCCCAGGACCGCCTAACGCCAATTGGCGTAAAGTCCTGGGGCTCTGTTTTGCATGAGATCGCGCGCATGGTGCGCGGCATCTCATGCACGGAGGGCGGAGCCTCCGCCCCGCCTGCCGCTCGGAGACTGTTAGACGGCGATCGCGCCGTCTTTTTAGTAGGTGCAGCGCTGCGATGAGCAGCAGCGCTGCACTGGGGACAGCGTGTGACACGGCTGTCCCCATGGGGGACAAGAGAGCGATCGGCTCTCATAGGCAGAAGCCTATGACAGCCGATCGCCGTAATTGGCCGGCTGTGGGGAGGGAGGGAGGGAGGGAGGGAAGGATTTAAAGGAAGAGGGTTTTTTTTTAAAAAAAGTGACACAAATATTTATAAAAAAAATAAATAAACATGGGGGAGCGATCAGACCTCACCAACAGAGAGCTCTGTTGGTGGGGGAGAAAGGGGGGGGGGGGGGGAGTCACTTGTGTGCTGAGTTGTGCGGCCCTGCAGTTTGGCCTTAAAGCTGCAGTGGCCAATTTTGCTAAAATGGCCTGGTCACTAGGGGGGTTTAGCCTGCAGTCCTCAAGTGGTTAAAGAACTGCTGCAAAAATCTGCAGTGTCTTCTTCCTGGTTCCTGGGAGAACAGAAAGTTAACCTCCTGTGTTACGTATTACTACTTGCACACTACTCTGCACAGAACTGACAGCTCAAATTACACTGACTCACTACTGTACTTGCAAATAAGATTAGACTTTAGAATTAGACAGCCTACTCTCCCTAAACAACACATACAGGATGGATTTCTATGTGTTGTCTCTTGTGCAGTAGTTTAGGCCTGCTTTAATTGGACCTTCAGAGGGTGTTTTCCATTCCCTGCTCTAATTCCCACAAATGTTTTGCAAGTTGACACGAAAACACATTGCTACTTCTGTCAGTTATTATGGAATAGCAATTGCATTGCAAAAAATTGCTTGAAACAGAAGTGCTGTGCATTGCAACAGCACTTGTGTTTTTTTTATGCACTCAAATGGGGAAGGGAACTTTATCGACTGTGATGGGAGCAGGTAACTAGGTCACAACAGTTTTGGAATTTTAAACCATTACAATGAGAAGGGCAAAGGAACACAGTGTAGCTTTATGTAGGACTTGGACTGTGCACACTTTTTTTCTCATAATGGGGTTGATGCACTAAACTGCGTTAATATTGGTATGCACATACAGCACACAGCAAAATTACCTGAGACTAAAATGATTAAAGCATTTTCTGTACCTGGGGATTCATTTAGGCTATTGGCTGCCTTGCCATAATCCCTAGGCCGCTCTGATGGTCAGCTGGCTAGCCCAGTCTCTCCTTCCAGTTGCTGCGAGTCCAGCTGTACTGAGACAGCTGGAAGAACAATCAGTGGCCTGGGAGGACGGCGAGGGAGCCAGCGGCCTAAGGCTCCCTGCACACTGCAAATCCGTATTCCGATTCCGATTTTCAATTCCGATTTTCCCTAAATACATTCAACAGAAAAATGGATCAAAAAACGCAGCATGCAGTAAGGATTAAGAATCGGAATCTGATGTAAAAACCGATTACGAATCGGAATCGCATGCAGTGTGCAGGGAGCCTAAAGGAGGCTGAAGGAAGCACCAAGTACGTTTAATCTCAGATACTTTAAAGGGACACTTAAGTCAAACAAAAAAAATGAGTTTTACTCACCTGGGGCTTCCAATAGCCCCCTGCAGCTTTCCGGTACCCTCGCCGTCTCCCTCCGATCCTCCTGGCCCCGCCGGCAGCCACTTCCTGTTTCGGTGACAGGAGCTGACAGGCTGGGGACGCGAGTGATTCTTCGCGTTCCTGGCCACAACAGCGCCATCTATGCTGCTATAGCATATATCATATACCATATAGCAGCATGGAGGGTGCTAATGTGTCTGGGAACGCGAAGAATCACTCACGTCCTCAGCCTGTCAGCTCCTGTCACCGAAACAGGAAGTGGCTGGCGGCGGGGCCAGGAGGATCGGAGGGAGACGGCGAGGGTACCGGACAGCTGCAGGGGGCTATTGGAAGCTCTAGGTGAGTAAAACTCATTTTTTTTTTTGTGTCCCTTTAAGTGCAGCTATAGATTGATAAATCACTTGATAGACTTTTTTTTTTTTTCCCGCCTAACTGTTTTGTTTCTGGTACAGGTGAAAGAGGAGGTTCCTCCACAAGTTAAAAAAGAAGAACCATCTGAGGGCACAGAGCCTAAACAGGAAGCAATGGATACAGATGAGAAGCCGCCAGAGATTAAACCGGAAGTTAAAGAGGAGGAGGAGAACACCAGCAACAGCACTACCCCTCCATCCACTTCACCTTCTCAGCCACGTAAGAAGAGTAAGTCTTCCTCCTCCTCTATTGCAGTGCGTAACGATTTGAATGAACTCTGACCTGATTATTTTCCCCCCTACTTAGTATTCAAGCCCGAGGAGCTGCGCCAGGCTCTGATGCCCACTCTGGAAGCGCTGTACAGACAAGATCCAGAGTCTCTGCCTTTCAGACAGCCTGTTGATCCACAGCTGCTGGGAATCCCAGTGAGTAGATCTATCCTTAATAAAAGAGTAAGTGACTTACGGTACAATGTCCACTTGCATGCCATTGTGATGTGTCTCCGGCTAGCTGTAGGTTCCGCTAGAGATCATCTGATCTTTAGCCTAGGACTGTAATATGCTGATGGCTGTTTTCTCTGTCATAGGATTACTTTGACATTGTGAAAAACCCCATGGACCTGTCGACCATCAAGAGGAAGCTCGACACGGGACAGTACCAAGAGCCTTGGCAGTATGTGGACGACGTGTGGCTGATGTTCAACAACGCCTGGTTATACAACCGCAAGACTTCCAGGGTTTACAAGTACTGCACCAAGCTGGCAGAGGTGTTTGAGCAGGAGATTGATCCTGTCATGCAGTCGCTGGGCTACTGCTGCGGGCGAAAGGTAAGACCCGGATGTCGCCATGTAACGTACTGTCACACTGCCATAAGTAGGGACGTGAACTAACTTCTTTCTCTTGTTGCTGCTGCAGTTTGAGTTCTCACCGCAGACGCTGTGCTGTTACGGCAAGCAGCTGTGTACCATCCCTCGCGATGCAGCATACTACAGCTATCAGAACAGGTGAGTCTGTGTATCACACAAAAACATCACCAGGTTGTGCTCTGCTGCTGGCTTCAAAATATTGACAAGAGTTTTCTGTACAGTACCAAAGGGTACACTGGTACAGATACATATCAGTAATTATGTGCTCTTAATTTTAGTCAGCCTCCCTCCAGCATTTTTTGTACTTAAAGTGCGATTCCGTTGTCTTAAAATAATGCCTTGCTTAACCTCCTTGGCGGTAACCCCGTGTGTGATACGGGGTAAGCCGCCGGAGGGTGCTGCTCAGGCCCTGCTGGGCCGATTTACATAAATTTTTTTTTTCAAACACGCAGCTAGCACTTTGCTAGCTGCGTGTTTGGTCTGATCGCCACCGCCGATGCGCCGCTACCCGCCGCGATACAGGCCGCGCTAGGCTAGCTACATGCTACGAAAAAAAAAAAGTTGAAAAAAACCCTCGCACATAGCATACCGCCAGGGAGGTTAAAAATAAGGTGACATTTACACCTGTTTTTAAGATATCTGCATGTCACTTGTCATTTATGTAATTTTTTTTTTTCTCAGAAGAGATGTTTTTTCATCTTGTTTACAACATAGCTTTTCAGCATCCAGTACGTGGGTGTCAAACTCAATCACGAAAGAGACCAAAACTCACAACAGTCATAGATGCGGGCCAAATTAAGATTAAATAGTCTCAAACTAAGTGCGTAACTACAGCAACCATGAGGGGCCTGCTCCTTTCCATTCTGCAGAGTAGCACAGTGGAACAGTTTAATATTTCCCTGCTCCGGTGCTGCGTATGGTCTCCTCTGATCTTCCTGACTGCCACACGCTGTATACGGCATACCTCTGGTTCTGAATGTATTTCATGTGATCAGAAGCTGGAGGTATGGAAGCTTAGCGCAAGACTGCCAGTATCTAATTTCAACTTGGACGGCAGCGTGGGAGCGATCCGTGTGGATGGGGCTGGAGGAAGCTCCAGGTATGTATACATCTTGTATAATTATTCAGGTCTGAGTGGAACAATGTGAATGCCTATGTGAGTTTTTCTTTGACCTCAGCGTTTGTTTTATTTGATTGGTGGCACTCTCCATGCTAGAGAAAGTTTGCTAACTGATAAGGACTGTGGAGTCGAAGCAATTTTTAGGTACTTTGAGTTGCAGTCTTATACATTTAAACTGTAATTTTAAAAAAGATAAAATATTATTTCAGATAGAATGAATTTGTCTATATATACAGTAGTAACATTGCTTACTCCACAAAAACGAAATAAACTAATCAAAAAACGTTACTTGCACTGCTGCAATAAAGCAGTCACAGAATGTTCAAAATTAGATGCACTTTTTTGATTTACATATAAAATAAATGCACATTTGAGATTGGTGTCCACAAATTACTGTATTTTTCGAACTAGAAGACGCACCTAGGTTTAGATGGCAAAAATGGGGGGGGGGGGGGGGAGATTAACACTAACCCTGGTGTGTTTATGGTGCAGGGGCATCTTATGGATAATTCGTAAATCTGGTTCAGAAGAAGCTTGAAGAATTTCCTCGTTTCCCTACAGAGTAACTGCACTTCACTTTCAAGGGACCCAGAGATGAAGCACCCTTGTGTATTTTACCATATATATCAGTAAGAACATTAGAGAAAACACTTACCATGCTCTCTGTTTCATCCTCACTGCTAAAAGTGTCTGTTATCAGCTGTGATAAGAATCCCGGACTGAGCATTCAGTCTGGCTTTGCAGGGAATAATTATAGCTGAGTCATTATAGCAGAGCCACAAGTGGCAGGCTTGGGCTTGAAAAGACACCAGAGAAGATAGACTCAGATATAATCTTTCTGTAGCAAAACTAGACTGAGTGCTCAGTGGGGGATTCTTATCAGAGGTGATAACAGTCAGATTCAACAGAGAACAATGAAACAAAGAGCAGATTAGATGTTTACTGTCCTGTTCCCACTGATTTATAAGGTAAAATACAAGAGGGTGCTTCATCTCTGGTTCTCTTTAAAGGTGGCCACTAATGATCCCATCTTGTTTATCAAATTTTATGAAATATATGTAGTATAAGGGTAAATTGAGTGAATACATTGAATTGATAATTTAGGCATTTCCTTATATTACATAGAAATGGTAAGAATTGATCTTTAGTGGCCACCATTAGAAGTACCCTCAGTTAGATTGCCTAGGGTCTGAATGATCATATTTCCTGTCTGCAGCCTCTACATGTACTCTTACCCTGGGCTTGTTTTGATTTGTGTTTTAACAGCTATATCCTAAAGTTTAGTTAAAGGGAACCTGAAGTGAGAGGGATATGGAGGCTGCCATATGCATTCCATGTTAAGCAATACCAGTTGCCTGGCTGTCCTGCTGATTCTCTGCCTCTAATACTTTTAGCACATAGACCCTGAATAAAGATGTGGATTGTTTCTGACAAATTTCCACTGAGATCAGCCACATGCTTATTTCAGGTGTGTGATTCAGACAGTACTGATGCCAGAATGATTAGCAGGACTGCTGGGCAACTGGTATTTTTGAAGAAAATCTGTAATATAAAGGAAAACCCTCCCTTGAGATGAGAAGCCTCTGGGTCGTAATGAGGCTCTGCCGCCCCCCCTCTCCCCCTCCCCCCCCCCCCCCCCCCCCCATTCTTAACCCTCTTGGATCCAGTTCTAGCAGCCCCCAGACACTGGCGAGGTAAATATTTACATACAATGATCCATCACAGTAGCGGCTTTCTGCTTGGGCTAAGGCGGAAATGGCTGAGCCCGATCGGGTCTGCTCTGCTGCACAGGCAACGCACACTATTTCCTGCCTCAGTCCGATCAGAAAGCTGCTACTTCACCAGTGCTGGACGGGGAAGGTAAATATTGCAGAAATTATTACACTTGCGCAACGCAACAGCCGACACACACTTGTTGGCTGTAGTTCGGGGAGCCAGCGCTAGATCCTTTAGGCTTAGGAGGATAGGGGAAGCCTCAAAAGGATCCAAAGGCTTTCCCTCCCTTGGTAAGTATCCCTGGTGGCTGGGGTGGGGGGTGTTACAGGCCTCCCTTTGAAGGGAAAGGATTATGGCAGCCCCAGTATCCCTCTTGCTTCGGATTCATTTAACATTGCACCATGTTGTTGGAGTCGAGGCGTTGATGGTATCATAAATTGAGAGGTGTGTTTTTTGTACTGACTCCACAGCCTGTAATGGAGTCAGTACAGGGCCTGATCACTTAGCCCTGTGCAACACAATGTGGTTAGTGGGGGGGCTGTTTAGCAGTGATGAAACTTTGGGTACCCCAAGATGCTGCTCATGGTTGCTTGGGTTTTTTTTTGGGGGGGGGGGGGGCTTAATGCTTTCAGAGGAGTGCTGTCATTATTCTATTCATGTTATAACAGTCTTTCCTGTTCTGCTGTTTACTCAGGTATCATTTCTGTGAAAAGTGTTTCACAGAGATTCAAGGGGACAATGTGACGTTAGGAGAGGATCCTTCCCAGCCTCAGACGTAAGTGTGGATGTCGGGGATCTTATTTGAGCCCTTTGGTAGTGCTGCATGCAGCTGATATACACCCATCTTTCACTGTCTTTGTTGAAGCTGTGTGAACATGTGATTGATAACTATGCTGTGTTTATGCAGGACAATATCTAAGGAGCAGTTTGAGAAAAGAAAAATGACATGCTAGACCCTGAACCGTAAGTATCAGTCTTCAGACCATCCCCTTTTTATTTCTCATTGGTTTTTAAACCGCAGCATTGGCTTTCTTACTCCAGGCTAGTAAGCCCATTTCTGTAATCTTTTTATTTTCCTTGTCATTCTTGTCTACTAGCTGATGGCCCGGCATTGCCTGGGTATGCATTTGGCTAGTGTTGGCTCTGCCCACTTTTTCTAACCCTAATACACAATTACTCAATGACCTAGTTTGTGAGCTTTGCGGTCTTTGGCATCAATAATTTGCATTGTAATGAAACAACAAATATTAAAAAAGCAAAGTGTCAGATGTGTGAATCCTTAATCATCTTACCCCAAAAATAATGGGCGGAGCCAAACCCTATATAATTTGTCAAAGTTTTTTAGTGTAAATGGGTCATAGGCCACCTTGATATACAAAATGCTTTGATACAAACTACAGACACCATAAATCCAGCGTACAAAATGTAAACGGGACAGAACATTCACTTATTTAAAAACAAGAAAGCTGATCCTTTTAGCCATAAGACCGCTGTCTTGTAAGGGTGAAAGTCATAGATTAATGATGATGCATCAGCAATAAACACACCAACATTCATCCGCGCAGTCATACATGTGCCAAAAAGTAGAATGGTGTGGGCCCCTTTAAAAGACAGTTCATGCATCGCAGTAAGCCACAAAGAAACAGTTCCTCAGAAGTTGCTGAGCAATCAAGGGCAGTATACTAGCGAAGCCAACTGACAATTAGTATTAGTAGGCCAAAGCACAAATTGATAGCAGAATGAGCCAGTGCACTGGGTGCTCTCACCACTCAATCCCTCCAAGTGCTGCTGAGCAAACCAGACTGCTCGGGGCTCTCTGCCGCTCAAGATAGTAGCAAGATGCTGCCGGTCAGGGCATAAAGCTGGTTGTTGCGGTTATGGAGAGACTCTCCCATAAACGTGGAGAGCAATGGAGCAAGTGGCGCATGGGCGCTGAGACATCAAAGCAGCACCTCAGACGTCACACCTCAGACTTGCTGTCTTGAAATGAAACAAACCTGATTGGCTGTGGCTCCACCCCCTTTTCTGAACTTGAACCCCAGTCACCCAATGTCCAACTGTACCAGGTTTGAGGCTTGTGCCATTAATGGTGCAAGAATGGCAGCAATTAAATATTCCCCTTGAAAATCAATAGGTGAATTTTGATTGGCTTTTGTAGGCTCCACCCACTTTTCTGAATATTAATCCCAGTCACCCACTAACCAACTGTTCAAAGTTTGAGAACCCTACAATAAACAGTGTAAGAATGGCTGCAGTTTACATTTTCCCAGTGAAATTTGTATGTCTCCGCCCACTTTTTGTTTATGGGGATAAAAAGTATATGTTCCAGGTAATGTACTATGTGTGTGCCAAATTTCATTCAAATCCGTTCAGCCATGTTTGTGTGATTAAGTAACAAACATCCAAACTGTCACATTTATAATATTAGTAAGATGAAAGTATAAGAGTGCTGATAGCAGTGGCATTTGTTGTGGGTCCAGCAGATGTTTGACAGATTTTACCTTTCTCCAGGTTTGTGGATTGTAAAGAATGTGGAAGGAAGATGCACCAGATATGTGTCTTACATTACGATATCATTTGGCCATCCGGGTAAGTTCATGCCTCTGTCTGTAATGCATTCTGTCAGCCTGTGTTGTGGGAACTTGGTACATGAACGTGTGGATGGTTAATAAAGCCAATGGTTTTCCCACTGTAGCTGCTTACAAGCATGGCAATGTATTCCATGACAAGTGTAGGTACAACCATCTGATCACCAATGATCATTTTGTGGCCACAGCTGGTCTCTTTTGTCAAGGCACACAGAAGAATGTGTACCTTGATAAAGGGGACTTGCACGGCCCGGGAAAAATCATTGTTGATCGGATTGCTGTACCTACACCAGTCATTGAATATATTTCCATGCTTGTAAGCAGCTATAGTGTGCAACCCTTGGGGTTTCTTACCTGCTCTACATCTGGTTCAGCACCTACCTATCATGACTGATTGGTGTGTGTGATCCCACAGTGGATAACTAAACATGTGCATAGATACACGGAGTATGCAGTGAGTGCCTAGCCAAGTAGCATAGCTATGCTTAGCAAACAGCAATGCCATTGTAATATCGTGTGTATACAACTTATTAATCATAACTTGCTAAGTTTGAAATATGTATGGAACTAAAAGAGCAAAGCCTTAGCTCTATGCTACATAAAGAGATGATACTTTGTTTACCATACCTTTATAAGATTTTAATTTTACCACATGAGGGCAGTATACGTTGTGAGAATGGTAATGCCTGTAAATGTTCATGAATGCTGGAGAAATCCAAAATCCTTTTGTTGTAGTTATTATAATTTTTTTTTTTTAAACTAGCATATACTGTAGGCCACCAGTTTTTGTGCAGCAAAATGGCACAGCCTTCAAACATGCATTGAAAACTATTTCCTGGGTTTCTGTTGTAGATTTGTCTGTGATAATTGTTTGAAGAAAACTGGTCGGACGCGGAAAGAAAATAAATTCTGTGCAAAAAGTAAGTACAGTATGTATCGGATCAATATTTAGTTTTTTATACTTTTCTATATTACATAAAGCTTTTAAATGTTAAACTATGACTTAAACGGTTGTCTGCATAGACAAGTTATCACTTTTTGTGCTACAGTCTTCACTGTACTTGCATATATTGCCACCAGCTCTGCTACTCTGAGATCCCCCAATGCGAGCACTTGCACACTAGGTCACATCTCAAGCCTGCTTCCTTGTTACCTCTTTCACCTCCGTAACAGAGTGGTCTGAGAGGGTCTCTTCTCTGCAGCTCTTATTTATATTTGGCATTGCTCTTTAAAGGACACCTGAAGTGAGAAGGATTTGGAGGCTACCATATTTCCTTTTAAACAATACCAATTGTCTGGCATCCTGCTGATCTTCCATGCTTTAGTAGTGTTTTAAAGTGAATCCGAGGTGGGGATTTAAACTGAAAATAAAAAATGCTACCTGATCCATGGGGTGCTGGCCAAATCAGATAGCCGCGATCCTTAACCTCAGTGGGTGTTTAGCGGCGATTACCACTCCTCCCTTCCCCTTGATTGTCAGCATGCTGCAAGTCGGCAATTCCGGGGGGTGGGGTTAGGGGGGAACAGAGCATGTCAGGCAGCAGGGAACATGCCTCGGTGTCCTATCTGCAAATCTGATTTTTAGCCTTCCAAAAAGCGTAACACATGCTTGCACATAAGTCTTTCTTCAGGAAGCGGTGGCCTGCACTAGTCACCCCCCATTAAATAAATGAGCTGTGCTGGTTTAAAGGGTACCAGAGATGTCCCGTAATTGAAAAAATAAAAAAAAGTACATACCTGGGGCTTCCTCCAGCCCCATACGCGCTGATCGATCCCACTCCGCCGTCCAGCGCTGCCCGCAACTACGAGAACGGGCTCCCGCCGCTGACGTCATCGGAGCCAGCTACACAGAAGTGCGCCCTCTACGTATCTCTCCATACACTGCTGCAGAGATACGCAAAGAGCGCACCTCTGCTACGCTTAGACTGGCTCTGACTGACGGAACAGCGCAGAGCCGGTTCTCATAGCTGCGGGCAGAGGAGGATGGCGGCGTGGGATCAATCAGCGCGTATGGGGCTGGAGGAAGCCCCAGGTATGTATAATGGCTTTATTTTCTCGTATCTGGTTCCCTTTAAAGAGACACTGAAGCAAAAAAATTATGATATTATGATTTGTATGTGTTGTACAGCTAAGAAATAAAACATTAGGATCAGATACATCAGTCTAATTGTTTCCAGTACAGGAAGAGTTAAAGGGATACTGTAGGGGGAAAATGAGTTGAAGTTACCCGGGGCTTCTAATGGTCCCCCACAGACATCCTGTGCCTGCGCAGCCACTCACCGATGCTCCGGCCCCGATTCACTTCTGGAATTTCAGACTTTAAAGTCTGAAAACCACTGCGCCTGCGTTGCTGTGTCCTCGCTTCCCCTGATGTCACCAGGAGCGCATGGTGCAGGCACAGACCATACTGGGCTTGCGCAGTATGCTCCTGGTGCCATCAGCGGGAGTGAGGACACTGCAATGCAGGAGCAGTGGTTTTCAGACTTTAAAGTCTGAAATTCCAGAAGTGAATCGGAGGCGGGTCCGGAGCATCGGTGAGTGGCTGCGCAGGCACAGGATGTCTGTGGGGGACCATTAGAAGTCCCGGGTAACTTCAACTCATTTTCCCCCCGACCCCCCCCCCCCCCCCCCCCTTACAGTATCCCTTTAAGAAACTCCAGTTGTTATCTCTATGCAAAAAAGCCATTAAGCTCTAAGACTTTCAAAGTCCTGGAGAGGGCTGTTTTCTGACTTTTATTATCTCAACGGTTAGTGAACTATTTACTTTTTCCCTGCCAGAGGAGAGGTCATTAGTTCAGACTGCTCTGAAAGAATCATTTTGAATGCTGAGTGTTGTGTAATCTGCACATATTAGAGATGATGCAATGTTAGAAAAAACACTATATACCTGAAAATATTTATTCATAGTACACAACCAATTCATTATATCATATATTTTTTTTCGCTTCAGTGTCTCTTTAAGGAGCAAGTGAGTTGCACCCTAAACAACTTGAAAAAGTTGGACAACTTTTGTCAAGTAAAAGAGGCGCAAACGACAAGGCGTTATCACTGATAAGAGACGACCAATGACTGACAAGACGCAGCTCAAGTCAGTCCAACTGTTGAATTTACTTGAGCTGCGTCTTGTCAGTCATTGGTCGCCTCTTATCAGTGATAACTCCTTGTCGTTTGCGTGTCTTTTACTTGACAAAAGTTGTCCAACTTTTTCAAGTTGTTTGATCATGCATTTAAGACTTTTGTTGAGCATGTGTATGGGCCTTTAAGGTACGTACACACGTCTGATATTCCTGAACGTCATTCAAACAAGTCTTTTGATCTGGTCCATTGTTCTATCCAGTTCATTGACTAAATGACATTTAAATTAGCTGTAATTAGCATTTCAAACGTTTTGTCATCTGTGTGTACAAGGAGTCTGAACGACTTTTTGTTTGAATGACAAGTCGTTCAAACGTCCGGTTTGAACGACAGTCGGTCATAAAATCAGATGTGTGTACGTACCTTTAGTATTGGATATCTGTCATTACAAAGTTTTGTACCATCAATTTGTTTGTACAGCAGAATCATAAATTCTGTCCAAGAGATAATTGGTATTAATGGGAAGTATTTTAATTGCTAATTAACAAATGTTAATCTTGACTCCTGTGTATTTAGACTGACAATTTTTTTTTTCCTGTGGATTAATGCATTTTTAAACTGTTCTTTATTGGTGTCCCCTGTGGATGGTTTCTTCGGTGCCTGGTTTAATCTTTGTGTCACGTCGTGTCGTCTTTGCTATTTGTATATAACTCTTTATTTCCATGATCCTTATACTCTTTGCTCTCTCCAGGGTTACAAACCACCCGATTAGGAAATCACTTAGAAGATCGAGTGAATAAGTTCTTAAGGCGGCAAAACCATCCTGAGTCCGGGGAGGTTTCAGTCAGGGTGGTTGCCAGTTCTGATAAGATTGTAGAGGTCAAACCCGGCATGAAATCAAGGTACACATCTAGTAATAAGTGGGAGAGCTAACGGGAATGACAGTGGAGCAGTTGCTCAAGGCAACCATTCTGAATCCTTGTCAGTTTTCAGCTGAAATCTGATTGGTTGCTGTGGGAGGCTGCTCTAGTTTTATTTGCACTTGATAAGCTGGGTCTTCTGAATGCTTCTCTAGATCACTGATTGATTGACTTACATTCATTCTCTGTTTAGGTTTGTGGACACGGGGGAGATGCCAGAGTCCTTCCCATACCGTACAAAGGCTCTTTTTGCCTTTGAAGAAATTGATGGTGTAGATGTGTGCTTCTTTGGCATGCATGTACAAGAGTATGGATCGGATTGTCCGCTTCCAAATACCAGGTGAAGCCCCTCTCCTTCCTCTTCTTTATGCCATGTCTGCATCGGCTATCAGGCTTATACCTGATTTTAAGCAATGCAAGATGTTTGCTACCCTTTTAGCTTGCATTTCTTATAACCAGCATACCTTGTTTTAATTATTTTTTTGGCTTTGTCTGCAGGCGCGTTTACATCTCGTATTTGGACAGTATTCACTTTTTCCGACCGCGCAGCCTCCGTACAGCCGTCTACCACGAAATTCTTATTGGGTACTTGGAATATGTGAAGAAGCTTGGGTAATTTCTTTTTCTTGTAGCTTTCTGTAGGATTTACACAGTTCACTGACTTGTGGAGAGTTGTCTCAGTATCACAATTTCAGTTATAAATGAGCCTTAAAATGTGGAAGCTGGACTGATGGGGTTTATATATGGAGTACATGTAAATGTCACTTTAACCTGTTTTTTCTTACAGCTATGTGACAGGACACATTTGGGCTTGTCCACCGAGTGAAGGTGATGACTACATCTTCCACTGTCACCCGGCCGACCAAAAAATCCCAAAACCCAAACGTTTACAGGAGTGGTACAAAAAGATGCTGGACAAAGCCTTCGCAGAACGTATTATACATGACTACAAGGTACATAAATGCCTTTGCTATAGATCTGAAGATAGAGTGGATTAACCTCGTGGGAGTAATATCTGTATCTCTTCCATTCGCAGGACATATTTAAACAAGCAACTGAGGATCGACTTACTAGTGCCAAGGAGCTTCCATATTTTGAAGGTGACTTTTGGCCCAATGTGCTGGAGGAAAGCATAAAGGAGCTGGAACAAGAGGAAGAGGAAAGGAAAAAGGAGGAGAGCACGGCGGCCTGTGAGACCCCCGAGGTGAGTTTTCATCGACGGTCTGTAATCTTTGGCTAATTATCATGTAGAAGTACTCAGAAGTCTCTGTTGGGCTTGTTTCGTGTGAGACTGACTATGGTTTGTTTGCCTTACCTGTAGGGCTGTCAAGGAGATAGCAAGAACGCCAAGAAGAAAAACAACAAGAAGACCAACAAGAATAAGAGCAGTATGAGCCGGGCCAACAAGAAGAAGACCATCATGCCTAATGTCTGTAACGATCTGAGCCAAAAACTCTATGCCACCATGGAGAAGCATAAAGAGGTACAAATATATACTGCTTTAGCCTGGGGCAAGCTTACTATTAAAGAGTACCTGTAGGGAAAAAAGTGCCACTACGGTGTACTCTCCTCGGGAGAAGGAAGCATCTGGATCCTGGAGAGGCTTCCCTTGTTCTCCTCCTTGCCCATTCCAGGGCTGAGACCCCTGATAACTCACTTGTCGACAGCTCGAACATGTGCGAACCGCCAGAGCAGTATCACGGTCCCGATTAGGCTCTGCTCTTTCTGGCAGATCGGAGTCCGTGCTGCAGCGCAGGTGCAGTGAGGCCACAATTCGGAGGTCTCATCGCTGGATTGGCCTTGCTGGGGAGGATGGTTAAAGCCTCTTTAGAAACCAGCATCTTAGGTAAGTATCTAAATTTGCCAATTTAATGATTTGTGTGCTGCTCACCAAACAGCTGGAACATTTTACCAAACAAAATGCTTGTATGTCTTCATTAGAGACTGTTAGAAAGGTTCACATAACAGAGTAACCAAATCTCACCATCCCATTGTTCTCATTTGAAATACTTGGCAGGCTGAAAACCTTTTTTTTTTCTTGTCTTTCTCCCTTCTTGGTTCTCTCCCAATCCCCTTTTTGTACCCACTTCATGTGTGTGTTGAATCTTTCTTGTATTTAAAGAACTGGGCAGACTGTAGTCAGTCTCATTATAGTGGCCATAGTGCACCTTGTTTCTCCCTATATTACGGTGCTCCTCCTTACAGCTCCTTCCATTTATAGTTATTCCTGTTATAGTTCCCTCTTGTTGGTCTGCCTATTGTACTTCCCCCCCCCCCCCCCCCCCCCCTTCATTGCAGTAACCGATTAGTGCCCCCTTCATTATAATGTGTATCCAGTGCAGAGATGCACATGCAGAGGAGTGTTCAGGATTGTTAGATTTACCTATTCCACTTGAGATTACCGTAAAATCCATTTATAGTAAATTACAAGGGACCGGGCAAAGTAGTTTACCATATCAGAAATTGTCATACTCAAGCACATAACTAATACTAAAAATTGGAAGTCATTTCTTTTTCTTTTTAAAGCTCCAGCAAGTAAGCACAGACTTGGGTCTAAGCTAGCTCAAAATGTGAAATGCACAGTATGCAGAGATTTCATGCAGTAATCACACTAAGTACTGGTGTACGAGAGGAATCAACTTGGCGCAGGATACAGCCGGTATGGCTTATCCTGCTGCTGCACAAGTTCCCGGTGACTTTAAATACTATTCCCCCCCCCCAAGGTCCACGTGGATGGTGGGAGATGACAGTGGTTTTTTAAAAGTAACTTTAGCTCCGTCTTCAGACGGCGCCGAAGTTACTTACTGTGCGCTGCTATAGCCGTAATTCCTATTACAGTCAGCTGCGCTCAATTCTCCTGAGCTGCATTGCCAGTGTTCGTAAGTACTGTACCTGCATGAACTGGGGAGGCCTTGCACAGGAAGCATAGGTCTCACCAGTGAATGCAGGTACAGTAATAATGTGCTCCTCTGTCCACAGTTCTGTGCAGCCTGGATGATACTGTAACATTGCAGCCATGCACAAGCAAGTCGCAGGCAATTCCCTCAGTAATCAGGCAGCAGCTTGCACAGGAAGCATAGGTCTCACCGGCTGGTGGTTTTGAGGTAAGGCACGCTGGCTCAGAGTAGCGAGCAGGCTACACACAGCTGCCAGCTGACCACAGCTTACGGGTCTCCGACTGACATGACTCATGCGCCCTCCCACTTTCCACAAAAGCTGGATACAGAATACCACATGGGCTAAAAAACAGGTTTAGTCTAACAGAAGTTCCATTATATCCAGGTTTACTATACCAGGCGTTACTCCAATATACTTGGCCGGGACCTAGACATTTCATTCATACCCAAAATTTTACCCTATCAGATTGGGCTGCAAAATTGGTAGGTGTATGGCCACCTTAAGACTTTGGGATTTTCAGTAAACAAGTTCAGTTGCCAAATAGTTCACTATGTTTTTATCCTCCTTAAACTACGGTTAAGGGACCATTCACACTAGAGTGTTTTGCTGCGATTTTGGAAAAACGCCCAAACGCCAGCGCTTTTTAAAAGCGCTAGTGTAATGAAACCCTATGGGCCCGTTCTTACGTGAGCGATTTGCGCTAATCGCCCAAAAACGCAAACTTGTCGCCTGCAACATTTTCAGGCGATTTCCCGGCAATCGCGTTTAGTGCTATAGATGCGCTAAACGCGGTCGCGGCAAAATCGCCACAGTGTTCAGTGATTTCTTTCAAAACACTCCTGCAAAAATTGCCGGCGTTTTGCGTTTCTAATTGTGAATGGGGCCTTACTGTTGATCTGTGTGTTATAGGTGTTGATTGCTACATTGGTCAAGCATCCATATTTACATTTGTATGTCTCCTTTGCCTAGGTTTTCTTTGTGATCCACTTCTATGCAGGCCCAGTGATCAACTCACTGCCGCCTATCGTGGATCCAGACCCTCTCCTGAGCTGTGACTTGATGGATGGGCGAGATGCCTTCCTCACCCTGGCAAGGGATAAGCACTGGGAGTTCTCTTCGTTACGGCGTTCCAAATGGTCTACTCTCTGCATGCTGGTGGAGTTGCACACACAAGGCCAGGATAGATTTGTCTACACTTGCAACGAATGCAAACATCACGTGGAGACTCGCTGGCACTGTACTGTATGTGAGGTGAGTGGCCTGTTTAGGAGAGGATGCAGAAATAAAACGTGTAAAAGCAGCAAAGCATTTCATGATCAGAGATGCTAGTGTCTATTTTCACATGTACCTTTTGGTCTGTTTGGTCTCCTGCTTACTTTGCATAGATACTTAAAAAAATTGCACTCTTGCTGCACACACCACGGATCGCAGCCAAATCGTGGTAGTGGAATAAAAAAAAAACTATTGCGGCGCAATTTTGAATGCAACCATGTTTCCTAGTGGAAAAAGGCCCTAAAGGCAATGTAATGTGTAGCATATACAATAAGTATTTTCTGTGTGGGCTCCTTTGTGCCACTTTTTTCACTTAATAGTTAGACAAGATTAGTTGTCAAAAGATGTGGACGCTGCCTTAAGATTAAAATTAGTAATTTCTCATAAGGAGGGAAATTGGATTTGTTGGTTATTGGATGGCTTCATTGCTTCATATATGGCTATAAAATCTGTCCATGCTTGGAGAAAATAGCTTCAGCTAAATAGCTTTTTAGGTTCTACAAGACTAATGCTACTACAGACAACTTTAGTTAAAAGTGCACCTAAGGTAAAAATGACAGCCTATTATGACGCAGAGTTAAATACTTACCTATCTTGACGTCTTTACGTCATAGGTGACACCCCCCAGCCCTGGCAGCGCAGTCATGTTTCCGAATACTGCTGAACTTCCACTGCATTGCCGTGGCCCGTCCTCAGCTCGGCGGCCACCAATCAGCCAGAGGCTTGCCAAGTAGGGGGAGGGCGGCAACAATGTAGGAGGGTATTGCCAGTGCCCATTCTCTGAAGGGGGTGCCTATTCACCTTCCTGGAGGGATGACACTAGAACAGGTAAGTATTTAACCCTAACACCTCCCTCTCCAATCCTCCATCATTAAGACAGAGCCTGACATGATGGGCTGTGTCATTTTTACCTCAGGTACTCTTTAAATTAAGTTTAGAAGGTCATGTATATCTGAGCGATAACGGCAACTTCTTCTTTTCTTTTCCATTTTTAATGTATAACTTGAGCCAGTCAGTCCTTTAGGTAATGCTCTGCTTGTGCCAGTTGTCTGATGGAACAGTGTGTAAATAATCTCCCTTTGTTCTTCTCAGGATTATGATCTGTGTGTGAACTGCTACAATGCGAAGAGCCATGAGCACAAGATGGTGAAGTGGGGTCTGGGACTGGACGACGAGAGCAACAGTCAAGGAGACGCACAGTCAAAGAGTCCACAGGAATCCCGTCGGTTGAGCATTCAGCGTTGCATCCAGTCACTGGTACATGCTTGCCAGTGCCGCAATGCCAACTGCTCGCTGCCTTCATGCCAGAAGATGAAGAGAGTTGTTCAACATACAAAGGGATGCAAGCGCAAAACCAACGGAGGCTGTCCTGTTTGCAAGCAGCTTATTGCATTGTGCTGTTACCATGCCAAGCACTGCCAGGAGAACAAGTGCCCTGTACCTTTCTGTCTAAACATCAAACAGAAGTTGCGGCAGCAGCAGATCCAGCACCGGTTGCAGCAGGCTCAGCTCATGAGGCGGCGAATGGCCACTATGAACACGCGCACAGTTCCCCAACAACCTCTACCTTCCCCTACCCCTGCCACTCCTGGCACGCCTACACAGCAACCTAGCACCCCACAGACTCCGCAGCCTGCTCCACAGCCTTCTCCAGGAGGCATGGCCTCTCCAGGCTTCCCTAATGTGGCAAGGACTCAACCTCCCAATGTAACATCGCAGGGCAAGCCAGCCAGTTCGCTTCCTGTGGTCCCACCCACTCAAACCACACAGCCCCCACCAGCTGCTGTTGCAGCCGCCCGGCAAATAGAGCTGGAGGCTCAGAAACAGCAGCAGCTCTATCGAGTTACCAATATTGAAGGAATGACAACTGCGCGTCCTGGCATGGTGAATCCAACAGTAGGACCTGTTAACTCGTTGCAACAGATGAGTATGAATGTGCCACGCCCAAGTCCAATTGCTGCTCCTCTCATGGCAGGTATGCAGCCAGGCCAGTGGCCTTCAGCCCCAATGCCTCAGCAGAATCCAATGCAACAGAGCATACAACGTCCAGTGATGCAAATAACAGCAGCTCAGCAAGCCGTGGCCGGCCCGCGAATGCAAGGAGTCCCCCAACAGCAGGCTCGTAACATATCACCCAATGCTTTACAAGACCTTCTGCGTACCCTCAAGTCTCCCAGCTCTCCGCAGCAGCAGCAACAGGTGCTCAACATCCTAAAGTCAAATCCCCAGCTGATGGCTGCTTTTATAAAACAAAGAGCTGCCAAATATGTGACCAACCAGCCTGGTATACAGCCACAACAGGCGCCTCAACAACCACCCCAGCAGCCTGGTATGCATCCGCAGGCAGGGCTTCAAGGTATGAACCCCATGCAGGTTGGCGTGCAAAGGCCCAATGTTCCTCAGCAACAGCCCGGCATTAACCCTCAGAGCCAAGGCATCAACCTCATGAATCCAGCTCACAATCCCAGCCTGGCTACCATGAACCCTCAATATCGAGAGATGCTCCGACGGCAGCTAATACAACAGCAGCAGCAGCAACAACAACAGCAGCAGCAGCAGGGTGCAGCTGTCATGGCAGGTGGGGTATCAGCCCATGGGCAGTTTCAACAGCCACAGGGAGGATACACACAGGCACAGGCGCAAGCACTTCAGCAACAGCGGATGCAACAGCACCTCTCCATCCAAAATGCAGCGATGGGACAAATTCAGCAGATGGGACAGCCTGGACTGGGCACCGATGGAACACCGCCAAGCATCCAACAAGCTTTACGAATTCAACAACACTTCAAGCAGCAGATAGCTTCTTCCGGGCCTAACCCCATGAGCCCTCAGCAGCACCTCCTGACTGGCCAGCCCCCGCCTACTCATCTTCCTCCTGGCCAGCAAATTGCAACCTCCCTCAGCAACCAGGTTCGCTCTCCGGCCCCCGTCCAGTCACCCCGACCTCAATCACAGCCTCCACATTCCAGCCCCTCACCCCGCGTACAGCCTCAGCCCTCTCCTCACCATGTTTCACCACAGACAGGATCACCTCACCCAGGTTTGGCAGCTTCTATGGGCACCTCTTTGGACCAGGGGCACCTGGGGAACCCTGATCAAAGCGCCATGCTTCCACAGCTCAACCCTCCCAACCGTGGTGCCCTCACAAATGACTTGTCTCTTGTTGGCGATACTTCAGGGGACACCTTGGAAAAGTTTGTTGAGGGATTGTAGCATCCGCAGAACCGGCAGCGAACTGGAGAACTGCAGTGGTGGGGGGAAGGGGTCTTCTTTAACTCCATCTGCCCCCTCTTTGTTATATATAATTATAAATATATAAATATCTATCCCTCCCATTCCTTCCACCCTTTCTGTGGACGTTTTATTTTAATATTTTCTTTGTTTGCCTACTTATTGCTGGTCTGCACATCAGGGACACAGGGCCTCAGTCTGGACTGAGACCGCCGCCCATTTGCCAGATTCATACCCTATACTGTCGGAGAGGATGGCATCGCGTTGCTGAGCAACGCCTTCACCCTTCTCTAGCATTGTCAGTGGCTGCTCTGACGTTCAGTGCGTCTGAACTTTTTTTTTCAGGAATTTTTTTTATTTTTTCAAGCTGATTAGGCGGCCAAATAGAAAACGCCTTCCTCCCCTTGGGCTGTTGTCACCACAAGCATCCAGCCTGATAAGCACTAGGCCCGGTAGCGTAAGAGGAGGGTAGTCCTCTTCCACCTTCACTCCGTTAGGACCCTCTGCTTCCTTCTTTGCCAGACCGGTGCGAAGTTCTCTCTGACAGGGAAGGGGTGAACTCTTAATTACGCTAATATGTAATTATTTTCTGTTTTCTTCATTTTTGAGGACTGTTATCGGGTATTTTTTTTTTTTCTGAGTCCTGCAGCTACAGAGCCTAAAACAAACTAGGGAAGGGGGCTGGGGGGTATTTTTACCACTTGTAACTACATCATCCTCATCTTCCAGCCCAGGAAGAAGCCTTTCCATAAGACATTTGTAAAGACAAAGGGGTCCGGGGAGAAATACTGTATAGAGACTGTCATCCTCATGGTTATATATATTTTTTTCTTCTTTATATAACAAAAAAATAAAAGTTCCCAGACAGCAGAAAGCTCTGTCACCAAATCTTTCCAACAGAGAGATCCCTCATTGTACAGAGAATTTCCAGAGAAGCCTGAGGGGGAGGGGGGAGTAAAAGCAGTGCAATCTGAATTTTGCCACCATGTTTGAAATATCCTACCTGCCCCTCTCCCTTTTTATTTTATTTGTATTTTCTAATGGCTGGGTGGGCATGAGAACTGAGGAAAAACTCCCGCAAACCTTGGAACTGTGTTAGGAAAAAAAAACTACAGAAGCATTTTTTTATTATTATTATTATTAATATTATTTTGAAATACAAGCAATCAAAAGGTGTAAATCATGGCGGTTCAAACACCCCCTTTCTCTCCCCGTTACCTCGATACGAATAGGAGACACGGCGGAGGGGAGAGGAAACGCGAGACTTGATCATTGTACAGACCAGTAAACCGTCTGGGGTCTTTTCTTAACAGATGTGACATTGTTAACCGCTTTGCTGTCAGAGGGGGGGCAAGCAATCCTCCTCCATTGACCCCCTCTGGCAGTGAAGGGGTGGAAATAACTGTCCGACAGCAGCTATTTTCATGCTGAGTAAAAGTGTACATGGTATTAAAAACTTCAGTGTTCTGGGTTATTTCATTTTTTATTTTTTACCTCCTTCCCTCTTCCTTTCCCGTTTGTTTTGTTATGGAGAGAAATATGCTGTTTTCAACATTGTACGCTGGACTATGCATGTTCTTTTCTTTTTCTTTTTTTGTTTTTTATTGTATATAAACTATTCCTTAAAATTGATATAAATTACAAAAATTTTTAACCTGTAGTTCATTCCTTATGGCCCTAGACGTGTAGACCCTAAAAATCATACAGCTAGATAGATCTGCGGCAGCCCTGCACATTACACTCCTCCCATGGATCCAGCTCATGGTTACCGCTCTCAGCTGCGGATTTCCGTCCCAAGCCTGACTCGGGATTACCGAGGAGGAGGTTAAAGTAAAGAAATTAACTTCGTGTTTGATACTTACCCAAGTAGAGGGGAGGCTCTGGATAGTATAGAGCCTTCCCGTTCCACCGCTGCTTGCCAGTAAAGCTGTTCAACCTGCTTTATGTCTCCTAGTAATTCCGAGGACGAGTGCATTGCTCTGGACACGAGTAGTTCCGAATAACTATTTGGTCGAATAGCTTTACAGGCCGACAGTGCTGGAATAATGAGCTGCATGGAGAAAAGGGAAGGGAAGCCTCTATACGATCTAAATCCTCCCCTCTATTCAGGCAAGTATTAACCTCCTGAGCGGGATGCCGCTTAAGTGGTTTTGGTAGCTTCAGAGTCCCTCAGTATAAATCAGGTTATGTAGCTGCATTGCATGTTAGCTAGCACTAGGCTAGCTAGTATAGTTTACACCCCTCCTCCCTCTCTCCAATCTAGCCGCTATATACATAGCAAGCCTCTATCCAGCGATCGCCACAGCCTCCTGCACAGTTCCGGTCTTTATGGGGAGGATAGTATATGACGTCATGCGCAGTCCTGATGCTCCCCATAGAGAAGACTGGAGCTGTGCGGGGAGGCTGCAGCGATCGCTGGATAGAGGCTTGGTATGTATATAGCGGCTGGATCAGGGGTGGGAGGCACCTATACTAGCTAGCCTAGTGCTAGCTAACATGTAATGCAGCCACATAACCTAATAGTTATACTACGGGACTCATGAGGCTACCAAAACCTCGTGAGAAGCATGCCCGACGTAGTGTCTGGCATACGCTCAGGAGGTCCTTAAGGGAATTTTCCGTAAATCTTTAACATGGTGAAGAAATAACTTTTAGATACTTGCCTAAGTAGAGGGAGGCTTCTGGATGGTCCAGATGCTTCCCATGTCCTTCTCGTTCCCACTGGCTGGAACCCACTACTTGTTTGCTGCCATGCTCCCCTCTATGTGCAAGCATGGTATACTGTGCATGCACAAGTATGGCTGCACCTGCGAAGCAGCACGTAGCCGCTGTAGTTTACTGCAGGTGTGGCTGTACTCTTGCATACGCAGTATGGTGCGAGGGTGGCCACGGGAACCTATCTGACAAGCGGTTGATATGTTTAGAGGGACTGTGTGCAGCAATGGTAGGCACATGGGTGGATCAGAAAGTCTCTTGACCATCTAGAGGCATCCCTCTTGGAATGATTGGAGATAAGACAGATAGTTGCCTTATAACTCCAAGAAAGAGTATTCTCTGTAAATTCCCTTTTCCAGCTTCATATCCCTACCACTAAGCTTGCAGCATAAGATTAATACTTGACATGTGCCCTTTAATCTCTAGAGATGGTCAATAAGGTGCTAATAATAATTCCTCCTTGCATGCAGTTGTATGCAGCTTGGGTTTGGGTCAACCAAATCAAATAAACCTCCTGCAGAGCGGCAGTGTAACAGATGAAGCCGCTGGCTTCAGCTCTCGCTCTCCTCCCGCTGCCTCTCTCCTATACAATACTGGCAGCCGTGGGACACGCTTGTCCCCCCAGAGTCATTCGTCGCTGCAGGGAATCCTGCCGTTCGTTCTTGCAGAGCGGGTGCTGGCAGAAGCAATGTCTGCAGCCTCCCCGCTCTGCTTGTTTCTTGCGACGAACGACTCTCGGGGACACGCGTGTCCCCCGGCTGCCAGTGTTCTATAGGAGAGAGGCAGAGCCGAAGCTGGCGACTTCATTTAATTCAATTAACTCACTTTTGATACATTTGGCCGCAACGAGACAGCCAGTAAAAACATGAATCTGTACATTACTTAGCTTATTTGGACTTGGCTAACGGAATAGTACCGATTTTCATGACCATGTCTAGTGGTCGCCTGACACCTGCTGATTCATAAGCCATTTCCTAAACTCTCCTGGATTGCTGGGAGTAGAGGTGTGGCTACTCGCCATCTCTGCTAATCGAGATGCAGGAGGAAATGTGGCCAAGCTGCAGTTCAAACCACTGCCAATATGGGCTAGTAGATGAGGGTAATAGAGGTGCAAACAGAAATACACACACTACCAATTTTAAAGTGAACGCGTATCCAAAGGTTTACAGCATGAATCTGGTGCCTGACTCATAAACTGTGCCCCAAAGAAAAAAGACTGGGTCTCCACCTGGATTTATGCAAAGTAGCTAGAGTCTTTTAGTACACCATAGTAGCTGAATTCCAGTGGTTGAGCTTTAGGGACTGCTGTTTTTGTTTTATAAACTGTCCACCATTTCCTCCCTTATGTAAAAGTTACCTGAAGTGACATGAAGCAAGAGATAAACTTGCATGTACATAGAACTAGTCTTTTGGTCACTGCAAGTTTTAGGAAACCAGGTTTCTAAATGAATTCTCTGCAGTGGGAACTGCATACATGTGTGTATAAAAAGATTAACCACAGAGATTTGGACTTAATCAAGGGTGATAGTTTATGGCCAAGTGCCATACAGAACTCTTATATGGCTGAGAAAAACATTTAAACAGGTAGCGTTAAATACAAAATAAGAAAAAAAAAAGTCCCATTTAGGAGTGGGATTGATATCATCAATCTATTTTCAGGTTGGCTTTCATAGTGCCCACTTAGGGCGCTGATATCACATGACTACTGGCTCTTGGCCAGTAGGAGCCACTTGTTGAGGGCAAATGGACCATACAGTTTGACTGTCTTGAGTCTCACTTCATGAACTGTTGGACACAGGTTCACTTTAATGAAGGAAATGGTTTGCTCACATTAGAGCATAAAATACTTGAAGACTGTAAGGGACAGAGAGGGTTATTGTAAGAGAAAATGTCTAGTGAGGGCTTTAAAGGGAACCTAAAGATTACTAAACAAAAGATCTACTTACCTGGGGCTGCCAGCCCCCTGCAGCCATCCTTTGCCCAAGCATACCTGGAACGATCCTCTGGTCCTTTGCCGTGGCTCACTTTATCTTTTTCCGATCGGCAGCCCTGGCTGCATGCATCCTTGTTCATGCACCCAGGATCGCCCTGCACAGGCGGAGTAGAGCTTTTCTCATACTGCGCTAGGAGCATGAAAGAGGATGCACATGGCCAGGGCTGCATAGGCGCAGTTGCCATCGACTTGTAAGTTGGCGGGGAACTGGAGTATCTGAGTACTGGTGCGGGACAGGATGGCTGCAGGGGGCTGGGAGAAGCCACAGGTAATTGATTTTTTTTTTTTTTTTACAATCTGCTGGTCCGCTTTAAAGCAAACCTGAAGGGGGGGGGAGCTTGCTTAAGGTTTGATACTTACCTAAGTGGAAGGATGGCTCTGGATAGTACAGAGGCTTTCCATTCTTCTGTCTGGCTCATCGTTCCAGAACCGTCCTTAAGAGTAGCTTCTCCATGGATTAGCTCTCGTGAGTATTCCTACAAATACTCACGTCTCCGAAGATGAGAGAAACTATACTGTGCATGTACAAGTCTGGACTCATGCATGTGCAGTACGGATGCGCTCATCCTTGGAACTTCTTGAAGTGTAACTGTCTGGCATAAAATCCTTTATTTTTATCTGGTAAAAAAGTGCTAAGGATGGTAACCAGGCAGTCCAAAGGTTAAAATCACTACTTTTCTTTTTGATAAAAGATCATTCCCCAGTTTCCCTGACTCTTATTTGGTACACACAAAATTTGGTACACAAAAAGGAAGTTGCAGGGCATGCTGGGTTGTCCTTTTTCCTTCTCCATTTCCCCTCAGTCTTAACTAATGCAGCCTGATTGGCTGAAGCCTCTTTCCCTCCTGTTTCCCATCCCACACCTCTGTTCCTCTCTGGCCAATATTTCTCATGCTGAGACAATGCACTTTCTATAGTGAAAGGCAGGAGAGTAGGGCAGGAAATGACATCAGAATTGGCTTCAAAATAGCCACACTTAAAATGGGAAATGCTAAGGAGGATCTTTTTTTTTTTTTTTTACTGTAGAAGAAACCCTAAAATCAAACCGTGAACAGTGCAATATGTTATGTAAGTAAAGCAAGTATTTATCTACTTATATATGTGTTTTTTTTATTCTGAGAGAGTATGGCTGACGGACAATATTCAAAACTACTCGCATCCTTAAATAGCAACTAAGTATTTATGAGGAGCTATTCAACAGAGTAGGTTGCATTGGTGAATGGCCCTGGATGGGGGAATGGGGAAGGTTCTAGGTCATCCAGAGCCTTCCCTCTATTTTTCTAAGTATTAAACCTGAATTAAGTTTACCCAAGGTTTATTTTAAAGTGTCAGTGGGCTTATGAAATGAGAACCTGGTCAATAAAGCAGTTCACTTTTATTACTGGTCTACCTCTGTGTTAAAGTACATGCTTTTCAATATAATTTCCTATACAAATGAGTCCTCCCACTGTCAGTGTTTGTAGATACAGTATTATCAATAGTTCTGTAGAAGGTTAAAGGGATACTGTAGGGGGGTTGGGGGAAAATGAGTTGAACTTACCTGTGGCTTCTAATGGTCCCCCGCAGACATCCCGTGCAGCCACTCACCGATGCTCTGGCCCCGCCTCCAGGTCACTTCTGGAATTTCAGACTTTAAAGTCTGAAAACCACTGTACCTGCGTTGCCGTGTCCTTGCTCCCACTGATGTCACCAGGAGCGTACTGCGCAGACACAGACCATACTGGGCCTGTGCAGTACGATGGACACGGCAATGCAGGCACAGTGGTTTTCAGACTTTAAAGTCTGAAATTCCAGAAGTGAACTGGAGGTGAGGCTGGAGCATCGGGGAGTGGCTGCGTGGGCACAGAATGTCTGCGGGGGACCATTAGAAGCCCCGGGTAAGTTCAACTCCTTTTCCCCTGACAGTATTCCTTTAAGTGTAGAAATACTGTTTACAACTGAAAGGTTTAAAGTTATAACTAAAAATATAAAAATGTTTCCTGCAATAATGAGAAGCTTCTGGAACCTCCTGCAGCCCCCACCATTGCAGCACTGGGTCTCTTGAGAATATTTAACGAGCTATTAGCGAACATGTGTAAAACAAAATTCAGTATTCTGTGAATACTGTTAAATCTTTTGAGTAATACAAATGTGGGTTATCACTAAGGCAACAACTGTATAAGCAGATGGGGAAAGAAACCTGCCCTCACTCAGGTTAAGAAGTCGCTCTCTGTGGTAGGAAAAATGGGATGTGCCCCTCCACTAAAGGTGGATACTGAACAGAGGTGCCAATGCAGCATGCAATTTAAAAAAAAAAAAAGGTTTAAAAGGGAGGTGGACTTACCTCCAGGTAGATGGACACTTTATATTTCAATAAACATCTCTTTATTGTTCACGATTACAAAAATGTGACTACACACTTCCTTAGAAAAAATTGTGGCACATTCTGTATCATTCATATCAGCGGCCTGTGCAACTCAAATTCTAGTTATAGGGTAGCATTCACAAAGCATTACTGCATGCGGTAAACCAGCTTATTTTTACTGATCATTTAGTGAAATGTCAATTCACTTACCACAATACTTTGTCAATACTTTTACCACATGGCAAGTTGAAATTTACTGAGCAGTGAGGAAAATGACTGAGTTGTGCGTTAAACAACTCAAATGCCAGCAAATGTCAATTCAATGCAGTAAAGCCACGAAGGGACGTTTGCCGGCAGCTCTCAGGTTTCGAAAACCAGCCCCCGCAATGCTTTAGAGTGGATATCCTATGGCTGGCATGAGCAGAGAGCCAATAAGAACAGCCCCTGTCTCCTTGCTGACAGGATTTAAAGCCTTTTTGGGAGGAACAAGCTTTTCTCCCAGGCAGCGGAGGAGAGTGGAACAAAAGAGGCTTCCCCTGTAGCCCTTCAGACGTTTAACCCTTTAGTTTCCCTTTTGAGGATGTGGCAGAGCTAGCGGGGAAATCGCCCAATCATGGCATGTGTAATGTCTCTTGGAGTTCATCTAAGCTGTAGCAATAAAATAAAATTACTTTCATTAAACTGGTAAACTGGCCCTCGCCTCAAAAATATTCCTGAGGGAAGGCAGGTTGACACACTCCAAAATTGCACAGAATTTAACAACCACCACTCAATGATATATTTGCAAAAATGTTTATTTGTAGAAAAAGTGTGTCCCCATCCCATCATAAAAACATGAACCCCTTAAAAACAAGATGTGGACATATTACCTACCTAGGAGTACTCCTAGATACACGCATGCCTGCATACATCCACACAGATTGGTCGACCGACCTAATCTGCCTGTGTATGGAATAGCTGCTTCAAAAACTACCTATTACGCAGCTCTCAATTATAGGTTATTGCACGAAGATCTCATAATTCCTGATTTTCATCCAAAGAGCAAACTTCAATGCATACAAGTCCTTATATGAAAGATGCAGTAAGTGACTTGCGCAATAAAATAAAATGTTAATAAAGACTAATATACAGAGTCAGGGAACAGAGGAACTAGCAAGCATGTACTGTATATTCTAAAGCAGGCATGGGCAAACTTGGCCCTCCAGCTGTTAAGGAACTACAAGTCCCACAATGCATTTGCCTTTGAGTCATGACTGTGGCTGTAATACTCCTGCAATGCATTGTGGGACTTGTAGTTCCTTAACAGCTGGAGGGCTAAGTTTGCCCATGCCTGTTCTAAAGGGATATTGAGGATGCTTCTTACTATTGTAATGCCCTCACTGCACGGACCTGCATGTAACAAAACAGAGAACTCCA
This sequence comes from Hyperolius riggenbachi, assembly GCF_040937935.1. Lineage (NCBI taxonomy): Eukaryota > Metazoa > Chordata > Amphibia > Anura > Hyperoliidae > Hyperolius > Hyperolius riggenbachi. The sequence continues at coordinate 84,882,339 of NC_090652.1, forward strand.
CACTGCTTTGCTGTTACTGAACAGGTTTTTGTGAATTGAAACACATTTTTTCAGTAATTACTGAACTTATACCGCACCTGTGAAAATCTTTGTGAATAAGGGGAAAAAAAAGTCGAAGTCTTTATCCAGCTGATTTTTTTTTTTTTTTTTTTTTTTAATCGATCAGCCCTTTGTGAATGCAGCCCATGGTGTTCATTGTCCAGCTCAAAAATGGACACGGGATAAAAGTGCATTCATCCAATCTCCTCATTATCACCAAGCCTCTGTCTGCTCAAAACATGTCACACTGGAGTTTCCTTTATTGTTGTGATTGTGAACAATAAAGAGATGTTTATTGAAATATAAATATCAAGTGTCCATCTACCTGAAGCTAAATCTACCTCTACATCCCTTTTTAAACAGTTTTTAATGATTTTTAGTCTGCAGTTCTCCATCCATTGGATGTTGGTGAATATACTGTGGTTGCACTCCTGCCTTGTACAAGCACATCTGTACTGTGCACGCACAAGTCAATTCAGCACATGCCCAGTAGAACAAAGCCACTAGTGCATGACCGCTCTGATTTACTGGGCGTACGTGGCCCTTACTTGTGCATGCCTATTATGGTTACATGGCTACAAGGTGAAGAGGGTATTGGTTTGGCTTTGGAGTACTGGAAGAGAAAGCCTCTGAACCATCCAGAGGTTTCTCACTACTGAGGTAAGCATTCAGATTGTATCCCCTTCCTCCTTCAGTTTTACTTTTACAGTTTTTAGGATAAAATTGAGGAGAGGTTCTTAAAGAACATACTGTCTTCATTTTAATAAGTATTTGGTTCAATAAAGCACAGCATATTTATATATGCATGAGAAAGTTTGTTGCTTTTTGAAAAATGTCATTGGCTGTAAGGACCTTATCTTAGCTGCCTACATTACTGTATATTCCTATGTTGGCATCATCTGGTTATTGGCAGCTGCACTGGACAAGAAGAGCAGAAAATGCATCTGGTTTGTAGCTTTTTAGCAAGTTCCTGCTACTTTATATCCATGTGTCGTAGCCCAAGTGAATTATAAATACTTTCTAAACCACACATATGACACAGGGACAGACGAGGCATCCGGAGTTTCCTAATCTTCACTTGAGTGTGTACATAAAGTGGAAAATTGTATACTTGCCTACCGGTAATTTTCCTTTCCTGATGCTTCCATGGCAGCACCTATGGTAGTTGTTCCGCCCTCTACCCCCCATTGGACAGGTGCATAGATAAATTAAAGCCGCCCCCCTCCCCCCCCATCCCCCCCCCCCCCTACCAGGTGTCTAGTACTTTGAGACCTCACCGAGCAAAAGGGTGGGTCCTAGGTGCTGCCATGGAAGCATCAGGAAAGGAAGATTACCGGTAGGTAAGTATACAATTTTCCACTTTGCTGATGCTTCCATGCTTTTGCTGGTGCAAGAACCAAGAGTTTTAATCAGCACTCCAAGTTCAATATATAAGTACAATCAGTGAGAAAAAAGAAATACAACAATTTATTGTAGTCAAGTCGATGCCACCGAAAGGACTGATCTGCCAAACTGGACCGATGAATTCACAGCTGGGTCAACCCTGTAGTGGTGCATGAAAGTATGTATGGACCTACATTTAGACGCCTGGCAAATTTTGTCTGCCGTCACTTTTGAGAATGCTGCCCACGAGGTCGACACTGATCTGGTGGAATGCGCCAGTATCTGTTGAGGAGGCCCTAGATTAACAGCCCTGTATGCCCGTCTGTATAGCCTTCACAATCCATGACGAGATCGTCCTGGATGAGGCAGGTTCTCCCCTCCTGCCTCCCGCAGGGATTACAGTCTTTCTGTCTTCCTGTAGCATTCAGTACGTTGTAAATACAGCTTCAGTACACATCCCACATGCAGCTTGTGTGCGATTTCCTGGTCAGATTCCAAAAAGGTAGGTACTGTCCAGTCTTGGTTAAAGTGATAAACTGTCGACACCTTTGGGACAAAGTGGTGGATTGGTCTGATAACCACCCTATCCGGGAAGAAGGTAAGGAAAGGCTCCTTAATTCCGATAGCCTGCAGTTCTGATACCCTTCTAGCCAAGGAAACCGCCGTTAGGAACACTGCCTTCAGTGTTAGTAGCCACATAGTACAGTCCTCTAAAGGTTTGAATGGAGCATGCTTGAGTGCATCAAGAACAGCCGGCAAGTCCCACTTTGGGCAGATGCATTTCCTTGGAGGCTTGATCTTCATTACCCCCTTAAGAAATTGCATGACTAAGGGATCAAAAGCCCACCTGGTCTCTGTTAGTGCCGACAAGGCCGTTACCTGGACCTTGAGAGCGGAATAGCTTAGCTGCTTGTCCAAGCCGGTTTGTAGAAAGTCCAGAATGTGATTAGTTGTTGGGTGAACAGGAACAAACCGCTTTTCCTTGGCAAACTCGAAATCTGAACAAGATGTTGTAGTAGGTTTTGTTAGTGGAGGGCTTTCTAGATTTTAATAGGGTCTCTATAACCTTTTCAGAGCATCCAGCCCTTCTTAATTTCTCGCACTCAATCGCCATGCTATCAAATCCAGCTTGTGGGGACACGGATGAAGTAACGGTCCCTGTGAGAGCAGGTCCTGTTTCACCGGTATCGGCCATGGCGGTTCCGTCTTCAGACTCCACAGAGTAGAGAAAACCATGGACTGTGTGGCATAACGGCTATCAAAGACGTCTTCTCCTGTACCAGTTTCTTGAGTACTCTGCTTCTCATCGGGGTAGGGGAAACACATACCCCAGCCTGAAGTCCCAGGGCGTCCGTTGCCTCTGCTTTCGATGAATAGTGGCGAGAGAAGAATCTCCTGCATTTCGCCTTCTGAGCAGTGGCCATCAGGTCCACCTCTGGATATCCCCATTTCTGACATATCTCTCTGAAGACTCTCTGGTTCAGTGACCACTCGTTGTTGGAGTCTGGAGAAAGAGTTGCGACTGAGATAGTCCACCTTGACGTTGTTGACTCCTGGAATATATAATGCCTTGAGGTTGAATAAGTTCTTCTCTGCCAAACACATAATCTGAGATGTCTCTCGCAGGAGGTTGAGACTCCGAGTTCCCCTCCTGCCTGTTGATGTAGGACACCGCTGTCTTGTTGTCCATTCTTAGTAATACTGTTGTGTGCTTCAAGTAGTGCAGTAAATTGAGAAGTGCCTGAAACACTGCTCTCAGCTCTAGTATGTTCGCAGGGAGACTGCCTTCCTCCTGGCTCCATACCACCTGTGCTGTTTGGGTTTGGAAATGGACTCCCCAACCCCTGCAGCTGGCATCCGATGTAATCACCAGAGACTTGTCCTGTTATATGCGGTGTGGTTTGGATAAATTGTCCGCGTTTGTCCACCATGCTAAACTGCGTCTCATTGTCGGCTTTATCCTGATTGGTTGGCTCATGCTGGTTCCACCCCATTGTTCCAGGAAGCCCCACTGGAAGGTTCTGAAGTGCCACTGTGCCCAGCATACCATCTGAATCGTAGATGTTAAAGTCCCTAACAGCCTTAGGCATTGCCTTGCTGAGTAGGTTGTGAGTCGAGTTACTTCCTGAACACGCTGTTTTACAGTAAGTCTCTTCTCGTCTGGCAGACTGACGCAGTTCAACATTGTCTGGAACCTTGCTCCCAGAAAGATCATATCCTGCACAGGTGACAGCTGGCTCTTCTTTCAGCTTATCAGCCAGCCAAAATGATGAAGCGAGATGCTCTAGCAGCAGTTCCTTCTGAGCTATAATTGTAGTCCTTTCTCGAGACAACAGTATGATGTCGTCCAAATAGTGCAGAACTCACAGTCCCCTCAGACGAAGCAAAGCGACTATCTGAACTAGAATCTTCGTAAAAGTCCTGGGTGCAGTATTTATGCCAAAGGGCAAGCATGTGAACTGGAGGTGCATATCTTTCACTGCGAATCTGAGAGAACGCTGGAAGTCTGGATGGACAGGCACATGTAAGTATGCGTCTTCCAGGTCCACTGACAGCATCCAGTCTTGTTCTCTTGTGGCTAGGATTACTGACTGTAGGGATTCCATTTTGAATCGATGCAGTCTTATATGATCGTTCAGGAAATGGAGCTCTAACACTGGGTTTCAGCTGTCCTGACTTCATTTGCACGAAGAGTGGTGAGTAAAGCCCCTGGCCTCTTTCTTCCGTTGGAACTATACTCACTGCCTCCTTGGAGATTAGGTCCTGAATGTATTCGTAGAGTATTTCCTGCTTTACACGAGATTCCGGAACATGAGTGAGAATAAACTTTACCCTTGGAGGCCCCTCCTTGAAGCTCCACCGATGTCCCTGGGATATTGTATCCACCACCCAGGGATTTCTGACATGTTCTGCCCAAATGTGCCCAAAATGCCGAAGTCTGCCGCCCACTGGGCGCATCTGAGCGGGCACACCGTCAAAAACCCTTGGCAGCGCCTTGTGTAGTTGATGTGGTCTTTTGTCTTTTCATCTTCCTAATGCTAGGTACACACCATACAATTTTCTGTTAGATTTTTTCTTAGATTTACCTGCCAGATAGCTTTTTTCCATGTTGTAGGTAAATCTAACAGAAGAATCTAACAGAAAATTGTATGGTGTGTACCTAGCATAAGGGTAGCTTGACCGCCTTGCCAGTCTATTCTGTTGATTTGAAGGGTTTCTTCGATCTACGGTCGTGAGGGATTAACCCTGATTTGCCTCCAGTGACACGCGTAATTGCAGAGTCCAACTTCTCCCCAAACAGTTTGCTGCCTTCAAAAGGAATTCTGCACCAGTTCTGTTTGGAGGTGGCGTCGGCTGACCACGACCTGAGCCATAAAGCTCTCCTGGCTGTCACCGCATATAGTATTGCCCGTGACATGCCTCAAATCTACTGCCGCCTCACCAACAAAGTCCGCTGTTATCTTGAATTCCTCCAAGAACTTGACAAGTGTCTCCATATCAGCTCCTGCAGTGATCGCTGTTTCCAGCTCCTCCGTCCAGGCGACGATAGCTCTGCTAACTGAGGTTAGAGCCACTGCCGCTCGTATGGTTAAACCGATAACTGAGTAAACCTTTCGATCCCCGTCAATCTTTCTGTCGATTGGTTCTATACATAATACCGCATCCTCGATGGGCAGGGTGACGTGTCTCGCCAGTCTCATTATAGAGGCATCCACCGTCGGAACACAGTCAAATTTTTTAACCTGTTCCTCCGGTAGTGGGTATAACTTTGAAAGCCTATTATGAAGACTGGGTTTTTTCTCCAGTTTGCTCCACTCCTGGATGACTTCAGCTATCTCCTCCATGAAGGGAAAAGTGACAGGCGTTTTCTTGAGGTGTTTAAAGTGGGTCTTATTCTGTTTCACTTCCTTTTTTGCCTCCTCCCTGGGGCTGTCTTCCCAATCTATCGCTTGTTTGACTGCCCTGATGTATGGCTCCACAAGAGCGAAATCAACTCCGGTCTCTGTCTCCTCTGTAGATAACATCTCTTCCTGTGAGACTTCCGTATCAGCCTGAGACACGCAGGCGGCTGTTGATGTAGCGGGCATGGGCTAGTTGACCACTAGAGGTGCCTGTGGCATCTTAGTGACATAGTCTGCCATCGAATCCTGTACCGCTTTCTTTATCAGTTCCGAGACCTCCACAGGGTGTTGCTGTTCGCTGGATATTTGTGAAAAGCATCTGTGACAGACCAGCTTGTTAGGTAGCGACCTCCTTCTGCAGGCCCAGCAAGATTCTGATGAATGTCTTCACTTCCTTGGTTCATAATCATAACTTCTAGGTGATCTACTCCTGCTTCTGCTCCTGTAGTAATATGCTCCTGCGTCGCATCTTTGGTGATGCGGCTTTCGAAGCGTGTTGCTGTACTTCCACTCTATCTTCTGAAGGTTCTTCTGGGAGGTTTCTGGGGCTGTCAGGAGACAGAAACTGTCTTAATCTTCTGCACTCTTTTAGAAAAAACAAACAAACACCTATACTCACCTTGTGCACCTCTTACCTATTAATTCTAGGCTGATGGTTTACTCGCGCATTAGGATCCATGTCTTCCTTAAACGAAGATAGTCGCGGCTGTGGTGGGATGGGGTGTGTTTAGAATAAGACCTATATATCCAGTAAGGTCACTACTATATACTAGCAGTGAGGCCATAAAGTCTTTAGACCCAACATACCTGTGTATCAAAACGGGTAGAGAATCTCTCTACGCATGAGCAGCAGCCGGCGTCCAGACCATCTGAGCCTAAGCAGGACGCTGGTGTAATGTCAGAATGGGCAGCCCAACACGCTGCAGGGGAAACGTCATCGCGTACTAGAGCATCGGGCTACACGTCTTCAGTACGCGACAATGTAAAGTGCATGCCCGAGACATTACACCGGTTTTCTGCTTCTGAATTGTATATAAATGTTGTGGCCGCCTCCGCCCACCACCGCAGAAGGGGCGGTGAGCAAGGGGTGGAGTATGAGAAAGCAGAGCAGCACTAAAATATACACATTCTTCACACTACACGAAACTGCAGCGTTGGAGGATGACGCAGCACGCACGTCCCACAGCATCATGCGCAGAAGCAACAGAGCTGCCCATTCTGACACTACATCGGCCGCTGAATGCACGTTTGATTTATGCGCCTCCTGACCTCCACCAGACGTCTCCATGCTAGGGACGCGTACTTCCGGTCGCTTGGAGCGCAGCCGGACGTGTACTTCTGGTCGCTTGGAAGACAACCGGAATTGACGATGCCGCCGGGGACGGCCCCTCCATAGCTAACGCGCCTGCGCTAGAAGTACCTCTGACTCCGCCGAGACAGAAGTCCGGCAAACTACCGCTGGCCCAGCGCATATTAGCACCGGTATGATACGGATCCTGCACAGGATGACATTTAGCCATCGCCACCATAGTAGAGACAGCACTGACACTGGGTGACCTTTAGTGCCCCGTCCTGACAGCCCCACAATACAGCGCTGCACGGGTCCCCACGATCAGTAGGACAGGGACCTGCTACAGAACTGCTTTTAGCAGTCACAGAGCCTAACCAGGAGAGGCTGAACCTAGTCCAAAAACCACCAGGAGTGGCCAGCAGAAGTGCACAGCAAAAGTATCCTGTCCGAAGGTAAGGACGAAGAACATAGACACCTGGTAGGGGCGGTGGCTTTAATTTATCTATTCACCTGTCCAATGGGGGGTAGAGGGCGGAGCAACTACCATAAGTGCTGCCATGGAAGTAGAAGGAAAGCAGGATTCTCAGCAGTAGTTAGATGTGTAGAATTTTAGGAGGTAAACAATGTCTGCTTAGCATATTTATTTTAAAATTGACTAACCTGAAACGTGTAGCATTTTTGAGACCATGCTACTGGAGTAAGTGTCTTTTCATACTGCAGCAATTGGCGCTTTGTCGCTCTGGACAATATAATCAGAATGTGAAACATGGCTCCATGATAACAGCCCGGATAGCGCACTACATCTCCCAGGCTTCAGCCTCATCCGCGCAGACCGTGACAGCTCCCTCACGGGGAAAAAGAAAGGGGGAGGCATCTGTTTTTACATTAACTCTGCTTGGTGCTCCAACTCCACCGTACTTGCAAGGAAATGCACACCAGAGCTAGAGCTCCTTCTGGTAAATTGCAGACCGACATACTCACCCAGGGAGATCTCGTCCTTCGTTCTCGCGGGTGTGTATATCCCACCTGATGCTGAGGTAAAAAAATGCCCTGAGCGAGCTCAGCGACACTGTCATGTAATGGGAGACGGCCCTCCCGGACTCACTGTTCATCGTCATGGGCGATTTCAACAGGGCCAACCTCTGCCAAGAGCTTCCCTGCTTCCATCAGCATGTCCCCTGCCCCACCAGGAATGCCAACACACTGGACCACTGTTACACGGTCTTGAAGGATGCTTACAAAGCCACCCCTTGGGCAGCTCTAGGGTCATCTGATCATTGTCTCATCCACCTGATACCAACCTACAGGAGACGCCTGGAGTCATCGAAACCGGTCCTCAAATCCTCCAAAGTGTGGTCAAGCGAAGCGAAGCTACAACTTCAGGCCTGCTTCGACTGCACAGACTGGCAGACCCTGGAATCGCCAAACTTGGACGAATGGGCTGACAATGTTACCTCATACATTAACTTCTGTGAGAATCATTGCATACCAACGAAAACCTTTAAACTCTATCCTAACGACAAACCGTGGTTCTCAAAAAAACTACGGCAACTGCGCAGAAGCAAAGAGGACGCGCACAAGTCAGGAAACCAAGATGAATACAGAAGGGCAAGAAATGACCTGAACAGAGGGCTGCCAAGAAGGGCTATGCGGATAAACTGCCACAGAACCTCTCCTCAAACGACTCGCGAGCAGTGTGGAAAGGGCTCAAGGCCGCAACCAACTATAAGCCTCCCCCGCAGCATGCAACACCAAGCGCTGAGCTAGCCGAGAATCTCAGTGAATTCTACTGCAGATTTAAGAACCAGTCTCCCCCACAGCTACGGGAACCCCCCCCCCCCCCCTGTTCTGCAACACTTGTTAAGGATAAATGTCAGGAAAGCCTCTCTCCCAGACGGTGTGTCACCAGTCTGCCTGAAAACCGGCGCTCGACAGCTTGCCCCTATTCTTTCCTCCATCTTCAACGAGTCCTTTCAGAGAGGGAAAGTTCCCCCCGTGCTTCAAGAGGTCCACCATCATCCCTGTCCCCAAAAAGCAGGGCGTCACCGACCTCAACAACTTCAGGCCCGTGGCACTTACATCAGTCATCATGAAGGTTCTTGAAAGGATGGTGCTTCCCCTCCTCAAGCTCTCCACTGAGGCCATGCTGGATCAGCACCCGTTCGCATACAGAGCAAACAGGTCCACCAACGACGCCATCAATATCTGCCTGGAGCTCGTCTATGATCATCTGGACAAGCCTGGCACGTATGCCAGGATCCTTCTTCTCGACTTCAGCTCAGCGTTCAATACTATCAGCGCCAAAATACTCCAGGAGAACCTTGCCGCACTCGGGGTCCACCCCACTCTCCGCCTGTGGATCACAGACTTCCTCACCAACAGATCCCAGGTCGTTAAGCTAGGCACCATCTCCTCTCAACCTCGGATTATAAATATAGGAGAACCTCCAGGGTGCGTCCTGTCGCCGTTCCTGTTCTCCCTGTATACGAATGCCTGCAGATCCATAGCGGACTCCGTCAAAGTGATCAAATTCGCTGACGACCCCACCATTGTCGGCCTCATCACTAAAAATGATGAGGAATCGTACCGCCACCAGGTTGAGAGCATCTGCCACTGGTGCAGGGAGAACGGGCTGGTCCTAAACACGGCAAAAACTGTTGAGATGATTGTTGATTTTAGGAAGCACGCCAATGCCCCCCCCCCCTCCAATCCGTATTGATGACAAAGAAGTGGAAAGAGTTCCCTGTGTCTGTCTTCTGGGCACAACCATCTCCAATGACCTGAAGTGGAAGGCAAACACCTCCTCCATCCAGAGGAAAGCCCAGCAGAGGCTATACTTTCTCCGGCAACTGAAGAAGTTCGGCATGTCCCCGAAACTTCTGACCAGCTTCTAGCCACAATTGCATCTGTTCTCTGCTCTTTCATCCTAGTCTGGTATGCCAGCTCCTCCGCCAGCAATAGACACAAATTACAGAGAGTCATCAGATCAGCGGAGAGAATCATAGGAAAACAACTACCTGCTCTGGGCCTCCTCTACCACTCAAGACTGAGCTCCAGAGCTTTGAGGATTGTAAATGACCCCTCACACCCAGGCAACCGCTTTTTCAGCCATCTTCCTTTGGGCCGGAGGTATCGGTCCATCTACACCAGGACCACTAGACACAGAAACAGCTTCTTCCCCCTCAGCTGTAAACTCACTAAACTCTCTCCACGCACTCCCCACCACAAAGTGATCATGTTTTAGCCGCCACACATATCCTTCACACACGTGAGTGCTGGATATCTATGCATAAATTGAGTGCTGTTTGCTTGTTTTTTTTTCTATGTATGTAATGTCTGATATAGTGTTGATCCTTTCTGATGTATTCTGTGTACCCTATCCTGCCTGTATCCTGTATGTGCCAAGACCAATTCCGGGCACGACCCAGTCGTGCTTGGCGAAAATAAAGATTCTGATTCTGACATAATTATACTGTGCTGGTACATTTGCACCATGCAGCAAATTTAATCAGACTAACGTACAGCATGCTATGCATTTAACATATGATGCAACTTTATATGCCATTGCCATCCTGTTTTCCTGGAGGTGCAGCACAACGCATGCATAGTGTGAAGTAGTGCAAGCAGGGGAGGACGGGGAAGGGGGGAGATTTCCCCTCAGGCTGCCTCTCATTTAATGATTAAGGGCTGGTGCATGGCCTGCTGCATTCAGGTTATTGTATAAGACAATATGAACCACTAGGTTGGCTTAGGGAAATAAAAGCCCAATTAGCAATTAGAGAGCGGGAAAGTAAATATACACAGCATGCTGCAGAGCAAAGGCTTGCCTGGAGGGTCTGTGGGATAAAAAACTGTCTGCTCTCTTGCCTTCATAGCTCCCAACTTTTCCTTTTTTTGAAGGGACAGTCCCTCTTTGGATATACTGTGTGTGTGTGTGTGTGTGTGTGTGTGTGTGTGTGTGTGTGTGTGTGTGTGTGTGTGTGTGTGTGTGTGTGTGTGTACCATTTGGGCTGAGGCTGCCATGAACATGGGCCTCTAGTTTGTGGTTTCCCCCCAGGCCAAAAGGTCCCAGTCCTCCCCTGAGTGCAAGGCTGGATTATTTACATGATTTACTGCCCTTTGCTGATATCCTGATTCTGAAGTGTGAGGTTGCAGGGATGATGATAGATCCTTATGCACCTATGGAAACCTGGCTATAGCCACATCACCTTCATTCCTCCTGACTGTATTGGCTAGAGGTAGTCCTATGGTCACGTGGGGAACATGGGCACAATCTGTATACTCACATGACTATAAGCCAGACTCTACACCAATGGAGATGCCAGCCCTACAGACCTGATATGGAGTGGCTGCAGTCAGACTTCCATAGGTGGAATCTAATATGCTGGCCAGGGCTCTCTATAACCCAATACAGCTTCAAGACAGTGATCCTTAATTGGAAAGAAGCTTTGCCCTTAGCACTGAGTCAGAACTGATGAAGTTCACATTAGAACCAGACATGGTACACATTTCTAATAGTCTGATTCTACAACATGATATGGCCCATTTGAGGATATTCTAGCCTTGAACTCCTTTTTTCTCCCCCATACAACAGGGTAGGAGGTGCTGAATGTCTATTTATATAACCAGATATCTATTAAAGGGAATCTGAAGTAAAAATAAACTTATGATATGTGTAGTACAGCTAAAAAATATAACTGCAGCAGAGATATGAGTCTAATAGTTTCCAGTACATGAAGAGTTCAGAAACTCCAGTTATCTATTCAAAAGCGCTTCACTGATTTCTCATACTTCACTGATTTCTCAGAAAGTCAAAGTGTCTCCTCTGCAGAAAAAAAAACAAAATACAGTGACAAAGTTCAAAAGGTCATTAGCCTGCTCTGTGAAATAATTCAAAATGCTGAGTGTAGTGTGTAAACTGCGAATATTAGAGAATGATGCAATGTTATAAAGAAAACTATAACTGAAAATAAAATGAGACTATTTACTTTGCTACTAATGTTCTATTAATTATCCGTACTACACATAATTCATTATATCATCTTTTTTTTCCCGCTTCACTGTCACTTTAAATAGGTTATCTTGCCTCGCATGATGAAAAATAATTACTATAGTTGAATTTTTTTTTTAATCCGTTTTATCATCATAAAAGGATATAACAACAAAATTAGGTAGAGGCAACATACCTACTACCCAATTAGATAACATCATACATTCAGAATACAGTAGCCATTATATCTCACAAATATAGTGGTTTACAACTACAATAGTAGAATGTTGTCTGGATATACATTATCATCCAATGGCATTATATTCATATAAGTATTGCTTAATTATAAAGAACCTGAGCAACAGCTCAGGGAATTCAGTGTAACTTTTTAACCAGTACTTGTGTAAACCAAGAGTGCCTGTGTGGGGGTCACAATTACATGCAATAGTATAGTAATGTCATTTGGGATGTGGTGTCAGCTTAAAATTAAATATGAATTATACTGTGTTCAAGGAGTCTAACCATTTGTCCCATACTTTGTGGAACTTCATGGGGCATTTCTGATTGGAGTATAGTACTTTTTCAACTGAATAATTTCCATAATCAGGGATTTCCACATAGAAATCGAGGGACTATCGGGAGAACCATTTCATAATTATTGCCTTTCTGGCCAAGAACAAGGATTCACGAATGAAGATATGGTGATGAAGCTGTCCATCCTCTTCTGTCATTAGGCCGAAGAGGCAGAGTTTGGGATCTAAGTCAATTGTATCTCCTCCAATAGTTGAGAGTTCAGATGTAACCTGTGACCAAAAACTGGCAATCTCTGGGCATAGCCATATTCAATGATAAAAGTCTGCCTTAGGAGCGCTGCATTTAGGGCATTTGTCATCCCTACGTAGTTTTTTGTTATACATCTGCGTTGGGGACCAGTATGCTTGGTGTATAATATACAGCTGTATGAGTGTTGTGGGCTGCTGTAGATGATAGCTTAACTGATAGGAAAAAATCTTCCCAATCTTCATCCTGAAAAGAGATCCCATTTAGTTCCCATTTCGCTACCCCGTCATTGTCTGATTCTCAATTTTCCCATTTAATAGATGTATATACAAATATGAAATTAGCCCCTGGGCTCCTTGTGTTCTAAAAACTCCAATTAATAGTCAGATATGGGCAGGGTTTGTGTTCCAATCTGGGCTCTGAGTGCGTGTCTAATCTGAAGTGCTCTGAGGACTGCGGTATTTGGTATCTGAAATTTACGCATGAGTGTAGACACAGAGTATGTGATTATCAACATCCACAACCTGTTTATAGGTACATACAAACGGCGGAATTTTTTAAACGACCGGTCATTTGGCCGTCAAATTGGGCATGTGTACAGTCTGGCGGATCGGTCAAAGCCAGCGTTATCAGCTGAATGACCGACTGTACACACGCCCGATTTGAAGTCCAAACGACCAGTCGTTTGGAAAAATCTGACGTGTGTATGTACTTTAATCGTGCACAAATTCCTTGTCTTCCAGAAGACAGGGTCTGGTAAGGACATCAGATGGGATAGATTTGTATTGGACCATAAAGGGGTTTCAAAAGGAAGATTTGTATAATGATATACTTTCTTACTACTACGCCAGACCTGTAAAGGTAGTTTATGCAAAGGGACAAGGGGATATAGTGAGCTTTTAGAACCTGCCTTTAATAACGTGAAGAGAGATTGGTCTCTAACATATTGGGCCAGGAGCAATTCTGACGGGTCTAGTGTTTGGTTCGGCATCCAGGTTTGTAAGAATCTAAGCTGGCCCGCCAGGTAGTATAGGAAAAAATCTGGGAGTGCCAATCCTCCATCAGTGATAGGTCTCATGAGGCTTTGTAATTTCAAACAGGCTCTTTTCTTCCCCCAAATAAATGAGATTATGCTGTTCAGTCGGGAGAAAAAGTTTTTTTTAATCGGGATAGCAGAGTGCTGAAGAATATAGAGAACTTCAGGTAAGGAAATCCTTGTTAGAAGATTGACTCTCCCAATAACTGCCAATGGTAGCTTTTCCCAGGCCTTGCATTTATCCATGAGTTCTTGCAAAAGAGGGGATACCTTAGCTGCACAAAAGTCTTTAGGTTGTTTGGTTATTACGATACCTAGGTACCTAGGTGCTGTACTATTTGTAGGGGACATTTTTCTCTGCATAGACTAATTGTGTCCTTATCCAAGGGGAGAATGCAAGACTTATCCCAATTTGTGAGTGTTGACTGTAGGTCTCTATTATGGCCATTGCCTCTCTAAGTGAAGAAAAGGTGTCTTCCAAATACAGTATTATGTTGTCTGCATACAAGCCGATACTATCAGTGATTGGGCCCAGGGATAAACCTCTTATGACTTGTGATGTTATTATTTTAATTGCTAGTGGACGAACAGAAAGGGGGATAGTGGGAAACCCTGGCCTTTGCCCCGCTGTTAAGTGAAACAGTCTGATACCTGGCCATTAATTTCCAGTCTGGCCTTAGGTGTGTTATAAAGATTTTTAATCCATCCAATAAATTTAGGGCCAAAGCCAAACCGTTCCGTACATACAAAGAGAAAGCTCCACTCTATGGAGTCAAAGGCTTTCATTGTGTCTAAGGACACAGGGGCCCTATCTCCAGTGGTATTATGGTGAATCTGAGAGTGAATTAGCGTTCTTATAATTTATGGAGGTACTCTTCCCAGGCATAAAGCCAGTTTGATCAGGGTGAATGTCTAGTACAGGCATGGGCAAACTTGGCCCTTCAGCTGTTGAGGAACTACAAGTCCCACAATGCATTGCAGGAGTCTGACAGCCACAGTCATGACTCATAAAGGCAAATGCATTGTGGGATTTGTAGTTCCTTAACAGCTGGAGGGCCAAGTTTGCCCATGCCTGGTCTAGTATATACTTATGTAACATGTTAGTTAAAGGGGAACTTCAGCCTAAACAAACATACTGTCATCAAGTTACATTAGTTATGTTAATTAGAATAGATAGGTAATCTAATCTCTTACCCACCCTGTTTTAAACGAACAGGCAAATGCTTGTGATTCATGGGGCTGCCACCTTTGTCATGGGGGCAGCCATCTTTTTGGTTGAAAAGAGGTGACAAGGAGCAGGAGACACAGTTCCAACTGTCCTGTGTCCTGATTATCCCTCCCAGCTGCACACGCTAGGCTTCAAATGTCAAATTCAAAATGTAAAGAAAAAAAAAAGCACCAAAACAGTAGAACGAGAACAAAATCAGAAATCCCATCATGCTTTGCACAGCATCAGGGGTAAAATGCCTGGGCAGTTTTCTTCTGTGCAGCTAAAAATGAGGCTTGTATAAGAGAAACAAAGTTCTGATGCTGTGAAACTGTTAAAGAAACACAAAGCCTTTTCAGTGCTGCTGAGTCGATTTTTAGTCCGGAGGTTCACTTTAATAATTTAGCAAAAATTTTATAGTCTGCATTTAGCAGGGAGATGGGTCTATAAGAGCCGCAAGTTAATGGATCTTTTCCTGGCTTTAGTAGGACTATGATAGTGGCTTCATTCCAGCTGTCAGGGATTTCTGTGTTTGGCTGTATATTCATGAAGCATCTTAGGTGGAGTTCCACCGCGTTGGACAATCAGAAATAAGCCTGTGCTGCGGCAGGCTATGGCGGCGCTGCAGCAGTTTCAAGGCCGCGGTGGCTGTTGCGGAGCGACTGATGTGGGCTGACACTTTTTGTGCTGAGGCCACAGCGTCCTTCAACCCATCAAAAATGCGAAGAAAATTCTGGACTACAAGGTTGAAGATGTGAGCCAAGCAAGGTAAGTGAGTGTAGCCAACTTCCGAAATGGCGGCCAGCATGGCACCATTATCAGACACCACTGAACCTGTATCCAGTTTTCGGGGGAAAAGCCACTGCCAAATCTGATCCTGTAAGGCTGCAAGGATTACAGATCCAGTTTGCCTGTTCTCGTCCATGGATTAGAGTTTCAGCACTGCTTGGCATCGATGGTGCTGCAGACCAGTGTAGGAACGGGATCACTTGCTGGGAGGCTCAGCATCGACAGACTGGCCTTGGACAGAACAGGTAGCAGAGGGAAGTAGAACAGGCCTCCCCTTAACCCACGTGGCGGTACCACCAGATGAGATGCCCCAGATGTTGCACCCTCCTCAGCAGCACCATGGAGGGTGACCCAATGGGCAGTAAAAGTTAGATACTTTCCCTGCCCATGTCTGCTGCTCCAGCCATCCATAGTGAAGTGCACCTTGCCATCGTCAGCATGATCCACAGACCGGCCGACACACTCCACAATGTGCTGATGAAGGGCAGGGATAGCATTCCTAGCAAAATAATGGCGGCTGGGGATCCGCCATTGTGGAGCAACACTGTTCATCAGCCTGCGGAAGGGGGCACAGTCCACAAACTGGTAGTAGGGCAGCAGCTGTTGGCCCAACAGCCTTGCCAGGAGCGCATTATTTTTCACAACAAACGGGATCAGTTGCAGGGAGCATCCACTTCCTCTGCAACATTTCTGGCACAGAGGCCTGACGATGGAACACTGGTGATTTAGAGGAAACCAATAAGGGTGATGATGAGGTGCTTGCTGAGGTCTGGAGTCCTCTTCCAACCTGGCATGCAGAGGGATTTGAACTAGAATGGGACTGAGCACGTTGGATAGGGACAGGATGAGTAGAAAAAGAAGAGGAGGGGCCTGTTGTTGCTGCTTTTTCTCCACCCATCTTATTGTAATTCTTTACATATTCAAACTCCCGTCTGTGGTGGTTGCGCAGATGGCTTATCAGCCCTGAAGTGCCGAACCCGCTGCCCGATTTGCCTCTGCTCACCGATTTATGGCACACAGAACAGACTGCCCTGGATTCATCCTCTTCCAGAACAGTAAAATAATCCCATGCAGGGGACGTGTGTGCAATTGGAGCAGTGGTGCGACCTGTTCTAGCATGTCCTTGCTCAGCATTAGACTGGTGGGTACTGACAGACGGGAAAGCACTTGAAGGCTGCTGGCCAACCGTCTGCTCTGTTTCTCCATGCTGCTCATGCCTGCTAGTGCCTAACCCACCAGATGGCAACCACGGTGGATCAGCCGCCTCATCATCCAAAACATCATCCAGTTCAACCAAATCACTGGAACCCATAAGTGACTCTTCTGGACCCTCCACCTGGCCAAGAAACACCTCTGTAGTTGACTGGTGGTGATGTAGATTGGTGATGACACAAGCTCCCAGTTGTGATGGATTACTACTGGATGAGGAAAACACATGGGCCATTTCTGTCACCACAGAACCCACCACTTCTTGGGACCTTGGTCCCATGGTCTTCTCCAATGCCTCCTCCCAATCCTTTTCCACATCTCTCTCATCGACGTAGGTGTGCTTTACTTCTGGAGGAGAGTACTGGGAGGAAGCAACCTTGTCAAGAGAAGCAGCTGCGGTCAGGTTCTGGTCATGAGGAACCTGGCCACTACTGGTGCTGCTGCAACTAGCTTCAAGTTCCTCAGACTGGGTAGAGGGTTCCTACTTCCTAATCTAAATAATCAACAACTCTGTTCACCTGCTGCTCTGTCAAAATTTTCCTGCGTGCGAACAGAGGGATGACATCTCTGACCAGGGGGGAATGCTTCCTCCTGCTGCTGCCACCCTCAACCTGATCATGTACTTGACGTGATCCACCAACACCACCATCACTCCATTTTCTTTTAGAAGTGGCAGGAAATTGCTGCTGCTCTCGCTCCATTGCTTTGGGGCCAAAAACTTTATTGGGGAAGGGGTATGAGCGACAGAACCAAAGTAATATGAATAAAGAAAATAAATCAAAAACAAAATAAAGAACCCCCCCCCCCCCAAAAAAAAAAAAAATGAAAAACTTGCACTACACTCAACTAATCAATCACCTCTCTGACTCTGTCAAACACCTAGCCTGCGGCCTAGCTGGCTCTGTCTAACCCTCTCCACACAGCAACTACTAGTACACTACACTCAGGGATGGATTTCTGGGAATGCCACAAAAGCCATGGCCTAGGCCGATAAAATCAGATAAGATCAGAAGGGAGGCAGGACTTGGAGAGAAAGGAGGTCCTATGTCAAAGTAAATCACCTCTTCTGGTCCCGCAGCGCAGCCAGCCATCGCCCTGCTCTGCACTAATAGATGAATTCCACAGTTCCCCAATCCCTGCTTCTCTCTCTCTCACTTCCTGATGGGTTATGACAATCAGCATCTGCTGTCACCTCCTGAGAATCTTTTCCTCTGTATGATGGACATACAAGTCAATGTGAAAAAATACCAGAGATTTACATTTACAAAGCAGATAGAACTAAGTTCCACTGAGTTTTAATGCAGGCATTCCCAAACATCAGTGAGCTCTGCTAGTTTCTTCACTTTCTCTTTTACAGCTGTGACACTGACCCCAGCAGTTGTTAATTACACTCTTATCTCTACCTAAATTTATAGCTTTAGTTTTTTTTACTTCCCAGCCAGCAGTGGTCTATTCACTTCTTTAGTTAACTCTTTCCTGACTCATTTTCTGTCCTTCAGCTCCTACCATCTCTGAGAACTGCAGGAATAAAAATGTGGTTTGCTTCCCTTTCATTGCTAAACTGTCACTTTAACCTGCTGGGCGGTCTGGACGAGCTCAGCTCGTCCAGTACCGCCGGAGCCTGCCGCTCAGGCCCTGCTGGGCCGATTTGGCTCAAATAAAAAGCAGCACACGCAGCCGGCACTTTGCCAGCTGCGTGTGCTGCCTGATCGCCGCCGCTCTGCGGCGATCCGCCGCGAGCAGCGGCGAAAGAGGGTCCCCCCAGCCGCCTGAGCCCAGCGTAGCCGGAACAAAAAGTTCCGGCCAGCGCTAAGGGCTGGATCGGAGGCGGCTGACGTCAGGACGTCGGCTGACGTCGATGACGTCACTCCGCTCGTCGCTATGGCGACGATGTAAGCAAAACAAGGAAGGCTGCTCATTGCTGCCTTCTTTGTTTATTCTGGGCGCCGGAGGCGATCGGAAGAACGCCTCCGGAGCGCCCTCTAGTAGGCTTTCATGCAGCCAACTTTCAGTTGGCTGCATGAAATAGTTTTTTTTTTATTAAAAAAAAAACCCTCCCGCAGCCTCCCTGGCGATCTTAATAGAACGCCAGGCAGGTTAATGGACACCTGAGCTGTTACTACCTCTATGCTTGAGTGTGTGGTTTGGCATCCTTCTACTTAGCAGCAGAGCATTGTACCATCTTAGCCATCAGCTGAAGCAGAGAGTTTTGAATCAGGATGATACCATTTATTGGTTTAAAAGCAAAAGAGTAAGCTCACTACTAATAAGCCTTCTTCAGACTTAGTTCCTGTATACTGTCAATATGTTAGAGCACACCACCATATGTACATTCAACATTCAAAAGAGATGCATAATGTTTCAGCAAATATAAATAAATGTCATTCAGATGCTTTAAAGTGGAGCTGAACTCTTGCACAGGACAGAAGGAAAACAGAGAAATGTACCATGTATGTATTTAGAGAGCCTGTCTAATTCCCCCTCATCTGTGTCTAATCACAAGTTGTAATTTCTACCCTGTGTCACCTGACTGCCACAACAATTAAGCTCATTTGAAAGCACAGGAAGTAGACACACTGCAGATTTATTGCAGGATTTATATCAGCTGTAAAAAAGAAATGTTTTTCTTTAAAGAACCTGAACTGAAAATAAGAAAGTAAAAAAAAACATATACAGGTCATACTAACCTCCTGCGTAGTCTGCTCATCAATCTTTCTCCTCTCCTGCACCCTGTTTGTCCACTGTGATCAATGGAATTCTCTGTCCTCCATTTTGAAAATTGCCATTACCCCATAACAGCTTCCTGGTCAGCACATTGTTAAACTGTAATATCGCCCACTTGAGCCATAGGGAAACATGGACATTACCTTGCACATTCAGTTGTAACTGACAGCTGCTGATAAATAACTGACAGCAACTGGTATATTTCAGTTCTGACAAAATATTGTCAGAACTGGAAGGGATCACTATAAGAAGAAAATGGTGAGATTCTGAGAGGAACTGATGGCGATGTAAGTATATAATATTCATTTTCAGCTGCATCATTTTTTATTTTAAATAATTTTACTCAGTTCAGGTTTCCTTTAAAGGTTATTTTGTTGCATATCTTTTAGATACAGAGAGGAAGTTCTGAGTTCAGGTCCACTCTACAACAGAACATCCAAAGTGGGTCTTGAGAGGATGTTTGCTACTTACCTGTTCTCTGTTTTGGATGGGCTTTTCTCCATTGCTCTGCCCTGCCACCTGTTTGTGGCTCCGACTGCAGCCAGTTGCACAGAGGACAAAGAAGCAGCGCATGCTCTGGCCACTCGTGCTCCCTGTAATTTCTCGCTTCTGCCCAGATGTGCACAGCAACCGAGGCCGGTACACTGTTATGCATTCTTGACAAGTACCGGTCATACATCAGCGTCATTTCTCAAGTATGCATGCCCAGAACACTATCGGCTGCTGTGCACATTCGGGCAGGAGCGCAAATTACAGGAATTATTTGTTGAATGGGGGGCAGATCAGCAAAACTGGGTACTTTTCCATTAGCCGGGCGCATCCACTAGGTGGCAATAAAACTCCAGCGATCGCTGGCAGTAGAGTTACATCTTTCCCTACTATCCATGGCGGCCTGGAGGGGGAATAGTAATTATCGCCACCTAGTGGTTGCGCCTGGTTAACGGAATAGTACCCACAACTGAAATGAGCCCACTCAAACCAGTGATTGCTAGTCAGAGTGTTGGACAGAATGTTTTGTGGGGGTGGTGGTGGGGGCGGTTGGTGACAGCAGGCCTAGGGCACTGGAAAGTACAAATCCGGCCCTGACTACACTACAATCTATCACTCAAACTAACAGTCTACTGTCACTCTCTCACAAATACACCTAGCTACTACTAATATAGCTCACACTCAATCTAATTCTCTCTCACAGTTTTTAAAAAGACTTTTGGTTTATATACAGTCTTTAAAATGACTATTGTTTTATGTTGAAACAACTAATATGGGTCTGTCTCTCCTCTCTCCAACACCAGACTGAAACTCACAAGCTTCATGACTGTCACACCTCTCTTATATACAAAATGGGTGGGATAGCTGATGATAGGTAGTTAGGAGCTGGTTGCTAACGTAGGATTGGTTGGTTTCTGTTAAGACTCTAATTGGTGCAGAAATTCAGTTTTTAATGCAGAAATCATCATGTTTTAAGCTTCTGTGATGGGTCTATCCCTTCTGATTGGCTAATGCAGCTTTTACACGCTTCTATTTAAATTCTGAAGGAATTCCTGTAACGATCGGTGTCAACACGCAGAGAGAATCTGATTACTGGTGGGCTGCAGACTTACCAATAATGCAGATATACACCGGATTATGAATGATCTGCAGAATCACTAGTAATCCAGGTATGTCTAACCTCTGGACACCTGAGACGTGAGTGTACAGTATCACAGTAACACTTTGAGAGGAACTGCCAGGAAGACTGGAGGCAGTGAGGAGAAGGAAATTCACCCCTAGACGTGGGTGAATTCCTTTAGGCCAAAGGCTCCCTAGGAGAGGGACCTAGGCCTGGTGCAGGAAGCCCTGCTGCTAATATGAACAGATTTGTCCTATCTGGTTGTGAGATCCTATCTCACTACAGCCTAGTGGCGAACAAAGGAAGTACAGATATACAGTGCTAGTCTTGGGTGTGTGGTGCGTAGTTACAGCACCCCGGAACTAGTCTAAAGCATAACATAGAACTGACACAGTATCCTAGTCTTGGGTGTGAGGTCCGTAGTCACAACACCCTGGAACTGGTCTAAAGCATAACATAGAACTGACACAGTATCCTAGTCTTGGGTGTGAGGTCCGTAGTCACAACACCCTGGAACTGGTCTAAAGCATAACATAGAACTGACACAGTCTCCTAGTCTTGGGTGTGAGGTCCGTAGTCACAACACCCGGGAACTGGTCTAAGCATAACATAGACTAACATAACATGAGAAGGTAATCTAGCTCAGTGTGGATTCCCAGGTCCGTCCTGGTTCAACCACACTGTAGGATCTGACTGAGGTCTGTGTGCTAACACATTAAGCATTTGCAACGGCAGACGATGTGAGACTGAGGAACAAGTGGTTATATAGTGCAGCGCTGGTCAGCGCCGCCCAGTCTCTTCCAGCCAATCCGTATCCATCCTTGGATCAGCTGACCGGCGGGGTCAGCTGATCCCTCTCTGCTTCTCATAAAGCTTCTGTCTTGCCGCGCTTGCGTATTCCGCAGCCTATGTACACAGGAAGGCTGTATAGCATCAGACACATGTCGCCGCGTGTAAACCGCCGGAGCAGACGCGGAAACGGCCGCCATGCCGCCAGAGCACGCGGCGGCCATTCTGCAATCCTTTACAATTCCGCATAGAAATTCTGCTATAGCTTTTCTGTTCCAGCTCAACAGAACGGAATCACGGAAATCTCCATTCAGCTGAATCCGATGAGCATCCCTACTAAACACATGGGAGCAGTTGACCGATTTGATAATTATACCAGTAGTTACTCTTTCAACAGGAAGTCACTGAAGTGGTGGAGGAAGCCCTTTTTTTGGTTGTTGGAGCTGGCAGTAGTGAATAGCTTCATAATTTACAAACAGTTGCATCCACATGAACCAAAGGATCCCATCAGCTACCGCAAGAACCTAATTCTTGAGTTGGTTTGCAAACAACGAGCTTCTAGGCCTCAGTGGAGATATGGCCGCTATTCTTCATTGGATGTGGAGGAGCGTCTAAATGGTATCCAGCATTTTATTGCTAATATGCCAAATCGAAACACCAAAGATTGCACAGTGTGCAGTGACAGGAAGACACGAAACTTGCTCACGTAGGCCAGGATTACACGGAGGAAATTGCTTTAAAGTGTACCATACTTTGGCCAACTTCTCTGCTACCAGCCAATAGAAGACACCAAACTGTCCAAATAAGGTATGGAATTAAACGTGTGTTCTTTAAAATAAGATATACCATGTTACTGTGTTACGTTCCATGTAAGAATGGGAGAGAGAGTAAGGGGGAGAGTGTATTTCTGTAAAAAAAAAACGACTCCCTTTAGGAAAAAACTCAAATTGGAAAGGGTTAAAGGATACATCCGAGCAATTTAGAAAAAAAAATACACTTATCTAGGGCTTCCTCCAGCCCTTGCCAGCCGTTCTGTGCCCTCACTGCAGCTCCACTCACTGCTGGTGCTCCTGGGTCCGCTCCGACATAGGAATCCTACTGCGCCCGCGCGGGCGCCTCTAAGAGTCGCGCTGACGTCATCTGGACTGTATAGCACAGGTGCAGAACTACTGTACCTGCGCTGTACAGTCCAGATGACATCAGCGTGACCAATGAACTGCACACTGGATCGCAGAGGAAGTCCATGCGGAGGCCACCGTGGGGGCCGGGAGCCACCGGAGCTTCTGTGAAGTCACAGGATGGATGCCAGGTGCTGGAAGAATCCCCAGGTAAGTGGATTTTTTATTTTTAAATTTCTCAGACCTTTCCTTTAACCATTTAACGGCAACCTAGCGTATTAAAACGTCATGCTTTTGCCTGTTAATGGCAACATGACGTTTTAATATGATGCGCGTTCTGGGTGATTGGGGAAGAGGACCGAGCGGTCCTCTACCCAATCGCACTGCCTGGAGTGAATTCATAAAACAGGAAACTGTTAAAGTTTAATAAAGTGTAAAAAAAAAAAAAAAAAGTGATCACTTCCTATACGGGAGAGTGTTCACTAGCGCCATCTTGTGGCCAAAATGTAAATTACACATACAAAGCACATACATATGCAAGTACATACACACTATTGATAAAATTAATAAAATTACATTTACAACCCTCCCCCCCCCCCAAAAAAAAAAAAAAAACTCTTGTAAAGAAAAAAAATCAGCTTAAAATAAATAAATAAATAGTTGCCTTAGGGACTCAGCTTTTTTAATCTATATTTTATGGGGGAAAATTAATTTTAATTTATTATATAGGGGCAAAACAAAACAACCTATATTTCAAAATAATGTATTGTCGCCATACATTGTGATAGGGACATCATTTAAACGGTTTAATAATTGGGACAACTGGGCGAATAAAATGTGTTTGTTTTATCCACAGGAGAATGTTTAATTTTAAAACTATAATGGCTGAAAACTGAGAAATTATTTTTTTTTCATTTTTTTTTGGTTTTTTTCCCCCATTAAAACGCATTTAGAATAAAAAATTCTTAGCAAAATGTACTACCCACAGAAAGCCTAATTGGTGGCGAAAAAAACAAGGTATAGATCATTTTCTTGTGATAAGTAGTAATAAAGTTATTAGGGAATAAAAGGGAATAAAAGGGAGGAGCACTGACAAGTTAAAATTGCTCTGGTCCGTTAGAGTAAAAACCCTTGGGGGTGAACTGGTTAAGGGGCAAAAAGATAATTGCATATTCATTAGTGATGCATCATGGGAAACCACAGTTGCTCACTTAAAGGAGAACTGTAGTGAGAGGGATATGGAGGCTGCCATATTTATTTCCTTTTAAGCAATACCAGTTGCCTGGCAGCCCTGATGGTCTATTTGCCTAAAGAAGTGTCTGAATCACACCAGAAACAAGCATGCAGCTAATCTTGTCATATCTGTCTAAATTTGTCAGAAACACCTGATCTGCTGCATGCTTGTTCATGGCCTATGGCTGAAAGTATTAGAGGCAGAGGATTAGCTGAATAGCCAGGCAACTGGTATTGCTTATAAGGAAATAAATATCGCAGCCTCCATATATCTCTCACTACAGTTCTCCTTTAAAGGTCAACGGTGGTGATTATATGGAGGCTAGCATATTATTTCCTTTTAAACAATGCAAGTTGCTTGGCTATCCTGCTGATCCTTTGCCTCTAATACTTTTAGCCATAGGCCCTGAACAAGCATATGCAGATCAGATTTTCTGACATTGTCAGATATGACAAGATTATGACAAGATTAGCTGCATGCTTGTTCCTGGTGTGATTCATACTACTGCAGCCAAATAGATCAGCAGGGCTCCTAGGCAACTGGTATTGTTTTTAAAAGGAAATAAATATGGTAGCCTCTGTATACCTCTCTCTTAAGTTGTCCTTTTAAGGTTAAATTAACAGAAAATATCTTCTGTTTTAATAATGCAAATTGCATTGCTTATTGGTGGGAGGCCTTTTCAGTCTCTTAGCCCCCTATACTTTGCTAGTGGTTCTGGGACACCATTAGCTACTTGGATAGTTTCAAAAACAGTGCTTTCAGCCAATCGAAAACCTTGATAAACTTGAATGTTTACAAAGAAAATGTAGGTGTGAACACTCAAAATTCTCATGCATATGTAAGCTCAATTATTAGGTAGCTATTGGTTTGCAGAGCGGTTGCACAACTACATGCAAAACAAAAATCTTCCCATCTAGTTTTATTTTCATCTGATAAAGTGAGAATAATCACTATTTAAAAGGAAACCTGTCAGGGGGCAATAGATGGATCACCCACCTAGAAATCTGGGGACAACTCTAGTGGTCTTACCCTCAGCCAAAAAGCCTACATGTAATGAAGGGGCTGGGAAATTTAGTTGCAGGGTTTGGCTGAAAAATGGCTCACCTTGCTGTGGCAAACTTCCCGGTGGTGAAAATTTTGTCTTGCCGGTGCCCAAATTACAGCCTATGGCTGCGCCCTTTTTACCCAACTCTCCCCAAAGTACCTCACAAGGCTATGCAGCAAAGAAAGTACAAGAGGGGGTCGTCACCGCATATCAAAGTGCTGATATCGACTACATCAGTACTAGTTGATTTGCCTGAAGAAAAGTGTCCTACCTTAAACAGCGGGCTGTTGATGTATCAGCCTAGCACTCTGATACAATAAGTGTTTGCAGATTAGTCTCACAAGTGCTTGGTTCAAGGACCGGCACAGGTCCTTTCAACATTTTTTATGGTTCATAAATAAAAATGAAATACGTTATCTGTAGAAGAATAAAGGGAGGAGGGCTAACTGCACCAAACTTATGGAATTATTATAAAAGTATTCACCTTACCCAGGGCCGGCCTTAGGTTTCACAGCGCCCTGAGCGAAACCGGATTTTGTTGCGCCCCCCCCCCCATAAGTAACATAGCTGTCCCCATATAGGTAGCATAGTTGCCCCCAGTGTAGGTAGTATAGTTGCCCCATATAGGTAGCATAGCTGCCCTCAGTGTAGCTAGTACAGTTTCCCCCAGTGTAGTAGCATGGTTGCCCCAAGTGTAGGTAGTATGCCCCAGTATGCCCCCAGTGTAGGTAGTATGCCCCCAGTGTAGGTAGTTTGCCCCAGTATGCCCCCAGTGTAGGTAGTATGCCCCTAGTGTAGGTAATTTGACCCAATATGCCCCCAGTGTAGGTAGTATGCCCCCAGTGTAGGTAGTATGCCCCAGTATGCCCCCAGTGTAGGTAGTATGCCCCCAGTGTAGGTAGTATGCCCCCAGTGTAGGTAGTATGCCCCCAGTGTAGGTAGTATGCCCCAGTATGCCCCCAGTGTAGGTAGTATGCCCCAGTATGCCCCCAGTGTAGGTAGTATGCCCCCAGTGTAGGTAGTTTGCCCCAGTATGCCCCCAGTGTAGGTAGTATGCCCCATTATGCCCCCAGTGTAGGTAGTATGCCCCCAGTGTAGGTAGTTTGCCCCAGTATGCCCCCAGTGTAGGTAGTATGCCCCATTATGCCCCTAGTGTAGGTAGCATGCCCCCAGTGTAGGTAGTTTGACCCAGTATGCCCCCAGTGTAGGTAGTATGCCCCCAGTGTAGGTAGTATGCCCCAGTATGCCCCCAGTGTAGGTAGTATGCCCCCAGTGTAGGTAGTTTTCCCCAGTATGCCCCTAGTGTAGGTAGTTTGCCCCCAGTGTAGGTAGTATGCCCCCAGTGTAGGTAGTTTGCCCCCCAGTGTGGGTAATATGCCCCCAGTGTAGGTAGTTTGCCCCCAGTGTAGGTAGTTTGCCCCCAGTATGCCCCCTGTGTAGGTAGTATGCCCCCAGTGTAGGTAGTTTGCCCCCAGTGTAGGTAGTTTGCCCCCAGTGTAGGTAGTATGCCACCAGTGTAGGTAGTTTGCCCCAGGCAACCCCCCCCCTTTATGTGGCAGCGGGCCGGGCAGAGAATGACTCACCTGACATCCAGCTCCAGCGCCGACGTCACTCTTCTCTCCCCGCCTCCGCTCCATCTGTAGTTAGAGCAGGCTACATGAAAATGGCCGCCGTTTGTCTGCATTTGTGGACATCGGCGGCCATTTTCTTGTAGTCCTGCTCTAAATATAGACGGAGAGGACACAGGGAGACAGCGGGGCGGCTAGGGGTGACAGGGCGCAGGCGCAGTCGTTTTGCACCTGCGCCATATGCCGCGGGCAACGTGACCATGATTGACAGCGCCCACGTGACAGAGGCTAGAAGTTCTGCGCCTGCGCAGTACAACGCAGGCAACGTGGCCATGATGTCATGCAGGCACAGTAAGGACAACCTCGGGGTCGGCCTCTGCACTGTGCGCGGAGACCGGGACGGCGCGGAGAGCGGAGCGGTCAGCGTGGGACAGTCGGCTGCAAGGGGCTGGAGAAAGCCCCAGTTGAGTAAAGCTTTTTTTTCTTTGAATTTTGCCTGATAACTCCTATAAGGGTTGATTCATACTACAAGCCCTTTTCCACTAGCAATCGCAATCACAAATGCCAGTGGTTGCGATTTTTTTCATTAATTTTGTTATGCGATTGTGTTTTTTCATTTGCATTGCATTATCCCTCTTAAAATCGCTCCAGAAAGCGATTGCGATTTTCAAATCGAATCACTGTAGTGGAAAATACTTCTCATGATTTCTATGATAAAGTAGCAACACTAGCGATTTAAAAATCACTAGTGATTTGCGATTTTGCGATTCAGCTGTGCAGTGGTAAAAGGCCCTACAAGAGCTTTTTAAACACTAGAGATTTTGAAAGCCCTTGCTAATGCAATGCTATGGGGGATTTTTACAAAATCACATCGCTCCAGTGTGAACACACATGTAGGCAGTGGCGTAGCAATGGGGATAGCCGCCATAGCGTCGCTACGGGGCCCCGCGGCAGCGCTACGTCACAGGGGGCCCGCAGCTGCCCGAGAGGACTTTTTTTTTGTTTTGTTTATTTTTTTTTGTTTCGCCGGGCCCCCTCCCTCACCTCAGTGCCCCCCCCTCCTCACCTGGCCCCCCCCCCCTCCTTTTATCAGCAGCGGGAGGTGAGTCATATACAGAAGGCTCCGGCGGGGGTAAGCAGCCACTAGAGGTTCAGCTGCTTCCGGGCTACGGTGTCCCCACTGTATTGCTGCTCGCACCACTTCCTGGTCTATTGCGAGCAGCAATACAGTGGGGACACCGTAGCCCGGAGGCAGCTGAACCTCTAGTGGCTGATTACTCCGACGGAGCCTTCTGTATATGACGCACCTCCCGCCGCTGATAAAAGGAGGAAGGACCCCAGGTGAGGCAGCTACCTCCCCTCCCGCACGGCTACCTAACTGCCCACCCTCCCACCCGGCTGCTACCTAACTGCCCACCCTCCCACCCGGCTACCTAACTGCCCACCCTCCCACCCGGCTACCTAACTGCCCACCACCTAACTGCCCACCCGGCTACCTAACTGAGGGCTACCTAACTGCCCACCCACCCACCCGGCTACCTAACTGCCCACCCTCCCACCCGGCTACCTAACTGCCCACCCTCCCACCCGGCTACCTAACTGCCCACCCGGCTACCTAACTGCCCACTACCTAACTGCCCACCCGGCTACCTAACTGAGGGCTACCTAACTGCCCACCCACCTGGCTACCTAACTGCCCACCTGGCTACCTAACTGCCCACCCTCCCACCTGGCTACCTAACTGCCCACCCGGCTACCTAACTGCCCACCCAGCTACCTAGCTGCCCACCCGGCTACCTAACTGCCCACTACCTAACTATCCACCCTCCCACCAGGCTACCTAACTGCTCACCCTCCCACCTGGCTACCTAACTGCCCACCCTGCCACCTAACTGCCTACCCTGCCACCCAGCTACCTAACTGCCCACCCGGCTACCTAACTGCCCACCTGGCTACCTAACTGCCCACCCTCCCACCTGGATATCTAACTGCCCACCCGGCTACCTAACTGCCCACCCAGCTACCTAGCTGCCCACCTGGCTACCTATCTGCCTACCCTGCCACCCAGCTACCTAACTGCCCACCCAGCTGTCTAACTGCCTACCCTGCCACCCAGCTACCTATCTGCCTACCCTGCCACCCAGCTACCTAACTGCCCACCCGGCTACCTAACTGCCCACCCTGCCACCTGGCTACCTAACTTCCCACCGGCTACCTAACTGCCCACCTTTCTACCTAACTTCCCACCCGGCTACCTAACTGCCCACCTTTCTACCTAACTTCCCACCCGGCTACCTAACTGCCCACCCGTCTACCTATCTGCCTACCCTCCCACTCGTCTACCTATCTCCCTACCCTCCCACCCAGCTACCTAACTGCCTACCCAGTGCATTGCCTGCACCGCAAATAGTGTGCCAGCCTGCCCAACCACCCTCCCTCCAGGTAATTAATGTTAGCCCACTATAGACCTAACTACATATACTGCATTTTGTGGGGAAGTCTGGCGACAATCTGATTGCATTTTGTGGGGAAATCTGGCGACAATCTGATTGCAATTTGTGGGGAAATCTGCCAACAATCTGGTTGCATTTTGTGGGGAAATCTGCCGCCAATCTGGTTGCATATTGTGTGGAAATCTGCCGACAATCTGGTTGCATATTGTGTGGAAATCTGCCGACAATCTGGTTGCATATTGTGTGGAAATCTGCCGACAATCTGGTTGCATATTGTGTGGAAATCTGCCGACAATCTGGTTGCATATTGTGTGGAAATCTGCCGACAATCTGGTTGCATATTGTAGGGAAATCTGCCGACAATCTGGTTGCATATTGTAGGGAAATCTGCCGACAATCTGGTTGCATTTTGTGGGGAAATCAGATTGCCCCACAAAATGTTTGGGTTGGAGGTCTGAGGTCTGTGGGGTTGGAAGGTCGAGGGGGGGGGGGGGGGGGGCCCATAATTTTTTTTTTGCTATGGGGCCCAGTCATTTCTAGCTACGCCCCTGCATGTAGGATAACATTAGTAAGAGCTTTTAAAATCACAAAGCGCTCAGAAACGCTCTTGTAGTGTGAATTAGCCCTGAGAGTAGGGATGGTCAATGAGATGGAAATAATTTCGAGTAGATGCACTATTATTAAAAATTGTATGCAGCTTAAAAAGGAACCAATCAAATCCTGCTTAGGTAATATTTGATTGGTCTATTTTGTAGCTGCTTACATCTGCATACAAAATTTTCATAGTCGTGCATCAACTCAATTATTTGCATCTCATTGACCCTATCTAGTTTAGAGATTCTCCCGTGCAAACAATCCAATCTGGTTCACCAAAAACATCTAAAAGGAAAGATGTTAGAATAATTGACCTAAAAAAAGAGTTAAAAATTAAAAGTATAGAATATAGAAATAGAGGAACTTGCTGGAGTTTCTTTGTAGGCCTCATTCCGTTTTCGGTAAACTAGAGTGACCAGACGTCCCGGATTGCCCGGGACACGTCCCGGATTCGGGGTCCACTGTCCCAGGCTTAATGAGGTCCCGGGAAACGTCCCGCTTTCAGCAGCGGGACGTCCCGGCCTCGGGACTCTGGCCACTCTCCTCAATGAACTGGCAGCGGCGTCTATAGACGCCGTGCCAGTTCATTGCCTGCAGCCCCGCTCCAGCCTCCTCTTCCGGTGTCTGTTTCCGACACCGGCAGGCGAGCAGGGCTACGGCAAGATGGCTGCAGAAGCCCTGTACTGGAGACCTATTTGTGTCTCCAGTACAGGGCTTCGGGCGCCATCTTGCCGTAGCGGCAGCCCTGCTCTGCCAGGCTGTCAGCGCGGGAGACTGCAGGAGAAGTAAGACGGTCCCAGGAGCAGCGCGCCAGAGGCCGGAGACTTCTGCCAGGTGAGTAAATGCTTTCTTTTCCAGGTGAAATGTTTGCCTGCATTGTTTCTTTTCCAGGTGAAATGTTTGCCCGCATTGTTTCTTTTCTGGTGAAATGTTTGCCCGCATTGTTTCTTTTCTGGTGAAATGTTTGCCCGCATTGTTTCTTTTCTAGCGTAATGTTTGCCAGGCAGTGCGTTTCTTTTCTGGTGAAATGTTTGCCCGCATTGTTTCTTTTCTAGCGAAATGTTTGCCCGCAGTGCGTTTCTTTTCTGGTGAAATGTTTGCCCGCAGTGCGTTTCTTTTCTGGTGAAATGTTTGCCCGCATTGTTTCTTTTCTGGTGAAATGTTTGCCCGCATTGTTTCTTTTCTAGCGAAATGTTTGCCCGCAGTGCGTTTCTTTTCTGGTGAAATGTTTGCCCGCAGTGCGTTTCTTTTCTGGTGAAATGTTTGCCCGCAGTGCGTTTCTTTTGTACCGACATGTTGCCTGCATTGCGGTTATTTTGTACTGACATGTTGCCCGCATTGCGGTTATTTTGTGCTGACATGTTGCCTATTGCGTTTATTTTCTGGTGTCCGGGGTAACTGTTACTGCATTTATTATTTAATGGTCATAGATGGCTATGTTTGCTGCTTTGTGGTTACGGTATACTATTAGCATCACACAGTTTCTGCACACCCATGATGCAAAGTCTCGTTTGTCCACATCATGGCGTAAACACTGCTTTCTTATGCCTCGCTGTTACATCATTACGTTAGCTCCGCCCATACAATGTCATGGCCACGCCCATTTTTCCCACGCCCATTTTCGCCCCCCCCCCCTAGTCTTCACCGCTGCGCGCTCCTCAGTCCTCCCCACTTTTCGCCGCGGCGCCCCCCCCCCTCCCCGTCCCAGGTTGGATCCACAAACAACTGGTCACTCTAGGTAAACAGTAGAATGATGTGCTTTACCAAAAAGCTCTATCTTGGTCTCATCTGTCCACAAGACTTTTTCCCAGTAGGATTTTGGCTTACTCAAGCACATTTTGGCAAACTGTAGACTTTCTTTTTTATGTCTCTGTGTCAAAAGTGGGGTCCTCCTGGGACTCCTGCCACAGCTTTTCATTTCATTTAAATGTCGAGGGATAGTTCATGCTGACACTGATGCTTACTGAGCCCGCAGGACAGCTTGAATTTCTTAGCAACTTGTTTGGGCCTGCTTATCCCCATCCGGTCTATCCTGCGTTGCAACCTTTCATCAATTTTTCAGGAAGATTAGCTACAGTGCCATGGGTTGCAAACATGATAATATTGCACACCGACTCTGGACAAAGGCATATCTAGATCTCTGGTCTGGAGATGGATTTGTAACATTGAGATTGTTTATATTTTTCCATAATTTTGGTTCTTAAGTCTTCAGACAGTTCTCTTCTCTTTCTGCTGTCCATGCTTAGTGTGGCACCCACAGACACATAATGCAAAGACAAAGAGAACTCTCCTTTTTATCTGCTTTCAGGTGTGATTTCTAAATTGCCCACACCTGTTACAGCCGGTATATGGCTTATCCTGCTGCTGCACAAGTTCCCGGCGGCGTTAATTACTATTCCCCCCTCTAGGAAGGCGAATTACAGTGTTTTAAGTGTAACTTTAGCTCTGTCTTCTGACGCCACCGAAGTTACTCAATGTGCGCCGCTATAACTGTCATTTCTATTACGGCCTATGGTGGGGCCCAAATCTGCACTGTAAGTACAGTACTCGTGTTACTTGCTCTAGGTGAGTTTAAAGGAACATCACATGCTTGAAACAATCTTATTTATCCACAATTTTGAAAGGGTGCCAATAATTTTGTCCAGCCCATTTTTGGAGTCTTGTGTGACATTATGTTCAATTTGCTTATTTTTCTCCCTTTTTTGTTTTGTTCCAATACATACAAAAGTAATAAACGTGTATAGGAAAACTTGTGTTACTGCAATACTTTCCTGTGAGAAATGCTTGATTTTCTGGAAAAAAAATTCTGTGGTGCCAACAATTTCAGCCATGACTGTATAATATTTTAACATTTTGCTTCCAGGACAAAACAGGAAATAGCAATAAATGACTAGGAACTTGGTGTATGGTTTCATAACAACAAGATATTAACCACTTTACCCCCATAGGTGCAGATATCTCCGTCGCTTTTTCCGTCCTTTCACCCCCAGGGACGGAGATATCCGCACCTCCCGCCGCTGCCTGCGCTCCCGATCGCTCGTGCGCGAGCTCCCGCTCTCTTGCACACTGCCGCCTGCTTGCCCAGAGATCAATGAACGGGAAAAAACGTTCCCGTTTGTTGATCTAAGCCCCATGCAATGATCAGCTGCTTCTATGAGCAGCGATCATTGTGAGAAAAAAAAGTTTCCCAGCCTAATAAGACTTCCTGCAAGCGTACTTCCTAACAAAAAGTTACTGTGGCCATCTTGTGGACAAATAGTAAAACTACACCCTAAAGCATTTTTCATATACAAATACATTAGTTTTACACTAAAAATTAACTCATTACCTCCCACACTCCCCAATTTTTTTTTTGTAAAAAAAAAACATGCACCTTTATTTCCAAATAAAATATTGGCGCTAAACATTGTGATAGGGACATAATTTAAACTGTTTTATAACCGGGACAAATGGGCAAATTTCATGTGTTTTAATTACAATAGCATGCATTATTTAAAAACTATAATGGCCGAAAACTGATGATAATAATGATAATAATCAGATCCACCAGGATGGATTTTCAGATCTGCAGATGATTGCTTGATCTGCCGATGCATGTCAGTTAAATCATGTGTGTATGATGATCTGCAGATCTCATAGACTATCATTGCAATTTGCAGGAATGGATTTTTGGCAGGAACAGATCTTTTGCAGATACTGATCTTTTGTGTCTGTACAGCATCTGTGTGTGCAGCATCTTGCAAAGATTTTTTTCTGATGTGGAGTTCAGCTCCATAGAAAAGACTGTGTAGAGTATGGCTCTCATACTACATGAAGGGTGGTAAGATTGGTCTGTGATGTGTGTATGAGCCTTTAGTCTAAGGCTCAACACACACCATACAATCTTGGTTGTTCAATCTTACCACTTTCATGTAGTATAAGAGCTTATTCAATCAATCAATCAAGGTATTTTCAATCTGTTGGCCCTTATACTACATAGATTTGGTAAATCTGTACAACCAAGATTGTATGGTGTGTGTTGAGCTTATGAGATCTGCAGATCCTCATACACACTTGGTTTAACAGACTTCATCTGCATATCTGGCAATCATCTGCAGATCTGAAGATCCATCCTGGTGG
Source organism: Hyperolius riggenbachi (assembly GCF_040937935.1). Lineage (NCBI taxonomy): Eukaryota > Metazoa > Chordata > Amphibia > Anura > Hyperoliidae > Hyperolius > Hyperolius riggenbachi. The sequence goes on from NC_090652.1 coordinate 84,916,218, forward strand.
ATCTGATCTGCAGATGATCTTCAGATGATTGTCTGTTAAACCAAGTGTGTATGAGGATCTGCAGATCTCATAGACTATGAATGCATTTTGCAGGAATGGATCTTTTGCAGGAACAGATCTTTTGCAGATAATGATCTTTTGAGTGTGTACGGGCATCTTTGTGTGCAGCATCTTGCAAAGATTTCTATCTGATGGGGAGTTCAGCTCCATAGAATAGACTGTGTAGAGTATGGCTCTCATCAGGGTCGGACTGGGACACTAAGGGCCCACCAAGGAAGTTTCAGCCTAGGGCCCACCAAGGAAGTTTCAGCCCGGGCCCCCCCCCCCCCCCCGATCCCCTCCTCCTCGCCCCCCCCCCCCCCCCATTTTGGGCTCACATACACATGTACTCTAGAAATTTTGCATGAGTTTATGGTAGGGAAAAGATTGTGAGCACTTCTGAGGACAGTCTCCAATAGGGATATGTCCACATGCGGCGCGCGCAGCGCGCCGCAGCGAAAGTAAATGGGTGTCACCACGCACTGGAACATCGGCGTGGTCACGATGAGTCATGGGCAGACTTAAAAAAAAAAAAAACACAACATAAGTAGCGGTGTTATTCACAGAGATTAGGTCCGACCAGATACATTTTAGATAAAATATTCAAGTAGTTACATGCCTCATGATAATTCATCAAGTAGTCAAATCGCAGCAGATTTTCCGACAAAATGCAATCAGGTTGGCGGCAGATACCCCCACAACATGCAATCAGGTAGGCGGCAGATACCCCCACAAAATGCAATCAGGTTGGCGGCAGATACCCCCACAAAATGCAATCAAATTGGCGGCAGATACCCCCCCAAAATGCAATCAGGTTGGTGGCAGATACCCCCCCCCAAAAGTGGGCAGCAGTGACCAGAAAATCGTAATGTGGGCAGCAGACACCTGAAAATCGCAATGTGGGCAGCAGTGACCAGAAAATCGTAATGTGGGCAGCAGAGACCTGAAAATCACAATGTGTGCAGCAGACACCTGAAAATCACAATGTGGGCAGCAGACACCAGAAAATCGCAATGTGGGCAGCAGTTACCAGAAAATCGCAATGTGGGCAGCAGACACCAGAAAATCGCAATGTGGGCAGCAGGCACCAGAAAATCGCAATGTGGGCAGCAGGCACCAGAAAATCGCAATGTGGGCAGCAGTCACCAGAAAATCGTAATGTGGGCAGCAGACACCTGAAAATCGCAATGTGGGCAGCAGACACCTGAAAATCGCAATGTGGGCAGCAGACACCTGAAAATCGCAATGTGGGCAGCAGACACCTGAAAATCGTAATGTGGGCAGCAGTGACCAGAAAATCGTAATGTGGGCAGCAGACACCTGAAAATCGCAATGTGGGCAGCAGTGATCAGAAAATCGTAATGTGGGCAGCAGTGACCAGAAAATCGTAATGTGGGCAGCAGACACCTGAAAATCGCAATGTGGGCAGCAGACACCTGAAAATCGTAATGTGGGCAGCAGTCACCAGAAAATCGCAATGTGGGCAGCAGTGATCAGAAAATCGCAATGTGGGCAGCAGTGATCAGAAAATCGTAATGTGGGCAGCAGTGACCAGAAAATCGTAATGTGGGCAGCAGACACCTGAAAATCGCAATGAGGGCAGCAGACACCTGAAAATCGTAATGTGGGCAGCAGTGACCAGAAAATCGTAATGTGGGCAGCAGACACCTGAAAATCGTAATGTGGGCAGCAGACACCTGAAAATCGTAATGTGGGCAGCAGACACCTGAAAATCGTAATGTGGGCAGCAGGCACCAGAAACCCCCCTCCCTCACCTAGGGGCCCCCCCTCCAGAATTGTAGCCAGCGGCAGCAGCGGGGATGAATCACTTACCAGCATGACGACTGGAGATCCATAGCTCTGCGTGCCGCTGGCTGGTCTGGTCTCTCTCTGTTTCCTGAACTGACTGTCCAATCACGCTCTCGCAGTACTTCCTGCGAGAGCGTGATTGGACAGTCAGTTCAGGAGCCAGAGAGAGACCAGACCAGCCAGCGGCACGCAGAGCTATGGATCTCCGTGTCATGCCGTTAAGTGATTCATCCCCGCTGCTGCCGCTGGCTGCAATTCTGGAGAGGGGGGGAGCGCGGAAGGGGGGCCCCTAGGTGAGGGAGGGGGGGGGAGGCTTCCGCCCCTCCCCGCCGATCTGTGCACAATGTCCCCCCTTCCTGCGCTTAGCCCCCCTCCTTTTTAGCACTGGGGCCCCCAGGAGGCGGGACGGCCGGGGCCCACCGATGGGACCATCGGTGGTTCGGTGGGCCTGTCCGAGGCTGTCTCTCATACTACATGGAAGGGGGTAAAATTGGTCTATGATCTTGCATTTTCCAAAGACTTTTATCTCAAGTGTGTATGAAGCATTAGTTGGAGAGTTAATGGCTTGTTTGCATAGAGATAACAACTGGAGTTTCTTAACTCTTCCTGTACTATAGTACTAATAGTTTTCCTTTGGTGTATATGCAGAGCCTCTGTTTGGGTTCAAGGTGCGTTTGCAGTTTCTGGGGGGGCTCAGCGCATCTCTGAGCTGAGGCCATTCAGAGGCGGCCTGGTGATGCGCTGATCCCACTTTTTTTTGCGCAACTCTTCCTGTACTGGAAACAATTAGACTGATGTATCTAATCTTAATGTTTTATTTCTTAGCTGTGCTACACATACATATCATAATATCATAATTTTTTTTTCGCTTCAGTGTCTCTTTAAGCTCTGGTACACTTTAATGCGGGAGATGGAGTAACTTGGATAAATTAGAATATGCCAGTATTCTTATTATGGAATTGTCTCTGTAAGTAAAAAATTTAACTGCACATTAAATAAACCATTGACATGTAAGATCCCCTTAGACTGACAAATTTTAGCTAAGAGGGTATCTATTTCAAGTTGTAAAAACTGTATAGTAATGTTCAGCTGAACCAGGTCATCAAATGGGCCAGATGAATAGTAGCTTATATAGTGGGAAATGTAGGTATAGGAAAAAAGATTTTCAATATGAATGTGGAGAGAAAAACTTTTAAATTAGTCCCAATACACATGGTTGTTTTTTTTTTTAGTGTATTTTAAAGGACACCTGAAGTAAGAGGAATATGGAAGCTGACATTTTTATTTCCTTTTAAACAATGCAAATTGCCTGCTGACCTGATAAGATTAGCTACATGTTTTTATGGTGTTACTTAAGGTAGCCATACACTGGTCGATTTGCCATCAGATTCGACCAACAGACAGATCCCTATCTGATCGAATCTGATCAGAGAGGGATCGTATGGCTACCTTTACTGCAAACAGATTGTGAACCGATTTCAGCCTGAAACCGTTCACAATCTGTGGTGGTGCTGCCGCCGCTCCCCCCGCCCGCATACATTACCTGCTCCGCCGGCACGACTCCCGGGTCTCCGCTCTTCTTCTCCGCTCTGGTCTGCGGCATGCTTCCCTTCTTCCTGTCTGGGGGAAGTTTAAACAGTAGAGCACCATCTACTGTTTAAACTTCCTGCCGGGACAGGAAGAAGAAAAGCATGCCGGAGACCAGACCAGACCAGAGCGGAGACGGAGAAGAAGAGCGGAGACCCGGGAGTCGTGCCGGCGGAGCAGGTAATGTATGCGGCTCTATTGTGTCGGTCGTCGGGCACTCGAACGCCGCTAGCGATGCGCTCTATACCCGCGGGCGATCGACGGTTATTTTCCGCACGGCGCGATCGACGGGAACGGACGAAATGGATCGAAATTCGGCGTGTAGCGTGAACGATTGGCAGCAGATTCGATCCCAGTGATAGAATCTGCTGTCGAAACAGCGGCAAATCGGGCCAGTGTATGGCCACCTTTAGACCCTAATGCCGCCAAATAGATCAGCAGGACTGCCAGGTAACTGGTATAGCTTAAAAGGAAATAAATATGGAAGCCTTCATATACTTCTCACTACAAAAACTGGTAGCAAAACAAAAAACCCTCTGGGGGATACTTACATTGGGAGGGGGAAGACTCTGGATCCTAACAAGGATTTCCCTGTCCTCCAACGCTGCAACCCCACAAACAGGGGTTGAGGTAAATATTTATAGTAGCAATAAAAAAGTATGTGAATCCTTAGAAATTATATGTATTTCTGCACAAATTGGTCATAAAATATTATCTGATCTTCATCTAAGTCACAACAATAGACAATCAGGGCAGCACGATGGCGTAGTGGTTAGCGCTCTTGCCTTGCAGCGCTGGGTCCCTGGTTCGAATCCCAGCCAGGGCACTATCTGCAAAGAGTTTGTATGTTCTCTCCGTGTCTGCGTGGGTTTCCTCCGGGCACTCCGGTTTCCTCCCACATTCCAAAAACATACGGATAAGTTAATTGGCTCCCCCTAAAAATTGCCCCTAGACTACAGTACTTACACTACATAATATAGACATATGGCAATGGTAGGGATTAGATTGTGAGCTCCTTTGAGGGACAGTTAGTGACAAGATATATATATATATATATATATATATATATATATATATATATATATATATATATATATATATATATACATACACTGTACAGCGCTGCGTAATATGTCGGCACTATATAAATACTAAATAATAATAAAAATCACAGTCTGCTTAAAGAGGAACGCCAGTGAACATTTTACTGTTGTCAGGTGATGTAGCTGCTGCATGGTTTTTGGCAGTTGGAAACAGCTGTAAACAGCTATTTCCCACAAAAGTTTGAACTTTTCTTGTGGGAGGGGTTACTTGTTGGAGGGGTTTCACCACAATATCAGTCATACAGCGCCCCCTGATGGTCTGTTTGTGAAAAGGAGTAGATTTCTCATGTAAAAGGGGGTATCAGCTACTGATTGGGATAAAGTTCAATTTTTGGTCGGAGTTTCTCTTTAAACTAACACCACACAAATAGATGTTACCATGGTTTTATTGAACACACCATGTAAACATTCACAGTGCAGGTGCAGTAGCGGCTGTTCATTTGGCCTAAGGCGGAAATAGCCAAGCCCGATTGTATCCGCTCTACTAAGTTGGCGCAGTAGAGCGGATTGATCAGGCTCAGCTATTCCCGCCTTAGCCCGAATGAAGAGCTGCTACTTCGCCAATTGTGGTAGGTAAATATTGCCGTGCCTGCGCAGTAATTGTCAGGCTTTGTCGAGGAAGTTTTGGGGAGCCAGCACTGAATTCCCCCAGGCTACAGAGGACAGGGAAGCCTCATTGGGACCCTGAGGCTTCCCCTCCCAAGGTAAGTATCTCCCAGAGGAAGATTTTTTTGTTACAGGTTCTCTTTAAGGCCTGGAACCCACTAGAAAGTGTAAAACACTCTCGCAATCGCTAGTGATTTGTGATAGCGTTTTGCAGGGGATTTTGGCAGCGATTTCCCTGCTCCTATACAATTCATTACAATGAAAATGCTCCCAAAATGCAGCATGTTTATGCAATTGCGATTTCCTTTATCACAATCGCTCTAGTGGAATCAGTCCCAACCATTTACATTGGCAGACGTTTAGGGAAATCGCTAGCGACTGAAAGCAATCCCTAAAGGCGCAAAAAAAAAAAAAAACGAAAACGCTCTGGTGGGTTCCAGGCCTAAGGGCCCATTCACACTTGCTAATCGCAAAACGCTAGCAATTTTGCTGACGCTAGCGTTTTGCTCTGGCGTTTTTTAGCGATTAACGGCAAAAAAAAAAATCACCATTCACACCTGTAGATTTTTTTTTTTTAGCGATTGCGTTTTGCGCTTCTATAGCGCTAAAACGCGATCGCCGGGAAATCGCCTGAAAATGGTGCAGGCTACGCGTTTGCGTTAAGCGGTTTTGGTCGATTTGCGGAGATTAGTGCAAATCGCCCAAATGAGAACAGGCCCATAGACTTTAATTACCCTAGCGCTTTGAAAAGCGCTAGCGTTTGAGCGTTTTGCCGAAATCGCCGGCAAATTGTTCAAGTGTGAATGGGCCCTAATGCTTTCCTTTGATGCTAAACATTTTGGGTGATCCTCCTAGGTACGGTGACCATACGTCCCGTTTTACCCGGGACAGGTCCTGGATTCGGGGTCCCCTGTCCCAGGCTGCGCTAGATCCCAGGAAACGTCCCGCTTTTAGCCGCGGGACGTCCCGGCCTCGGGACTCTGGCCACTGTAGGATTGCATGAACTGGCCGCGGCGTCTAACAGACGCCGTGCCAGTTCATAGCCCGCAGCCCCGCATAGTGAGTACATTTGAAATCGGCGCCGGTAGACTTGGGTGCAGGATACAGCAGTATATAGCTGATCCTGCTTCTGCACAAGTCCGGGCCGATTTAATTACTATTCCCCTTCCAGGCCGCCATGGATAGTGGCGGAATGAAATAATTCGGCTTCCAGCGATTGCTGGAGGCCGTATTATTATGTTTTTAAGCAACCTCGGCTCCGTCTTCTGACGGAGCCGACGTTACTCACTGAGCGCTTCAATAGGAATGATTCCTATTGAAGTCTATAGAGGCGCCGGCTGCGCCATAGCTCCCAACTGTCCCTTTTTCGGAGGGACAGTCCCTTTTTGGGAGCCCTGTCCCTCTGTCCCTCTTTCACCCTCATTTGTCCCTCTTTCAGGATTTTGTCCCTCTTTCTATGTAAATAGATATATTTCTCTACTAAAAAATGTGTTTGATTGACTCTAAACTTTATTCCCAACCTTTAAATTGACATATTACTAATTTTAAAATGTTACTATGAAGGAAAATGAAGCAGGATAGAAGGGACCAGTGTGGTTTGAATTATAAAACAACATATGTGTCTTATGAAATCTTTATGGTATCCGTGACTAGAAGAGTGGTGAGGACGTGGCCAGGGGTGTGGCAGGGGTGTGGCAGGGGCGTGGCTTAAGTGCCCCTTTTTCTCATCTCAAAAAGTTGGGAGTTATGCGGCTGCGCCCAAATCTAGCAGCGCTGAAAAGCACTGCTCCGCCGCATAGTCTTCCGGCAGGCCGAGCAGGGCTACGGGAAGATGGCGTCCGAAGCCCTGTACTGGAGACTATTTGTGTCTCCAGTACAGGGCTTCGGGCGCCATCTTCCCGTAGCCCTGCTATTCCTCTCAGTGCAGGAGACTGCAGGAGGATCGTCCGGGGAGCTAAGCCAGAGGCCGGCCGGGTGAGGGGACTTCTGTCAGGTGAGTAAATTCCTTTTTTTTTTGCAGGTGAAATGTTGCCCACTGCATTATTTTCTGCTGAAATGTTGCCCAAATTGCGTGTACTTTCTGCTGAAATGTTGCCCAAATTGCGTTTATTTTCTGCTGAAAGGTTGCCCAAATTGCATTTATTTTCTGGTGTCTAGGGTAACTGTTGCTGCATTTATTATTTAATGGTCACAGTTGGCTATATATAATGGTTGTCCTTCTTTGGACCATTATTTATTTATTATACTAGAGAATTATACAACCATACATACATAGATCAGCCACAACAGTGTGAACATTATGTGAAAGTACTAATTTTCCACTATCACAGCCGCGCATATCTGGAAGCTGTGTGAATGACATTGCCATCCAGCCGGGTCACAGGGTGACGTCACCGCAGCGCCCGGTCGCACGAGTTAGATGTCAGTCACGTGAACAGCTGAGGGGAAACATGGCGGCTGCAGCTCTGCTGAGAGGACATCTGTGCCGGGTGCTGACAGGCTGGAGCCGTCCCGGGACCCTCGTGCTCGGGCGGAAGCTGAGCGGTGAGTCTGATGTCATCATACCTGTCACTGATATGATGTTATATACGAATTATCTTTGGTGTAAGGCTTGGCAAGTAAACCACGTGGGTCAGTGGGCTGTGAGCTCAGTGTCCTCTGAGCAGTATGACTGGACTTGATTTAATTAGATTAGGCACAGGCTAGATGTGGTAAAGCTTAGGCAGTGGTTAGATGTGGTATAGGTTAGGCACAGGTTAGATGCGGTATAGGTTAGTTAGGCACAGGTTAGATGCGGTATAGGTTAGGCACAGGTTAGATGCGGTATAGGTTAGTTAGGCACAGGTTAGATGCGGTATAGGTTAGGCACAGGTTAGATGCGGTATAGGTTAGGCACAGGTTAGATGCGGTATAGGTTAGGCACAGGTTAGATGCGGTATAGGTTAGGCACAGGCAGGGGTGCAGCTAAGGTTTTTGTGGCCCCAAGCGGACTGTAGCAAGAGGCCCTATCCTGCGGCTATCCCGCATAAGTGGGCGTGGCCATGTCATGTGGGTGGAGCAGGAGGGCGGATTGGGGCGGGGCTGTTTGCGGGGAAAAAAAAAAATGGATGTTGGGGTGATTGAGGCGCGCGTAGCGCGCCGAAAGATTGGCGCGGCCATGACATTGTATGGGCGAAGCTTAACCGTAGCACAGCAAATATAGCCAACTATGACCATTAAATAATAAATGCAGCAACAGTTACCCCAGACACCAGAAAATAAAAACGCAATTTGGGCCACATTTCAGCAGAAATCAAACGCAATTAGGGCACATTTTCAGCAGAAATCAAACGCAATTAGGGCACATTTTCAGCCGAAATCAAACGCAATTAGGGCACATTTTCAGCAGAAATCAAACGCATTTAGGGCACAGTTCAGCAGAAATCAATCGCAATTAGGGCCACATTTTCAGCAGATATCAAACGCATTTAGGGCACAGTTCAGCAGAACTCAATCGCAATTAGGGCCACATTTTCAGCAGATATCAAACGCATTTAGGGCACAGTTCAGCAGAAATCAATCGCAATTAGGGCCACATTTTCAGCAGATATCAAACGCATTTAGGGCACAGTTCAGCAGAAATCAATCGCAATTAGGGCCACATTTTCAGCAGATATCAAACGCATTTAGGGCACAGTTCAGCAGAAATCAATCGCAATTAGGGCCACATTTTCAGCAGATATCAAACGCATTTAGGGCACAGTTCAGCAGAAATCAATCGCAATTAGGGCCACATTTTCAGCAGATATCAAACGCATTTAGGGCACAGTTCAGCAGAAATCAATCGCAATTAGGGCCACATTTTCAGCAGATATCAAACGCAATTAGGGCACAGTTCAGCAGAAATCAATCGCAATTAGGGCCACATTTTCAGCAGATATCAAACGCAATTAGGGCACAGTTCAGCAGAAATCAATCGCAATTAGGGCCACATTTTCAGCAGATATCAAATGCAATTAGGGCACAGTTCAGCAGAAATCAATCGCAAATTCGCAATTAGGGCTGCGGCTGCAAAAAGAAAAGAATTTACTCACCTGGCAGGCTGGCACTGGCAGAAGTCTTCTCTCCCTGGTCTCCTCTCCCGGCCGGCTTCTCAGGCGCGCAGTTCCCACGGAGCTCCCTCCCTGGCTTCCTCCTCCAATCTCCCGCGCTGATTCATGCAGGGCTACGGGTCGGGAAGATGGCCACCCGAAGCCCTGTACTGGAGACATAGTCTCCAGAGCAGGGCTTCGGCGGCGGCCATCTTCCTGTAGCCCTGCTCTGCTCTGCCAGCCCGGCGGGGCTGCGGGGAAAAAGTGACGTCACGCCGACGTCACGGAGCCGCCGAGGCCCCTAAGATTGTGAGGCCCCAAGCGACCGCTTGGTTCGCTTTATGCCTCGCGGCGCCCCTGGGCACAGGTTAGATGCGGTATAGGTTAGGCACAGGTTAGATGCGGTATAGGTTAGGCACAGGTTAGATGCGGTATAGGTTAGGCACAGGTTAGATGCGGTATAGGTTAAGCACAGGTTAGATGCGATATAGGTTAGGCACAGGTTAGATGCGGTATAGGTTAGGCACAGGTTAGATGCGGTATAGGTTAGGCACAGGTTAGATGCGGTATAGGTTAGGCACAGGTTAGATGCGGTATAGGTTAGGCACAGGTTAGATGCGGTATAGGTTAGGCACAGGTTAGATGCGGTATAGGTTAGGCACAGGTTAGATGCGGTATAGGTTAGGCACAGGTTGGATGCGGTATAGGTTAGGCACAGGTTGGATGCGGTATAGGTTAGGCACAGGTTGGATGCGGTATAGGTTAGGCACAGGTCATGCACAGGTTGGATGCGGTATAGGTCATGCACAGGTTGGATGCGGTATAGGTCAGGCACAGGTTGGATGCGGTATAGGTCAGGCACAGGTTGGATGCGGTATAGGTCAGGCACAGGTTGGATGCGGTATAGGTCAGGCACAGGTTGGATGCGGTATCAGTGATGCCAACTCATCCCTTTAATTACTGACACATATAAATTATACAGGTTTCATGGCTAGGTAGATGCAGTTAAGGCACTCATTATGTGTACGTAGCCCCAGAACCTGTATAACTTAAGTGTCAGTAATCAAAGGGATGAGTTGGCAACACTGTGCGGTATAGGTCAGGCACAGGTTGGATGCGGTATAGGTCAGGCACAGGTTGGATGCAGTAACGTCTAATTCCCCTTATCTGTAAGTAATCACAAGTGTAATTTGAGCCAGCTGTGTCAGCACAGAAATTTGTCAGTCTTCGGCAGACATAGCTAATATGTAAACACAGGAGGTTAACCCTTTCTCTGCTTCCATGAAAGCAGGAAATAGATACCCTGCAGATTTATTGCAGGAGAACTGTAAGCTGTGACATGTTTTTCTTTGAGGCTAGGAACACACATAGCAGAAACGCTAGCATTGCGGAAATAATGCAAGTCAATGGGCCGCATTGAAAAAATGCTTTTTTTAATGCGTTTAGAAATGTTTTTAAAAATGCTGGTTTTGTTGCATAATTTTCAAAAACCGCACATAATGAAAGGCGTTTTTCATGTGTTTTTATATGCTTTTTTTTTTGTTTTCTGATGTATTTCCGCTTCCTGTTGTCTTCCTAGTGATTTTTGAAAAACGCATACAAAATACATGAACCGCAAACGCATAAAAATGCCCGCAAAGCTCTAGAAAAAATGCATATGCTGTAAAAAAAAAAAAAAAAACTGCAAACGCACACAATGCACATGGCAGAAAACTCGCCCTTTCACGCACAGCCATGTGTGCAGCCAGCCTGAAGGTTTTTATGCTGTTACTTATTTTTTAGAGCAGAGAGGAAGCTGTGTACACAGCTAAGCTCAGGCAGCCAATAACAACTATCTCTGTCGAATCCATCATGTGTACAGCAGCCCCCTCCCTTCAATGTTTTCCCTGCTCACCTGCTTCCCTGCGACTTCCAACGCACAGCGCTCTATTGACTCTCCACCTCCCCTACCTCACATAACAGCAGAACACGTTGCAAGCCTACAGGCTAGCAATGCGTCTGTACAGCATTGGTCCTGCAATATCACCAGAGGGATCAGGCCCCAATCCCCGCTGGGTGACATGCCTTGTACATGGTACGATTCTTTAGAGTAAGCTGAAGATGGTTTTTGCTAATCAGATTGGAGCAGCTAGTAATTTACTGATTTCAGTAAATTAAATACAATAATTAGTGTTTTTGTTTTATTTCTGATACATTAATAGCTAGGTGTAAGCCAGAAGGAGCCCGAGCTATGCAGATAGTGGCTGCGCTGGCACCGTTAGAAAGATACTTTGTCCATTTGTTTAGGAAAAGTATTTGATTTACACACGTTGCATCACTGTTTCATAGTGACCTCTACAGCCAGGACAAGGTGACAGCATTGCACCAGACTGGCCGTCTGCTTCTAGCGCCTGATCGCCATGGATCTTTGATCTTCTCTGTACATTCACCATAATCGATATAAAAATAAATAAATAAAAGCTTTCATCAAGTGATACAAATAACGATTGATGTTGCGGGGCAATTTATCAAGGTAGGGCCAGGGCTGTGGAGTCGGAGTCGTGGAGTGCCTGGAGTCGGAGTCGGGAAAAAATGCACCGACTCCGACTCCTAATGAATTTGTAACTGTAATTAAAATAGAAAATATGATAAAATGTTCTATTTCTCAGATAATAGTCATTAAAAATAATGTATATATACAGTATATATACAGTAATAGCTGTGCTTAGTCCACAAAAATGAAATAAACCAATCAAAATTAGTTACTTGTGCCGCTTCAATAAAGCAGTCCCCGTATTTTTAAGGTCAGATTGTGACTGTATATATGATGTGTACACAGGAATCTCTTATATATACTAAATAACATCTATGCTGTAAGAATAAAGCCTGATGTGTAGCTATGTCACTAATAGAGATGGTTAACGAGATGGAAATAATTCTGCATTGATGCTGATTTATGCAGATGTATGCACTCCCTTTGCTGATGAAATAAAATAATTTGATATGTTATTAAAATTTGGTTTGGTGATTACAAATTAAAGGGTAACTGAGACGGATGAAAAGTAAAGTTTTATACATACCTGGGGCTTCCTCCAGCCCCCTTCAGGCTAATCAGTCCCTCACTGTCCTCCACCACCCGGATCTTCTGCTATGAGTCCTGGTAATTCAGCCAGTCAGCGCTGTCCGGCCGCATGCCGCTCCCACAGCCAGGAACATTCTGCACCTGCGCAATAGTGCTGCACAGGTGTAGTATGCTCCTGGCGGCGGAGTGTGTGCATGCGCACTACGCTTGACTGGCTCAAGTACCTGGACTCATAGCAGAAGATCCAGGTGGTGGAGGAGGACAACGAGGGACTGATTATCCTGAAGGCGGCTGGAGGAAGCCCCAGGTATGTATAAAACTTTAATTTCATCTGTCTCAGGTTTACTTTGTTACACAGTAGTACTATACTCTACATATGCACTCCCCACAGAGCTGCAGGGAATCCACTGAGAATGCTGTGCACATTGAACACAGGTGTTGTCTGTTTACAATCTGCTCACATTCTTACATGCACCCACACTTGATAGATGTTCTTTGTTTCGGTTGTACCTTTTACAAGTACTCTTACCAAGGACTAGTTTTAGTCTAAAGGGAATAAATATAGTAGTCTACATATCCTTCTCACTTCAGTTGTCTTGTAAAATTCCTAAGCGTTGGCAGTTAAGAGACGAATTTCATGTTACATACTTTTAATCAACAAAATTGTAATATGCAAATTAGAGGAGTCGTGGAGTCGGAGTCGGTGGAATCCTAAACTGAGGAGTCGGAGTCGGTGGATTTTTGGACCGACTCCACAGCCCTGGGTAGGGCAAAACAAAATCAGATGGTAACCTAGTGCAAATGAACCAGCTTATTTAGCAGAGAATTTAGTTCTTCATGTTTTCCCCTGCAGCCGTTTCCTCCATCCTGGGTGGCCATTTGTGAGGGATCGCATCATCTGCAGAGATTTTTGGTACATTGCTGATCTTTACGCTGTACAGGGAATCCCCAGTTAATGAACGGATAGAGACTGTAGGTTTGTCCTTAACCTAAATCTGTTAGTAAAGCAAACCTGAACTAATAATAATAAAAGTCAAAATAACATACTCCCAAACACACTTGCCTCCCACATAGTCTGCTTATCGATCTTTCTCACCTCCCATATGCTGTTTATTCGCTGTGATCAATGGAATTCTCTGTTATCTATTTTAAAAATGGCAATGACCCCATAACAGCTTCCAGCACTCCGTCAATCAGTAATTTCGCCTGAGCCATATGGAGACATGGACATTACCTTGCACATCAATTGTCATTTCAGTTAATACATAGAGAAAAGCGGGTTGGCACTACTTTGATGTAGGCTACGAGCGGTGCTAGGTCCCGTAGCTTGCAATTAGTGTTTACAATTAGCCTGCAAGCCGCGATCGGAGGCTCGCAGGCTGTTCACGGAGACACCCTCAGTGAACTGACATGGAACGGCTGCTCGAACGAGCGGCCGTTTCCATGGCAACACCACTTCGACCTGCTGACGCCTATCGGCGTTAGGCGGTTGTTAAGTGGTTAAACTTTAAAACATGTGTGAACCAGGCAATACATCATCACAAACCATCATGTTTAGTTGTTGAATAAGTGCACATACTGTTGGGGATGAGAGCTGGATGTTCAGTGCGGTGGGTGCTGTAGCCTGACGGCCGTTTCGCATGTGGTCGCGCTTCTACGGAGGCGATTACGAGCAAAACGGCCGTCAGGCTACAGCGCCCAGCACCAGCTGCACCGAACATCCAGCTTTCATACCCAACGGTATGTGCACTTCTGCAACACCTAAACATGATGATTTGTGACAATGTATTGGCTGGTTCACACGTTTTAAAGATTCATTAAAGCAGTTACTGAAGCTGTGCCAGTTCTCCTCCACTCTTCACATGTGTCATTTCAGTTATAACTGAGGGCAAATGATATAGTGGCAAAGGTCTGTAAGGCCTCCAGCTTCCTGAGAGACAAGTTTTACTGTGTCTAGTCAGAACGCGAAGGAATAATTATTAGAACAAAATGATGACCTTCTGAGAGGAAATAATGGTGACGTAAGTATGTAATATTCAATTGCAGGTGGATCATGTGTTTATTGTAAATAATTTTACTCAGTTCAGATTCACTTAACCACTTGAGGACCCACCCTTTACCCCCCCTTAAGGACCAGCGTTATTTTTTGTGATCTGTGCTGGGTGGGCTCTGCAGCCCCCAGCACAGATCAGCTGGCACGCAGAGCGATCAGATCGCCCCCCTTTTTTCCCCCCTATGGGGATGATGTGCAGGGGGGGTCTGATCGCTCCTCCTGGCTGGCATGTTGCGGGGGGGGGGGGGGGGCACCTCAAAGCCCCCCTCCGCGGCGAAATTCCCCCCTCCCTCTCCTACCTCTCCCCCCCCGGTGATCGGGGCTGCACAGGACGCTATCCGTCCTGTGCAGCCAGTGACAGGCTGTCCCCTGCCACATGGCCGATCTGCCTTACGGCGCTGCTGCGCAGCAGCGCCGTACAATGTAAACAAAGCGGATTATTTCCGCTTGTGCTTACATTTAGCCTGCAAGCCGCGATCGGCGGCCTGCAGGCTATTCACGGAGCCCCCCGCCGTGCATTGACAGGAAGCAGCCGCTCGCGCGAGCGGCTGCTTCCTGATTAATTAGCCTGCAGCCGGCGACGCAGTACTGCGTCGCTGGTCCTGCAGCTGCCACTTTGCCAACGCGCGGTATGAGTGCGCGGTCGGCAAGTGGTTAAAAAGGATCCTAAGGTGTGAGACCTACAGAAGCTGCCATATTTATTTCCTTTTAAACAATACCAGTTGCCTGGCAGTTCTGCTGATCTTGTATAGTCTAAATCATACACCTGAAACAAGCATGTAGCTAATTTTTTTTTTTTTTTTTTTTTTAGCAAGGCTTTGTGTACAGAGGAGCCAGAGTAGAATAAAAATGTTCAAAAACCGTGTAAAAGAGGGGGATGTTCAGGTGGACTTACCTCCCTCAAAAATATAGAACTCAATTGAGTCACAATATATCAATACAAAAAACGTTTTATTTAATTCCACTTGTGGAGTTAAATAAAACATTTTTTGGATTGATCTATTGTGACTCAATTGAGTTCTATATTTTGGAGGGAGGTAAGTCCACCTGAACATCCCCCTCTTTTACACGGTTTTTGAACATTTTTATTCTACTCTGGCGCCTCTGTACACCAAGCCTTGCTGAAATCTTGATTCCACCCTCGGTGGAGGGGTGCTACCCCGTTTCCTATCTACAGAGAGCGACATCTTAATAACCTGAGTGGGGTCAGGTTCTAATACTCCCCCACCTGCACTTGACGTGGTTGCCTATGGGTAACCCATGTTTGTGAGTATTTCTAAATATTTTGCTTTAAACCACAACCAACTTAACAATACTACACCATATTGGGCTCTCGATTTCTCTTTGTTCTTCCAAGCACATGTAGCTAATCTTGTGAGATTTGTCATGGACATCTGATCTGCATGCTTGTTCAGGGTCTATGGCTTAACCTCCCTAGCATTCCAGAGACGTCGGAGGTCACCGCTCAGGCCCCGCTGGGCAGATTTGAATATTTTTTTTTTTTAACGCGCAGCAAGCACTTTGCTTGCTGCTTGTCTTACCCGCTCGCCGCTACCCGCCGCGATACAGCCCCCCCCCCCCCGAGACCCCGTGTGCTGTCTGGCCAATCAGTGCCAGGCAGCGCTGAGGGGTGGATCAGGACTCCCTGTGACGTCACGATGTCGATGACGTCACTCCGTTCGTCGATGGCGACGGGGGAAGCCCTGAAGGAAATCCCGTTCGGAACGGGATTTCCGAACGGGTCTTGTGCTGGCGGCGATCGGAGGGGTCGGGGGGATGCCGTAGGGGGGTGAATCATGTAGCTAGCGCAAGGCTAGCTACATGATAAAAAAAAAAAAAATGCACAAAAACAGTTTGCCGCGGGAATCGTAACGCCAGGAAGGTTAAAGTATTAGAGGCAGAGGATCAGCAGGACAGCCAGGCAACTGTTATTACTTAAAAGGAAATAAACATATCACTCTTACCCTGGGGGGGGGGGGGGGGGTACTCGCCTTGGGAGGAGAAGCCTCAGGGTCCCAATGAGGCTTCCCCCACCCCTGTAGCTGCAGGCAGTCCAGCGCTGGCTCCCCCGAAGTGTCCCGGAATCCTTCCTAGACAAGGCTGATGAGCGCTGATTTATTTACCTCTCCTGGCTCCAGCGGGGGCGCTGTTGCGGCTCTCCGCGCGGAGATAGGCGAAAATAGCCGATCTCCGTCGGGTCCGCTCTACTGCTTGAGACTTGCTCCTGCTCAGTAGAGCGGCCCGACAGCGATCAGCTATTTCCGCCTATCTCTGAGGCGGAGAGCCGATACTGCGCCTGCGCTGGAGCCGGGAAGGTAAATATTTACATCCCCGGTGTTGGGGGAGCTTTATCTCCGTTGCTGTGGGACCAAGGAGGACGGGGAAGCCTCAGTAGGATCCGGAGGCTTCCCCCACCCAAGGTGAGTATCCCCCAGGGTGGTTTTTCTCCTTACAGGTTTTTCTTAAGTAATTTTACCACTTTAAAAAACATTTTTAATTTAAATCTATTTTCTCCCAAAACTACACGGTCTTTTTGAAAAAAAAATTTTTTTACTTGTTCCCACAAATCGAATCAAATTTCACAATTTTGGGCTGTTCGTATTGGTGGGTTGTTTGTAAATCCTGTGTTCATAAGTCGGGGACTGCCTGTATGTATATAAAGCATAAGTGCATCAGATGTTTTGTTCCTGAAATGTTCCAGTCATGGTGTAATGATTGTTCACATATGTACGCAGCACGATGTGATTGATTAGATATTTACCTGCACTTCTGATCACTAAACAAACTATCAAACGCTAAGGGCTGTTTCACAACGAAAATCGCAGAAATTTTTTTTTGTCTATTTTGCCACGATTTTTTTGGGATCTCTCTCAAATTGTGACATGTGGCACTTCTGCAATCGCAAAGCCTGCAGTGTGAATGCTTTCATAGGGAGACCCTGCACTAACGATTTGCCGATTGGCAAACGCCGCTGTGCGAAATAACCCTAAGGACAGAATATACAGCCTACTGACTGCCAGCGACCGATCCCAAGCTCAAAATCTATCTTTCTCAATCGGAAGCAGATCGGACAGGCTGAAAAATATCAATCAAAATACTGGCTATTCCGTGTGTATGCCATTTTAATTCATTTTCAATCAAAATCCATTCGGAAGTCTGATCTAAAATCTGATCCGAATATTTAAAAAATCGTTTCTGCGTGTATACTAGCCTTTTTCCATATCAGATGTGAGATCTGATTCTCGATTTGATCACTTGCTCGAATTCGGATCTGAAGTGAAAACTGCATGCAGTGTACTTGCCATTATTTGTTAAAGTTTCTCTGCAGCAGGTGAACTATATCGTCCTCCAGCTGTCTGATTGTAAAGTGTGTCGCCAGCCCAAAGCCTTCTCACAGTCTGTAACTTCTGCCAGTTATTATTGTTGATCTGTAACCACAAACATGGGGTACAGAATACACACAATGGTATATACCAATATACGGAACACAGTGACAAAATTGATATGAATAAAATGTGTATCAAATTCCAAGACACAAAAGCAAGGCTCCCCAAACGGTTTGGGTCAATGGCCGGGTGAACATACTTCAGACTGCTGGGGGCCGGAGTATACATAGAGGTCTTTGCGGGCCAGACAGTGATGCATACTAAAGTGATAACCTTCAGTCCAATTGGACAACCGTGTCACCTGATGTGGAATTTTATTGGAAACCAGTGAATTGCTGCTTTCTGGCTTCATTCTATATGCGGACCACCAATATTTAAAAATGTAGCTGACTGCATCTATAATACATTTTGTGTGTGTGTGTGTGGGGGGGGGGGGTCGGTAAAAAAAAGCCTCAGGGCCACATTTGGCCCACAGGCCTTAGTTTGAGGACCACTGCACAAAAGGGTCAGAAAGCCCTGCCCTTGTGTTTACAATCTAAAGGTATGGGGGTGGGAAACAAGGTGGGGTAGTATACAATATTCATACCTAGAGGCAGTGTGTTTTAGGTTATCTATTAGGAGTACTTGGCCAGAGGTCAAAGAGGAAACTGGCCTGAGGTAGAGCGTATGCTCGACAGAAAAAGTGAGTTTTGAGGGCACGATTAAAGATATCAAAGGTTGGAGAGTGACGGATGTGTTGTGGCAGGGGATTCCAGAGGAGGGGTGAAGCACGTGAGAAATCTTGTATATGTGAATGTGAGGAGGTGATTCTAGAGGAAGACAAAAGAAGATGCTGCTGCATCAATACATCTCCTGTGATTGTTGCATTATGCTTGTTAATAGGCTGTGATCTCTGCTTGTTTTCCCCTAGGGCACATACCCAGATGCCATCCACCTACCTGGCACTCACTGTCCAGCTCCAGAAACAGTCTGCGATCACTCGGTGCCACAGCTTGCCGGAGCTACACGACACAGACTGCAGAGAGCAATGAGGAGGAGCCTGTCCTGCATAATATAATCTCCGATACTGAGAATGTGGAAGGTCTGACTCTTTCTAATGCTTGCTACAGAAACACAATTTTGATGATGCCCCCTGCTCATGAATAAAGCTTACAAACAAGCTGCATGTTTCCTATTCCTGTTGTGAAGGAAGTGAAGTCACTGGTCACATGACTACTCAGTGTCCTTATAACACAATGCTGTGCTGCCCTGCTTTGCCGATGCCCAATTTTCCACTATGCTATCAGCTGGTTGGTTGGGGAGGTTTCTTCCTGTGGATACCTCCTACTGGGCAACTGCTCTGGCTTCTATAGCTATAGCTGTGCTCTTACATGAGACCAATACTTGGGTAGTGGTAAAGTCAGGAGGATGCTCAGAAATACCATTTTTTTCATTAAAAAGTAGTTATTTATTTTGTATTTTTTTTGGACAGCACTGTAGATAGAGTGCTATAGTGTTACTGATGTTTCCCTCTCTATATGCAAGGCATATACTATTATATTAGTGGTAGATCAAGTATATGATCAATAGCTTGCCTTGCACCAATAGATGTTAATAATCCACACATGAATACTGTATTAGAGTAAGATAAGTTATAACCACAACCCTAGAGACATAGGGATTAAAGTGCTCTATCTGCTGAGAGAGCTGCAGTATTCTATCATCTTATTCTTACATCATGCACAATGACAAAAACATAGATATAACACATTCCATCTTCACATTCTAATATTATCTTTAAAGCAGCAGGGATAGCCATACTATCCCAGGAAAAAGAAACACAAGCAGATGATGTTCTACTTCCATAACATATTCATTGTACAGTCCATGCTTTGAGTTCAGTGATTTTTATATAGTAAATAAAAAGAGAACACTGTTTCAGGCATCTTCGGTCTTTACTGCCTCTTACCGAAGCAAATCCTGATATAATTTCCTCCCTTATTTTTTTTTTCTAGAAACTGCACTGTCATATCTAGCTTGGGTAAATGGAAATTGATTTTATGGCTGCCAATCCTGCTTTAAAATTGTTGAATCCACCTAACAAGAATTCCTGTTGACTTACACAATCGACAGTGTTTTCCTTGCAATGACAGTTTGCATTTAGTTGTTTCACTGTCCATATTGTATCGAATTATCAGACACAAGGCTCACAAGCACAATGTTGCCATCTCATAGGCTTATCATACAATGCATACGGTCCTGTTGTTATGTTCAGTGCAGGTCTAATAGCCTGTTCAGTAGTAAGTCGTCCATAATTGTAATCTGTCCCTTTGTAACAACCATGTAAATATTTCTTTTATGCCTAACCATGTTATTTCCCACCATCACATGTCTGCTACTGCATCTCATACTCCCTTTTAAACAATGCCAGTTGCCTGGCTGTCTTGCAGATTAGGGATGGCAAATGAGATCCCAATAATTTCAGCTTGCATGCAGATTTAGTGCAAATTGTATTAAACCCAGAAAAAAATAGCATCTCATCATTCATCTCAACTGCTGGTGTTTAGACTTAGTGTACCTGAAGCGAATAAAAACAGACATTTACCTAAGGAGAGGGACGTTTCTGGCTCCTCCAGAGGCTTCCCACCTCCTCCTGGCCCCCACCATTGCTGATCCCCAGAGCATATCTGACGAGCTTGTTTGATATGTGATTGTGACTACACGAGCGCAGAGGTACTTTGCCCGAGCGAGTGCATGTGCGCTGCACCTGAGTGAGTACTGCCTGCTTGTGCAGCAGGCCAAAGGCATATGTGGCTCCCTGCTACTGTGTAAACTTGACCGACGTTGCACAGGCGCAGCACACGTACTTATGCCAGCGCAGTATGGCTGCGCTCATGCATGTAGAGGAGCACGGTCCTGAGCATAAATGGGGTCCGGGGCAGCAATGGTGGTCTCCAGGAGGATGTGGGATGCCTCTAGAGGATCCAAAGTCTCCTCTTCTTAGCGAAGTATCTTTATTTTCCGGTTGCCATGAGTTTACTTTTAGCAGAGCCTTAATTACACACCTGAAACAAGCATGAGGGTAATATGGCCAGACTAAACACAGCAACTGATCTGCATGCTGTATTGGGTCAGTGGCTTAACCAGTTCAGGATCATAGGCTTACACCCCCCCCCCCCCCCCCCCTAGTGACCAGGCTATTTTTTACAATTTAGTGCTTTGCAGCTTTAACATCCTTAGCGATGGAAACCTGCAGCTTTAGAGTGGTAATCCTGTGCCTGAGTGCGTTATCTGCAGGAGCTGCTGCAGATCTCTCTATGGTATGTTTTTATCCTTTGGTTTAGGGTCTAACAGTCTCCAAGCAGCGATTCGGCGCTGGTAGACTGATGACGGAGCGGATCCCCTGTGAAGCCCCGCCCCAGGACTTGATGCCTTTCGGCGTTGGGCAGTCCTGGGTCTGCCACCTTCCCGCCGCCTATCGGCATTAGGCAGTCGGGAAGGGGTTAAAGGACAACTGACAGAAGAAGAATATAGCCGTATTGATTTCCTTTTAAACAATACCAGTTGCCTGGCAGTCCTGCTGGTCTGTTTGGCTGCAGTAGTGTCTGAATCACACCAGAAACAAGCATGCAAGTTCAATATCTAACCTGAACTGGTTCCTGCAATCATGCTGCAGCTCCATCCTCCATTCACCACTCTTCACTCAGCCCTGATGCAGCTCTACAACAGTCAGTCTCTAATAGGTTCTGTAAAGTATCTTAAGCAGCAAATCTTTCTCTTTGCTTCTCCATTATAGGATCTGCCTCTAAACATGAATTTCAGGCTGAGACTAAGAAGCTCCTGGACATTGTTGCCCGTTCTCTATACTCTGAAAAAGAGGTACAAACCATCAAAACTAGTAAATAATGCACCTCAGAGACTAGTTGTGGCCAAAACATTTGTTTTTACTTTGGGTGGAGAGGGGCAGGGACTGTTGTGCCAGGCACCAATCCCTGCCCCTACTCCACCTAAAACAGAAATCCATTTAGGTTTAATAAATGTACGTAATATGGGCCGTATCACATGAAAAACTTGTTTCAATAAACTACAGAGAATTTACCTCAGGTGACTTGGACTGGAGGTCCTAAATTTATTTATTATTATTATTTTAAAGCACTTGTGTCCTTGAGTGCTTCCGATGAATGGGTGGCTCCATACACACATTCAATTCAATTTAATTTAATTTTGCATACACACAATTTTTATGAAAAATCAAATTACATTCACACACCTACTAACTAATACTACCTTCTCCATGCAGTATGAGGGCCAGCAGATGTTGAATACTGTGAGCGGATTGTGTGGGTAAGCTCTTATACTACATGGGAGAGGTAAAGTAGGCCAATCAGAATTGGATGTGTGTACCAGGCTTAAAGAGGATCTGTAACCTCAAAAAATCCCCTGGGGGGTACTCACCTCGGGTGGGTAAAGCCTCGGGATCCTAATGAGGCTTCCCACGCCGTCCTCTGTCCCACGGGGGTCTCTCTGCAGCCCTCCGTGCAGCCGTGACGTAATATTTACCTTCCTGGCTCCTGCGCAGGCGCTCTGACGGCTGTCGGCTCCGAACTACACGGAAATGCCCGATCGCCGTCGGGTCTGATCTACTGCGCAGGCGCAAGTTTCCGGCGCCTGCGCAGTAGAGCGCACCCGACTGAGATCGGGTATTTCCGTGTAGTTCGGAGAGGAAAGCAGCCACAGCGCCCCCGCTGGAGCCAGCAAAGGTAAATATTGAAATTACAGTCGGGCCTGTCGCCGGCTGTTCAGAGGGCTGCAGCGAGACCCCCGTGGGACAGAGGACGGCGTGGGAAGCCTCATTAGGATCCGGAGGCTTCCCCCACCCGAGGTGAATACCCCCCCAGGGGATCTTTTTCATGTTACAGAGTCTCTTTAAGGGGCCAAATTCTAAAACACAGTCTAAGCCACAGGCCAAATTGTGTAGGTGTCTGTGTGTGTATTTTACCAGCCAAATGGGGGGAAGGGAGATTTGGATCATGCTATTTTCACGGAGGGGGTCCTTTTGGGTTGTTGCTGCCTAGTGGCAGCCATTTTTCCTATGTCGGACTATGTCCAACATTGAGCCTACACTGTAAAACTTTGTTCTACATGGGAGTGGAAATGGATAAAAACATAATTTGTGCACTACACTACTGCATAGACACTCAAGTAAAGGAACACATGCATTAACCTCCTGGGCGTTACAGACGAGCTCAGCTCGTCCAGTAACGCCGCAGTGCGCCACTCAGGCCCTAGTGGGCCGATTTGCACATTTTTTTTTCAAACACGCAGCTAGCACTTTGCTAGCTGCGTGTTTGCGATCGCCGCTACCCGCCGCGAAAGAGGGCCCCTCCCCGCAGACCCCTCGCGCAGCCTGGTCAATCACCACAGGGCGGCGCTATGGGGTGGATCAGGACTCCCCCTGACGTCATCGTGATCGTTGCCATGGCGACGGGGGAAGCCCATACAGGAAATTCCGTTCAGAACGGGATTTACTGTTGGGTATTTGCGCTGGCGGCAATCGGAGGGGTGGGTGGTAAAGCGAAGGGAGGGAGCGCTAGGCTAGGTACATGTTAAAAAAAAAAAAATAGCTTCAAAAAACCCTCCTGCGGCCGTGCGCCGAAATAAATCAGAACGCCAGGGAGGTTAAAGGGAAACTTAACTGATGATGGAAAAAAAAAGTTTATCTTAACTGGGGCTTCTACTGGCCCACAGCAGATGTCCCGTGCCTGCGCCGTTACAAACCGAACCTCCGCCCCCCCCCCCGCAGCGAGCCAGTTTAGTTTTTGGCGACTGGCCAGTCGGTAGCCACTGCGCCTGCGTTGCCCTGACCGCGTGCGTCCTCGATCACGCTCCCGCCGCCGGGAGTGTCCTGACATGTGCAGTACGAGAAAGTCTTGCATGCACCGGACGCTCCCATCAACGGGAGCATGATCAAGGACTCGCACGGCCAGCGCCATGCAGGCGCAGTGTCCACCGACTGGCCAGTCACCAGAAATGAAACTGGCTCGCTGTAGGGGACCGGAGGATCGGATTGTCCTGACGCGGGCACAGGGTGGCTGCAGGGGTCCTCCAGGTAAGTTACATTTTTTTTCCCCTTCCACCAGTTGAAGTGGACCTGAACTCTGGACTTCCTCTCTGCTCTAAAAGATAAGCAACAGCATAACGCCCTTTAAAGAAAAACATTTCTTTGTAGCAGCTAATACAAATCATGCAATAAATCTGCACAGATTCTACTTCCTGATTGATGGAAGCAGACGTATTGTTAACATCCTGTTCTTTCAAATGAGCATATCTGCCTCATCTACCGTGACAGTCAGCTGACACAGGGAGAGATCAAATTACAATTTGTGATTAGGCACAGATGAGGGGGAATTAGACAGGTTATGCTCTCTAAATACATACAGGGTGCATTTCTCTGTTTTCCTTCTGTTCTTTGCAAGAGTTCAGGTTCACTTTAAAGAGACTCCGTAACAAAAATTGCATCCTGTTTTTTATCATCCTACAAGTTCCAAAAGCTATTATAATGTGTTCTGGCTTACTGCAGCACTTTGTACTATCACAGCCTCTGTAATAAATCAATGTATCTTTCCCTTGTCAGACTTGTCAGCCTGTGTCTGGAAGGCTGCCAAGTTCTTCAGTGTTGTGGTTCTGCTATGCACTCCCCCCTCAGGGGGGGAAAGAAACACACAAATGATCTCTTGAGATTCAAAAGGAAGTCTGTATACAGCCTGCTTGTGTATGGATGTATTTTCTATGTGTGGACATACTGTACATCAACCTACTTCCTGTTTGGTGGCCATTTTGTTTGTTTATAAACAAACTTTTTAAAACTGTTTTTAACCACTTTTAATGCGGCGGGGAGCGGCGAAATTGTGACAGAGGGTAATAGGAGATGTCCCCTAACGCACTGGTATGTTTACTTTTGTGCGATTTTAACAATACAGATTCTCTTTAAGGTTCCCTTTAAGCCGTACCTGTTGCTCCATGATATGAATATGCCCTTTAACCACTTGCCGACCGCGCACTCATACCGCGCGTCGGCAAAGTGGCAGCTGCAGGACCAGCGACGCAGTATTGCGTCGCCAGCTGCAGGCTGATTAATCAGGAAGCAGCCGCTCGGGCGAGCGGCTGCTTCCTGTCAATTCACGGCGGGGGGCTCCGTGAATAGCCTGCGGGCCGCCGATGGCGGCTCGCAGGCTAAATGTAAACACAAGCGGAAATAATCCGCTTTGTTTACATTTGTACGGCGCTGCTGCGCAGCAGCGCCGTAAGGCAGATCGGCGATCCCCGGCCAATTAGCGGCCGGGGATCGCCGCCATGTGACAGGGGACGTCCTGTCACTGGCTGCACAGGACGGATAGCGTCCTGTGCAGCCCTGATCTCCGGGGGGGGGGGGGGGGGGGGAGCAGGTAGGAGAGGGAGGGGGGAATTTCGCCGCGGAGGGGGGCTTTGAGCTGCCCCCCCCCGCCAGCCACATGCAGGCATGAGAGATCAGACCCCCCCAGCAGGACATCCCCCTAGTGGGGGAAAAAAGGGGGGTGATCTGATCTCTCTGCCTGCTACATGATCTGTGTTGGGGGCTGCAGAGCCCACCCAGCACAGATCACTCAGCACAGTGCTGGTCCTTAATGGGGGGTAAAGGGTGGGTCCTCAAGTGGTTAACGTTTAAAGGCAACCTAAACTGAGAGGGATATGGACTTTTCCTTTTAAACAATACCAGTCGCCTGGTAGCTCTTTAGTTGCAGTAGTGGCTGGATCACACACCTGAAACAAGCATGCAGCTAATCCAGTCTGACTTCAGTCAGAGCACCTGATCTGCATGCTTGAGTGGCTGTGGCTAAAAGTAGTAGACACACAGGATCAGCAGGAGAGTCAGGCAAGTGGTATTATTTTAAAAGGAAAAATCCAGATCCTTCTCAGTTTAGGTTCCCTTTAAGGTGAGGGGTCAGAATCTGCAGCTTGAAGATGATGTATTGTCTCTCATGTGTGATGTGGCATTTTACCCATTACAGGTTTTCATTCGGGAACTGATCTCTAACGCCAGCGATGCCCTGGAGAAGCTGCGCCACAAGCTGCTGTCACAGGGGAGTGTCCTTCCAGAGATGGAGATCCACCTGCGGACAGACAGCGAGAAGGGAACCATCACTATCCAGGTACGAGGGCTGAGGAGACACAACTCTGAGCAGTCTTGGCTCTCATCTATTATACATTTGTGTATGTTCTATCCAGGACCTCTTCATGAGGTGTCATTTCACAAGCCTTTCACATAGGGCCTGATCCATCCCCTACCTTACATATGAATTGCAAGCATTTATCTGAAGCTTCAGGCCACACCTTTTTTTAAACCACTCTGTGGCCTTTCCCTGGGGACTTTACAACAGTAAAATGATGAAGGGCCTGTCTGTAGCAGTCTAACTCACGGAGCTTGCTGTTATCTCCTTCAGCAAGCTGCAAAGAACAAGTGACACCCATGCTAACCTAGAAATAAAATAACACAAATGTAGGTAGATACATACTAGTTATTCTTGCATCACAAATGTATTGCACTGTCCATGTTATAATTCCTGTGAATTGTATAAAGGAAAAGCAGAGAATCCTATTCTAGACTATTTCCATCTTGGTCACCTTTGAATGAAGCTAATCCTGACATAATTTCCTCCCTCACTCTTTTTTCTCTTGCTAATTGTGTATTCCTTACCCGCCCTCCTCCCAGAGTCTTCAGACACTCCCACTGTGGTCTGTACTAGGAAGTGCACTTTTATGTAATTAGGAGGGGAAAATAAAGGTAAGAGGAGGAATATACACTCACCTAAAGGATTATTAGGAACACCTGTTCAATTTCTCATTAATGCAATTATCTAATCAACCAATCACATGGCAGTTGCTTCAATGCATTTAGGGGTGTGGTCCTGGTCAAGACAATCTCCTGAACTCTAAACTGAATGATAGAATGGGAAAGAAAGGTGAAGCAATTTTGAGCGTGGCATGGTTGTTGGTGCCAGATGGGCCGGTCTGAGTATTTCACAATCTGCTCAGTTACTGGGATTTTTCACGCACAACCATTTCTAGAGTTTACAAAGAATGGTGTGAAAAGGGAAAATGCCTTGTTGATGCTAGAGATCAGAGGAGAATGGGCCGGCTGATTCAAGCTGATAGAAGAGCAATGTTGACTGAAATAACCACTCGTTACAACCGAGGTATGCAGCAAAGCATTTGTGAAGCCACAACACGCACAACCTTGAGGCGGATGGGCTACAACAGCAGAAAACCCCACCGGGTACCACTCATCTCCACTACAAATAGGAAAAAGAGGCTACAATTTGCACAAGCTCACCAAAATTGGACAGTTTAAGACTGGAAAAATGTTGCCTGGTCTGATAAGTCTCAATAGTCAGAATTTGGCATAAACCGAATGAGAACATGGATCCATCATGCCTTGTTACCACTGTGCAGGCTGGTGGTGGTGGTGTAATGGTGTGGGGTATGTTTTCTTGGCACACTTTAGGCCCCTTAGTGCCAATTGGGCATCGTTTAAATGCCATGGGCTACCTGAGCATTGTTTCTGACCATGCCCACCCCTTCATGACCACCATGTACCCATCCTCTGATGGCTACTTCCAGCAGGATAATGCACCATGTCACAAAGCTCGAATCATTTCAAAATTGGTTTCATGAACATGACCATGAGTTCACTGTACTAAAATGGCCCCCACAGTCACCAAATCTCAACCCAATGGAACATCTTTGGGATGTGATGGAACGGGAGCTTCGTGCCCTGGATGTGCATCCCATAAATCTCCATCAACTTCAAGATGCTATCCTATCAATATGGGCCAACATTTCTAAAGAATGCTTACAGCACCTTGTTGAATCATTGCCACGGCAGTTCTGAAAGTGAAAGGGGGTCAAACACCGTATTAGTATGATGTTCCTAATAATCCTTTAGGTGAGTGTATTATAAATAAAAAGATCCCCCCCAGCATGCAACTGTTTTGCCAGACAAGGGCAATTAAAGGCCCAGTGCTCCTAAGGTATGTGATAACTCCAAACCATAACAGCAGAAAAAGTTTTGAATGCAGGATTAGCGTCTTTATCACTTGATACACTCAGACCAGTTGCTGTAAAAATTTGATTTTTATGATGACAATCCTGCTTTAACGTGAACCTGAGCCAGCCACAAATAAATATTGTAGATACAGTACTTAAAGCAGATCCGAGATGAAAAACTAACTATAACAAGTAACTTGTGTATATATGTTACCGAAAGTTTAGATAGTTTACACAGCAAATCTAGCTGCAAACAGCTTTAACAGAATATGATTGATTATTCCTGTGATACAATGACAGCAGCCATGTTGTTTGTAAACATTACACAGAGGCAGGCTTATCTGCATCTTGAGCAAAAAAACCTTCAATATAGCCACACTTAAAATGGGAAATGCTAAAAAGTTTCTTTTTTTTTTTTTTTTACTGTAGAAAAATCGCTAAAATCCGTGTACAGTGCAATACATATGTTATGTACAGGGGTTGGACAAAATAATGGAAACGCCTAACATTTTGGCATCATAATCTTTGAACATGTTTTAAGCAATCAAAACTTGACATGTTACATTTTTTTTGTTTATTATTCTTGTTATTTGATATGTTTAATTCAAATAATAGTTTTTTTTACAGATATTTAAACCAAAGTTGGTTATAATTCGTAAAAATGGCAGATCTCTCAGACTTTCAAAGAGGCCAAATTGTTGGTGCTCATATGGCAGGCGCTACTGTAACAGAAACTGCCCGAATGCTTGGCATTTCAAGAGGTACTGTCTCAAATGTATTGACTGCCTTTGAAAGAGAAGGAAAAACGTCCTCAGCAAAGCACAGTTGTGGCCGAAAGTCAAAGTTGTCCGAGAGACCGTCGGACTCTAAATCGAATTGTTAGAAAAGCTCACAAGACCCCGGCTCCTAAAATCACTGCAGAGCTGAATGAGCACCTACAAAACCCCGTTTCCACAAAAACTGTTTGTCGGGAGCTGCACAAATATGGATGCCACGGAAGAACTGCAATTAGATAGATAATGCGAGGAGAACACCAGCGCATACCACTAAGGCTGCATCTGAAATGACCACCAGCTCAGTGTGCAGCACCTATATAGACTCTCTGCACACTTCGCATTCAATTCAGATGCAAATCATATGCAAATCTGCTACTACTTATCATGCAAACAGGAAACTCAGGAGGAGGGGCTGGAAGCAGCTAACCTGACAGTTACATAGTTACAAAGTTAAGGAAAGGTGGGTGGGGGGAGGAGGGGGGGAAGGCTGCGCATAAACACATGTTGCAATTGATTGGTTAATCGCACAGGCATACACCGCCTCTACCAGACTGAAAAATGCATGCCCTGCATCCAAGACAAGTGCTAACATTTATAAAAATAGGAGGTACTTTAGCTTCCAATATGGTTTGCATGCAAAGTATATTATAATAGACACTTGCGCCACGGTGAGGCAAACCTCCGGGCAAGTGACCTAACCTAAATTTAAAACCTCGGGAGCAGCTAAGCAAGAAAATGTGTAACTTACATTTGGTAGAACAGCGAGGAGAACGCCAGCGCATACCACTAAGGCTGCATCTGAAATGACCACCAGCTCAGTGTGCAGCACCTAAATAGACTCTCTGCACACTTCGCATTCAATAAACCATTCAATTGCAACATGTGTTTAGGGATGCGCAGCCTCCCCCCCCCCCCCCCCCCCCCACCTTTCCTTAACTTTGTAACTTTGTAACTTTGTAACTATGTAACTGTCAGGTTAGCTGCTCCCAGCCCCTCCTCCTGAGTTTCCTGTTTGCATGATAAGTAGTAGCAGATTTGCATATGATTTGCAGCTGAATTGAATGCAAAGTGTGCAGAGAGTCTATTTAGGTGCTGCACAATGAGCTGGTGGTCATTTCAGATGCAGCCTTAGTGGTATGCGCTGGCGTTCTCCTCGCTGTTCTACCAAATGTAAGTTACACATTTTCTTGCTTAGCTGCTCCCGAGGTTTTAAATTTAGGTTAGGTCACTTGCCCGGAGGTCTGCCTCACCGTGGCGCAAGTGTCTAGTATAATATACTTTGCATGCAAACCATATTGGAAGCTAAAGTACCTCCTAGTTTAATAAATGTTAGCACTTGTCTTGGATGCAGGGCATGCATTTTTCAGTCTGGCAGAGGCGGTGTATGCCTGTGCGATTAACCATTCAATTGCAACATGTGTTTAGGGATGCGCAGCCTCCCCCCCCCCCCCCCCCCACCTTTTTTTAGATAGATAATGCCCCAATCCATACAGCTAGAATTGTTAAAGAATGGCACGAGGAACATTCTAATGAAATTGAGCATCTCATCTAGCCACCACAATCCCCAGACCACAACATTATTGAACATTTATGGTCGTTGTTAGATATTAAAGTAAGAAGTCAAATTCCGCCGCCATAGTCTCTAAAAGAACTGGAGGGTGTTTTAACTGAAGAATGAGCTAAAATTCCTTTGGAAATAATTCACAATTTGTATGAATCAATACCTCAGAGAATTGAGACTGTAATTGCCCGCAAAAGGTGGCCCTACACCATATTAAAATATATTTTGTTGATTTTCAAGGTGTTTCCAATATTTTGTCCAACCCCTGTAAGTAGAGCAAGTATTTATCTACTTATATGTGGCGTTTTTTCTGAGATAGTATGGCTGACAGCTCCTCTTTAAATGACATGGTCTGTTAATTGTACCTCCTTTTGGCAGGACACTGGCGTGGGGATGACAGAAGAAGAGCTGATCTCCAACCTGGGCACTATTGCTCGCTCTGGATCCAAGGTGAGAGGTTAATCAGTGGTGAACGCTCTGCATGTTGAATATACAGAACGTACATGTGAGGCTGCAGTGCTGTAAGGCACTCTTGTTTCTTTCAGGCGTTCCTGGATGCTCTGCAGAACCAGACTGACAGTTCTGGGAAGATCATCGGCCAGTTTGGTGTTGGCTTCTATTCGGCCTTCATGGTTGCAGATAACGTGGTTGTGTACTCGCAGTCTTCAGAGCCCGGCAGTGCTGGCTATCGCTGGACCTCTGATGGGTGGGTACAGCAGTGAACCTCGCAGTGTCATTACATGGAAATAGAATGCCACAAATTCCTTAGCGCTATGATTCCAGTGTGGGCGTCTTGTAGTCGCGGTGCTCATATAGTTACCAGCACACACAGACAGTGACCACCACCACAACAGAAATCAAGAACGAGTCTTTAGTTTTGTATCAAAACACACGAGAATCATTTTATTCCTAAACACACAGGTTAAAACCGATGAACAGTACTTATACTGAATAAATGAGATGATTATACTCACAAGGGTGGGTCGCCACAAAGGCAACGACTGGACAGGCTGGCGGGGAGAATTGTAACCTGACCCCGCTCAGGTTTAAAAAGTTGCTCTCTGTAGATAGGAGAAAATGGGGATACACCCCTCCACCAAGGGTGGACTAGATACTATTGAAATACGATAACAGGCGCCAAGCAGAATAAAATTAGTTAAAATTTTTAAAAAGGGGGAAGTGGGTGGACTCTCCTCCCTTCTGAAAAAAAGGGCCGGACAATGGACAGGTGGTAGAGGCGCTCTACCTGGTTCATGACCTGATTTTGCACCCTGCAAAAATCGTTTGCCTGAAGAAACGGAACTGTTACCCGTGAAACGCGTTGCACTTTTGGAGTTACTAATAAATGTTACTTTGGACTGTAAGTAACCTGTCCATTGTCCAGCCCTTTTTTTTTCAGAAGGGAGGTGAGTCCACCCACTTCCCCCTTTTTAACAATTTTAACTAATTTTATTCTGCTTGGTGCCTCTGTTGTCTTATTTCAATCCCCCTTTAAACAGCAGGGCTACAACAAAATAGCCACCGATGTCCGCAAATGCGGACGCTTGTAGCCATTTTCTTGTAGTCCTGCTGTAATAGACGATAAACTGACAACAAGGCAGGAAAGAAACAGAGTGAGGGACGTGGCGACACATACTGGGGGCTGCCGCGGGGCTTCCAGATGGGTGGTGGCAGGCCAGGCTCACTCTTCTCTTCCTGTTTCTGCCTGGCGCCGCCCCCACACTTCAGTCGCCTAAGGAAGCTACGTCACCCCTCGTCATAGGCGGGACGGCCCTGAATATTGGTACTCGTATTTTGGGAAAAAAGGAGGCCACCCCTCTAAGTACAAGATCAAAAACAAACAAAATACAAATTGAGGGTTTCACAGCCTAGTATTCTTATGCATAAAACATAACTTTTAATAGTAATGCCAATAAATAGTCATACAAGAGATAAAGCATAAAAAAAGTCCTTAATACACGTTGGTCATAATGCCAGTAGCCTATGCTATAACATGTATGACTATTGGCATTACTATTAAAAGTTATGTTTTATGCATAAGAATACTAGGCTGTGAAACCCTCAATTTGTATTTTGTTTTGTTTTTGGTTTGTTCTTTTCCCACTGCAAAGTGCACTGGGAAAACCGACCTGTACTGCTATTGTGGGTTGTTGTTTTTTTTTTGTTTTTTTTTTTATGTGCTTGCTATACGATTTTTTTTCTGTGCTATTAAAAAGTTCCATTACATTTTACTGCAATTGCATAAAATCGCATCAGGCTATCTTCAGACCATATGCCTTCCAAAAGAATCTTATTGAAATGCATGCAGTGGGAATAGGCCATTAGGCTGAGTGGGATCCATGCAGTGTGACTGGAGTAGGGCCCAGTGCACACCAAAACCGCTAGCAGATCCACAAAACCCTAGCGGTTTTGGGTGCGGATGACAGAGTTTAGTCCCAGTGCACACCGGGCGGATCTTGATGCGATCCGCCTCAGCATCCGCGTGGCTGATATATCTCTATGGGCTGGTGCACACCGGCGGTTTGAGGTTTTAAGCAAACCGAAACCGTGCAGCAAGAGGCACGTTTGCGGTTTGCTAAAAACCTTAAACCGTCGGTGTGCACCAGCCCATAGAGATACATTAGCCACGCGGATTTTCAGGCGGATTCGGCCGGTGGATCCGCCCGGTGTGCACTGGGCCTAGGAGTGGATGAAATAACATAGGTACGCACTTCATGCAAGTTGACATGATCATTTTGCTCCGCCCTTCTGCTCTTTTGTGCCAGTACTGTTAGATTTGCTCTTTAGTGATTTGTGGCCTCCTCATCCTCAGGTCCGGAGTGTTTGAGACTGCAGAAGCCAGTGGAGTGAGGCCAGGTACAAAGGTCGTCATCCACCTGAAGGACGATTGTAAGGAGTTTGCCAGTGAGGACAGAGTGAAAGGCAAGTTACCAAAGCATCCTTCTAGCAATCTCCCCTCTAATGATGAATTTAAAGTGGGAGGAATTCGGGGAAAGCCATTGCTGCTCTGCTTTCAAAAAAAATGCCAGTTGCTCGACTGTCCTACAGATATTAGTTTCTTCAATAGTGTGTGAATCAACACCTAAAACTAATATTCGGCTAGTGGGTTTAGACTTTAAGCCTCATACACATGCCTAATTTAAAGCGGCTGCTCTCATTGTATCACAGGAAGAAATAATCATATACTGTTGAAGCTGTTTGCAGCTAGATTTGCTGTGTAAACTATCTAAACTTTAGATAAGATATATAGACAAGTTACTTGTAGTTAGTTTTTCATCTCGGATCTGCTTTAACTGTCTTTCCCACAGCAAATCATCTTCATCTAGACAACAGGCTTACCTGACTGAGTAAACTCTTTAACCTCCTTAGCGGTATGGACGAGCTCAGCTCGTCTATTACTGCCGGAGGGTGCCGCTCAGGCGCCGCTGGGCCGATTTGCTTAATTTTTTTTTTTTTCAAACATGCAGCAAGCACTTCGCTAGCTGCACTTCGCTTGCTGCGTGTCTATTCTGATCGCCACCGCCCACTGCCAATGCGCCGCAACGCACCACTATGCGCCGCGATAGAGGCATCCTTCCCCCCCCCAGACCCCGTGCGCAGCCTGGCCAGTCAGTGCCAGGCAGTGCTGCGGGGTGGATCGGAACTCCGGATGACGTCACGACGCCGATGACGTCATTGCGATCGTCATGGCGACGGGGGAAGCCCTTAAGGAAATTCCGTTCAGAACGGGATTTCCTTACGTGGCTACATGCCGGCGGCGATCGGAAATACGCGCTGGACGCCGCAGGGAGGGGGGCATCATGCAGCTAGCGCTAGGCTAGCTACATGTCTTTAAATTAAAAAAAATTAACAAATTGCTGTGCC
Organism: Hyperolius riggenbachi; assembly: GCF_040937935.1. Taxonomy (NCBI): domain Eukaryota; kingdom Metazoa; phylum Chordata; class Amphibia; order Anura; family Hyperoliidae; genus Hyperolius; species Hyperolius riggenbachi. Next base: position 84,950,195 of record NC_090652.1, read on the forward strand.
GCCACCCTGGCGCAGGTAATAGAACGCCAGGGTGGTTAAAGTGTTAGGGCAATTCAATTACCTTGTTCTGATCATAGTGTCCCTTATCTTATCCATATGAAGCTTTCTGTTATTTGCATGCTTAGAAAAGCTTGATAATGTAGCTAAGTAAAAAAACTTCCCACAATCCCGCTTGCACTGCACAATTCTTAAGTTAGGCAAAGGCACCCAGACCAGGTAAAAAGAAGAAAAAATTAGGGACATAGAGGGATCTATTTTTAGAACAAAAGGGGGGGGGGGGTAATTATATACTAGGGGCAATAACTTTTGGGCAATTTTTTATTTTTGAAATATACATCCCCCTTTAATTCTTCCCCCCCCCCCCCTCATTTTCTTCCCCCCCTTGTTTTCTACTACTAATACATAGAGGCAAGCAAGTCAGCAAGTATGTTGAAATATTGGTTTAGTTGAAATCCATCCCTCAGCAGTTACTAGTGGAAGGGGCTAGGTATACAGTGTGTGAGCAAATGTGCACAGTTTTTACTGTTCTCTACAGTAAAAGTTGGAGTTTCAGTTGAAACTGCTTGTTTCTTTGCTGCTTTCAAGTGATGTTTCTTCTCTTCTTAAACTTTGCAGACGTGGTAACCAAGTACAGCAACTTTGTCACCTTCCCTCTTTACCTGAATGGAAAGAGAATCAACACGTTACAGGTAGTAAATCAGAAGAATTTTATTTTGCCAAATACAAGGTGTTTGACTTTGCAGTTGCATTTATACTTACCTGGGGCTACCTTCAGCCCCCTTTAGACCAGTGGCTCCCTCGTCATTCTCCTAGGCTGCTCTGATTTTCCGCTTGCAAGCCCGATCTCTTCTTCCAGTCGCCGCAAGTCCTGCTGTGCTGGGCTGGTGGCGCGCACAACCATCATGCTCCTGTGCAGAACATGCCAGGGAATGGGAGTGCAATCGGGCATGCTCAGCCAGGCCACACATGCACAATTCAGCACAATTGAGCCGACTGAAAGAATAGACCAGGCTGGCCAGTGGACAATCGGAGAGGCCCAGGAGAATGACAAGGGAGCCAATGGCCTACAGGAGGCTGAAGGAAGACGAAGGTAAGTATAAATGCTTTAATAATTTTCGGCTCAGATGCACTTTAACGGACACAGACAATATGATATAAGGACAGTATAAGATATTAGTGTATATGTAAAAATATCAGAAAACAGGATGTAGTTCATACCCCTTGCTTCTGCACCAGTTTAATTGCAGTATTGGGCTGCGTGGTACTGAATACTCCACAAGTCTGTGTGAATTCTGTCCATGCTTTTTAATCTGAAAACGTACTATATTGAATGAACTGTCAGAAGTCAGAATACCCTACGGGGTACTTGTACCACGTTCTGAGAATTGGGGATACAGGCTACCGCACACAGCTGCTGTTTGCACACAGTATTGTTAAACAGGCTGATTAGTCACCAACCAGCCAGGAAACTTCCAATTCGCAAAAGTATTGTATGCGTAGTAACCATGACCACCACACTATGCCGCTGCCCACATGGACTTCCCGGTCCATGCATTTTTACAACTTTCAGTTACTATATAGGATGAGTGAAATAAGACTGGTAAAAATTCTCATAAAGAGGACCTGTTAGCCATACTATCTCAGAAAAAAACACATGTAATTAGATAAATACTTGCTCTGCTTAAAGTGAACCAGAGACGAAGCGCCCTCATGTATTTTACCATATATATCAGTGGGAACATTAGATAAAACCCCTACCCTGCTCTGTTTTATTCTTCACTGCTCAGCCTGCTTGTTATCAGCCCTGATAAAATCCCAGACTGACCATTCAGTCTGGCTTTACTCAGGAATCATTTTAGCCGAGTCATAGCAGAGCCAGAAGGGGGCTTGAAAAGACATCAGAGAAGACAGACTCAGCTATAATGATTGCTGAACAAAGCCAGACTGACTGCTCAGTCAGGGATTTTATCAGAGCTGATAAGAAGCAGGTTGAGCAGTGAAGAATGAAACGGAGAGCAGGGTAGGTGTTTTCTCTTTTGTCCCCACTGACATATATGGTAAAATACATGAGGGTGCTTCGTCTCTGGTTCACTTTAACATTTGTATTGCACTGTCCACGTTTTGATTTTAGTGATTTTTCTACAGTCTCACTATAGAAAATGCATTGTCTCAGCATGATAAATATTGGCCAATCAGAGAGGAACAGAGGTGTGGGAGGGGAAAACATGAGGGAAAGAGGCTTCAGATAAGTCAGGTAAACTGGGGAATGATCATGTATCAACAAGAAAAGTAATAGTGATTTTAACTTTTGGATTGCCTGATTAGCATCCTTATTACTTGTTTACCAGATAAAATGAAGTGATTTTTTATTTTATGCCAGACAGTTACACTTTAATATAAAAGATTAGAGTTGCCAGGTTGTCATGGTGATATCTCAGCTTGCCGGTCCACGCATACTTCTGTGGATCAGTATTATAGATGACCACTGACAGTTGCCTCGTGTCTTACGTCTGCCACGTTTGCCTCCGTGCTGCTGCAGGCCCTGTGGATGATGGATCCCAAGGATATTGGAGAATTCCAACATGAAGAATTCTACAGATACATCGCCCAGGCCTACGACAAACCTCGCTACATGCTGCACTACAAGACAGATGCTCCTCTCAATATCCGCAGCATTTTCTATGTGCCGGAGATGGTGAGTCCTCTGTGAAACACTGACATTAGTATTTAGTAGCTGATAATGACCACCTTTGTTCAGCGTGACAGTGAATACTACTAACGTTCTTCCAGACTGATCATCATCAGAGGACACAAGTTGTCCTGCGTTTCTGGACAGGATTTTTTTTTATTGAAGCCCAGCTAATCCTAGAATTGTACAAAACAAGTTCTGAAAGCAGAATTGAACTTTTTGAAATTGAAAAAAATCCATTGTGAAGGTGTTTGTTAGTACTTAAAGAGACTCAGAGATGAATTAAGGAAATAGATTTATACATACCTGGGGCTTCCACCAGCCCCATCCACATGGATCGCTCCCACGTCGCTGTCCTCCGCTGCCCGCAGCTTCGGTACAGGGTCCTGTCACTTCAGCCAGTCGCGGCCACTTTTACACATGCGCAGTGATTCCCTCCATCTCTCCGACGCCTGCCTACGCATGCGCCTGCGCAGTACAGAAGGAGCGCACTGTACTTGCGTCGACTGGCCCAGACTGACGAAGTTACAGGACCCGGTACCGGCAATAGAGAAGGAGGACGGTGATGTGGGAGCGTATGGGGCTGGAGGAAACCCCAGGTATGTATAAAACTATTATCTTAATTCATCTCTTAGTCTCCTTAAAGGACCACTATTACGAAAATCATAACATTTAAAATACTTGTAAACACATAAAAATACGTACATTTTTCTTCCAGAGTAAAATGAGCCATAAATTACTTTTCTCCTATGTTGCTGTCACTTTAGTCGATAGTACAAATCTGACAGAACCGACAGGTTTTGGACTAGCCCATCTCCTCATGGGAGGTGTTCTCATGGTTTTCTTTATTTTCAAAAGCACTTAGTGAATGGCAGTTGTTCTGTCCACCTGCCAAAAAATCATGCAGCAAGCAGGGAGACTGGTCAGCATCTTTGTATAAATCCTTTTCAGGGATTGTCTTTATGAAGAATAAAGGTCATGCTGAGAATCCCCCATGAAGAGATGTACTAGTCTAAAACCTGTCCGTAATGTCATATTTCTACTTCCTACTGTAAGTGACAGCAACATAGGAGAAAAGTAATTTATGGCTCATTTTATTCTGGAGGAAACGTACTTCTTATTTGTTTGTGTTCACATGTATTTTACATTTTACAATTTTCACGATAGTGGTCCTTTAAAGGAGTCATCAGGCAAACTATAGTAAAATGAGTAGTACTTACCGGGGGCTTCCTCCATCTCCAAGCTCCCAGGATGTCCCTCCCCGCAGCTCTGCCCGCAGCCGTTCGCTGCAGGTCCATCCTGGACCTCCAGGTCACTCTGTACTGAGCCTGCGTGAGCGGCGCTGTCAATCACCGCCACGTGGGCCAGAGCGGACTGCGGGAATCGATCCGGAGGGGCGCGGCAGGAGTCGATCTGGCGGCTAATCGAGCCACCGGATCTGACCGTGTATTCCCAGCATAACACTGCAGGGTGGCCCCTTTAGTGGCTGCAGCTCTTGAGCGCTTTGAGTCCGACAGGAGAAAGGAGCTATACAATTGTTCAGATTATTATTTTTGCCATACTTTTCCCAACTTCAAAGAACATTTGCAATGAGAGTAAATTACCTTCTCAAATTGAATATCTTAAAAAATCAGGGACTTCCAGTGTGTTATTTGTGGCTGATCTGAAGAGAACCATTTACATACAATAGTCTTCCTAGTCAGGAATAGTGATTCATGTATAACTATTTAGTAGTGGTGTTGACCATCTATCTCTTCCATCAAGAAGAACAGGCAAAACCTCACATACAAAGACAGCGGGCGTTTTCCAACAGTAGTTAGAATATGTATCCCCTGCCACCAAAATTCCTCCATCACTGGGCATGCCCAGATCAAGAAATCGGCACCCGTATGTTTACATTTAGGACATTCATCTGTATCTGTGAGCTGTTTAGCAAACATAGAAACAGGAGACCAATATGACTGATGTATAATATATCATTTGTCTTGCTGCATAATTAGTTTTATGCTCTGTTTAAAAAAAAAAAAAACATTTGATTTGTTTTTTGCCCCTAGAACTCAATGACACAGTCTTTGCATGTCTCAGCTAAAATATATGAACTGTTGACCTGTTTTTATCTATCCCGTGCACTCAGAAGCTTGGTAAAATTAAGACTTGTTTCCCTACAGAAACCTTCCATGTTTGATGTGAGTCGGGAGTTGGGATCCAGTGTTGCCCTGTACAGCAGAAAAGTCCTAATCCAGACCAAAGCCGCAGACATACTACCCAAGTGGCTGCGCTTCCTGCGAGGTGAGAAAAATAACATGCCTCTGCCTCATGCGTGTAGCTGCAGCGGTTCTCATCTTCACACTGGTGAATATACGGTGCTCATCCTGGCTTTACATGGGCAACCTAGACCGCGGATGCTGAAGATGTCATCCTTTCTAAATTCTTCTTGAAATCTACCCATAGACATCACAAGAGGGTGGAATAAAAGATATAAAGTGTGAAATGTCTTGGGATGCTAGAATATTACTTCTTGCTGCATACAATAGATGCCACCTGTAGGAAACAGCTGTGGAGGGCATCGGTGTACTGTCATCTTGCCTAGAAAGAACAATTAGGAGAGCATAAAGTTGTAGCTAGAGTGGAGGCACAATTTAAAGGCTACCCGAGGTGACATGTGACATGATGATAGACATGTGTATGTACAGTGCCTAGCACACAAATAACTAGGCCGTGTTCCTTTTTTCTTTCTCTGCCTGAAATAGTTAAATATCAGGTATGTAAGTGGCTGACTCAGTCCTGACTCAGACAGGAAGTGACTACAGTGTGACCCTCACTGATTAGAAATTCCAACTATAAAACCCTTTCCGAGCAGAAATTTTTATAAAACACTTTCCGAGCAGAAATTGGCTTCTGAGCGCAGGAAAGAGATAAAAAGGTTCCATAGTTCATAGATTGTCGCTCTAGCATACTTCAATGAATGTGTCACTGAGCAAAAACAGTAAAACAGTTAAAACTTAAAAAGTAGATTTAACATGAAATAAAACTGTGGTATATCTTAAAAAGTAATGTTAGTTTATTTTCGCCTCCGGTGTCCTTTAAGATGCACATTTTGCATTTTTCAGGAAATACTTTCAGTAGTAAATAAAATTGGCCGCCCTCCTGTGTTTTATAGTAGACCTTTTTTGGCATAGTTCTATTTCCCTTATATTAACATGGAGGGACATTCTTGCCGATTTTGAAACTAGAGTCTGTTTTGCCAAGAGGTGCATTCCCAGACATATTTCCTTTTCTCTCCCCCAACACATAATGCTGATTCAAAAAGCTGCTCATACACTATGCAATTTGGCTCTACTAACTTTGTATCACTCTATCAGCATCTAATGCTGGGAATACACGGGTCGCTCCGGCAGCCGATTAGCCGCCGGATCGACCCCAGCCGCGTCCCCGCTCGTCTGCGTGGATCGCTTCCCACTCGTCCCCGCCGGCGCTTCCTTATCAGCGCTCGATTCCCTGCCATTGTCCGTTGGCGAGGATCGAGCGGGCGGCAGTCAAGCGACATGATCGGGCCAGCTGAATATTATCAGCTGGCCGGATCAGCTGGTCGATACACGGTACAGAAACGTACCGTGTATCCCCAGCATAAGACCAACAGATTTTTTTTTTCTTGGCCATGTCCTCTGGTTCGTCCTAACCTACATAAAACCCCCTACTACTACCACCACCACCACAAATATGTTAAAGGGAACCCTAGTTTAAAAAAAAAAAAAAAAAAAAAAATAAAATGTTAGAAATGTAACACAGCAGAGGAAAGCCTCTGGATTGCCCAGAGGCTTACCTCTACCCTCCAGGAGCACACCATTGCTGCACAGGGTCCCACCGAACACATCTGACAAGAGGTTGTCAAATATGGTCTTGTGGCTGCGCTTCCCAGCATGAATGAGCGTGACTGTGCTGTGTCTGCGCTACTACGGCTGTGCCTGTGCAGGAAGGTGAAGCACTCGTCCAGGAGTGGCTCTGTGCTCCTGTACAGGTGCAGCTCTATTCATGCAGGCACAGTACTGCCATTCTTTTTTTTGTTTTTTTTTTTTAACTTGGGGGGGGGGGGGAGTTTTTTTTGTTTGTTTTTTTTAACTCAGGTTTGCTTTTAAGTGGATCTGAGATAAACTTTTACTCCTTGCATAATTGTGTTCCTTTCATATAGTTTATAGGGCATTCCTCAAGCCAAATACTTATTTTTTGTTTTAATACCCCAATTCCCTATGAACTAAACAAGCCTCACCCACAGCTTCTCTAGTGCCTTGGCACTCTGACTCCTGTAGAAACAGCGTATGGGAGCTCAGTCTGAGCAGGAGGAGGAGGAGAAGGTTACTAGCCAGAGATTTCAGAGGCAGAGGGGAGTGAAGTTTTCTCAGGTTGAGGGCTGGAGATACAGATCAGCTTGCCTGTGTGTAATGACAAGCAGAACATGGCTGCTCTCACTGTATCACAGGAAGAAATAGTTATATACTGTTGAAGCTGTTTGCAGTTAGATTGGTTGTGTAAACTAACTAAACTTTAGATAAGCTATATAGACAAGTTACTTGTTATAGTTAGTTTTGCATCTCTGAGCTGCTTTAAAGTAAATGAAAAATATTTACAACTCCCGAATAAAGGTTTAGAAGTGATATCGTGTGGTTGCTTTAACTACTGTAACTGGGCAGCTACGTCATTGTAGCGGCCCGGACTTCCGCAGTGCATTCATGGGAAAAAAGCATGCGGGATACATGCTGCCACATCCTCACTGTCGTTTAAGCCAGCAGAAGGGGCATGAAGACAGTCGGTCACTATCTTTAAAGAGGATTTGATGTGCTGCAATGGGGTGGTTCTAAATACAAAACTTGTCAAACAAGCTGCAGGTGGAGCTCTAAAAATCTGAACATGCCTAACTGCAGTATTTCTTATTTACCTTATTTACCCTTTATCTATACAGGAGTTGTGGACAGCGAAGATATACCCCTGAATCTGAGCCGGGAGCTTCTGCAGGAGAGCGCCCTCATCAGGTGAGAGGCGATTACACATTTCCTGCTGACTTTAGTCAGAGCATTTAATCTGCATGCTTTTTCAATTTGCATTATTAAAGGAAATAAATATGTCATCCTCAATGTCCATCCCACCTCAGGTTTCCTTTAACATCTCTCAATGGCAATGGCAAAATCGCTCACACAATGGCAAAACCCTGGCCTCAGCGATTGCGTTTTTAGATGTGAATAAAGCCTTAAAGTAACACGAAACATCAGTGGGTAGTGGGATCGGCTCAGAGAGGAAATATTGAAGTATATAGAGGAATTGTGTATGCAGTTTAATGAATATCCCTATAAGGGGTAGTTCACACTCGGCGCTTGGAGCGCCGCTTTCCCCTGATCGCGTTCGACTCTGCGATTTGCGGGCAAAATCTCGTGATTCAGCTTGTGATTCACATTCAATAGATCAAGAATCACAGTGCAATCGCCCCTGAAACGCTGCATGCAGCGCATTTGCGACTGATTGAAATTGCAAAAGCTGCAGTGTGAATGTATCCATAGGGATACATTAGTAGCAGCGCTTTGCTGGTCGCCGGCTGAAAAATCAAGTGTCAACCAGCCCTAAGCCTTCTCACAGTAGGTCCGCTACTGGTTTGCTTCTCTGAGTAATTGGCAGCGGACCATTAGACATGCAGATTGCACTCCATGCATTTGCTATGGGGAAACATGGAGCTGTTCACCTTGTCTGGGAGTGTCTGTTGCATTTTTCTCAATGCTCGGACACAGACTGCTTTGCTTTCCAACCCATGCACCTGCTCCCAGATGCAGCAGACATTGCATCTGACCTCTGGAGTGGTACAGTGTATCCGCACTACACAATGGTGTGGTCCAAGACTGACTGCAACCAGTCTTATTCATTTATATACAAGTATATTGTTAGTTATCTTTCATATACTGTACATTAGTAGGTTGATTTTCTTTTATACACCTCCTGTTTATATGGTATAAAAATAAATATTTGCAAATGACATTTGCATGAGGGCAGTGGGTTTCCAGATACTTTCATTTGGGTTGCTAAATGCCAGACGGGACTCAGCTGGTCACATTTCTGTAAAGATGGAATACAATAGAATCCCTTATAGTAATAATCTCCAAGGGACTGGGCCAAATCATTTATTACCATATATACTCGAATACAAGTCTCGACCCCAATATTTGACCCAATTAAGCTGGAATTTTTTATTGACTCAAGTATAAGTCTACTCAGCAAAGTTAATGGCTGCTCTTGGGGACTAGGAGGGATTAATGACTGCACTGCATACAGTATTGCAGCCATTAACCCCTAGTGTCCCTTAAAGAGGTTTAAAACCCTTGACATAATTAATAAAAACATGTTTTCCTACTTTTTATATACGGTTATCACATATGCATTTGTGCATAAGTATTATTATTCATTTAGAAATTATAGGTTCCCAAAAGTAAAGGTTTTTTTTTTTTGCTTTGTGAGCTGACTTTGCATTTTATTAATAACTGGTTTTATTCATTATGTATTGAAGGCAGACATGCTTTCAGCGTCTCTCTGTCTCCAGCTGCTTCTGCACAGTCAGAGAATGTGTCACATTCCTCACTTGATACATTTAAGTAAACACAAGATAACATTATCTACAACTTCAGATGCGTCTAGATTTCATTGCTCTGAACTTTTAAGCTCTGTGTGTAACCCTTCCAATGCTGGTCTAGTAAAAAAAAATGGTGGTTGCATATAATACGCTGTAAATAGTTTTTTTACAGCAAAGAAGAAATGCTGGGTTATATTCCGCTTTAAGTGCAGCCAATAACTCCTCCAGGCCCCCAAGTGCAGCAATTATTCACTCTTTTTTTTTTTTTTTTTTTTTTTTTTTTTGCAGGCCAGTATTCTCTTCACGATCCCCCCCCCCCCTCCCCCTTGTTGATTGTTGTGGACTTTCAGACCTGTGCTTTCTTAGCATTACCTTTATCAAGAAAGTGTCAATTGCTGCAAATGGGAATGTCACTAATAGAACACACATTACTCAGTGTGCGCAGTGTTGCCCTTGACTCGTGTATAAGTTGAGCCCTATTCTTTGATTTAGTGAGTCAGACCTAAATTTCTAGACTTATACTCGAGTATATACAGTATACCAGTAATTGGCATACTCAAGTGCATACAGTATAACATAGTACTGGATCTTAATTCTGTCAATAATTGGAAATCAATTTTCTTTTTCAATGCTTCAGCAAGTGAGCGCAGACAGCATCTAAGCTAGATCAACATGCACAGTACTCAATATGCAGGGATTTGCATGCAACAATCACGCAACAGCTTACACAGGAAGCATAGGTCTTACAGGACTCGAGAGGCTAAATAAATCTCTTTACTTACCCGGGGCTTCTTCCAGGCCCTAGAAGTCCTTTGGGTCTTTCCGCACAGCTGTGGTTCTCCCTGGTGTCCCTCTTGCTGCCTGTAAGTATGGCCGACCCATCAGAGGGGCGGCACCTCGGCGCATGCGCACACGTCCATATCACCAGGCATGTACTGCCTGTGCAGTACACATCCGATGACGTGGGTGCGTTCCTGTGCGGATGCCCGCATGCGCCCGTGCAGAGGTGCTTACCCGCTGATGGGCCGGCCATACTTACAGGCAGCAAGAGGGACACCAGGGAGAACCAGAGCTGTGGGGAAAGACCCAAAGGACTTCTAGGGTCTGGAAGAAGCCCCAGGTGAGTAAAGAGAGATTTATTTATTCGCCTCTAGAGTCCTTTAACAGTTAATGTAGGTACAGTACTTGTACTGTGCTCCTCTGTCCACATTTCTGTGCAGCCAGGATGATGCTGTAGCATTGCAGCCATGCACAAGACAGTCACAGATGACAGGCAATTCCCTCAGTAATCAGGCAGAATATTACACAGGAAGCATAGGTCTCACTGGCTGGTGCTTTAGAGGTATCTCCGCAGGCCCAGAGTATTGTGCAGATAACAAGCAGGATACAAATGGCTGCCCGCCCACCCACTGACCATGGCTCATGGGTCTCCAACTGACATATGATGCATGTGCCCGCCTACTTTCCTCTATAGCCAGATACCGAATACCGCAGGTGCCAAAAACAGGTCCACTAAAAGTTCTAATATATCTGGGTTTACAAGACCAGTTGGTACTTACATTGGCACTTGGCGGGGTCCTGGACATTTAGTTCACTATACTCGAAGTTCTACTACATATGAGTTTACTATAACGAGATAACGCTGTATGAGGAACTTGGATTAGGGAACAGGCAGAAGTTGAAGAAAACTGAGGTGGAGGGGAAGGTATCGAGGTGAGAAGACCATCTATAATTATGCATTCTGATAAAATAATCATTCCTTGTCAGGAAACTGCGTGACGTCCTTCAGAAACGGCTGATAAAGTTCTTCCTAGACCAGGGCAAGAAGGATCCAGAGAAGTACAACAAGTTCTTTGAGGATTATGGTCTGTTTATCCGTGAGGGGATTGTCACCTCCCATGAGCAGGATGTCAAGGTGCGGATGTTCACACACAATGGTGTCCATAACGTCAGTGTGCATAATGCTGGGAATACACAATGCGTTTTTACGGTCGATTTTTACTTCGTTTTTCTGCTCGATTTCCTGCTCGACTCATCTTTCCTTATCTATTTCCATTCACTTATATGAGAAATCGATCAGAAACACGATCGAAAATAAGATTGGACATGTCGTAAATTATCGAACCATCTGCCGAAAAACGTATGGTGTATTCCCAGCATGAGTCACAGTACCAACTGGTGTGCTCACTTAAGTTTTCCACTTTGTAGTATACAGTAATTAGAGATGATCAAATGAATTGCACGTTTCTCCAGCTGGATGCAAATATGGTTGCAGTTTGTATCGAGATTGGAAATGGACCAATCAAATGTGGGTTTTGATTGTTTGTTTAACCACTTAAGCCCAACTGGACAAACATTCTCATCTGTTGGGCTGCACGTACTCCCACGGGCCGCGCGCTCCCGTAGGGGCTCCCGTGCACGCTCCCGCAGCCGGCCGTTAGCCCAGCAATCAATGAAAGGGCTTATAGAACCCTTTCATTGATCGAAGCCCCCCGCAGAAAAGCAGACAGCGTCTCATCAGATGCTGCGGTTTTTCTGAGTTTCAAAAAGTTTCCAGTCTTCATTTTTCGCAGGATCACGCTTTCAGGACTTTTTCACTGTGGCCATCTTGTGGTCAGATAGTAAAAGTACACACACATTCATTTTTTTAATAAATAATTTTTTTTTTACTTTTAAAATTAGCGGTTTACCTCCCACAACAAAAATTACCCACATACAATTTTTAATACAAAAAAAAAAAAATTACAATTAAAAAAAACAGTTACCTAAGGGTCTGAACTTTTTAAATATGCATGTCAAAGGAGTATATTATTATAATTTTGTAAATTATGGGCTTGTAAATGGTGATGGACGCAAATTGAAAAAATGCACCTTTATATCCAAATAAAATATCGGCGCCATACATTGTGATAGGGACATAATTTAAATGGTGTAATAAGCAGGACAAATGGGCAAATAAAATACATGGGTTTTAATTACGGTAGCATGTATTAATTTCAAACTATAATGGCCAAAAACTGAGAAATAATTATTTTTTTTCCATTTCTTTCTTAATATTCCTGATGAAATGGATTTAGAATAAAATAATTCTTAGCAAAATGTACCACCCAAAGAAAGCCTAATTGGTGGCGGAAAAAAACAAGATCTAGACCAATTCATTGTGGTGAGCAGTGATAAAGTTATTGAAAAATGAATGGGAGGTGAAAGTTGCTCAGATGCAAAAAATAACCAACCCTTCAGGCTTAAAGGGAAGGTTCAGGCTGAGGGGAAAAAAAATTAAAATCAAAATCCGCTTACCTGGGGCTTCCTCCAGCCCATGGCAGGCAGCATGTGCCCTCGGCGCTGCTCCGCATGCTCCCGGTGGCCGACCTGGCCATGTCGGGCTTCTTCTGCGCTCCAATCTGCGTTTCACGTGGGCGCGATGACGTCATCGGACGTCCTCCGGGCTGTACTGCACAGGCTCAGTAGTTCTGAGCCTGCGCAGTACAGCCCAGAGGAGGTCCGATGACGTCATCGCACCCGCGTGAAACGCAGATTGGAGCGCAGAAGAAGCCCGACCTGGCCGCCGGCCTGGCCAGGTCGAGTCGGCCACCGGAGACCACCAGGAGTCTGCGGAGCGGCGCCGAGGGCACATCCTGCCTGCCACGGGCTAGAGGAAGCCCCAGGTAAGTGGATTTTGATTTTAATTTTTTTTCCCCTCAGCCTGAACCTTCCCTTTAAGTGGTTAAATCTGCACCCATCTGCTTTTGGAAGCGCCACTAATGTGCGATCACAGGGATATCGGAAAGTGCATAAGCGGCACTGTCTGATGTTTCCATACATGGATTGTGATTCACAGCGGAATAGCAACGAATGGCTGTATGCATTTTGGTGATTGTGCAGCGATCCCATTCATTATAAATGAGATCGCAAGCACATCTGGGAGAATTGCAATGCAGAGCCCTGCATCACCACGGCCACCTGAGTTGCACGCAGAGTGAGAGTGGATACGAGGCCTAACTGATAATACAGATATTGCAATTTCCCCCCCCAATCTATGCGCCAGTATATACAGTAGTCTTGTTACAGCTTTCCACCTAGGAGGATCTATAGTATAATGGCCATAAGAGCCCAGGTGGTGGAGATCTTACAGTTCACAAAGGAAGTGGTATTTCCTCCATCACAATTGCTGAACTGCTTTAAAGGGGAACTGGAGTGAGAGTGATATGGTGGCTGCCATATTTATCTCCTTTTAAACATTACCAGTTGCCTGACGGTCCTGCTGATCTATTTGGCTACAATTCTGTCTGAGTCACACCAGAAACAAGCATGCAGCTAATCTTGTCAGATCTGACAATGTCAGAAACACCTGATTTGCTGCATGCTTGTTCAGGGTCTATGGCTAAAAGTATTAGAAGCAAAGGATCAGCAGGACAGCCAGGCAACTCGGAGCAGTGCTTTTCAGCGCTGCTAGCTTTGGGCGCAGCCAGCGCCGCCATAGACTGTAATAGGAATCAGTCTATAGCGGCGCTCAGTGAGGAAGGTCGGCTCCGTCAGAAGACGGAGCCGAAGTTGTTTAAAAAACACAATAATTCGGCCTCCAGCGATCGCTGGAAGCCGAATTATTTCATTCCCCCACTATCCATGTCGGCCTGGAGGGGGAATAGTAATTAAAACGTCCCGGACTTGTGCAGAAGCAGGACCAGCCATTTAACAGCTGGATCCTGCGCCCAAGTCTACCAGCGCCGTATTCAAATGTACGCAGGCAACTGGTACTGCTTAAAGGTAAATATGGCAGCTACCACATCTCTCTCACTTCAGTTACATGAGGAAAAAAAAATGCTGATCTACCTACCTGGATTTTGCATTTATCTATGAACATGAAGCGATTGTGCTTCATGTTCATAGATAAATGCAAAATCACAATCGCATAACAAAATTAATGAAAAATCGCAATCGCTTGCGTTTTTTCTTTTTGCGATTGCTAGTGGAAAAAGGTCCTTAGACTGTACTAGAGACATAAGACATTGACTAGGTCTCTAGTAGGGATTAGATTGCAGTGCTGAGCTAGGCAGCATTAATCCTGCTGTTCATTTTATATACTGTGGTTCAGTAGAGTTTTAAATAGACAGCAAACTGTAATACGTTGTACTTTACTGACTGACAGGAGGATATTGGGAAGCTGCTGCGATTTGAGTCCTCCGCTTTGCCTGCTGGTCAGCTGACTAGCCTGATGGACTACAGCAGCCGTATGCAAGCAGGAACCCGCAACATCCACTACCTGTGTGCCCCTAACCGCCACCTCGCCGAGCACAGTCCCTACTATGAGGCCATGAAGAAGAAGAACACTGAGGTGAGGAGCCTGGAGTCAGCCCATCTGTTCATCTCTCTACCAAATATATCCCTGTTCAGTCTCTGCTGCTACTTCTCCTTCACCTCATTGTGTGTCTGTCTCTATTCTCTCAGGTTTTGTTCTGCTTTGAGCAGTTTGATGAACTCACTCTTCTGCACCTCAGAGAGTTTGATAAGAAGAAACTCATCTCGGTAGAGACCGACATTGTGGTGGATCACTACAAGGAGGAAACATTTGAGGACAGTAGACCAGGTATCCCACCACGCCTATACTTAGAGTAATAAGCTGTTTTGGTGTCTCATTCTTTGCTAACAAAAAAAAATGTATATAACTTTCATTAGGAACAATTTTTCGGGCGTTTCTATCATGCAATCTTTTTAGGAAAAAATTGTGCCTCACAGGAGCACTTTAAGAGACTGGTGTAATTTGTATCATAAACCATGCATTGTTGAACAGAGGCGGCAAAATAGAATAAAACTGTTTAAAAGAGGGGAGTTCGGTGGACTTAGCTCCCTTGTCAACAGACATAAATCCGTTATTTATGTATAAAAAAATAACATAAGATACTCCACTTTGCAATGCGTTTCGCAGGTACAGTACTGCTTCATCAGGCACATTACGGAGAAAAACTAGTGTAGGTTTGGTATATAGCCAAGCGCCTCTGTGAATAAACCAGATGATAATGCATGCTGGGTTGTAACTGGTCCCATTTTTGACTCTTCTTTTATTTACCCTTTAGAATCTGACAAACTGTCTGAAAAGGAAGCAGAAGATCTGATGGCCTGGATGAGGAATGGGTTGGGAACACAAGTGGCCAATATTAAGGTAAGAAGTAGCATAATCGTACACATTTGGCACTTGCAGAGGAGTGTGTAAGGCTGGGTTCTTGCATGAGCCAGACCTCCGAAAGGCCATCAGGAGTGGAAAGTGTATTGTCTACTCCAGGGCTGCCCAATAGGTCGATCGCGATCTACCGGTAGATCGCGACCGCCTGATTGGTAGATCGCGGCCTCCTGGCCGCATCCCATTGAATTTTGTGGCCAGCAGCTGTAGAACGCGGCCGCTTGGCCTGATTTGTTCAGGAGAGGAGAGAGGCGCGGCTGAGAGGCCAGGGCGGCAGTGTCATGGCTGGGGGCGGCGCTGGCAACACTTCCGCCTCCTCTCACGCTGGCCATTGGAGCGCTCCCTCAGCAGCCTGTGTGAGAAGGCTGCATGCACGAGGTGTCATGGCTGCGCGCACGAGGTGTCATGGCTGCCCGCAACGCTGCTGCACATGGCCTGTACGGGGAGATGACAAGCCTCCACAGTTGAAGGGAGGTAAGTGATTACATGTGCCCGCCCTATACCTAACTAACCTGTACTGAAGGCACATATTTAGCTAACCTGTACTGAGGGGGACTTATACCTAGCTAACCTGTACTGAGGGGGACCTATACCTAGCTAACCTGTACTGAAGGGGACCTATACCTAGCTAACCTGTACTGAGGGGGACCTATACCTAGCTAACCTGTACTGAGGGGGACCTATACCTAGCTAACCTGTACTGAGGGGGACCTATACCTAGCTAACCTGTACTGAGGGGGACCTATACCTAGCTAACCTGTACTGAGGGGGACCTATACCTAGCTAACCTGTCCTGAGGGGGACCTATACCTAGCTAACCTGTCCTGAGGGGGACCTATACCTAGCTAACCTGTACTGAGGGGGACCTATACCTAGCTAACCTGTACTGAGGGGGACCTATACCTAGCTAACCTGTACTGAGGGGGACCTGTACCTAGCTAACCTGTACTGAGGGGGACCTGTACCTAGCTAACCTGTACTGAGGGGGACCTATACCTAGCTAACCTGTACTGAGGGGGACCTATACCTAGCTAACCTGTACTGAGGGGGACCTATACCTAGCTAACCTGTACTGAGGGGGACCTGTACCTAGCTACGTTTCAGGGGGGGGGGGGGGTTGGTGCATTTAAAACGTCGGTAGATCTCCTGGCCTCGGCGAATTTTAAAGTAGCTCGCGAGCCGAAAAAGTGTGGGCACCCCTGGTCTACTCCGATAGTCTGTTTGGTGCCTGGAGCAGATGCGTTTCAACCATAAACAATATGGGAAAGTCATTTTCTTTCCGGGAAAAAAAATCACGTACTGCACAAGAGTCCGGTCCGTTTACTGCAAACGATCTATTGCAAACTGACGTGTGAACAATTTTCTACAATAGGATCCCTTAACTGTCCAGTCCAATGCGGTAAAACGGCCCAAAGAAATGTTTGGGAACACAAGCTAAAGTCACACCTCTGCATGGAATCCAACATATCTGAAGAGACGTTAAAAGGGTTATAAAAATAAAAAACACATTATATTATATAACAAATGAAAGGAAATTCCATGTTGAATTCTTGTCTTACCTGAAAATGAAAGTCTGGGATAACTCGCTTCTTTAGGCGTTTTATGTACTAGTTTAATTGCATTATATGTCCATGATTTTAATCTTTGCTTTCAAGTGGACCAATGCTAACAATATATTATGCCTTACAAAAAAATCCGTTAGGTTTTAATATGAAATCCTGTTTTGTTTTTTTCCAGAAAAGTATATACATTCATTTGACTAATTTCAGACTGAAGTAAAATGTCACCAGTTTAGTTGCCGACACCTATGTTTTGGCATGTTCCTCCTCCTGTCCCGGTGGAGCAATGCCTCCTCAACTCTACACAGCAATGTAACAGTTTAGGTACATTTTTCCACCAGCGCTCCATACCTCCTATGCCTGTCTATAGCTTTTAGTCAGTCATCTCTACTTTACCAACATGGTGTGCCACAAATATGTATTTTATATATATCTATCTCTTTGGATTGCGACCCAGTGTAGTGTCTGTTACTCTGTGATGATTTTTTCATACATCTTTTAGTCATGTAGTGACGATTTTGCACATGCATGCAGACCTCTTATAAAGGATGACTGCTTTCTATACTTTAATACAGAGCCCAGCCTTTTATTTTGCAAATACCATCCATCCCCTTCCCTCTAGTCTTGCAAGGTATGATAAATGGTTGCAAAAATGGCCTGAATCTATTTTTTTTTTTTGATGGTGGCAGACTTGATCACCAGTACTCAATGGGTCCCACCACTGACGCTGTGTCTCTTGTTCAGAGAATGCCAAGCCAGTTATACTCCTCCCCAGTGACAGTTGCCTCCCATTGAGCCCTGTGAGAAAGGAGTTGAGTGGCAACTTGGCCACACCCCCATTATGCATACTGATTGGTAGGGGTGGTAACCAGCAGCACAGCCATGCCTACCCTAGCTGTTTAGTAACTGCCAAAAGAGATAATGCAGCAGTGACGGTTATGTGTGACTGCTGCTATTAAAGGACCGCGAAAAAATTGTAAAAGTAAAAACGTGTATGCGTATGTATGAAGTGTACATTTGTTCTAGAGTAAAATGCACTATAAATTTATTTTTTCCTATGTTGTCACAGCAGGAAATGATCTGTCAGATTTTGGGCCAATCCATCTCTTCATGGGGGTTTCAGTGTTTTCTTTATTTTCAAAAGCATTTCTTGAATGGCATGTGTTCAGTCCAACTGCCAGAATTTTGTGCAAGTGCGTAGAGAAGCTAGGTGTCATCATCGTGATTCTTTCCAGGGAGTGCTTTTGTAAAGAATAAAGGTAATGCTGTGAATCTCCCATGAGATGGATTAGTCTAAAAACTGTCAGATCAGTCAGATTTTTTTAGTGATTACTGTAAGTGAAGGAAACCTAGGAGAAAGAAGATACCGTTATATAGTGCATTTTACTCTGGGAGGAATGTATTTATTATGCATGTGTATTATACATTTTACAATTTTTCGCGATAGTGGTCCTTTAAAGCCTGTCTGGGATGGTTAGCTTAGCTTGGCTGAGTTGTGATCCTGAGTGATATATATATATATATATATATATATATATATATATATATCTAAAATTACACACATACATAAATACAGCGTGTATGACCAGTTAGCTTATAATTGTGCCTATTAGAATGTCCGTGCTTCATGTTGGCAGGTTACGCCACGCCTTGACACCCACCCTGCTATGATCACTGTTCTGGAGATGGGGGCCGCCCGGCACTTCCTGCGCACACAGCAGCTCGCTAAGACCAATGAGGAGCGAGCGCAGCTCTTACAGCCCACGCTGGAGATCAACACAGGGTAAGCCATCACTGCTGGTCTATGGGGACTGGTAATGGGGACCGTGTGCTACGGCAACCTGACAGTGATTGCCGTGTAGCAATAAGGTCCCCTCCAGCACATCTTACAAGTCATATAAATGCTATATGGTGATCAGGGTTTTGTTTTTTAA
This sequence comes from Hyperolius riggenbachi, assembly GCF_040937935.1. Taxonomy (NCBI): domain Eukaryota; kingdom Metazoa; phylum Chordata; class Amphibia; order Anura; family Hyperoliidae; genus Hyperolius; species Hyperolius riggenbachi. Next base: position 84,969,159 of record NC_090652.1, read on the forward strand.
ACTAGATCTAAAAAGTGCATGGAAGAGAAGGATCTTGGCTGGCCATGGCTGCAGGCCAGGAGCCCCTAAATACCTCGAGATATAAATGGGGCTGCTGGAGATGGTTAGTAAGAGTCAAATATTTCGAAGTTGGGGCAAATTTTATGCAGCTTAAAAATGGGAGAATCACATGCTGCATTTTGTCCATCTTTAAACTGCATGAAGCAAGGTTCATGCAAGAAGACAGTCGGTAAAAAGAGGCACAAGTCGGGATAAAATAAACTAAAAACAGTTTAAAAAGGGAGGACTTCAACTTTATGGAGTTGGGTTGCGTTACTATGCGTTTCAACGGGTTAACACGCTTCCTCAGGCAAAAATAGGGGAGTATCTGTTCAGGGAACTCTGTGCACTCAGCACCCTGTGAAAGGCGTGCTGTTGGAGTAATTTGTTGTTCACTAAAAAATGTTTATGTAAACAGACCTCAATGTCTTCAAGGGTTCTAAATAAAAGTGTGTTAAAAAAAAAAAAAAATATGACTAAGAACCTCTTCTAGAACTATTATTTAACTATGAAGATAGATAATGCTGGCATGACAAACCAAAAGTCTCATTCACAGCACACTTCATATTAATGGCAGATAGCAAGTCGTCTGTAATAGATGGATATGCCTCACAGTACCAACTGTTCTTGATATAAAGCAAAAACTTTTGCAACTACTACACTTGGAAAGACTAGACGCCACTGTGCATACTAAAAAAGGGACATTTTATTTTCTCGAAATGGAAACCATTTATTTGCTGCATGTTGTCAAGCTAAAAGAGTTTATGACCCCCTTTCTTTATTCTAATTGGCACTGTACAGAGCAATTGAGTGATACGCTAGGTAAATTGAATGTTACAGATCAATGAACCTGAGTATAACCACTTCTTGGCATAAAACCAAAGGAACAGATCCGAACGGTCTGTTAAAACAGATCCGTTCTGCACAATCCACTGAAAGGACCACAAATTTGGTTCTGCAGCAATTTTTCCGGACCACTGAGCTCAGCGGAATAAAAAAAAGGAGCACTGTACTTGGGTCAATGAGAAAACTGAATGTTTCTTCACAGCGGTGAAGGATCTGACCGTTCTAAGGTGCAAAATCCTCTTTGTGAAGGGGGTTTTATCAGAAGTTGGTTGTTAATCTGGCTGCATATAGCATACCAGGAAATCTCTGCAGGACGTGCTGCTCTAATGTGCAAACCCGAAGATACAAAGAGAATGAACATCTGATTTTACCCTCACTAGTGGTGATGTCTAGAACTCGTGGAGAAGCATGTGACTTGTTTGTTCAGCTGATTTGCAAAGCTCTGATTTGCTGTGATCACATCCTGCTTTAGCACTTGATCATGACTAGCAAATCAGAGACTTGCACCTGACTAAACGGCACTAAACTGCATCACATGACTAAACTGAGCAGTTATAGATTGGGGGCAGCCACTGGTGAGCTATGATGTGCACAGCCAACACTACTGAGGATGTGTGACCGGTCCTAACTGGAATCATTGAGCACCAGCAAGGACCGTATTTCATTTGATGACCTCTTTCCTTACACCACCTACCGCTCTTGTTTTTCAGACATCCTTTGATTAAGAAGTTGACGCAGCTGAAAGACACAGACCATGATTTGGCCAAGTTACTTCTGGAACAGGTGACTAAATCAGCTTTCATACTGTATACTGTATACTCTCACTGAACAGCCAATCCATGTATAGTAGCTGAACAGTGTGATCCACTGATAAACACCCAATCACCCTCCCCCGCAATGGCTAATGGGAAATTGTTTGAAGCCTAAAGGTCCGTACACACGCCGGACTGGAGGCAACGACGGGTCCGTCGTCACTCCCGCTGGGTGGGCGTTCCAGCGACAGTCCGGCGTGTGTACAGTCTGTCGGCAGACTGATACGGCTGTTTCTGAGCGATCCGATCAGTCCGCCGACAGACTGTACACACGCCGGACTGTCGCTGGAACGCCCACCCAGCGGGAGGTGACGACGGACCCGTCCTTGTCTCCAGTCCGGCGTGTGTACGGACCTTAACTTTATTTGCTCACTCTGTCCTGCTGATTTGACTCTCCTACAAACCATCCTGTCACAGTTCAGAGGACACAGAGGAGGGGATGTGTACAGCCTAATGGTGCATACACATGCTTAATTGCGGTCACCTGAAGAGATTGAAGCTCAATGCTTTATGTGACAATTAGGTGTTGAGTGCTGTACAGACTCCTTGCTTTGTTGTAGCAGAGTGGCACATCCATTTATATGTAGAGGGTGTGTGTGTATACGCACCTTAAGCTGCAGCGCACTGTTTCTGCTGCTTCCTCCTCACTATGGTTTGATACCGTACCTTTAAGCAATGTAGGATAAACCAACACTAAAGAATCATAGCGTACCCTGGACAAGGCCGGATTTATACTGTTTCAGCCCCTAGGCCAACTTTTTAGTAGTTTCCCTTCCATGTGCAGCGCCCCTTCTAATCTTTGTGCAGCCCCATCTTCCATGTCTAACATTCATGTCCAGCAGCCTCCTTAAGTTCTATACAGGTACCTCTGGCAGCAGCTTCCCATTTCCATGTGTTGCTTCTTATTTGCACCCTCGTTATCCATATGCAGCAATCCCTCTTCCATGTCCAGCCTCCCCTTGGCCAGCTGCCACCCAAGAACCAGGCCTTTGTGGCCTTTCCAGAAATCTAGCATTGCCCCTGGATAAGGTATAGTGCTGAGCCAGTGTCTGAGCACACACTTCAGGATTGGTCTGAGAGAAGCAAGCACCTTCTAAGACAAAGTTGCACCCCCACTGTTATAGTTCCATTGCAATATCTGATGGTCACTGAGCTATGCCTCATCACACACATGCTCAGTGGGATCTTTAATAAAATCATCCCCAAGTCTTTAAATTCTCTGCCTTCTACAAATACCAAATTTTGAGCTGGTTCACAACATAGGTTTATAAGCCGTACATACATCATATCAACTACATAAGGTGATAGAAAATGTGGCAGCACAGGATCATACTGTGCATGTGGGGCAGCATAATCCTTAAAGAGAAGGTTCAGGGACTAGTTAAAAAAAATAAAAATCCATTTCCACTTACCTGGGGCTTCCTCCAGCCCGTGGCAGGCAGGAGGTGCCCTCGGCGCCGCTCCGCAGGCTCCCGGTGGTCGACCCGACCTGGCCAGGCCGGCGGCCAGGTCGGGCCTCTTCTGCGCTCCATGGTGCATTCCACGCCGGCGCGCTGACGTCATCGTACGTCCTCCGGGTTGTACTGCGCAGGCTCAGAACTACTGAGCCTGCGCAGTACAGCCCGGAGGACGTCCGATGACGTCAGCGCACCGGCGTGGAACGCACCATGGAGCGCAGAAGAGGCCCGACCTGGCCGCCGGCCTGGCCAGGTCGGGGAGACCACCGGGAGCCTGCGGAGCGGCGCCGAGGGCACCTCCTGCCTGCCACGGGCTGGAGGAAGCCCCAGGTAAGTGGAAATGGATTTTAATTTTTTTTAGCTAGTCCCTGAACCTTCCCTTTAAGGCAGCATGATCAGACACTGCACTAGAGAGCTGCATTTTTTCACTCTCAGCTCTGTTTGATCCAGCCAGTTCGCTGCTGCTCTGGAAGAAGTGATGTTGCCCTCTAGTGGTCACAAAAAGCCTGGCCAGAGAAAGCATAAGGAGTAGAGATGGGCCGAACCTCTGATTTTAGGTTCGCGAACTTCCGCGCAAGGTTCGGTTCGTGGAAAAGTTCGCGAACTGCAATAGACTTCAATGGGGAGGCGAACTTTGAAAAATAGAAAAAATTATGCTGGCCACAAAAGTGATGGAAAAGATGTTTCAAGGTGTCTAACACCTGGAGGGGGGCATGGCGGAGTGGAATACATGCCAAAAGTCCCGGGGAAAAATCTGTATGTGACGCAAAGCAGCGTTTTAAGGGCAGCAATCACATTGAATGCTAAATTGCAGGCCTAACGTGCTTTAAAACATCTTGCATGTGTATACATCAATCAGGGAGTGTAATTAGTGTACTGCTTCACACTGACACACCAAACTCACTGTGTAACGCACCGCAAATAGCTGTTGTGTGTTGTGACGGCCGTGCTGGACTACTGCGCAAAATGGCGAGATTGCTCTTCCTCACTCAGTGATGTCAGGTAATGTAGGACTTCCTTCTCAACTTTCCATGGCACTGTTAAAAAGCTTACGTTTTGTTTTTAAATTACATTTTCTACTTGCTGTGTACTTGTTCAGTACCGCTACAATGAGAAGCCTATGGAGGCGGGCAAGTCTGACATTGTGACCCCGGGTAAAGGCCGGGGAATGAGGGATGGAATCCGGTGTGGAGCCTGAGCAACGCTACACATCCAAGAAGGGCAGCAGGCAGGCATGCACGCCCGCCCCGAGGTAGTGACCAAAAATAACAATACAGGAGGAAGACTTTCAAAGCCCTGCTGTGTATTTGAAATGAATGTACTTTAACCACTTGAGGACCCACCCTTTACCCCCCCTTAAGGACCAGCATTGTATTATGTGATCTGTGCTGGGTGGGCTCTACAGCCCCCAGCACAGATCAGGGTGCAGGCAGAGAGATCAGATCACCCCCCTTTTTTCCCCACTAGGGGGATGATGTGCTGGGGGGGGCGATCTCTCCTGCCTGCGTGTGGCTGGCTGGCGGGGGGGGGGCACCTCAAAGCCCCCCTCCGCGGCGACATTCACCCCCCTCCCTCTCCTACCTGTCCCCCCCGGTGATCGAGGCTGCACAGGACGCTATCCGTCCTGTGCAGCCTGTGACAGGACGTCCCCTATCACGTGGCGGCGATCCCCGGCCGCTGATTGGCCGGGGATCACCGATCTGCCTTACGGCGCTGCTGCGCAGCAGCGCCGTACAATGTAAACAAAGCGGATTATTTCCGCTTGTGTTTACATTTAGCCTGCGAGCCGCCATCGGCGGCCCGCAGGCTATTCACGGAGCCCCCCGCCGTGATTTGACAGGAAGCGAGCGGCTGCTTCCTGATTAATCAGCCTGCAGCTGGCGACGCAGTACTGCGTCGCTGGTCCTGCAGCTGCCACTTTGCCGACGCACGGTATAAGCGTGCGGTCGGCAAGTGGTTAAATCCTTTAATGAGAACCAGTTATGGCGGGCAAAGATGACACCACATTCCTTTCACGAGAATCATATGGAGGCGGGCAAGTCTGCCATTTGTGACCCCGGGTAATGGCCGGGGAATGAGGGATAGAATCCGGTGTGGAGCCTGAGCAACGGCTACCACTGCACATCCAAGGAGGGCAGCAGGCAGGCATGCAATACAGGACTTTGAGGCCCTAATTGTAATGAATCAACTTTAAATCCTTTAACGGGAATCCGCTATGGAGGGCAAGTCTGCCATTGTCACCGCGGGGAATGAAGGTTGTATTCCGGTCCGAAGTGGGAGCCTGCTGAGACCCATGCTGTAGCTGCCCTGACCGTGCTTTGCAGACCAGGCATCTGTGGTCAGATGGACCCTTGAGCCAGCGGAAGACAAACCAAGTCGAAAGCATTTGCCAAGAATGTTTTACGGAGGGCAATTTTTGTTGGCATTTTTTTAAATTGTTTGAAAATGTAGATGGTTGTATTTTTAAAGAGAACCCGAGGTGGCATTGCATTATGTTACTGGGGCACAGAGGCTGGTTGGGCACACTAACACCAGCCTCTGTTGCCCCATCGTGTGCCTCAAAGACCCCCCTGCTCGCCGCTATACTCCCCGCAGTGCTGGCGACACGCAGCGTGTCGCCAGCACAATGTTTACCCTAGCGCTGTCTGTCAGCGCCGCTCCGCCGCCTCCTCCGCATCGCCGCTACCCGCCCGTGTCCCTTCCCTCCCGCTGATTGGAGGGAAGGGACGAGGGCGGGTAGCGGCGATGCGGAGGAGGCGGGGGAGCAGCGCTGACAGACAGCGCTAGGGTAAACATTGTGCTGGCGACGTGCTGCGTGTCGCCAGCACTGCGTGGTGTATAGCGGCGAGCAGGGGGGTCTTTGAGGCACACGATGGGGCAACAGAGGCTGGTGTTAGTGTGCCCAACCAGCCTCTGTGCCCCAGTAACATAATGCAATGCCACCTCGGGTTCTCTTTAAATTGTTTGAAACTGTATCCATTCAAGTGCAAATTATGCACTGACTGCCAGGTATAATGTGCAGTCACAGATGCAGTGAAAGGTATGCAGTGAATGCAAACAGCCGTTTGTGTAGTGGGCTTTTCAGCCCATATGCTCGCCGGCTGATGTAGCTGAATGACAGAACAGTGACTGTCCAGCTGATCAAATTTGGTCTGACCACAATGAAACAACAACCTTATTATCTTTGGTGTGCCACCCCCACCCGAGACACTCATATAGCCGGCAATCATTGCTTCATTGTGATACGCAAGCCTCTTCACCGCGGCAAGGTAATGATCATGAAGGGGGATGGGTACATGTACATGCCTTTTGTTTTTTGTTGCAGCCGCCTGCAGTTCAGCCATAAAAATTAGGCAGGCGTGTGCATGCCCAAGAAAAATTAGTATAGCGGCTGCTGCTAGCAGCGGCCTTAAAAATTCTGGAATCCGCCTAGAGTCCTGGACCCTGGTGGTGGTGGCGGAGAAGGCAGTCAAACGGCCTGCAGGCAGAGATGCTGTCTGTGGGGACTGACTTAGTCTTTAGTCGTGCAATAGCCCTCAGGGATCCATGCCTCGTTCATTTTGATAAAGGTCAGGTACTGAACACTGTCATGACTTAGGCGACTTCTCTTCTCAGTGACAATGCCTCCAGCTGCACTGAAGGTCCTTTCTGACAGGACACTTGCGGCAGGGCAAGAGAGAAGTTGTATGGCAAATTGGGACAGCTCTGGCCACAGGTCAAGCATGCGCAACCAGTAGAGCAAGGGTTCATCCTCGCTGCTCGCAGTCGCAGTGTGTACATCCACACTTAAGGCCAGGTAGTCGGCTACCTGCCGGTCCAGGCGTTGGTGGAGGGTGGATCCCGAAGGGCTACTGCGAGGCGTTGGACTAAAGAATGTCCACATGTCCGACACCACCCCGAGATCGCTGGAGCGGCCTGTCCTTGCCTGCGTGGACTGGTGAGGAGGAGGAATACTGCCAGTGGTACCTTTTTATTGCGTTGTACTGTCACATCACCCTTAAAGGGACACTTAAGTCAAACAAAAAAAATGAGTTTTACTCACCTGGGGCTTCCAATAGCCCCCTGCAGATGTCCAGTGCCCTCGCCGTCTCCCTCCGATCCTCCTGGCCCCGCCGGCAGCCACTTCCTGTTTCGGTGACAGGAGCTGACAGGCTGGGGACGCGAGTGATTCTTCGCGTTCCTGGCCACAATAGCGCCATCTATGTTGCTATAGCATATATCATATACCATATAGCAGCATAGAGGGTGCTAATGTGTCTGGGAATGTGAAGAATCACTCGCGTCCCCAGCCTGTCAGCTCCTGTCACCGAAACAGGAAGTGGCTGCCGGCGGGGCTAGGAGGATCGGAGGGAGACGGCGAGGGCACCGGACAGCTGCAGGGGGCTATTGGAAGCCCTAGGTGAGTAAAACTAATTTTTTTTGTTTGACTTAAGTGTCCCTTTAAATGCATTGTAAAGCATCATTGACAGCTTGTTCTGCAAGTGCTGCATCCTTTCCGCCTTGTGTGGAGTTGGTAACAGGTCTGCCACTTTGTGCCTGTACCGAGGGTTTAGTAGCGTGGCCACCCAGTACAGGTCATTCCCCTTGAGTTTTTTGATACGGGGGTCCCTCAACAGGCTGGACAACATGAAAGAGGCCATCTGCACAAAGTCGGATCCAGACGTACTCTCCATCTCCTTTTGCTCTTCCACAGTGACGTCACGCAACTTCTCTTCCTCCCCCCAACCACGGACAATACCATGGGAACGTGGAGCAGCAGAAGCCCCCTGTGACGGCTGCTGCGGTTGTTCTTCTGCCGCTACCGCCTCTTCCTCCTCCACAGAAACACCTTCCTCATAATCATCCGAGTCTGACTCCTCTACTTCCCCACACGACTCCTCTTCTTCCTCCTCCTCCCCCCTCTGTGGTGCCGCAGGTGTTGAGGAAACCTGTGGTTCGGCTGAAAATTGGTCCCACGACTCCTCCTGCCGTAGCTGTTCCTGTTCCCGCTCCTTCACAGCTTCATCCACCACTCTACGCACGGCACGCTCCAGGAAGTAAGCGTAGGGGATTAAGTCGCTGATGGTGCCTTCAGCACGACTCACCAGGTTGGTCACCTCCTCAAACGGCCGCATGATCCTGCATGCATTTCGCATCAGAGTCCAGCTGTTGGGCCACAACATCCCCATCTTCCCAGATTGTGTCCCTCTACTGTAGCTGTACAGGTACTGGGTGACTGCTTTCTCCTGGTCTAGCAGGCGAGAGAACATGAGCAGGGTGGAATTCCAGCGAGTCGGGCTATCGCATATCAAGCGTCTCACCAGCAAGTTGTTTTTCCGCTGAATGTCCGCAAGCCGTGCCATGGCCGTATAAGACCGCCTGAAATGCCCACACAACTTTCTGGTCTGTTTCAGGACGTCCTCTAAGCCTGGGTACTTTGAGACAAATCTTTGCACGGCCAGATTCAGCACATGTGCCATGCAGGGTACATGTGTCAGCTTTCCCAAATTCAAAGCGGAAAGGAGATTGCTGCCGTTGTCACACACCACGTTGCCGATCTCCAGCTGGTGCGGGGTCAGCCATTGCTCCACCTGTTTGTTAAGAACAGCCAGGAGAGCTTCTCCAGTGTGACTCTCCGCTTTGAGGCAAGACATGTCTAAAATTGCGTGGCACCGTCGTACCTGGCATGCAGGGTAGGCTCTGGGGAGATGGGGCTGTGTAGCTGGAGAGGAAGAGGAGATGGCAGCACCGCTAGAGTTCAACTGACACTCAGCCGAGGAGGAGGAGGTTGACAGCGAAGAGGATGTAGCTGGAGGAGAAGGAGGTGGCAGGAGGCCTGCCTACAAGCCGTGGAGGTGTGACAAGTCGGTCCGCTGCGCAGCCACGTACTCCCTGCTTGCTGCCATCGGTCACCAGTTTGACCCAATGGGCTGTGTACGTAATGTAGCGGCCCTGCCCGTGCTTGGCAGACCAGGCCTCCGTGGTCAGGTGGACCCTTGACCCAACGCTCTTTGCAATAGATGACACCATTTGCCTCTGAACTGCACGGTACAGTTTGGGTATGGCCTTTCGTGAAAAATAAGTGCGGCCTGGTATCTTCCACTGCGGTGTCCCAATGGCCACAAATTTACGGAAAGCCTCCGACTCCACCAGCTTGTATGGTAATAGCTGGCGAGCTAATAGTTCCGCCACACCAGCTGTCAGACGCCGGGCAAGAGGGTGACTGGCCGAAATTGGCTTCTTCCGCTCAAAGACTTCCTTCACGGACACCTGGCTACTGCTGTGGGCAGAGGAGCAGGAACTGCTAAAGGGCAGAGGCGGTGTGAAGGAGGGTGGCTGTGAAGGTTCAAGGGAGAAAGCGGATGAAGATGATGCACCTGAAGGAGGCAGAGAAGGAGGAGGGTGGCTTGTCTTTTGAGGGGTGCTGCTTTTCCTCAGGTGTTCTTCCCATAGCTGTTTGTGCCTTTTCTCCAGGTGCCTTCGTAAGGCACTTGTCCCTACGTGAGTGTTGGCCTTTCCACGGCTCAATTTTTGGAGGCAGAGAGAACAGATGGCTTTGCTCCTATCTGAGGCACACACCGTAAAATATTTCCAAACCGCAGAGCCCCCCTGGGGTGATGGCACTACGGTGGCATCAACAGTTGACCTTGAAGGGCATGTTGGCTGGCCATAGCTGGCGATACATGGCGCCGGACACTACCCCCAGCTGTTTCTGAGGATGAGCTCCCTCTGCTTCTATCATGGAGTCGTCTCCTCCTACTCCTCTCTGGCTCCCCCTCTGAACTGTCCCCCTGGTCATCTCCTCTACTGGGAACATACGTGGCATCCGTATAATCATCATCATAATCCTCCTGCCCAGCTTCGCTTTCCTCAGACACCTCCTCAACTGCACCAACTTCAGGTGGATCATCATGCCCCTCCTCACACATTACGTCCATACTATCGCCACCTAACTCGGACGTATGAGGTGGTGTACCTGCGCCTTCTTCTTGTTGTTGCAGTAGTGGCTGTGAATCAGTGATTTCACCACCACCAAATAAATCCTGCGAAGTGTCAAATGCAGCGGATGCAGCGCTGGTGGCTGCGGGAGATGAGGTTTTCTGTGTTAAATACTCAAGCACGTCCTCACAATTTTGGGAAGTGATGGCACGTGCCTTCTTCTGAGCACTGTACTTTGGGCCAGGTCCGCACGAAATCACAGCAACACCACCTCGTGAGTTCACTGAACTCAAACGGTAGCTATATGCAGTGAGGTGAATTCACTGAACACAAAAGGTAGCTATATGCAGTCAGCTGAGTTCACTCAACCCAAAGGTAGTTATATATGCAGTGAGGTGAGTTCACTGAACACAAAAGGTAGCTATATGCAGTGAGGTGAGTTCACTCAACCCAAAGGTAGTTATATATGCAGTGAGGTGCGTTCACTCTACAGAAAAGGTAGATATGCAGTGAGGTGAGTTCACTCAACTTAAAAGGTAGTTATATGCAGTGACGCAAGTTCACTCAACACAAAAGGTAGTTATGTGCAGCGAGGTGGGTTCACTCAACACAAACATAGGTGTATGCAGTGATGAGGTGGGTTAACTAAACACAACAGGTACTAGTAGTAGGTAAATGCAGTACTGGGTAGGTAGTACAATGTGCAGCTCCCTGTCACACACACAGGTGTCACTGAATGTGCTGCTGAATGCTGGTGGGCTGCTGGCAGTGGTACACACACATTATGAATTAGCAATGCTGTCTAAGCAACACAAGTGTAACACACACACACACACACACACACACACGCACGCACGCACGCACGCACGCACGCACGCACACGCACTAGTCACTGAATGTACTGCTGCTGCTGGCAGTTGGGCACACAGTATGAATTAGCAATGCTGTCTAAACAACACAAGTGTATCACACACACAGGTAGTAGTCACTGAATGTGCTGCTGGCAGTGGGACACAGTATGAATTAGCAATGCTGTCTAAACAACACAAGTGTCAGTTTCAAACACAGAAAAAAAAAATGGATCACAGCAGGATGAGCTCTGAAAAGAGCTTTTCTGGGGCGCTATTATAGCAATAAGATTCAGCTAAGCAAGCTAAGAAGGCAAGAGCCTGACTAATCTGTCCCTAGGAGAACAAGTCTGCAGCAGCTGTCCCTATTCTGTCTCTAGCAGGCACACGAGTGAGGCTAATGGCCGCCGGAGCCTGCCTTATATAAGGGGGGGTGGGGCTCCAGGGCTTAGCGTAGCCTGATTGGCTACAATGCGCCTGCTGACTGTGATGGAGAGGGTCAAAGTTGACCCTCATATAGCATTATGGGGCAAATCGAACTTCCGGGAAAGTTCGCCGGTGAAGGCGAACCACCCGATGTTCGCCTGGAACTGTTCGGCCTACCTCTAATAAGGAGTTACAATTGTTGAAATCAGTTTTTGACATCAATTTGGCGCAGACAAATCTGGAGAAATGGAGGTTGTGAGAGATACCTCTACCACCCCCAACCCACCATCCAGTCTCTGTATGCTAGGGCATTTGCAAGAAAGAATCCTTTTGTATTTCTTTATAAAACCATTCTTGAATAAAGTAATGAGGTGGGTTTCCTACCCGCGGCCTTTTTAGCAGTGCTTTAAACCGGTTGACATGATTTGCATATGAGCAGAGAAAGCTGGGCTGTACGTAATTTCCTTTCAGCTAGTGCAATCATCGGTTGGCATTATCACATGGGGAGGACACAAAGTAGGTAAGGAAATGGTTTGCTTTTTATCATGAACTAAAGGGTTTTCTTTTAAAATCTATATTTGCTGCTCTGCATGTGGAGGCTGAGCCATTGAAAGGTTTAGATGGCGGATTTTATCACTGTGAATCTGCCAGCGCTCTACTGACCCTGGAAAGGCTTTCTAAATAAAGTGAAATCTATTGGAAGATTACTGATAATGGTGATTGGGTGTTGCAGTAAATTAATTGGTTGCCAAGCTTTCTAATGCATGGAGCAGTACAAAGCTAGCAGGGGCAGCCTTTTGATTAAGGCGGGGTTCATGCTGCACTAAAAATGGAATGGTTTGGCACACATGCAAATGGATGCTAGGTAAAGCAATAGGATCCATTCATATAAGTCTGTTAGATCTGTTCCAACGTGCAGAAAACAAGTATGGGACCTGCATGACGTTTGTGGATTAGCTGGACAAAGCAGATGCTGATGGAATTAAGATAATGTCCAGTCTCACTGGGCTGGTCACTGCATAGGTTTCGCCATTGCACCTGCCGCTGGCACATTTGTGTTCCTCCATCACTGCGGAGCCCACCGCACAGAAGCCGCCATATACAGATCCGATCCCCATCAGAAGCATAACGCTCTCATTGGATTGCAGCAGACCAATGTGAATCCTCCCTGGTTTGTTTTGAGGGAGAATTCCCATTCATCTGCTGCAATCCTCAATGCTTCTATGGGGCTGCAGTCTGTATCCTGGCGCTTCTCCCGCGCAGTGCACCCAGCAGCAGAGGAATGCAGATGTGATGGCAACAGGTAGAGTACACCAAAACGGAAATCAGATGAAAAACTTATGCTTAGCATAACAGACTGATCTGGTTTCATTGTCCGTTTTGTATCATTTCAGTGTGAAACCAGCATCCTTTCTGATTAGAGGCCATATTGTTACAGGGCTGGGCAGTTCAGTGCAGGATGAATTGAACTGACAGCTCTTCCTGTTGCCGCTAAACTCCCTGGCAGTGTTAAAGGAGAACTGTAGTGAGAGGTATATGGAGGCTGCCATATTTATTTCCTTTTAAGCAATACCAGTTGCCTGGCAACCCTGCTGGTCTATTTGGCTGAAAAAGTGTCTGAATCACACCAGAAACAAAGCATGCAGCAAATCTTGTCATATCTGTCAAAATTGTCAGAAACACCTGATCTGCTGTATGCTTGTTCAGGGGCTATGGCTGAAAGTATTAGAGGCAGAGGATTAGCAGGATAGCCAGGCAACTGGTATTGCTTAAATGGAAACAAATATGGCAGCCTCCATATACCTCTCACTATAGTTCTCCTTTAAAAACGATTTCTCCTCCAAATTGTTACAACTTGGTGGGAGCTGTAATTTGGGGTCTGGCAACCACCTGTGTCCTGAATTATTACATGGGGTGCCCAGCTTCAGCGCTCGCTGCTGAAATGAACGGATCAGCGTTCTGTTGACAACTGGTAGAAATTGAGTAGTTAAGATAATAAACTGATCACAGGTTCACTTGCTGGGTAAGGCCCGGTTCACATTAGCGGTGGCCGTCCGGAATCGCCGTGCCGGAGCCGCACCGCTTGCAGAACGGACGCACGGCATAGCAATGAAAGCCTATGCGTCCGTTCACATGCGTCCGTTCTGCCGGACCGGAGCCGGACCGGATCCGGACTCCGGCCTCCGTTCCAACATGCGCTATTTTTTGATCCGGCTCCTCCGGCAGCCGTATCCGGGGCGGAGCCGGACTGCACCATCCGGCCAATACAAACCAATGGGAACCGGAGAGCGCACAACACACTGGCTGAGAAATCCGGATGTTCTACCCCACTTCCTATGCGGATTGTTGCGGAGATATTGGATGGGGACACGTGGGCAAGCATTTTGGAGTGGAGCAGCACAGCTGGATCCGGATCCGGAGATGTTGGCAGCATGTCGCAGGTGGAGGTGAGTGCTAAACAGCAGAGGGCCTGATTCCACAGGTCCCCCTTCTGCTGACCTCCCAGACCCCAACATTTTTTTTGTTTTTTACGTTACTTTTGCCAAATGGATCCGGATCGCATCCTGATGAACACCTGATGCAACCTGACCGGATCCGGATCAGAACCGTACGGTTCCGATCCGGATCCGATCCGGTCAGGTCATCCGGTCCGTTTGGCAAACAACCGCAAGTGTGAACCGGGCCTAAGCCTCTGTGTATAGCTGTCTCAGGTAAGCTGCTGTTGTAACTTAGTGATGTGTAATATCTCTCTCTCACCCAATCTAGATCTATGAGAATGCAATGATTGCAGCAGGATTGAACGATGACCCCCGGCCTATGGTGGGACGCCTGAATGAGCTGTTAACAAAAGCATTGGAGAAGTACTAATTTATCTTCTCTGTCATCTTCATCCTCCACCTGTTCCAAGTCCTGGAAACCCCCCTTAGCCTGAAAGATTGTTGCCGATTCAGGTCAAGGAGCTGCTCCTATCACACAGCTGCTGTTTTTCCTATGGAAAGAGACTATGAAGACCCCAGGCTTGTTGTGCTACAGCCTTCATCTGCTGTATTCAGCTTTGTGGCCGGTACTCTGAGACACCCAGTGTAAACGTGACAGCTACCCCTTATTGCTAATGTGCAGAGTGGTGAACCTGTGGCCATAAAATGATCTGTAAATGGAAGGGTGGGGGGGAAGAAGACATCAAATTTGCCCCCCCCCCCCCCCCCGGTTTCCCTACTTTATATCATATTTGGCTCATGTTCAACGACCAGGGAAGGTATATTGGGGGTGAAGCCGTAGATCACAAAGGAGGAAGGGGGTAAATCACTAGACACCAGTGGTTTTACTTCAGGTTCCCTTTAAAGGATACATCTGAGGGATTTAAAAAAAATTCTACTTACCTGGGGCTTCCTCCAGCCCCTGGCAGCCGATCTGTCCCTCGCCACAGCTCCGGAGTCCTGGGATCTTCTGCGGTTGAGTGAAGTGTCCCGGGTTCTGGGACAATGGAGCTGCAGCGAGGGACAGATCGGCTGTCAGGTTGGAGGAAGCCCGAGGCAAGTAGATCTTGTTTTTTGGAATTCCACGGATGCATCCTTTCAGTAGACTTTAGTGACTATGCCAGTGTACAGGAATGAGGCTTCTGTGGAGCAAGCTGCATGTAAACAACAGAGGGTGCTGCAGAAATGTCATGTACACAGGCTAAATCGATAAGGAAAATGTTATTTGAATGATAAGCGTAATTTTGAGCACATTTTCAGAATGTTCTTCAGTTCTCTTTAAGCTCATGTCAAACTAAACCATTGTCAACAGTCTGCATTAAATTTTTTTTACAATATTTGTGGTCGGTGTAGTCTTTTCCTGTGCCAATGTAACCAGGTCGGTAGAGTTCAGCATACAAATACAGCACACTCTGCTGGGCTTACTTATGGAAGCTGTGGCAAGTTTTCTAGATAATATTTTCAGTCATACCCCTCCTCCATTTTTGATTTCTTACAACCTTAACATTCCTTGGAGTCTGGCTCGTATGTCCTGCTCGAGTCCCTGTTGATGACATCACAATTTTTCAGTTCAATCCTAAAGCCTTGTGCATACAACTGTCGTCCATATAAGTCAGGATTCTCACCCTTGGGCGACAGTGCAGGACAGACATGTAGCCAGTCTACACAAATGAAGGAGGGGTCTGAGGTTCTCATTGAATTGTGGAAAATAACAGCTTTTTTCCAACTGCCTAGCAAGCAGCTCCCTGTGTGCATATACTGCAGACAAGGTGGTGGGGAACGAGCAAGCAGGACACCTATGTGTGTACATTGCAGGGGATAGCAGCTGTGACCTAGCGCCCATTTTTTTTGTTTTTGTTTACTAGTGTCTTTCTGAAGCGTAAAGACCATTATGAGAATCCCCCATAAAGACATGGACTAACCCAAAACCGGTCAGTATCAGCTTTCTACTACTTACTGTAAGTGACAGAAACAGGAGAGAAGTAATTTATGGCTCATTTTACTCTGGAAATACAAACTAACCAGCCAGCTCATGGTGAACCAGAACTCCTAGGAGTGTGTAAGGGGCTACAATGGTCCTAAATGCCCCCTTACTAAAATGCTATGGAAAACAAAAGTTTGCATTCTTAGAACAGAAAGAATTTGCGATAATTCAGGTTGGAGTGAGCTCAGAGATATATATATGAATATATGGAAATTATCCATTGTTGCCCTTAGACGCTAAACACACCTCCAGATCTGCTGGAATGCGATGATGTGTCAGTTTGTTAATTTATACAAAGCCATAATAATTAAACATGCATACAGACTGTTTCGGATTGGTTGATCCTCATCAGTGCTTGGCATTGATTAATTTGGCTCTATGGAGTAGGGCTTGAAACACCCATAGAGCCAAATGAGTCCATGCCATGCACTGATGAGGATCAACCAATCCGAAACAATTTGTACAGAGCCAGAATAATCCAACATGCATACAGACTAACAGTTTACACATCATTGCATTCCAACAGTTCTGGAGGTGTGTTTAGCTTCTAAGGGTACAATGGTTAATTTGCATATATTCAGCAGTGATGCTCTGGGAGACATCTCGGAGCTCACTCCAACCTGAATTATTGCTAACCCTTTCTGTTTTAAGAAAGTAAACTTTTGTTTTACTCTGGAAGAAATATACTTATTTGTGTTTTTTAAATTAAGATTTTTGTAACTATTCCTCTTTAACCTCTTGCCGCCTGCGTCACGCCAATGGGCGTGGCCGCGGCGGCAGCCCCAGGACCGCCTAACGCTGATTGGTGTAAAGTCCTGGGGCTCTGTTTTGCAGGAGATCGTGCGCAGGCTGTGCGCGCATCTCCTGCTTGGGGGGGCGGAGTTCCGCCCCGCCTTCAGTCTCCGAGCCGCTCGGGAGACTGTTAGACGGTGTGATCGCCGTCTATTTAGCCTGTGCAGCGCTGCGATCAGCAGCAGCGCTGCACTGGGGACAGTCGTGTGACACGGCTGTCCCCCTGGGGGACAAGAGAGCGATCGGCTCTCATAGGCAGAAGCCTATGACAGCCGATCGGTGTAATTGGCTGGCTGTGGGGGGGGGGGGGGGGGAGGGATGGGGTTTAAAGAAACAGCCTTTTTTTTAACAAAAACACAAACGAAAATATGGATGTAAAAAAAAAAAAAACATTGGGGGGGGGGGGGGGGGGGGAGCGATCAGACCCCACCATCAGGGAGCTCTGTTGGTGGGGAGAAAAGGGGGGGGGGAATCACTTGTGTGCAGTGTTGTGCGGCCCTGCAGCTTGGCCTTAAAGCTGCAGTGGCCAATTTTACTCATAATGGCCTGGTCACTAGGGGGGTTTAGCCCTGCAGTCCTCAAGAGGTTAACCACTTAAGCCTATCTTGATGAACATTCTTGTCCAGGTAGGCTACTCACGCTGCCACCGCAAAAGGAGGGCTGCAGACCCCCCAAATCCCCGGCCGGGCAAACATCCACAACCAACTTGGTCGTGGATTGTGCTGCCCTGAGAGGCAGAGCTATGAGCTGTAGCTCTGCCTCTCCTGCCTTCAATCGCTTCGCGGATCTCCGCCTCTACCTGTGAAGAGTGAGAGGGGCGGGGAGAGACACCAGAAGAGGCAGAGCTACAGCAGAGAGCTCTGCCTCTTCAGGAAGAGCCGGCCAGACCCCCCCCCCGGGGATTTGGGGGTCTGCAGCCCTTGTTTTTCGGCGGGGATGCGGCGGTTTACCGCTGATGAGGGTACTGAAGCGAATTAAAAGGTAAATGTAGCTAATTTTTTTCGCTTCAGACTCTCTTTAAATGGTGTAATAACTGGGACAAAAGGGCAAATAAAATACATGGGTTTTAAGTACCGTAGCATGTATTAATTTCAAACTATAATGGCCAAAAACTGAAAAGTTTTTTTTTTTTTCCCCCATTTCTTTCTTAGAGACACTGAAGCCAGTTTAAAAACGGCTTTTTACCTTTTATTCATGTGAGGCATGTTTGCCCCTGCTAAAACGTTGCTATCCTGCAGCAGAACAAGGGGTCTGCGGCCCCCCATCATCTAAAAAAAACCTAATTGGTGGTGGAAAAAAACAAGATATAGATCAATTAATTGTGATGAGTAGTGATAAAGTTATTGAGAAATGAATGGGAGGTGAAAGTTGCTCAGATGCAAACAAACAACCCTGTGTGGTTGACATCCAACCTTCTGGGACAGTAAGCAATCCCCATGTATGACCCTAGGTCAGGCATGTCCAAATACAACCAACCAAGCCTTTTCTGGCCCCCACAGTTCTCTACAGTTGTTAATTCCATGTTGCCTGCAGGCCACCTTGTGTTGCTGCTGTGCTTCCCCATTTGTTTGCCTGTAGGCGGTCAGCCACCACCAGTAATAGCCCCTGATTAGCAAATTCCAGCAGCAGTAACAGCCACTGATTAGCAGCTGCCACTGCACACAGTAATCTGCAAAAGTGGTAGTTTTGCTGGTTCAGCCCCCTAGTACTCTAGAACCGCGATATGGCTTTTGGCCTAAAAAGTGTGGACACCCCGGCCTAGGTAGAGCAGAAAAAAAGTGCTTTGTATTCTCTGCATCAAATAGCTGAGTGAGTTCTGCAGTCTTTCTACACTGCACCCTGAGGGCTCATTTCCACTATCGCAAATTCGCATAGCAATACAAGTGAATGGGACTGTTTCCACTTTTGCAGAAAAAATTTGCATGGCAGAGCCATCAGAATTCGCATACCGCTATGCGAATCGCATACAATGTATTTAATAGGAAATTCGCATGAGGTTTGGGTATGCGAATTCGCATAGAAACAATGGAAAAGCACACCAGCACTGCCATTGTTAAATTCGCATACATCGTCATCCATGCGAATTGGCATGGACCCGCATGCGAATTTTGCATCCGCGTGCAAATTTTTACTGTGGCGATTCGCACCGCACAAGTGGAAATGCAGCCTAAGGCTGCCTCAGCTCAGCCCTGTGTGAGTGTGTGTGTGTGTTCGATCACTCAAAAACGTATTGACCGGTTTCAATGAAACTTGAGACAGATGTGGCTGAAATTGTTGATTTTTTGGAAAATGTCTGGGGTACCAAGTATTTCTCATAGAAAAGAATTGTAGTAATACGTTTTTCCATACACGTTTATTCCCTTTGTGTGTATTGGAACGAAAACAAAAAAGGAGGGAAAAAACTTCTGTGAGAAGTACATGATTTCTATTTTATTGGGGGTGCCAACAATTTTGGCCATTTCTACCTGGGGAGAAATGTTCTGGGCATCCTCTACCCCCCCCCCCCCCCCCCCCCCCCGTGCAGAGTGCAATCATCGGTGGGGGGCGTGGTGAAGCAACAGCCATTTGACGCTGTGTTCCACTTGGCATTGTCATTGAGTTACTGTGTGTCACGATGACAAAAAGTGGGTGGGGCCTACGACAGACAATCTAAATTCACCTATTGATTTTCAAGGGTACAATTTCAATTGCTGCTATTCTTACACTGTTAATGCCAGAGGTCAGAATCAGAAATATTTTTATCGCCAAGCACGACTGGGTCTTGCTCAGAATTGGGTTTGGTACATACATATTAGTTGAAGAATAAACAGGAAGAAGCGGATATCAGGAGATGACCTAAGAGGTATGATGGAGAAAAGAATGCCGGAAAAAAGAAGGTGGTAAAAGACAGGAAGATGATAAAAAAAAATAAAATAAATAAAGGCACCGATGAATAGGATAAGGCCTCGTTCCCACTATATGCACTGCCGTGCACATTTCGGCAGCGCAACTAGTGTGCAACATGCAAGAAAGGTAGTAATACATAGATAGCACTTCTGCCGTGCAGATCATATGTGCTGCACATCAGTGCAATACACTATTGCACTGCTGCATGCATTTTTTCAAGAATCACACTGCTTACCCATTTACTGTAATGAATGGAATCGGCAGCACAGATGGTGTGCGATTCCCACAGCCATCTGCGCTAACTGATGTGAACGAGGCCTAAGGATGTAAAAAAGAGGAAGGTGAGGGTGAAAATGAAGTAAATAGTGAAGAAGGTGGGGGCGTGGCTATGCGCGGGTGCTGAGCGGCCACGTTTTGCAGGAGCTCCGAGTGCGGTCTCTCTTAACTGCTTCAATCCTACCTCTCACCGGACCTTAACCGCCGCCAAAGCTGCGGCTGGATGACCTGCACTCGCCCGTGCCCCTTGGATGTCGCTCAGCAGGAAAAACAAGCGTGGTTCAGCAGCTGCAAAGGGCTCCACTAACCTGTCGGAAGTAGGCCCCACCGCCATCTTACCTGCAGTGCGGAAGAGACCGAAGGCAACCCAGACAATGCCGGTGGAGGAGAATGCGCAACAGCCCGATATGGCCATGCTTCTTGCTGCCATTACTAGCTGCAAGGACCTTATAGCCTCCACCAGGGACTCCCTAGCCACCAAGATCGACCATGTCGAGTCACAAGTCACCATACTTCGACACGACCTCGTCAATATCCGGGATCGCACAGGAGAGGTAGAACGCCGACTGGGGGAGGCTGAGGACGCCATAAGCACGCTCCGCAAATCCTCTGAAGATTATAAATCCAGGATACTGCGACTTGAGGAAAGAGCAGAGGACAGCGAAAACCGAAACCGCCGCAACAACCTCCGCCTGCTGGGGCTGCCTGAGGGGGTGGAGGGAGACGATCCCGTGGCCTTCACTACAGTGATGCTTCGCCGGCTTTTCCCCGATGCAAACTTCTCAACTTGCTTTGTGGTTGAGAGAGCCCATCGCCTGCAAACACGAGCAAAGCTACCAGGTGGAGTCCCCAGGCCCTTCATTTTTAAACTGATGAACTACCAAGACCGTGACGCTGTTCTGCGTGAGGCCCGCAAGCTGGAAGAGGTGCGGTATGAAAATGCTGTGTTAATGTTCTTCCCTGACCTGGCAACTGAGACGCAGCGCAAAAGGAAACTTTTTGATAACGTCCGCTCACGATTACGCAAGAAAGGCATGAAATACGCAATGCTCTTCCCTGCCAAACTGCGTGTGCAATACCAAGACGAGGCCCACTTTTTCACCACAGCTCAGGAGGCCTCGGACTGGATAGATACGCTCAAGGACTGACGGAGGGTGGTAAGGCCATAATGATCTAACTGTTCTCTTTTTATGATGCCCCGCTCTATCTTCCTGCTTTTGAACTTTGGTACAGTCCGCTCCTAGCCTCTCCTTTTTACTTCTCCCTTGATGGAGCTACCCGGGGGGACTCTGTGCTATTGGCAATAACTACACTGCACAGCAATGCTTTGCCTTATGAGAGCATAACTGAACTCTCGGGACGGACAATAGCGGCCTGTCCCCAGTATGAACACCAGTTTTGTAACTCTCATGCTTTAATGGGGACCACTTTGCAGGGAGGGGGGGTGGGGATTGTTTTCTCCTGCACTTATTCGACAACGCACCTCGGTGGGTACCAGTCTCTTCTTCCGCTATGGTTCCACCCATCTAGCCATCTGACGCCCTCATAAACTGGCAGTTTCCTGTCTCAATTTGTTTATGCAATACTGTTTGAGTGGGACTGCAGTTTTTCTTTTTTTTTTTTTTCAAATGCAACTTCGCGAGAGGGCTGCTCTATATTTACTTATGAACATGTTTTGCTTGTGTGTTTGGGACACGGGGGGGGGTGGGGGGGAGGGATGTAAGCTATGAACGCATGCTGCACTCGGGGCTCCTTGGGCTGGCACGCACACATGGTCGCTCTCTGTAGTTCTGCGGGTCGGGATCCAAGCATCTTCGAGATTGGGTTGAAGCTGCAGGGAGGGATTGTGAGTATTAGGTTAAGGGAAGGGAGGGGGGGGGGAGGGTTAGTGTTTAAAGGGGAACATGGAGTTTGGGTCCCTTTTTCTGCCCCTACAATTTATGTATTGACTAACTATACACTCTCCTACCATTGTGACTATGGCTAAGAGAATGGAGCAGCTCAAAATCACTTTATGGAACGTTAGGGGGCTAAACTCTGCTATTAAAAGATCTCTAGTTTTTAATTTCCTCAAAAAACATACTCCTCAAGTTATTATATTAGTTGAGACCCATTTAATGGGCAGCAAGCTACTAGCGCTAAAAAGGCCCTGGATTAGCAACTGCTATAATTCATCCCACTCCTCCTACTCCAGAGGGGTTAGCATACTGATCAAAAAAGGATTACCCTTCCAATTGCTTCATTTAGATTTGGATGCTTCCGGTAGATACGTACTCGTGCATGCCAAGATACACGAAGTACTGCTAGTTATTGTTGGGATTTACAACCCCCCTCCAGGTAATCCTGACCTCCTCCATGAAGTCGCACAGAAAACACTAGCTTTCTCCACTCCATATAAAATTTACATGGGTGATTTTAATATGGTCCCATCAACCCATGACGATAGGTTGATACCCAGACCGTCTGAACCGTCGCACCTGCGGGACTGGTCCTCAGCGTTCTCGCTTTGTGACGTCTGGCGCTGGAAGCATCCAAATACTCCGGGGTACACGTGTCACTCCTCATACCGTACATTGTCCAGAATTGATCTGGCATTCACGACCTCGGCAGGTCAGGCACTAGTCCACGACATTGCTCTGCTACCTAGAGGGATATCGGATCATTGCCCAATAGAACTCACACTAGACTTAGGTCCGATACACTCAGATTTTGTCTGGAAGTTAGCACCCCACTGGCTAGAAGTTCCTAGAGTCCGCTATGCGGTCATGGATAGGATGAAGGAGTACTGGTAACTGTCCTATGCACCTGTGCCACCCCTGATTAAATGGGATGCTCACAAAGCCATCACGCGGGGGGCATACATATCTAGTATAGCTGAAGAGAAGAAACAATCACAGGCCATCCTGACAAACCTAGAACAAAAAGCAGCAGAGGCAGAACAACAATACATAATTCACAAATCCGGCCCCACATATGACACATGGCAGTCGGCTCTCCTTACCCTTTCTGCAAAGCAGCTAGACTACACCAAACAAGGTATTCAGGCTAGAACTGTCAAAATCTTTGAACATGGAGATAAGACAGGAAGACTTCTGGCACAACTAGTGAACCAGGAGAAGGCCATTACCCAGATAGCAAGGATAGTGACAGATACTGGAAGGGAACTAACACCCGGGAGACATCAATGCCGAGCTCAAGAATTACTACGCCAAACTGTACTCCTCTACAGTGTCTAAATCTCCCTCAGAGATTCAGACCTTCCTTGCACCAATCTCTCTGCCCCGATTGTCCTCTGACAACGTAGAACTTTTGGAGGCCGAAATTACCCTTCAAGAGGTCTGCCAAGCTATCTCTTCACTTAAAACTAGAAAATCCCCTGGACTTGATGGGCTCCCAGCGGAGCTCTACGACAAATATAAGAAACAACTCGCACCTCAATTGCTCACGGTCTTTAAGGAAGTGCATGATACGGGTACAATCTCCCCATCTATGTCAGAGGCACTAGTCACACTTATCCTAAAAACAGGCAAGGACCCTGCAGTATGCTCCTCTTATCGGCCGATCTCGCTTCTAAATGTAGATAGCAAGATTCTGGCAAAGATTCTGGCTAGGCGCCTCAATGAGGTGATTGTATCCTTAGTACACCCTGATCAATCAGGTTTTATACCTGGCAAGGGTTGCGATATAAATCTACGCAGACTCATGACGAATTTATCCCCTCGACACTCTAATGCTGGATCCAGGGTCATAGCATCTTTTGACGCTGAAAAAGCCTTTGATAGTGTCGAGTGGGTATATTTGTGGGAGGTTCTCAAAAAGTTTAATTTTGGCCCCAACTTTCTAACTTATGTACAAGCTCTATATTCTTCCCCCAAGGCAAAGGTCAGATCTGGTGCAAGGATATCTTCCTTTTTCCCCTTAGCACGCGGTACTCGCCAGGGGTGCCCGCTTTCCCCAGCGCTCTTTGCGCTGGCGATGGAGCCTTTGGCGGCGCTGCTTCGCTCCTCCACTGACATTATAGGCCTGCGGGTGGGGGACCTTGAAGAAAAGGTCTCCCTCTACGCGGATGACTTGCTTTTATACTTGGCTGACCCCCGCAGATCACTCGAAACGGCACTTAAACTGATCTCAGAGTTTGGCACGTACTCAGGCCTGGTGATCAATTGGAGTAAATCTCTATTATTACCACTTGATCCCTACCCTACCATTGATCCCCCTACACACCCACTGAAAGTGGTAAAGACATTCAAATATCTCGGCATTGTTGTCTCTCCCAACCCCCAGGATTTTTATAGTCTTAACTTAGTGCCTACTGTCGAGGTGGTCAGAGAAAAGCTACACGCGTGGAAACCTCTTCCGATATCCCTGATAGGTCGCTGTAATTTGTTTAAGATGTGTGTCTTCCCTAAATTCTTGTATTTGTTTCGAAATACACCAATGCTCATTCCTGCCCGCTTCTTTCGGGATATGGACAAGCTTATAACGGCCTTCTTGTGGTCACCCTCTTCGCCCACGTATAGCCTTGAAGAGTTTGCAGCTGCCTGTAGATAGGGGTGGGATTGCACTTCCTAGTCTTAAACTCTACTATTGGTCAGCCGTCCTAGTTTCGATCTACTGGTGGTTCGCCCAATCTCAGGACAATCCAGCCACGACTCTGGAGGCAGCTATCCTAGGCTTACTTCTGGCTCTCTCCAGCTTGCCTTTCAGAGGACCTAAAGCCCTCCCCTTTCTGACTATGCCTATGGTGACAGCTGTCAAGGTGTGGGAATCAGCTGGCTCTTTCCTCTCTCAGGTGGGTCAGTGGTCCCCACACACTCCTCTATGGAACAACATCAAACTAAAAGAATTCATTAGCATACCAGATCCGGCTATATGGGCAGACAGGGGAATAGTTAAATTACGAGACATAGTGGACGGCAATACTATTAAGCACTTTAATGACCTCAAAGCTCAATTTTCTCTACCTAATCATATGCTGTTCCGCTACCTGCAACTAAGACATGCCTTCATGGCACAGTTCAGAGCAGTTGACCTGAGAGTGCAGTCTCACCCCTTGGAAGATCTCCTATCCCGCTCTGGCCTAACAGGGCTTGTATCACAAATCTATGCTTTACTCATGGATCGGTCGGCGGGTGCGGCTGTCAGACTCCTTGAGGTTTGGCGGAGAGACATACCTAACTTATCTGAGGAGGAGTGGACAGAAGTCACAGCCCACTTTATTTCTACCCCGATTGCTGCTAAACACAAGTTGATTTCTCTTAAATTTTTATATCGAGTGTACCTGACCCCACACCGCCTCTCAAAAATGGGGGGAGACGCGGAAGGGACATGCTGGCGCTGTCAGGTCACCAATGCTGACTCATTCCATATATTCTGGTCATGCGCCCATATCCGTCCTTACTGGGACGATATACACGACCTACTTTCATCTCTCTTTGAGGGAAAGATCCCATATACGGCCACAGCATTACTACTGGGTGCGTTTGGGAAACCCTCCCTCTCAGAGAGGAAAGTCTTCTTGGCCCGCTTGCTCTTGGTATATGCCAGAAAAGCCATCACCCTCAATTGAAAGAAAGATACCCCGCCAGGAATGTCAGATTTCAAGGCTGGAGTGAATACTGACCTGCCCATTTATAAATCCATTTATTAAAGTAGAAGGACACCCAAGAAATTCTATAAGTTATGGAAATGCTGGTTGTCACTCTTTAAAATTGATATCTAAAGGCTTAACGTGCTCCTGACTCTACAGATTTGTGCTAGGATACATCCTATGGGGGGAGGGACTTATACTCTGGTATGCTGTTGGGGGGGGGGGTTGAAATGTTCTGTCATGTATATGTATGTATATGTATATGAAAATTCAATAAAATGTTTTTCAAAACAAAAAAAAAAATAGTGAAGAAGGTGAGGTGGAATAGAGAGAGTATGAAAAAAGGATCAAGGATCAGGGATGGTATTAGAATGCGGATACAATCGCTAGGGCAACAGTTTAGGGATGCTGCGCTGCACAGATACATCACTGTTGCCTAGCAATGTATCTGTTCAGCATTGGGGTCTGCAAACTGTGCACCATAGCAAAAGTATCCATTCGCTACAGATGCAGCAAATGGCGATAATAGTTTGCGGAGGAGCATTTCATGAAGCAACGTGAATTACATGCTTCAGGGCGACAATTAGGCCCGGTTCACATTAGCGGTGGCCATCCGGAATCGCCGAGCCGGACCGCTTGCAGAACGGACGGAACGGACGCACGGCATAGCAATGAAAGCCTATGCGTCCGTTCACATGCGTCCGTTCTGCCGGACCGGAGCCGGGCCGGATCCGGACTCCGGCGTCCGTTCCAACATGCGCTATTTTTTGGTCCGGCTCCTCCGGCAGCCGTATCCGGGGCGGAGCCGGACTGCACCATCCGGCCAATACAAAGCAATGAGAGCCGGAGAGCGCACAAGACACTGGCTACAAAAACTGGACGTTCTACCCCACTTCCTATGCATTTTGGATGGGGACCACATGGGGACCACAGCGTTCAAAGAGTGGGGCAGCAGCGATTTCATGCTGGAGCTCTTTTTGGCAGCAACATGTCTGATATGTCTGACAAGGAGGCGAACAACAGGAAGGAGAGAATTCCCAGGTTTACGAGTAAAAAATGCCTGGATCCATGGTCCCAACTGCAGTCTCTGTATCCACGGATGGTCTCCACACGTCCACTTGTCTCCAACAATAACCCCAGACCCTTCTGCTGACCTCCCAGACCCCAGGTATTTACAGGATGTGTATCTCCTTAAGAAACCGGATCCGGACCGCAACCGTGTTCACACCGCACGGAAACCGGATGCAAACGGACCGGATCCGGATAGGAACCGTACGGATCAGGTCCGGTCCGGATACGGTGCGGTCCGGACATCCGGTGGGGTTTTTACTAAACCGCAAGTGTGAACGGGGCCTTAGAGGGCGTCAAAAGGCGTCTACCCTCCCTCATATCCCCGTTACCTAGATGAGCCAGTCACAGCAATCATGTTACTTAACCCTTCTTAAAATTTACTATTTCACAGCTTTTAGACCTTCAATCTGGAAAAAATCAAAGCCAGGGAGGTTAAAGAGGAGCTGTCAGTCATTCTATCTCAGAAAAAAAAACACATATATATAAGATAAATACTCGCTCTACTTACATAACACATGTATTGCACTGTCCACGTTTCAACTTTAGTGATTTTTCTACAGTAAAAAAAAAAGAGAAAATACTTCTTAGCATTTCCCATTTTAACCAATTATTTTGAAGCCAATCCCGATGTCATTTCCTCCCTTACTTTCCTCTGCCTGATTGTGTATGCATTGTCTCAGCATGATAAATATTGGCCAATCAGAGAGGAAAACAGGAGGGAAAGAGACTTCAGCCATTTAGGCTGCATTAGTTAAGTCTGAGGGGAAGTAGAGAAAGAAAAAGGATAACCCAGCATGCCCTGCGCAACTTCTTTTTGTGTACCAAATTGTGTTTACCACATAAGAGTCAGGTAAACTGATGATTTATCAACAAGTAATAGTGATTTTAACTTTTGGATTGCCTGGTTAGCATCCTTATTACTAGTTTACCAGATAAAAAAATAAAGAATTGATTTTTGATTTATGCCCGACAGTTACACTTTAAAAGGTCACGGACTGCTCTGGTCTTAACCTGCTGAGCGTTCTGAGGGTTTTTTTCACCCGATTTTTTTTTTTATAGCATGTAGCTAGCCTAGCGCTAGTTACATGATTCTCCCCTTGCTGGCCTTTCCCTCCCACCCTTCCGATCGCTGCCAGCAATCACACCAATAAGGAAATCCCGTCCTGAAGGGGATTTCCTTTAGGGCTTCCCCCATCGCCATGGCGACGAACGGAGTGACGTCATCAACGTAGTGACATCACAGGGACTCCCGATCCACCCCAAAGTGCAGCCTGGCAGTGATTGGCCAGGCTACACACGGGGTCTGCGGGGGGGGGGGGGTGTCCCTCTTTCACGTCGGGGCAGCGGCAGATCGGCAGCGTTCGGGTAGGACACACAGCAAGCAAAGTGCTTGCTGCGGGTTTTGAAAAAAAAAAAAAAATATTTAAATCGGCCCAGCGGGGCCTGAGCGGTGCCCTCTAGCGTCTCTGGTCCAGAATGCTAGGGAGGTTAAAGGAGCCATAGCTGTTTGGCCCAAAGTGGTTAAAGGTGGCCACACACCATACAATTTTTTTAAATATCTGTTCAATTCAAGAATAGCAATCAATTTTTCTGACCGATTGTAACATTTCAAAAATTTGACCAATGTACCACACACACGTTCAATTTTTCCACAATTATGATAAAAATGATTGGAAACTGAGAAAATGTCTTGGGTGTATATATATTAATAGACAATCTACCACACACCATTAAATGTTCATAAAAACTGATCAGAAAAATCCACCATTCCCGATCAACTTTCATTGAATATAAACGGTCGAATAAAAAAAAAAAAAGCTTTAGATTTTTCAGGAAATCTGATATTTATCGAATTGACATAAAATCGGATTATTTTATTGTATCGTGTGGCCACCTTAAAGAAAAAAAAATCCTGGCTTCAGGAAGGCATATAACTTGTTAAAGAGGAGCTGTTATGTGTTTTTTTTCTCTGAGACCTTATACCTATCAGTAGCTAAAGATTGGCTGTACTTACATTACATATGCATTTCACTGTCCACGTTTGGATTTCACAGAATTTTTATATAGTATTTGCAGAGAATGATGCTCCTGACAGATCATGGCAGGTTCCATGTTTGTCTGTCTCCTATGAAGCCAAATGTGTCGTCATGTCCTGCCTGCTTCCTGATGATTCCACTCACACAAAAGATCCGTAATGGAAAACACTACTGTGCAGTGAATATTATTTAGCCATGTGGCTAGGAACAATAGCGGGCTCCTGCAGTGTACTCTGCCCGGAGATTTTTCAGTGCTACGCTGTTGTAACTTGAGCCTGTACTTTCTCACTAGCAGCCGAGGGGAGGACCCAAGCAGCCCCAGAATGCTTTGCAGTATGGTATGCGGCCTTTCGTCCTTTTGAGAGCTTGGGTCTAACAGCCTTGCAGTTCAGCACACAGCAAAAGTAAGAGATTTTTAACTTCAGTATTGCCTTTTTGGCTTCCTTCTAAACTGTTTAACACAGGAGAATAGAGGTTTAAATTAGCTTTTGCAGCCTGACAGTTACTCTTTAAATTAGACCAGTCACATGATGAGTCTGACCTTTTCTGACAAGGTAACATTTTCTAACACTTATCAGATTTTGCTACTGGTAGCAAAATCTGACAGCTAGCATTTCCTGACGCTACACCAGTATCACGCATTACCAATGTGTATCACCACCTGCTGGCAGAAGACGATACTGCAGTCTAAACATCATACCATTTGGCTTTTTTAGGTTTCTTTGAGAAAACGCAATGGCTGCTTTCCAAGCTTTTACATCTGGGAGTTTCTTCAGTTCTGTCTTGTGTGGAAAAACAAAAGGGGGAGAGGTTAGAAATAATCTTAAATACAACCCAGAACAGACTAAAACAATATGTAAGATTCCCAACAAACTGCAACATCTTCTGGCTAACAATATATAGTAACAGATGGCCGATAATATACGCCGATACAAAACCAGATGGACAACAATATACGCTAATATAAAGCCAGATGGTGGTTAACAATACACTATTTTATTTTATCAAGGTGAACCATATAATCTTGTTACAGTAAACGCAGATATAGCAAAACTTGGGTATAGTGAACTGTCCAGGTCCCAGCCAAGCACTATTATAAGGGCAGCATGGTGGTGTGCTGGTTAGCTCTCTCCCTTTGGCTAGGATTCGATCTGGGGACCCAGTGCTGCAGAGTACTATCTGCATGGAGGTGGTATGTTCGCCTTATGTCTGTGTGGGTTTCCTCTGGGCACTCTGGTTTCCTCCCACATAAAAAAAAAAACATACACAAAGGAAAATTGGCTTCCCCTAAATTGGCCCTAGACTACAATACATACATAGACATATGACTGTAGTGGATGGTTAGATTGTGAGCCCCTCTGAGGAACAGTTAAAGAGAACCCGAGGTGTGTTTAAAGATTATTATCTGCATACAGAGGCTGGATCTGCCTATACAGCCCAGCCTCTGTTGCTATCCAAAACCCCACTAAGGTCCCCCTGCACTCTGCAATCCCTCATAAATCACAGCTGTGCTGTGAGGCTGTGTTTACATCTGTAGTGTCAGTCTCAGCTGCTCCCCCGGCTCCTGCATAGCTCCAGTCCCTGCCCCCGTCCCTTCCCTCCAATCAGCAGGGAGGGAAGGGATGCAGGCGGGGACTGGAGTTCTGCAGGAGGCGGGGAGAGCAGCAGACTGACACTATAGAGATAAACACAGCCAGCTCTGACAAGCTGTTTGTCAGCAGCGTGGCTGTTATTTATGAGGGATTGCAGAGTGCAGGGGGACCTTAGGGGGGTTTGGGACAGCAACAGAGGCTGGGCTGTATAGGCAGATCCAGCCTCTGTATGCAGATAATCTTCAAACCCACCTCGGGTTCTCTTTAAGGGACAACACACATACTCTGTACAGCGCTACGGAAGATGTTGGCGCTATATAAATACTAAATAATTATAATAAGTATATGGGTGTAATTCCCGGTATAGTAAACTTGGATATAATAGAAATTCTGTTATAGTAAGCCTGTTTTATCGGCCCCTGCAATATACTGTAACCGGCTATAGTGAAAAGTGGGCGGGCATTTGCGTCATACATCAGAAGACCCTGGAGCCGTGGTCGAGCTGGCAGCCACTTGCAGCTTGCTCGCCATCTGCACACTACTCTGGACCCACATGGATTACTTCAAAAGCAGCCGCCAGTGCATGGGCTAAAGACCGCAAGCTACATCTACTGGTGAGATCTATGCCTGCTGTGTAAGCTTCTGGCTGATTACTGAGGGGAATGGCATGCATTTGTGACTTGCTTGTGCATGGCTGCAAAGCTACAGTATCAATCATAGCACACTATCAGTACTGTACCTGCATTAGCTGGTGAGACCTATGCTTCCTGTGCAAGCAGTAGCATGATCATTGCATGCAAATCCCTGCATACTGAGTGGCGTAGCTAAGGAGCTATGGCCCCCCCAGGTCAGGTCAGACTATAGCATAACCCTCACTGATAAGTAATTATAGCCATAAAACACTTTCCTGTCAGTAAATAGCTTCTGAGAGCAGGAAAGAGATTAAAAAAAAAAAAAAAAAAAAGGGTCAATAATTCATAGATATGAGCTCTGACATACTTCAATGAATTGAGCAGAGACAATGAAACCGTAAAGACTTAAAAACTAGATTTAAATATAACAAAACTGTGGGATATCTAAGAAAAAAAAGTCATTTTTAGGAGAAGGAGGATAGATACAATTGTTTTTCTCATCAGTTTATATTCACCTCAGATGTCCTTTAAATCAGTTTACTAGGATAGACCATGATCTGCTTCCCAAGCCTTGGGGGCTGCTCTGTTACCCCACTTGTACTGGAGGGAAGGTAAGGCCAGATCCTCTGCTGAGGGGCATGTCTTTACAAAAGCACATTATCCAGGTAGATCTAGAAGGTGGGCGGGGCAGGAAGGTTCCGGACCTGTTTTTTCAATTACAAATCTTGTAGTTTGCCGTAAAAAAAAAAAATAAAAAAAATAAAAAAGTATAGCAGTACCATAGTGGGCCATTCAGGAGTACTTTTCAGACACTGCAGGATCTAATCACTACCATTATGTGCAATAATGGCCTATTAGACAGTAATTTCTTTGACTGGACATACATACACATATATACATATATATATATATATATATATATATATATATAATATATATATATATATATATATATATATACATATATATACATATATATACACATATATACACATATATACACACATATCTATCTATCTATATCTATCTATATCTATCTATATCTATCTATATCTATCTATATATATATCCTATATATATCTATATATATCTATATATATATATATATATATATATATATATATATATATATATATATATATATATTTGCCATTTTGAAAGCTATCAATTAGTGCATACTATGAGCAACCAATATACACACTGATGATAAAGCCCTACTAAGAAATGGCATTGTCCTCTAATGTTAATAAATGTAAGTTAGGACTGTCAGATCTGTTGGGGTTTTTGCACAGATGGGAGATCATCAACAGGAAGAAAGCCTGGCTGGGCCAAGCGACCTGCAGTGTAGTGCTGAATTAGTAAGCATTAGCCATGCTCATTGTGAGGGGAAAGTATAATAAATAAAAAAAAATAAAAAAAAAATTATATATATATATATATATATATATATATATATATATATATATATATATATATATATATATATATATATATATATATATATATATATATATATATATATATATAGGCACAGACTAACCAGCAAGCTCATGGTGACCCAGAACTCATTGGAGTGTGTAAGGGACTACAATGGTCCTAAAAGCCCCCTTACTATATATATATATATATATATTACATTCCCCTCACAATGAGCATGGCTAATGCTTACTAATTCAGCACTACACTGCAGGTCGCTTGGCCCAGCCAGGCTTTCTTCCTGTTGATGATCTCCCATCTGTGCAAAAACCCCAACAGATCTGACAGTCCTAACTTACATTTATTAACATTGGGGGACACTTTTTTTGTAATGCCATTTCTTAGTAGGGCTTTATCGTCCGTGTTTATATTGGTTGCTCATAGCATGCATTATTTTTTAAAATGGCAACTGAAAACCATAACCTGGTCATAAAAAAAACAAAAAACCTATACAAGTCTTCGTATTGCAAAAGAAATCTATACATCACAATTTACAAAAAACAAAACAAAGAATAAAATAGATGCTGAATATAATTTTTGTTTTCTAAGGACTTTGCAATAATTCAGCTTTAAGTGAGCAAGCGTGGTTTCCCATGGCGCATCACTCCTGAACATACAAATCATCTCCATGCACCTGAAAGCCAGGCTCACATCCAAAACTGCTGGTGTATAGCGAACCCATAGCTTATAAATATTACAGAGCCACACCAATCTATGAATTTTAGAGTGGAGGTATGTACTGCCCACTCTAAAATGAGTGCAGATACATTTCCTTGCAGAGTGGCTCTGCAAAATGTATAAGCTATAGGCTCACTAGCAGTTCTGGATGTGTGCCTGGCTTCCCCGGGCATAAAGAGATGACCTGCATATTAGCGAGTGATGCATCATGGGAAAGCACACTTGCTCACTTAAATTATACCCGAGGCAAAAAAGGAGAGAAACAACTCACCTGGGGCTTCTTCCACCCCCTAGCTGTCTGACTGTTCCAGCACCGAAGTTCCGAGTTGCTTGAGGACGCCTCTGTCCTCTCCATAAGATCACCACCCACGACTGGCTAATGATCCTCTGCACACTTGTTTTGTGATCGGGCTCCCATGGCTGGGAGGGCTCTGCACATGCGCAGTCCACAAGAACTACACTAATGCAGAGCACTCCTGGCCACAGGAGCATGATCACGAGAGACACGTATGCGCAGAGGACCACAACCCAGCTGTGGATTGCGATCTTAAGGAGGGGGACAGAGGCGAGCATGGCAGAACTTCAGTACTGGAAGTTAGAGCCAGTTTCCACTACACGCAGATTGAATGCAGAAAAACTGACTTCAATGAATGCCTATGGACCGGTTTCCACTAAACGCAATTTATCTGATGCAGATTTTCCCATAGGCATTCATTAGAGTCAGTTTTTCTCCATCCAATCTGCCCTTAGACTGCAAGGGGCTGGAAGAAGCCCCAGGTGAGTAAAGAGAGTTTCTCTGTTTTTCTTGCTTCATGTACCCTTTAAAGAGAAAGTGGGACCAATAATTGAGCTTCATCCCAATCCCCAGATCATCAGGGGGCTCTGTGTGGCTGATATTGTGGTGAAACCCCTCCCAAAGTGTCAGGACCATGCTGCTGACATACTGTGAGAGCCTTGTTGCATTGTGGGAAATAACAGCTGTTTCCAACTGCCAAAAAAGCAAGCAGCATCTCCTTCCACTGACATCTGCCAGCAGTAAAAATGTCACCATGTAATACATGTCAGAATGTCAATCAGGGAGAGGAAAGATTTTCCAATTGGCAAACATGGACTAAATCATTTATACATAATTATTGTAAAAATGAAGTACTTTATTATTTTCACTGAAGTTCCTCTTTAAAGCTGAATTTTTGCAAATACCTTATTTTTTTTAAAGGATACCCAAAATTGAAGGAAAAAAGTTCAGTTAAACTTACCTGGGGTTTCTTCCAGTCCCCACCAGCCTATCAGGTCCCTTGCTGTGGTTCTGATCCACTCCAGTGTGCCGTTGCCGCGCCTGAAGACCCGCAAGTCGCTCATGTGTGGCCCTGCGCCTCCTCAATCGCATTTGCATAGCTTGGAGCGTTCTGCACATGCGCATATGAATTGTGCATGCACAGAGCACTCCCAGTGCCATGGAGGAGTCACATGTCTACGCATGTCAGATTTAGCACAACTTGCGGATCTTTCGGGGCTGCCGATGGAGTGGATTGGAAGCACTCTGCTGGAAAAAGCCCCAGATAAGTCAAACTGAAATGCTTTCCCTCGCCTCAGGTATCCTTTAAAGGGAATCCGAGATGAGAGTGATATGAAGGCTGCCATATTTATTTCCTTGTAAACAATTCCAGTTGCCTAGCAGCCCTGTTGATCTTCTGGCATAAGTAGTGACCGAGTCAAAACCCTGGAACAAGCATATCCAGTGAAACCTAAATCAGCTGAGTCTGAGTACCTGATCTGTGTCATGCTTGTTCAGGGTCTATGGCTAAAAGTATTGAAGACACAGGATAAGGACTGCCAGGCAACTGGTACAGTATAATCTCTTTATAGTAAAC
Source organism: Hyperolius riggenbachi (assembly GCF_040937935.1). Taxonomy (NCBI): domain Eukaryota; kingdom Metazoa; phylum Chordata; class Amphibia; order Anura; family Hyperoliidae; genus Hyperolius; species Hyperolius riggenbachi. The sequence continues at coordinate 85,003,866 of NC_090652.1, forward strand.
TCCAAGGGACCGGGCCAAGTAGTTTACTATAATCAGTAACTGTCATACTCAAACACAGAGTATATTATAGTACTGCATCTTACTTTTTTCTTTTAAATGCTTCAGCAAGCGAGCACATACAGCGTCTAAGCTAGAGCAAAATGCACAGTGCTCAATATGCAGGGATATGCATGCAATAACCATGCAAAAGCTTGCAAAGGAAGCATAGAGATCACCACTTAATGCAGGTTAAGTTAGTGTGCTCCTCTGTCCACATTTCTGTGCAGCCAGGATGATGCTGTAGTGTTGCAGCCATGCACAAGCCAGTCACAGATGACAGGCAATTCCCTCAGTGATCAGGCAGCAGCTTACACAGAAAGCTTAGGTATCACAGGCTGGTGTTTTTGAGGTAATCCATGTGGTCCCCGAGTAGTGTGGAGATAACGATCAGGCTACAAGTGGCTGCCGGCCCACCCACTTACCATGGCTCTCCAATTTACGTATGACGCATGTGCCCGCCCACTTTCCACGATAGCCGGATACAGAATATTGCAGGGGCCAAAAAACAGGTTACTATAACAGAAGTTCTATTATATCAGAGTTTACTATACCAGGCATTACTCCCATATATTTATAAAGGTGCTTGGTCTTGACCTGGACACTTTGTTTACTATACATGGGTTTACTATAATGAGATTATACTGTATTGTTTTAAAGGAAATAAATATAGCAGCCTTCATATTACTCTCACCTCGGGTTCCCTTTAAAACGGACCTGAACTCAGAATGTCCTCTCTGCTCTAAAAGATACACAACAGCATAACCTTTTTTTAACAAAAACAAACATTTGTTGCAGCTGATACAAATCCTAAAATAAATCTGCACTGTTTCTACTTCCTTATTCATGGAAGCAGGCATATTGATAACAGCCTGCGCTTTCAAATGAGCTTATCTGCCATCCCTGCCATGGCAGTCATGTGACAGTGGAGATATCAAATTACAACTAGTGACTAAACACAAATGAGAGGGAATTAAACAGGCTAAACTCTCTAAATACATACAGGGTGCAATTCTCTAGGTTTTCCTTCTGTCCTGTGCAAGAGTTCAGGTCCACTTTAAGGCAACATTCTATTTAGCATCACTTTTAAGTGAGAGGGCTTTTAAGGTCCCTTTTAGCCCTTCATACTCTCCAAGTGGTTCTGAGTCATCATGACTTATCTGCATAAGGATCATAATTCAGTCATCTCATCTTGGATAGAAGTTATAACTTTCCTTAAAATGGAATACAGAGGAAACAAAAAACACTACCTGAAATATTAATCCCCAATCACATGACAGAGCAGTAAATGTAAACAAGGCATTTGTTTTATTCGCAAGAAGCGATGTTGCAATTTCACAATGGAATGATAACAAAAAACACAAGAAAAAAAATATATAAAACAATATATATTAAAGTGTGTGCACCCCACTTATCGGGATGGGGAAATGGCCTTTTTTGGTGTCCTTTTTTGTTTTTCTCGACTTTAATTCAGGAGTCAGTCTGTGTCAGGCAAGCAGGCCTGTGAGTTCTCTGGGAATGGTACTGAAGGTTTGTGAAACTGAACATCTATACAGTTAAAATACAGTAGCGTCCCCCGGCCCCCGAGCCAACGCTGGGATCTAGAACACCCCCTTTACACAGAGGGGGGCCGGGGAGCAGGTAGAGGAGGCACCAGAATCTCTCAGAGAGAAAGTGCTAAAAACCATCGGCAGTTAAAAAAAACACAAAAAACAAGAGGATGAGGATGAGTGGACTTGCGGCTTCACATATGTAGCGGGCGACTTAAGACTATCGATGCCGACAGGAAAGCATCGGAAAGGGGGCTTCATGTGTCACAGCTTCACAGTTCCCGGGGGCAGGCTGTCGTTACACAGTCTGTAATAGCGCAGATCATTCACCAGGCGGTGCACACTCTGGGTAAACGAAGGCAGGTCCTGTGTGGGGTGGAAACAGAAGAGGGTTATCGATAAGCAATCATCCAAATAAATATGTCCTCTTAATAGCAAAAAGTTACTATGACAATTTTAAAAAATACTAAATTAAAGTAAGATACTTATAGTAGCGAGAATACATAATCCAAAGGCTTCCCAATTCTCCTCAACTGCACCGATCCAGTGCTGGAATCCTCTGAACATATTCAACTACTAGAGCTTGTCTAATAAGTAATCGTAGCAATGCTTCCGTCCGTGTAAGAGCGTGGCCAACTGCGCAGGCGCAAATGCAGCCCACACAGTAGCCCAGAGCTGCTTGTCCATGGCTGCTTCATCCGTGCATGTGCTACTGCGCAGGAGCAGGCTGTACCTCTGCCTGAGCAGTGCAGCCACGCTTGTACATGGATAGGAGTGCAGCCACGCTTGTACATGGATAGGAGTGCAGCCACGCTTGTACATGGATAGGAGTGCAGCCACGCTTGTACATGGATAGGAGTGCAGCCACGCTTGTACATGGATAGGAGTGCAGCCACGCTTGTACATGGATAGGAGTGCAGCCACGCTTGTACATGGATAGGAGTGCAGCCACGCTTGTACATGGATAGGAGTGCAGCCACGCTTGTACATGGATAGGAGTGCAGCCACGCTTGTACATGGATAGGAGTGCAGCCACGCTTGTACATGGATAGGAGTGCAGCCACGCTTGTACATGGATAGGAGTGCAGCCACGCTTGTACATGGATAGGAGTGCAGCCACGCTTGTACATGGATAGGAGTGCAGCCACGCTTGTACATGGATAGGAGTGCAGCCACGCTTGTACATGGATAGGAGTGCAGCCACGCTTCTACATGGATAGGAGTGCCGCAACAAAGAAGAAGCAGCTCCCGGGATCATTAAGGTGGATGATCGGAGAAGCCTTTGGGTAATCCAGAGACTTCCTCTACTGAAGTAAGCATCTAACGTTAATCTCCTTCGCCCGCCCCCTCAACAACAAAAAACAAAACACACCATCCTGAACCTGCACACATCCCAGTTGATGTAGGGGAAAGCAAAAAAAAAAAAAAACCTTGCAAAGGCTTAGCCTTAAAAAGGAAAACGTTTCTTCCCGACTCCAGTCAGATTAATCCCTGGGATCAACTCACCTGGGAATTACCTAATAATTATAACCGTGAATGCCTCTCAAAACAAGGAACGAATCCAAGCCCTCTTTAAAAGTGAACCCGAGGCAGTTCCTTGGGGGGCAGATGGGACACAGAGATATGTTCTCTGCCTCATGACATGCCTCTCTGCCCACCCCCAAAAAATAGCGACAATATTTGTCACTATCTCAGAGGGTAAATAGAGGTGAGGGATTCCTTGCTCAAAAAGCCCACTAGGGGCACTTCTGCAGGCTTTCCTGGGCTGCCATTGAGCAGCACTCTCTCCATGGCCACGCCCCCTGCAGCTCCCCCGCCTCCCTGCACCCTCTGTGAGAGAGATCTCTCTCCTTCCAGCGTCATGACACAGAGGTTACAAAAGTGAAAGTGGGCCAGTGCGGCCCACAGGAGCGGCGGTTTTGGCGGCTACCTGATCCGCTCAGCCCCCCAGAAAAGGTAGTATAATTGTTTTATTGTATGAGCCCACCTCGGGCTCTCTTTAAATGCAGAAATAGAGTTTGCTGTAACTACTTCCTGAGGTAAGATATTTCAGATTTTAACCTTTCACTGTTAAGGACCCTTTTCTACATAGATGGGGGGAAAATGGTTTTCCTCCATATTATTATTAAACACAAAGAACATATATACCCACATTACTTTGGCATACTACACTATTGTGGGCTCTCAACTTTTTCTTTTGTCTTTCTATAAACTCTGAGAAGGAGGGGCAGCACATTACACTGATCTTCACAGGACAATGGTGAGTCATCAGTGATGCTGCTCTGCACAGTCCATTTAGGTCCACCCGAGGAGACATGTGACATGAGGAGATAAACATGTATGTATAGTACAAAATTCATAACGAGACTTTTACTTGTTTTATTTTGCTGCCTAAAAGAGTTAATATTTAGGCATGGAAGTGGCTGTCACTTCCATCTTCCCTTCTGTCTTGTCGGGAATATAGAAAACATCACTGATAAGCAAATTACGGCCAAAAAAGTTTTCCTGACAGAATACAACTTTTGAGAGCAGAGGGAGAGTGAAAAGGTCAACAGTTCATGTATGTTCATTTAGGGACACTTAAAAAGAGAATCTGTACTCTAATATTCTTTCACTAAAAAGCATACCATTCTATTCCTTATTTTCTTCTGTGCCCCTCTGTGCTGTTTCTGTCACTCTCTGCTGCAATCCTGGTTTGTAATTAACAGTTTTAGGCAGTGTTTACAAACAAACTAACCAGCTTGTGATAGGTTCACATAAACAGAGTGTGTGAGTAATACAGTGTGTGCAGGGGGCCTGCAGAGGGTGTGTATCGCTTCTATCCAATCACAAGCAGCCCTGCACATTCCACACATTCAAGCCTTAGCCCGACAGACACGACAGAGGAAAGGAGATAAGATTTATTACAGAGACAGTGCAATTAGGAAAGGCTGCAGTAAGCCAGAGCACATCAGAACAGGCATAGGAACTTGTAGGATAGAAGAACTAAGGCTGAAAAATTTGTTACAGAGTCTCTTTAATAGGCTGCCACTGAGCAGAGACAACAAAACATTCAATCTACTTTGTAAATGTTTAAATATAAAATAAAACCAAGGCATATATATATATATATATATATATATATATATATATATATATATATATATATATATATATATATATATATATATATATATGTGTATGTATATATATATATATATATATATATATATATATATATATATATATATATATATATATATATATATATATGTGTATGTATATATATATGTGTATGTATATATATATATATATATATATATATATATATATATATATATATATACTATATATATATATATATATATATATATATATATATATATGTGTATATATATATATATATATATATGTATATATATATATATATATATATGTGTATATATATATATATATATATATGTGTATATATATATATATATATATATATATATATATATATATATATATATATATATATGTATATATGTATATATGTATATATGTATATATGTATATATGTATATATGTATATATGTATGTGTATGTGTGTATGTATATGTATGTATATATATGTATATATATGTATATATATATATATATATATATATATATATATATATATATATATATATATATATATATATATATATATATATATATATATATATATATATATATATATATATATATATATATATATATATATATATATATATATATATATATATATGTATGTATATATATATGTATTATATATATATATATATATATGTATATATATATGTATTATATATATATATATATATATATATATATGTATATGTATATGTATATGTATATGTATATGTATATGTATATGTATATGTGTATATATATATGTATATATATGTATATATATATATATATATATATATATATATATATATATATATATATATATATATATATATATATATATATATATATATATATATATATATATATATATATATATCCGCAATAGCAGCATAGGGGGTGATATACAGGCTGGGAACGCGAACAATCACTCGCGTTCCCATGCCTGTCGGCCGGTGATGGCCAAACCGGAAGTGCTCGCCGGCGGGTCCTGGGACATCGGAGCGGAGCTGCGAGGGCACCGATCGGCTGCTGGGGGCTGAGGGAAGCCCCAGGTGAGTAAATCTCATTTTTTTTTTACTTGACTTAAGGTTCGCTTTAAAGCAGATGGATTTGTCAACATTTACAGGAGGTTCAGTGGAGAAATGTGATGTTCATTTGTTAGTTAAAGAGAACCCGAGGTGGGATTTAATAAAGTTAGTAGGGCACAGAGGCTGGTTGTGCTCACTATCATTAGCCTTTGTTGCCCTATTGTGTGCCCCCAGGACCCCCCTGCACTCTGCTGTCCCCTGTAACAAAAACTGCCGTGCCCTACCAACTTTATAAAATACCACCTCGGGTTCTCTTTAAATGGCTTGGCTGGGCAGCTGAGAGCCAGTTTCTCATATACTGCATTTCAACTATTTGGCCATTTGACTGGAATTCAACTGCAAGTCATCATGGAGCCTACACATGGCTGACAGGCTCTGACGCATGGTGCATGATGGGACTCTTACCCGTTCCATCTTGAAGTTGCGGGCCAGGACATTCTTCTGACTGGTATCCAGGCCCTGGCAGCCAGTTAGAAACTCCGGTAAGAAGGCAGAGAAAAAAGTGCTGAAGTCTACTGATGCCATGTTGTATACGGCGATGCCAATCTCCTCCTGAAGAAGGTCATGTGACTTGTGGATAAGAACTTGAAGCAAAACGCTGACAAATTGTGGCAGCATCACAGCGCGGAACAGCTTCTGCAACAAGACAGAGAACAGGAAGTGTCGTGAGGGTGTCCAAGAGGTACATTCAGGGACTGCAAAATACTCAGACTACAGTGCAGCAAACTAATAACCCTCCCCCTACCATGACAGCAGTGCCTGACTTTCCTGATCAACGCACTACCCTAAAATAACCACAACCTTGATGAAGGAGGTCAGAATGAACATTCCCTAAGACTCCGTTGCAGTGATAACAAAGGACAGTTTGAAATGGGAAAAGAACTTCCCTGCTTTGTGATCCTAGCCGCCAATCAATCCATTATAGGTGGTGTCCAGATCTCACAACTAAAAGATAGTCAGTGAAATGTAAATCATTCTATTTTGTTTGCAAAATGTATGCAAAGTAGTATACAGATTGGAATGGGGCCATCAAGACCCAGCAGGAAGTACCATATTTTTCAGACTATAAGACGCACCTAGGTTTAGAGGACAAAAACCATGGGAAAAAAATTACTAAACCCGGTGCATCCATGGTGCAGGGGCGTCTTATGGGCCTTCACCCCCCCCCCTCCTCCTCAATAATTATGTGCCCCTCTGTCCTCCAGTTTCCCCTGGTATCTATTTCCTGTCCTCTGGCATAAGGGGCAAAGGAAAAAATATAAATACACTAAACCTGATGTAGGGGAGTTTTATGGACCTTCCCTCCACCCCCTCTGTCCCGGTTTCCTCTGTCCCCTGGGGTCCGGTGCCCTGTCTGTCCCCCTTCCTCTATCTCCGGTGTCCCCCTCCCAGTTTCCTCTGGCGTCCTTCCTCTATTCCCTGGCTCACCTTCCTGTGTACAAATCTCCGTTTCCCCAGGTGTCCCCCTTCCTCTATCCCCCTTTCTGTGTCCCTGTCCCAGTGTCGTCATTCCTCTATACCCCAGTGTTTTAAATACAGACTTGCATCCAGCCACACAGCTCTGATAAATAGAAAGTAGCCACAAAGCTTTGGGGAGCCAAGGTCCAATCAGGCGGGGGCGCTGTCCCGCACCGCCAATCATGCCGCTCACTGCTCCCTTTTTAATAGAAGCTGATTGTCTCGAGGGCAGGACCATTTGTCATTGGGGCCAATCACTGCACTCCCTCAGTAGCAGGGAGTGCAGTGATTTGCCCCAATGACGGAGCGTGGTCTACCCTCGAGACCATCGGCTCACTTCAACCTGAATAATGCAAATACCTTACATTTTAAGAAGGCAACTCCTAAAGTTCCAAATCACATAACATCTGTTTCATCACCGAGGGTGTAATGAATGGAAATCAGTGATTGATGGTGAACACCACCACCAAAGTTCTCCCCTTTCATTGAGAGTCAATCGAGCCAATATTGCCTGAAGTGGACTGGTCCTTTCGTATTAGGTCTCCTACTACAAAAGGCAATCTTCTGTCCACAGTAACATTGAGAAATGGCCATTGGCTGTACATCCTGACACATGCGTACACAGGACCTCACCTTGTGGTAAAGCTTGTGTTTGCTGTTGAGGGTCTCTAAATAGCCAAGATTTTGTTTGAAGAGATGTATGTCCGGCTGCAGAAAAGACTGACCGAAAGCCTGAAAAAAAGGCATCATTCATTAGGTCTTTCACTACAGAGTCACCAGCTTACATAATCCTTACATTAACACAGAATGTCACAGACCGCGAGCCGGTCTGCGGGTGGGGTAAATCGATCAGCGTCAGAAATCCTCTTACACGGTCATTTGTTCATCACGAAGGGTAACCCGCATTCGCAATTTGATGAACTGACTCGCGAAGGGAGCGTTCTGATACCAACCGAATCACTCCACACACATATACATATACATATTAACACAGAATAAATGCACAAATAGCAATAAAAACACAACAGCCAATAATCCCTGATAAAATATAAAAGTTTTAGGAATTCTTAAAAGAAAAACTCCACACTGGGCAATGTGAGTGAAGAAGAAATCCCAGCTGGAGGGGTCAGAAGATAGCGGCAAGGTTAATAGGTCCATAAACCCAATAGATGGGCACCAGCTCAACCATCAGATAGATCCCACGCTGGTCGAGGGGAATCCAGCAGCATACATGTCAAACCTCTAGTGTTTGAACTCCAGCTTTTTTCACATGACAGGAAGAAGGAACCCCACAGCATGGAGAAAAGCCGCCAGATACGGCATGCTGCTGGCACGGGCGAGTTCTGCTGCCAACACTGTCAGCCAAATTGAACGCTGCTAGCGACTCACTCCCGACCCGACGTTCAAGCAAACTTTTTAGTCGTGCACCATCAACCAATTTGATTGATTTACGACGGAAACAGTCACCATTACCAAGCAGCCAATCGGAACTGCAGGAAGTGAGACAGGGTTCCAATATGACAAAAGGAGCTACATTTGTGCCTGATGCACACGATGTCAGATCGAATCGATAATTTCCATTCCTGCTGCTGAACAATAACGAGATTGATTTTCTGATCATTGCTCTACAAAATTGATCCAATTATGAATCAGAAGCAGATGGAATATGTCAAAAATGATCGATTCGACCAGTCAATCTGACAGGAAGTTGCATCTTGTGTACCAGCCTTAAATAGTGACACAAAAAGAGATGAGGAGTATAGGGCCGGCCACCCCCACATTGGTTTTCATGATTTCAAAGGCCGAAGCAAGAAACCCTTCACAATGAAGAAGTCAATAAACCTATATGTAAACGGCAGAGTACTTGCCACTACACAAGGCAGGCCTGCTAACCAATGATACACAGGAAAGTCCCCAGTATCTGGCACATGCAGGGATTGTCTGATGCGGGATATGTGTTCTAACCGAAAATAGCACCAACCTCCTTCGCGTGTAGTGCTTACTCATCCTCCGAGTGCATCCCAGTAGCTTTCTGGCACCCTCTGTTTACGAGTCCCAACATTTCATGTGACCCAACACGGGGGACCCGTACATGGACGCAGGGAAGCCGAGGAAAGCTGCAGAAGTGTAGAAGATAGCACCCGGAGGATCAGTAAATTGCTTCTGTTGCGCCTAAAATGCTGCAAATGGCAAAAGTACCGTCCCCGTTGTCCACCTCAGGCATGCTGGTTAGTTGAGACTTCCAGTTTCCTGAGTTCTGGATAACGGGGACTTTGCTGCACCATGCTGCCAAGCTTTGGACAGAACAAAGTCTGACTTCACACTCACCTGCATCACTGCAATGAACTGGGCTTGGTTCTCCATGGGCTCATCAGCACCATCGCTGTGTACACTGGCCAAGACAGACGACCGGTAAAAATACCTCCAATTGTGATGCAGAAGCTGGAACAGCAGCTCAAAAAGCTCGGCCTTCACATCTGGGGAGGGCCGCTGTCAGGGACAAGAAACAAACACACACTTCAGAATGAGACTCTGATCAGTAATACAATTTACTTAGATAGCCTATTCCCCACCCCAAAACAAGTTTTATTGAGGAAGATTTAAAAAAAATAAAAAAAAATAATTATGTGCCGTATATACAGTCATACAGGATAACCGATATAACAGGTTGGTTTACAATAATGGTAAAAACATACAACCATAAAAACACTTGGGCCCCTTTCAAAGTTATCTAGTATTACTGCGTTGCGTTCCTCTCCATTGACACAAGAGGACGCCTAAGCAATGAAAGTGAATGGGACATTTTATACTTAATACAGCCCATTGTGTTGTGCCGGAAATGCCTGATCCACCGCTTGGCTGTTGAAGGAGCAACACCGGCGAACTTCCATGTACAAGGCATTGAAGTCAATGGGCGACGCATGCATTTAAAGAATCTTGGCGGTGGCGCACATGTGCGGAACAACGGAAATAAAACTGAAAACTCCAGGAATCCCAGTGCTGTACTTCCTGTCCAGCAGGGAGTACTTCACTGGCAAGCGGTGTGCGGGAGTGGGGGGGGTTGTTGGGGGCGCGCTATGCATATGACCCTGTCGGCGCAATCTACTACAGGGTCATACGTTTGTGATTTTGTGTGTCGTGCAGTGATGCTGCGGGGGTAGGGCATCGCAACGCACACTAAGTGGGAAACCGACCTCTCCATGATTTACATTCTGAACTAACTGCTGGTGACATCTTTAATTCTGCCAGGTGATCTGTACGGAATGCTCGTTACTGAGCGTTCTATGCACAGAGGGAGATACTGCTTGCTTGGCAGTTGGAAACAGCTGTTATTTCCCACAATGTAATGAGGTTCACAGACAGAAAAATGTTAGTGCCATGGCCCTAACATCCAATGCTGGTGGGGCTACACAGTACAGTCTGGATGACGTCAGCGCGACCGCCAGAGCCGCTCACGCAGGTGCAGTAGATGCCAATCTGGCAAGGAGGGGACACCCGGGCTACCAACTGGGACCGGAGCTGTGGCGAGGGCACAGGACGGCTGGCAGGGGCTGCAGGAAGACCCAGGTAAGTAGCTCTTTTTTTTTTGTAAAGTCCTCGAACATTCCCTTTAAGCCTTTAAGTTCTCCCTGCATAGTAAAACCAAGTTAAAACTTCATTACAATTTATAGAAATACTAAATAAACCTGAAGGTTTTTTTTCCTCCATAAATGTTATAATGCTGTGGCTAATCTTTGAGAGCGGAGAAGTTCTTAGTCTGCTTTTGTTTCAAGGGATTCATAACCATTAGATAATACCTCCCGTAAGTGGCAGATACAAAGTAATTAGAAATGTTACAGTGCATTTACTCTAGGAGAAACATATTAGATGCAGGTGTCGCTATGCATTTAACCACATACCTCAGCAATGATGGGATACAGCTGCTCCATGCACAATGACAGAATGTTAGGCAGGAATGGCTTGAAGGCCTGACCGGGTTCCTGCACTACAACCTGCAGGATCTTCAGAAACTTCTCCACCACGTGGCAACCTGCGCTGCCTTCCTGCAGGATACTCTCTGCCAGCTGCTCCCTGACAAAAAGGTAAGACACCAGACATTACGCTCAGTATTGCTCCTTGGCTCTTTCCAGTTTGTATAGAACAACTATTCAATGTCCACACAGGAGACTTGAAGGACTCACTGTCATTACCTGCTCCATATCACTGGAGGAAAAAGCTGCAAGCAGGAGAATAGCAGAAGAGTCAAAAAGCTAATTCTACTAATATGCAAATCTCCACTCCAATAGGCAGAGGAAACTAGTTAGTAAATCAAAGGCACTAGCAATCCACCAATTTATTCGCTGTCAGCCATTTGGTAGCTGACACATTTGATATGCTTGCCACAGCCATTTCCCCCCAAATGAGCAAAGAGTTGTGTCGAATGGAAAATTCACCTAAAATACAACAGTATAATCTTGTTATAATAAACTCAGGAATAGTAAACTACCTCTTCAGGTCCAAGGCAAACTCCATTATAAGTCTATGGGAGCAACGCCTGGTATATTAAACCCAGATTACAGTAATAAAACTTCTGTCATAGTAAATATGTTTTTGGCCCCTATAGTCAGCAGTATAAAAAAATAAGAATATATATATATAATCCAGAAGATCCCCAAACACACCTCCAGGCTGTGTAAGGGCTATTTGACCAGGAAGGAGAGTGATGGGGTGCTGCGCCAGATGGTAGAACAGCGAGGAGAACGCCAGCGCATACCACTAATGCTACGTACACACATGCGACAACGATCGTTCGTTGTCAACGACGAACAAACTTTTAATTGATGAAAGAACGACCTAAGTAAAGTTAGTTTTAAAAGGTGTGTAACGATCAGGTCGTTAGAACGTAAAAGCAACTATTGCGCCTGCGCATAAAAATGAAAAGTTCCATGGAGAAATAGTGAAATGCGCATGTCAAGTCTAATACGAACAACAGTTTCCAACGATGTACTACTTGTGCAAACGATCGTCGTTGGAAAAAATCTGCCAAGCTAGATCGTTCGTTTTTAACGATCTAGCTCGTCCGTCGTTAAGACTTAATAGTCGTTGGCTGCTTTTTTTTAAACGATCGGGGAACGATCGTTTCAAACGACTATAGTCGCATGTGTGTACGCACCTTCAGGCTGCATCTGAAATGACCACCAGCTCAGTGTGCAGCACCTATATAGACTCTCTGCACACTTTGCATTCAATTCAGATGCAAATCATATGCAAATCTGCTACTACTTATCATGCAAACAGGAAACTCAGGAGGAGGGGCTGGGAGCTGCGCCAGATGACCTGGCCTCCACAGTCACCAGACCTGAACCCAATCCAGATGGTTTGGTGTGAGCTGGACTGCAGAGTGAAGGCAAAAGGGCCAACAAGTGCTAAGCATCTCTGAGAACTCCTTCAAGACTGTTGGAAGACCATTTCCGGTGACTACCTCTTGAAGCTCATCAAGAGAATGCCAAGAGTGTTCAAAGCAGTAATCAAAGCAAAAGGTGGCTACTTTGAAGAACCTAGAATATGACATATTTTCATATTTTCAGTTGTTCCACACTTTTTGGTTATGTACTATACTTCCACATGTGTTTGTCAATTCATAGTTCGGATGCCTTCAGTGTGAATCTACAATGTTCATAGCCACGGAAATAAAGAAAACTCTTTGAATGAGAAGGTGTGTCCAAACTTTTGGTCTGATAGATAAAAATATTATATTATAATATATATATATATATATATATATATATATATATATATATATATATATATATATATATATATATATATATATATATATATATATATATATATATACATATACACACACACACACACACACATACTTACATACACACACACACGTAGCACAAAGGTCCACCCGTTCTCCCTTGAGGCTGCTAATAAGCTAGCGTGATTTGATGACATAGCTGTGCACGGTACGAGCGCTAGTGGCAGCGTAACGTGCGTAAGTAAGCAATGGCTGATGCTTATAATAGCCATGCAGTAGTGAGGTATCAATACCACGATACTTCCCTAGCCCAGTCGCTTCTCTATAGTAGTTAGTGAAACAAGGCCTCGGGGAGCTCATCCTCAGTGGGCTGGAGAGAGACACACAGAGACAGCATTGTGGTTACCTGGTGAACATGTTGAGGAAGGTCTGTATAATCTGCTCAGTAAACGGGACCCCCATCTGTACTCGCAGTCCTTGGAACAAGGCCAGGAAGAAGCTGAGCATTTCCTCCGTTACATCTATAGAGAGGGGGATTGGGAAGCATTATCAGCACCGTCAGCCCTTCTTGTACAGATTTACTTGCAGAATTTTATTTAGAAAACATAAAAATAAGTTTAGATACTCACCTAATGCTCTGGATCCTATAGATCAGGCGTTCCCAACCATGGTTCCTTGAGTACTCTGCAGGGGTTCCCTGGCATTTTTCCCCATCATGGGGGAAGTATAATAGAGCACATTAACTGCAACAATAAGCACTAAATTGTACTAACTGAGAGGCACTGTAATAGGGGGTAGAGAAATAAACACCCTCACCTACTTTTAAAGACCATTCCTCCTGCAAAATTGCAAAATAAATGCAGGGGTTCACCGAGATCAAAACATTGTTTGCATGGGGTTCCTTGAGACCCAAGAGTTATTTGCAGGGTTCCTCCAGGATATAAAGGTTGAGAAAGGCTGCTATAGAGCCTTTCCGGTCCTCTCAGTCTTCTTGTTCCACTGCTGAGCCATTTAAAACTGCCGCCGGCAGCATCTTTACGTCTCCTCGGCAATCTTCTCTGACTACTTCCAAAGATAAGCGGCTCCGTATGTGCGAGTCCATGCTCCGTCATGCGCACTCCCACAGCCCTCAGAGGATACCCTTCTTCTTAGGAGTGTATATAACTTTTTTTTTGTTGGGGGGGGGGGGGGGGCTACAGGTATCTTTTAAGCAAATCTGTTACTGCAAGATGCACTTTTATCTCAATTATCTGAAGCTTTATCTAAAGCTAGGGAGAACTGAGTGGCGATTGCTCGTTTGTGCATGATCAGAACATGAACCGGCTCACAATGAAGGCAGATCCATGCACTCAGCACTACTCATGCAGGGTAATGAGAAGAACCAGAGGTGTGACCATTCCCCTCTGTTGAGTTACAGAGGCATCTATGGTGGTCGGCTGATCTATGGATTGAACAAGAAGAGAGTTTTGTTACGTACCAGACTGGTGGATGTACGCTGGGAAGAGGGCAAGAGAGAGCTGAGCCGACTCCTGCATAGACTGGTAACAGATCTGCCGAGACTTGGTGCCTTCACTGGAGATGTTCTCCACGATGTCCCTCAACACACCCAACGTCTGACAGATGACCCGCTTAGCTGGGAGAAAAACACCAAACAAATGTGGGTCAACAGTAGTATGACAAGTTAAAAAGTGTTAAAGAGGCACTGTAATGATATATAAAATAATGCAGTAAACTTTGAGGATACCCACGTTTGCAGTAATTTTCCTGGTTGTAGCATCAGAATCACTTCCTATATCTGTTTATAGTTGTTCATTGAATGTAGCGCCTCCCTCCCAGTAATGCTTAGCAAGTGGAATTCTCCCACACAGAGCATTCTGGGAGACCAAATTTATTTTGTACTGGCTTCAGAACTCTCTTTGCTTTCACTTGACTAAGAGCGGTGTTCTATTGGAAACGGCGACGGGACTGTCCGTTATGATCTCATCCTAGCTGCAATGTAGACACAGTCGGTACCTAGAGTTTACTTATGACATCTGCTTGCACCAAATGCTTTAACTACTCAAAGGGCAAATGCACACCAAAAACCGCTAGCGTATCCAAAAACGGTAGCATTTTTCTTTAAGCGTTTTTTCAGAGCGATTCTAGGCATGTGCAGAGCGATTTTCTACACATTCCTAGTGTTTTTTGGAGCGTTTTGGTGTAGCATATTTTATTTTTGTTACAGTAGAGCTGTAACTGAACAGCTTCTGTAACACAAACGCTTGGAAAATCGCTCTGATCTAGCGTTTTTCAGAGCGATTTTCCACTTTCCTATACTTAACATTGAGGCAGAATCGCCTCAGAAATCCGCAAAAATGCTGCAGGACACAAATTGCTCTGGTGTGCACCATCCCATTGAAATACATTATCCAAGCACTTTTCAAACCGCAAGAGTTTTTAAAAACGCTCAACCGCTTGTTCACACTAAGGTCGCTTTCGTTTTTTTTTTCAAGCGCTGGCGATTTTCAAAATCGCCCTAAAAGCGCTTGTGCAATGATTCCCTATGAGAGAGTGTTCACATATGAGCGGTTCAATTCCGATCCGCTCACCAAAGCGCTGCCTGTACCATTTTCGGGGCAATTTGCCTCAATGGGATGTATAGGGAAATCGCAAAGTGCTTGAAAAGGCGCTCTGTATAGCGATTTCCCCAGCGCCTTCATGAATACATACATTGTATTTATTAATTTCCGGGTGAAATCGCTTGCAAAAGCGCATAGAAAAGAGCTTTACAAAAAAATAACACGCAGGTAAGCTCCAGGAGGCACTGAAAAAAAAAAAAAAACGCACACAAAATCGCTAAACGCTGGCGTCAGCAATTGCGATTTATAATGTGAACAAGAGCTATGGTTACATCCTGTTGTCTGTATCGGATGTCTTGGCTGCTGTTACTCACTGCTTGTATGTGAATAAATCATCTATTTGAATCCTTCAGTGTTGATTGTATATGTCTGCTATAGCCATAGGCTAGACCGAGCACAAAGAACTGAGGCAAGTAAGGAGTGCTGTCTGAGAAGGAAAACGTTGTATGCAAATAACTGCAGCTTGAAATAAACCAATAAAATCCCACCAAGGTAGAATGTATTGGTCTGTTTTCAATATGCATACATTTGCATACAAAATATATGTAATCCTGCATCACCTCAAAATTATTTGCATCTCATTGCCCATCCCTAGTAAAAGCCCACTAACTACATTCCCTTCCAAAAAGTACTGTGGCAGGGAGGGAGAGCAACGGCATTTACAACACCCAGACTCACAAACTGAGGGGAAGAGCTGAACAAAATCTGACTGCGGGCCACATGACCGCCCATAAACTTCAACATTCAGGTAATTCAAAAGGTTTTCTTCGTAACCCTGGTTTTATGTTTAATATGAGGGGGGGGGGGGGGGGGGGGGGGAGGGAACATCCATTTCCTGCAATGGACAGCATTTACATGTTTCCTCTTTGCAGAGAAGTAGAAGGGCACAGGATTACTCAAGAGTTATCCACTTACCGGGTTTCCCCAAAAAATAGGACCTCCCCTGAAAAGAAGACCTTGCTGGCCACTCAATGTCCCCCCATTCACTCCCTCCCTCTGCAGAGTGGCGAGTGGAGCATTACCGTTACAGCAGAAGAAACTCGCCGGCTTCCAACATGCCAGCGTTAACGTCTCTCCTCAGCGGCATCCAGCTTCCTCTCCTTGACTGCGTCACATCACAAGTGCCGCCGTTGTCAACTAGAGGAACCCGGGCGTTGCTGAGAGAGACGTTATCGCTGCCACGTCGGAAGCCGGCGAGTTTCTTCTGCTGTAATGCTCCGCTCACCACTCTGCAGAGGGAGGGAAGGGCTTTACTGGGCTGGGGGCTGCCACTGGGGACCAGGGCACATCTCAATACAGGGGACCTCATCAGGAAGGGAAGGGCTATACTGGGCTGGGGGCTGCCACTGGGGACCAGGGCACATCTCAATACAGTGGACCTCATCAGGGAGGGAGGGAAAGAAGGGCTATATTGGGTTGGCGGCTGCCACTGGGGACCAGGGCACATCTCATTATAGGGGAGCACATCTGTCTACTGGAAGCACATGGCGTCACCCCTCAATTATAAGCCCTCCCCGAAAAAAAGTCCTAGCACATAATTTGGGGGTACAATTAATAGTGTCTTATATTCGGAGAAACACTAACAGTAATAAAGCTTTAGTATTTTTTTCCCTGGCATTCCTGAAAGCACCTTTAATACTGGACACAATATGGCGTCGGTTATCGGGCAACACTTCACTCTAAGAGCAAAGTAAGGGTGTGTACACACACATTCAATTTTGTCCACTTCCATGAAGTAAGAGGGTCAGAAGATGTTGAATACTGTGATACTCTGAACACATTGGGCTCTATTCACAAAACTTCTTTAATAAATGACTCCTGATTAAAGGGAAGGTTCAGGCACAGGCAAAAAAAAAATAAAAATCCAAATCCACTTACCTGGGGCTTCCTCCAGCCCGTGGCAGGCAGGAGGTGCCCTCGGCGCCGCTCCGCAGGCTCCTGGTGGTCTCAGGTGGCCGACCCGACCTGGCCGGGGGCCAGGTCTGGCCTCTTCTGCACTCCATTGTGCGTTCCACGCCGGCGCGCTGACATCATTGGACGTCCTCCGGGCTGTACTGCGCAGGCTCAGAACTACTGAGCCTGCGCAGTACAGCTCGGAGGACGTCCAATGATGTCAGCGCGCCGGCGTGGAACGCACAATGGAGCGCAAAAGAGGCCTGACCTGGCCAGGTCGGGTCAGCCACCGGGAGCCTGCGGAGCGGCGCCGAGGGCACCTCCTGCCTGCCACGGGCTGGAGGAAGCCCCAGGTAAGTGGATTTGGATTTCTATTTTTTATGCCTGTGCCTGAACCTTCCCTTCATCGTCATTTCAATATTACTTTTCTTAACTTACTTATATTCTATTTTTGCTCTTTGGAAGCTTAAAAATGTAACATAGATAAGGTTAAAACAGAGGAAAAACAGGTGAAAAAGCTTTGTGAACCCTGCCAATGTGTAGGTAAGATCTCATACTCCAGGGCAGTGGTAACATTAGGCAATCAAAATTGGATGTATGTATGCAATCTAAGACCGGAGATTCTGATTATTACAAATACCTATTCATTAAAAGCATGCGACAAAACTATTTTCCTTTTGTTTCCAATATGAAATTTACATAAAAACATGCTATAAGGGCCGTTTCTGATGGCTGCCAGCGTCCGTGCGCGTCCCTTACCGCAGTTTCCACCATGTCCTGCATTGAGGTGAAAAGGATTGTTTATCTCAATGTGTTAATTGCTAATTGTACAAGCGCCGCAGTCGATCAAATTTTCTAAGATGCAGCCCGTAGCTTCTAGCATCGGCTATGGTCCCTGTTCCATATCCCCCTGGGGATTCGAAACGCACAGCAAACCAACGGGAAACGGTGCCAAACACTTTTTTGCTCAGTAGCAGAAAAGCATTTGACATTGGTTAAACGAGCCACCAGTAGTTGCATGAGTGAAATGGCCCTAAAGAGAGGAAATGCATGCAGTATTACATGGAACTAAGCCATGAAATGGTTTGATAGGGAGGAAGCAGCACCACTCCACATCTTTGCATTGAGAGGATGCAGAGTGTGTTTAGCTGCTCTGTGTGACCAGAGATGTTCTTTCTTCAGGTTAACAAGGCCTGATGTAGTCCATGGAGGGTTTACTCACTGGCTTCCAGCTGGCCCTTCCTCTGAGCAGGAGCGGTCCCCTTCAGTTCCCGGAAATCCCGCGTCAGAGCGCTCAGCACGGTGGAATGGTGATTGGAGCGCTCTCCCCACTGCTGTTCAGCCTCTGGGACATTTGGCCACGGGAGGAGGAGAACATTAGACAGGGCACGACAAAGCAGCACTTGGGCCTGTATGCAGGAATAACCGAGGAAAGAGGTTTAGGCAGAGTCCCAGGTTCATACAAAAGCCTTACTGCATTTGGTAAAGCAGAAAACAGATTATTTTACTCAACATTTAGTGAAAAGTCAATTTGCTATGGCTATTACTGTGTGGAAAACTAAAATTACTCAGTTGTGAGGTAAATTACTGACTTGTGAAGAAAATACCTCATAAATGTAAATTCACAAAGATTAGAGCGTGCGGTAAAACAAGTAAGCTGTTAGGAACTGGAGGTAACAAACAGCGCTACTGTGCATGCGGGCTTGAGTGTCTGCTGTGCGGCAATGAATGCGAAAGAGGAGTTGCGAGACCCCCGATTTAGAGGTGGGCCGTGATCAGCAACAGGGGGACTGCGGACCACCGAGGGAAGCCTCAATAGGATCCTGAGGCTTTTCACGCTTTAAGTATCTGATTTTGTACCAAAGCTTCAGCTCAGGTACACTTTAAAAATGGATGGGACGTTAAAATAACTGGCATCAATACTTTACTGATCACTGTTGGGACAGCAAGTTCTGCAAAGTTAACGCAATTATTACCACACAATGAAGATGACATACCTCTTCCGGGAGTCTCTGAGCACTGCTGTCTGTTACGCGGCTGAACACTTTCTGGACGGCGGGAATGTTGAGGAGGAACACTGGTCGCACAGTGGTGGCCACAGAAACCAGTAGATGACAAGCAGAGAGAAGCAGCTTCTCTTGTACCTGGGAGAAGAAAGAAGAAGTCAGTCATTTGTATCCAGTATACAGAAGGAAAGCTAGAATACTAAAGTACCCCCCCCCCCCAAAAAAAAAGATAAAAACAAGCAAGTGCTGTAACACAGGGATAGGTAGCGGGTGCTTTTGGCCTTCTGGAAAAGGCACTGTACAAAGCAAGTCTGGAGACAGTTTTTTGTGATTTGCCAACACCTGTGCTTTAGGGCCTGGGCCCACTAACGCAGTTATGCGCAGTTGTGTCCGTTTTTCAGCAACACATCAATGTTACAGATGCTGAAAAGCGGACACAACTGCGCACAACTGCGCTAGTGGGCCCAGGCCCTTATAGGCTACTTACAAACCATTGTAATTTTTCAGAATATAATATGCACTTTTTCTCCAACAAAAGTAGTAAGAGTGTTTGGTAGCCCTGGCTTAGATAGAGACAGTTTGTGGGGAAAAAGTCCATAAGACGCCCCCTGCTCAATGGACACGCCAAGGTAAAAAAAATGAAAAAAAATTATATATTATATATTATTATTATATATATCCCCCCCATTTTTGCCCTCTAAACCTAGGTGTGTCTTATAGTCCAGAGCATCTTCTAGCCGGAACAAGACTAGATGCTCTTCTCCACTTCTTGCAGCAGCAGCGATATATGGGGCTTAGATGACTGCTGTATGTACTTAGCCTAGCACATACTTAACCTGGGGGGTTTTAACTTAGAAAAAAGTGCTAAAAAAATCAAGAATTGAATTTTATGCTAACCATTTTAACACTTTTACGCACAATCAGCATATCACGCAAGACAGAATATACGTGCAGCTATAGTGCCGGGTCAGAGTCTCACCTTTGTGCTGATAAGTGGCGGTAGAGCCTCCATTGCGGTGGAGATAATGGAGATAAACTGCTCTGGGTTCTGTCTCTGCACCTCGCTGTAGAAACGTGCCAACCAGTGTGAGTAAGCCTGTAACGCTGCTAAGGACTGGGCATGTCTGCCAGAGAGAGGAAAGAGAAAAGTTAAGAATTACTTATTCTAGATAACCACTCTAACGTAGTAATATTTAATACAGCCTGAACCAGTTGCAATTAGACCAATTAGAATTAATGGTAAATATTCAAATTGCTTTTTCACTTTAACTTTTTAGCAGCCACTTTATTTAGAGGCTAGCAAGTGCTCCAGGCCAATTTATTTTAGCATATTTTTTTTATTACTTTTTGATTTCCTAGCTTCTAATTAGTACTGCTGTCGTGTATTTATGGCCTTTTGCCACTAGGAGGCAGTGTAAGACAATAAAAGTGGCTTATGATTTCAGTTTCTATATTTTCTGCTTCGAGAAGAGAGATCAAAGCAAGCCATGAATTTACAGCACGAGTTCTGCTGGCTGACAAAAGGAGTGCAAAGTGAGATAACTCATCCGTGGCTGTTAACAGGTTAACCACTTCACCCTTCAGTCGTTTTCACTTTATGCATCCGAGCAATGTTCACCTCCCATTCATTAGCCTACAACTTTATCACTACTTATCACAATGAACTGATCTATATCTTGTTTTTCCCACCACCAATTAGGCTTTCTTTGGGTGGTACATTTTGCTAAGAGCTACCTTAGTGTAAATGCATTTTAACAGGAGGAGTAAGAAAAAAAAGGGAAACCATTATTTCTCAGTTTTCGGCCATTATAGTTTTAAAAGCATACATGCCTCCATAATTAAAACCCACCTATTGTATTTGCCCATTTGTCCCGGTTATTACACAGTTTAAATTGTGTCCCTATCACGCCTCTCATCAGAGGCGCTCTGGCTCTTTTCTTGATCAATCTGGTGTTCTCCACACTCTATTGCCTGATCAAGCGGGATGTTGGCCCGTGAAACGCGTTGCACATTTGGAGATTTGTTTTAATAAATATTACTGTTCTATTTATAACGGCTCATTTGGCCTGATCATTATTTACTTGAGGGAGAAGAGTCCACCCACGACCTTCCTTTTAGACGGTTTTTAATAGTTTTTATCCTTCATTGGGGCCTCTGTTATCCACGTGTTTCTCACATATCTAGTCTACCCTTTGTGGAGGGGGGTTTTCCCCATCTTTTTCCTATCTACAGAGAGCGACATTTTAAACCTGAGTGAGGTCAGGTTCTAATTCTCCCCACCTGCCTAATCAGTGGTTGCCTGTGAGGTGACCCATACTTGTGAGTATATTTCAGTCATACAATTGTCATTTCTCATCAAAAATACTACGTTAGATTGGGCTCTCGGTTTCTACTTTTTTTGTCGTTCAAGCAGAAAGCTTAAATGGTTAAAGACAATGTGAGTTGAGAGGAATAAGGAAATTGCTACAGATGACCTCCTAGAAAAGCCTATAAAAAAGCTTCATACTGTTAAATGGAGAAAATCATTATTTGCGTAGACTTAAAGGAAACCAGAGACAATAAATTCTAAAGATTTGATACTTATTCGGGGCTTCTTCCAGCCCGATAAACACATGAGAGTCCCTCGCTGTCCTCCCACAGTCTGCCATTCAGTCACGATTAGCCCCGGTAACCGTCTCAGACGGGTCCAGTCTGGGTCTTCTGTGCATGTGCAGAAGCCTCAGGTAAGTATTAAATCTTTAGAAGTTGACGTCTCTGGTACACTTTAAAGTAGAGGCTATATAGGTAAAATCTGTTCAGCAAACTCATGCCAGTTATTAGATGCACTGCTTTTGATTTTTATATAAATTTGCCTTCTTAAGACAGAAGAAGGTGTATGCATGCAATCATTCAGCTTTATGTGAGCAAGAGAGATCTCCCATGATGCATCAGTGACAAATATGCAAATCATGCCTTTGTGCCCCTAATAGGCAGACATGTATACTGAAGAAGCAAATACCTTCTGTTTTACTAAAAAGCCTGTATACCGGTATATTGAAAATGTTTTTTATTTTTAGAGGGATTTTCAGCACCTTTGAGCCCTTTACAGTAGAATATCCTGGTCACCATGAGTGCTCTGTACTACGTTTTTGATTTTGTGGATGGAAGCATCCCAGCAACATAATATATCAAATAGCAACTCAAAGGATTGAGAGGTACTTACACATCCACAAGGTCTGGCTTAAGTACAGATGGCACTGCGGTCTCCATGTTGTACAGTTTAATTTGGGAGCCGTATAAGGTGACTTTTACCAACCTGCAATAAGACATTGGACACATCAGTCTATCTTGATTAACTGATAGTTACAAGACAAAAAGGAGATTGGAAGCTATGAATGTTAGGCAATACCGTTCAACTACAGTGCGGGCATCATTGAAGCGTGCCTCAAACACCTCTCCGATAAAATACTCTGCGAGTCTCCCAACCGCCTGCAACAGAGAGCTGAGGTCCCGCAGGGAGCAGTGTAACCGCCGGCAATCATTCTCTGCAGTCACGTTAAGACGTTGTTCTGTGGGGACAGACATACCACAGCTGTTATGGTGAAATCACTTACCTTCTTGTAATAAAATAACACATGGAATGCAATTCAAAAAAATGCATAAAGCACACTTGAAGCGAGAAGGCTATGGAGGCTGCCATATTTATTTCCTTTTAAAGAGACACTGAAGCGAAAAAAAAATATATGATATAATGAATTGGTTGTGTACTATGAATAATTACTAGAAGATTAGCAGCAAAGAAAATATTCTCATACTTTTATTTTCAGGTATATAGTGTTTTTTCTAACATTGCATCATTCTATATTATGTGCAGATTACACAACACTCAGCATTCAAAATGAGTTTTTCAGAGCAGTCTGTGAAGTAATGACCTCTCCTCTAGCAGAGAAAAAGTAAACAGTTCACTTACAGTTGAGATAATAAAAGTCAGATAACAGCCCTCTCCACAACTAACTTAAGGTCCGTACACACGCCGGACTTTAGGCAACGACGGGTCCGTCGTTGCCTCCCGCTGGGTGGGCGTGCCAGCGACAGTCCGGCGTGTGTACGCTCTGTCGTCAAGACTGATACGGCTGTTTCTGAGCGATCCGCCGGGCGGATCGCTCAGAAACAGCCGTATCAGTCTGACGACAGAGCGTACACACGCCGGACTGTCGCTGGCACGCCCACCCAGCGGGAGGAAACGACGGACCCGTCGTTGCCTAAAGTCCGGCGTGTGTACGGACCTTTAGTCTGAGAGCTTAATGGCTTGTTTGCATAGAGATAACAACTGGAGTTTCTCAACTCTTCCTGTACTGGAAACAATTAGACTGATGTATCTGATCTTAATGTTTTATTTCTTAGCTGTACTACACATACAAATCATAATCTCATAATTTTTTTTTCGCTTCAGTGTCTCTTTAAAGGGAATCTGAAGTGAAAATAGACGTATGAAATAATGAATTGTATGTGTAATACAGCTAAGAAATAGAACATTAGTAGCACAGAAACCAGTCTCATATTGTTTCCAGTACAGGAAGAGTTAAGAAACTTTGACATCCATGCAAAAGAGCTTCTCTGAGCTCTTCGACCAGTTTAGTGGGCTACAGTGCTGTTTTCTGAGGCACTTCTATGTCAAAGAAACAGTGACAGGCAGCTTCAGATAAGATTTATACTGCAGGGAAGTGTAAAGGGTCATTCGCTCTGCTCTGTTTCATAGCTTAAAATACAGAGTGTGGTTTGTAAATTGCAAATATGATAGAATGATGCAATGCTATGAAAAAAAACACTATATACAGGTAGTCCCCGACTTACGAATGACCCGCCGATACGAACGGCATGGATTCAGTGGTTCCATGGGAACAAGCCCCCCAAAAATTTCACATTGGACTTGTTTTTGAGAAAATGGCTTTAAAAAAATGGCTTTTAAACTTGTATAAGCAGGTACAGAGGGCAGAGGTGACACAGAGGGGGACACTGGAGGCACAGAGGAGATACAGAAGAGGTACAGGGGACAGAGATAGTACATTGTTCTGACTTAAGAACAGATTCAATTTAACAACGAACCTACAGTCCTTATCTTGTTCGTTAACCGGGGACTACCTATACCTGAAAATAAAAACAGGAGACTATTTTCTTTGCTACTAATGTTCTTTTAATTCTCCGTACTACACATTCAATTAATTATACCATAATTATTTTTTTTTCCGCTTCAGTGTCACTTTAAACAATGCCAGTTGTCTGGCCACCCTGCTGATCCTCTGCCTCTAATACTTTTAGCCATATACCCTGAACAAGCATGCAACAGATCAGGTGTTTCTGACATTGTCAGATCTGACAAGATTAGCTGCATGCTTGCTTGAGGTGTGATTCAGATACTACTGCAGCCACAGAGATCAGCAGCCCTGCCAGGCAACTGGTATTGTTTAAAAGGAAATAAGTATGGCAGCCTTCATATTCTTCTCACTTCAGTTGTCCTTTAAAGCAAACCTGAAAGAAAAAGACTAGTATAGATACTTGCCTGTGGAGAGGGAAGGTGCAGGATCCTATATAGAGCCTTCCCGATGCTTTCCTCCGTGTCATTGTTCCACCATTGTCCCCCATTAAAAGTACGTGCCTTCGTTAGCCTTCAGAAGCGCTCTCGTCCCCCAGTACCTCCAAAGACTAGCACATCATTACTGCGCATGCTTTGGAACTACTCAGGGACATGAGCACATCCAAAGACTGATGGCCAAAGATGTATTCGACCCAGCTGATGGAAGAACTTCACCAATGGAAGGAAGACACAGAGGACCAGGAAGGTCAGATGGGATCCAGAGCCTTCCCTCTACCTAGGTAAGCAACTTTTTCCCAGGTCGCTTCAGGTTTACCAAAAAAAAAAAAAAAAAAACCTACAGAAATCTGGCCTGATCTATCAAGACTAAGGAAACCATTCTATATCCCAGCTTCATTTAACGGCTGGAGCCAGATTGGTTTCTCTGAACAACTGCTCCACCTTTGCTTTAATCCTGTGTGCACAGGTTTGAATAAATCTGCTCTTATGCTTCCTGAATCCTCCCTCATCCCTTCAGATAACACAGTACAAGGGATCCCTGTATAGAAACCCTTGCTTGGTGCTCTGCTGAGTAGCATGTACTTCCCTTAGGAGAGTAAATACTGAGATACCCCTCATAGGGACATTAACCTTTTCTGGACTGAACGGCTCTGGTCGCTTTAAGACCAGAGCCATCCGTGCCTTTTTAAGTGCAGTGATTGCTGTGGGACAATCGTGGTTTCAGAAGCCATGAAGTTGGCTCCTGCCCAATATACAGAAGCTCTGCTGTAAGCGTGACAGCAGAGCGAGCGGGTACAGCGACGCAGACAGATGCGGTACAAGCAAGAGCGAAGGTTGCGTGGGGGGGGGGGGGGGGGGCGGTGACTGAAATCTACACCCTGGTAGGAATAACGGCTCCTAAACAGGGCGTAGACTTCAATTACCAAGGTCCGGAATCAGTTCAAGTGGACCTGAACTCTTGCACAGGACAGAGGGAAAACAGAGAAATGCACCCTGTATGTATTTAGAGGGTTTAGCCTGTCTAATTCCCACTCATCTGTGGCTAATCACAAGTTGTAATTTGATCTCTCCCGTGTCACCTGACTGCCACGGCAGATAAGATCCTGTGCTTTCAAATGAGCTTAACAACATGTCTATTTCCATAAAAGCAGGAAGCAGAAACAGTGCAGAGTTCAGCATTTGTATCAGCTGTAACAAAGAAATTTTTTTTAAAGGTTATTATGCTGTTGCATATATTTTCCAGCAGAGAGGAAGTTCTGAGTTCAGGTCTGCTTTCAACAGATCCAATCAGAGAGAAGTACTTGGCCAAATAACCACTACAAATCATTTATCCTTCACACACTCAAATACACAAACACACGCTCACATGCATAACAGCTCAAAAATGCAGTCCAATCAAATTACACCATCTGTTCTTGTGCCTGTTTAGGCATGGGGAAATATACTGGAGCATCTTCTAAAACAAGTGTCAAAATCCATTAATAAATGCTGTCTGCTGATGAATGCATGGCCACACCTCTTTAAAATAGTTCAATCTACTAAATGTGTCCACTAACTGTACAATATTCAACAAAGAATCGCTCGAGCCTTCAGATAAATGTGATGATAAAATGCAATACATTGATTATTTCCTCATGAACGAAGGAAAAAAATGGACTAAATTGTGAACAATCACCATTACAACCGTTTGCAGTCATTTTGTGACATCCACGAGGTTTATTTTATGCCCATCAGATTGCATTTATTGGTTGGCTCTGACAACTCTGGCTAGAGGTTTGCCTTGTGCCCTTTGCCCTACTGAGACAACCACATAACTTCATGTAAAAAGTTCAGCGACTGCGCAGCATATGGCTGCATGCGCACAGCTTGGTAAAGACAACGATTAAAGGAAACCAGAGCCCAAATTGAGATGTAAATCGGGGAAGGGGGGGGGGGGCAGGCATGTACGGTGAGCTGTCTTGATGCTCACTGCTCCCCTTGTTCTCCATTCCACCCCTCTGATCCACCTAAATGCCCTCTGGCACCTTCTTCCTGGTCGCCAGGGTATCACTGTGCCAGCACTGGGACGGTTGCGAGCGTCCTACAGAGCGTGATCGTGGCTGGGAGCGCTGTGACATCACACGCATGCGCAGAGTGCTCCTGGTGTAATGACAGTGTGGCCCGGAAGCAGCCTTGCTCACAGAGTATCACACATGCTCAGTGGGAAGTTAAATATTTCCCTGAAATATATCTCCGCTTCTGCACCACATACACACCCCAGATTTTCAGGGTAGAGAGGGGACACCCCAATCTACCTCTGTGCCAAATCGCAGCCCCGCGCCCCGCTGGTTCCCGAGAGATTACAGATACCTATCTCGGAAACCAGCGGGGTTCATGGGCTAGAATTTGGCACAGAGGTAGTTCGGGGGGGGGGGACCCTCTCTACCCTGATAATTTGGGAAGTCGCTTATGGAACAAAAGGAGCCACAGGGAACAGAGGCCATCACTCTGCACAGTTTGGATTGAGTAAAAAAAAAAAAAAAAAAAAAAAACACTGACAAATCTCTGGACAATTTATTTGCAGAGAATGCACCTAGGAATCCAGAGTCTCCGAAATGGTCCCTGCTGGAGGCTCACAGAATATACAGACATCATTGTGCGACGTTAGACATGTTCCAACTTACCTGACCCAGTAGTCACTATACACTGCTGTAGCCCCAGATACACATCCAGGTTGTCTTGCAGTGCAGCAAACTAATGGAAGAAATAACAACTTTAAAGAACAAATCCTCATCAACTGATTGAAAAAGAAAAATTATTTTCAAAATCCAATTTTAATATAGATGACTCAGTGAAGATTATATAGGAGGGTTATAAATCATACGGTTAGAAATGAACGTCAGTTGACAAGTGAATTTGACAACTAGAGTATTAAAGCGGACCAAAACCAACTTTTTTTTTTTAATTCAAAATATTTAGTTGCACCACTCTGACACATACAAAGATAAATAAACACTCCTTCAAGCCTATGAGCATTTCAGTGCATGCTTTTCACCCTTCTCTTTTCATAACTAGGGCTATACAGGTGGCAGCCATTACTTCAGAGCTTAGTAGGAGGTTTTAGATCATGGGTGTGTTTGTCATCAGCTACAGGGACATAGTCTATGTGAAATCTCACACAAGCTGAGATCACCTTCCCTGTGACATCATCAGTAACAGCCTGTGATTTGTTTTTTTATCTCCTCCACAAGTCTGCCGGATTCTGTGCCGGCAATATGAAAGGAAAGGAGGAGTTCCTCCAATAGATGTAAAATATTTTATATTTGTCATCATTCGGCTGAAAAAAGGCTGCTATTATTACAAGTTAGAAAATAGATTTTATTTCTGAAATCTTGTATTTTTAATTTGGGTCCACTTCAATGCTACACAAGAAACCATGCAGCCCACAATCGTCTCATTTTAACATTTTCCAGTCGACTAAATAATGTATGATCAGAATCCACATAAAGCAAAACTATACTCTAAGGGCTTGTTCACTCTAGGGGCATTTTTGCCCTTTTTTCAAGCGCAGGCGATTTTCAAAACGCTTGTGCAATAACTCCCTGCAAGAGAGTTCACATCCGAGTGGTTTATTTCCGATCCGCTCAGCAAAGCGGTGCCTGTGCCTTTTTTGAGGCGATACCACCTCAATGGAAGGTATAGGAAAAATGCAAAACGCTCACAGCGTGCAGCGATTACGTTCGCGGTTTATTCTTTTCCGGGTAAAAGAGTTCACTTCCTTACTTGCACCAGGGAGTGAAATTAAAAAACGCTCTGGAAAAGTGCCTTTAACAAAAATGCACCGCTCCATCCAAGCACCGCAAAAAAAAAACAAAAAAAACACGCCCAGTGCGAACGGAACGCAATGTGAACGGGGCTAAAAGCCACACAAACTTCAGTTTTTGCAAACACAAAATGTGGTTCCAGTCAAAAGGAGTGTCAGGATTCTACAAAGCTGCTAAATGGCCTGCTTTGCCTGGAAGACACTTACCACAAAATTTGCCTGGCATCACCTGATCAATGATACACCTCTTTATT
Source organism: Hyperolius riggenbachi (assembly GCF_040937935.1). NCBI lineage: Eukaryota > Metazoa > Chordata > Amphibia > Anura > Hyperoliidae > Hyperolius > Hyperolius riggenbachi. Next base: position 85,033,030 of record NC_090652.1, read on the forward strand.
TCAGTCATGTGATATGCACGAGCAAGGACAGGAAACGGGGGAGGACGGCCCATGATGCCAGGTGAAACTAGTTCATCAGGCGGCATGGGCACTGGAGCTACCTGTGAGGACTAAGGGCCCGTTTCCACTATCGCGAATCTGCATGCGTTTCCTGCATGCAGATTCGTACAGCCAATACAAGTGGATGGGCCTGTTTCCACTTGTCAGTTTTCCTGAGCGTTTTTCTGTGCAGGATTTTTCTGCACGGCAGAGCCCTCAGAATTCACCTGCGTGTGGAATGCATGCGAATCGCCGCTAATGTATTTAATAGGGGAATCGCCTGCGGCTTTGGTATGCGAATTTTCATGTGAATTCGCATGGAAATCAATGGAAATGCACACCGGCACTGCCATGGTTAAATTCGCATACAGCGTCATTCATGCAAATTCGCACGAAAATTCGCATACACCCGCATGCGAAATTCGCATCCGCATGTGAATTTTTACCGCGGCGATTCACACCGCACAAGTGGAAACGGGCCCTCACACAAAACCTCTTTGCAACCAATTTTCAAGAAGAAACTACCAAAAATTTGCCTTACCAGTGTGGAGAAAGCATGCGTCGGGAGCAGCTCCATTATTTTGGCAACGACTTCCAGGCTGTGCCGTAGATACCTCTGCCATTCTGTCTGTCGCTGTAGGTAAACATTGAGGACAAGTAATCATCAACAATTTTTCATAAAGAACTCTTAGTTACTCATACAGACTACCCAAACTTTCCCACTTGCATAGAGAAAAAGGTACAAGCTCCAAGGGAAGCTTTGCTGTTACAATACAAGAATAGTGTTTAACCACACCCATATGTAGATTCACGCCCCCTTGCTAATGAATAACTTTTACACAGGGATTCCTACAAATTTAAAAAAGGTTCCTCAAGAGTAAAAAGGTTGTGAAAGGCTGGCATAAAGCAAGCAAACTCCACAATCTTACAGAGGATTATGTTCTTACATCATCATCCAAAGTCTCATCGTCTAGCTCCTCCAGCTGTGATTGGTTATATCGAAACTGGATTCTCTTCAGAACTTCGGTCAGTAGCAGCACCAGGGCGTCTTCGTACCTGAAATTGTAAAAATGGTTACTGTTATAATTTAAGTAGGCCTCAGTTACTTGGCCTGAGTTGTATGTAAAAGGCTTGTCCGCCGTGTATGTCTTTAATATAGAATTTCTTGTGATGCAGGCCTAAGCATCTCAGTGTCTGCTTGTTATTCATTTTGTTCCAAGCAGATACTGAGAACATGTTCCTAAAGGAAGGCCACGGGTCTCACTGACCTCAAGATGTACACCACAAAAAATATAAACATAAGCCATGTTTTCTAAATAACCACATTCCAGTATGTATGCGAAAGGCATCATTGAATATTAATCGAGTAGGTGTGTATGATGACACCACAAGTGGGTCCACCAATAGTCTGATCTAGGGGATGGCGAAGATGATGTCATATTTAACGCTTTCCTAGTCGGTATTAAAGCCTGAGTGAGCTATGGGAGCCCACTCTGCTTCTTACTTTCACACTAGCTCACTAGCTGACTGGGACCTCTAAGTATGTTCATTCCTTTCTGTAATCTGATATAAATGTATGCTGTACATAGGTAGTCTAGTGTAACGTAGGTTAGAAAAGAAGGTACCTGATTGACTTCAGCAGGAAGTCTGATCAAGAAGCTTGTAACGCAACATGAAGATTGGCGTGGCTAGGATATGATGAACTGTATCTATCTGCATTTCTGTTTCCTGAATAAACTCCGTAACCATTGAAGAAGCCTGAGAAAAGTCTATCTCCTGCTTGCTGTGTTGAGAGTCAAGTTATCTCACAGTCTGGGATACGCAACTATAAGAAGTTGATGGTGTCGAAGCAAGGTGATTTAGAACAGTTTCTAACAGTTACAAATTAAAAAAAATAAAAAATCAATAAATGAATTCATTGAGTAAACTGCCTTTTTGTCCATGTAATACTGAAAGGTGCCAAAGGGACAGAAGTGTACTTTTTCCTCTGCCCCACAACACTGCAAGTAAATAAAAATGGACATGGCTAAAAAGGTATGTGACCCTTAAAGCAACATGTCTGTATGTTTAGTTTATGAAAACTCCTTTCAGATACACTTTAATCAAATCTAGCAAAAGCATTTTTCAGAGTGATCAGCAAATAGTTTTTGAGCCAACTGTTACATTTTAACCGGTCGGGGCCACGTATGGTTAAATCTACACCGCACACGTGGCTTCCTAAGCCTGATGCAGCGTAGTTTTAATGCGGACATATCACGACCATGGGACGCAATAGCATTTCAAATCACAAACGCTTAAAAAGCACTGGTAGCGTGACCAAATTGGTTCGTCGCTTTCACGGTGGTTATCATAGGAAATAGTGGAGAGTAGTGATGGCCATGTCTAGGAGAACTTGCATAGAAGCATGTGATTTGTTTGATCAGCTGATAGATTTGCGGTGATTTGCGGTGATCGCATCCTGCTGATCCTGACTAGTAAATCAGACTTGCATAATACAGTGGGATGCGAAAGTTTGGGCAACCTTGTTAATAGTCATGATTTTCCTATATAAATCGTTGGTGGTTACCATAAAAAATGTCAGTTAAATATATCACACAGGAAACACACACAGTGATATTTGAGAAGTGAAATGAAGTTTATTGGATTTACAGAAAGTATGCAATAATTGTTTAAACAAAATTAGGCAGGTGCATACATTTGGGCACCACAAAAAAAGAAATGAAATCAATATTTAGTAGGTCCTTCTTTTGCAGAATTTACAGCCTCTAATTGCTTCCTGTAGGTTCCAATGAGATTCTGGTTGAAGGTATTTTAGACCATTCCTCTTTACAAAACATTACTAGTTCATTCAGGTTTGATGGCTTCTGAGCATGGACAGCTCTTTTAATTCACACCACACATTTTAAATTATATTCAGGTCTGGGGACGGAGATGGCCATTCCAGAACATTGTACTTGTTCCTCTGCAGGAATGCCTTAGTGAATTTTCAGCAGTGTTTAGGGCCGTTGTTTTGTTTAAAGATCCAGCCCCAGCACAGGTTCAGCTTTGTCATGGATTCCTGGACATTGGTCTCCAGAATCTGCTGATACTGAGGGGAATCCATGCGTCCCTCAACTTTGAAAAGATTCCCAGTCCCTGCACTGGCCACACAGCCCCAGAGAATGATGGAACCATCGCCTTATTTTACTGAAGGTAGCAGGTGTTTTTCTTGGAATGCTGTGTTCTTTTTCCTCCATGCATAACACCCCTTGTTATGCCAAAATAACTCAATTTTAGTTTCATCAGTCCACACCACTTTATTCCAAAATGTAGCTGGCTTGTTCAAATGTGCTTTAGCACACCTCAAATGGCTCTGTTTGTGCTGTGGGCGGAGAAAAGGCTTCCTCGGCATATAGCATCTCCTTGTGTAAAGTGCGCCGAAGGGTTGAACGATGCACAGTGACTCCATCTGCAGCAAGATAGTGTTATAGGACTTTTATGCTGGTCTGTGGGTTGACTGACTGTTCTCACCATTTGTCGCTTCTGTCTATCCGAGATTTTTCTTGGTCTGCCACTACGAGCCTCAACTTGAACTGAGCTTGTGGTCTTCCATTTCCTCGATATGTTCCTAACTGTGGAAACAGACAGCTGAAATCTCTGAGACAGATTTCTGTATCCTTCCCCTAAACCATGATGGTGAACAATCTTTGTCTTCAGGTCATTTGAGAGTTGTTTTGAGACCCCCATGTTGCTACTCTGCAGAGAGAAAAAAAAAAAAAAAAAAAAAAAAAAAAGAAGAGGAGAGAAACTTACAATTGACCCCCTTAAATACTTTCTCATAATTGGATTCCCCTGTGTATGTAGGTCAGAGGTCACAGCTTACCAAGCTCATTTGAGTTCCAATAATTAGTTATAAAGGTTTTGGAATCAATAAAATGACAACAGTGTCCACATTTATGCACCGGTCTAATTTTATTTAAACAATTATTGCACACTTTCTGTAAATCCAATAAATTTCGTTTCACTTCTCACATATCACTGTGTGTGTCTCCTATATGATATATTTTACTGACTTTTTATCTTAACCAACAATTTATACATGAAAATCATGACAATTAACAAGGTTGCCCAAACTTTCGCATCCCACTGTATGTATTGCCAAACTGATCACATGGTTCTCCATGAGTTCTCCTAGACCCGACCATCGTTAGTGGAGACCAGTGGTGTTAGTTTTGTCATTACCAGCACTTCCAAAGTGATTACAAATAAATTAGGAGCTCTGTGTACTGCTAAGCTCCCTCACATAGGATGTAGATTGCAGAGATACACTCACCTACTTATGATGGTTTCTCTGTCTTCTAACCTGTTCCTTATCTTGTTGGTCAGATAGTCCAGAAAGAGAGCCCAGATATCGAGACAGGAGAGGTAACCTTCATGTGTTGGCTGCAGACACAAACAGAAAACTGAAGTTTACCCAAGTATTTATTACTTGTAGAATGACCACCAACAGCTAAATAAAGTGTATAATTTTCCATTTTAAAATGCTTTCCATTTACTTAAAGGGACTCCGAGCAGTGCAGAAACTATGGAAAGATGCATATCATTTTAAAGCTCTCTTTCTCTTTCTGATGATATATAAACCGCAGCCCTACGCCTTTTAGTTTTCGCTATTTTCGCGATTGAAATTGCCGCGGCCGCAATTTCAATCGCAAAAATAAAGAAAACTAAAAGGTGTAGGGCAACGATTTAGGAGTCGCCAGAAAGAGGAGAAAGAGAGCTTTAAAATGATATCCATCTTTCCATAGTTACATTGTATTACACAGGACGACTTTTTCTGCTGAATGGAGGTGCTGACACTGGGGAAAGTGTCGTCCTGTGTAATACAAGTAACTATGGAAAGATGGATATCATTTTAAAGCTCTCTTTCTCCTCTTTCTGGCGACACCTAAATCGTCGCTCTACGCCTTTTAGTTTTCTTTATTTTCGCGATTGAAATCACGGCCGCGGCAATTTCAATCGCGAAAATAGCGAAAACTAAAAGGCGTAGGGCGGCGGTTTATATATCATTGGAAAGAGGAGAAAGAGAGCTTTAAAATGATATGCATCTTTCCATAGTTTCTGCACTGCTCGGAGTCCCTTTAACAGTGGCACAGTAGAGCAAATAAACATACAAATTATAGGATCGTTCCTACAAAGTTCAGCAAAGGGGAGGATGGAAAACTAACCAACACCTTCAAAAACCTCAGAGAGATACAAAAAACAAAAAAACTTTATTAAGGGGGGACAATTTACTTCAAAATAGGTCAAATAAATTCACAGGGCAATTAGGTACAACCCCTACATCTACAATCCCCTTTTATTACACAAGGAGAAGCAGCATGCAGGAGCAACACACCATCGTGATTTAAATAACGTCATCTTTATGGCATAATAGCAGATAAAACCAACTTTCGCCTACGGTCTTGAGAAAGCCCAAATTGCAGGGCGAAATGATCGTTGCACCTCTCTTTATCTACATGTGCTGATAAGTAAATGGTTTTAACTACAGTAAAGGTGGCCATACACTGGCCCGATTCCCAGCCGTTTCGACAGCAGATTCGATCCTGGGATCGAATCTTCTGCCAATCGTTCGCGGTAAACGCCGCCGACGATCCGATTTCCTCCCGAAATCGGATCGGTCCGTCGATCGCGCCGTGCGGGAAATTACCCTCGATCGCCCGCGGGTAAAGTGCGCGTCGCTAGCGGCGGCCGATCCGATGAAAAATACATTACCTGATGCGGGCTCCTGGGCGTCTTCTCTGCATCTTCTCAGCGCTGCACCCGCTCCATCCCGGCGCTTCCTGGGTCACTGCAGTGACCCAGGAAGTTCAAATAGAGGGCGCTCTATTTGAACTTCCTGGTCACGGAGTGACACAGGAAGCGCCGGGATGGAGCGGGTGCAGCGCTGAGAAGATGCCGAGAAGACGCCCGGGAGCCCGCATCAGGTAATGTATACGGGGGGGACAGGCGGCAGGAGCAGCTGAACAGATTGTGATCGGTTTCAGGCTGAAATCGATTCACAATCTGTTTGCAGTAAAGGCAGCCATACGATCCCTATCTGATCAGATTCGATCAGATAGGGATCTGTCAGCTGGTCGATCTGATGGCAAATCGACCAGTGTATGGCTACCTTTATGCCTCAAAGGGAACCTAACATGAGAGGTAAATGAAGGCTGCCATTTCTATTTCCTTTTAAGCCATACTAATTGCCTGGCTATCCTGCTGATCCTCTGCCTCTAATACTTTTAGCCATAGCCTCTGAACAAGCATGCAGCTGATCAGGTGTTTCTGACATTATTGACAAATCTGACAAGAGTAGCTGCATGCTTGTTTCTGGTGTGAATCAGACACTACTGAAGACAAACCCAGATCATGAGGCCTGCCAGGCAACCGGTATTGTTTAAATGGAAACAAATATGTCAGTCTCCGTATACTTCTCGCTTCAGGTTCCCTTTAAAGATAAGTTATTAAAAAGTTAAGAAGTTTAATATGCAAAGATTGCTTGTTGTTCCTGGATGTGTCTTCTTCTTGTGTAATACAAATGATCTGTTTCTAATCTGGATTTTGCATTACAACTGTGTATGTAGTTGGCTTATCAGCGATAGTGAAGTGCACACCAATTCTATGCCCAAGTTGCACAATCCCCTTTTATTACTGGAAATGCAACCAAGGCTTTGCTAAGCTGGAACGCCAGATTAACCTGCACTGAGATAGATATGGAGGCTGCCATATTTATTTCCTTTTAAACAATACAGAATGCCTAGCTGTCCTGCTGTTCCTCTGCCTCTAATACTTTTAGCAATAGACCCTGAACAAGCATGCAGATCAGATCTTTCTGACCGAGGTCTGACTACATGCTTGTTTCAGGTGCGCGATTCAGACACTACTGATACATAAAAGATCAGCAGGATGACCAGGCAACTGGTATGATTTAAAAGGAACTAAATATGGCAGCCCCCATATCCCTCTCACTTCAGTTGTACTTTAAAGGGAACCTTAACTGAGAGGGATATGGATGTTTCCTTTTAAACAATACCAGTTGCTTGGCAGTCTTGCTGATCTCTTTGGCTGCAGTAGTGGCTGAATCACACCTGATACAAGCATACGGCTAATCCAGTCTGACTTCAGTCAGAGCACCTGATCTGCATGCCTGTTGAGGGGCTGTGGCTAAAAGTATTAGAGACACAGGATCAGCAGGGGAGTCCAGCAACTGGTATTTTAAGGGCTCGTTTCCACTTGTGCGGCGTGCGTCTCGGAGACGCACGCCGCACTGAGCGGGTGGGCGGGATCGCCGGCGAATCCCATGAGCCGTGCCATGCACGGCTATGGGATTCACAGCCTCAGCAGCGAAAACTGCGGGGTATTCCGGGCGAATCGCTCCCGCGAGCGATTCCGCACCGGCGCAGTCATCCCCTATGGCAGAGTTTCCCCGTGCGAATGATGTGCGGGGAAACTCTGCAGATTCGCGGGCGAAAACGCCCTAGTGGAAACGGGCCCTAAAAGGAAATATCCAGATCATTCTCGGTTTAGATTCCCTTTAAGCTCCCAATGTAGACACAATGGGTTACATAGTTATTTTTTCTTTACATAGTTATTTTGGTTGAAAAAAGACATACGTCCATCGAGTTCAACCAGTACAAAATTTAAATTTAAAGAGAACTGCAGAGAAAACCTGGACAAAACCTGCACTGGATTTTTGTGTCTGCAAATTAGACGGAAATAGTTTGCAGCCATCACTCAGGTTACATCAACATTATTTCAGCCCAGGGTTGCTGGATGACCAATGGTGCCCATACACAGTACAATAAAACCGTTAGATTTTCCCATTTATTCGACCAAAATGATCGAATCGAAGGAGTTAAAAATAATTTTTTTGATCAAGAAAAAAAGATTTTCCTGTTTTTTTTTTTCCAATAAACATACGATCGGACATGTTAGACAAATCTTTATAATAGATTTAATGGAATAATCAAATGAAAACATTTTTTTTTAAAAAAAAATTGTACCATGCATGGGCACCATTTGGCTCTCCAACCATACTAAATCAGCTCTGGATTTAGTAAGGGTAATTGGCTTCTGCCCAAACTAGTCCTAGTGTATGACAACTTTGCAGTAAGGACTGTACACTCATCTGGGGATGAATGCTCATATGAATGCCACTGTGCGCTTTGCAATATGCAGAAGTCTGCACTGTTAGATTGAGAATGAGAATGCAATGCCACAGTTCAGCTGCAGGTGGCACTGCAGGAAAACTAGAACTCACCTCTCAATCTGTTTTGTTTTGCATTTAAAATGGAAAATATGCACCCCTTGGGGCACTGAAAGCAGAGTTGGACATGCTAAGGAGAAGAGGATGAAAAAGAGGAATAAGATTTATTTATTTTTTTTTAAACGCTCAACTAGCTGTAACCCTGTACACCCTTCCACAATGTTCATGTAAAAAAAAAAACAAAAAAAAACGAACAACCAACATTTGAAGGTTTTTAATGAAATATTTATTCCCTGGTTACATAATCACTTGGTTCCCTGTCTTTACAAGCTGGTCTCCTTGGTAGCACAGCCCAGTGTCACCAATGAGTCTAACGTCAGGCGCCCCACTGAGCTACACTTCTGTTTAATAGTCAGGACTTTCGGCCTCAGGGGGCAGATTTTGGGCGCACATCATTATAATGCAGATAGGTCACCAGCAAACTACAATTATTTTGAAAACCCAGAGGCTGCATAATCAGAGCATATCCTAACCCACCAATCACTGACAGGCACACAGCCCAAATACACTGCCCCATGTAACTGGACAACCAGAGGCTGCAGAGTCACAGAGCATATCCTAGGCCACCAATCACTGACAGGCACACAGCCAAATACACTTCCCCATGTAACTGGAAAACCAGAGGCTGCAGAGTCAGAGCAGATCCTAGCCCAGCAATCACTGACAGGCACACAGCCCAAATACACTGCCCCATGTAACTGGAGACCCAGAGGCTGCAGAGTCAGAGCATATCCTAGCCCAGCAATCACTGACAGGCACACAGCCCAAATACACTGCCCCATGTAACTGGAAAACCAGAGGCTGCAGAGTCAGAGCATATCCTAGCCCAGCAATCACTGACAGGCACACAGCCCAAATACACTTTCCCATGTAACTGGAAACCCAGAGGCTGCAGAGTCAGAGCATATCCTAGCCCAGCAATCACTGACAGGCACACAGCCCAAATACACTGCCCCATGTAACTGGAAAACCAGAGGCTGCAGAGTCAGAGGGCATATCTTAGCCCACCAATCACTGACAGGCGCACAGCTCTGAGGCCCAGTGCACGATGGGCGGATCCGCCAGCCGCATCCGCTTGCAAGTCCGCCTGGCTAATGTATCTCTATGGGCTGGTGCACACCGGCGTTTTGAGGTTTTTAGCAAGCAGCAAACGTGACTCTTGCTGCACGTTTGCGGTTTGCTTAAAACCTCAAACCGCCGGTGTTCGCCAGCCCATAGAGATACATTAGCCAAGCGGATGCTGATGCGGCCGGCGGATCACATACAAAATCCGCTCGGTGTACACCCGGCAAATATCGGCTCTCTGCTCCCAAAACCGCTAGCGTTTTGACGATCTGCTAGCGGTTTTGGTGTGCACTGGGCCTGATAGACCATCCCACATAACTGGAAAATCAAAGGCTGCAGAGTCAGTGGGCATATCGTAGGCCACCAACAGGCACACAACTCTGAAACACTGCTCCATTTTTTTTCACAAGTCCGCCATTTTACACGATCACAGCGATTTTTACCAAGATTTGAATGCAGGTAAATAGGAGCGATTTTTTTTTTAAAGCACCCAGAAAGCGCTCAGCAATCGCAGATGCTCAAAAAAGCGCTTATAGTGTGTCTGAGCCTTTAATCAGCAATCCTGAGATACTAATTACCCCACCTGTGCAGGTTTGTGGTTTTCTGCAAAACAAGTACTGTTGGTGGTACTTGAGGACAGGGTTGGGAAGCCAGGCCCTAGACCACCAATCATCATCAGGAACACAACTCAGACCATCCCACGTAACAGGAAAACCAGAGGCTGAAGAGTCAGAGGGCATATCCTAGACCACCAATCACTGACAGGTGCCTAGCTCAGAAAGACCGTCCTATGTAACTGGAAAACCAAAAGGCTGAAGAGAGGGGGCATATCATAAACCAGGGCTTCCCAACCCCGTCCTCACGTACCACCAACAGTGCATGTTTTGTAGAACCCGCTCTACTGAGACACTAATTACCCCACCTGTGAAGGATTGTGGTTTTCTGCAAAACAAGTACAGTGGTACGGTTTTCAAAATTTGCCAAAACAAGTAAACTTTTCTCACGTTGGCATTATGGGGTGTTGTGTGTAGAATTCTGGAGGGAAAAAAATGAAATAAATCCATTTTAAGATCTTTGCCCCTCCCCTAACAGCTTTCATCAACTTACTTATCTTTAATCAGGATAACTTAATCACAGGCACAATACCAAAATCTTATTGTGATAACTTGATCTGGACCAATATTAGCCCAACACGACTCAATGTAGACAAGCTTACTTAAGCTCCTGGCAAAAATATTGGCAGCCCAGCTAAATGCAGAAGTAGGGCTGTTAACCTATAAAAGGCCAGGTAGACTTCATCCCAAGGAGGCTGGGGAAAATGTCCACACAGCTATTAATTTGATAGGCTGGGCAAAGAGAGTGGGCTTCCCTACTATGCTACGAACGGTCAACATACATAACCACAATCTAATGGCATGGAGTGAAGGTCCTGTATAGCGACACTAAAGCATTTGTCCAATATTCATGTTTCTGTTTCTCACTTCTGACAGTGCACTGGGAAGGCTGCCCTCTATACCGGCTATTGGGCCTATGGTAGATAGTTAGAAACAATCCAGTCACGAATGGGTTAGACATAACAGATGTCTCTTCGCCGATGACATCCTGCAAATCCTCTCCAGCCCCCATGCTCGCTCCCTAATGTCTTTAGAGTGGTTTGTCAGTTTCAGCTAATTTCTGGCCTTGCGATTAATAATTCTAAATATACGGCACTCAATATTGACCTCTCAACAGAACAGGTTACTGCACTCCAACAAACCATTCTCAAAGGCAAGACTGTGTAGCACCCCCTATAATTACAGACAGACAATTATCCTAAATCATTTAAAGACATCAAACTCAATGAAAAATGATAGAAACAATATTTTATGGATGAGTCGGATTGCTGTGGTCAAATTGATGATCCTGCCTAAAAAGAGTAACTGTCAGGCATAAAATCAAAAATCTATTCTTTATTTTTATCTGGTAAACAAGTAATAAGGATGCTAACCAGGCAATCCAAAAGTCACTCTTATTTTTCTTCTCCATAAAAGATCATCTGCTGCAAAAAGGAAGTTGCAGGGCATGCTGGGTTTTCTTTTCTTCTTTACTTTCCCCTCAGACTTCACAAATGCAGCCTCATTGGCTGAAGCCTCTTCCCCTCCCGGTTTCCCACCCACGCCTCTGTTCCTCTGTGATTGACTAATATTTCTCATGCTGAGACCATGCGCTTTCTACGTCAGAGCTTGTTGGGAGTTTCTAAAGACCAGGAGGAGGGCGCATAATGCACAGACAGAGTGGAAATTATGTCAGGATTGGCTTTAAGATAGAAAATCCTAATTAGGATTTTCTCTTTTTTTACTTCAGAAAAATCATAAAAATCAAAATGTGGACAGTGCAATACATAGGTTATGTAAGTAGAGCATCCATTTATCGTGTGTGCGCGTGTGCGTGCGTTTTTCTGAGACCGTATGGCTGACAGCTCCTCTTAAGCAGGCGGCTGCTGCTGATTTTTCTTCCGTGCATGCTACAGAGGCGGTCAGTGTGCCTGCGCAGTGCGGCCACGCTCGTACAAGGATGGGAACGCAGCAGTAACGAGAAAGAAAGTCCCAGCAAATGAGGCAAGAATCTTACTTTTACTCATGTTTGCTTTAAGGGGTTGAACTTAGTGGACACTTTTATTCATCTAGATCGTGAATGGAAAAATATTTAGGATACAAGATTTAGGAAGGATAAAAGCAACAGGGAAGACTTTGAAGGCTTCAGTTTGTCGTAAACTGAAACCCAGAAAGACTCTAAAGTGATAGAAGGGATAGAAGAATACCTGGTGAAAGGTGTACTTGAACAGTAGCGATAGGAACTCCACCACCGGGAACTGAGCACTAGACTCTATCCTTCGCAGGTGGACACTCACAAAGAGCCGTAGGAAATCTGTAAACTTTTCAACGTAACTGCAATCAGATGAGAAAGACATTAGTCAGCACACAGGGAACAATGGTTTTAACAACATGCATGATAAAAAGTCGCTCTTTTGTTTAGAGGTGTTATTGCTGGGAATACACGGCTCGATTCTGAGCCATTTTTATGGCTCGATAGATAATTTTCGACATGTCCGATCTCCGGCCCGATCGTTTCGCTGCTTGATTCCGTATTGAAGACAATGCAAAAAGATAAGAAAACCGAGCGGAAGATAAGAGAATCGCCGGCAGAATCGAGCGGGGAATCGATCGAGTGGCAAAATCAAGTCGTGTATGCCCAGCATAAAGGCTTATACACAAGGCTCACACACACATCTAACATGCAACACAACCACATGACAAACCACACAACCTGATGAACCACATGACCTGTACGTATACACAACCAACTCAATTAACATACTGCGCACACAAGAGGACTGATGGAAAACACATTCAAAACAAGTACAAGTCTTTCAAACAACTTGTACACACGCACCAACTGCATGATATCAAACATAGATCCGACAGTTGGATCAGGGAAACCGCCTGTTATCAGTTGCTCATCAAGTTGTTTTCATCTGTACACATACCTGATTAGCGTCCAACAGACTAAAGTCAGATGATAATCAGGCTGCAGGTTGGTCCGTGTGTACTTAGCTTTAGGGCTCTTACACAGTGGGACGTTGCGTTGCAGGGGACGTTAAGGTTGCATAACGTTCCCCTAACGCAACGCATGGTGGTGCTAAAGGTGGACGCTACATAGAGCTGCGTTATGCGGCTCTTGGTGAGCAGTTTTCGTTCAACAGAACCGGCAATGATTCATTGCTTGCAGGCAGAGAATGATTCATATGAATCATTGCTAGCAGGAAGAGAACCAGCATTGCAGTGCAGTAAATATTAATTAGCCATGTGGCTATGCAAAATGGCAGACTCTCCCCTCCTCTCCTGCACACAAAAAACATTACTGAGCATATGCAAACAGTCCAACGCGGCTGAAACCGCGTATAACGCACAGCATGCTGCACTTTCATAGAACGTGCAGGGTTACAATGTAACGCAACGTGGGCACTGTGAACAGCCCATTGATTTTTCATTACTGTGTATTGGGCTGCGTTACAGGCTGCACTAATGTGCGCCTGTAACGTCCCACTGTGAAAGCAGCCTTAGGGTAAATGTGCTTATTAGGCAACCCTACCAACATGTCGAGGAGCCTAGTAGCCCCTGTGGTTCACTCAAGCTGGATGAAAAATTTGACTACAATGGCCGTGATTCACAAAGCTTTTTCACCGGTTTTCCTCTGTTTTCACCTTATCGGTTATATTTGTAAGCTTCCAAAGAGCAAAAATTTAATATAATTAAGGTAAGAAAAGCTGTAATAGTGAAATGAAGTTAATCAGAAACAGCTTACTTTGAGTGACTATTTTGCTTGTAAATGTGCCAAAAGGTTATTTTTATCAATTAGGTGATAAATAAGTCATTTATGAGACGTTTTGTGAATAGAGCCCATTAGCGCACGTTGTGTTTGACCTCTACAGCGGTACAGACGTCTGGTTTGGGGGTGCAAAATCCTGCCAGTAACATGGACACAACTAAGGCTCCATGCAGCCCCGTTTTAGAGCACGGAGATGCCAGTAGGATTACCTAGTGTGCAATCTTACAACCGGATTCTGATCAGAAACCTCATGTTCATTTCATTAACATAACTGGAAAACTTTTTGTTGGCATTTCTTCAGGGATGTGGAGTCAGTTCAAAAATCATCTGACTCAGTTTATGAAACCACTGACTCCAGGTACTCAAAATGGCTCCAACTCCTCGATTCCGACTCCTTAGGGCTCATTTCTATTAGGGCTCAGCGTTGAGCGCCATTCCCGGGTGGGCAGAGCTTGCCATCCCATTCAATACAAAATGTGATCGCTGGCCAAATCGCCCCAAAATGCAGGCAACCATGCGCTGCTGTTCAGCTGTGAACCGCAGTGCATAAGTGGAAACATCAGAGGGTGCAGTCTATGCATTCGATGTCCCTGCGATCGCATTTACGTAATCGCAGCTGAAAGCGAGCATATGGAAACCAGCTTTGACTCACAACTACGACTGCTCAGTTTGTGAAACCACAGACTCCATCAACAAAATTGCTCCTCGACCCCAACTCCACAGCCCTGCATTTCTCTACAAAATATCTGAAATATTTTAAAGAGATTGTTAAAAAAAAAAAAAATGTAAGGGTACCTAAAGTCAAAGTAACGTGCTCAGTTTAACTTACCTAGGGCTTCTTCCAGCCCCCTGTAGTTCTGATGCCTCACTGTTCTGCTCTGTTTCATACAGCAGCTGCGTGCCTTCGAAAGCTGGCCAAGTGAACCAGTTGTGGGCTACAGCGCATGCACGGCCCCATGCCTCCTGGGCCCCTTGCACAATTTCCAATTTTTACGAACTGTGCAAGTGCAGATGGCTCCCGGCCATAGGAGCACAACTGATTTAGCGCCCAGGCCAAGCATGCAGTTTTCAGAAAAGCAGAGCTGCTGAATGGAGTAGAGCGGAAACAAGGGGAGGGACAAAAACTACTACAGTGGGCTGGAAGGTGAGTCAAACTGGGCATCTTACTTAAACTTTAAAAATCTATTAACCCTTCGCACTCACATGCAAATGTTCAAATAAATGCATTCACAGAGTCACTCATCCAGGCACAACTGTTATCCCTACAGCTAAGTTAAAAGCCGGGGTTTTAGTTCACAGAAGAATGCATTCTTATGCTTAGTCACCTATACTGCGCAGAAGTACCCAGGTAAACATAGGTGTCCTAACTCTGGCCCTGTAACATGCATAGTGCAGACATGCAACCACATTCATTGCATCAAACCTATCAATGGATTAGGAGCACACATCCTGACGTCCTCTCTTGGGACGTCCTCTCCTAACTAGATGCGATGTGCCTGGATATATGTATTTTGTTCTTGTTACTTTAACTTTAGGTTTCCTTTAAAGTGGACCTGAACTCAAAACTTCCTCTCTGCTCTAAAAGATACAAAACCGATAAATAAAACCTAAAAAAAGAAAAAAAAAAATTGTTACAGCCGATACAAATCCTGCAATAAATCTGTAGTGAGACTACTTGCTGCTTTCATTGAAGGGTTACCATTCTCAGTTTAGAAATTAGCTGCTCTGTTGCGGCAGAGGAGATTCCTGAGCGGACACAGCTGAGACATCAAATTACAGTGGTGATTAGACACAGATGAGGAGGAATTAGGATAAACTCTGTAAATACATACAGGGTGCATTTATCTGTTTTCCTTCTGTCCTGTGCAAGAGTTCAGGTCTATTTTAAAGAAAAACAAAACTGTGGGAGGGGCAGCCTAACAAAAAATCCTGTGACTAACCCTACAAATCAAAAACACAAGGGTAGTAGTCTACATGTTAGGTTCTTAACACATGAGATGCTTAGCCAAAGGGGGGCACTTTAGATCATAGCAAGTTCTGAGATCTCAAATCCAGGATAAATCATAGGTTAATAAACCATGTTCATAAACCAGAACAAGTGTTTATGGTTAACTGAAAGTATCAAGAAATGTTTGAAAAGAAATGATACACAATTATGAGTCGCAATGATGTTACTCTACAGTGGTAGATACCTGGCCAACAAAGTCATTAATAAACAGTTACCGTACATGCTAGAAGAAGGTTGAGAAACACTAGTCTAGACTATTCTCATTACAGCGATGTAGTGATATTGCTAACGACTGTTTTCCATGACCTCTCCAGCACTAATAGGTAAACTTGTATGATCGTTCTCAGCCTACATAAATGTAAAAATATGATCTTTACTATATGCATTATTGTTTCTTGACCTGTTGACATCCTGGTTCTCCGGTTTTCTTATTACTTATTACTGTGTATTGCAAATAAGGTCAGTCTCGCTTAGCCACTGATACTAATTTGTTTTTGTTTTTTTTGTTTTGTTTTTTTGCTTCTTAATTCACCTCTGCAAGACCCAACATGCAAAACCTTTATTCACAGTAAACAGATTTGGTAACGGTTTCAACATTAGACTTTGAAAAAGAAACTGTGGAGAAAATGATGAATAACATTGCTTGTTCATTTGAAGATTATTTAGTCAGAGTTTGCCAATTGTAGAATCTTTCCTTTCCCAGATTTCCATTCTGAAGTTTATAACTGGTTTTGACATCTTTAGTTCTGCCAGTTGATCTGTACAGAATGTTCATTAGTGAGAGAGTTCTATGCACAGAGGTGGATACTGCTTGCTTGCCAGTTGGAAAAACACACTGCAACGAGGTTCACAGACCGCAAACTGTCAGGACATCACACTGTGGGAGGGTTTCACCAGACTATCAGCCCCACAGACCCCCCTGATGCTCTATTCGAGAAAAGTTAAGATTTCTCGTGGGAAAAGGGTTATCAGCTACTGATTGGAATGAAGATCATGCATACATGCTTAGGGCTCAGGGTATACTTGAGCTTGCCATAGTTAAAGGCAACATGAAGCGAGAAATATATGGAGGCTGCCATATTTAATTCCTTTTAAACACTACCGGTTGCCTGGCATCCCTGCTGATCTATTTGGCTGCAGTAATGACTGAATCGCACCAGAAACAAGCATGCAGCTAATCTTGTCAGATCTGACAATAACGTCAGAAACACCTGATCTGCTGCATGCTTGTTCAGGGTCTGTGGCTAAAGTATTAAGCCTCATCTATACGGTACAATTTTCCATCAGATCGACCGGTGATCCGATAAGAATTTGCATCGTGTGTAGACGTCCAAATTGTTTCTGTTCAATTTTGCGATAGATTTTGCATTGATGAGTACCGGAAATCTATTGCAAAATCTATTGCAATCCGATTGGAAATGATCTAATCGATCCGTTGATCTGACAGAAAATGGTACCGTGTAGATGGGGCTTTAGAGGCAGAGGATCAGCAGGACAGCCAGGCAACTGGTATTGCTTAAAAAGAATATGGCGGCTTCCATAGACCTCTCATTTCAGGTGTCCTTTAATCCTTATAGTAAGATTTAAAAAATAAAAATAAAGTATTGGTTCTAACATTTGGGCTGCTTTCACAGTAAGACGTTACAGGCGCACTTTAGTGCAGCCTGTAACGCAGCCCACCGCACAGCAATGAAAAATCAATGGGCTGTTCACAGTGCCCACGTTGCGTTACATTGTAACGCAGCACGTTCAAACAAAGCCGCGTTAGACTGTTTGCACATGCTCAGTAATGTTGGAGGAGGTGGTCTCCCCCTCCTCCTCCGCGGCCAGCCACATGGCTAATTAATATTCATTGCACTCAGTGACGTGCAGTGTTTACTTCCTGGAGCGGCCGCTCTGTGCGGCGATTAGCCGGCGGGACCACGTGATGCGGATCACGTGGTCTCCACATCCCATAGCATAAAAAAGGCGCACCAAGAGCTGCATAACGCGGCTCTTGGTAGCGTCCTCCTACAACACCACCAGGCGTTGCGTTAGGGGCACGTTATGCGACCTATAACGTCCCCTAAAACGCAACGTCCTGGTGGGAAAGAGTAAACATACATATATCCAGGCACATCGCCTCTAGTTAGGACATTAAATAAATTATTAGGGAAAGGGAGGTGCTGAAGGGGGTGTGGCTAGAAATAGCAAAAATCAATTAACCCTTTGCACACTCACATGCAAATGTTCAAACAAATGCATTCACAGATTTACTCATCCAGGCACAACTGTTATCCCTACAGCTAAATTAAAAGCCAGGGTTTTAGTTCACAGAAGAATGCATTCTTATGCTTAGTCACCTATACTGCGTAGAAGTACCCAGGTAAACATAGGTGTCCTAACTCTGGCCCTGTAACATGCATAGTGCAGACATGCAAACACATTCATTGCATCAAACCTATCAATGGATTAGGAGCACACATCCTAACTTCCTCTCCTGGGAAAGACAGTGCATCTTACCAATCGCACGGCCAATGCAATGAATGTGTTTGCATGTCTGCACTATGCATGTTACAGGGCCAGAGTTAGGACACCTATGTTTACCTGGGTACTTCTACGCAGTATAGGTGACTAAGCATAAGAATGCATTCTTCTGTGAACTAAAACCCTGGATTTTAATTTAGCTGTAGGGATAACAGTTGTGCCTGGATGAGTGAATCTGTGAATGCATTTGTTTGAACATTTGCATGTGAGTGTGCAAAGGGTTAATTGATTTTTGCTGGTGGGAAAGAGGCCTTGTAGTAATTTAAAGATGGAAAGTTTCTTGAGGTGCAAACTGTCAGTATAAACTCTCTCTCTCTCTCTCTCTCTCTGACAAACTTTCCACTTGACATTATAGATTTAAAAAGTACATAGTGTTTGGTTCCAGCACTGCATAGCTAGTATCTTTGCTTGGGATACATTGACCATATTATTTTGCCTCAGCTTGTTAATCTCTTATTTACGATTACCTGACTACATCCACTCAGCCCCAGTGGCCGAGAAAATTGGGTGGAGCCAGTCTGTTTGTCATGGGTGGTTTGGTTAAGTTTTCAGGTTAATGTTTTCCCTCAGGAATTTTCTCTGGGGTGTTTATTACGCCACCATCTTCTGTCACGTTTGTATATTGAAGTTCTCGCATATGGCCATATTGAGGCTATACAAGCTTTGCACTGCCTTTCAGCATTACCTTTGTCCACTAGGGCCTGAACACACTGCTGCGCTTCTGTCTGCTTTTCAGAAATGCGCGTCTGTAACATTGATGTGCTGATAAAAAGCGGACAGAAGCGCACTAGCGTGTTCAGGGCATGCGGCCTTTGTTAGGGCTCGTTTCCATGTGCGCGCTTTTAGCTGCGCTTATGGAAATGCGATCGCAGGGACTTCAGAGAATGCATAGCCTGCACTGTCTGCTGTTTCCATACGTGCGCTGAGTCACCACTGAACTTTGGCATTTAGGGGCGATTGTGCCCACGATCCAATTCACTATAATGAATGAGATTACAAACACTGCCCCCGGGGGAGTAATGTGCAAAGCAGAGCCGCGCTGACGCATGGTTCCTGCTCTGCATAGTGGAAACGAGCCCTTATGAGACAACAAGAGGATTTATTTATTTCTATTTAAGTATTAATATAGTGCTGACATATTACGCAGCGCTGTACAGTGTCTACTGTCTTGTCACTAAATGTCCCTCAGAAGAGCTCACAATCTAATCCCTACCATAGTAATAGGTTATGTAAGTATCATTTAGTGCATGTATCGTACTCTAGGGCCAATTTAGAGGGAAGCCAATTAACTTATCTGTATGTTTTTGGGGATGTGGGAGGAAACCGGAGTGCCCAGAAGAAACCCATGCAGACATGGGGAAAACATACAAACTCCTTGCAAAGGTTGATCCGCCTGCGATTTGAACCGGGGACCCAGCACTGCAAGGCAGGAGCGCTAACCACTAAGCCACCGTGCTGCTGGATTAAAGGGAACCTTAACTGAGAGGGATATGGATATGGGTTTCCTTTTAAACAATACCAGTTGCTTGGCAGTCTTGCTGATCTCTTTGGCTGCAGTAGTGGCTGAATCACACCTGATACAAGCATACGGCTAATCCAGTCTGACTTCAGTCAGAGCACCTGATCTGCATGCTTGTTGAGGGGCTGTGGCTAAAAGTATTAGAGACACAGGATCAGCAGGAGAGTCAGGCAATTGGTAGTTTAAAAGGAAAAAAATCCATATCCTTCTCAGTTTAGGTTCCCAAAGACAACAGTCCAACATGCTATATGTTGTTCGTACATTTATACGGTTTTATTATCTGTTCAGGAAATATCACCTTTAGAAATGCAAAGACATTCACTATTAATAATTTTGTTAAGTTATTTGGCAAGTGGAAGGCTCTGGATCCTATAGCGCCACTAAGATGTACAGAGAGGGGAACTTGACAGAAACCAGTTAAGTTGGAGAAGCACTGTGTGTTGGCTGTATAGGAATCAGGGCTGTGGAGTCAGAGTCGGAGTCGGACAATTTTGGGTGCCTGGAGTCGGAGTCGGGAAAAAATGCACCGACTCCGACTCCTAATGAATTTGTAACTGTAATTAAAATAGAAAATATGATAAAATGTTCTATTTCTCAGATAATAGTCATTAAAAATAATGTATATATACAGTACATATACAGTAATAGCTGTGCTTTGTCCACAAAAATGAAATAAACCAATCAAAATTAGTTACTTGTGCTGCTTCAATAAAGCAGTCCCCGTATTTTTAAGGTCAGATATACAGATCTGATTGTGACTGTATATATGATGTGTACACAGGAATCTCTTATATATACTAAATAACATCTATGCTGTAAGAATAAAGCCTGATGTGTAGCCGTGTCACTAATAGAGATGGTCAACGAGATGGAAATAATTCCGCATTGATGCTGATTTATGCAAATGTATGCACTCTCTTTGCTCATGAAATCAAATAATTTGATATGTTATTAAAATTTGGTTTGGTGACTACAAATTAAAGGGTAACTGAGACGGATGAAAAGTAAAGTTTTATACATACCTGGGGCTTCCTCCAGCCCCCTTCAGGCTAATCAGTCCCTCGCTGTCCTCCACCACCCGAATCTTCTGCTATGAGTCCTGGTAATTCAGCCAGTCAGCGCAGTCCGGCCGCATGCCGCTCCCACAGCCAGGAACATTCTGCACCTGCGCAATAGTGCTGCACAGGTGTAGTATGCTCCTGGCGGCGGAGTGTGTGCATGCGCACTACGCCCGACTGGCTCAAGTACCTGGACTCATAGCAGAAGATCCAGGTGGTGGAGGAGTACAACGAGGGACTGATTATCCTGAAGGTGGCTGGAGGAAGCCCCAGGTATGTATAAAACTTTAATTTCATCTGTCTCAGGTTTACTTTGTTACACAGTAGTACTATACTCTACATATGCACTCCCCACAGAGCTGCAGGGAATCCACTGAGAATGTTGTGCACATTGAACACAGAGGTGTTGTCTATCGCCCATAGTTCAGATTGTGCATGAAGAATGTGTAATAGAGGAAGAATCTCCTTATTCCCCTGCAGAGTACCTGCACATCATTCTTAGATGTACCCACACTTACATTGCCTAGGGCCTGATAGTTCTTTGTTCCGGTTTGTACCTTTTACAAGTACTCTTACCAAGGACTAGTTTTAGTCTAAAGGGAATAAATATAGTAGTCTACATATCCTTCTCACTTCAGTTGTCTTGTAAAATTCCTAAGCGTTGGCAGTTAAGAGACGAATTTCATGTTACATACTTTTAATCAACAAAATTGTAATATGCAAATTAGAGGAGTCGGAGTCGTGGAGTCGGAGGAATCCTAAACTGAGGAGTCGGAGTCGGAGGATTTTTGGACCGACTCCACAGCCCTGATAGGAATAGTGACAGTGAGGGTCACATGACCATGTTTACACTGTAAAATACATTACCAACCAATCATTTGTTTCTAAAATGTTAAAATCAATTTAAGCAGGAACTTTATCCTTTTAACAGGAACTTTATCATACATCGAGGGCGCATTTCCACTGTGGTGGCGTACGCCTTCCAAGACGTACACTGATACGTGCAGTAATGCAGGAATGCATCCAAATCCCTCCTATAGGCATCACACTCAAAAACAAAACAAGAAAATAAAAACACACACAAAACAGAATACCCAAGCAGCTTAGGGTGACCCAAAACCACAAAAAAAATTTTTTTTAGGAGACTAAAAAAAAAAAAAAAAAAAAGCAATCACAATAAAAAGCAACGCTCAGTGTATTTTGCATTCTTAAAACAGAGGGTATTTGGGATAATTCAGCTTTAAAGTGAGAGACTGACTTCCCACAATGGCCTCAATTCACTAAGCACTTTAGACTAGTCTACTGATGGTTTTTTAGTCTACTGATGGTTTGGTGTAAATCAGTTGCATCACAAGGGAATTCACCAATTACCAAATGTTTTAGACCTGTTTTTTAGACCTGGTCTAAAACATTCAGATGCAATTCACAAATGGGTAGCTATGACTGACAGAAATTAGCTGGTCTAATCTCAGAAAAAGTGGGCGTGATTACTCATTTGCCTTTGTGAATTGCATCTTTTGATCATTACCCCTCCTTTACCGACCTAATTACCGAATGTTTTACACCAAATAGGTCGAAAACATTACACTAAACCATCAGTAGACTAGTCTAAACTGCTTAGTGAATTGAGGCTGTATAACTGCTGAATATGCAAATTATCTCTAAGCCCCTGAAGCCAGGCTCACATCCAGAACAGCTGATGTATAGCAAGTAGCAATAGTAGAAGGGCTTTTTGGTCTCTATTGATCCTATACCAAAACTCCCCAACAGTATATGTATTGCAGGAAACCACAAGCATCCACAAGTGAGTTAATCAGCTTTGCTGAGACACTAATTGTCTATCTGTGTGGATTTCCACATAACATGCACTGTTGGTGGGCCTTGAGGACATGGTTGGGAAACACTGCCCTATACCTTCCTACTGGTTTGGGTCACCCTGAGCAGCTTGGGTATTGTGTTGTACTGGTCCAAGCCCTATCCCATAGAGCCATATCAATCCCTGCCATGTACTGATGAGCACAAGTAAGCTATAATCTTGCATTACATAACAGTTGTAAGAATATGAGTGGTCTTCAATTGGCAAGAGCAGTTTAGGAGTCGCCTGCACTGGGTGAAAACCAACACCTCATGTGCAGGTAGACCAACTGCTTGTCGGCCTTTAACTCAGAATTAACTGCATGTATAGAAAGCACGAACAAAAGTTAGCCCATGCCTCACTTTACCAAAAATCAAGTTTTGCAATGCAAGACCCGCCAGCAAGTATTTATGTATCCCCGCCGCTGCGTCCCCCATCCCTCATCCCCCTCTCGGCTCGCTATACTGTGGGCACCCATCCTGCCTACACCTATCCCTGGTTACCTATGCTGTGGCCACCTACTACTGGCTACCCCTATCCCTGTCTACCTATGCTGCGGCCACCAACTACTGGCTACCCCTATCACCTGGCTACCTATGCTGCGGCCACCTACTACTGGCTACTCCTATCCCCTGGCTACCTGTGCTGCGGCCACCTACTACCGGCTACACCTATCCCTGGCTACCTATGCTGCAGCAACCTATTATGGTCTACATTTATCTCTAACTCCACCAGGACTTTTGCAGGAGCAGGGTGAGCCTTTTTACAGTTTTACCCAGCACCCCAAATCTCCCAGTGGCTTAATCATATGCATGCCGAGGGAGTGGGGTACATTGTAAGGGGGGCCCCGGGTCCAAATAATTGTATAATACCGTATACCATGGTATTTTTTTTTTTTTTTTTTTAGAATTTACCGTTTCAAATCTATTAAAAACACTACAAGAGCCCCAGGAATAACCAAGCACGCCCCCCACATCTACACATGCCGCAGGCACACCCACATACCACTCACTTTACTGGATCGCAAACCATCCACGTGTACCATGCAATATGGATAGAACTCTGAAGGTTGCAATAGCTATTGCACTGAATCAGCTCACTGAATTCCTCACTGTTAGCCTGCATACACAGTTCCAACCAGTTGGCGATAGCACAGAGCGGGAATTCCCTCAATTCAAGTGAAAGACGGCTATTATGTTTAAAATCCAAGATACACAAGTTCCACGGCGTAATAAGGCTACAAAAGGCAATATTAGCAAGCCAGTCCAGCCTTGAAGCAATCAGCACTTAAGTGACAAGCAGATAGTTCACTTGATACAGGTTGCAATTCACCTACACAGCGTTTCAGTGTGGTATCGGGGAATCAGATTCCAGGCAGCATGGAACAGTAGCGGTGGCTGGCCTTCTGTAGCTCCTCCCACCTAGAGATTTCACCCCATAGGCTTCCTCAGGGCGTGGCTTAATGGTTTTTAAAGTGTTTTAATGGTTTCAATTTGCAGTGATTTTGATACATATCTATGGCCTATTGTTCACAGTAAAATTATTTGATAATCTTGCATTACACCAGCTGTTCTGGAAGTAACTCTGGCTTTAGGGGCATAAAGAAATGATGATTAGCATATTCAGTAGTGATGCATTGTGGAAAGCCACAGTAGCTCACGTAAAGCTGAATTATCGCAAATACCTTCTGTTTTAAAGGACATCCGAAGTGAAATTTTTTTTTATGAGAAACAATTGTGGCCATTCTCCTAAAAGTGACTTTTTAGCTATCCCATAGTTTTATTTTATATTTAAATCTAATGTTAAACTTTTACTGTTCCATAGCCTCAACTCAATGACACATTCATTGAAGTATGCCAGAGTTAAAATCAGGGCTGTGGAGTCGGTACAAAAATCTTCCGACTCCAACTCCTCAGTTTCTGAAACCACGACTCCGACTCCAACTACAACTCCGGGTACCCAAAATTGCTCAGACTCCCGACTCCTCGACTCCGACTCCTTAGTCTAATACTTAACAGGGCTGTGAATTTTGTACAAAAATCATGCGACTCCGATTCCCGACTCCTCAGTTTCTGAAACCATGACTCCGACTCCAACTCAGACTCCGGGTGCCCAAAATTGACCCGACTCCAAAGCCCTGGTTAAAATCTATGAACTATCGCCCCTTTTTATCTTGTCTGCTCTTAGAAGCCATTTTCTGTCAGGAATGCGTCTTATGACTGTAATTCCTTATCAGTGAAGGTTACTAGTCTGACCCGGTCCCGACCCAGACAGTCACTTGCATACCTGATTTTTAACTCTTTTAGGCCTTGTTCACATTATAGGCATTTTTGTAAAATTTTAAGCACGGGCGAAGAAAGCGCACGTGCAATGATTCTCTATGAGAGAGTTCATATTAGAGCGGTTCATTTGCGATCGGTTTTGAAAAATCGGTGCTTGGGCCATTTTTGAGGCGAGTTGCCTCAATGGAAGGTATAGGAAAAATGCAAAACACTCACAAAAATCGCTTTGGCAAGCGATTGCGTGAGCGTTTAAAAAAACAAACAAAAAAACAAAACAAAAAACATTGTATTTATTTGTTCCGGATCAAAAGACAGAAGCGATCTGCAAAAGCGTTCACAAAAACGTACACAAAAACAAGCAGAAAATCTCTGGAAAACTATAGAAAAAAAAAAGCAGAGAAAAAAAGCCCACCGCGGACAGACAAGGCCTCAGGCAGAGAAAGTAAAAAAAAACAAACAAAAAAAAACCAGCCTAGTTATTTGTGTGCTTGGTACTGTACATACCCCATGTCCATCTCATGTCATATGTCACCTTGGGTGTCCTTTAAGAAGGCAAATTACACTGAACAAAAAACAAACCAAACAGAAAAAAACACTAACTTTTGGTTTTAGGCCTAACAATTATGACACATTACACTTCTTCCTCAAAACATAGCTATGCAACTCACATAATGATTACTGAAGGGCTTTTAAACATACATACATACATACATACATACAGTGCTTAGGCACCCTACGGCTCACCTTTCGTCCAGCTCCTCTAGCCGATTGCGCACACTGTGGGCATTCGTCTCCCGTGTAATTCGCTGCAGGAGATAGAACGTCTGCTGGCACACACGTAACAGGTATTCCTGGAACTCCAGGGGCACACAGTTCTTACACATGAGTTCATTAATACAGGACATCGCTAGCACTCCCAATCGGTCTCTGTCATTCTGAGAGGAGGGCAGTGTCAAGGGGGCCGGGGGGCTGTTGTTGCCACCATTCATAGTGGCGGTAGAGTTGTTGATAACGGCAGGAGTCTTTCGTGATCTGGTGTCACAGCCCAGGCGGGCAAAGTGAAAAATAGTGGTCAGGAGTGAAGGGGTGATGCTGGCGGAGAGGGGGATCCAGCTGAACAGGTGGGAGAGGCACTCCAGGGCCAGGGCACAGATACGCTCGCTTTCTGCCTCCAGGCTTGGCGGGGGTTGGCTCAGCTGCTTAGTCAAGGCGGGGGTGTGCACAAGGTTAGTGAGCAGGTCATCTGTAAAGAGTAGAGCACAAGAATGAGCAACAAAGAATGGACAACCAACAAAATGAAAAACGGCACACCGCTGCATTAGTTCAAAAGCAAAGGAACAGGCACAGCTGCAGCAAAAATGGATGGAGATTAGCGGAGTGGAGGTTAATTAAAAAGAACTACCACAAACCACATAACAGAGTTCAGAAAGCTGAAGTTTATGGAATCTGAAGTAAGAGGAATACAGAGGCTGCCATCTTCATGCCCCTATAAACAATGCCAATTGTCTGACTTTTGTGCTGATGGTCACCTTATACACTTTAGAAAGGCTTGTAACAGTCCAAAAGTTAAAAAGAAATGCCAAAAAGTAGTGCTCCAAAACCCCTTTTTTCCTAATAGGTCCCTTCGTCTCCCCCTGATGGAGGGGAGCGAAAAGTGCAGTAAGCATTTGCTTTCACCCTTCTACCCTCCGCACCTTCACTTTTTACCTGAGCCTTTAAGGGGTAAAAACCCAGTAAGACAAAGTGGTTAAATAGCAGTGAGATGTACAACCGAGGAGGGGTCAGAGTGCTTATAACGTGTTATGTTAGTAAATAAATCAAATGCAGGCTTGAGCCTGTGGAGTGCCTTCTTCAAATGTTCTTTCTGACCCAGGAGTCGAACTCACGACCTCATGTTTCACAGGCAGAGGCCGTATCAAATGTCACTGTTAAAAACTAAACACTTCTGTTCCTCACCCAATTCCAAAAATTCTTTACAAAATCTTGATTTTTAACAGCCCACCATGGTATCTCTAATCTTTTTTTTTCCCTCAAAACATACAAAGCTTTGGCTCTACACATTAAAAGGTCAGAAGCATTTACATTTTATAAATCTTGAAAAGGTCAATATTTCCCTGCAGGAGACTTGTTTACCCTCCACCTTAAACATTTTAGCATGCATTTTCTAAAAAGTTTATTGTGCGAACTCTCAAGAAATAAAAATATAAAAATTGAGAGGCATCGATTGCATAATGCAAAACGTATTTGATTTGCACCAAAGGAATAGCAGACGTGATGGGTAGATACCCAAAAGAACATTATTGGACCAAGAAATCACTGTGGTGACATACTGTATTATTCAGCTCTCTACAAGCTAAGTTTGCAGAGTTTGATCCGGCATCACTGAGACAGTTTGATCATTTTGGCTCAGGGATTCCAATGCAGCACTCCATGCAGACCTGGACAGAACCACACCTTTCTCCAGGGCTGTGGAGTCGGAGATGTAGTCTGAGTCGAGGAGTCTGAGTAATTTTGGGTATCTGGAGTCGGAGTCTATTTCATAAACTGAGGAGTCGGATGATTTTTGTACTAAATCCGCAGCCCTGGTATGCATTAGACCACGTAGTCAGAGTCGAGGAGTTGGAGCCACTTTGGGTACCTGAGTCGGAGGTTTCATAAACTGAGGAGTCGGAAGATTTTTGTACAGACTCCACAGCCCTGCCTTTCTCAGGATCTAACCCAGTCATGGTTAAAGTGGACACCATTTGGTTTTCATTGCAAAACCATGGGTTTCTTGATAGCTAAAGTGGACCTATCATTCCAACTATCACTAAAAATGTTTTGAAAACACTAAAACTTTAGTTGTATCTCAATTTTTTGTAAAAATGACTATTTATGATGATTATAATTCTTCAAGTATTTGTATAGTGCTTTTCTCCGGGCAGCACTTACGAGGCAGCCACTAGAGCGCACTCAGTAGGCTGTACCAAGAACGCCTTACTGAACTCAGTAAGCCGAACAGGAAGAGCCAAGATTTGAATCCAGGTCTCCTGTGTCAGAGGCAGAGCCTGTGATAGGCATAGGCTTTACAAGTTCATGGAATCTAAGTACCCACTGATCTTCACCACAGCACCCGCAAGCCTTAATAGGCCGTTACCCCTAGCGGGCAGCCGGGTACTTTGCTACCAGGTCACAACCCCTGGGACTATCCAAGTGAAGGCAGGAGAACTGGTGGCTCCACGGTAGAATGCTGCCATGAGGACGATGGATCAAACTCAGTCAGGCTCAAGAGATGAAGACCAGGAACAGGCAGGAGACAACTGTCATTTAACATACAAAAGATGAGTGATTGTGGTTCACAGATGTGAATCAAAATGAAAAGCAAGATATTGAGGCAAGTCGCAGGCAGAAGAAGCAGAGGCAGGAAAAAGGTGGAAGGCAGTCTGGTACAGGGTTGTGGAGTCGGTACAAAAATCATCCAACTCCGACTCCAGGTACCCAAAAATTGCTCTGACTCCACAGCTCTGGTCTGGTAATAGGCAGAGTCAGCTGCAAGGGATAAGGAACACTGAGCAAGGTGGCACACACACTATTGAAGCTGATGATAACTGACAGCAAAGCCAGAAGCAGTGCAGTGTGTGTATGCATTAACAAGGAAAGGCACAGAAACGCCAAGGCACCAAAATGCCCTTATACAGCGGTGTCTGCATATGGACACAAGTCCATGCACATTCACACATGTGCAGGATTGTGCATGCACGCCAAAAGCCACCAGGGCTGGAATTCTTAAAGAGTATGAAGCCAATAAATTTACCTGTATTTCCCAGTGCTCTTCAGCAGTATGATCAAAGATGATTTGCTGCATTCCAGCGGCAGAACGATTTATTTAATCCCCGGGGCAAAATAGTGCGTTACTTCCTGGAAAAGGCAGAGCTGAGCGCAGTAGCTCTGCCTCCAGTGAAGTCAATCTCCTCCTCTGTCTGCCCCTCAGTCTTCTTTCATGGAGAGAAATGGGGAGAGGCGGAGATTGATTGGACTGGAGGCAGAGCTACAGCGCTCAGCTTTGCCTCCCCCGGGCAGCAAAATCTATGACTTGGAAAGTCGTAGAATTTTGCCCCGGGATTTCGGGGGGTTAAATACATCATTCTGCCATGAGGATGTAGCGAATCATCTTTGATCATAATGCTGGAGAGCTCTGGGAAATAAAAAAAAAGGCAATTTTATTGGCTTCAGACTCTTTAAATATCAGTTTTACTGGCAACAAAGTAATGGCCAAGAGTCGGTGACATGTCAGTTCACTGCCCAAAACCCATAGCTTGCTTCTCCTTGGTGCCAAGTTGACAGGCCTACGAGTGAATGCTAAAGGACTCCCTCTTGACGGTCAACAAAAACAACAAAATAGTGCAACATTTAACTAATTACCTGTCCGAAAACCGACTAAGTTGTCTCCTCACTACTATAAATGGGAGGCACACAAAGTTGCAATCTAGGGCAGGACTGTCCAAATGAGAGCCTGCCTGCGACATCTGGCCCCCTCGAGAGCTCTTGCTATGTCCAGTCCGTTTGCGGTGTCACTCCACTTCCTCTCACTACTTCTGCCATGCACACCTCTTTTTCTCTGCCCCCCAAAGCCAGGATGTTGCTGCTCCACCCCCTCCAGACCAAGACTCCATGGCCCATATGCAATTCCCTTTTTCACCTGAGTTTTCTCCTAGGTGATAATTTTAAACTTGTCATTAAAATGCCTTTTAAGCCACCAGAAAGCAAGAAAATACTCAAAATAATTTTGATAGCACTTTTTCACCTACATTTTGGTATTATTTTAGTTGAAAAGTGCTGGAAAGTTATTTTAAATCGAAGATGAAAAATTATCTCCTAGGAGAAAACTCAGGTGAAAAGGTGAATTGCATATGGGCCCATGTCCACAAAGTTAGACAGCACTGATCTAGAGCACCTTAGGGCTCTTTCACACCAGAGCCCTTTTTCAGCGTTTTAACGCAAAGTCTATACTTTGCGTTAACCAAGGTAAAAGGAAAGTCCATAGACTTTCATTTTACCTTTCACACCAGAGGCTGCGTTTCGATGCGTTGCGGTACGACTTATCCCGGCGCATTTTATCGTCAGGAATCGGCGTTTACCCGTCGGGTTAATTTATATTACCACCGCTACTCAGCGTCGCACCGCAGGTTCCCGATGACAGCCGCAGGCTAGTAAAACGCGTGCAGGAGAACGCCTCCTGCACGAGTTGTAGATTTGTAACAGGCCTTATACAGCCAAAAGTAACCAAAGAAACCAAATTTGACAGTCAAATATGGCTGCTGGCAGCATCATGCTCTGGGGGTGCTTCTCTTCAACAGGGACAGGGATTGCGCATACCACAGCCCCTACAAATACCTGAGCAGCTAAGCAACCACGCACACAGGTAAAGTGAAAACAAAGCTGGGGAAGGGAATTATGCCACACAATAATAGGAATTACGGCTATAGCGGCACACAGTCAGTAACTTCGACGCCATCACAAGACTGAGCGGAAGTTGATTTTAAAACACTGTATGCCTCCAGCAATAGCTGGAAGTCAAATTACATTATTCTCCACTATCCACGTGGACCTGGAGGAGGAATAGTATTTAACGCCACCGGAAACTTGTGCAGCAGAAGGATAAGCCGTATATCGGCTGTATCCTGCGCCCAATTCATATGTATGCGCTGGATACTCCTAGATCAACTCTGGTTTAGAAAAAATGGACACAGGTAATATGACTAATATTTTTAAGACACACACACACACACACACATATACAGTGGAGGAAATAATTATTTGACCCCTCACTGATTTTGTAAGTTTGTCCAATGACAAAGAAATGAAAAGTCTCAGAACAGTATCATTTAAATAGTAGGTTTATTTTAACAGTGGCAGATAGCACATCAAAAGGAAAATCGAAAAAATAACCTTAAATAAAAGATAGCAACTGATTTGCATTTCATTGAGTGAAATAAGTTTTTGAACCCCTACCAACCATTAAGAGTTCTGGCTCCCACAGAGTGGTTAGACACTTCTACTCAATTAGTCACCCTCATTAAGGACACCTGTCTTAACTAGTCACCTGTATAAAAGACACCTGTCCACAGAATCAATCAATCAGACTCCAAACTCTCCAACATGGGAAAGACCAAAGAGCTGTCCAAGGAAGTCAGAGACAAAATTGTAGACCTGCACAAGGCTGGAATGGGCTACAAAACCATTAGCAAGAAGCTGGGAGAGAAGGTGACAACTGTTGGTGCGATTGTTTGAAAATGGAAGGAGCACAAAATGACATCAATCGACCTCGCTCTGGGGCTCCACGCAAGATCTCACCTCGTGGGGTGTCAATGGTTCTGAGAAAGGTGAAAAAGCATCCTAGAACTACACGGGAGGAGTTAGTGAATGACCTCAAATTAGCAGGGACCACAGTCACCAAGAAAACCATTGGAAACACATTACACCGCAAAGGATTAAATTCCTGCAGGGCTCGCAAGGTCCCCCTGCTCAAGAAGGCAAATGTGCAGGCCCGTCTGAAGTTTGCCAATGAACACCTGAATGATTCTGTGAGTGACTGGGAGAAGGTGCTGTGGTCTGATGAGACCAAAATAGAGCTCTTTGGCATTAACTCAACTCGCTGTGTTTGGAGGAAGAAAAATGCTGCCTATGACCCCCAAAACACCGTCCCCACCATCAAGCATGGAGGTGGAAACATTTTGCTTTGGGGGTGTTTTTCTGCTAAGGGCACAGGACAACTTAATCGCATTAACGGGAAAATGGACGGAGCCATGTATCGTGAAATCCTGAACGACAACCTCCTTCCCTCTTCCAGGAAACTGAAAATGGGTCGTGGATGGGTGTTCCAGCACGACAATGACCCAAAACATACAGCAAAGGCAACAAAGGAGTGGCTCAAGAAGAAGCACATTAAGGTCATGGAGTGGCCTAGTCAGTCTCCGGACCTTAATCCAATAGAAAACCTATGGAGGGAGCTCAAGCTCAGAGTTGCACAGAGACAGCCTCGAAACCTTAGGGATTTAGAGATGATCTGCAAAGAGGAGTGGACCAACATTCCTCCTAAAATGTGTGCAAACTTGGTCATCAATTACAAGAAACGTTTCACCTCTGTGCTTGCAAACAAGGGTTTTTCCACTAAGTATTAAGTCTTTTATTGTTAGAGGGTTCAAAAACTTATTTCACTCACTGAAATGCAAATCAGTTGCTATCTTTTATTTAAGGTTATTTTTTCGATTTTCCTTTTGATGTGCTATCTGCCACTGTTAAAATAAACCTACCATTGAAATGATACTGTTCTGAGACTTTTCATTTCTTTGTCATTGGACAAACTTACAAAATCAGTGAGGGGTCAAATAATTATTTCCTCCACTGTATATGAAAGATAGATAGATAGATAGATAGATAGATAGATAGAGACACACATATACGCACACATACATACAGTGGTTTGCAAAAGTATTCGGCCCCCTTGAAGTTTTCCACATTTTGTCACATTACTGCCACAAACCTGAATCAATTTTATTGGAATTCCACGTGAAAGACCAATACAAAGTGGTGTACATGTGAGAAGTGGAACAAAAATCATACAAGATTCCAAAACATAAAAAAAAAAAAAAATAACCGCAAAGTGAGGTGTGCGTAATTATTCAGCCCCCTGAGTCAATACTTTGTAGAACCACCTTTTGCTGCAATTACAGCTGCCAGTCTTTTAGGGTATGTCTTTACCAGCTTTGCACATCTAGAGACTGAAATCCTTGCCCATTCTTCTTTGCAAACCAGCTCCAGCTCAGTCAGATTAGATGGACAGCATTTGTGAACAGCAGTTTTCAGATCTTGCCAAAGATTCTCGATTGGATTTAGATCTGGACATTGACTGGGCCATTCTAACACATGGATAGGTTTTGTTTTATACCATTCCATCGTTGCCCTGGCTTTATGTTTAGGGTCGTTATCCTGCTGGAAGGTGAACCTCCGCCCCAGTCTCAAGTCTTTTGCAGACTCCAAGAGGTTTTCTTCCAAGATTGCCCTGTATTTGGCTCCATCCATCTTTCCATCAACTCTGACCAGCTTCCCTGTCCCTGCTGAAGAGAAGCACCCCCAGAGCATGATGCTGCCACCACCATATTTGACAGTGAGGATGGTGTGTTCAGAGTGATGTGCAGTGTTAGTTTTCCGCCACACATAGCGTTTTGCATTTTGGCCAAAAAGTTCCATTTTGGTCTCATCTGACCAGAGCACCTTCTTCCACATGGTTGCCGTGTCCCCCACATGGCTTGTGGCAAACTGCAAACGGGACTTCTTATGCTTTCTGTTAACAATGGCTTTATTCTTGCTACTCTTCCATAAAGGCCAACTTTGTGCAGTGCACGATTAATAGTTGTCCTATGGACAGCTTCCCCCACCTGAGCTGTAGATCTCTGCAGCTCGTCCAGTCACCATGGGCATCTTGATTGCATTTCTGATCAGCGCTCTCCTTGTTTGGCCTGTGAGTTTAGGTGGGCAGCCTTGTCTTGGTAGGTTTACAGTTGTGCCATACTCCTTCCATTTCACAATGATCGCTTGAACAGTGCTCCGTGGGATGTTCAAGGCTTTGGGAATCTTTTTGTAGCCTAAGCCTGCTGTAAATTTCTCAACCTAATCCCTGGACCTATGTGGTGTGTTCTTTGGACTTCGTGGTGTTGTTGCTCCCAATATTCTCTTAGACAACCTCTGAGGCCGTCACAGAGCAGCTGTGTTTGTACTGACATTAGATTACACACAGGTGCACTCTATTTAGTCAATAGCACTCATCAGGCAATGTAAATGGGCAACTGACTGCACTCAGACCAAAGGAGGCTGAATAATTACGCACACCCCACTTTGCAGTTATTTATTTGTAAAAATGTTTGGAATCATGTATGATTTTCATTCCACTTATCACGTGTACACCACTTTGTATTGGTCTTTCACATGGAATTCCAATAATATTGATTCATGTTTGTGGCAGTAATGTGACAAAATGTGGAAAACTTCAAAGGGGCATACTTTTGCAAACGTGTGTGTGCGCGTGCGTATTTTTTTTAAATTTATATTTAAAGTTGGCAATATAGCCAAATTGGCAATATAGCACTATATAAAGCACAATTTATATTCTGTGGTTGACGACCTCAAAATAAAAGTCAAACATGCGATTCTCACGAAACTTGCCCGTGCTGTAAGAAAAGGGATGAGGCTTTATTACACAAGGAAGCCACAGACTCTTGTGAACAGGAAGGAAATAAGCAACACAGACACTAATGATCTCTCACACACCGGAAGACACAATAGAGTGATAAAATACATATAGTAGTAGAAAAACACACAAAATTTTTTTTTAACTCTGTGAAAGTTATATTATAGAGTGTGACCTGAACGCTCCCAAAATGTTGTGCAGCTACAGGAAGCACGTTCTAGAAGGTTTACAGGGTCAGTTATAGAGACAGCAGAAACAATATATAAAAGTATATACGGTATATACGGTACACACACACACACACACACACACACATATAGCACAACCAACCACCCCAGCGGCACATTACTGCAGATCCAGCAGATCTGATTACTATTGATCCAGCTGATGTTATATCAGATCAAAAATAAGGCGGCTTCCTCTGAATACCTCCTTGTACCCTACAAGACATGTCGTCACTTACTACAAAATGCCTTCTGGAACGGATGCTGTATTCACCTGCAACATGAGTGCTGCGCATATTTAATGTCCCATTAGGATTATTACAATAAGACATTAGGAAAGCGTAAACTGACTGCTAAAAGCAAAAACTATTTCTTTGAGGCCATGAGGATGGATGGAGGGGGTCGTGGAGTTAAATACGTACCTATCCTGATGTCTGCAGGGAACAAGAAAGGCTCCACCCCCTCTTCAGCAGTGCTGCGGTGGATACGTTTCCGGAGACTGCGGCAGCTCTTCAGGAACCTCCATCTGCATGGCCGTGGCCCACCCCCAGCCACCAATCAGGCCATGGCTGCTGAGCTGGTGGGGTGGGGGGCTACACAGGTGGGCGTCGCCTGAATTTCAGCGGCCAGTTAAAAAAAACAAATGTCAGGGCCCAAATGAGGGGAGGAGAAGCGATTACCTGCCTGGAGGGAGGGCGTCAGGACAGGAGAGTATGTAGCCCTGCAAACCCACCCCCCATCTACACAGGGCCTGTCATGACCGGCTCTGTCATTTTGGCCTTAAGTACTCTTTAAACAACCACCACTGTAGCCCAATGTTTGCATTACAGCCGGAAAATAGCGGCTTTCAAACGATCTTAGCAGTGATTTTATAAAATATATAAAAAGCAAACCTCACCTTTAGGGGAGTTTGTAAAAACTGTGGTCTGTTGGAGGGAGGGGTGGCAGCATTACTTACGTTCACAGGGCTGGTCCCTATCTCCACATCTGTATGCTCTTCACCATCTTCTCCAGCCAGACCTGCAGGTGCCACAGTTTGAAGTGCCCAGCCAGGACCTGCACTCACATTGGACTACATCACGCAGCATGCATTGCAGCAGCCGGAACGCGGGCTTAAAACTGCTGCAGGTCTGGCTATAGAAGATAGAGCGCATATAGATGGAGGGCTAGGGAGAAGCCCCCGATATCATCTAATGCTCATCACCAACGGCATACACACCATTCACAAACCTCCCTTAGGTAAAAAATCAGGGCTGAGGTGAAGGAAATACCCAGACACCTCTATGTACAAGTGATCCATCTACTCCAACTACACACAAACTAGAGAAACTCTAGTTGAGTGACACTCATCGTGTAGAGATTTATTCTTTCGGCCAGCTAGATGAAACAATGTCATGTCCTTTACAGCGGAATATAATCCTGCATTTCAACTTTGCTCTAAAACATTTACAGCATATTATATGCAACCAGCATTTTTTTTTTTTACTAGACCAGCATTGGAAGGGTTACACACAGAGCTTTAAAGTTCCGTGGAGAGAAATGCAGACACATCCGAAGTTTAGATACATACAAGTAAACACAATGTAATAAGTGTGGAATGTGACTCACTCTGACTGTGCAAGAGCTCCCGGAGAGAGAGAGAGAGAGAGAGAAGAGAGAAGAGAGAGAGAGAGAGAGAGAGAGAGAGAGAGAGAGAGAGAGAGAGAGAGAGAGAGAGAGAGACATTCCTCACTTGTTACATTGTGTTTACTTAAAGAGACTCTGTAACAAAATGTTGAGCCTTATTTCTTCTGTCCTACAAGTTCCTATTACTGTTCTAATGTGGTCTGTCTTACTGCAGCCTTTCCTACTTGCACTGTCTCTGATATAAATCTCATCTCCTTTCCTCTGTCCTGTCTGTCGGGCTGAGGCTGGAATGTGCAGCACTGCTTGTCATTGGCAGAAGCTTTACACCCCCCCTCCAAGCTCTGCATGAGTCACACAGTAAGCTAGTTCTCAGCCTATGATACTCTGGTTAGAAGCCAGTCTTTTGTTTGTAAACACTGTCTAAAACTGTTAATTACAAAACAGGATTGCAGCAGGGAGTGGCAGAAACAGCACAGAGGGGCACAGGAGAACATAAGGAATAGAATGGTATGCTTTTTATTGTAAATATTTTAGAGTACAGATTCTCTTTAAATGTATCTATCTAAACTTCGGATGCGTCTGCATTTCTCTCCACGGAACTTTAAAGCTCTGTATGTAACCCTCCCAATGCTGGTCTAGTAAAAAAATGCTGGTTGCATATAATATGCTGTAAATAATGTTTTAGAGCAAAGTTGAAATGCAGGGTTATATTCTGCTTTAAAGCAGTAACGATAAGTATATACAAGGCACTTGTACCATCCTTTATGTTGAGTACACACAATGTAATTTCCCATCAGATCGACAGGTAATCTAACAGGAAGTTGCATTGTGTGTACATGTCCAAACTGCTCCTGATCGATAACAGGATCGATTTTCCCATTTTACCTTCCCAAAATCGTTCCAGTGATTGATCGGAACTGTCCGAAATAATGGGTTCGATCACATCGATTGAAAGGGAAGTGGTATTGTGAGTACCCAGTATTAAAGGACTTGAGTCGGGATCTTCTCATATGCATGAATGACAATTCTACACACTGCCTGATTTGGGGTGAAAGGGTAATTTTAGTTGAACCTGAAGCTTGGCTGTAAAGGGATTATTGTGTCCACACCTGAATTCATATCTCTGCTCCCTCCAAACTGCATTAAAAGGATAATTTAACTGGGTTCCCTACATAGGATGCCCATACACAGATCTGACCAGACTTGACCACTTTAGTAGTGCCAGTTCCTCCTGACAAGAAAGTAGCCTGGGAGGAAATAGGCATGCATGGTCACCCCTGGAGACCGCAGCAATACGTGGCACAGGGCAGCAGGGCTGAGCTCTCGGATTCCGAATTTCGAGTTTGCCATCGGAATTTGGCAGTTCCGAGTAAGCACTCGAAACTCGAAAATTCTGCAATTCCGAGTACCGATTTCGTGTTTACATTGAAGTCAATTGTGCTAAATTCCGTGGTGAATTGTGAAGCCCCCTTACATGCTATCATCACCAAATTTGGCATGTATATTAAGCAGATGAGTAGGAACATGGTAAGAGCTTATAGTTTTTGAAATAAACGATTTTAAAGTTTCGTAGTAAAAATGTTTTTTAAACTGTGTAAAATGACACTGCTGCAGAACAGGTTACTGCATTCCGAGTTCTGTATACATATTGTATACATTTCATGAAAACAGACAGCGTGGGGTCCCCCCTCCCAAGCCTCCTTAACCCCTTGTCCCCCATGCAGGCTGGGATAGCCAGAATGCGGAGCCCCGGCCACGTGGGGCTTCGCACCCTGAGCTATACCAGCCCGCATGGTCCATGGTATGGGGGGGCTCTGGAGGAGAGGGGCGGCCAACCTCCCCCTCTCCCCCAGAGCCCTTGTCCAATCCATGGACAAGGGGCTCTTCCCCACCTCCGGTGCCCCAGGAGGAGGTGGGGGCCGCCGACGTCCTGGGGGGTTCATGGTGCCATCCGGGGTTCCCCTTTAACAAGCGGACCCCGGAAGCCGCCCCCTCCCCAGGAGAAATGAGTATAGGGGTACACGGTACCCCTTACCCATTTCAGCAGAGTTAAAAAAAAGAAATAAAAACACGACAACGAAAAAAGTCCTTTATTGTTCTAAATTAACCAGGGATACTTACCTTGCAATAATCTCACGCCAGTAACCTCAGGAGTGGTCCCACGCCAGTATCCTCTTAGGACATCTCACCACCCTCCCACACTGACGAACTCCCACCACTCAATGGTCACAGTCAGCCTCTGCATCTGTATAGCAGAGGCTGAGCCTCTGCATCTGTATAGCAGAGGCTGAGAACACGAAAATTTTGCCTTTAAAACAAGAAATTTCGGCAAACAGTGATGCAATCAAAATGGCCACTGGGAAATCCCCGATCGCTGGAGGCCACACCAGAGTGGCGAAACCAGTGATTTTTCACATAGATGGTGGGTCCAGGTGACCAGAGCAGGAGGTGCCCTAATCCCCTGGACCCACCCATTCATGTGAAATAACGCGTATTCTGACACTCTGAGGTGGCCTCCGGAGAACTGGGATTCCCCAGCAGCCATTTTGTTTATGACACGGTTTGCCGAAAATTCTTGTTTTAGCAAACAATTTTCATGTTTCTAGTTTATGCAATACAGATTGCAGAGGCTGTCTACAGCCATTCATCCCCAGGAGCTCTGCAGGATCGGCAGGTGCGCGGGACCTCCTAAGAGAATAGAGGGGGGCACAGCGCAGGAAGGTGGGAAAGTGAGCACAGAGCGGCGGGGAGGGGGGGAAGCCTCCCCTCCCTCACCTAGGGCCCCCCCCTTGCGCACTCCCCCCCCACCTCCAGAATTTCAGCCAACCAGCGGAACGGCTTACTGCGACCGATAGCTCTGTGTGCCGCTGGTCTAGTATTCTGCACTGACACTGTCCAATCACGCTCTCGCAGTACTTCCTGTGAGAGCGTAATTGGACAATGCAATGCAGGAGACCAGACCAGCAGCGGCACACAGAGCTCTTTTCTCGGTAAGTGATTCCCGCTCGCTGCCGCTGCAATTTTGGAGGGGGGAGCACGGAAGGTTGACCCTAGGTGAGGGAGGGGAGGCTTCCACTCCTCCCCGCCACTCTGTGCCCACTTTCCCACCTTCCTGCGCTGTGCCCCCCTCTATCCTCTTGGGAGATCCCGCGCACCTGCCGATCCTGCAGAACTCCTGGGGATGAATGGCTGTAGACAGCGTCTGCAATCTGTATTGCATAAATTAGAAACATGAAAATTGTTTGCTAAAACAAGAATTTTCGGCAAACAGTGTCATAAACAAAATGGCTGCTGGGGAATCCCAGTTCCCCAGAGGCCACCTCAGAGTGTCAGAATACGCGTTATTTCACATGAATGGGTGGGTCCAGGGGATTAGGGCACCTCCTGCTCTGGTCACCTGGACCCACCATCTATGTGAAAAATCACTGGTTTCGCCACTCTGGTGTGGCCCCCAGCGATCAGGGATTTCCCAGTGGCCATTTTTATTGCATCACTGTTTGCCGAAATTTCTTGTTTTAAAGGCAAAATTTTCGTGTTCTCAGCCTCTGCTATACAGATGCAGAGGCTGACTGTGACCATTCAGTGGTGGGAGTTAGTCAGTGTGGGAGGGTGGTGAGATGTCCTAAGAGGATACCGGCGTGGGACCACTCCTGAGGTTACTGGCGTGAGATTATTGCAAGGTAAGTATCCCTGGTTAATTTAGAACAATAAAGGACTTTTTTCGTTGTCGTGTTTTAATTTCTTTTTTTTAACTCTGCTGAAATGGGTAAGGGGTACCGTGTACCCCTATACTCATTTCTCCTGGGGAGGGGGCGGCTTCCGGGGTCCGCTTGTTAAAGGGGAACCCCGGATGGCACCATGAACCCCCCAGGACGTCGGCGGCCCCCACCTCCCCCTGGGGCACCGGAGGTGGGGAAGAGCCCCTTGTCCATGGATTGGACAAGGGCTCTGGGGGAGAGGGGGAGGTTGGCTGCCCCTCTCCTCCAGAGCCCCCCCATACTATGGACCATGCGGGCTGGTATAGCTCAGGGTGCGAAGCCCCACGTGGCCGGGGCTCCGCATTCTGGCTATCCCAGCTTGCATGGGGGACAAGGGGTTAAGGAGGCTTGGGAGGGGGGACCCCACGCTGTCTGTTTTCATGAAATGTATACAATATGTATACAGAACTCGGAATGCAGTAACCTGCTCTGCAGCAGTGTCATTTTACACAGTTTAAAAAACATTTTTCTTATGAAACTTTGAAATCGATTTGCTCAAAAACTATAAGCTCTTTTCACAATTTTTTTTTTTACCATGTTCCTACTCATCTGCTTAATATACATGCCAAATTTGGTGATGATAGCATGTACGGGGGCTTTACAATTAACCGCAGAAGTTAACACTATTTAATTCAATAGAAATGCACTCGGAACACGAAAATTCGGAACACGAAACTCGGTTTTCGCATGCGGTACACGAAATTTCGACGAAATCGGAATTCAGCTGTTCCCCTCAGCCCTGCAGGGCAGAACCCAGAGAGACCTGCGATCCTGGAGAACACTAAGGAGGTAAATATGCTTCTTTCCTCAAAGCGGACCTGAACTCAGAACTTCCTCTCTGCTCTAAAACATATGCAACAGCATAACAGCCTTTAAAGAAAAACATTTCTGTCTTACAGCTGATACAAATCCTGCAATAAATTTGCAGTGTTTCTACGTCCTGCTTTCATGGAAGCAGACACAGCTGAGAGATCAAACTACAGTTCTGATTAGAGGGGGGAATTAGACAAGCTAAACTCTCCAAATACATACAGGGTGCATTTCTCTGTGTTCTCCTTCTGTCCTGTGCAAGAGTTCAGGTCTACTTTAAAAGCCACTGAATTTTGTAGGCACATACACTAGCAGCAGAATGGGAGGGATTTATGGCATGTACATGCAGAGAGAAGGTGGAAGCAGAGAAGGCAGGAGGTGGCGTACGGAATTACCGGCATCTGAAGCAGTGGGGGAAGGTGGGGGAGTGGCAGCAGTGACGCTGTGCTTATCCCAGATACTCTCCAGCACGCCTGTGGGCGAGACAAAAAAAAAAAAACTAAAACAAAAGGAAATAATAAGCTATACACAAAGACAGTACTAAAACACACATCCCTAAAAAAAAAAATGGCAAAAAGGGGGTGGGTGGGGGTGGTGGAGATAGATGTGGGCGATAACCCACATTATCGATCTGAACTAGACAAATATTAAAGTGGACCCAAATTAAAAATACAAGATTTCAGAAATTAAAACTATTTTCTAACTTATAATAATAAATAGCAGCCTTTTTTCAGCTGCATGATGAGAAATATAAATTATTTTACATTTATTGGAAGAACCCCTCCCTTCCTTTCATATTGCCTGGACAGAATCCGGCAGACTGGTGGAGAAGATAACAAAAACAAACTACAGGCTGCTACTGATGATGTCACAGGGGAGGTGATCTTAACTTGTGTGAGATAGACGACGCCCCTATGAGGGAGGGTAGCTGATGACACACACCAATGATCTAAAACCTCCTACTAAGCTCAGAAGTAATGGCTGCCACCTGTATAACCCTAGTTATGAAAAGAGACGGGCGAAAAGCATGCACTGAAATGCTCATAGGCTTGAAGGAGTGTTTATCTTTGTATGTGTCAGAGTGGTGCAACTACAGTAAATATTTTGAATTAAAAAAAATGTTTGGTTTGGCTCCGCTTTATTGCCCCCTATTCAGTCCATGACATTTTGACATCAGCAGACTTTTCTAAAAAAACACTACTAGATTAGGTATCAGAACCTTTATTCTACTATCACACTACAGTATAAACCCCTACGCAGAGTGAAACAAGGAGGGACAGCAGCAGTCTGACCTACAGACGACATGCTGACAGGAACAGGGGAGGGATAAAACCGTCCAAATGTGTAATAGCTTAATAAATACGTAATGAATAAAAATGTTTACATATTACTTTATAAATTGATTTAGTCAGTGTTTGCCTATTTGTAAAATATCTTTCCTCTCTCTGATATACATTTTGAAATTTATCACAAATGGCAACATCTTTTGTCCTGGCA
Organism: Hyperolius riggenbachi; assembly: GCF_040937935.1. Classification (NCBI taxonomy): domain Eukaryota; kingdom Metazoa; phylum Chordata; class Amphibia; order Anura; family Hyperoliidae; genus Hyperolius; species Hyperolius riggenbachi. The sequence continues at coordinate 85,075,178 of NC_090652.1, forward strand.
GATGCTGCTCTGTAGAATGTTTACTGAGAGTTCTGAAGCCAGTGAAAAGAATACTTGGTCTCGCAGAAGGTTCTGGGAGTAGAATTCCGCACATCTATACAGCCTAGGCTAAGCTTGACTGGGAAAATGTGGGTTACATAGCAATATACTGTTCTTCTATTAAACATTTTTCATGCACAATTTGAACCAGGTTTACAGGTGATGGCCAATTAATCTGTGTTCAATGTGCACAACATTCTCAAATCAATCATATAAGCCCTGCAGGGAGCGTACACGTAGAATACAGTCGTACTATATAACAGTGATTACATGGTAGACACTAACTCCAAATTTAATAATACTGTATATCAAGTTAGATTATTTCACAAAGAGAGTTTGAAAATGTGAAAATCATGTGGAATTGGTCCTGAAGCTGACAATAGTTACACGTGTTAACACTCAAATGCACTTGTTTAAATATATTACAACTCAAAATGAATACTCTTTTGTAACGTAATTTAAATTAAAACATCAGTTAGCATATTTCTGCTGAATGTAACAATACTGACACTGGGTTTCTTCTTACAGAAGAGATGTAGTTATTATAGTGATTTATAGTTATTATACATCAGATGTCCCTTTGTGCACACATATAGTCACAATCAGATCTGTATATCAGATTTGAACGTTCAGTGACTATTTCAACAGTACAAGTAACTGGTTTTTGATTAGTTTCTAGTTTGTTGACTAAGTGCTGTCATTCATTACTGTCTATACAAGTTTTTATTACAACTGTTCTATAAAATAGAAAACACTTAATTTTTTTTCTTACTTTTTTTTATTAGAGTCAGAAAGAAAAAAAAAAAAAAAGTACCAACTCCAACTTTAGGTACCCAGTGGCTGCTGCTCACTCTACACTCCTGCTAGCATCTTGAGAAGAGCATCATCTCACTGGGAAATCAGCCGCGGTCCAGCGCATTTACCTGTTAGCAGCCCTAGAACTGTTGGCACTTGATCAAGCAGCAGTTTGCGGAGCTCCTCCTTCCTGGCCACACTGAGGTCCTCCCGGGGACAAGCCAGCTCCTCAGATGTTGTCTTCAACATGATCAGGCCCAGTGGCGTGGTGCTGGGGGTCTGAATCAGCTACGTTACAGGAGACGAGACAAGACAACACAGTGATGCAGGTCCAGCTAATGTCATATTTGAAAAACCAATCAAATGGTGTAAAGCACCAGAAAAACTAAAAAGTAACTTTCCATTTACCAATTGTAAGCTAAAAGAGAAATTATCTATAGTCTTCATTTAAGCTTCATATACGCTGGACGAATTTCAGCCGAGGGGGTTGTTCGAGGGGGATTTGGGTTGTGTATCTAGTATGTGTCCCTGGAGCTTGTTTAAAGATCCAATACAGCAAGCCCGTTCTACTATCAGAAGCCGTTCCATTATGCGTTGCTCTGTCGTCCCGCCTCCTGATACCATAGTAACAAAACGCGTCACTAGGCTACAGCTGAGGGATGCACCTATATGCGCTCATAGCCCCTACAGGATCAAGATCAGTCCTGATGGTGACACAAATGGAAGACGTGTATCCCTTTAGGCTTTGTACACATGCTAGATGAAACTTGGCCAAAGTGGTCAATAAGGACTGCCTCTGCTGGGATTCCAGCTTGTGTGTATGCCAGTCCCTGCCCCCCACGAGATCCAACTGGCAGATCGATCTGACTGAAGGCATTGTTCTCTCCACTCATCCCACTCACCGTGTGTCGTCACACCTGTCACTTAACCCCCTCCACCCCCCCACCCAGCAACAGAGCATATCACTAGCCCGCAGACTAGCGGCAGGTTTGTACAATATTGGCCTTTCAGTGTCGCCCAAAAGATGGAATACCAATCCCCACAAGGTGACATGCCTCTGTCTGTCTGAGACTTTACTTGGAAGCTTAACAAATTGCACTTGCCCTGCAGGAGATTTCCCCATTGCCTTCTGTATAGCAACTGCAGCTGATTAGGGTGAGGAAAAAAAACAGCATTCAGTGGAACTGTAAGCAGGACAGAAAAAGTGATCCTCGTTAAACTGCTTTTTTAAATTAGCTCGACTATATGTAGCAGCAATGCAATACTGTTCTGTGAGCTGCGGGGAAGGGACTTTCGAACACAAGCAAGCAGGATAACTGTACAGGCAATAAAAGTATTCCAGACGGTTATTTAACTACTTTAGAGTTAAATCCTCACGCCAAAGTAATTCTTCCCAGCAATCATTTCCATTCTTTACTCTTACTACTGCGCCCATAAAAATGAAGGGATTCCTGCCAATATAGAGACCATCGGAAGGACCCCATCAGATAAGCATCTCTGCATCCAGCACCACAGACAAGTTTAGAATACCAGTAATAGTGCATCTCGTCCAGAGAAGGGATGCTGGGCTGAAGGGATGTAAGCTTGTTGCTCATTTCTGCCTAGATTGGCTCTCACCTGTAAGATATTGGTGAAGAAGTCATGGTAGAACATTGGCCAGTCCTGTCTGCCCATGTCCACGATGACCTTGCACAGCTTGTTGCAGATGAAGCCTGGGAGAGACTTGTGTTGCGCCAGCAGTAGTTTAGGCAAGGAGTTACGGATTTCAATCTTCTCTTCTGAAGGGACACCCAGCCACATCTTGTTGATCAGGTTCTAGAAGACCAAAGAAAAAAACAAACATCAGCTGCAGCCTAATGAGGAACTGTAGTGAAAATACCAATAAATACAATGTATTATTTTTAACAATATTTACAGATTAGTCAGTCAGTGTTTGCCCATTGTAAAATCTTTCCTCACTCAGATTGTATAGTCTGAAATTTATCACGGTTGGCGACAGTGACATCTTAGTTCTGCAAGGTGATCTGTAGGGAATGTTCATTACTGAGAATTCTATGCACAGGGGGCGATACTGCTTGCTTGGCAGGTGGAAAAAGCTGTTATTTCCCACAATGCAACAAGGTTCACAGACGGCAACTTGTCAGGACTATGATCATGACATCACACTGTGGGAGGGGTTTTACCACAATATCAGCATTACAGATCCCCCTGATGATCGATTTGAGAAAAGGTAAAGAATTCTTGTGGGAAATGGGGTTAATCAGCTACTGACTGGAATGAAGTTCAAGCCTTGGTTAAAATTTCCTCTTTAAAGGCCCCAAGTGACATTTACAGAACAAAAGCTGGAATTCCAAGCAGACAGATTGCTGTGGCAAGTTTTAGGCTGTATTCACGGTATGATTGGTTCATGTCATGGTTGGCAACATTGTCATCTACAACTTCAACTCCTTAGGAATCGTTGACGTCTGTCGTGGTCCATTCTGCGACACAGAACCGTTTAAAAGGAACACGAAGTGAGAGTGATATGGAGGCTGCCATATTTATTTCTTTGTAAACAATGACAGTTGCCTGGCAGCCCTGCTGATCTTCCATGCATCAGTAATGTCAGACACACCTAAAACAAGAACGCAGCAAATGCAGTCAAACACCTGATCTGCTGCATGCTTGTTCAGAGTCTTTGACTAAAAGTATTAGTGGCAGAGGATCAGCAGAGCTGCCAGGCAACTGGTATGGATTACAAGGAAATAAATGTCTGTCTCCACATTCTTCTGTCTCCACACTTCAGCTGTCCTGTAAAGGGAACCCGAGGTGAGAGGGATATGGAGGCTGCCATATTTATTTCCTTTTAAACAATACCAGTTGCCTGGCTATCCTGCTGATCCTCTCCCTCTAATACTTTTAGCCATAGATCCTAAACAAGCATGCAACAGATCAAGTACTCGGACTCAGGTCTAACTGAATTAGCAATATGCTTGTTCCAGGGTTCTTGACTCAGTCACTACTTATGCCAGAAGATCAACAGGGTTGGCAAGCAACTGGCATTGTTTATAAGGTAACAAATATGGCAGCCTCCATATCCCTCTCACCTCGGGTTCCCTTTAAGCCCATAGTGTGACTCTAGTCTTAGTGTTGGGGTGGGGCAGGTTACCCTATTTAATGCAGAAGTATGATGTAATGCTTCTATTTAGTTCAGATATGCAGCACAATAGGGCAGCAAGTTTGCCTGTTCTTTAAAACCTCAATACAGGCTGGTCATGAATAAAACTCATCATAAGGCCCAAACCAATGATCACTGCAGTACAAAGTCTGGCACATCAAATAAAAAAAAAAAAAAAAAAAAAAAAAAGCTTTCAAGGAAAATGGAGAAACACTCAGGCTGCCAGTGCTGAGCCAATGGAAAGTTAGTTGCCTGGCGCACTAAATGGCTTATTCAGTGGCTGTACTGATGTGGAACAATGCTGTGCCCAGTGGTTAGTACTCCAGATGTCGATACTTTATCTCCACGTCAGCAGTCTACAGAGTGCTGAAACTGCTGGGTCAACATCTAAGGGAGGAAGCCCTCCCTCATCAAAGGCTGCTTCTCTTTCTCATTACAGGCTTCATTTAAATCCAGGGGGGGACAAAAACCAACACCAATCTGAGTTTGGATTTATGTTAGGCACACACTATAAATCTATGGTAAATGAGGCAAACTATATTTTCCAGATAATGACCGTTTACCTACCAGTTTCCCCGAAATTAAGACATCCACTGAAAGTCAGCCCTAGCAGGAATTTCGAGTATGTTCAAAACAGAAGCCCTACCCAAAAAGTAAACCCTAGCAGTAGTAAGGGGAAAACGTATGGCAACTTGTGTTATTACTGTAGCCGACGGTCTCGCAGGTGGGACCACGGTACCGCTACTCAGAAAGTGCAGTGATTGGCCCAATAACATAGCTATGGTCCCGCCTGCAAGACCATTGACTCCAGTAGAAACACAAGTTGCTGTACTTCTTCCCCATAGGCTGAAGCTTGGGGAAACAACGGCATGGAGCTGGGGGTAAGAGGAGGATGAAGACACAGGAGGACAGGGGATAGAGGAGGACACAGGGACAAAGGAGAACACCAGGACATAAAAAGTACAAGGGGGGCACAGGGGCACACAAGAGGTGGATCCAGCAGAGGAAGAGGCGACAGTGGGTAAGGCAGGAGGACACAGCACAGGAACGTGTGTGTTCATATAAATATAAGACATCCCCTGAAAATAAGCCCTAGCAAATATTTTGTAGCAAAAATTGCATGGTCTTATTTTTGGGGAAACACGGTATGGTGTCACTTTGCAACAGAAGTTACTATTTCATCTGGAATCTTGTCTAATAATCAGTAGTGTTGGGATTTGAATTCTGGAGACTGAATTCAGAAATGCAAGTTCTACCGCACACCACTCTTCAGCACCCCAGGCAGTGGACAGGGTCACGGGGAGTTAGCTTACTTGTGCTTCATGTGACTTCAATGCTTCCTCCATTGTCGTTAGAGTGTACTTGAGTAGTAAATAACTAGAAAAATCACATAGTTACCCAAGGAGAAGGAAGCCTCTGAATCCTAATGAGGCTTCACCCTCTGTCCTCCGTTCCCCCATTGATGTTTGCAGACCATCCAAGGATTACGGACAAGGGCTTGTTGGTAATCTGATCGGGGGGGGGGGGGGGGGGGGGTCGCTCTCCACTGCAGGCACGAGTGCAGCCGTACTGCGCCTGCTTGAGAGTATTGCTACACTTGTGCAGTAAGCCTGAGCTGCTCGTGTATGAGCAGCTCCGTGCTGCTGCACAGATACGGCTGCAACACAGCCACACTTGTGCTAGAAGAAAAAAAAAACAGCCCCGATCAGCTGGACGGTGCTGGCCAGTGGCGGAAAACCAGAGGACAACAAGGGAAGTCTCACTAGGACCCAGAGCATTTCCTCTCCTTAGGCAAGTATGTGATTTTTGTAGTTATTCATTCCTTGGGTTATCTATAAAATGATATCCGAGGTAATAATTATTGCTTCAATAGAGTCCATACATACCATCTGTAATGTCTCCGGACCAGGATAGCTGACTCAATTGCCCCTCACGATGCTCCCACTCCTTTGGCCTTCACATGTACAGTTTGTTCAGTGGCGCTGCTGTGTTGGGTCACAGAACGGCCACTGAACAAATTGCACATACGTGGGCCAAAGATCTAGTTCAAAAGTTGCAGACTACTTGTGGTTGCGGCCTATACCAGCACTGATTGCGGGTAGATGGGGCATCGCGAGAGGCTACTGAGGCAACGGACCTGGTCCAGAGATATAGTATGTATAAACTATTTCAAGCAATAATTTTAAACTTGAATATCCTTTAAAGTGGGAGTGTTTAATACCTTCAGATCAGGCACTGTTGGCAGACACAGTATGGAACCCGACCTATGGAATTCTCTGAATACACGCCCAACGTACTTGGGGGGAGGGGGGGGGGGGAGGGGTGACTACCACTTTGTATACATCTCTTATAATGGTACTGGCAACTAAAGATTCAGAGTCCATGAAACTTAGATGGTTTGCTCATATTCCCAGATGTGGATTCGGAGGAATGGGAGGATGACCTTGAATCACATGTCCATGCATCAATTTCGGCTAATTGCAAGCTTATTCAATCTTATGTACTCTGCCAGACGTATCTTACGCCACTTAGACTTTCCAGAGTCAGGGCGAATTACCCTTCCTCGTCTTAATTGTTCAGCCCAAGTTGCAGACTTCTGGCATATGACTTGGAGCTGTTTACAGAGATACTGGAAGCAAGTTACTTGGCTATTAGTGGATGTCATGGGAATCTCATCACAATGTCCCAAAATATGTCTTCTTGGAGTGCTGCCAGAAAATCCACACTCTGAAAGTACTCTGCTAAGAGAATCCTTACTGTAGGCTCTCAGAGTCATAATGTTGTGTTGGATTACTCCAAGTGTCCCCACGGTGCCTGAGTAGTTGGTGCAAATTAACAGCTTTCGGACAACAGTGATTGAAATCTACGGCCTGTTTTGGAGCAGTTATTCCTGCCAGGGTGTAGATATCACTCACTGCCGCCACATGGGGGACATCAGTAGACATACCGTCTCCTTTGTGAAAGTTTTCCACTATTGCACACAAAACCTGGATGTGGTATACAGTACAGATTGAGCTCGTACTGCTTGAGCTGGGCACTGGGTGGTGCCACTAGTAGTAAAATATTGGTAATTTAAAATACCGATATTTCACAATGCACTACTTGGTACCCATTCTCACTTGAACCCTCCCCTCTTAGAGCCTAAACCCCCCACCCAACAAATGCCTAGCCCCCCTGGCCTCTAATTGCCAAAACCGACCCCCCCCCCCCCCCACACCTAATGCGTAACACCCCCACTAAGCTACAAAAACAGCCCCTATCTAATGCCCAACACCCCCTCTAAGCTACAAAAACAGCCCCTACCTAATGCCCAACACCCCCTCTAAGCTACAAAAACAGCCCCTACCTAATGCCTAACCCCCCTAAATTCAAACCCCGCTACCCAACGCCTAACCCTAACATCCCCCATGCTTAAATAAAACCTCCTAACCTTGGTACCCTAACAACCGCTAGTTGTACAATATTGGAATCAGTGGCTGTAGCTGATCACAGACTATGTGGTAGACAGGGCTGTGGAGTCGGTACAAAAATCATCTGACACCAACTCTTCAGTTTATAAAACCACCAACTCCAGGTACCCAAAATTGCTGCGACTCTGACTCCACAGCCCTGGTGGTAAACGATCAGCTAATACCCGCATCGGGCACCCAACTCACTGCATGGGTGCCCAATTACCAATATTTAACGCAGGCCTCTAAGACGCCTGCCACTCCACGTGCCCTAATAACCTGATCTACATCAACCTGCCAACACCCAATAAAGCAAGCCTGATCCACCCCACAACACCATTATTTGGCTTCAGGGTGACCACAACTGCATGCCCAAGTTAGCAAGCAAGATGGCGACACCTCCTCACTGAATTCTCAGGGAGATAAGACACTAGCAGGACTCGGCACACCCACATTAGTACAAAACTTACACATCACTTCTGGGTAGACTAGAAAAGACATCTTACCTCAAACACACTGAGGCTGTACATCAGCACATAGTCATTATGTGAGCTGGACAGGAAGTAGAAGCAGAACCTCCAGGCGCCAAGTTGCTGAGCAAAGTTATTCAGCAGAGCCTCTGTGAAGAAAAGCCACAATTATATTAGCAAGACATTTACTGTGTTCTCTCTGTACCACAGTGCTCCAGTTACCTCACTGTCATGCGTATTATTCCAGTCAAGCCTTTTTATAGGTTTTGCTGTCACTACAGAGGAGGAGATTTTCCCCAATTTCTTGTCCCCACTACGTCTATGACTGACATGCATCCTGGTGGTCCTGAGGAAGCAAGGAGCACCAATAACATCCTGACAGAGGTTCTGAAGCTTCCTTCGTGCATAAGTGCAATTAAAGCACGAGGAAGTTTGGGCGCGAGGTAAAGCCAAAAAACGGTACACGCTGCTCCTGCAAAGGTCCCTGCGGCGTTCATTGCTATATCGCCTCCAGGCCACCACTGACACTGGTGAAAGACTTAATCCAGCTTCCAGCTATTGCTGGCAGGCGAATCACTATTTTTTATTGTGATTTGGGCTCTGTCACATCACGGCCTATGGGGGCGTCAGTTGCGCTCAAATTTCCGGCGCCAATTTTGCCTGACTCGTTAATTCACACCCATTACTGTGTCCACATTTTCTGAAGCACAACATGGGCATTTGTATGCATTAACCCCTTCGGGACCGGACGGCTCTGGCCCTTAAAGAGAAACCGTAACCAAGAATTGGACTTTATCCCTATTAATAGCTGATACCCCCTTTCCCATGAGAAATCTATTCCTTTTCACAAACAGATCATCAGGGGGCTCTGTATGGCTGATATTGTGGTGAAACCCCTCCCATAGGAAACTATGAGGACACGGTCCTGGCAGTTTCCTGTCTGTGAACCTCGTTGCATTGTGGGAAATAGCCGTTTACAGCTGTTTCCAACTGCCAAAAAAAGCAAGCAGCTGCTACTTCCACTGACATCACCTGCCAGCAGTAAAACTGTCACCATGTGATAAATGTCAGAATGTAATTCAGGGAGAGGAAAGATTTTACAATGGGCAAAAACTGACTACATCATTTATACATAATTATTGTAAAAATGAAGCACTTTTTTTTTTATTACATTACTTTCACTGAAGTTCCTCTTTAAGGACCAGAGTCATCCGTTCCCTATTCGGCCCTGTGATAACCGATTGGCTCACAGTATTGACGCGGTGAAAAGAGCTCATTATGTAGAGGTACCCATAGATTACTTGATATTATTAGACATTAGATTTGATATAAAAATAGAATCAAATGAAAATCTATTAAATCCATGACTCTAATGATCGATATTACAATCAAAATATCAAGCACTGATCGGACTTGTCTGTTCTTTGCTAGATAAAACCCAGCAGGAATGCAAAAGAGCTGTGTGCAAATGCAGCTCATGAGCAAGTTTTCCATAGCTCTGTACTGCATCAGGCTAGAATATAAAGCCCCATCTACATGATACGATTCTTTGTGCGATTCGATTACGATTCTATTTACGATCCGATTAAATCTGACATGTCCGATTCAATTCAATTTGCCATTGTGTTGGCTTTAATCAGATCATAAATAGAATAGTAATCGAATCGCACAAAGAATCGTATCGTGTAGATTGGGCTTTACAGTAATCAGGATGAGATCGATTTTTAGGGAAGACTTCTGCTCAAATCTTGTGCAACATCAAAAGGAGGTAGAGGATAATCTGTTCTGCTATAAGCTGAATAGTGTATGGCTAGTTTTACCTCTAGTTATGTCTGCATGGAACAGGCCTCAAACACTAGATTTTGCTATCTATACATCATAGGCAAAAAATTTAATAGTTTTTTGGTGCACTTTGGAGCTAGATGGACAGCTATGCAGGGCTGTGGAGTCGCTACAAAAGTCATCCGACTCCATCTCCTCAGTTTATGAAACCACCGACTGACTTCAGGTACACAAAAATTGATCCGTCTCCAAAGCCCAGCAGCTATGCCTTTTTACATACAGTCATGGACAAAATTGTTGTCACCTTAGAAATTTTTCCAGAGAATCAAGTATTTCTCACGGAAGTATTTCAGTAACATGTTTTGCTATACGCATTTATTCCCTTTGTGTGTACTGGAACAAAACACACAAAGGAGGGGAAAAAAGCAAATTGGACAAAATGTCACAAAAGTCCAAAAATGGGTTGGACAAAATTGTGGATAAATAAGATTAATTCAAGCAGGTGATGCCTTTTAAACTCACCCAGGGCAATTAACAGGTGCGGGCAATTTACAAATCACACCTGAAAGCAGATACAAACGAGAGAAGTTCACTTAGGCCTCTTTTCCTCAGACAGAAGAAAAAAAAAAAAAAAAAAAAAAAAAGGGTGTATGGCTATATAGAAAGCCCATTACCCAGACAGCATTATGATATAAAAATCAAATTCAAATGACCATGCAGAAATACAGATCAAGCAGTGAAATGCCTCTCAAACTCTCACAACTGCTTGCTGCTGCCTGGTAACTGCTCACTGACACCTGGTAACTGCTTGCTGACCACACAGTTCAACTGTCCGTGGAAAAGAGGCCTTAGTCTTTGCATTGGGTGTGTGTGTGCGCCACACTAAGCATGGACAACAGAAAGAAGAGAACTGTCTGAGGACTTGAGAACCAAAATTGTGGAAAAATAACAATCTCAAGGTTACAAGTCCTTCTCCAGAGATTTAGATTTGCCTTTGTACACAGTGCGCAACATTATCAATAAGTTTGCAACCCATGGCACTGTAATAATAAGCTCCCTGGGTGTGGACGGAAAAGAAAAATTAATGAAAGGTTGCAACGTAGGATAGTCCGGATGGTGGACCAGCAGCCCCAAAAAAGCTCCAAAGAAATTCAAGCTGTCCTGCCGGCTCAGGGAGCATCAGTGGCAGCGCGAACTATCCTTCGACATTAAAATGAAATAAAAGCTATGGCAGCAAGACCCAGGAGGGCCCAACTGATGACACAGACATAAAAAAGCAAGACTAGTTCAGTGTTCTCCCCAGAAATTTGGTCCAGCCGGGTGGCATGAAAAAGTAGCCGGGTGGCATGAAAAAGTAGCCGGGTGGGGTGAGATGAGAAATTGGAAGGCCGGAGCTTTTCTGTACAACACTGCTTACAAGAGAGGAGGAGGTGAGCCGTTGACAGCCGGGTGCTCACCAAAACTAGCCGGGTGGAACACCCGGCTAAAAAAGCCTGGGGAGAACACTGCTAGTTTGCAAAAAAGTACTTGAGTACTTTTTCCTTCTGGGAAAAAAAAAAAAAAAAAGTCTTGTGGACAGATGAGACCAAAATAGAGCTTTTTGGTAAAGCACATCATTCTACGGTTTACTAAAAATGGAATGAGGCCTACAAAGAAAGAGTACACAGTACTTACAGTGGTGGAATATGGTGGAGGTTCAATGATGTTTTGCTGCCTCTGGCACTGGATGCCTTGAATGTGTGCAAGGGATCATGAAATCTGAGGATTACCAAAAGGATTGTGGGTCACACTGTAGTGCCCAGTGTCAGAAAGCTTGGTTTGCATCAGAGATCTTGGGTCTTTCAGTAGGACAATGACCCCAAACATATCAAAATGCACCCAGAAATGGATGGCAACAAAGCTCTGGAGAGTTCTGAGGTGGCCAGCAATGAGGCCAGATCTAAATGCCATTGAACACCTGTGGAGAAATCTTAAAATTGCTTTTGAGAAAAAGGCGCCCTTCCAATAAGAGAGACCTGGAGCAGTTTGCAAAGAAGGAGTGGTCTAAAATTCCGGGTGAGAGGTGTAAGAAGCTCATTGATGGCTATGGGAAGCAACTCATTTCAGTTACATTTCCAAACTGTGTGCAACCAAATATTAAGTTAAGGGTGCCACAGGGCTGTGGAGTCGGAGTCGAGGCAATTTTGGGCACCCGGAGTCGGAGTTTCATAAACTGAGGAGTCGGAGTCGGAGTTGGGTGATTTTTGAACAAAATCCACAGCCATGTTAAATATTAGACTAAGGAGTCGGAGTCGAGGAGTTGGGGTCATTTTGGTTACCCGGAGTTGTGGTTTCATAAACTGAGGAGTCTGAGTCGGAAGATTTTTGTACCCCACAGCCCTGGGGTGCCAATCATTTTGTTCAGCCCATTTTTGGGGTTTTGTCTACTTTTTTGTTTTGTTCCAATACATGCAAAGGGAATAAATGTGTATAGCAAAACACGTTACTGCAATACTTTTCTGTGAGAAATACATGATTTTCTGGAAAAAAAAATTCTGGGGTGCCAACAATTTCAGCCATGACTGTACCTGGGGCTTCTTTCAGCTCCCTGTAGTCCGCTGGTTCCCAGAGTGTCCTCCCAGTTCCCTCCGTTGTGCTTCTGTCAAATTAAAGTCTGCAAGCCAGCTGCACATGTGCTGTTCGAGGCCATGTACCTCCTCAGTTGCGCTTTTGAGACCAGGATCTTTGATAACGAGAGGGAAGAGGCACACGGCCCGGAACAGCGCATGAGCAGTAGCCTACAACTTAGTAATGAACTGATGGGGTGACAGGTGCCTGGAGCCTAGTGCAAAGGACACTGAGGGAGCGGACAGACTACGGAGGGCTGAAAGAACCCCTAACGGCTCTTTCACACTAGAGGCTGTGGTAGAAAAGGCTGAAAGCCAGCCTTTTGCTTAACGCCAATACATAGCGTTGACAAAGCGATTTTCAAAGCCTTTTGAAAGTTTTACAGCCCATATGAAAACGTCTTTTTTTCTTCTATAAAAATAAGTGAACAAGATAGCTGTAAAACGCTTTGAAAAGGCTTTGAAAACGCTGAAGTTGGCGTTTTCCATTGACTATCATTGAAACGCCAACAGCCAACTTCGGCTGTTAACAGCCCTGAAAAAGCTCCTGGGAGCGTTGCAACGCTCCAAAACGCCGAGTTCGATGTGAAAGGTAAAATGAAAGTCTATGGACTTTCTTTTACCTAGCAAAACGCCAACTTCAGCCGTGGCGTTAAAACGCTGAAAAATCCCTCTGGTGTGAAAGGGCCCTTAGTAAGAAAAAATACTTGTTACCCTCATCTAAGGTTCACTTTAAATGAGACATGGGGCTGGTGCACACCAAGAGCGCTTCTGCTTTTAAAAATGCCAGTGCCTTGAAAAGCGCTTGGCTAATGTATTTGAATGTGATGGAGTACACCAATGAGCAAAATGATTTTCTCCCAAATGCAAACGCGGGTCCTGCAGCATTTCTGCTGATTTCTAAGGCAATTCAGCCTCAATGTTAAGTATAGGAAAGTGGAAAATCGCACTGAAAACAGTTAGAACAGAGCGATTTTCCAAGCGTTTGTTACAGAAGCTGTTCAGTTCCAGCTCTACTGTAACAAACAAAAAAAAAATAAAAAAAATAAAAACGCTACACCGAAATGCTCCAAAAATCGCTAGGCACATGCCTAATCTCGTTCTGAAAAATCACTTCAGAAAGCACTGAGCGTTTGCTATTACGCTATGGCTTTTTGGTGTGCACTGGCCCATACACAGGTTGATTATGGTTTGATAAGGATCTCATCGGAATTTGATTAGATAGCAATTGATTCCTTCCCTACACAGCAAGCTGCCCTTTGATACAGCTCTGCATTAATCTGTCAATCATTGATTTAAAATGCTGGATGCAGTGCGATGCTAGGAACCATCAATCCCAAACCGCTGCTGCCCCAACCACCTCATACAGAGATTTTTCAACAATAAAACTACCCACAATGGATGGTAAATCCAGGGCTGTGGTGTCTGAGTCAAGGAGTCGGTGCAATTTTTGGTTCCTGGATTCGGGGTCAGTGGTTTCATAAACTGAGGAGTCAAGAGTTGGAGTCAGATGATTTTTGCACCAACTCCACAGCCCTGCATTTAAAAAAAAAAAAAAACAAAGAAACCCAAAACAAACCACATCTATGGTTCAAACATATCCGTTCAATTACCGGCAGATTTGATTAAAGTGATCAAATCAGAGATCGCAATCGATGTGTGTATGGGGCCAAGCTTTACCCTCGTTTTACACAAAAGGTGAGGACACAATCATAATTCATCCACAGATTTTCCTACAAACAGGGATATGTAGCAAGGCCAGGGCTCCTGATCAGACCATAGAGGAGAGAGGAGGGAACTCAGACAATGCCAGATTATCAAGAAAACAAAACAGCAAGCAGGGAAGCTTTAACAATCCAACATCACTTAGCAAGCAACGTCTAATGAGAACCTTCAGATACGAGACTGCCTCCCAGTTCATGCCTTTCACATAGAATAGCTGTTCACTCCTTTATGCAATGAACTGCATTGTATGTACAAATCACATTCAGTCCTAAGTGGCTTGTTCCATGCATACACAACTGGAGAGGAGCCTCCTATAAACGAAACACTTGTTTATGCTTATACATAGGTGTGAAAGGGCCGCAAGACCCACCCTTTATTCACCCAGGAAGAGTTCACAGGATAGCCAGAGGTTAGATATTCTGAACAAGAGAGGAGCATGGCTCCCTCTACTCTAACGTAAACAGCCACAAGGCAACAGTAATTCCTCCAGCTCAACAAAAAAAAAAAAAAAAAAACCCTCCTCACGCCCGGCCCTCAGGACATGGACAGGTTACATACACAAAGCAAGGTTCTCCCAGCACACAATGGTGCTTGGCTTCTGTAAAACAACCATCACCTACTGCACAGCAATCACCAAGTACTGTATGCATCCACTGCACAGGGTCATAAGCAATAACATGTCCCATCTCACATTCCTGTCATGTCCTTACCAAAAGCATTGTACACAAACACCAGGCTAAACTCAGCAGAAACAATGACCATAAGCAAAAAAGGTACTGTCCACCGCCTTACTTTGCCCACCAGACACCTCTATTTGCCTCCATGGCAATAGAACGTATCATTCAAGTGTAGTTTACAGAAATGTCTGTACAGCACTCGGCCCTCAACTGTACACCTAGGGATCAAGTTCTGATACTTTATCATGAGCTTGCTATACCCTTCATTAGTCTTACCCGCAATATTTGTACATAGACTGTTCTCTTTGCACTAGGGCTGCACGATTTTAGGTAAAAATTGAAATTGCGATTTTTCTCTCAAAAATTGCGATTTCGATTTTTTCACGATTTTTTTTTTTTTTTAAATCGAGCTTTGGCACTAAATTCACTATGCCCCCAGTATAGTTTAGCCAGATACTGCGGGCGGACGATTGCTTTAAAAGAAACTCCGACTCTTGAACTTTATCCCAATCAGTAGCTGATACCCCATCACAAATGGATCATCAGGGGGCTCTATATGGCTGATATTGTGGTGAAACCCCTCCCACAAGAACAAGAAAAGAACGTACTCTTGGCAGTTTCCTGTCTGTGAACCTTGCTGCATTGTGGGAAATAGCTGTTACCAACTGTCATAAACCATGCAGCAGCTACTGTCAGCAGTGTTCACTGGTGTTCCTTTTTAAGAGCCGGGCAGCGAGGGCGGTTCATGTGAGGGCAGCGGGGGGCTGTTCACGTGAAGACGATATAGTTATCGTCACTCTGCAGTTTTCAGAGTGCCCGCCTGCTGCCCGCACGCTTGTCTGGCTGCACCGCTGTGCGCCGATTGGCCAGAACCGCCAGAAGCAGTGAATATGTATTGTGGTTAATGAGCGGGGGGGCGGGTCCACTCGAGCGAGCGGCACACAGCTTTACCAATCGCTGGATAGCGATGGGATGACGGCAGCGGTAGGCGGAGCTGTACAGAGCGTACAGATCCGCCTACCGCTGCCGTCATCCCATCGCTATCCAGCGATTGGTAAAGCTGTGTGCCGCTCGCTCGAGTGGACCCGCCCCCCCGCTCATTAACCACAATACATATTCACTGCTTCTGGCGGTTTTGGCCAATCGGCGCACAGCGGAAGGCGGGCCAGACAAGCGTGCAGGCAGCGGGCGGGCACTCAGTAAAAACCGAGGATACTGACGATCACCAGATCGTCTTGGCACGAACCGCGGTTTCGGTTTTGAACCGAAAAACCGTGCAGCCCTACTTTGCACCTTATATAAGTAAGCACTTTATGTGATTTGCACCTTAGCAATCAGCTCTTTCACCGGGCATCCCTGATGAAGCCCCATGTTGGGGTTAAACAGAGATTTTTTTTGTGTCGGCTGTTTTTAGTTTACCATTATAGTGCAAATTGAATGGTGGAGTGGGTATTGTTACTGGCAGAGAAGCGCAAGGATCATGTACTAGTGATGTGTACTGCTTTTGTCAACTGGCGCCCTGCTGTGTCCGTGCCCTTCATCCCCTGCAACATTGTGTGCAGAGTGCGCTGCTCAAGACTACCTGTGTCTCCTGGCTTGCGGAGTGTGCATGCACGGATCAGCGGCGCAATGATTGGGGATTCTTCCTATGTGGCAATCACTGTGTCTCATATCTATCTAGAGACATAGCTGTAACAATCTTGGGGCACATCTGGCTACTGTGGAGGGTGCTATACTGTGGAGAGGCTATACTTGGGAGGGGGCTTATACACAAATCAATCACATTTTCCTGGTTTTTGAGGTAAAAGTGGGTGCCTCGGTTTATACGCGGGTCGGCTTATATGAGTATATACAGTATACATTTTCAGTGTCCAACTTACTGTTAATTAGTTTTTTTTGAGCCATGTCTTTAGTATAAAAAAAGTTACATTTTAATTTTCCTTTGTTTTATGCCTCTGAACATGCTGCATTCTAGGCATGGGCAGTTATCTGCCACCTTGCTCAAGTTCAATCTAGCCTGTGTACACGTACGGGTAGCTTTAGTTATTGCTTTGCTCCATATTCCACTGACATGCCTGCACAACCTAAACATCTGGAGTCAGTGTAACAAACCTCTCACCATGTGGAAGTCCTCTATCAGGGCATTGAACAGTTCTCTGGGAGATTTTAGGGTATAGGTCAGTATTGTAAGTATTTAGAAATACAGGGAGCCATTTGTCAGTATAAAACCACAATTTTTATCAATAAATCTTTAAAATACTTGGACAGTGAATACATATAAAACGCTCTTTACCATAAACATATAGTACATGTATATCAATAGACCAAAACAATTATCAACAATACAGTGGGATGCGAAAGTTTGGGCAACCTTGTTAATTGTCATGATTTTCCTGTATAAATCATTGGTTGTTACGATAAAAAAAAGTCACAGTGAGATTTGATAAGTGAAATAAGTTTATTGGATTTACAGAAAGTGTGCAATAATTGTTTAAACAAAATTAGGCAGGTGCATAAATGTGGGCACCACAAAAAAAAAATTCATTAATATTTACTAGATCCTCCTTTTGCAGAAATTACAGCCTCTGAACCTGTAGGTTCCAATGAGAGTCTGGATTCTAGTTGAAGGTATTTTGGACCATTCCTCTTTACAAAACCTCTCTAGTTCATTCAGGTTTGATGGCTTCCAAGCATGGACAGCTCTCTTTAACTCACACCACAAATTTTCAATAATATTCAGGTCTGGGGACTGAGATGGCCATTCCAGAACGTTGTACTAGTTCCTCTGCATGAATGCCTTAGTGGATTTTGAGCAGTGTTTAGGGTTGTTGTCTTGTTAAAAGATCCAGCCCTGGCGCAGCTTCAGCTTTGTCACGGATTCCTGGACATTGGTCTCCAGAATCTGCTGATATTGAGTGGAATCCATGCATCACTCAACTTTGACAAGATTCCCAGTTCCTGCACTAGCCACACAGCCCCACAGCATGATGGAACTACCACCATATTTTACTGTAGGCAGCAGGTGTTTTTCTTGGAATGCTGTGTCATTTTTCCTCTATGCATAACACCCCTTGTTATGTCCAAATAACTCAATTTTAGTCTCATCAGTCCAGAGCAACTTATTCCAAAATGAAGCCAGCTTGTCCAAATGTGCTTTAGCATACCTTAAGTGTCTGTACTGTGGGTGGAAAAAAAGGCTTCCTCTGCATACAGCATCTCCTTTTGTAAAGTCCACAGAATGGTTGAACGATGCACAGTGACTCCATCTGCAGCAAGATGATGTTGTAGGTCTTTGGTGCTGGTCTGTGGGTTGACTGACTGTTCTCACCATTCGCTGCTTCTGTCTATCCACAATTTCTCTTGGTCTGCCACTTCGAACCTTATGTTGAACTGAGCCTGTGGTCTTCCATTTCCTCAATATGTTCCTAACTGTGGAAACAGACAGCTGAAATCTCTGAGGCAGCTTTCTGTATCCTTCCCCGAAACCATGACAGTGAACAATGAAGTGAACAATCTTTGTTCCAGTCATTTGAGAGTTGTTTTGAGAACCCCATGTTGCTACTCTTCAGAGAAAATTAAAAGAGCAGGGAAACTTACAATTGACCCCCTTAAATACTCTCTCATAATTGGATTCACCTGTGTATGTAGGTCAGGGGTCACTGAGCTTACCAAGCACATTTCAGTTCCAATAATTAGTTCAAAAGGTTTTGGAATCAAAATGACAACAGTGCCCAAATTTATGCACCAGCCTAATTTTATTTAAACAATTATTGCACACTTTCTGTAAATCCAATACACTTCATTTCACTTCTCAAATATCACTGTGTCTCCTATATGATATATTTAACTGACATTTTTTTTATTGCAACAACCAACGATTTATACAGAAAATTAATGACGATCAACAAAGTTGCCCAAACTTTCGCATCCCACTGTATATATCATTACAGAGCACTCAGTCTCACTCATAATGCAGAACTTCTAAAAGTCTCGGGAGAATCCGTCTGACTCACAAATATTGCCACTAGGCTTGTTTTAATAGAAACACTCTTTAATTTGTTAAGTATAGGGCTGAGCACTAGGTTCAACGGATTTCGTAAAGCTCTACTTCACTTCCTCAGGAGCTTCCCAGTCCTCAGATGGGCATTTTCTTTTTCTTTTTACCTATGCCCTAAAAACACCTGGAGTCCTTTTCAATCCCCTATACATTAATATTAGGAGGCAGGGAACTCTGGATCAAGTTAACTAAGTTTTGAGGTCTCTTTATAATAATACTTTTATAGCGCTTTTCTCCCTGGGGATTCAAAAGTGCTGTGACCCTGCGATATGCAGTCTCAAACACTTGGCAAAAGAAGTGGGGTTTTAGCCTTTTCTCAAAGCTGTCTAGAGATGGGACCTCTTGCACAGATTGTGGAAGCGAGTTCCATAGAGTAGGGGCTGCATGAGAGAAGGCCATCACCAAATGTTTTTAAGTGAATCCTGGAAATAACCAAATGTACCATTTGCAGTGTGGAAGGTGCATGGAGGGGGCATATCGTTCTAATGGATCAGCTATGTACTTGGGCCCCATGTGGTTTAGAGTCTTGAATGTCAGCAGATCTTAAACTGAAGTCTCCATTTTACTGGCAACAAGTGTTAGCAGTTCTGGGGAGATGTGAGTTGTGGGGAGCACTGGCAATAGTCTGGGGATGGATATTGTACGGTTTAAAGGTCTCTGCCTCTGACACAGGAGACCTGGATTCAAATCTGGGCTCTTCTGGTTCAGTAAGCCAGCACCAATTCAATGAGGAGACTTTGGGCAAGACTCCCTAACACTGCTTCTGCCTATAGAGCGCACCCTAGTGGCTGCAGCTCTGGTGCTTTGAGTCTACCAGCAGGGATGAGCTCACGAGTCATTACGAGTAGCTAGCTACTCAAATTCGTGATTCTAATGAGGCGTAATTGCTGCAGGAGTGCTGCTGAGAGAGAGAGGGGTTTAATTACCCAGCTGCCCGCCGCTTCTATGCGTATCACACAGCCTCGCACGTGTCCAATGGGACGCGTTCCACAACTCAGTACTGCGCACTTCCTCCTTCCGGCCGAATGGGATGCATGCTAGGCTGTGTGATACTTATAGAAGCAGCGGGCAGTTGGGTAATTAACCTCCTCTCTCCCAGCAGCAATTAAGCCTCAATAGAATCACGTATTCCAGTAGCTATCTACTCGTAATGACTCGTGAGCTCATCCCTAGCTACTAGGAGAAAAGCGTGATATAAAGGTTATGTGTCTAGTGTCTTCTGTGGGGATCCTATGAATAGGACATTGCAGTAGTCCAGGAGGGAGGATACAAATGCAGGAACTAGAGTAGGTCCTCTATCAGCCAAGTCAGATAAACATGTGGCTGGAATTGAAGCTCCAGGAACACTGGTGTAGACAGGCCCAGAGGCGGGTTTTGTTGTGTTTCATTTGTCTATGAAGTGATCAGAGCTGATATTATTGAACTGGAGTCAGAGGTTCATAGGAGAGCGGGAGGCTCTGTAGTAATAAACCCCACATGAACTTGTGATTTGGCCGTTTGACACCTGTTAGAAATTCCTCCATAGAAGTGACTGATGAGAAAGCAGCCTGGTGTCCTTCTGGCAAGAGAGCTCCACACACACATTTTACATAAGCAATTTCACCCTCCATGCTCCAGCCAAGACACAGGGAGAATAAAGCTGTACTCTGTGAGGAGACTCCTGCCGCCAAAGTGTTCTTACCGATTTCTCGCTTGCGCTCGTTGGATGTGCTTGTGTGAAAGAACTCTGTCATCAGACTCTCCAGGGCTCTCAGCGAGGCCTCTTCTGACGCCTGCAAGCACACAATAGGGGTTAACAGCATCTGGTTCACATCAACAAAAATAGTCTGTTTATTGGAGGGCACTCATTACAATACTAACAAAACTGATCACTTCTCTCTACGTTCTGATGCAATATTCCCCTAACTGCCACCAGTCTAAGCAAACACACATGCTCAAGTGTACAGCTAGCCACAGGCATAGGGTTGTATTGCTGTGTCTGTGAAAATCCAGAAGTCTTCTTAAAGAACAACTGAAGCAAGAGGAATATGGAGGCTGCCATATTTATTTCATTTTAAACAATACTAGTTACCTGGCAGCCCTGCTGGTCTATTTGGATGCAGTAGTATTTGAATAACACCAGAAACAAGCATGCAGCTAAAAGTATCAGATCTGACAATGTCAGAAACACCTGATCTGCTGCATGCTTGCTCAGGGTCTGAGGTTGAGTATTAGAGGCAGAGGATCAGCAGGATAGCCAGGCAACTGGTATGGCTTAAAAGGAGATAAATATGGCAGCCTCCACATCCCTCTCGCTTCAGTTGTCCTTTAAGGCTAGGTTTCCACTTGTGCGTTTTGTGTTGCCATTGATTTGGCAACTAATGGCAGTGAGTGGGGCAGTTTCCATCCAATGCAAATTTCCGTACGCGTGAAAAAAAAAAAAAAATCTGAGTTCCTGCATAATTTTTTGGACATCGCATATGATTCGCATACAATGCTTTGTATAGGCAACATGAATGTTTGCGTTATTTGCGTGAAAATTCGCATTAGATCCATGGTTACAGGAAATTGTCAGCAGTCATGACTAAGATGTTACTAGGCAGATTATGTTATATTTAACGAATGCAAATTTACTGAAATATATATATATATATATATATATATATATATATATATATATATAATATTTACAGGCAAATTTTCACTAAACAGAAAACAAACAGTCACACAATGTTTTTGCAGGCGAAAATGTCACACTACAGTGGAAACGTAGCCTAAAGGACAACTGAATCAAGAGTTCTGGTTCACCCTGAGCTTGCTGGGAAATCTGTAACTTTGAATCAAGAGGCCTAAGGAGACTATCCTGTGGATCTCCTCTGCCTCTATGGGCCAGTTCACAGTGCTCAGTTGGGTTGCAGAATAATTCTGCTTGTAAACTCACTGCCAATACAATTCTATGACCCTGTTCACAGTACTGTGCTGTAAATGATTGCATTCTAACTCGCTGCATGCAGGCTTTGTATTAAAGAGGAACTCCAGTGAAAATAATGTAAAGTGCTTCATTTTTACAATAATGATGTATACATTATTTGGTCAGTGTTTACCCATTGTAAAATCTTTCCTTTCCCTCATTTACATTCTGACATTTATCCCATGGTGAATTTTTACTGCTGACAGGTGATGTCAGTGGAACGAGATGCTGCTTGCTATTTTTTGGCAGTTGGACCAAGCTGTAAACAGCGGTTATTTCCCACAATGCAATGAGGTTCCCAGACAGGAAACTATCAGGACCATGGTCCTCACATCACACTGTGGAGGGGTTTCAACAAAATATCAGCAATAAAGAGCCCCCTCTTTTTCTACTTGCTGGATCTACAATCAATCTGTTTGGTTTGATGCACTCTCCCAGTGATTACTCAGCTCTCCCGTGCATGGTTGCCTTTTGATATAAGAGCCCCCTGATGATCCATTTGAGAAAAGGAATAGATTTCTCATGAAAAAGGGAGTATCCGCTAATGATTGGGATGAAGTTCCATTCTTGGTCACGGTTTCTCTTTAACCACTTTATTCACCACTACAGTAGATCTACATCCTCTGTGACTTCATCTAAGCCACGAGTCAGTAGATATAAGTCTTGTAGCAGAAGCAGCGCGGTGCAGGATTGGGCTTGCCTCTGTGCACTTTTCTGGCACTATCTGATGCAGCACTAATTGGTGAATGGGAATATATGTTTCCTGAGCCAATGGGATTGATTTTTACCATTAAAAATACTTTTATTTTCTCAGTTCATAGTGAAAAATACACTCTGTAGCATTATTTCAGAATCAAATATCTTCACCATACATTGTGACAGGAACATTATCTAAGTTTTGTAATAAGCAGTGAAAATAGCAAAACAAAATTTGTGTTTTTTTTTATCTACAGTAGTACTTTTTATTTTTAAAACTGGAATTGGTAAAACTGAGAAATAATGTGTTTTTTTTCTATTTTTTCCTTGTTTTCCCATTAAAATTCATAGAAAACAAAATTGTTTGAGGGAAAAAAAATGGCATACAATGAAAGCCTAGTTTGTCTTGAAAAAAACATATATTTCATTTCTGTGTCACAAGTAGGGGTAAAAATATTTCTGACTTAAAAAGGACACAGCTAAACTGTCAAAACTGCTCTGGCCCATAAGAGGGGAACAAGGTCTGGATGCGAAGTGGTTAAAGTCTATGTCCAGCCTCCATTGCAGTTCACACTCATAACGCGAGGGTTATGCTATGGACCAGTGTGAATCCAGTCTAAAGGCCCATTCCCACTACGAATTTTATCCAACATTTTTGAGCGATGATTTCTGCAATCTTGTAACATGGGTACAGTTACACGATTTCACAAATGACATTTGCGACAACGACCGGCGGATCGGATCTTTAAGACCCCCGACAACTCCTGCACAACGGACAGTGATCATCTGAACGCTCATTTGCGCCCGTCGTGTATACCGCTGGCAGGAAGATGGATTGGGGAATGCTAGTCGTCGTGGTACGTCGCTGTGATCTTCCGGCATCGTTTGGCTGAAAGTAATAAGCTGAATACTCATCATAGGGCCCGTTTCCACTTGTGCAGTGCGAATCGTCACGGTAAAAATTCGCATGCGGGTGTATGCGAATTTTCGTGCAAATTCGCATGAAAATTCGCTTGAATGACGCTGTATGCGAATTTAACCATGGCAGTGCCGGTGTGCATTTCCATTGATTTCCATGCGAATTCGCATGAAAATTCGCATACCAAAGCTGCAGGCGATTTCCCTATTAAATACATTAGCGACGATCGGCATGCATTCCACACGCAGGCGAATTCTGAGGGCTCTGCCCTGCAGAAAAATCCTGCACAGAAAAACGCTCAGGAAAACTAACAAGTGGAAACAGGCCCATCCACTTGTATTGGCTGTGCGAATCTGCATGCAGGAAACGCATGCAGATTCGCGATAGTGGAAACGGGCCCTTAGACCCTGAACAAGCATGCATCAGATCAGGTGTTTCTGACATTGTCAGATCTGACAAGAACAGCTGCATGCTTGTTTCTGGTGTTATTCAGACACTACTGCAGCCAAACAGACCAGCAGGCCTGCCAGGCAACTGGTACGGTTTAAAAGGAAATAAATATGGCTGCCCCCATATTCTTATCACTTCATGTTGTCCTCATCGGTAATCCCGAGTCAGACTCGGGACGGAAATCTTCAGCTCAGAGCGATAACCCCGAAATGGATCTATGGGAGGAGTGTAATGTGCAGGGCTGCCGCAGATCTATCTAGCTGTATGATTTTTAGGGTCTAGACCAGGCATGGGCAAACTCGGCCCTCCAGCTGTTACGGAACTACAAGTCCCACAATGCATTTGCCTTTATGAGTCATGACTGTGGCTGTCAGACTCCTGCAATGCATTGTGGGACCTTGTAGTTCCTTAACAGCTGGAGGGCCAAGTTTGCCCATGCCTGGTCTAGAAGCATGTGAAAAAACTGCACCACTTTCAGACACTAAAATCCGGAAATAATCATACCGCTAGGAAGTCACATCTGAAGGGAAAAATAAAAACACTTATGATAATGAATTATATGTGTAGTACGGATAATAAATAGAACATTAGTAGCAAAGAAAAGTCTCATTGGCAGAAAATAAACCTTGTTGGTGTCCCAGACTGACTATGAACGATTCTATAGGCGATTGTTTGACTAGTGGGAAAACGTTCTTTAATAATCCGTTATGGATTGGAACTATAGATGGATTAATTGATGGTGAAATAATCAACACATTACAACATTTTAATTGGTTTCAATACATCCTACATGGATGTACAAGAAGCGGTTTGAGAAGTAATAATGAATAGGCCAATGTTTTCTTAGAAAATTTGAATAGTAAAGAATATTCTATAGCAGATTTCCATCGCTTGAAATGAGCATTCATGATCACGTCACGCAACCATCTAGATGCAAAGTAACCGGACGTTGGTAACCTTCTGTTCAACAATCTACCAAGGAAAATACTGCTTGGAGTGAGCATGTAATGTGTGTACAGAAGTCCGCAACGCTGCATGGAAGGAGGGAGGAGAGGAAAACGGCACACAGCGGAAAAAGTTTTCCCACCCCTGGTCTATTCTTTTTCCGGCATGCCTGATCTTTAGCGATCCCCGATCACACCTGTTCAAAAAAGCCCGCCAGGGGCGTTCTTACAAGGTTTCCAGAGCTGCCATTGGGCAGCTCTCTCTCTCCCTGGCTGCGCACCCCTTCCGCTCCTCCGCCTCCCTGCACGCTATGAGAGACACACAGTCTCTCCTTGCAGCGTCTTGACCCAGAGGTCACGGAAAGTGAAAATGGGCTATTGCAGCCCACAGGACCTGCGTCTTTTGCGGCTACCTGATCCACTAAGCCCGCCGGATCAGGTAGTTACTTTTTATTTTTCATTTTAGGAGCCCACCTCGAGCTCTCTTTAATGGCGCTGAGCAAACAGTTAGACCTCTTTTCCATGGGCAGTTGAAATGTGTGCTCAGCAAGCAGTTACCAGGCAGCAGCAAGCAGTTGTGAGAGTTTTAGAGGCATTTCACTGCCTATCCACTGCCCGTGAAAAAAAGAGACCTAACTGGTGTTCTGCAGTTACATGTGAAGCAGTGAGTGCAGTGAGAGAAAGAGATTAACCAGACAAATGTAAAATTACATTACACAAAAATAAGATTTTTCATAGTAGACAAAAGCAAAAGGCTATTTTTTTTTTTTTTTTGGATGACGCACGTAGAACAATTCTTTCTTGTCAAATGTTCAGGGCCTGTTTCCACTACAGTGGAAATCAGGCTGAATCTACAGTTTCCCTGCAAGGGAATCGTGCGGGGAAACTCTGCCATAGGGGATAATGTTGCCGCAGTCCAAATCGCTTGCCTTAGCCATTCGGCCAACATTGCAGCAATTTTTCGCGCAGGAGGCAGCGAATCCCATATTCAGCTGCGTACTTGCAGACCAGGAAGTGCCGCCGCACGTCTTGCAGAAAGTACGGCAGCTAGTGGACATGGGCCCTTAGTGTCTGTACTGGGAATGGTCAATAAAAAGCTAAAAGAGTCTTGCTCCAAATGTTATGCAAAAACATGGCAGCTGAAAAAAATTGAACTAAATAAAAGGAGAGGAGTCAATTTCCAAGCAGCAAAAATTGCACAAAATTTGCATCTCCCTGAGCATCCCTAAAGGTGCCCATACATTAAAAGATTATGGGCAGATCGACCAAGAGAAATTTCTAATCGAAATCATCAGGGAAATCGGCTGAGCCGCCGCGTCCGCCCCCGCAATGTATAAATTTATGCAGTGTGTGTGCGCATTTATACATTGCCTGTCTGGTGTCAGCCTCCACGCGGTGATCGTCCATCTTACCGGGTATACATGGCGGCGCATAGCGTCTGACATCAGACGCTATACGCCGCCGGCGTGTATGCGGAACCCCGGCGAGATGGACGGAAACCGCGTGGAGGCCAACACCGGACAGGTAATGTTTAAATGCACACACACTGCATACCTTTATACATTGCAGCGGCGGGGGTTTCCGTTGTCTCGTCGCTCGTTCGCAATTCGGCCGCCGTACTGCCGCGCACCCGACCAACTTCGTCCCAACATCTTCCAGCATGCGCGATCGACCGTGCGGCCAATTTCTGTCCCGAAATTGGTCGCTTTGTCAGTCGTGCATGCACTTGGCAGCACCAATTTTCATCCAATGCGATTATAATAATCTAATTGGATGGTCGATTGGCTGGTTGGTCGGCAAATGTATGGGCCCCTCAAGAGAACCCGAGGTGGGATTTAATTATGTTAGTGGTGCACAGAGGCTGGTTGTGCACACTAACACCAGCCTCTGTTGCCCCATGGTGTGCCTCCATGTCCCCCCTGGGCGCCGCTATACCCCCGCAGTGCTGGCGACACGCAGCGCGTCGCCAGCACAATGTTTACCTCTGCGCTGTCAGTCAGCGCCGCTCCCCTGCCTCGGTGCTACCCGCCCGTGTCCCTTCCCTCCCACTGATAGGAGGGAAGGGACGCGGGCGGGTAGTGGCGATACGGAGGAGGCGGGGGAGCAGCGCTGACTGACAGCGCATAGGTAAACATTGTGCATGGCGACGCGCTGCCCCAGTAACATAATTAAATCCCACCTCGGGTTCTCTTTAAGGCCTCTTTTCCACAATCAGCTGAACTGTGTTCTCAGCAAGCAATTACCAGGGAGCAGTGAGCAGTTGTGAGAGAGAGGCCTAAATCTAATCATCACACCACTGACTATTTGAAATGAATTAATAGTGCTTACATGACAATGTGGCCTATCAAATGGGCTATGCATAGACATCAGGCAACTTCAGCGATCAGTCATTTCCTGCATGAGTCACCTAGGCTAAGAATTTGAACACATCTTTCAACTGATAAATTTGCTTTCAGCTACCATTGCTTTGCACAACTGGACTTAAAGCAACCCAATGAAAGTAAATGCCATGCATAAAACAAGACAAAAAACAAACACATTCTTCCAAGACGTTTCAAATCCCATGATCTGTCTTATAGAGGGAATGGAGAGGGAGCCAATAAAGCACAATTTCATTTACCTAGTATCGGTAACAAAAGCAAACAATCTCTGATAACAGCAATGGGGACACACCTTACGATATCCTTTCTACACAGCACCAAATGTACATTTAAAAAAAAATAATCTTGAAATACAGGAGAAATGACATGAAAATGTAGAGAATGCTTGTTGCCCCCCTGTATGGCTAATTTCAAACTGGATCATTGCACTGCGATATGACTTGCATAGAGCACAACTAGTAGCATAGGACTCTCACTTCAGGTTCCCTTTAAAGAGGAACGCCACTGAAAATAATGTAATAAAAAAGTGCTTCATTTTTACAATAATTATGTATAAATGATTTAGACAGTGTTTGCCCATTGTAAAATCTTTTAACCCTCCTGGCGGTATAAAAAAATCCGCCAGGAGGGAGCGCAGCAGTTTTTTTTAAAAAAAATGTTTCCTATATCATGTAGCAAGCCCAGGGCTCGCTACATGATAGCCGCTGCTCAGCGGCATCCCCCCGCCCTCTTCGATCGCCTTCGGCGATCTCCGATCAGGAAATCCCGTTCAAAGAACGGGATTTCCTGGAGGGCTTCCCCGTCGCCATGGCGACGGGGCGGGATGACGTCACTGACGTCAGGATGTCATTGGGAGTCCCGGGCCACCCCTCGGCGCTGCCTGGCACAGATTGGCCAGGCAGCGCACAGGGTCGGGGGGGGGGGGCGTGCGGCGCGACGGATAGCGGCGATCGTGCGCGGGGCGGCGGCGATCAGTGTGCTGGCGCAGCTAGCAAAGTGCTAGCTGCGTCCAGCAAAAAAAAAAAATTAAACAAATCGGCCCAGTAGGGCCTGAGCGGCACCCTCCGGCGGCTTACCCCGAACTACGTTCGGGGTTACCGCCAAGGAGGTTAGATCTCTGATTTACATTCTGACATTTTTACTGTTGGCAGGTGATGTAGCTGCTGCATGCTTTTTTGGCAGCTGTAAACAGCCATTTCCCACAATGCAGCAAGGTTCACAGAAAGGAAACTGCCAGGAGTACCACAGTCCTCAGAGTTTCTTGTGGGAGGGGTTTCACCACAATAACAGTCATACAGCGCCCCCTGATGGTCTGTTTGTGAAAAGGAATAGATTTCTCATGTAAAAGGGGGTTGGGATAAAGTTCAATTCTTGGTCGGAGTTTCTCTTTAAAGCAGACCTGAACTCAGAAATTCCCCTCTCCTCTAAAAGCCAAGCGACAGCATAATAACCTTTAAAGTGAACCAGAGATGGTTCACTAGCGCTAATTTATACTCTACTTGGGCGTCCTCCAGCTCCATAAGTACCGAGGCCACCCGTGCCGTCCTCTTCGGGCCGTTAAACCGCTATGACTCCTGGTAAGCCTGGGCAGTCGCGGCTTTCTGAGCATGCACGGCTCAGCTGCGCGAGCGCCCCTTGTTGTGCTCCTGTCCCAAAGAGCGTTCTGCGCCTGTGCAGTAATATGAGCTGAGCCGTGCAAGCGCAGCCTGGTGGCAATTGCCCAGCTTCCTGGGAGCCGTAGTGCCAGTCCGGAGGGACTGAAGAGAACAGCAAGTGAAGCCACAGTGCGTATGGGGCTGGAGGAAGTTGTATTCAGCATTGCTTTTTAGTAAGAGGGCT
Organism: Hyperolius riggenbachi; assembly: GCF_040937935.1. Taxonomy (NCBI): domain Eukaryota; kingdom Metazoa; phylum Chordata; class Amphibia; order Anura; family Hyperoliidae; genus Hyperolius; species Hyperolius riggenbachi. Next base: position 85,104,114 of record NC_090652.1, read on the forward strand.
TTTCGAACTCTTTTAGCTCATACTTATACTTACCTAATGGTTTTGGGTCACTATGCGCTATCCGGGTATTCTGACCTACACTAGTGATGGTAAATAAGGTGCAAATAATTCCAGCTTATGTGCAGGTTTCACGTTAACTGGGTTATCCATGTGTACTTCCTGGCCATTTCAGTTGTCCCAATTTAAAGTGTGACATGATCACATGGCTACAACCAGCCAATCAGACGTGTACGAATCGAGTGACGCTCCATGAAGTTTGCAGTAGAGAGCTGGGTCTGAGCGTCAATCCTGTAATGCATGAAAGTTTTTTCTTTTGTATAAATAACGAAAAATTTGTGCTGAACATGCTCGAGGGACGTGAACACAAAAAACTGGAAGGCTAGGTCCACACTACGCTGGATGAAGAATTATGTGTTCACAGGATATCCCAGGCAGATAAGCTGTGCCCCATGGCAGCGCCCATCGACTTATTCACATTACATATCAATATGCATCCGGGCTGCCACTGCCATTCTGGTCCACCGCCGCTGGGCTCCACTGCACTGGATAAGGGCTGGTATAGAAATCAGTACCAGAGGCAAAGGCTCCCATTGGATTGCAAAAGACCAGCCTCCCTTCTGTTGCACTGCTGTAGCCTCCAGTCGTAGCTTCAACTGGGACCAGTTAGAGCCTAGTGCATGCGCAGTTCTCATCCACAGAACCCAGTGTATCGCCCCCACATGGCTGTGCACAGGAGCCGTGTCCGAGTGGGCACACGCAGTTTGAAAACTATTGGAACAGTGCATGTCCAGGACAATCCTGGCCCGTGACAGCCGTCTTTGACTGTGTACAGAGCGGATGGACTGGGCACACACATTAGACATCTGGAACGGAGGTACAGTGGCAAGACTGAAAGGAGGCCGGACACAGCAAGGAACCTGGAAATGTCAGGAGTCATCTAGGTTAAGTATATTTTTCAACAAAAAAAATGCCTGAAGGACTTCCCTTCCCTTTTCCCTGGGCCCTTACCAAACACTGTGCCAATACTGAACCACACCAAGCTCTCCAGGCTGCAGATATACTTGGAACCCTAAAGGGGCCATCCATCAGGCGACTTGGCGGCTAATCGACCATCCGATTTGATTATAATGAAATTAGATGAAAAATCAGTGCTGCCAAGTGTATGAAGATCGACGACTCGACCAATTTCAGGGCCGAAATTGGTCGCATTAATCGGCCGGTCATAATGCAAGATGTAGGGACGTTGTGGTTGGTCAGGTGCACAGCGGTAACGGCGAGCGATATCGGAGCGAGCTATGAAACCCCTGCCGCTGTTCCCCCTAATGGTCAATGTGCTCCCCCCCCCCCCCGATTAGGATTTAAAAAGGCAGGCATGCTGAGATCCTACTAGGCAAAAAGCAGTATGGGTCATGCCACTGTATGCACCTGGCTCAGCAATGCTGCTCCCAGTAAAGTACTGTACACAGAAGTACATCTCCATTCAAAAACAATTGAATGAAGCCCTAGTCTCAACCACAAGAAAATTCACCTGGGTGCACGTTTTACACAACATTGCACTACAGGTGCAATTTTGGAATGCACAACCCATAAAGTGTTGAGAAAGAGGTGGAGCAATAAGCACCACTCTGCACCGCCTTTGCTGTGAACAGGACACAATTATTGCTAGTCTAGGTGTGAATGAGGCCATCATTTAATAAACATTTTGGTGGCATACAGGCTTTAGCCAATATTATTGTGTGGCTTAGGGTACAGTATTCTTGCCTTACAACGTAGCACTCATTCATACTACAAGTATTGCCAAGAACATTAGAAGTGAATAGGCTACACTGTCCGATGTTCTATCTCACTGTGAAGCAGTGTGTTGCGATAATGCACTGCTGCACCCATTTTCGGCAAAACATAACACTGATCCATTCACTGTAGATAATACACTGCAATTATGTTTCATTATGTGAATGAGGCCTGGAATCCACTAGAAATCGCTGCAGCGCTGTGTGCAGCGATTCCTAGGGCAATTGTGCTTCTGACTACCTTTTTAAATAAAAGTTATTATACTTACCAAGTGTCAAGATGTCCGGCTTCCGTCTGTAGCCCAGCCCCCTCAAGGAAGGTCATAGATGTATCCTGTGTCCAAGTCCACCGGCGCCGATTTCAAATGCATGCCCATCAAGGTCTACATCAAGTCTCCATTGCAGCTCACACACACACAATGCATGTGTTACTCAATGTGCACAATGTGAATCAGCAATAAGGCGTATGTCCTAATTAACAATCATGCCTAATGGACTGCTACGCCTATGGCCAGCTTTAAATATATCATAACCAAATTAAATATCACTTTTTTTCTTCAGGATTGTTGTACTTCTGTATGTTTAACAGGCAGCAAAATATGTCAATGAATTGAAACCACTACTCACCATATTTTTTGCTTTAGGAGTCACTCCAGGTTACTTGATGCCACTGTCACCTCCGTAGCTCATGTCAGACCACCAGCCACCTGTGTGCCCTCTCAACCCCCCATAAAACACATTGAACTTTTCAAATCTTAAAAAATAAAAAAATGGCACAGCCTGTACAAGCAGCACCCAAAAAAATCAACGGTGGCCACCAAAAAAAAAAAAGTTTTATCTCATTCTCATTTATAATAAAATAAATCAATATTCACATATAAAACTGGCATCAACAAAAGAGGGGAGGCCTAGTGTCACCCTAGGCAGGGAACTAATCTATTCCACCATACCTCCTGCCTAGAGTAATCAACAGACAGAAAGTGCAGCTTATCAGTACTGTCTGATTTATGTAAATAAAAGCAAAGGAAACAGATATTAGCAATCAATGTAGCCTGACGGGCGCAATCAGCTTAAAATTATAAAAAAAATAGGAAGTGTACTATAAATAAAAGGTCAAAACTGACAATTGGCACATGAGCCTTTTGGGGGGTTTCACCTCAGAGGAGGCACTGCTGTGACACTAGGCAGGGGGGCTGCAGGACACAGCATGTGTATGGGGTATCTGATGTCTATGTACACAGGCAGGATGGGGCTGTGTGACTGTAAGTGAATGGGGAGTTCTTCTATATACAGTGAAGATCAGGTGAGTGGGGGGTTAAAATAAGCAGACTCTATTAGCTGAGGTCCAGCACACAATTGGCACATGTGCCTCGGGGGGTCGCTGTCAGGTTCGGGGGCCACACCCTGTTAGAGATGCCTATGGGGGGTCGGAGGTCAGCCTCCACCACTCCCCAGGGGGCCTCTTTCCATTCCGTTTTCCGGTTCCGACTGAGCTAAGGAGAGGGGTGGTCTGTGCAACCCGATGGCTTCCTCTCGTCGCCTCTTCCTCGTTAAATGACAGCGCCGTACTCCCCGGCTCCACCGGAAGTCATCCTGGCCGGCCCGGGAACGGAGCCAATCAGATAACGGCGAACAGCCCAGTCCTCCAATCAGAGAGGAGAAAAAGCGCAGCCTCCATATTGGGTGGGGAAAAGCGCTGTTCTGGCCAGCCAATGGGCGACTGAAAAGCGGGACCGCTGTGGCGTCATGTGACTCGCAGTGCCGCCCACCGCAGCCATATTGGTAGAGGAGTGAGATGATAGGATTCCCTGTGTAATCTTTGAGCTGCTGCTGTTGCTGGAATGATTAACAGTAGAGATGGGAAGTTCGGATCTTTTCAATGATCCGGATGATTCGAATCGGATCATTGAAGAGATCCGGATCTTTGATCCGAATCTCGGATCATTATACTACCGGAAGCATTCGGGGGTGAAATGAACAGCAGGACAGGTCTGTGGACAGGAGAAGGGGAGGGGGTGGACACACAGAGAAGGGGAGAAGATGCACAGAGGGCAGGGAGTGGACAGAGAAAGGAGGAGGGACGAGCAGAGAGCAGAAATGTTTGCACGTAATACCCACATGCTGAAGTCATATGCTTTACATATATTTCACCTATATGTTCATCTGTACACTTTGAAAGAAAAGGTCGCACAGTGAAAGAAAGCATTCCCAGAAGATAAGTGCAGCTGTTTAGTGCCGAGTGCAGGAGGATTATATTGCCTTTCAATCACACTGTCTGCAAAGTTACTGAGCTGTGCTGAGCTGAGCCAAAAGCTTCCAATGTGTTTACTGTGCAGCACTACGGAACAGACAGCCTATAATGGGCAGCACGTTATAGCCAGTATGTGTGCTCTACACATATCTGGCAGTGGCACCCATGTCCCCTCTCTCTCATCTACCTGTCTCCCTGCAAGGCTGGCTCTCATCCAACAGAGCGATCCATCTCTGCTCTCTGCTTCCAAGACCCCGCTACCCGCTGAGAGGGGGCGTGTCGCTCCTGGCCCCGCCCCTTTTGCGATCCGAATCGTTCATTTTGATGATTCGGATGATCGACTCATAAAATAGATTCGGATCAAAGATCCGAATCGTTCATGATCCGGACAACACTAATTAACAGTCATGCCTGGGGAGTGGGGATGGCATCCCAGGCGCGTGTCTCATTTACATTAAAAAGGCTCTGACTACATTTTGCTACAAACTTTTATCACAAATGTAGGGAGTGCAGCATGATCAAGCAATGTTAAGTGTTAAAGAAACTCTGTAAGGAAAAAACTGTGTGGGGGATACTTAGCTCGGGAGACGGAAGCATCAGGGTCCCAATGAGGCTTCACCTTCTCTGTAGTTTGGGGGAATCTAGCGCTGGTTACCTCGGAAGTCCCTGACAAGGCTTGACAAGCGTGCGCAGGCGAGGGCAATATTTACCTACCGCGATCCTGTACAGACGCACTAGCGGCTCTTCCTTCGGGCTAAGGCAGAAATAGCGGAGCATGATCGAGCCGCTCTACTGCGCAGGTGCAAAGGACTCGCGCCTGCGCAGTAGAACGGATACGATCGGGCTCGGCTATTTTTGCCTTAGCCCGAAGGAAGAGCCGCTAATGCGCCTGTGCAGTATCGCAGTAGGTAAATATTTAGCTCGCCGCTGTTCGGGGGGGGGGGGGGGGGGACACAGCTCTGGATTGCCAAGAAACCAGAGGACGCAGGAAGCCTTATTAGGATCCAGAGGCTAACCCCCCCCCCCCCTCCCCCCAAGTAAGTATTCCCCTGACGGGTTTTTTTTCGTTACAGGTTTTCTTTGAAGAGAATCTGTACTCTAAAATTCTTACAATAAAAACCAGACCATTCTATTCATTATGTTCACCTGGGCCCCGCTGTGCTGTTTCTGCCACTCTCTGCTGCAATCCTGGCTTGTAATGGCCAGTTTTAAGCAGTGTTTACAAACAAAAAACATGGCTGCTAACCAGCATGCGATAGGCTGAGAGAAGCTCAGTCTGTGACTCATACAGAGCCTGCAGGGGGCGTGGAGAGGGTGTGTATAGCTTCTACCTATCACAAGCAGAGCAGCACATTCCTGCCTGAGTGCCTGAGCCCGACAAAGCTGACAAAGGAAAGATTAGCTTATATACCAGAGATAATACAGCCACTGTGCAACTAGGAAATGTTGCAGTAAGACAGACCACATTAGAACAGGTATAGGAACTTATAGGATAGAAGAAATAAGGCTGAAAATGTTGTTACAGAGTCTCTTTAAGATAAGTATTAGATGTAAATGAGGCTAAACAGCAGGAAAAAAATAAACATATACTCACATATGGATAGGGAAAGCTCTGGGTCCTACAGTGGCTTTCCGCTCCTCTCCTGGACCCTTAGTTCCAGCAATGTCACCCCATTAGTAGTATCTGACCGCTTGGTCAAATGCTGCTCTTTTCCACTGCAGGAGGCTTCGGAAGTCTTCGGGAACCTAGTACTAGAGGCTCCCCTGGCTACCTATACTAGGGTTCACATTGTGTGTAACAGGCACTATACAGATATGTGGCTTGGCTGTAGCTGAGGGTAAATAGTGATCAATGAAAGGGGTGGAGCAATGAATGGTCAAGTGGCTCCTGGCAGGTGGGGTAAGTGATACAGCAACAAGTAGTCTGTCTGTGTCATTTTGAGATAAGAGCCTGTGCTTCTATTCATTTTTCAGTATTGTGCATCATTGAAAATGCTCAACGCGCAAGTGTGCTTAACCGCTTCTGGATTCTTGCCACACATATCTACGCTACTGAAATCTTCACTTGCAGATCAGGGGCGTAGATATGCGTCTTTGTCGGTGTACCTCGCTGTTGCCGATTACGCACACCTGCATGTCTCCGTTGACATTTTATGAACCTGAAGATACATAATTAGTTACCTTAGGGACTTTTTAATATGTCATGAGGGCTTGTAATTATTAATATAGTACACTAGATTCTTGTCCAAAATGGCACTAAACAGTTCCTTCTAGCCTGTGTATGAGGCTTTAACTAGAGGTTCAACGTTTTATATTAAAGATGGAGTTACCTGAAGCACAAGATCCACAAAACACCCCCCCTCCCCCATCCCCTCCTTTCCCCTAGGGTGGCAGGAGAGAGAATAACATAATTATAACATGATCCCTGGCATTGCGTTTGGAAGATCGGCTTTATTGGAACATCTGTGCTTTATATTAGTAGCTGTGAATATCCTCCTGTTACTTCTGCTAAATCTAATCCTGTGGCGCTTTTGTTTCTGTTGAATATTCTCCCACAACTTTGCTTGTTCCACATCTCTCGCTATTCTTGTCTTTTCTTGCTTATGCTGGCAGAGAGAAGTAACAGAAGCTGCAGAAAGGACATACAAAGCTTAGCATGCAGCAGAAATAGAAGTAAAAAATTTGAACTTTTATAAGAATAAGAAGGCAGAAATTGATAAAACAAAACACTAATAAAAGCAATAAGGCCTCTTTCACACAGGCTTATAAAGGCAGTAAATCCACCGCCTGTCAGCTGCTCCGGTGCATCGGCCAGGCGCTTGCTAGTGCTCAGCATGGTCGGCGCAGAGGTGGCCAATGAAATCAGTCACATCTGAGTGCGGCCACGTTGCCTTGCTGCACAATGGGATTTAAGAGCTGACACTACGGAGGTTACAAATGCATTCAGCTGCATTAAATTAAAGAGAACCCGAGGTGGGTTTGAAGAATATTATCTGCATACAGAGGCTGGATCTGCCTATACAGCCCAGCCTCTGTTGCTATCCCAAACCCCACTAAGGTCCCCCTGCACTCTGCAATCCCTCATAAATCACAGCCACGCTGCTGACAAACAGCTTGTCAGAGCTGGCTGTGTTTATCTCTATAGTGTCAGTCTGCTGCTCTCCCCGCCTCCTGCAGAACTCCAGTCCCCGCCTGCATCCCTTCCCTCCCTGCTGATTGGAGGGAAGGGACGGGGGCAGGGACCGGAGCTATGCAGGAGGCGGGGGAGCAGCTGAGACTGACACTACAGATGTAAACACAGCCTCACAGCATGGCTGTGATTTATGAGGGATTGCAGAGTGCAGGGGGACCTTAGTGGGGTTTGGGATAGCAACAGAGGCTGGACTGTATAGGCTGATCCAGCCTCTGTATGCAGATAACATTCTTTAACCTCCTTAGCGGTAACCCCGTGTGTGACACGGGGTAAGCCGCCGGAGGGTGCCGCTCAGGCCCTGCTGGGCCGATTTAAATAATTTTTTTTTTGCTGGACGCAGCTAGCACTTTGCACTTTGCTAGCTGCGCCAGCACCCCGATCGCCGCCGCCGCCGCCGCGCGCCCGATCGCCGCTATCCGGTGCAGCGCGCGCCCCCCCCCCCCCCCAGACCCCGTGCGCTGCCTGGCCAATCAGTGCCAGGCAGCGCCGAGGGTTGGATCCGGAGTCCCAATGACGTCCCGACGTCGCTGACGTCGGTGACGTCATCCCGCCCCGTCGCCATGGCGACGGGGGAAGCTCTCCAGGAAATCCCGTTCTTCGAACGGGATTTCCTGATCGGAGATCGCCGAAGGCGTTCGAAGCGGGCGGGGGGATGCCGCTGAGCAGCGGCTATCATGTAGCGAGCCCTGGGCTCGCTACATGATTTAAAAAAAAAAAAATTTAAAAAAAACTGCTGCGCTGCCCCCTGGCGGTATTTTTCATACCGCCAAGGGGGTTAAACACACCTCAGGTTCTCTTTAAAGCACATCTGACCTGAGGCAAAGCAACCTTAGGTAGCACAGAGGTATGTTCAAGCTGGATCCACATACCGCTGTGCGTTGTGCATTCCTCTCCTCGTCGCCCTGGTCCCTGTAATCACGCCTTGAAAAATGTGACTTGTCGCTAAAGTCAGGACAGGAAGTGGCAGGCTTGCTGCAGTGTTTCCTCCAATCATCCTCCCATTCCCTCCTCTTCCCACCCCATTCACTCCCATTAAAGTATCTCTGAATCAGGGGAAAAAATTAATGAGATGGGTTAATTACCTCCTCCTGAGTGTCCAGATGCTGCTAGTTGTCCTTGGGGTCCCTTCTGTTTCCTGTACCTGGTCCTCTAATTATTCGATGGGAAACTTCAGTCAAATACCTCTTCCAAAGCTCCCCCAAGTGGCAGCAAACAATTGAGAACTGTGGAGGTGCAAGTTCTGAACCACGCATGCACAGTGACAATAAACACACAAGCATTTTATTTCACTGATTCAGACAATCATTCAGTCATTTTTTCCCCTGATTCAGGGGAAGTGAATAAAGATGGGAGGAGCAGGGAAATGGTGGGTGATTGGAGGGAACACTGTGACAAGCCTTTCTTTTCCTGTCTGAAAATTTGACTTTAGTCAAAAGTAACATTTATCAAAGAGCCATTATGGGGACTAGGCGGAATGTAGAGAAGAAAGGATCCAGCATGAATTTCTGTGCTTACCTTAAAGAGAATCCGTGACCAACTTCATCCCAGTCAGTAGCTGATACCCCCTTTCCCATGAAAAATCTTTTCCTTTTCTCAAACAGGTCATCAGGGGGATCTGTATGGCTAATATTGTGTTGAAACCCCTCCTACAGTGTGATGTCAGGACCATGGTGCTGACATCACACTGTGGGAGTCTTGTTGCATTGTGGGAAATAACAGCTGTTTCCAACTGTCAAAAAAGCAAGCAGCAGCTACTTCCATTGACATCACCTGCCAGCAGTAAAAATGTCACCAAAATGTCAGAATGTAAATCAGGAAGAGGAAAGATTTTACAATGGGGAAACACTGACTAAATCATTTATACATAATTATTGTAGAAATGAATCACTTTTGTTATTTTCACTGGAGTTCCTCTTTAACCACTTAAGTACCAGCGGTCTCTGCCCCCTTAAGGACCAGAGACCGCTGGTACAATAACGACGGAATCCCGACGAATCGCCATGCATACTCGCTGCAACCGCCGTCACTGCCGCACCAGGGATCCTCCTGATATCTACTCTGCTGTCTCTATGACGGCAGTGTCAAGTGAGCCGGTCAGGAGCCGCTTTTATTGGCTCCTGACCGTGTCTAAGCCAATGGGAGCAGCTTACATTGATAGACATGGCATGGAGCCAATGAAATCGCGCTCCTGACGACTCACATGGATCTGCCGTCATAGAGACAGGCGGAGCCAGTGAGTTGCGGTGAGAGACGTCGGGTTTCAGCGGCGGGGAGCGACGGAAACGGCGGATGCGTGCTGCGGCGGTGATTGAAATCTATGCCCTGCAGCCAGGTGACCACCAAGACAGGGCGTAGATTTCAATAACCAGTGACTGTTACTACTGCTAGTAGTCTAAGTAGCTTTGCCTTGGGTCAGGTATCCTTTCAATCATCCATGCAGGTTAGATTAGTCTGGCTCCATAAAACAAAACAGAGCATAGGCACACTTTGCACTGCAGTGCTTCAGGATGTGTTCAGCATTGGCATTTAGGGACATAAAGAAATTCTCTGTACATTCATCATGGTAGATCATTCTTGCTCACATAAAGATGAATATTGGCACATACTATACTTCTGTTTTAAGAAAGCACATTGATATTAAAGGGTATCTGTAGGGGAAAAGTGCCTGTATGGCAGGCATGTCCAAAGTCTGGCCCGGGGACCAAATGTGACCCGCCAAGCCATTTCTGGTGGCCCCCAAAGCTCTCTACAATTGCTAATTCCATGCGGCCCACAGGCGTAGCAATCACCCCTGCGACCCCTGCCATCGCAGGCGGGCCCAGGGGCTTTGAGGGCCCCTCCACCTTCCTCTTTCCAACCGCAAGTGCAGCAAATTAGCAAGACAACCTCCCTGTTCGCTCACAAAAGCCATTCCCACCACCTCCTCCCACCAGGCAGAGTAGCGGGAGCATTTGTAATTTTCTCCTGCATCTAGACACTGCTTCACAGCAGAACACTCTCTGCTGCCATTCGCTGGCTCCCAATCACGTGACCTTTATTGGGTTCGGGGACCAAGGGGGCCCCATGTCATCATTTTTGCAGGAGTGCTCTATTAAGTCTAGTTACGCTCCTGCACAGGCCGTAGCTATGGTGCTGCATGCAGGGAGCAGAAGCCACTGATTAGCAGCTACCACTATGCCAGCAGCAGCAACAGCCACTTATTATCAGCTGCCACTGTGCTAGCAGTAGTAACAGTCACTGATTAGCATCCGCCATTGTGCTAGCAGTAGTAACAGTCACTGATTAGCAGCCACTACTTTGCCAGTAACAGTAACAGCCATTGCTTAGCAGCTGCTACTGTGCCAGTAACAGAAGCAGCCTCTTCTTAGCAGCTGCTACTGTGCCAGCAGCAGTAACAGCCACTGATTAGCAGCTGCCACTGTGCCAGCAACAGCCACTGATTAGCAGCTGCCACTGTGCCAGCAACAGCCACTGATTAGCAGTTGCCACTGGGCCAGCAACAGCCACTGATTAGCAGCTGCCCTGTGCCAGCAACAGCCACTGATTAGCAGCAAAAACGTTTGTTTACCTTCACTAGTTCAGCCCCCTAGCACTAAAGAATGGTGATATGGCCTGCTCTATGGGGTACTCACCTCAGGAGGGGGATGCCTCTGAAACCTGGTGAGATTTCCCCCCTCCTCCTCCAGTGGCTCACTCCATAGTTGAGACCCCTGAAAATCTTGTCAACAGCTGACACATGTGCAGTAGCACGGACCCGCTTGATTTTCTCTGTTTTCCAACTGAGCCCGAGCAAGTGCATGCTACAGCGCAGTTGCAGTGTGGCTGCGCTTCAGAGGTCTCATCACTGAATCGGCCTAGCTGAGGATCCGGTGGCTTTACCCTTGCGAGGTAAGTATTCCAAATTGCCTTTAAGTCAATCTCCCAGGTTTACTTGAAACATATCCTTTTGGTCTCTTACAAACTTGCAGTGGTTCCAAGTCACCATGGGCTTTCTGGGTACTCTGTAACAAAATTACATTTGCAAAGTGTCCTTATTTATCTTCTGGGATCGCATAGCAATAGGTGTTGCAGAGGTAGCGACCACACCTGGGCCAGAGGGGCCCTCCTTCAACCACTTTATTAGCTCTTTATTGGTGCTAAGATGGTAATGATCACCTCTATATGTGCTTTGATTTCAGTTGTAACCATTAATAGATTGCTCTCCTCCCCAGCTTATCCCTCTCTTACACTGCAGATTTTGGTGCTCCATATTAATTATTATGTACAAAGCGCTAGAGGCCAGGGCATACGTTACATAAAGGTGCAAGGAAAAAAGGGCGTGGGGTGAACCTGAAATAATATTACTGATATTTTATTACAAATAAACTTAACCCTACACTCACACAGAACCCTCCCCCTCCGATGCCTACCCCCTAAGACCCTTTCTGACACCTAACACTAAGACCCCCCTACCTGACGCCTAACCCTAAGACCCCCCTTCCTGATGCCTAACACTAAGACTCCCCTTACTGACGCTCAACCCTAAACCCACCTTCCTGACGCCTAACCCTAAAACCCCCTTCCTGACGCCTAACCCTAAAACCCACCTTCCTGACGCCTAACCCTAAAACCCCCTTCCTGACGCCTAACCCTAAAACCCCCCTTCCTGATACCTAACCCTAAACCCCCTTTCCTGATGCCTAATCCTAATTCCCCCTTCCTGACGCCTATACCTAAATCCCCCTTCCTGACGCCTAACCCTAAGACCCCCCCCCCCCCTCCTTCCTGGCGCCTAACCCTAAACCCCCCTTCTTGACACCTAACCCTAAAACCCCCTTCCTGATGCCTAACCCTAAAACCTCCTTCCTGACGCCTAACACTAAAACCCCCCTTCCTGACACCTAACCCTAAGACCCCCTTCCTGATGCCTAACCCTAAAACCCCCATTCCTGAAGCCTAACCCTAAACCCCCCTTTATGACGCCTAATCCTAAACCCCCCTTCCTGACGCCTAACCCTAAACCCCTCTACCTGACGCCTAATCCTAAACCCCCCTTCCTGACGCCTAACCTTAAGACCCCCTTCCTGGTGCCTAACCCTAAAACCCCCCTTCCTGATGCCTAACCCTAAGACCCCCTTCCTGATGCCTAAACCTAAGACCCCCCCTTACTGATGCCTAACCCTAAGACCCTACTTACTGATGCCTAACCATAAGACCCCCCCTTCCTGAGGCCTAACCCTAAAACCCCCCTTCCTGACGCCTAACCCTAAACCCCCCTTCCTGACGCCTAACCCTAAAACCCCCCTTCCTGACGCCTAACCCTAAAACCCCCCTTCCTGACACCTAACCCTAAACCCTCCCTTCCTGGTGCCTTACCCTAAGACCCTCCTTCCTGATGCCTAACCCTAAAACCCCCCCTTTTTGAGGCCTAACCATAAACCCCCCTTCCTGACGCCTAACCCTAAAACCCCCCTTTCTGACGCCTAACCCTAAGACCCCTCTTCCTGATGCCTAACCCTAAATCCCCTTTCCTTACGCCTAACCCCAAGACGCCCCTTTTTGACACCTGACCCTAAGACCCCCTCCTTCCTGACGCCCAACCCTAAGACCCCGTTTACTGATGACTAACCTTAAAACCCGCTTCCTGCGCCGCAAATAACGTAAATTTAAAAAAAATATGTATTTCTAAAACAATACATTTTAAAATGATAATTTTCAAAAAGGTTATTCTAAAAACGAACTATTTATCAGGCACCAAAATTTTTGCTTTTGGCTCCCAATAGCCAATATTTTGCATTAGTGCCTATTGGCGCCCAAATAGTCCATTTGCTGCAGGCGCTCAAATTTCCTGCTTCCCGCTAGAGGGGACCCAATCTAAAACTGATTAGCAGTTGCCACTGTGCCAGCAACAGCCACTGATTAGCAGCTGCCACTGTGCCAACAGCAGCAACAGCCACTGATTAGCAGCTGCCACTGTGCCAGCAACAGCCACTGATTAGCAGTTGCCACTGAGCCAGCAACAGCCACTGATTAGCAGCTGCCACTGTGCCAGCAACAGCCACTGATTAGCAGCAAAAACGTTTGTTTAGCTTCACTAGTTCAGCCCCCTAGCACTAAAGAATGGTGATATGGCCTGCTGTATGGGGTACTCACCTCAGGAGGGGGATGCCTCGGAAACCTGGTGAGATTTTCCCCATCCTCCTCCACTGGCTCACTTCATAGTTGAGACCCCTGAAAATCTTGTCGACAGCTGACACATGCGCAGTAGCACGGACCCGCTTGATTTTCTCTGTTTTCCAACAGAGCCCGAGCAAGTGCATGCTACAGCGCAGTTGCAGTGTGGCTGCGCTTCAGGGGTCTCATCACTGAATCGGCCTAGCTGAGGATCCGGTGGCTTTACCCTTGCGAGGTAAGTATTCCAAATTGCCTTTAAGTCAATCTCCCAGGTTTGCTTGAAACATATCCTTTTGGTCTCTTACAAACTTGCAGTGGTTCCAAGTCACCATGGGCTTTCTGGGTACTCTGTAACAAAATTACATTTGCAAAGTGTCCTTATTTATCTTCTGGGATCGCATAGTCCTAATCCTAAACCCCTCTTCCTAACGCCTAACCTTAAGACCCCCTTCCTGGTGCCTAACCCTAAAACCCCCCTTCCTGATGCCTAACCCTAAGACCCCCTTCCTGATGCCTAACCCTAAGACCCCCCCTTACTGATGCCTAACCCTAAGACCCTACTTACTGATGCCTAACCCTAAGACCCCCCCTTCCTGAGCCCTAACCCTAAAACCCCCTTCCTGACGCCTAACCCTAAACCCCCCTTCCTGACGCCTAACCCTAAAACCCCCCTTCCCGACGCCTAACCCTAAAACCCCCCTTCCTGACACCTAACCCTAAACCCCCCTTCCTGGTGCCTTACCCTAAGACCCTCCTTCCTGATGCCTAACCCTAAAACTCCCCTTTTTGAGGCCTAACCATAAACCCGCTAGAGGGGACCCAATCTAAAACTCGCACTAGGGCCTGGAACTCCCAAACTACGCTACTGTCTGGGGAATATTGATTATTTCAGGTTTTAAATATGTTATAAATCCAGAATGAAGTCATGAAATGGTTGCTGGAGTCAATTCTTGGAGAATAAAAAAAGAGATACTAAAGTAGATACAAGCTGATCTATCCACTACTTATGGCATTCTTCTCCCAACCGTCGGAGGTCGTACAGAAGTGACATTTTTGGGTTTTGGCATAATGGAGCTGGGTAAGTATTGCTTTATTTCATGCACTTTGCGTCCTATGAAAGAAAGCTCTTCACAAATGTTGTTATTCAAAGCAGGGCGAGGAGAAGTGGAGTGGTTTTATTATCTTATTTCTACTTCTGCAGTGCGATTGATGATTACGCTGAAATCAATTTAGTTCTGAAAAGGAGCTTGTTTTTATGTTGCAGAATAACTAAAAACCTGTCCTAGAGCGGAGCTTCTTAAGAATCATACAATGCCGGGAATGGTGATCTTCTTTGCTGTGTTTTTCACTTTTGTGAAGAAGAAAGCAAAAAGAAAGGGTCTGCACAAAAAGCTATGTCTAAATTCATTTGATTTGGTCATTTAATAAAGACCCACATACAAGAAAGGAGGGGCTAATCATTCTGCTTAGGGACCATGATTTTAAATGGAATAGCAGGTGCTAAGGGGAGTGGTCAAATTTACATATAAACAGTCATTAACCCTCTGCATTCATGACACTCACATCAATATGTAACGCTAGTAGCATTAAAAACAACTAGGTTGCAAAATGATGCGATTGAAGAAAGGGAACGTTAGCTTCTTAAATGGATTGCATGCAATAGCATTGTGTACTAGACCCTTACACCAGCGATGCCCATTAAGGGTAAGGGTCCCTTTAACGGGGAGACCTCATCACTGGTGTAAGGGTCTAGTACACAATGCTATTGCATGCAATCCATTTTGGAAGCTAACGTCCCCTTTCTTCAATCAAATAATTTTGCAAGCTAGTTGTTTTTAATACTACAAGTGTTCCAGTATAATGTGAGTGTCGTGAATGCAGAGGGTTAATTACGGTTTTTGTTCATAAAGACCCATTCTCACCAAACTCAAATGCAAAAAAAAAAGTATGGAAACATTAAAAACAGAACAGTTACAGTCTAAAAGGCAAAAATTCACATATTATGCTGCAATAAATAAATGGAGATTTTCTAGAAGATAAGCATCCGGCTCCTCAAAAGAATAATGCACTGTGATCAATGAGATATTCAAAAGTATATACTGTATAAAATGCCAGGCTGTAATATGTCTTATAGGGTTCAGACAAGGAACATACAGAAAATGTGTCTCTAATGCAGTAAAAATAAATAAGTGCGTATCAGTGAAATTGTCATGGGCCACACACACATGGGCCCATCATGGGCCACACACACACACACACACACACACACACACACACACACACACTCACACACACACACACACAGGGCCGGGCCGGGCCGAGGCATAGGCTGGAGAGGCTCCAGCCTCAGGGCGCAGGGTAGGCGGGGGCGCAGAATTCATTCAGCTGTCATTCCTAATTGTGTTTGAAGCAGAAAGAAATAAGAAAAGGGGATACATGACAGTGACTGCATGCCAGATAACTAGATATTAAGGTGTTGGGGAGGTTGTGGGCCCTGTGGCGCCTCTTAGTCTAATAGCAATCAGTGTGTGACGGCTGGGGTGGCAGGGATGGAGGGGCGCACTTTGGTGTCTCAGCCTAGGGTGCTGGAGGACCTTGTCCCGGCTCTGCGCGCACACACACACACACACACACACACACACACACACACACACACACACACACACACACACACACACACACACACACACACACACACACACACACACACACACACACACACACACACACACACACACACACACACACACACACACACACACACACACACACACACACACACACACACACACACACACACACACACACACATATCTTGGGCCTGATTCACAAAGCGGTGATAACTCAGTTATCACGCCTAAAAGACTTTAGGCGTGATAACCTTTGCACTGCTGAGTTAGCACCGTTTTGTGCTCTTTATCGCGCGCAAAGTCCCGCGCGCAAAGTTTTGCGCACGCAATCGCGCAATTCCGCACGCAGCGCCCATAGGGTTTAATGGGCGCATCGCGGGAATTTCGCGCGAGTTTCTATTTATCACGCCTAAACTGAGTTTAGGCGTGATAAAGGGCTTTTTTTCACAGGCGTGCAAACACTTTGCACCGCTTTGTGAATCAGGCCCCTTGTGTTTAGCCAGCTATGCACATCTTCAACCCCCTTAAAGAGAAACTGTTAGAATTGAACTTCCTCCCAATCAGTAGCTGATACCCCCTTTCCCATGAGAAATCTTTACCTTTTCTCAAGCAGATCATCAGGGGGCTCTGTATGATTTTGTGGTGAAATCCCTCCCACACTGTGATGACAGCACTAAGGTACTGACATCACACTGTGGGAGCCTTGTTGCATTGTGAGAAATAACAGCTGTTTCCAACTGCCAAAAATGCAAGCAGCAGCTACTTCCACTGACATCACCTGCCAGAAGTAAAAAATGTCACCGTGTGATAAATATCAGAATGTAAATGAGGGAGAGGAAATATTTTACAATGGGCAAACACTGACTAAATCATGTATACATAATTATTGTAAAAATGAAGCACTTTTTTATTACATTATTTTCACTGGAGTTCCTCTTTAACTCCACCCACCTGGGATCCTTTCCCCACCTTGCAGAGTAAGTGCAGCTGAGCAGTGTAATATTCACCTGCTGCAGTGTTGGGTCAGGTTTCCTTTTCTTCCCTGCAGCCTCACACTCTATGCAGCATGCCCGCCTCACAGTCCCGTGAAATGCATCAGGAGATGGTGGTAAGCCAGCATAGAGCTTGCAGCTACTGCTGCTGTGGAGAAGAAGCAATCTAATGCAACACTCAGGCAGGTAAATATAAGATTTCTCTGATGCTCTAATTCTGCAGAAGAAAGAGGAGGAGCTGCCCCCCTCCCAGCAATCGCAGGGGTTGCAGGGACAATTGCTACGCCACTGGTGCGTACATACATGAAATTATGCTGTGCACAACAATATATACAGCTTTAAGAGCATACAACAGTACATTTAAAATGGCAGTGGCCAAATTTTGCCACAGGGTGAAGCCGAAAGACAGCTCACCCTTTGCCTGCTGAAAGTCCAGGGTGCCGCTAATGCTATTCCTCCTCCAAGTTGTTGCAACTCGCGGGGCCATGTAATTTGGGCACTGGCTATTGCCGGAGGACGAATTAGCTCTTTTTCTCTACTTTGAACTCCGGCAATATTCGGCACCCCAAATTAGTCACTGAGTGAGTGCCGCTATAGCTATAATTCTCATTATGGCCTATGGTGATGCCCAAAATTAGCTCTCGTTTTAGGAGGCTTTAAGTGCATTTAAAGAGAGAGTCCTTAGTGTTGATGAGCAAAAGAATTGCACATGATTGGCACAAACACTCACCAGGAAGGCTTTATTCACATCTAAAATCGCAATTGCTGAGGTCAGTGTTTTGCGATTTTGTGAGGGATCCCCCCCCCCTCGCGATGCTTACCTGCACGCTAAGATTTTGTGTAAAGTGCTTTTCTAAACGCTTTTGCAGAGCGATTAACTCTTTCACCCGGAAATTAATAAATACAATGTATTTATTCATGAAAGCGCAAATGCAATCGCCGAACAAACCGATTTTGTGAGCGTTTTTCGTTTTTCCTATGCCTTCCATTGTAGCAAAATAGCTCTAAAAATGGTACAGGCAGTGCATTGCTGAGCGGAAAGCAGACGAAACGCGCTGATATAAACTATCCCATAAAGATTCATTGCACAAGCGTTTTTAGGGCGATTTTGAAAATCGTTGGCGCTTAAAAATAGGCGAAAACGCACTAGGTGTGCACGAGTCCGAAGGAGGAGGTATAGGACCACAACAAGCCTCATAACATGGCCTGACAGGTGTGGTGGGGATGAACCGCTTCATCAGAAGCTGATACTGTGAGTTTGTGTTACAGTTTTCAACCTCTTGCCATCTGCGTAGCGCCAATTGGCGTGAACGTGGCGGCAGCCCCAGGATCGCTCCATGCCAATTGGCGTAAAGTCCTGGGGCGGGGTTTTGCAGGAGATCGTGCACGCCGATATGTGTGCATCTCTGCTCCAATGATGGAGCTCCCTTGTGTGCTGAGTTGTACGGCCCTGCAGCTAGCTCTTAAAGCTAATATTTTTTTTCAATTGATAAAATAAGTAAAAAAATTGGAGAAAATAGTTCAAAACTTAAAATACAAAGTAACATCTTTTTTAGTGAATAAGACAAATAATAAAATAACTCAAAGGCGAACCCCGGGTCAAAAGTAAAATACTTAGCTGAAGCACAGGTACAAAATGAGATATTTACCTAAAGAGAGGTAAGCCTCAGGATCCTATTGGGACTTCCCTCAGTGCTCTAATGTCCCCTGTAGCTGAGCATGGCCCCCCCCCAGAAAGATTAGTGACAAGGCATTGTTACTAATCATATCAGGGCCGCACACCTTCTCCTCCTATAGTATGGTTGCTTGTGTACAAGCAGCTCCATGCTACAGCGCATGTGCGTCCGTGCTTGCGCGGCTCTGGCACGTCAGCGCTTGTAACAGAGGAGGAGCGCTCAGTGACAGGAGACATCAAAGCACAGAGAGAAGTCTCAGTAGGATCCTGAGGCTTCCCTCTCGTCAGGTAAATAACTTATTTTGATCTCAAGCTTAGGCTCGGAATTACTTTAAAAAGAGCCCTAGGTGGGCTCAAAAAAAAGTAGGCTACCTGATCCAGGGGCTGAGTGAATTAGGTAGCTGCAAAAAACGCCGCTTGTGACCTATATCACGACGCTGAAATGAGACATTCATTCTCACATTCAACATGCAGGGAGTCTGGAGAGCGCCGGGGGGGGGGGGGGAGAGAGAGATGCCCAATGGCAGCTCTGGAAACCCTGCAGGAATGCCCCTGGTGGGCGTTTTGAACAGGGAATCCCTCTCCCCTGTGTTTACCTCTGAGATAGTGACAAATATTGTCGCTAATCTCCAGGGGCTATAGCATGGGGGGGGGGGAGCGGCAGTGGAGGGACACAGAGGCATATTATAAGGCAGAGAACATGACTCTGTGTCCAATCTGCCCACCTCGGGTTCTCTTTAAAGTGGCACTGAAGTCAAATAAAAAAAATGAGTTTTACTCACCTAGGGCTTCCCTCAGCCCCCTGCAGATGATCGGTGCCCACGTAGAGTCGCTCCGATCCTCCTGGACCCACCGGCGGCCACTTCTGGTTTTGCTTTCAGCCGCCGACAGGCTGGGAACGCCAGTGATTCTTCGCGTTCCCAGGCACAATAGCGCCCTCTATGCTGCTATTGCGGCAAGGCCGCCCCACCATTGCCGTAAACTAACCTCAGAACATATCCAACAAGAGCTTGTCAGACATGTTCACGTGGACACAAATCTCGCTATGTACGATTGCAGCCATACAGGGCAGTTTCTAGACTAAATTGCGCCAAGGGCGAGGGAGTAATAATTGCGCCCCCACTCCCGTAGATTCACGAACC
This sequence comes from Hyperolius riggenbachi, assembly GCF_040937935.1. Taxonomy (NCBI): domain Eukaryota; kingdom Metazoa; phylum Chordata; class Amphibia; order Anura; family Hyperoliidae; genus Hyperolius; species Hyperolius riggenbachi. Next base: position 85,123,940 of record NC_090652.1, read on the forward strand.
CTTGGGGCCTGATTCACAAAGCGGTGATAACTCAGTTATCACGCCTAAAAGACTTTAGGCGTGATAACCTTTGCACTAGCAAAGTTATCACCGCTTTGTGCTCTAACTCGCGCGAAGCTACCGCGCGTACGCGCGCGCAAAGTCCCATAGAGCTTAATGGGAGCTTTGCGCGAAGCGCTGGGTGCTGCAGCGCGCGGAAAATTCGCGCGAGTTTCTTCTTATCATGCCTAAACTGAGTTAAGGCGTGATAAAGGGGTTTTCACTCGCGTGCAAACACTTTGCACCGCTTTGTGAATCAGGCCCTTACTCTTTAAGGACAGTCACACAGCCACAGGTCACAAGTAAATCTGCCTGCTTACTAGTGACCAGCCGCTCATCCAGGAGGAAGCAGGGACCAGGAAAACACACAGGTGAAGAGAGCCCAGAAAGCCAACTCCTCCATGGGCGCTGCACACTGACAGCCTGCAGTACCGCTACAGGACATTCAGGTGTCATCATGCGGTGGTGACGGGATGATGACTTGACGTCGGACCCAGGCAGCCTAGGAGGAGTCAAGGAAAATGATTGCGCTGGTAATCTTATTCTTCCATTTTGCTGCACCGTGCGTCACCAGCTCCCTAGCGGTTATGTCCTTCTGCCTGCACCCCACTTCTTCTACTTGCTGGCCTTTGCCCAGGGCAGTCGCCCTGCTCAAGAAATGGCCCTGCAGCCTTACTGAACCTGCGGGAGTACAGGAGTGCATGAAGCTGCTGGTATACGAGCAGCTTTGGCCTACTGCACAGGCACATCCGTACTCACACAGGCACATTATGGCCGCGATCGTGACTGAAGAGCAGCCCAGGTGCAAACTTGAAGAGGGTTTTGTGCAGCGGCAGTGGTCAGGAGGAATATTATTATTATTTTTGGTATTTATGTAGCGCCGACATCTTCCGCAGCGCTGTACAGAGCATATAGTCATGTTACTTACCTGTCCCTCAGAGGGACTCACAATCTAATCCCTACCATCCTCATATGTCTATGTATGTATCATGTAGTGTATGTATGGCAGTCTAGGTCCAATTTAGGGAGAAGCAAATTAACATATCTGTATGTTTTTTAAGATGTGGAAGAAAACCGGAGTGCCCGAAGGAAACCCATGCAGACACGGGGTGATAATACAAACTCCATGGAGATAGTGCCCTGGCTGGAATTGGAACTAGGGACACAGCACTGCAAGGCGAGACTGCTAACCACTACGCCACCATGCTGTCTGGATCCAGAGGTTTCCGGATCCAGAGGTCAGTATCTATTTTATTTCATGTGGTCTCAAAACTCACTTTTTCCAGACAAACAAATTTTACCATAGGCCTTTCCATTTTATCCTCTGGCCAAGTTGTGCTCCCTACTAAATACTGTATAACCTAAAAACACAGTGCCTCTAGGTACACACAGTATACATTACCCCACCTCTTGTTTCCCCCTGTATGCTAGCAAGGGCAGGGCTCTCTTACCCTTTTGTGTCTTGGAAGTTGCTATACCTTTTGCTAATCATGTTACAATTGTCACTCTAATTACTATGATGTCTACATATTCTGTATTATGTACCAACATCTGTATTTTGTGTATACCATGTCTGTGTTTTTATATACTCCATGTCTATTTCTTAATCTGTACAGCGCAATGGACCGCGTTGGCACTTTATAAATCAATCTATATATATAATAGAGTAAGTGCCTCAACCTTCAAGCAAGAAGAAGAAGCAGTAGCGCCCTGCCCCCAGGGCCAGTCCAAGCAAGAAGAAGGGGCTGGTCCAAACAAGAAGAAGAAGTAGTGTCAAATCAAACCAAGGGCAAAGAGGGATAGTTTGCATATTCAGTAGCAGTGCATTGTGGGTAACCACAAATGTTCACTTATAGCTGAATTATTGCAGATTTGCTTCTGTTGTAAGAAGGAAAATTACACCAAGCTTTGCTTTTTTTTAGTAGGAGGGCTTTTTGGTCTCTTTTATCCTCCTATACATTCTTAGTAGTTTGGGTCACCCTGAGCTGCTTGGTTACTCTGTTGTACTGGTCCAAGCCCTATCTCGTACAGTCTTATCAATCCCTGCTATGTACAGATGAGAGCCAAATGTCTGAAATAGGCTGTCACATGTGGGTTTGATATGACTGTGTAAAACTTAAAGCTATAGGCTTGCTTGATTTACCAAGGGTGAAAAGGAATTATTTGCATATTTAGTAGCAGTGCATTGTGGGTAACCACAAATGTTCACTTATAGCATATTTCCTTCTGTTTTAAGAAGGCAAACTACACCAAGCTTTGCTTTATTTTAGTAGGAGGTCTTTTTGGTCCATTTTATCCCCCTATACATTCCGAGTGGTTTGGGTCACCCTGAGCTGCTTGGTTACTCTGTTGTACTGGTCCAACTCCTATCTCATACAGCCATATCAATCCTTGCCATGTACAGTTGAGGACCAAAAGTCTGAAGCAGGCTGTCACATGTGGGTTTGATATGGCTGTGGAAAATGTAAAGGTATAGGCCTGCTATACACCAGTGCTTATGGACGCTTGCTTGGCTTACTAAGGGTGAAAATGAATTATTTGCATATTTAGTAGCAGTGCATTGTGGGTAACCACAAATGTTCACTTATAGATGAATTATTGCATATTTCCTTCTGTTTTAGGAAGGCAAATTACACCATGCTTTGCTTTTTTAGTAGGAGGGCTTTTTGGTTCCTTTTATCCCCCTATACATTCCGAGTGGTTTGGGTCACCCTGAGCTGCTTGGTTACTCTGTTGTACTGGTCCAAGCCCTATCTCATACAACGGTATCAATCCCTGCTATGTACTGATGAGGACCAAAAGTCTGAAACAGGCTGTCTACATGTGTGTTTGATATGACTGTGTAAAATGTAAAGTTATATGCTTGCTATACACCAGCGCCTCTGGATGCTTGCTTGGCTTATCAAGGGGGAAAAGGGGTAAGTTGCATATTTAGTAGCAGTGCATTGTGGATAACCACAAATGTTCACTTATAGCTGAATTATTGCAGATTTCCTTCTGTTGTAAAAAGGCAAATTACACCAATACAGTGTGCGGCATTGCAGGAAGTGACAACAGTGGAATGCACAATGGAACACGGAAGAGCTGCCTCTTACTAATAGTGGCGGCTGCTACTGTGCTTAAGCAGGAGGGGGAGGTTCCTGCTGAGCTTAAGCTGGAGGGGGAGGGTTCCTGTTGAGCTTAAGCTGGAGGTAGAGCACACATGGGGGACCCAGTTGAGGGGGGTCCAACCCCCCTCCCCGCCGCTGTGCCCAATACCCCCTTCCTGCCCTCTACCCTCTTATGCGGCGTATGCTACGCCGCGGGTCGGCTAGTACAGTATAATTTTGTTATAGTAAACCCTGGTGGAGTAAACATTCAGGTCAAGCACCATTAGAAGTTTATGGAAGTTATGCCTGGTATTGTAAACTCTGATATAATAGTAGTAGCAGTGGGGTATTGTACCGTGTTAGCCATCAGTAAACAGGATTGAAGCCCGACGAAGGCTGCCCAGGTGAAAGGCGCAGCACAGACCATTGGGACAGGAAGACGGGGCCAGTCAGCTGGGTGGGCGTGTGCGCGGGTGGACGGGCGCGCGCGCGTGTGCACGTGCGGTGGTAATACACTAGAGCCCGTTGTTAAACACTCTAAGGTGGCTAGTTGTGATATAATAGAACTTCTATTATAGTAAATCTGTTTTCTGGCCCATTCGGTATTCTGTATCCGGCTGCAGTGCAGTGGGCAGGTGCATGCGTCATACGTCAATCGGAGACCCATGACCCATGGTCGGTGGGCAGGCTGGCAGCCACTTGTAGCCTGCTCGCTATCTGCACACTATGGGCCTGCATGGATTACCTCAAAAGCACCAGCCGGTGAGACCTACGTTTCCTGTGTACGCTGCTGCCTGATTACTGAGGAAATTGCCTGTCATCTGTGACTTGCTTGTGCATGGCTGCAACGCTACAGCATCATCCAGGCTGCACAGAAATGTGGACAGAGGAGCACACTATCAATACTGTATCTGAACTAACTGGTAAGACCTATGCTTCCTGTGCAAGCTGTTGTGTGATTATTGCATGCAAATCCCTGCATATTGAGCTGTTTTTATTTAGTTTAGACGCTCTCTGTGCTCGCTTGCTGAAGCATTGAAAAGAAAAAATGACCCCAATTTTTGACTGAATTAACATACAGTACTATAGTATGCTGTATGTGCTTGAGTATGACTATTTCTGATATAGTAAACTACTTTTCCCAGCCCCTTGGCGATTACTATAAGAAGCTTGTACTGTAATAATGATGCCTTTTCTGCTAGGGAGGGCGATGTATTGTGGAATGAGTAGGGGGCGGTGTTGGATGCCTGTACATCAGGAGGTGGGCTGTATGTTAGGATGGTTTCAGCTGTTGCCTCAGATATGTGACATTCTTGTGCAGTCCCCAGGCTTCTGTCATGTTACATCTTGCTCTAGCATTGCTCTCCCCCTGTGCTCAGCACTCGCACAACTGCCGCCAGCCAGTGGGAATCAAAGAATGGCATGCCTAGCATTGTTTATTTGTCCTGAATGAATATCTGCATCAGTGTGATGGAAAGTTTGTCATTCTGGTGTATGACACTTTATTATTCAGTTTTTATATAGCGTTGACATCTTCAGCAGCGATGTACAGAGTACATAGTCAAGTCAATAACTGTCCCCCAGAGGGGCTCACAATTTAGCCTCTACCATGGTCATGTGTCCATTGTCTAGGCCAACTTACCAATTTTTTAGCTCAGCTGTATGTGTCAATTAGATCTAATCTGACAGTGCAGGCCATGCTGTCAGTCATAGTTGATTCTGTTCAAAATTGGATGTTCTGATAGGTTCAGTCAACACAAATAAGCATATATAAATACTAATGAAATACTATGCATGGATTTCGATAAATGTCTCTTAGGGCTTGTTCACACCTAGAGCGGTTTTTTTTTTTAATGCCTGGCTATTTTTTAAATCGCCCTAAAAGCAGTTGTGCAATGATTCCCTATGAGTGTTCACATCTGAGCTGTTTGATTCCGATCCGAAAGCGCTGCCTGTACCATTTTCGGGACGATTTGCCTGAATGGAAGGTACAGGGAAACCGCAAATGAAAATGCTCTTTATAGCATTTTCCCCATCGCTTTCATGAATACATACAATGGGCTTGATTCACAATACGGTGCTAACTGTTAGCACGCTGTGAAAAGTGCTTCACGCAAAATATCGCGTTCGCGCGTTAACACAATAAATGCGCGTTATCGTGCAAACGTGACTGTTAATGCGCGACCGCGAATTTTTGCGCGCGATAACAGTTTTTTGCGTGAAATCCATTTTTTCACGCAAAAACGCGCTAAAACGTGGGAAAAGCTGTGCTAACAGTTAGCACCGTTTTGTGAATCAAGTCCATTGTATTTATTCATTTCCGGGTGAAAGAGTTCACTTCCTGACTGACGTTAGGAAGTAAAAAAACGAATCGCTCTGCAAAAGCGCTTTACAAAAAATCCCTAATGCACAGGTAAGCGCCAGGTGACGCTAACCCCCCCCCCCGCCCCCAAATCGTAAAACACTGGCATCAGCGATTTATGATGTGAACAAGGCCTTAGGGAGGCAGAGCAGAGTTTGGTAATAATCTAAAGACATCTCTAAACATACTGCCTATATACCTGTATTCCCTGCCTAGGGAATATCACTGAGAATACAGCAATCCTTGTTGCTAGAGAGCAGTGACTTCACTGAGTACATAGCCAGAGAGCAGTGACATCACTGAGTACATGCCCACGTTACGCTGGCAACCACGCAGGGGGCATATATGCGGATTGAGGACAGAGGCCAGAGCCAGCGGCAGACATGGACAGGTAAAGTAAACTGTACTGGGGGCACATTTTACATTAGGGGAGACAGCGCCAGGGGTTCCATCGCGTTCATTGCTTGTCCGGATATCGCATATTATTATAGCATAATAACCTTGAGGCCCTGTACACAGTGGTCAGCTGCATTGCAGAATAATTCTGCATGTCAACTCACTGCACAAACACAATCCTATGGGGCTGTCCACAACTCACTGCACAAACACAATCCTATGGGGCTGTCCACAACTCACTGCACAAACACAATCCTATGGGGCTGTCCACAACTCACTGCACAAACACAATCCTATGGGGCTGTCCACAACTCACTGCACAAACACAATCCTATGGGGCTGTCCACAACTCACTGCACAAACACAATCCTATGGGGCTGTCCACAGTGACCGGATCGCATTATTCTAGCTTGCGGCATGCTGGCTTTGTATTTAAGTGTATGCTCAGTCTCCATTGCAGTTCACAGTCTTTATAATGCGTGAGTTATACAAATGATCACTATGCACCTCACCTTACAGCTGATACAAATCCTGCAATAAAATCTGCAGTTAGTGTACTTACTGCTTTCAAGGAAGCAGACATATTGTTAACATCCTGTGTTTACAAATGAGATCCCTGCCGTGGCAGTTGGGTGACACAGTTGAGGGATCCAATTACAACTTGTGATTAGACGCAGATGAGGGGGAATTAGACAGGCTAATCTCTCTAGATACATACAGTGTGCATTTCTCGTGTATGACAATTAAGGGCGAATAGATATTTTGGCGTGTAGTTAGGGCCTATAGTAAACTATTGGTATTGAATACCAATATTTTGCTATAAAAACGTAAAATACCAATATTGAATCCCAATATTTTACTATGGTCAAACCTAACCCTACTCTCACACAGGAACCCCCTCCCCCCCCCCGCCTAACCCTAACCATTCCCCTATGCCTAAAACTAACACCCTCACCCCTTGACTTGTGCAAGAGTTCAGGTCCGCTTTAATTGAACCCTTTATGGGATAATGGGAACAACTGATAATCATTTTCTGATTAGTTACAATCCCACAAATCTGATTGAATGATCATATCTGAGGAAAATATTGTACATATATGGGCACCATAATGGACAACCGAGGTGACGTGTGACATGATAAGATAGACTTGTGTATGTACAGTGCCTAGCACACAAATAACTAGGCTGTGTTCATTTTTTTCTTTCCCAGCCTTGAAGAGTTAAACATCAGGTATGCAAGTGACAGTTTCTATCTGGGTTGGGACTGGGTCAGACTATAGCATAACCCTCACTGATATGTAATTATAGCCATAAAACACTTTCCTATCAGTAAATGGCTTCTGAAAGCAGAAAATAGATAAAAAGGGTTACTATTTCATAGATTTGAGCTCTGGTATACCTCAATTAAAGTGTCATTGAGCAGAGAAAATGAAACCGTAAAAACCTAAAAATTTGATTTTAGGAAAAAACATGGCCGCGACGAGAGAGAGAAAGAGAGAGAGAGAGAGAGTGAGTGCGTGTGTATTTACCACAGTCTCTGTCATTTTTACCGCGGGTACTATTTAAGAATTAATTTGCTAGAGGCCAGTAAGTCCATGCAGAATGCCGGCGGATAATTAGCAGAGACAACACTGAACATTCAGTCCATTTACTTACTGGAAAGTGGTAGAATGAATGAGAATGTACGTTATCTCTTCTTTCGGATCAGGGACCGTACGGTAAACTTCTCCATCACCTGCTTAGTGCAGAGAGCACTGGCTCACCAGAAAGCAATCAGGGACATAACTAGAGGGGAGCAGAGCTGTTGGGGGCCCCAACACTAACCTTCCCTTCCTCCGATACAGGGGACTGTACTTCAGAGGTGTTTTTGTGGCTACACTTGTTATACAGTAGGTGTGAAGATCATGATGATGGCCACACTTGTTTAATGACCCTTGTGAGATGGGCCCCAAGGCTGTGAAGGATGTTAACGGGAGCCAATTCAAGGGGTTTGTACATTGGGGCCCCATGAGGGCAGGATTTACCATAAGGCACTGTAGGCACGTGGCTACAGGCGCCTGATGATAGAAAGGCGGCTCACTCTGCTCCTCGAATGCCTCCCTTTCCCTATGCAAAGTCCCGAGCGGAGTGTAAATGTGAGGTAACTCACCTGGCTCTCTGCATGCCACTGACGAGATCTCCCTTCAGTCGGGGATTAATACGGAGGGTACCGCTGGCTACTTGATACCAAGGGACGCCTGTAGCTACCTATATGTAGGTAGTGACAGCTGGGCCGGCCTAGCAGTGCGGGTCGGCAGGAGTTTGTAGATTCATGGAGAGTGAAGTCTAAGGTGCTAGGACCAGGGGTGTAACAATAGACCCTGCAAGGGATGCAGCCGCAAGGGGGCCTAGAAGCTTCAGGGGGCCCCATGGGGAAGAAGTTTCTTTTCCCTGTCCTGAGAGACTGACAACTATGGGTACGGAGAGAAAAAACATTTTGCACAATTCTAATGACTGCATCTGCTCAGCCATTGATAACAAACCATACAAAGTTTTGTAGACATAGATTTGTAAACAGTCCCTATTCGGTGTTCAGCAGGGTCTTGTGCACAAGCCCTGCCCCCTCAACCCCCTCCCAAGTTCTGTGTCCTGTAGTGATGCTGGAGAAGTCTGCAGAGCCAGTTCTGCTCCATCAGAGATGGACAGAGTGAGTGTAATAAGCTGAGGCTGGAAGCACACTCGTCTGTTGGTTTTCAGTATGCGTTTTCTGCACAACATGTGTTTCTGTGTGAAAACATGCACGTTTTATCACTGAAGCTAATGTAATTGATAGAGAAAATGCGTGCAGTGGGGAAAACACATTAAAGTGGTGCACTAGCCAATTGAATAACATTGGTTTTCAGTTTACCTGTGCAGAAAGCCTGAGGGGGAGGGGTGGTTGCCTATACAAAGTTTCGCAGCGGGGCCCAGTGATTTCTAGTTATGCCCATCTGTGCCTCTAGGCTCCTGTGATGTAAATCGGGCCTAGGCCCCATCAAAGTATTGCTTGGTGTGTGTGTGTGTGTGTGGGGGGGGGGGGGGGGGGGGAGGGGGGGACATGAATTGTAGTTATGCCACTGGAAGCAGTATATTTATTGGGATCTCACAAGTAATTAGGCCTTGCTTTTATGAGCATGACTGTGATATGTGCAAATTTGGACAGAGGCGCCAGGCAGGTTAAAATGAATGTTAACATAGGCGCATTGCCACTATTGGACCTTTTTGAGCTTGCACTCCTTGCCTGATGAAACGGGTTATACCTGCGAAACGCGTTGCGGAGTGCCAAAATAAATTGTTATTTGCGATTTGAACAATCTCGATTGTCCATCATTTCAGGAGGTAAGTCCACCTGTACTCCTCCTTTTTAGTTGTTTTTAGATCATTTTAACCTGCCTGGCGCCTCTGTCCAAATTTGCACAGTATATAGTCCACCTTGGGTGGAGGGGACTGTCCCCTTCTTTTTATCTACAAAGAGCGACTTCTTAAACCTGAGTGGGGTCAGGTTCTAATGCTCCCCACCTGCATTTCAAGTGTTTGCCTATATGGTAACCCGTGTTTGTGTATATCCACATCTGTTAATTATTTCGCCAACAATTGTTAGACTTACTGCACTATATTGGGCTCTCGGTTTTTCTTTTTGTTTCAAGTGCTTGACTGTGATATGGGTGTATATAGGTGTCGGCGCGTTTCAGCGTACACAACTAGAGCAACCTATCACATAACAAACCTGTGCTTCCATGGTAGATGTGTAGCATGGAGCGGTGATCACTATCCACCAGAGGCCATGACATCAGTGGAGGGAGCATTACTATGATCAGATCTCACCGGGATCTGTCTCTGGCACTAGGAGGGACTGCAGCCTGACTTGCAGACAGTATTGATTGCTTTGTGACTCCTCAGTCCTTCAAGCACTATATATAGCCGTATGTATCCTTGCTCATTGGAAGTGGGGTGGGTGACTGACCTCTAATTCTCTCATCATCCTCCTCCCCCCAGCTTCCTGCTAATGGATTGGATTGCACTTTATTACATTAATGGGAACCACATACAGAATACCTCCAGGACCAGTAAACTTTCCATCTTACGTCTGTCCCAGAGGCCATGCTGAATATACAGCATTTCCAGCCATTTGATAATCCAATACTGACTGGATGGCTGGAAACGGTTAAGGAGAAATTCCAATTTTGTAAAACTGACATAAACAAAAAACGGAGCTACACAAGTCTTATTTGTAATGCAGTTTTATTCATTTTGTTCCCCCCACCATTTCAATTTGCAGCCCGTTAAAAATTCCCCAAAACTGACAGTAAGGTAAACCCAACGGCACTTCTCTGAAACCATGGCAACAATAATCTGGAGTACAGACTGTACAGAAACTCCCACCTTGCTACTTTAGGGTTAGAAGATAGGGTTAGGCACTATTTTCGGAGAGTAGAGGACAGGGCTGGGGGAGGCTTTGTGTATCAGGTTAGGCTCATTTTATACTAGGAAGCTTTCTTTGTGTTGTGTTAACCTTTCTGCATGCAGGGTAATGCAACAGCAACGAAAGTCTATGGGGCTCAGTACACTAACCCCGTTGTGTCGGTTGCCCCAGAATTTCCCCATCGGCTACTGACCTGCCGGAAAGTCAACAGCGGATTATGGTTGGACTTCCGTGTTGATGTCAGTCGTTTTTCTGCATGGTAAAAATGCATTCAAATGTGAACCAGCCCATTGATTAACATTGGTTCTCAGTTTTTCAATGCAGAAAATGCACAGAAAATCAGACAAGCGTGAATCCTGCCTAAGGCCCTGTTCACAGTGGTCACTTGCGTTTCAGAATAATTCTGCATGACAACTTACTGCCCATACAATCCTATGGGCCTGTTCACAGCATTATTCTAACTCGCTACATGTAGGCTTTATATTAAAGTGTATGTCCAGTCTCTGCTGCAGTTCACAGTCATTATAACGCATAAGTTATGCAACTGACCACTGTGAACCTAGCCTAAGGAGACCAGGAGCATGATTTAGGGACAGTGCACACCAAAAATCGCTAGCGTAATCGCAAACATTTAGCGCTTTTTTAAAGTGATTTTCTAGGCATGTGCCTAGCAATTTTCTAATCATGCCTAGCGAGCGTTTTGGTGTAGCGTTTTTTATTTGTTGTTACAGTAGAGCAGGAACTCAACAGCTTCTGTAACAAGAACACTTGGAAAATTGCTCTGTTCTAGCGCTTTTCAGAGCGATTTTCCACTTTCCTATACTTAACTTTGAGGCTGAATCGCCTCAGAAATCAGCAAAAATGCTGCAGGACCCGCGTTTGTAATTGGGAAAAAAGCACATTGCTCTGGTGTGCTCTATCCCATTCAAATATATTAGCTAAGCGCTTTTTCAAGCGCAAGCATTTTAAAAAGCGCTCAGAAGCGCTCTTGGTGTGCACCAGCCCTAAGGCTGTGGTCACAGTGGTCAGTTGCATAACGCACATGTTAAAATGTGTGTGAACTGCAACTGAGACTGGCAATAGACTTTATTGCAAAGCCTGCATGCAGCAAGTTAGAATAACGCAATCCATTACTGTGAACAGGCCCATAGAATTGTATGGGCAGTAAGTTGACATGCAGAATTTTTCTGCAACACAACTGACCACTGTGAACCTAGCCTAAGGCTAGGTTCACAGTGCAGGTTCACAGTGCCAACGCGCGTTGCGTTGCTACACAATGCAGATAAAACGCAACGCAAAGTAGCAAGTAATGTGGTTACGGTGGCATGCGATGTAATGGAGGCATAAGAATCAAAATCGCATCATAGGAGTGCAACGTTTGTGTCGCTTATAAAGCCCCACCTTTTTAAAAACAGATGTGCGCATGTGCAATGGCTTTAACATAGTGTGACGCAGTGCAAAAATTCAAACATGCAAGTGTTACCATAGAATAACATTGAACGCGGCATTGCATAATTTGCATAAACGCAGAGCAGGATCTGCATTATTTTTAAGTACCCCGCTAAAAAAGCACAAAAAGGAAAAGTACCCCTTCTACAGGTACTGTGTATAGCAATAGTAGATAAGAACAAATAACTGGTGCTAAAAGACAAAGGTAAACGCAAAAATTCCTCTTTATTAGGCCAACTACAAAGTACTCCATTGACGCGCATTGCACCGCATGCACTGTGAACGTCGCATTGACTTTTCATTGCTGTGCTATATTTTCCATTAAAAACCTCCGTCATGACGCAATGTAACTGAGCATTGTGAACGTAGCCCGAGGCTGCTTTCACATGTGACGTTGCAGTACTCTCCCCCGCCTCCCCTGCAGTGCGACACGATGTGGCGGAAGTCCTCCAGGCGCTGCAGGGTAACTGAAAACCCAAAGTCGATAGTAGAATGCTGGTATCAAAACTTTACCAATGTTCTATCTATTGGCCCCACTGGGCTCCCCAATTAACAGGCATGTGAGTCAAACATCCGCATTGTAGGATGATAGAGACACAGCTAAGGGATCAGCTGCGATTGCTGGAAAGAAGACAGGTAAGTCAGATATTCTTGGTTGCCTAGGCAACATGTTTTGTGGATTCACCCCAGTTGTTGAGGGCAGTAACAACAGTTCAAATTCAGAAAAATATATATATTATAACCATTGGTAGATTTAGAGGAAACAAGGGAAAAGCTTTCAGGCCTAGTTCACAGTGCTCAGTTGCGCTGCAGAATAATTCTGAACGTTGTAACTGATCACATTATTCTAACTGGCTGCACGCAGGCTTTGTATTAAAGTCTACATCCAGTCTACATTGCAGTTCAAACAAATTATAACGTGCTCTGCAACTGACCACTGTGAACCTAGCCTCAGGGCCCTTTCACACTGAGGCGGTTCGGTGCGGTAAATTTACCACAACCCACCACATTTGTAATGAAAGTCAATGGGGGAGTTCGCACTTCCCATGTTGCGGTGCGCTGTGCAGCTTCTGCAGCCATCTGCGTCAGACCGGAAGTCATGTAAGTCTATGCTATGTACATGAAATTAAAAGACCCACAGCAGTGAGTTTTCAGTGTTGCGCAAGCACAGGAGCTTATTTTACGAATACGTTTCCGTGCACGTCATCAATTGCCAAACAGGAAGTGAGTCACTTCCTGCTTGGCTGTATGCCAGACGGGGATTACCGCGTACTAACACAGTAATCCCCGAAGGCCTGTTTTTGGCGGTGCAGTGCAACGCCAATCTGCAGTGTGAAGTCGGCTGAAAGGACATCCGAGGTGACAGAAGTATATAAAGCTTTACTTACCTGGGGCTTCTTCTAGCCCATGGAAGCAGTGGCGTAGTTAAGGAGCTGTTGGCCTGAAGTTTTACATTGGGGCCCCCCAAACTCTCTATACATAACAATTGATACGGCGCAACAAAACCTGCCTATAGCAACTACAGTGTTAGAGGTGCAAGAAGGGAATGAGGAGCAGTTTATTAATGATTACCACTATTCAAAGTATCTATAGAAGTGATTATTATGAGCACAGGACCAATAGAGAGCAAATACTGCAGTCGAGGGAGGGCCCCCTCTGGCCCAAGGGCCCCGATGCGGTCGCTACCTCTGCACCCGCTATTGCTACGCCCCTGCCTGGAAGTCTGAGTGCTCTCTTGCCACAGGTTCTATGTGCTCCAGTCTTCCACTGTCCCCTCCGTAAATTATCGCCAGTCAGCAGGGTCATGGCTTCTGCGCATGTGCGCTTGCATCTCATAGTCACGCTCCCGTGGCCAGGACCATTCCCAAACATGCGCAGTGCTACTGTGCATATGTAGAACGCGCCTGCTATTGGGAGCACGATCGCTAGGGGCGCATGCACAGAAGCTGCTGGACCAGCAGGTCGGTGATCATTACGGAGGGGACAACGGAAGACTGGAGCACAGCAGACCTGCAGAGAGGGACCACACAGACTTCTAGGGGCTGGAAGAAGACCCCCAGACAAGTAGAGCTTTATTTTCTTCTGTCACCTCGGATGTCATTTAATGAAGTAGCCAGCCGTTGCTTCACTGGGTAAAAAAAGAGGCAACCAGTCAGAGTAGGTGCCATTCTGGTTCTTTTTCACTTTGGAATTTACAACAGAGGTCCACTTTAAACATCACAGAAACATGATTAAAAAAAAAAAAAAAAGAAGGCATAAAACATATAAGATACTTAAAGGACACCCGAAGTGAAAATAAACTAATGAAATAAAAAATTGTATCTATCTTCTTTCTCCTAAAAAAGACTTTTTAAGATATTGCAGTTTTATTTTATGTTTAAATCAACTTTTTAAGTTTTAAATGTTTTATTGTTTTTGCTCAATGACTCATTCATTGAAGTATGCCAGAGATAAAAATCTATGAACTATTGGCCCTTTTATCTCTTTCCTGCTCTCAGAAGCCATTTTCTGCAAGGAAAGTGTTTTTCTTATCAGTGAGGGTCACACTGTAGTCACTTCCTGTCTGAGTCAGGACTGAGTTAGCCACTTACATACCTGATATTTAACTCTTTCAGGCAGAGAAAAAAAAAAAGGAAACCGGCATAGTTATTTAGAGAAACCGAGAGCCCAATATAGCGTAGTATGTTATGAAAAAATAAAGTAAGGATAATCAGTGAGAAGAGTATACTCACAAGCGTGGGTTACCACATAGGCAACCACTGTATAGGCAGGTGAGGAGATTAGACCTGTCCTCACTCAGGGATAAGAAGTCGCTCTCTGTAGATGCGAAAGGGGGTAGCTCACCCCTCCACCAGGGGTGGACACGGTATAGCAGTAGGAGAACAGAGGTGCCAGCAGGATAAAAACTTTAAAATTTGCTTGGAGGAAGTGGTGGACTTACCTCCATAAAGCAGACACGAAAGACTGTCTGAATAGTATTAATCACATTTATTATATAGTACCCCAAAAAGTGCAGTGCAACGTGTTTCGCAGGCCAAGCCCGCTTCATCAGGCAATAAACGTGGGGACAAAACAGAATTTCGTCAATAGCAGTTGTAGCGCCTCAGTTATTAGTGTGCTAGGCACTGTACATACACATGTCTATCTCATCATGTCACTTCGGGTATCCTTTAAATTTCTGAGGGGGGCTTCTGAGCAGACCCAAAAGCAAGAGACATTGCCTATAGGTTTTGGCTACTTCAGCCTGAAATACAGGACTTTACATATCTGCCACATTTCCAGTGAATGAACGCGATTGCAATGACCATTTCCCCTCATTTTCTCGTTACTGTAGATGTCAGACATCAGTATCCTCTCCTATTGCATTTCTGAGAAATCAGTATTTTGGTTTCTCTACGCAGCCAGGATTAATTAATTATGGTGATCAGTATTTTTGCTAGACTTTCTCTTATGTTTATTTTATCTTCATTAATTTTTCCATTTTGGTTTCATTTGTAATAGATATGGATTCTGTACATCTACCAGCTGCAAGTTGGGAGGTCTCTAACTTCTGACCTCAGGTCTGTTATATTGTGTATTGCAAAGTAATCTGGTGTCTGCTTATCAACATCTTAAAGAGGCCCTGTAGTGACATAGAGCAGAATGCAGTAAATTATTCAGGATATCCACTTTTACGGTGATCTTCCTGATTTTAGCATCAAAAACATTTCCTACCATATATAAATATATACAGTATATTGCTGTATAGTAATATAACTCCACCCTCCCAGTGATGCGTAGCCATGGGGAAACACTGACTAAATAATCTGTAAATGAATGTAGTCAAAGAAATAAGCAATTTTATTCATTACATTATTTTCACTACAGTTCCTCTTTAAAGTGTACCTGAGCCGAAGCTCGAATACAAAAGTAGATACTTACCTAAAGAGAGGGAAGCCTCCGAATCCTTTTGAGGCTTCCCTCTCTGCTCCGCTCTCCCCCGTCGCGGAAATTGGCAACATTTCCCATTGGGGCCGCGTGGCTCCTCTTCCACATTCTTGGCCGGGCTGTAGGCGCTCGAGCCCGCCCGCGCATCAGCAGTAGCACAGAGCTGCAAATGCGCAGCCATGCTCACCCATCTCTTGCGCAGCCATGACTGCAAGGAGAAGAGCTGCACGGCCCCAGCGTTAAAGTGGATCCGAGATGAACTTTTACTCATTGCATAATTGTCTTCCTTTCCTATTGTTTATAGGGCATTCCTCAAGCCAAATACTTTTTTGTTTTTGTTTTAATACTCTAATTCCCTATTAACTAAACAAGCCACGCCCACAGGTTTTCAGAGAGCCAAGGCATTTTCAGACAGTAGCAAGGGCTCATGGGAGCTCAGTCTGGGCAGGAAGAGGGGGAGGTATTACTAGCCAGGGATTTCAGAGGCAGAGAGGAGGAGGAGGGGGGATTAGTTTTTTTCACAGGCTGAGTGCTCAAGATACAGATAAGCCTGCCTCTGTGTAATGTTTACAAACAACATGGCTGCTGTCATTGTATCACAGGAAGAAATGATCATATTCTATTAAAGCTGTTTGCAGGTAGATTTGCTGTGTAAACTATCTAAACTTTAGATAAGATATATAGACAAGTTACTTGTTATAGTTAGTTTTTCATCTCGGATCCGTTTTAAGATGGGCCACGTTCAGCATTGGAGGGCCGCTGCCGATCAAGGGAAGCCTCAATAGGATTCGGAAGCTTCCCTCTTTTAAAGGTAATATATTTAATAGCAAACCAGATATTGGGCTCGGGTGTGCGTTAAGCTAGGAACACATGCACAATGTCTCCTGTCAGGCTAGATCTCAGTTCTTCTGGGTGACACTGCTGTGCATGTGTGGTGTGGCATGTAACCAACGTTAGAAAACCAAGCCTGTCCTGCCCCTGAACCTCCTCACATGACAGCTGCCTGACATGAGTATTGGTGTACAGGCTATTCTACAGTCTGCCCGGGAGGAGGGCATAGGGTGGGGAAGATATGACATAGGTGCAAGTGGTGTGATTAGGATAGGTAGTGGCATGCAAAACTAGAAAGTCTTAACATGAATAAGGACTTGCTGGATCTCAGTAGACTCTCATTAGACAGACAGGACTGCAGAATTAGTGAGGCTACATATTTAGCTGCTTTAGGACTGCTTTGAGTCTCTTCAAATCTCCCTACCACGCACAAGCTCTATGCTGCAATGCATGTCACATGATCAGAAGTTACAGGTATGGAAGTCCAGAGCGCGCAGCTGCTGGGAAGAACAGCAGAGACACGACAGCGCTGGAGCAGGTAAACCTTACAATGCTCCACTACTCTGCTATGTGAGGAGAGGGAGTAAAGGAGACAGGTGTGTGTGTGGTTTATTAGCCACACAGGAGGGGGTGGGGGGTAATTTAGATCCAAGGAGAGGACGCAAGATAATTTCCCAGCGGGGTCCCGTGGGTTGTTGCCGCACGCTAGATCAAACTTACAAAGTTTCAACCAGAAACATCCTGGAATGGGAAGGAATTGTACTGTTGTTCTTTTACTGCTTACAATGATACACATTTGAAGCTCTCGAGGACCATATAAAATGTCGAGGAGTATTGCCTTTGGCCAGTGGACCTTGAGTTTGACACCTGTGATTTAGAGAGAATAGGAATAAATGCAAGAGTCATAGAGAAATATAAATATGTCACATCAATATTTGTACATCAGTCCTAAAAGGGATACTTTACATTCTGACATTTATCACATGGTGACATTTTTACTGCTGGCAGTGATGCCAGTGGAAGGAGATGCTGCTTGATATTTTGGGAGTTGAAAACAGATGTTGTTTCCCACAATGCAACAAGGCTCCTACAGTGTGATGTCAGAACCATGGTCCTGAGATCACACTGTGGGAGGGGTTTCACCACAATATCAGCCATACAGACCCCCTGATGATCCATTTGTAAAAAGGAATAGTTTTCTCATGGGAAAGCGGGTATCAGCTACTGATTGGGCTGAAGTTCAATTCTTGGTTACGGTTTCTCTTTAACCCATTCGCGTTCCGTCGTTTTCACTTGAGAAATGTACACCTCCCATTCATTAGCCTATAACTGTATCACTACTTATCACAATGAACTGATCTATATCTTGTTTTTTCCGCCACCAATTAGGCTTTCTTTGGGGGGTACATTTTGCTAAGAGCCACTTTACTGTAAATGCATTTTAACAGGAAGAATAAGAAAAAAAACGGAAAAAATAATTATTTCTCAGTTTTCAGCCATTATAGTTTTAAAATAATACATGCCTCCATAATTAAAACTCACGTATTGTATTTTCCCATATGTCCCGGTTATTACACCGTTAAAATTATGTCCCTATCACAATGTATGGCGACAATATTTTATTTGAAAATAAAGGTGCATTTTTTCCGTTTTGCATCTATCACTATTTACAAGTTTAAAATAAAAAAAATATAGAAATATTTTATCTGTACATTGATATTTAAAAAGTTTAGACCCTTAGGTAAATATTTACATGTTTTTTTTTTATTGTAATGTTTTTTTTTTTTATATTAAACATTTTATTTGGGTATTTTTGGGAGGGTGGGATGTAAAGTATAGTTTTATAATGTAATTGTGTGTTATTTTGAAATTTTTTTTAATTTTAGTTGTAGTTTTACTTTTTGGCCACAAGATGGCGACCATGAGTTTGTTTACATGACGTCACTCTAAGCGTAACACACGCTTAGAGTGACTCATCGGAGAGAGAACGGCCAGAAAAAGCACAGCTTCCGAGAGAAGCTGTCGCTTTTTCAGCGGGGGAGAGGAATCAGTGATCGTTACCATAGCCCGATACATTGATTCCGTGGCTACCGAATCCGCGGCCTGGAGTGCGCGTGCACGCGCGCGATCGGCCGCGGGAGCGCACGGTCGCGCGCATGGTTCCTGGACGTAGTTTCTACGTCCAGGAACCAAAATGGGTTAAGGCAACAGCACTTCCTCGATTTATATGGCGCTGTCATCTTCCACAGTGCTATACAGATTATATTGTCTTGTCACTTAAAGAGGAACTGTAAACAGAAAAAAAAACAAAAAAAAAACGGACTCCTAGAGAGTGATGAGACGAACCATTTTTACTCCTGGCAGAGTAACGGTTTTTTTTTTTCTTCCTTCCAGCAGTTGTAACTGTTATACTAGGCTGTAACCACTTTTTTTTCTTTAACTGACTGATGTCATCTGAAATCGCCCAATGTATGTGTGGAGAGAAGTTCAGAACTAGCTGAAGGAGGCTAAAATTTGTTTGTTTATATATACAAACAAAATTGAATGGTTGTTGTAAAGCAGTTTTAGTAAGTAAAAGGGTAAATGTATGGAAAAAAGGGTGATTTATTGTAATGGGCTGGGCCCTTTTCCACTGGCTGTGATTTTGACTGATTTACATATAAATCGCAGTGCTCATTTCCCACTAGTGCTCCCATTTTTTCCCAGAATGCAGTTGTCGACTTGCGTGATTCTCATTGCAATCGTGCTCCAATCCCAACAGTGCAAATGAGGCAAGTGGATAAAGCAGCATGTGCGATCACAAATGCAGCGCAGTTGCGATCGCGCTTGTAATGGAAAAGGGCCCATGGAGAAGAAAGCAAAATGAAAGCAGATCAGGTCTGTTTCTACACAGTTAGTATCAAGTTTCAGCATAGCGTCAAAGTGCTCATACACTTACAATTTTCTCATTCAATTCCTTGCAGATTCCTACTGGGAATAGATTCCCAAAAATATCAGATTGATTTTTGATCAATGCCTTGGCACCAATTATCACTACCTTATATTGGTGACTATTAGGCGCTTGCTGGAGCAGTTTCCTGAATTACCTGATCCACTAGTTGTTTCCTACCCTCCTGGCAGTATTTTCTGGTGGTCTAGTGTTTCCCCTCAAAGTCTTCCCTGGCAGTCTAGTGGTCCCCTCTCCTTTACTAAAGTATTCCCTCAAACCCTGGTTTTCTCACAGTATTCCTCCAGTCATCCTGTGCCCACGCTGTCAGTCCGCTATCCTCTCGTCAGCTGTATCGGCCTCCAATAAACTGTATGCATGGCCCCAGGCCAGGCGCCACATCGCTTTCCTGTGCACGGCAGCGTTCTGCACATGCGCAGTACAGAACACATGCGCAGTACTAAAAAATCATTACTATCAGAATGCATGTAGCCCAGGGCCAAGCATGTGTAGTACCTCGTGACCGGCCACGACTAACCAACTTTGAGAAGGGTCACTGATGCTGACTGGAGGGTCGTGGAAGGACAGCACGGGCACAGGATGACTTCAGGGTGCTGCAAGAAGCCCCATAAAAAATTAAACTGCGTTTTGTTTTTGACTTAAAGGGAACCTGAAGCGAGTAAAATTATTTAAAATAAGCACATGACGTAGCTGCAAATGAATATTACATACTTACCTCACCGTCAGTTCCTCTCAGAAGCTCACCATTTTCTTCTCACAGTGATCCCTTCCAGTTCTGACAATATTTTGTCAGAACTGAAATAAACCAGTTGCTGTCGGTTATATATCAGCAGCTGTCAGTTACTACTGAATGTGCAAGGTAATGTCCATGTTTCCCTATGGCTCAAGTGGGTGATATTACAATTTAACAGTGTGCTGACCAGGAAGCTGTTATGGAGTAGTGGCCATTTTTAAAATTAAGGACGAATTCCATTGATCACAGAGGACGAATGGGACGCAGGAGAGGAGAAAGAGATTGTGGAGTAGACTACACAGGAGGTAAGTATGACCTGTGTATGGTCATTTTGACTTTTTATTTTCCTTTCAGGTTCTCTTTAAAGTGTACCAGAGACGAGTAAGTATAAAAGATTTATACACGGGGCTTCCTCCAGTGTCCCCCCCCCCCCCACGTCATCTTCCTCCGCCTTCTTGTTTTTCCATTAACAGTCCTGCTAGCTCAGTGAGTCGGGGCGCACTGCGCATGCGAACAAGAAGGCAGAGGAAGACGGCATGCAAGTGATCAGTGCAGAGGGGCTGGAGGAAGCCCCAGGTATGTATAAATCTTTTATACTTACTGGCTTTACAGTGTACCTGAGACGATAGTCGTGTTAGGCTTTATACTTACCTGGGGCTTCCTCCAGCCCCCTTGAGGCCGCTCAGTCCCTCACCTTCTCCCCTGGGCCACTCCTGGACAGCCCGATACTCTAGCTGAGTTGTGCTTCACTGCGCATGTGTGGCCCAGCCGTGCTCCCCTATGGCAGACAGAGATTGCTTCCGGGTACGGGAGTGGGACGAGGGAGCAGGTGCTGGCAGTGAAGCGGGGGACAGGAGTGGCCCGGTGAGATGGCGAGGGATGAAGTGACCTCAACAAGGCAGGAGAAAGCCCCAGATAAGAATAAAACAGGCTTCCTTAAAGTTTCCTGTTAACCCCCGGTAGTATGGTCACCCCCATACCTTTTAGCTGTATTCCCTGGTATTCTAGTGAACCCTCCCCCTCTGCATGTGTGGTCGCAGTATATAATATATATATATATATACACCCATTACACCTAGGGAGCATTATTTGACCACTGGAGCTCCCCCCTCTCTACATGACCATCTTGTACCTGCAAGCCCCCCTCCCCCCCTGAAGGCTGCAGCATCTCTCTCCCTCCTCCTTGCAAAACGCAGGCTATACTCCCTGTATACCTTGTCCAGTGTTGTGTCGCTCCAGTCTGCAGCACAGTACACAGTTCACAGTTCAGTACACTGAGCTGCTCTGATGACAGCTGAAGAATTGAGCAGAGGGAAGCGACGCACAACACTGGGCAAGGTATACAGTGTATATATTACACTCTGCTAGCAGGAGGGGCAAGGTGATGCAGCCTTCAGGAAGAGGCTGAGAGATGAGACGACCAGAGGAATTCCTGCTGACCACCGGAGCACGAAGAGAGATCTCGGAGAAGTGAGAGCCACACTCACGGCCAGCCCCTGCTATCTCCCTCTGCAGTGTGCACGGAGTGTCCTGCAGAGATGACGTGAGCTTTTTTTTTCTTCTTTTCACAACTGTTACTTCCCAGATGGCAGTTCGTCCTAGGCTCAATTAATATGCAGCCGCGGACTTACTTTATTAGGTGGGCGGGGCTTATGCCTTAACACTGTATTTAATGTGTTTTTTGGCTTCTTCTTCCTGGAAAGACTTGGTTTTCCCCCATAAAGTGGATGTCAGCTTCATGCTGGCGATGAGTTGAATATGTGGTTACAGTTCCTCTTTAATCTAATTCCTACCACTGTCATATGTCTATGTATGTATTGTAGTCTAGGGCCAATTTAGGGTGAAGCCAATAAACATAAATTTATTGGCTTTGCCCTAAATTGGCCCTGTATCTGTATGTTTGGGGATGTGGGAGGAAACCGGAGTGCCCGGAGGAAACCCATGCAGAACATACATACTCCGTGCAGATAGTGACTTGGCTGGGATTCAAACCAGGGACGCCGCGCTGCATGGCGAGAGTGTTATCCACTACGTCACCATGCTGCCCTTTAAAAGGTTTTGTTTAAGGTGGTGCAATGTAATGTAATGTAATGGCTGCATTGTAACGTGGAACGTTGCACTGCAATGCACCACTTATGTGACATTCACAGAGCAGCCGGCGCAATGTAGTTTAATGATGTGCAGCATACCAATGCACTGCATGTAGTGCGTTACCGAAAAACGCACACGTTAACAATGGTGTTGAAGCATAGTTTTCATTGACTGTATGTGACGCAACACACAGATAATGTGTGGCCCAACTTAATCCATTCCATTGCATTCCTGTTTTTACAGGGAAGTCAACGGAACTCCCATGCGAACCTAGCCTTAAAGGACCACTATCCCGAAAAACTGTAAAATTTAAAATACATGTAAAACAAAATAAGTAGTATTTTTCTTCCAGAGTAAAATGAGGTATGCAATACTTTTCTCCTATGTTGCTGTCGGCTACAGGAGTTAGTAGAAATCTGATGGAACCAACAGGTTTTGACTAGTCTATCTCTTCATGGGGGATTCTCAGTATTTCATCTATTCTTTACAAATGTACTCCCTGAAAACGAAATCAGTGAAAAACGGTGCCTAGAGCCAATGGTATAAAACGGTGCCTCATAGACTTTAGTTATAAAACGATATTTTTCGTTTTTATGCTGAAATAATGGCGCAGGATGTCAGTACGATATTTATAGTTTCAATGGTCATCTTTGGTTGCCAATGTAAAAGCCACTTTTTATTTAATAACAGTGTTATACCTAATAGCCCTAACTAACCCACCACATTACCGATGCTCTAATCTAACTAATTGCCCCCAAACTCCCCGGGGGGCAATCTGGCTGCGTTTGCGAGTGAGGCAGGGCTATGAGCAGCAGCCCTGCCTCACACGCGTCTGTCAGAGGCGGATCTCCGCCTCTCCCCCGCCCCTCTCATCGAAGGAAGACTGAGAGGGGCGGGGGAGAGGCGGAGATCCGCCTCTGACAGACGCATGTGAGGCAGGGCTGTTGCTCATAGCCCTGCCTCACTCGCAAACGCAGCCCGGATTGCCCCCCAGGGAGTTTGGGGGCAATTAGTTACATTAGAGCATCGGTAATGCGGCGGGTTAGTTAGGGTTATTAGGTATAACACTGTTATTAAATAAAAAGTGGCTCTTACATTGGCAATCAAAGATGACCATTTAAACAATAAATATCGGGGTTTTTTTTAAAAATATCATTCAAAAAATAGCGCCATTATTCGGCCGGCGCCATTTTTAACTGTACCCCCTGAAAAGGATCTATAAAAAAAAGTGCAGGCCTTCCCTCTTACCTGTTGGCAATATTCTGGCAGGTGGACTGAGCAACTGTCATTTCTGAAGTGCTTTTGAAAATAAAGAAAACACAGAGAATCCCCCTTGAGGAGATGGGCTAGTCCAAAACCTGTCAGTTCGGTCAGATTTCTAATACCTATAGTAAGTGACAGCAACAGAGGAAAAAAGTAATTTATAGCACATATTACTCTGGGAGAATTGTACTTTTTATTTATGTGTTTTCAGGGATTTTAAATGTTATATTTTTTTTTTACCATAGTAGTCCTTTAAGAAGTCAATGGATATACAGTCTTCCCCTGATGTTGACTGGTGAATAGAAAAAGAATATAAGGGAACGTGGATGCCTTCAGTCTGTCCTACATGCATTTAGTAATGACTCAGCTTACAGAGCACAAGCAATGACACTAGCCAGGTTAACTGGACATTGCTGCTTCCACGGAAAATGTGAATTATTAATCATTATTTTTATTTGCTTTTTTATTTTCCAGCATGGGAAAAATCAATTTGCAGTTATGCAGTGTGTAGTCTCATAGTATGGCCTGGCTGACCTCTGTAGTACTCTGAGCAAACTATACAGTATTACACTACTACAGTAATGCTTCAGTCAGTGCAGTCAGTTTAATATTAGTCATGCTTACTTTAAAGTTTTTTTATGAGTAATTGTAAAGCTTTCTAGCAGCAGCGAATAAGATCCACATTACTGTCATCTGCATATTTACTATTAAAGGAGAAATGCAGGATGGGATTAACCAGGGCTGTGGAGATAGTTGAGGAGTCGGAGCAATTTTTGGTACCTAGAGTCGGTGTTGGAGGTTTCATAAACTGAGGAGTTGGATGATTTTTGTAGGGACTCCACAGTCCTGGTTGAAACTAGAGATGTAGCGAACGGTTCGCCGGCGAACGGTTCGCCGGCGAACGGTCCCAGGCGAACTTTGGTGGTTCGCATTCACCTGCAGCAGGCAAACTTTTGCGGAAGTTCGATTCGCCCCAACTTTGACCCTCTGCATCACAGTCAGCAGGTACATTGTAGCCATTCAGGCTACACTAAGCCCTGGAGCCCCACCCCCCCATATATAAGGCAGGCTCGCTGGCCATTACACTCACTCGTGTGCCTGCTAGAGACAGACTAGGGACAGCTGCTGCAGACTTGTTCTCCTAGGGACAGATTAGTTAGGTTCTTGGCTGCTTAGCTTGCTCCTGGCTGATTATTTTTGCTTTTATAGCACCCCTCAACAGCTCTTTTTAGAGCTAATGATGTACTTTTTTTTTCTTTTCTGTGTGTCAAACTGACACTTTTGTTGCATGCACAGCCTTGCTAATTCATAGTGTGTGTGCCACTGCCAGCAGCCCAGCACATTCAGTGACTACCTGTGTGTGTGACAGGGAGCTGCACATTGTACTACCCAGTACTGCATATACCCAGTACCTGTTGTGTTTACTTAAACCACCTCATCACTGCATATACCTAGCTTTGTGTTGAGTGAACCCACCTCACTGCATCTAACTACCTGTTGTGTTGAGTGAACCCACCTCACTGCATATAACTACCTTTAATGTTCAGTGAACCCACCTCACTGCATCTAACTACTTGTTGTGTTGAGTGAACCCAGCTCACTGCATCTAACTACCTGTTGTGTTCAGTGAACCCACCTCACTGCATATAACTAGCTGTTGTGTTGAGTGAACCCACCTCACTGCATATAACTACCTTTACTGTTGAGTGAACCCACCTCACTGCATCTAACTACCTGTTGTGTTCAGTGAACCCACCTCACTGCATATACCTAGCTGTTGTGTTCAGTGAACCCACCTCACTGCATATAACTACCTTTACTGTTGAGTGAACCCACCTCACTGCATCTAACTACCTGTTGTGTTCAGTGAACCCAGCTCACTGCATCTAACTAACTTTACTGTTCAGTGAACCCAGCTCACTGCATCTAACTACCTGTTGTGTTCAGTGAACCCAGCTCACTGCATCTAAGTACCTTTACTGTTCAGTGAACCCACCTCACTGCATCTAACTACCTTTACTGTTCAGTGAACCCACCTCACTGCATATAACTACCTGTTGTGTTGAGTGAACCCAGCTCACTGCATATACCTAGCATCCCCCGAGATGGACAAACAAACCAGGAAGAGGCAGACCCAGAGGAAGGCAACCAGGCACCGGCAGGTCTGTGTGAGGTGGTGTTGCTGTGATTTCATGCGGACCTGGCCCAAAATACAGTACTCAGAAGAAGGCACGTGCCATCACTTCCCAAAATTGTGAGGACGTGGTTGAGTATTTAACACAGAACACCTCATCTCCCGCAGCCACCAGCGCTACAACAAGCACCACATCCGCTGCATTTGACACTTCGCAGGAGTTATTTGGTGGTGGTGAAATCACTGATTCACAGCCACTACTGCAACAACAAGAAGAAGGCGCAGGTACACCACCTCATACGTCTCAGTTAGATAGTATGGACGTAACGTGTGAGGAGGGGGATGATGAACCACCTGAAGTTGGTGCAGTTGAGGAGGTGTCTGAGGAAAGCGAAGCTGGGCAGGAGCATTATAATGACGATTATACGGATGCCACGTATGTTCCCAGTAGAGGAGATGACTAGGGGGACAGTTCAGAGGGGGAGTCAGAGAGGAGTAGGAGGAGACGACTCCATGATAGAAGCAGAGGGAGCTCATCCTCAGAAACAGCTGGGGGCAGTGTCCGGCGCCATGTATCGCCAGCTATGGACAGCCATCCAACATGCCCTTCAACGTCAGTTGCTGATGCCACCTTAGCGCCATCACCCCAGGGGGCTCAGCGGTTTGGAAATTTTTTAACATGTGTGTCTCAGATCGGAACAAAGCCATCTGTTCTCTCTGCCAGCAAAAATTGAGCCGTGGAAACGCCAACTCTCACGTAGGGACAAGTGCCTTACGAAAGCACCTGGAGAAAAGGCACAAACAGCTATGGCAAGAACACCTGAGGAAAAGCAGCACCCAAAAGACAAGCCACCCTCCTTCTCCTCTTACTCCTTCAGGTGCATCATCTTCATCCGCTTTCTCCCTTGCACCTTCCCAGCCACCCTCCTCCACACCGCCTCTTCCCTTGAGTGGTTCCTTCTCCTCTGCCCACAGCAGTACCCAGCTGTCCATGAAGGAAGTATTTGAGCGTAAGAAGCAAATGTCTGCCAGTCACCCTCTTGCCCGGCGTCTGACAGCTGGCGTGGCGGAACTATTAGCTCGGCAGCTATTACCATACAAGCTGGTGGAGTCGGAGGCTTTCCGTAAGTTTGTGGCCATTGGTACACCACAGTGGAAGATACCAGGCCGAAATTATTTTTCACAAAAGGCCATACCCAAACTGTACCGTGCAGTTGAGAGGCAAGTGGTGTCATCTATTGCGAATAGCGTTGGGTCAAGGGTCCACCTGACCACGGATGCCTGGTCTGCCAAGCACGGGCAGGGCCGCTACATTACGTACACAGCCCATTGGGTCAACCTGGTGACCGATGGCAGCAAGCAGGGAGTACGTGGCTGCGCAGCGGACCGACTTGTCACACCTCCACGGCTTGCAGGCAGGCCTCCAGCCACCTCCTCTCCGCTTGCTACCACCTCTTCGCTGTCGTCATCCTCCTCCTCCTCCTTGGCTGGTGCCGCGATCTCCTCTCCAGCTACACAGCCCCAGGGCCTATGCTTCATGCCAGGTACGACGGTGTCACGCAGTGTTAGACATGTCTTGCCTCAAAGCGGAGAGTCACACTGGAGCAGCTCTCCTGGCTGCTCTTAACAAACAGGTGGAGCAATGGCTGACCCCGCACAAGCTTGAGATCGGCAATGTGGTGTGTGACAACGGCAGCAATCTCATTTCCACGTTGAATTTGGGAAAGCTGACACATGTACCCTGCATGGCACATGTGCTGAATCTGGTCGTGCAAAGATTTGTGTCCAAGTACCCAGGCTTAGAGGACGTCCTGAAGCAGGCCAGGAAGTTGTGTGGGCATTTCAGGCGCTCTTACATGGCCATGGCACGCTTTGCAGACATTCAGCGTAGAAACAACTTGCCGGTGAGACGCCTGATTTGCGATAGCCCGACTCGCTAGAATTCCACCCTGCTGATGTTCTCTCGCCTGCTAGACCAGGAGAAAGCCGTCACCCAGTACCTGTATCATTACAGTACGAGGACACAATCTGGGAGGATAAGGATGTTGTGGCCCAACAACTGGACACTGATGCGAAATGCATGCAGGGTCATGGAGCCCTTTGAGGAGGTGACCAAACTGGTGAGTCGCGCTGAAGGCACCATCAGCGACTTGAACTCCTACGCCTACTTCCTGGAGCGTGCCGTGCGTAGAGTGGTGGATACAGCTGTGGAGGAGCGTGAACGAGAACAGTTACGGCAGCAGGAGTCGTGGGAGCGATTTACATCCAAACCCGATGTTTCCACAACACCTGCGGCAGCACAGAGGGGGAGGAGGAGGAGGAAGAAGAGGAGTCGGTGTGGGGAAGGAGAGGAGTCAGACTCTGATGATGAGGAAAGTGTTTCTGTGGAGGAGGAAGAGGCGGCGGAAGAAGAACAACCGCGGCAGCCGTCACAGAGGGCTTCTGCTGCTCCACGCTCCCGTGGTATTTGTTCGTGGCTGGGGGGAGGAAGAGGAGTTGCGTCCCATCCCTGAGGAAGAGCAAGAGGGAGATGGTCTGGAGTACGTCTGCATCCAGCTTTGTGCAGATGGCCTCTTTCATGTTGTCCAGCCTGTTGAGGGACCCCCGTATCAAAAAACTCAAGGCGAATGACCTGTACTGGGTGGCCACGCTACTAGACCCTCGGTACAGGCACAAAGTGGCGGACCTGTTACCAACTCAACAGAAGGCGGAAAGGATGCAGCACTTGCAGAACAAGCTGTCGATGATGCTTTACAATGCGTTTAAGGGTGATGTGGCTGCACAACGCAATCAAGGTACCACTGGCAGTAACCCTCCTCCTCCAAAGTCCACGCAGGCAAGGACAGGACGCTCCAGCGATCTCAGGGTGACATTCTTTAGTCCAACTCCTCGCCATAGTCCTTCCGGATCCACCCTCCACCAATGCCTGGACCGGCAGGTAGCCGACTACCTGGCCTTGAGTGTGAATGTAGACACTGTGAGCAGCGACGATGAACCCTTGGACTACTGGTTGTGCAGGCTTGACCTGTGGCCAGAGCTGTCCCAATTTGCCATACAACTTCTCTCTTGCCCTGCCACAAGCGTCCTGTCAGAAAGGACCTTCAGTGCAGCTGGAGGCATTGTCACTGAGAAGAGAAGTCGCCTAAGTCACGACAGTGTTCAGTACCTGACCTTTATCAAAATGAATGAGGAATGGATCACGGAGGGCTACTGCACGACCGAGGACTAAGTCAGTCCCCACACACAGCATCTCTGCCTGCAGGCCACTTGCCTTCTCCGCCACCACCAACAGGGTCCAGGGACCAGGACTCTAGGCGTATTCCTGAATTTTTAAGGCTGCTGCTAGCAGCGGCCGCTACACTAATTTCTGGTGCGTGTACATGCCTGCCTAATTTTTCTGGCTGCACTGCGGGCGGCTGCAACAAAAAAACAAAAGGCATGTACATGTGCCCATCCCCCTTCGTGATCATTATCTTGCCGCGGTGAAGGGGCTTGCGTATCACAATGAAGCAATGACCGCCGGCTATATGAGTGTCTCGGGTGGGGGTGGCACACAAAAGATAATAAGGTCGCTGCTTCATTGTGGTCAGACCAAATTTGATCAGCTGGACAGTCACTGTTGTTCTATCATTGAACTACCACAGCCCGGCGACCATATGGGCTTGAAAACCGCCACGGCCTACACTCTCACCACGGTGCGCACCAGTCCGGCACGGCCGTCACTACGCAAACAGCTGTTTGCGGTGCGTTACACAGTGAGTTTGGTGTGTCAGTGTGAAGCAGAACTCTAATTACACTCCCTGATTGATGTATATGTTACGGCCAGAACCCGAAGTTTGGCCAGAACTAGAAGTGGCCGGCCACTTCGGGTTCTGGCCGGCCAATGTGCGAACTGGCCGCTGCGCTGCGGCCAATGTGAGAAATGCAACAATTCCTGTAAAGTTAATGGGATGTTGTGGCCGCAGCGCAGCGGGCAAATGTATCACACATCTTACTTTATTCAATGACATTAAGCCGACCGGCTTTTTCCCCGCTTTCTCTCTTCCCCCCCGCCTCTCTCTCCTCCCCTCGCCTCTCTCTCTTCCTTCTCTTATGGGCAGCCGGCGGGGGACACGCGTGTCCAGGAGAGTCGTTCGTCGCGGCAGGAGAGCAGAGCGGGGAGGCTGCAGACATTGCTTCTGCCAGCACCCGCTCTGCAAGCACGGCAGGATTCCCCTGCCGCGACGAACGACTCCGGAGGGACACGCGTGTCCCCGCCCGGCTGCCCATAAGAGAAGAAGAGAGAGAGGCGGGGGGAGGAGAGAGAGGCGGGGGGGAGGAGAGAGGCAGAGAAAAAGCCGGGCGGCTTAATGTCATTGAATAAAGTAAGATGTGTGATACATTTGCCCGCTGCGCTGCGGCCACAACATCACATTAACCTTACAGGAATTGTTGCATTTCTCACATTGGCCGCAGCGCAGCGGCCAGTTCGCACATTGGCCGGCCAGAACCCGAAGTGGCCGGCCACTTCTAGTTCTGGCCAAACTTCGGGTTCTGGCCGTAACATATACACATGCAAGATGTTTTAAAGCACTTTAGGCCTGTCATTTAGCATTCAATGTGATTTCTGCCCTTAAAACGCTGCTTTGCGTCACATCCAGATTTTTCCCCGGGACTTTGGGCGTGTATCCCACTCCGCCATGCCCCCCTCCAGGTGTTAGACCCCTTGAAACATCATTTCCATCACTTTTGTGGCCAGCATAATTTTTTCTATTTTTCAAAGTTCGCATCCCCATTGAAGTCTATTGCGGTTTGCGAACTTTTCCGCGAACCGAACCTTCCGCGAAGGTTCGCAAAGCGAAAATCGGAGGTTCGCGACCTCACTAGTTGAAACCCCCCTTCCTTATTGTAAGTCTCTGGCAGGGTCCTCCCTATCCAACTTAATCATGCACCCCTTTGCCCCGGTTACCCTTCCTGCACACTGACTTGAAATTTGGACTCTGTTGCATGCTCTTGTATCTTGTACCTTGTTGTCTGTCTCCCTAAGTATTTCCCTAGTTAATTATATCTCTTATTGCAATTAATATTTGAATATTGTTCTCCTATTCAACAGGGCCGGATTTGTACTCTTTGCCGCCCAAAGCCACTATCAGCAGCTGCCTCCTTCCAGTATAGATAGCCAAATGACCCCCCCCCCCTCCCGTATAGGTAGCCAGATGACCCTTCTGCCCCTTCTCCAGTTCAGATAACCTAATGACCCCCCCTTCCCCTCTAGTATAAGAAGCCAGATGACCCTCCCCCTTCCATATAGATAGCCTGATAACCTCCAGTATATGAATCCAGATGACACTTCCGCCCCTTCTCCAGTTCAGATAGCCTAATGACCCCCCCCCCCTTCCCTCTAGTATAAGAAGCCAGACGACCCTCCCCCTTCCGTATAGATCAGCCTTTCTCAACCTTTTTACCTTGGAGAAACCCTGTAAATAACGTTTGGATCTCAAGGAACTCCTGCAAACAATTTTTTGGTCTCGAGGAACCCCTGCATTTATTTTTCAGGAGGCATGGTCTTTAAATAGGTTAGGCTGCTAATTTCACTACCTCCTATTACAGTGCCACTCATTATACTGTCTCCTGACCCCCCAATTTAGTGCTTCTTGTTACAGTACCACCTATTATAGTGTGCTCTATTATACTTCCCCCACGATGGGGTAAAATGCCAAGGAACCCCTGCAGAGTCCTCAAGGAACCCTGGGGTTCCAGGGAACCTTGGTTGAGAAAGCCTGGTATAGATAGCCTGATAACCTCCAGTATAGGTAGCCAGGCGACCCTTCCCTTCCCACTAGTATAGCCTGCTGCCCACCCACCCTTGATCCTGTGGTGCTCTAGGCCAGCCTGTGTGGCCTTGGCTTAAATCCGGCCCTGCTATTCAATGCTTAGTCCAATGGCTCTTAAAGGGAACCTGAAGTGAAAGGAATATAAAGGCTGCCATCCTTATTCACTAATAAACAATGCTAGTTGTCTGACTTCTATGTCTATGCGCTACAACCAGATTGTGCAAGTGCAAATACTCATGCAGAAGTGCCAGGTATGTGAGTAGACTAGGGTGATTTTGGCAGAGTTTTTGGATCGCTGACAATCGGCGGCGAATCCAAAAAAGGCTTTTCTAATGTATTTAAATTTGGGGAACCCACTAGTGCGTTTGCCATTGGGGTTAATACCAATCACAGGACATGCAGCGTTTTGAGTGCATTTGTGCTCAATGCTATGTATAGAAGCGCTGCAAATCTCATTGAAAAGCGATTTTGCATCGATTTGGGGGCCGAGTTTGTTTTTTTTAAACAAAGTTAATTATACTTATCGAGTGTCCCGATGTCCGCCTTCCGTCTGTAGCCCCGCCTCCTAGCAGAAGAGGTCACAGGTGCTTCTCCGATTGGTCCTAGAGAAGCACCTGTGGCCTCTTCCATTAGGGGGCGGGGCTACGGGCGGAAATCGGGACACCTAGTAAGTATAATAAAGGTTTTGTTTTTTTTAAAAAGCTAATCGGAAGCACTGTTTAGTTTACTGTGCAGTGCTTCAAATCAGTGGCGTACCTAGGGCATTTGACACCCGGTGCTGGGTATTAAAAGACACCCAGCCCCCCCCCCCCGCCATAAAAAAAAGTGACTGTGTAGGCCAGGTGTAGACTCCCCCCTAAAGTTGGCCTCAGTATAGGTAGCTAACAAAAAATGGGTGCGGCTATAACCTGCAGCGCGCAAAGAGCGTTGCGGCGAAAAATGGGCGTGACCATGACCGGATGAGGGCGGAGCTAACTGTAATTTAAAGTGAACCCGGGATGAGAGTGATATGGAGGCTGCCATATTTATTTCCTTTTAAACAATAGGCAGCCCTGCTGATCTATTTGACCAATAGAACACAAGACACGGCACACTAATGGCTGCAATGAAATTTGCTCTAATCGAAACAAGTGCACACTACATGTTACGGATATTACATCCTTCTTCAGGTGTATAACAACAAATGAAAGTACATACAGCATTATATACATTTAGGGCAGGCCACCACACCCAATGTGATTAGCTCCTCCCCTTCCCTTTAACCCATTGTTCAATATCCATCAATAGACAACATCTTCACGATCATATGGCACTCCAAATCGGCTACCAATAAAAAACAAGATAAGACTGACCGTAATCCAGGCACTTCCTGCAATGGACTGCCACTGACCTGCCCGCCCTGCCTGTTTGGTGCCCGCTGCCCGCATTTTGGAGGGGAAGAGAGGCAGAAGGAGGGGACCCAGGTGAGGGAGGGTGGGGGGGATATGTCTCCCCTCCCCGCCGCTGTCCCTGTCACCCCTCCTTCTAGCGCTGCTATTCCCCTCCTGGCTCCTGCTCTGCAACTGTGGGGGGTTGTGGCGACACCCCCTCACTGTCAGCGACGCCCCCCTGCGCCCAATGGTAGGAACGCCACTGCTTCAAATCAGAATAAAGCGTGATCACAATCGGCCTAATAATTGCTGCACACAGCGCTTGCACGATTTAAAAGCGCTGCAGCGATTCCTAGAGGGTTTCAGCCCTAACTCAAACCTATTTATTTAAGTAGTTATATAGCGCCAACATATTACGCAGCGCTGTACAGAGTATATTGTCGTCACTAACTGTCCCTCAGAGAGGCTCACAATCTAGTCCCTACCATAAACGTCTGCCTATGTACGTATCAGATAGTGCATGTATCATAGTCTAGGGCCAATTTAGGGGAAAGCAAATTAACTTATCTGTATGTTTTTAAGATGTGGGAGGAAACAGGAGTGCCCAGAGGAAACCCACGCAGACATGGGGAGAACTTACAAACTCCTTGCAGATATTGACCTGGCTGGGCTTCGAACCCAGCACCGCAAGGCGAGAGTGCTACCCACTAGGCCACCGTGCTGCCCACCTACTAGCTTAGTAATCAGGGCACGCAAATGTCAAATATTTTAAAGTAAAATGGAGCTTCTGAAGCTAGAAATCCTGTTCTTGACTAGAGTTGGTCAATGAGATGCTAATAACACCAGACTTCATGCAAATTTAATGCAAGTTGTACGCAGCTCAGAATGGGGTCGGTCAGACGCACTTCATGCTGATGTGGACTGGTCTAATGCCTATCTAATTAAGATTTGCATTACATTTGCATGAAGGTCACGTCAGAATTACTAGCATCCCGTTGACCATCTCTAGCGTTGACATTTTGATCACATGACCTGAAGGAACAAAATGGAGTGAGCCAGTTTTCAGAATCTCTGCATGTGGTCGCTTCTGGTGCCTATATTGCATCATTTCCACTGCTCTGGGCAGGCACTGAGGGAATCTTCCTGAGAAGATTGCAGCCTGTGGCGCACACAGATGGTCAGTGGTGCAGGAAGTAGTCGGCATTCGCTCCCCTGAGCAGGTACATGAAGGAGAACTGAAGTGAGAGGTACATGGAGGCTGCCATATTTATTTCATTTTAAGCAATACCAGTTGCTTGGCAGTCCTGCTGATCCTATGCCTCTAATACTTTAATTATTGTATTCATTAACCACTTCACCACTGAGGGGTTTTACCCCCTGAGCACCAGAGCAATTTTCACCTTTCAGCGCTCCTTCCATTCATTCGTCTATAACTTTATCATTACTTATCGCAATGAAATGAACTATATCTTGTTTTTTCCGCCACCAATTAGGCTTTCTTTAGGTGGGACATTATGCCAAGAATTTTTTTTTTCTAAATGTGTTTTAATGGGAAAATAGGAAAAATGTGGGGAAAAAAATAATTATTTTTCAGTTTTCGGCCATTATAGTTTTTAAATAATGCATGCTACTGTAATTAAAACCCATGAAATTTATGTGCCCTTTTGTCCCGGTTATAAAACCATTTAAATTATGTCCCTATCACAATGTTTGGCGCCAATATTTTATTTGGAAATAAAGGTGCAATTTTTTCAGTTTTGCGTCCATCCCTAATTACAAGCCCATAGTTTATAAAGTAACAGTGTTATACCCTCTTGACATAAATATTTAAAAAGTTCAGTCCCTAAGGTAACTATTTATGTATTTTTTTTAATTGTAAATTTTTGAATTTTTTTTAATTACAAAAAAAAAAAAAAAAGGGGAGTGTGGGAGGTAATGAGTTAATTTTTTGTGTAAAAATCATTTATTTGTATGTGAAAAATGTGTAGGGTGTAGTTTACTATTTGGCCACAAGATGGCCACAGTAACTTTTTGTTTTAATGCGACCTCCAAGCGTCCTTCCGGAAGCTTGGAGGAAGTATAAGGAGGCTGGACACGTAGTTTTTTCTCACAATGATCGCGCTGCCCATAGGAGAGCAGCGGATCATTGTGGGGCTTAGATCAACGAACGGGAATGGATTTTCCCGTTCATTGATCTCCGGGCGAGCGGGCGGCGGCATGTTTACTAGCGGCGGGCGGCGTGTTTACGAGCGGGAGCGCGGACAGCGTCGGGTACGCGGAAAGTACGGATTTCTCCGTCCCTGGGGGTTAAAGGATGGAAAAAGGGACGGAGAAATTCGTACGGGCGGGGGTAAAGTGGTTAAATTATTTAGAGCCAACACCTTTTGCAGCATTGTACAGAGTATATATTGTCTGATCACTTAACAATTCCTCAAAGCGGCTCACAATCTAATCCCAACCACAGTCATATGTCTATGTATATATCCTAGTCTAGGGCCAATTTAGGGGGAAGCCAGTCAACTTATCTGTATGTTTTTGGGATGCGGTAGGGAACCAGAGTGCCCAGAGGAAACCCACACAGACACAGAGAGAACATACAGACAACATGCAGATAGTGCCCTGGCTGGGATTTGAACCAGGCCCTGAACAAACATGCAGCGGATCAGGTGTTTCTGACATTATTATCAGATCTGTCAAGATTAGCTGCTTGCTTGTTTCTGGTGTTATTATTATTATTTATTGTATTTATAAAGCGCCAACATATTACGCAGCGCTGGACAAATCAGATACTACTGCATCCAAATAGATCAGGCAACTGGTATTGTTTAAAAGGAAATAAATATGGCAGCCTCCATATCCCTCTCACTTCAGGTGTCCTGTAAAAAGTGATTTATATGGATCAGCTTATCAAGGAGCTTCTATATAAACAAGCTCTGCAGCCAAGAGCCTAAACATAGACAATGTTTGTGAGTGAACTGGGTCTTTAAAAGTATACTTCAGTCTTATGTAGAGGAAAACACTCCACAGGGATTTAAGTCTAGCTGATTGCGAAGTATTGCTCATCAGCCAGGTTCAAAACAAGTTCAGGCATTTGCTTTGCAAACTACACTATGGGCAATATTACACGTTACAGAGATTTGAAGCAGCTGCATAGATCGTGTAACTCTCTAGCAAAGCTGCTACCAATGTTATTTCATAGAAATCCTGGTAGCTAGCTGACAGCAGAAGAAAGCTACTGCTACAAAGATAAATATCACACTGGGGTGATATTCGTCATTAACCACCAAATTGCCAGCGATTGCTAGTCCTTTAAAAGCGCTAGTGTAATAATATGTATATGGCAGTGATCTCACTGCTACGATTGCCGAAGATTTGCGGTAAACGCAGTGCATGCAACGCTTTTTTGCAAAGTTAAAGAGAAACCCGTAACCAAGAATTGAACTTCCTCCCAATCAGTAGCTGATACCCCCTTTCCCATGGGAAATCTTTTCCTTTTCACAAATGGATCATCAGGGGGCTCTGTATGGCTGATATTGTGGTGAAACCTCTCCCACAGAGTGATGTCAGGACCATGGTTCTGACATCACACTGTGGGAGCCTTGTTGCATTGTGGTAAATAACAGCTGTTTGCAGCTGCTTCCAACTGCCAAAATAGCAAGCAGCATTTCTTTCCACTGACATCACCTGCCAGCAGTAAAAATGTCACCATGTGATGTCAGAACGTAAATCAGGGAGAGGAAAGATTTTACAACGGGCAAACACTGACTAAATAGTTTATACATAATTATTGTAAAAATTAAGCACTTTTTTTTATGACATTATTTTCACTGGAGTTCCTCTTTAAGTCTATGGACTGTATGTTGCACTGTACATGTTGCAACACACTATTTTTGTGGATGCAAACCGCAATGGATCTAGTGCGAAAGCAAAATTTAAACTTATTTTGAGAAACATAATTTCTGTATATAACCTATAAAATATATTTTTTTATTGGTAGCTGAAAAACTTTTAATAGAAGCTGTACAGTATTAGCCATCGGTAAAAGCAAGAAGTTTTGAATCAGAATGATACAATTTATTGCATAGACTTACTACTGCAGTGCAAATTTCTGCTTTAAATTTCTGCTTTAACCATTTCAGCCTGCGGGGATTTTTCACCTTATGCATCAGAGCAATTTTCACCTCCCATTAATTCGCCAATAACTTTATCACTAATTATCACAATTTATTGATCTATATCTTGTTTTTTTCAGCCACTAATTAGGCTTTCTTTGGCTAAGAATTATTTTTTTTATAAATGCATTTTAACAAGATTAATAAGAAAAAAAATCATTATTTCTCATTTTGTCCCTACCACAATGTATGGTGCCAATATTTTATTTGGAAATAAAGGTGCATTTTTTCCATTTTGCGTCCAACACTATTTACAAGATTATAATTTAAAAAATGTTTGTAGTATACCCCCCTTCAAATGCATATTTAAAAGGTTCAGACCCTTAGGTAACTATTTATGTTGTTTTTTGTTTTGTTTTTTTTATTGTAATTTTTTTTCCATTAAAAATTGTATTTGGGTAATATTTTGGTGTGGGAAATAAACAGTTAATTTTTAATGTTATTATATGTGTTAATTTTGTAATGTAAAAAATATGTAGATGTAGTTTCACTAGATGCAATTTTTTTTT
Organism: Hyperolius riggenbachi; assembly: GCF_040937935.1. Lineage (NCBI taxonomy): Eukaryota > Metazoa > Chordata > Amphibia > Anura > Hyperoliidae > Hyperolius > Hyperolius riggenbachi. Next base: position 85,161,506 of record NC_090652.1, read on the forward strand.
CTCCTTGTGCTTCTCGCTAACCGGAAGCACAAGGAGGATGCGGAAAATTTTATTTGCAGAAACACTGAAGCCTCTAGTAAGAGCGCTTCGGTTTTTCTGCTGGGGACACGGATCGGTGATCGGGAACCATGTTCCCGTTCACTGATCCCAGGGAGTTATTGAGTGGTGCAGGACCAATGGGAGATCGATGACCGGTACTGTCGCACTGCATTGAAGAGTGCAACCCTGCAGTTCGGTGAACAGTTTTTAACAGATTTTCTGCTATTCTATTGAAAATAAATGTGCAGTGTGTTGTAGGGATGGATCGTATTCACCAAGTCAGGTGGAATCCCAGTGTGTTGCTAGCTTAATCGATTGGTCCTGCTTGTTGGTGCAGGAGCAGTCGATATGGCGCTGGTGTGGATGGGATGCATGCTGCAGAGAGCGACCGCATAGAGCAGTGCAATTCTGGCTCCCCTTCTTGCGTCGGTCCTGTTCCCAGGGCAATCCGAGCTCCCCTCCCGTGTGTGCACCAGAGGGAGCTTTCGTACCTGTGTGTACCTTTCGTACAGCCAATCACCCCCAAAGTTTACCCACATATTCCCCTTGGGCATACGCAGCGCTCTGAAGTCCCTGCACCTTTAAATCTAAACTGTCCCACTCATGAAAAAACGGTGCAGCCAGGACAGATCACGTTTATAGCCTTTACATTACAGTGATGATGTTTAACCATGCAAATACTCTGACATAAAGCCAGTGCCCTACATGTATGCAACACATGCCCTTTGTTCATCGCCAGCACCACAGAGGGATGAGACTGAGTGCGCCTCTCCTCAGTGATGGCTCATGAAGGGTTATACTGGCAGAATGGGTAGCAGGAGCTATTTATACCAGGCTGTGCCTGTTACAGCCAGCAGGCTTCTCTCGCACACCCCTCTCTGTGTGTACACAAGTGTGAGGGGAGGCAGCTCTCTCTCCACAGTTCTCTTGCACACCTCTCTCTGAGTGTACACAAGCACTAGGGGAGGCAGCTCTCTCTCCCCCCTCAGCTTCTCTTGCACACCCCTTTCTGTGTGTACACAAGTGTGAGAGGAAGCAGCTTTCTCCCCAGCTTCTCTCGCACACTCTTCTCTTTGTATACACAAGCATGAGGGGAGGCATCTCTCTCTCTCCATAGTTCTCTCGCACACCCCTCTCTTTGTGTACACAAGTGTGAGGGGACCAGCTCTCTCGCTCCACAGTTCTCTCACACACCCCTCTCTGTGTGTACACAAGTGTGAGAGGAAGCAGCTCTCTCACCAGTTTCTCTCGCACACTCCTCTCTGTGTGTACACAAGTGTGAGGGGAGGCAGTTCTCTCTCCCTCAGCTCCTCTCGCACACCCCTCTCTGTGTGTACACAAGTGTGAGGGGAGGCAGTTCAGTTCTCTCTACCTCAGCTTCACTCGCACACTCCTCTCTGTGTGTACACAAGTGCAAGAGGAGGCAACTCTCTCCCCACAGTTCTCTCGCACACCCCTCTCTGTGTGTACACAAGTGTAAAGGGAGGCAGCTCTCTCTCTTCCCAGCTTCTCTCACACACCCCTCTCTGTGTGTACACAAGCGCGAGGGGAGGCATCCCTCTCTCCACAGTTCTCTCGCACACCCCTCTCTGTGCGTACACAAGTGCAAGGGGAGGCATCTCCCTCTCCACAGTTCTCTCTCACACTCCTCTTTGTGTGTACACAAGTGTGAGAGGAAGCAGCTTTCTCCCCAGCTTCTCTCGCACACCCCTCTCTGTGTATACACAAGCATGAGGGGCGGCATCTCTCTCTCTCTCTCCACAGTTCTCTCGCACACCCCGCTCTATGTGTACACAAGTGCGAGGGGAGGCATCTCTCTCTCTCTCTCTCTCTTCACAGTTCTCTTGCACACCCCTCTCTGTGTGTACATAAGAGTGATTGGAAACAGCTTTCTCCCCAGCTTCTCTTGCACACCCCTCTCTGTGTGTACACAAGTGTGATAGGAAGCAGCTTTCTCCCCAGCTTTTCTCGCACACCCCTCTCTTTGTATACACAAGTGCAAGGGGAGGCATCTCTCTCTCCACAGTTCTCTCGCACATCCCTCTCTGTGTGTACACAAGTGCGAGGGGAGGCATCTCTCACTCCACAGTTCTCTCGCACACCCCTCTCTGTGTGTACACAAGTGCAAGGGGAGGCATCTCCCTCTCCACAGTTCTCTCTCACTCTCCTCTTTGTGTGTACACAAGTGTGAGAGGAAGCAGCTCTCTCCCCAGCTTCTCTCGCACACCCCTCTCTGTGTATACACAAGCATGAGGGGAGGCATCTCTCTCTCTCCACAGTTCTCTCGCACACCCCGCTCTGTGTGTACACAAGTGCGAGGGGAGGCATCTCTCTCTCTTCACAGTTCTCTCGCACACCCCTTTCTGTGTGTACACAAGTGTGATAGGAAGCAGCTTTCTCCCCAGCTTCTCTTGCACACCCCTCTCTGTGTGTACACAAGTGTGATAGGAAGCAGCTTTCTCCCCAGCTTTTCTCGCACACCCCTCTCTGTGTGTACACAAGTGTGAAAGGAGGCTGCTCTCTCTCTTTCCAGCTTCGCTTGCACAGCCCTCTCTGTGTGTACACAGGTGTGAGGGGAGGCAGCTCTCTCTCTTCCCAGCTTCTCTTGCACACCCCTCTCTGTGTGTACACTAGCGCGAGGGGAGGCATCCCTCTCTCTCTCCACAGTTCTCTCGCACACCCCTCTCTGTATGTACACAAGTGTGAGGGGAGGCAGCTCTCTCTCTTCCCAGCTTCTCTCACACACCACTCTCTGTGTGTACACAAGTGTGATATGAAGCAGCTTTCTCCCCAGCTTCTCTCGCACACCCCTCTCTGTGTGTATACAAGTGCGAGGGGAGGCATCTCTATCTCTCCACAATTCTCTCTCACACCGCTCTCTGTGTGTACACAAGTGTGAGGGGAGGCATCTCTCTGTCCACAGTTCTCTCTCACACCCCTCTTTGTGTGTACACAAGTGCGAGGGGAGGCATCTCTCTCTCTTCACAGTTCTCTCGCACACCCCTTTCTGTGTGTACACAAGTGTGATAGGAAGCAGCTTTCTCCCCAGCTTCTCTTGCACATCCCTCTCTGTGTGTACACAAGTGTGATAGGAAGCAGCTTTCTCCCCAGCTTTTCTCGCACACCCCTCTCTGTGTGTACACAAGTGTGAAAGGAGGCTGCTCTCTCTCTTTCCAGCTTCTCTTGCACACCCCTCTCTGTGTGTACACAGGTGTGAGGGGAGGCAGCTCTCTCTCTTCCCAGCTTCTCTTGCACACCCCTCTCTGTGTGTACACTAGCGCGAGGGGAGGCATCCCTCTCTCTCTCTCCACAGTTCTCTCGCACACCCCTCTCTGTATGTACACAAGTGTGAGGGGAGGCAGCTCTCTCTCTTCCCAGCTTCTCTCACACACCACTCTCTGTGTGTACACAAGTGTGATATGAAGCAGCTTTCTCCCCAGCTTCTCTCGCACACCCCTCTCTGTGTGTACACAAGTGCGAGGGGAGGCATCTCTATCTCTCCACAATTCTCTCTCACACCGCTCTCTGTGTGTACACAAGTGTGAGGGGAGGCATCTCTCTGTCCACAGTTCTCTCTCACACCCCTCTTTGTGTATACACAAGTGCGAGGGGAGGCATCTCTCTCTCTTCACAGTTCTCTCTCACACCCCTCTTTGTGTATACACAAGTGTGAGAGGAAGCAGCTGTCTCCCCAGCTTCTCTGGCACACACCTGTGTGTGTGTACACAAGTGTAAGGGGAGGCATATCTCTCTCTCCTCAGCTTCTCTTGCACACCCCTCTCTCAGTGTACACAAGCACTAGGGGAGACATCTCTCACTGTCCCCTCAGCTTCTCTCGCACACCCCTCTCTGTGTGTACACAAGTGGGACGGGAAGCATCTCTCTCTCCATAGTTCACTCTCGACTCACACCCCTCTCTATGTGTACACAAGTGTAAGGGGAGGCATCTCTCTCTCACTGCCCCCAGCTTCTCTTGCACACCCCTCTCTCAGTGTACAGAAGCACAAGGGGAGGCTTCTCTTTCTCTCTCCCCAGCCTCTCTCGCACACCCATCTCTGTGCGAGCGGAGGCAGATCGCTCTCTCCTCAGCTGTCCATCCTGCACAGAGGAGATGCTGCAGGAAAGGACCCTCCAGGGTTTTCCAGGAGACCCCTCTTATGCCAGAAACCTGATCTGCTTCGTCTCCTCGGATATCTAGAGTAGAGGTCCGAGCTCTGCCCGTTCTTCTCCCGCCATAGAGAGGACAGCTTTTTATTTTTCCATCTGTAGCGGTTATTTTCCTCCATTGACTGTGCAGAAACATTTCTCCACAGAAACCTTTTTTTTTTTTTTTTAACTTTCCTATTCCAGAGAGAAGTGGCGGGCTGTGGAGCATCGCTGATTCTCCGAGACGGCTGTTCCCCGGTCACAGAGCGGCAACTCTTTCCATCGCTACGCCTCCTCCAGCACCTGCAGAGTTATTCCCATATGTACCGCCGCCTCATAGGCTCACAGCGCTCTCCAATCCTGGAAGACGCCAATTTTAGGTTCTGCTGGACGAAGCCACAGCCTCTCCTGAGTCTCCTCAAACTCTCCTGTCACTGCTGTATGCAGAGCGGAGCAGTTAATTAAAGCGCTAGTTGAATTGGGCGCGGCTATGCTGTCAATGTATTTATCGGCTACATAACTCCGGCACGGCGCAGACTGCATAATATGGGCGCAATGGCTATTAACGTGTATTAACAGCTATGTGTGGAGTGGACTAATTAACGGCTCAGTTTTCTGAGTTGTGCTTATACGGTTCTTAGTTAGTTAGAAAACAATTTCTCACGTAAAGCAGGGCATTTAGCGGCTTTATTCTCCTCTCTCATAGGGCTCTAAAGTGGCTATAAAAAAGCGGCTATATAAAGAAAGCAGCTATATAATGAGTAGCGGCTAGTAGTAGTAGTGAGGCTGATGCTAATCTCAGACATCATGATGCTCTCTACTCCTTATATGCAAGCGGCTGTATAAGGAGCAGAAAACAATGTTATGCACCGGTGCACTCAAGTTAGCTGCCTTGGGAAGAGAAAAGTCCTGCACTTCAAAAGATTAGTAAAAACAACAAAAACAGTGATTCCCGGACACAATAGTTCAAAGGCCGGCTGGTTGAAGCTGAGTGATTTCGGAGGGCTACTGATAACTGAGCTGTAGTGTTCGGCTATCACTCCTGCTTGCAGCTAATAGTAAACACTAAACACGTGCAGCTCTTGAATATCCTTGCAGGTTTACTGTGAATTTTTAATTTTTTGGCAATAAAATCTTTGATTAAATAATGTCTAAAAATATAAATATATTAATAAAATGTATCTCTTTATGCTGTAAGACCCCTGAAGTTACTACATTCCAATACAGCTACTCTATCAGTCTGCAAAATTCAGATTACTGGTTCTCTTCCTGCACATAACAATGGTGATTATGGTGCACTGCACACACATCCATAATGCACTTACAATAGCGTCTGCAGAGATTGCAGCCACAGGGGTGCACTTGGAGCATTGAAACTTAATGGGGGGCGGGGGGAGGGGTGGTGTCTTGGCTGCGGACCCGCAGGGGGATTTTTAAAGGCAGGATGGGGCACAGAGCATGAATGTGCACCAGCAGACACAAACGCTGGGGTATCGAAGGAGGGTTAACCACCACACCACTCACCTCAGATTACCATCTACACAAAGATGTGAATTAATGTATGTTTACATATACACTATGTGTATATTTAATATAGTTGTGTGTGTGTGAATATATATATATATATATATATATATATATATATATATATATATATATATATATATATATATATATACATACACACACACACACAAACATATATACATTTTTAGTTTATGGAGGGAAATAATGTATGAGGGGAGGGATGTTGACACCTGCAAGTCACCCTTCCAGACGGGATACCACATGTATGCGCACTAAAAACGAGAGTAGGGTTCAATTTAGTCAGTAAACATTTTCAGAAACTGACAAAAGAACAAATACATTTAGGAAGAATAGTCTTTTAATATTCCAAATTCCAAAATTTCAGATAAAGAACCGTATCTTCTAATCTTTACAGCTTCAGCATGCCGGAGGATAAACGCTACCACAACACCGACAATTCCAAGCAATATGTGTATTTACAGCATAAAACACTAACACAATTCCACAGTACAATCTACCACTGTCTGATTCACCTGCCTACACCTACCAAAAGCACCTGTGAAGACAAATAGTGCACCCATGAGCCCATGTCCATTTGTCTAGCCTGTCCTTACACCTCCTCCCACAATGTCCATGTGCATATCATCTGTCAAGCTCTGTCCAGCTGTGTCGTCCTGTCTGTGCTTTTGCCACCCGCATTCATCTATGCCCCACTATCCTTCCTCTGTCTCCCACCCATCTCCATGTGTCAGTTCTCCAGCCAGCCCGAACTCTCCAATGTCCACCTCTGTCCCTGCTGACCTTCCTCTACCCATTCACACTATTTTCTACTATACTATCCCCCTTGTTTCCGTCCACTTTCACTAGCCTAAAGTATAGACATTACAAAGACAAATTAAATGATCAGCTCCTATATGCACGTAATCTTCTCCGCCGCTCTGTCTTCAGATTTCACCCAGTGCTGCTGCCTCCTCCGACGGCTCCAATTACAACAGCATTAATAACATTAATATAACATTAATATAACAAATATAACAAATCAAACTTCAGTGAAAATGAAACAGCCAATATTTCACACAAAATTCATTCATGTTAATTTTTTACTATTTGCAATGTGCGCTATAGCCGCTCCTTGAAAATACATAACCTACACGTATTTCTATACACATTTTATATATAGCCGGGATATAACAATATAATGAAAGAATCGCAAAATTCATATAGCCGCTATTTAACAAGGACATTAATTGCGCCCAATTCATCTAGCGGCTATTTCAAATGTACGCATGCAGAGGGCTGCCCAGACTCTTCTCCCTCCGCTCTCTGCTCCAGGCACCAGTCTGACGGAAGCCGCACACAGCTGCTCTGCTCCTTTAACAAAAACAAAACAACGTTTCTCTGTCCATTTTTCTGCCGTCACGCCGCAGAGATTATCCCCTCAGCAGCCTCAACCAGCGGCACCACAGGCACTTCTCCCCGGAGACTCCGCCCGGCTTAGAATACTTTTTGACACTTTTATTTCTTGAAAGGCGCGAGAAACGTGTGACAAATCTGGAAGGTGTGACAAACATCCTAGGCTGCCTTCATCATCTTCATCTGCCACATGGAGTCCTGGTGTTCCCACTGCTTCTACCACAGGGGTCTGCGGCAGCTGCCGACCACAAGGTATTGTATAATAACGGTACCATTGTTTCATCAGATGCGATCCTTCAACACACTTTTTTTCACGATCTTAAGTAATTGGAAGGTAATTATTGATTGGTCCCATAAACTGATCAATTACGGCATTTTCTCGCTTCAGATACGATTGTAAAATCCAAGTTTTGGATTTATTAAATTTTCTGTTCCAGTCCAGCAACAAATCGTTTTACATCGATTCCCGCCACACACTGTGCAGTTTCCTGTACAATTTGATCACGAAAAGTGTGTTGAAAGATCACATCTGATGAAAACATTGTACCGTTAATGGTCACCTTCACATTGCTGTAAATAATTCCTGGTAGAAATCACTCAATCGTCCTCGTTTGCTCACTTGTCAGATCTGCTTCCAATCGAGAAAGAGATCGATTTTGAGATCAGTATTGCACAAAATCGATCCCTTTGTAAATCGGAAGCAGATCGGACATGCTGGCAATTATTGAACAATTGGGAAATGTCCCATCAGTCTGATGGAAAAATTGCATGTAGTGTTCCCAGCCTAAAGCCTGGTACACACTTTCAATTATGATTGGCCAATTACTGACCAATTTTACCACCCCCATGTAGTATGATGGTTTTACCTGTTCATAGTATTCAATATCTCTTTACCATTATACTATATACTGTAAAGATGGTAAAATTGGTCAGTGATTGACGAATCACAATTGAAAGTGTGTACCAGGCTTAAGGGTGCTTACACACATCCAATTTTAGTTGGCCAGTGATTGGACATATACAATGCATTACGCTCTACTCATTGTATGGTAAATCTTTTCACACTTCACGCAAGTTCTGCTTAATGCAATTTATTGCATACACTCCTTTGATTGGCCAGTTATTGGCCAATGTTACCACTTCCCTGTAGCAAGAGAGCTTACCTACACATTTTGCTCATAGTATTCAAGATCTGCCAGCCCTCATACTATATGAAGGGGGTAAATTTGGCCAGCGATTGGCCAATTAAAAGTGCATGTGTGTGCCAGGCTTTGGTCTTTATTGTTTCAGTGTTTTGAGGTGGGCTATAGGTGCTTACTAATGATACCAAATCTGTATAGTAGAAGAGTAAGCTCATGAATATCTTTTGGGAGAATTTGATTCCTCTTCTCGATCAAAATTAAGAAGGTTGATGTAATCGATCAGACACTCATACACGAGAATCAACATGTGAAAGATCACATTGACTATACTTTGGAGCGTGCAGTGAGCATGCTCCATAGTATGTCATCAACCCATTATCAGTCACAATCTTACAGAATGCATTTGATTCCTGCATAACCCAAAGGAATTTTCCAACTTGTCTGATATAGTATGTTTTGATATATTTTTTGCTGAAATCGCCTATTTTTATTGATTGGGCACTAAGTGCAAGAATCAAATTCTTTGTGAGTTGATTAATAAATGGCTGAAAATGATCGATATGACATGAAAATTGAACTGTGTATGGCCAACTTTAAAGCACACCTGGACTCAGAACTTCCTCTCTGCTCTAAAAGATATGCAGCAGCATAATAGCCATTAAAGAAAAGCATTTATTTGTCACAGCTGATACAAATCCTGCAATAAATCTGCAGTATGTATACTTCCTGCTTTCATGGAAGCAGACATAGGGTTAACCTCCTGTGTTTACAAATTAGCTGCTCTGCTATGGCAGAGGAGATTCCGGATCTGATACAGCTGAGAGATCAAATTACGGTGATGATTACTTAGTCACAGAGGGAGAATTAGACAGGCTAAACTCTATAAATACATACAGGGTGCATTTCTCTCTGTTTTCCTTCTGTCCTTTTCAAGAGTTCAGGTGTTTTGTGGAAAATCAGCCTTAGGTGGTATTGAGAGCTTTGTTGGGATACAGGAAATATCGGGGATGAGTATGTGGAGGTGACATGAATAGGTGGAGATATCCCGGGGTCGTCAGTGAGCTGACATAGAGAAGGTGTTTGGTTTATCCTTGTCAGCAAGCTGGTAGCGTTCGTTGCACAGAATAGTTATAGTTTAGAGATGCTGGTATCGGCTTATTAATATTTTTGTCTTCCAGTTGTGAATTTGCCGAAAACATCTGATTTAAATCTGTTTTTTTTTTGCTGCATAATATAGCCGGTATATTTTTCCAGCATGCTTGTCAGGAGTATTTTTCATTCAGCAAGGTTGTATATTGTGCTATAGAGGTTATCAAGGCACTGCCTAGTGCCAACCTGCGCTACAGAAAACCAGAGCATGTGGCTGATCAAAACAGACTGTGCTGCTGTCTTCTTGTCTTAAGAATACTTTTTGTGACTTGTTATTTTATTCGCATTTTTCTCTGTTCAGATAGGCTTCACCTAGAAGTGTTCCTTTTTGATTTTTTCTTGAGTGGTCTCAACAAATTGAGTGTCTCTAAAGCTAGCCATACATCTAGCGATTCTGATTCAATCGACAAAGCGATCGACTTTATTAAGGAATCGACTTCAGTATGGTTGATCGAAAGTCGATTGGCTAGTGGCTCACACAGTCCTGTGCGATTCACCTTCCCTAATTGACTTGATTCTGAACGATGATGTGTCTCCATGCCCTGAATACAAAAATCGATTTAGTTGATCGAATGGTATGTGAACAGTAGCCGATTCCTGTGCGATTGACCGATATCTTGCATCCTGCTCGATCGACTAAGCTGGTCGATTCGACATGAAATCAGCCACTTTTCATCGATTGGGAATTCTGGAACACACTCGATTCCCTCTTGATTCCATAAAATAATCAAATCGAATAGTCGATTGTACAGCCAAATCGCTAGATGTATGTCTACCTTAAAGGTGCCCATTAATGGTGCAGTCTTGATTGTACAATCTTAACAGTTCTAAATAATATGAGTGATGTCCGAACCAGCAGCCTGCAGTCGTCCGGTGTCTTCTGAGGGCCACGACCAACGTTTACTGCCGCACAAGCCTCGAGTGAACCAGCCCTAAAGTGTCCATTCAAAGTATATTCACCCAGTTTATTCTTCTACTACATTGTTTTGGTAAGAGTATACAATCAAGATTGTATAATTAATGGGCATCGAAAGATCATATCACTTCATGGTAAAGTGAGAGATTATTTGAGTAGTCTGTTTAAAGTACAGAAAGTCCCCTAATTACAAACACCTGAATTTGGAACCTCTCATACATTGTAAAGTTGTTCCTACATACAAAATGTACTGTACTGCTTTTGCTATATTTGTTTTCTTTATTATCTGTTACAGTGTGTTGTGAGAACCATGTTTTTAACCCTTTCCGTACCTGCAGTCTCTGGCCCCTTAAAGGGAACCAGAGACGAGGGAAAGCTGAAAAATGGAAAACGATGTTATACATACCTGGGGCTTCCTCCAACTCCATGAGCCTGGATCGCTCCCACGCTGCCGTCCTCCGCTGCCTCTATCGCCGGTACCGGGTCTCGTCACTTCCGCCGGACGCGACAAGTCTTCCGCATGCACAGGGGCTCCCTCCGGCTTTGTACGTATGCGCCAGTACGGAGGGAGCGCACTGCGCTTGCGTTGACTGGCTCGACTGACCGAAATGACGGGACCCGGTACCGGCGGACAGAGGCAGCGGAGAAAGGCGGCGTGGGAGCGATCCAGGCTCATGGAGCTGGAGGAAGCCCCAGGTATGTATAAATCTATTTCTTCTTCATCTCTGGTTCTCTTTAAGGACCGGAGACTGCTGGTACCAATAAATTGGGCTTACCGACGAATCGCCGCATGGTCGGTCATGTCGCTCTTCCATAGCTGCAGGCCCCTCTCTCTGCTGTCGCTATGACGGTAGAGCTCTGTGCGCTGGTCACGAGCCGCTGCCATTGGCTCCTGACCCTGTCAGCAATGTAAGGCAATGGGATTGGCTCACAGTGATCATGGGGGGGGGGGGGGTGTCTGGGGGGCAGGAGCCAATGAAATCAGTTTGTGACTGGCGCACAGAGCTTTGCCGTCATATTGACAGCAGGGTGAGTGAGCTGCGGCGGGGGCAAAGCGGCACGATCGGTGGGAGCGTTGGTACCGTGTGCCAGTGATGTTGGAATCTACATCCTGTCCGAAATAAGCGGCCACAAACACGACATAGGTTTCAACTAACCCGGTCCGTAAATGGTTAAGTGACATTTTAAACAAACAAAAAACGTTGTTTATTTTGTGTGTCCAAATCCAGAGTTTTCCAAAGGTAAAACATTCATGACGGGTTGGGGTGCCGAGCGTGTTGCTGCCAAACGCTGTACTCTATACAGTGCTGCAGAAGATGTAAGTGCGATATAAATACACAATAGTAATGTGGTAGGACATTAGACTATGACTATGGTATGATTAGATTGTGAGCTCCTCTGAGGACAGTCAGAAAAGGGGGAAACATGAAAGATGGGGATGCATAGGAGGAGTGGGGGATAAAGAGGTAGAGACACAAGACAGAGAGCCTGGGGGGAGAGGAGAAATGGCAGGAAGACCTCTCGTCAGGGCTGCAGACACCACCAGTGCTGTTTGGCAGGGACATGCGGTTAAAGTAAGCCACTGAAATCTGAAAAGAGGAAAGGGTGATGGGGAAGATAACAGGGTGGGAGGGGGAGCTGGAAAAAGAGGTAAGATTACCTGCAATCAAGTTAATCTAAATTTCCTGGCGCTTGCTTCTCTGCTCACTACAGAAGTCAGCTGTCAGCACCTGTATCACTGGCTTCTGCAACAACTGACTGCCCTAAGTTATTGATTAATTACTCTGCTCAGGATAAATCATCAATAGTCCAGGGCAACCAGTGCACATGGCTACTAGTGACAGGCAACCTCTGAAGCACTAAGCATATCCTGCTACCTCTCCCTGCTAAAGTCACAGCTGCACAGCAAACGTTCTCTTTACTAGTGGTGGTCGCAATGGCCAAAAAACTTTGTTTCGCCAATTTCGCGTAAAATTTTGCATCAGAAATTTTTGCATAAAACTTTGTGTAATATTTTACGAAATTACGGGTATAACGTAATTATGGCTACAGTACTTTGCATTATAACGTAATTGCGTAGCGTAATTTTGCGTCACTCGCGTATTAATTTTCACGTTAAACTTGCAAATGCGCATTGTACATATCAGTGCGTACAATCAGGCTTATAACGCGTAAAACGCACGCATTAAACAGCACAATCCCAAATGCGGAAATTTGAAAGTGTAGATCAATCAACATATGCGTCAACGGAATTTTGCGAAATTACGAAGTTGCACGAAATTTTGCATGAGCATTATGATTCATGCGTAATTTACTACGCATTCACCCGTAAATTTTGCATTAACATTACGATTGAAAATGGTGAATTTCGATGCAAAATTTTGCAAATGCGAAATTTCGCAGCACCACTGCTCTTTACTCACCCTGGTGCTCTGCACATTCACTCGCTGCAGGCTGTGTGTAGAGAGTGAGGAGACACATTGCCCATGGGACAGGAAGGGGGAGGGTGTTACATCTAGTGCAGGAAGTAGTACTGTCCCCTGCACTGCCTGCTGCTATTTTCCCAAATGTTGCCCAAACTATGAGAAAGGTCCCTGGTGGAAGAACACAGTGTCTGAGTACCACAGTGGCACCCCTAGCCATGGCTGCACCTGGGGCTGTGAGCACCTGTAGCTCTATGGTAGGTACGCCACTGCATCATTCTGTAAAGATTTGGTTATGATGGCCATACACTAATAGATGGCCACCAGATTCGACCATCAGATAGATCCCTCTCAGAATAAATCTTATCTGTGAAGGATGGAATCCATCGACACACGAGGCACAGATTTTCAATAAATTACAGCATGAAATCTATTACAAATATCTGTGTAGCCGCATATTGCGTGCCCAGCTGCCCAGATCTCCACCATCTATGTGTCCTGAAGCCTTGCCGATCCCTCCTCCCGCCTCTGCACACCTGGGGTGGCTACAGAGCTGGGGGCTGGTTTGGCAAGGTTTCAGGCAAACCACCACATCTGTTGGGGGGAAGGTGTAGGAGCAGGGTTTCAGACACTTTATTTATGGGTAAGAAGTGGGTTACTGTATTTTTGGGAAAATAAGACAAACTTGAGTAAATGTGTCTTATATTCCCAATACAGTCCTACTGGTCCCCTAGTGCCGGCTTCTGCTGATTGCGTCATTACACGCGATCAGCACTAGGGGAGCAGGGAGAGAGAGGAGAGGTCTTTGATCGCTGTGGGCTCTGATTGATGAGGTGAGAAATGCGCTGCAGCTACTTTTGTCTATACACGGGGGAGCGGAGGAGGAGAGTAGGACCCAGGGGCATAGGACACGAAGGGGGACACACAGGACATTAAAGAGGCCACAGAGGACATGAAGGTGGGACACAGAGAAAACCATGGGGGACACAGATGACACCATGGGGGACACAGAGGACACAAAGGGGGGGGGGACAGAGGACACCAAAGGGGGCACAGAGGACACATGGGGGACACAAGAGGTACAAGAGGGCCACAATAATTGGGGGGAGAACATCTACAAGATGCCCCAGCACCATGGATGCACCAGGTTTAAGATATTTTTTCCCCCTGGATTTTGTCCTGTAAGTCTAGGTGCATCTTATAGTCTGGAGCATCTTGTATTCCCAAAAATATAGTGAATGATTTTTTTACTTGCAGATTCTTTGTTTATATTAAAAGTTGAACACTGCACATATATGGCTAAACACACTTCAGGTGCTATTGTCATCTAAGGCAAGCTCACTATTGTGAAATTCTTAAAAAAAAAGTTGTAGTTCTTGAGATGATTGAAAGTTTTGGTGGGAAAATGCATTTTGCAAATAACATGCAATACAAGAAGACAATGGTTAGGGGTTTATTACCTTCCCCACGCTTTGATCCAGAGTAGTCCTCCATGCAGGGTGGTATTCCCGAGAGACTTCAGAGCGTATGAGTATGGGATTCCACATCCTCAGTGATTCCAGCACATGTGGTTCATAACAGTGTGGTGTACTCCTGGAGGGGGCAGCAAAGCCTACCCCACTCTACAGAAAACCCCTGACATCGTCACCCCTGACGGAATGCCGAAACTGATCAGGGATTGGAGACTGGGCACTTGTCTACCATACTAGATGTGTTTTAAGGGTGTACTATGCATACTTGTTACGCTTGTTACTTTTGAATGGTCCCTGTCAAAAGGGCCTGCAATGTTAGTATTGTACTGTTTGTATGAAATACAAGGTTCTTTTTTACTTTTCAAAGCCACATAGCCACTTCACCACTGAGGGGTTTTACCCCCTGACCACCAGAGCAATTTTCACCTTTCAGCGCTCCTTCCATTCATTCGTCTATAACTTTATTATTACTTATCCCAATGAAATGAACTATATCTTGTTTTTTTCGCCACCAATTAGGCTTTCTTTAGGTGGGACATTATGCCAAGAATTATTTTATTCTAAATGTGTTTTAATGGGGAAATAGGAAAAAATGTGGGAAAAAAATATTATTTTTCAGTTTTCGGCCATTATAGTTTTTAAATAAAGCATGCTACTGTAATTAAAACCCATGAAATGTATTAACCCATTTGTCCCGGTTATAAAACCATTTAAATTATGTCCCTATCACAATGTTTGGCGACAATATTTTATTTGGAAATAAAGGTGCATTTTTTTCAGTTTTGCATCCATCCCTAATTACAAGCCCACAGTTTATAAAGTAACTGTTATACCCTCTTGACATAAATATTTAAAAAGTTCAGTCCCTAAGGTAACTATTTATGTTTTTTTTTTATTGTATTTTTTTTTTTTTTAATTACAAAAAAAAAAAAAAAAAATTGGGGAGTGTGGGAGGTAATGAGTTAATTTATTGTGTAAATGTAATGTTTGTATATGTAAAATGCTTTTAGGGTGTAGTTTACTATTTGGCCACAAGATGGCCACAGAGTGTTTGTTTACATGCGACCTGTAAGCGTCCGGAAGGACGCTTACAGGAAGCAGTAGGAGGCTGGGAGACTCACAATGATCTCGCTGTTTCTGAAAGAAGCAGCAGATCATTGCGGGGGCTAGATCAACGAACGGGAATGGATTTTCCCGTTCATTGATCTCCGGGCGAGCGGGCGGCGGCGTGCACGAGCGGCGGGTGCGCGCGCACGAGCGGCGGGAGCGCGGACAGCGGCGGTAGCGCGGAAGGTACGGATTTCTCCGTCCCTGGTTTTTTAGGGGGGAAAAAAGGGACGGAGAAATTCGTACCGCTGGGGGTAAAGTGGTTAAAGGAACACTATCAATACCCAAGTGTTCTAAAATGACAATGTACATATAATGTCTAAGTAGCTGCGTAAACATTTTCCTACTTTTCATGTAAAATATCAGAGGCAAAAGCTGTAATTCATTGTGTGTAGATTTTAGCTATGTTTGGAATGTCTCATTTGCATAGGCGAATCTCTGCAGTCTGACATGCTAAGAACAGTGTTAATATTGAAGCAGAGTTATATGAAATCAAAAGCCTGTCAAGTATCAGGTTTCACACACACAATTATATATGTTTATGTTGCACATAAGATACATTTCCTCTGCTCTCTGTAAGAGAAAGCTCTGCCTGTCTCTGACTGAGCTCTCTGCACACAGTGTTAACAGATACACTCATGGCTCATTCTAGAGAAGATTGCCCTCAGAAAAGTGTTACATAACAGTAAACAAAGAGATAAGACTTGTATACACCAGTAGCACTTCCCAAACATTTCCTATCTCAATTGAAAAAAAACATGTTAACCAATAGTGTTTAATACTGGTTTGCTTTCTTTTGGTACACACCTTCAATTTTGCTTGGCCAATCACTGACCAGTTTTATCACCTCTATGTAGTATAAGAGCTTACATACACAATCCGCTCTTAGTATTCAATATCTTTTGACCCTCATACTACACGGAGGTTGTAAATGTGGTCAGTGAATGGCCAATCATAATCACAAGTGTGTACCAATCTTTAGCCACAAAGTTTTATCAGTTGTAATTAGTAATCACTGACAGTTATACTACAGTCAACTGCAGGGAAACTGTCATTAGAGCCCTGGGTTTTCAGGAAAAAAAAAAGAACACAGACTAGTTCTCAGTAAAATTGGGAAATTACATACGTTTATCTCATCATGTCATATCAGCTATGAGATCAGGGGCGTAGCTAGACTTAAAGTGGATCCGAGATGAACTTTTACTCATTGCATAATTGTGTTCCTTTCCTATTGTTTATAGGACATTCCTCAAACCAAATACTTTTTTGTTTTTGTTTTAATACTCTAATTCCCTATAAACTAAACAAGCCACACCCACAGGTTTTCAGAGAGCCAAGGCACTTTCAGACAGTAGCAAGGGCTCATGGGAGCTCAGTCTGGGCAGGAGGAGGGGGAGGTATTACTAGCCAGAGATTTCAGAGGCAGGAGGGAGGAGGAGGAGGGGCTAGGTTTTTTTGCTGAAGATGCAGATAAGCCTGCCTCTGTGTAATGTTTATAAACACCATGGCTGCTGTCATTGTATCACATGAAGAAATAATCATATTCTATTAAAGCTGTTTGCAGCTAGATTTGTGTAAACTATCTAAACTTTAGATAAGATATATAGACAAGTTACTTGTTATAGTTAGTTTTTCATCTCGGATCCGCTATAATAGGGCTTCCCTGCAAAAATGATAGCATGGGGCCCTCTTTGTCCCCAAACCCCACGTGATCAGGAGCCGGCGAATGGCAGCAGTGAGTGTTCTGCTGTGAAGCAGCCTCTGGAAGCAGGAAACAATTACACATGCTCCTGCACACAGTTTTCATGAGTGAATGTGGAGGTTTCTTTGCTAATTGGCTGCACTTGCGGTTGGGGTAAAAAGGAGGAGGCGCCTCAAAGCCTCTGGGCCCCCCTGTGATAGCAGGGGTTGCAGAGGTGATTACTACGCCCATGTATGAGATGCTCCATCTTCGTGCAAAAATCGAAATACCATATTATCACTTTACAGGTGTTTTTGTTACTGACTGCCATAAAACTTTATCTTTCAACTTTAATCTGCTGCTGATATAATTTGTGTAAAATAAACTTTCTAGAAACAATGGTAACTATATATGGCTCAGTTAGTTTTAAGGATACCTTGAATTTTCCTCCATTTCCTTTGCAGCCCTTCAGCTGGGTTTACTGCAATGACACCTTCATTCCACAGGGAGGAGGGATGCACAGAAGATGGGAGTAATCGTTCCCATTTCAGTAACAGCTGACAGTAATGCAAGTAGTGTGTATTTTGCAGCATATAGAGAGGTTTGAAGGAATGATAAGAAGATAGCCCTTATGAACCTTAAAAAAGAATTGGAATAAATACAGATGATTTAATAAGAACTGATATTTGTTTCTTTGGAAGAGTGGCGTTACACTTGTAATACAGTTTTAATTTCTCACTTATATCATGTCACACAAATCACCTGCCCTATTCACTCCTCATGTGACAGCTTTCTATCTAGTGGCCATTATACGATGGGGGGGGGGGGGGGGGGTGGTCAGGAGGGGAGGGGCATGGCCTTGGCATGTGTCATGTAGATGGTAAGATTGGGGCCCAGGTAGATGTCCAGACAAATTTAGGAACCTGTTGGGGCTCAGTTTGGCTAGGTAAGGGGCAGTAGCCCAATTCAGTTGAGGTGGTGAGACTGAATAGTATACAGCATTCCTACCAGTTGTGATGTAGTTCTCTCAGAATCACTTTAAAGTTTTTGGTCAAAACAAAGTACTCTGTGAAGGGGCTGTTTCATTGTATTTGACTAAAAAAAACACATTAAAATACATGAAGATACTGTACCAAAACGTGGCAGTAGCTCTGCCTACAGATCCTGTCATCGACCCCATCAGTTGCACTGCTTAAAGTTATATGATTTTCAAAACAAATTCTCAGTCATGCCCCCACTCCAGTTATCAAGGGCAGAGGCCCTCACACATTTTTGGCACAGTCCAAGTTACTGTATTTTTCAGATTATAAGACTTTCCTGACCATAAGACACACCTAGGGTTGGAGGACAAGAACCAGGAAAAAAATATATACTAAACCTGATGCGTCCATAATGCAGAGGCATCTTGTGGATCTTTTTTCCCCAATTATTATGCTTCTTGTACCTTTTTAATGTCTCCCTGGTGTCCTCCTCTGTCCCCCTGGTGTCCTCCTCTGACCCCCTTTTGTCCTTTTGTCCCCTAGTGTCCTCCTCTGTTGCTCTGGTGTCCTCCTGGTGTCTTCCTCTGCTCCCCTGGTATCTTCATCTGTCCCCCTGGTTTCCCCCAGTGTACCCCTGGTGTCCTCCTTTGCCCCCCTTGTATCCCTCTCTGTCCCCCTAGTGTCCTCCTCTGTCCACCTGGTGTCCCCCTCTATCCCCCTGGTGTAGTCGTCTGTCTCCTTTGTGTCCTCCTCTGTCCCCTTGTCAAATCACACAATACAATCCCCCTTCAAGCAGGGCTGCAGTGATTTAAACAGCACTGTGTGTTGTAATGCATCGGCAGATGTGGGACTCATTAGCCTGTATAGTCCCAGAACACACTTGAGGCTATTTTGTGCAAAGGGAGCAGCAGGCAGCATCGGGTCTGGTGGCTGAACCGTGTACATGTAGGGGGCACTTGGAACCGGTCCGAAGTGTATTAATCAGACCATAAGATACTCTGACTCCCCCCCCCCCCCCAATCTTATGGTCCAAAAAATATGTTAATTGGTAGGACTGGATCAGGATAGGTGTGGTTTATCAAATAGAACACATTTCTCTGTCCATCCTAAACTATGGCATGAATATGGCCTTTAAGACTTGGAGTTAGACTTCCTTGGAACGAAGAAGACAAGTTTAACATAGGGGCATGCTCTGTGGTGGCTCCAGCTTCAAATTTTTGGGGGGGCACAAAGGAGGAACAATGGCTGGTCGGGGGGGCCTATTTGGGTGATCAAAATTGATGTATGGCGAACTTTAGAGGCACAGTGATTCCCGGGGGGCCAGAGCCCCAGCATACCCCAGTATAGCGTTGGCCATGCTGCTTACTAAGTATTCAGGTTGTATATTTAGATCTCTTCCCAAAGCTGTACTTGAAGAAGGAATATAAGATCTAATGCCTGGGATGGGCACACTGTCCAGGTTCTACAGAACCATATGGGCAATGCCCTCCTAATCATTCCTTCACAGCACTGTTCACTGCTGCATACACAGGCAAAGTACAGCAGGAAAAATATAGATATTCTATAGCAAAGCATCACATTTAATTTCCCATTGCCCTCACTGCCCCCAGTTGATAAGAGATGAAGTCTTGTCGGTTGATATGCACCGTTATTGCCCTGTGAAGTGCCTTATTAAATACATTGTCACTACCCTGCAGCCTTCTGACCTTTAGGGACCTTGAATTTGTACACAGCAAAGAGGCTTGTGTTTTTTTATGCTTGCTATTCTCAGGAGCACTGCTTCCCAGCTGAGCATGAATAATAAACACTCCTTCAAGTGCTCAGTTTTAAGGACAACTTCATTCAAAACTAATATTTTAAACCTAGATGGGCAATAAAGTATCAAGCCGGACATTTCGTTCTCTCTGAGGCCCAGCGGTGAGAGCTTCCAGTTGTAGTTTTGGACTTTCTGATTATTTTTTATTCAACACAGTGCAGTTTAGTGGAAGTACTAATGTCATTAGCTACAGTCAGGGCCTTAAAGTAAACCAGAAACCTCGGAAACTAAAGATTTGATACTTACCCTGGGCTTCCTCCCGCCCCATAAACACATCTGAGTCCCTCGCCATCGTCCCGCGGTCTGCCGTTCAGCTGCGATCAGCCCCTGTAACAGGCTCAGTCACATCAGTCTGGGTCTACTGCGCATGCGTGGGAGGGCCGCGCATGCGCAGAAGGCTCATACTGGACCCGACTGAGCCAGTTACTGTGTTTATAAGGGGCGGGAAAAAGCCCCGGTTAAGTATCAAATCTTTATTTTTCGAGTTCTTTGGTACACTGACAACTGAAGTGAGAGGGATGTAGAAGCTGCCATATTTATTTTCTTTGAAACAATGTGCATTACCTGGCAGTCCTGATGGTCCTCTGCCTCTGATTCTTTTAGCCATAGACCCTGAACAAGCATACGCGGATCAGGTGTTTCTGACATTTTTGTCAGATCTGACAAGATTAGCTGAGCATGAGAAAACACATTTTTGCAAAAATATGTAGGCATAAGGAAACTCAGTTTTGCCAGATGCATTGAAGTCTATGGGCATAAGGAAACTCAGTTTTGCCAGATGCATTGAAGTCTATGGGCATAAGGAAACTCAGTTTTGCCAGATGCATTGAAGTCTATGGGCATAAGGAAACTCAGTTTTGCCAGATGCATTGAAGTCTATGGGCATAAGGAAACTCAGTTTTGCCAGATGCATTGAAGTCTATGGGCATAAGAAAACACATTTTCGCACGTATGAGCATATGCACAAACATATATGGGAATTAATGGAAAAACTGATTTTCATCGAATGCATTGAAGTCAGTGGGCATGAGAAAACACATTTCCAAAAATGTTTTTATTTTTGCCAAAAATGTGTATCTTTTCATTATATTTTCGCAAAATTATCGAGACAGATGAAACAGCTTATTCTGATATGAAAATGAATTTAGTGAACACTCCATCTCATCCCTGTGTTGATGTTTGCTGGCGGCCGGGGGGATCATCTCAGGTATTGAAATACGGTGACCATATGTCCCGCTTTACCTGGGACAGGTCCCGGATTCGGGGTCCCCTGTCCCAGGCTGCGCTAGGTCCCAGCAAACGTCCTGCTTTTAGCCGCGGGACGTCCCGGCCTCGGGACTCTGGCCACCGTACAATTGAATGAACTGGCCAGTTCATAGCCCCCAGCCCCGCTCCAGCCTGCATAGTCTTCCGGCAGGCAGAGCAGGGCTACGGGAAGATGGCGTCCGAAGCCCTGTACTGGAGACTATTTGTATCTCCAGTACAGGGCTTTGGGCGCCATCTTTCCGTAGCCCTGCTATTCTATTCAGCGGGGGAGATATGAGCAGGAGGATTGTCGGGGAAGCTGCGCGTCAGAGGCTGGCCGGGTGATGGGACTTCTGTCAGGTAAGTAAATTCTTTTTTTTGCAGGTGAAATGTTGCCCACATTGCGTTATTTTCTGCTAAAATGTGGCCCACATTTTGCGTTATTTTCTGCTAAAATGTTGCCAACATTGCGTTATTTTCTGCTGAAATGTTGCCCACATTTTGCGTTATTTTCTGCTAAAATGTTGCCCACATTGCGTTTTTTTTCTGCTAAAATGTTTCCCAAATTGCGTTTGTTTTCTGCTGAAATGTTGCCCACATTGCGTTTATTTCCTGGTGTCTGGGGTAACTGTTGCTGCATTTATTATTTAATGGTCATAGTTGACTATATTTGCTGCTTTGGGGTTACGGTTACGCTCAGCCCATACAATGTCATGGCCACGCCCATTTTTCGGAGTGCGCGCCGCAAACAGTCCCCCCCTGTCCCAGGTTCTGTTCACTCTAATTGAAAGTAATTAACAAAGCCTCCTGCCCAAGGCCGGATTTATATTTTTTCCACCCTTTGGCCAAGTATGTTATGATGACCCTTCCATGTGCTGCGTCGCCCCTCCCCATCCCAAGTGCAGTTCCCTCTTTCATGTCTAACATCCATGTACAGCAGCTGCCCCTTTCCTTTGTGAACATCAGTTTCCTGTTCATGTGTTGCTGCTGTTTTTCTGCCTTCTCTTTCATGCATAGCAACCCCTATTTCATGCCCATGTGCCCCCTTGAGCTGAAGTGGCCCAATGCCCGGGCCTTTGTGGCCTTTCCAGAAATCCATCTCTGCTCCTGTCCAAGCAGATACTAGCAGCACAGACTGCAGCTAGGTTACTGTCATTATACACATGACGTAACAACCTATACTGTATATACAGGAATAATGTGCACAAAAAATGGGGTAAAACCAAAAAATGTAAGCATGTTGCATTATTGATCAAGGCCCCATTTTTAAGGTCATTTTAAGCACACCTCAGTATAAGCGCACAAACGCTTTAAAAAGCCTCCGCCGAATGGCTTTGTCTGACTGAATTCCAGCACACCTCCGTTTCCAACTCTATTTTTGTCTTTTTTATTTTTCCTCTCAGCTTCCGACTCTCATCACCGCTGCCTAAAAATACCATCCATCTTCACAGGTTCCTCCCCTTGCTCTCTCATCAAACACCGACCTCACCTTCACATGTCCCATTCGTCCTATACAGACACTTTTATAAGACGCCTGTGTAAGCCTGAGATCTATTATTCTGAGACGACTCATTAGCCGGAATGTTAGCAAATAAAGAATGACAGATAAAGTGAAATACCTGCTGCCTTTCTGTAGAATGTGTTATGTAGACGCAGCTCTTCCTGTATCAGGGACTATGGATTCAGATTAGTTATTTTTTTCATCAGTTTCCCTGCTCATGACTGGATGATGGATGTGAATACAGCCTCATTGCACTGCTCCTCTTAATCACTCCAATAGTGCAGAAAAAATCAAACAGGATTGACACGTTTTTCCCTCTCCTAACAGGGTAAACCAGATGAACCTAATGGGCTAACTCTGCTGTTTTTACACAAAATATGGGCAAAGCTTACTGTGCTGTCCTCTGACCTGACATTTTCCTGTGGATTGTTAGCCACAAAATCAAACTCCATTTACCCACTGCTCTGTGTTTATTATGCAGTCTACATGCAATCTGCATTGCAAGCATTCCAGTATAATCATAAATGTTTCTGCTGTAATGAATCTTATCTCAGTCAGCTTGGCTCCTTTCTGATACATTGACAATGAGACGGGAGCTTTTTATCTCCCCTCCCACATTCCAGAGGATTCAACTGCTTCTCACTGATTGTCTGAAGGCAGTTCATTGTGACAGGCTAAGGCTGGGAAGGGAAATATATCTCACCTCTCTTTAAAAATGTACTTAAATCAAAATTTGGACAGTACATTACATATGTTATATAAGTAGAACAAGTATTTATCTACTTACATATGTGTTTTTTTTTTTCTGGGATAGTATGGCTGTCCCTGCTGCTTTAAGGTGCAGTGGCAGCAACTGATGTCACAACCAAGGGGGCGGGAATTCATTCAGCAATCTAAAGATCAAAATTTCAGGTAAATATTATAAACAGGCAGTTTGGCCACATGGCGAGCAATAGCATCCTATTTATGGAACTGGAAACACGCTTGCTCCATGGCTTTATGATTATTTCTAGATATAGGCCTCAATTCACTAAGCTTTATCAAACACTTTATCAAACGTTTGATAATTTACCTCATGAGTAAAATCTTATTTTGAATTCACAAAGCTGTTCTAGATTTAGGCTGCTTACACACTAAGACGTTAAGGTCGCACGTTGAAGAAGTTTTTAACGCACAGCAATGCATAGTAATGGAAAGGCTATGCGACATTCACATCGCACGCGTTGCGTTAGTGTCTAACGTGGAGCGTTTAGAAAAAGTGCTGCATGCTGTGCGTTCAACAATGAATCTGCTGCGTTGAAGGTGTTGCACATGCTCAGTATTGTCAACAATGGAATGTGCGAAAACAAACAAAAAAGTTGATGCATGCGCCGAAGAAGACGCATACAAAAATAACATGCACATGCCACCAAGCATCATCTCTTCCTCCATATCCATGTTTCCAACACCAAACAACCCACAATAATAAGCCAAAAAAAGGTCTATTTATAGTCATCATTGTGCGACATAAACCGCGCACCAAGAGACGCCTATCAAATGACGTCATAGCACTCTAACGCGCTATTCAACGCTTCACAATAACGTCCACCTTAAACTACTGCATGCGTTGCGTTGGTCGCACATTATGCGACCTTAACGTAGCACCTAACGTAACGTCTTGGTGTGTAAGTAGCCTTATAGAATGTTTTATTGATAAAATGTTCAATAAATCTACAACGCCTTAGTGAGTTCAAAATTAGATTTTACTCATGAGGTAATTTATCAAACATTCGATGAAGTGTTTGATAAAGCTTAGTGAATTGAGGCCAAAGGGTCTAAAAGCTGTGCAATTTTTTCACAAGCTTTAAGACCCTAAAAACAAGAAAAAAAATACCACAGTGAGATTTGCAGCAGCTCCTGCATAGAATTTACCCAGGCACGGGATTACCGCTCTGTGCTGCGGATTTCCGTCTCGAGCCTGATTTAGGATTACCGCTAAGGAGGTTAATGCACTCGTTCAGCCTCCCAATTTTAGTGGCTATAAGGGCCCTTCCACAGAGTCAGTTGTGTTGTGACAACATCACAACGCAGCGTAGGCGAAAAGACGCACCGCTGGGGTGGAACCATAGAGTACAATGAAAGTATGTCTTACTGCCACTCTAAACGCATGCATTAATCATGAAGCATGGCATGCACTGCATATCTGTACGTTTTGCTTAGAGTATATTAAAAGCAACTGGCTGGCTGTATACTGTAGCTTTTTGCTACCAGAAAAGTGAGAGTTGCTTCCCCAGGACAGAGCAGATAGACTCCTCCCCTTGCTAGAGAGATTAAAGTAAACCTGAAGGGAAAATACTGTTTAAAATGAAAGAAAAAGCTCCTATAAGTGCTGCAGCGCACTGTCTGTTGCCCACAGGGTCCCTCCCATTCACTGTTTCACTCTCTGTTTTTTCTTTCTACTGTACCAAAATTTCACTGTGAGCGACCACATTTGAAATGAGCATGTGGGAGTTATGGAACCATGCATGTCTAGTAATAGGGAGCGCTAGTGCATAGCTTCTTTCCTTTGTGCACGAGTGCCTCTCTTTACTGGGTATGTGTGGTTCTTGAACTTGCACATACCCAGTTCAGATGCACTTGTTGATGCTTACTGGACATGCGCCGTTGGGAGTTTGTGCATCTCCAGTGAGCATACGCTTGTGCACGGCCACAGGCTCTTCCAGTCCAGAGGATTCAACTGCTGCCCAGGCAGTCAAATAATAAAACCCGCAAGAACCGGGGGACACAAGGGTCCATGTATACACCAGGCAGCAGTAAGTACTTTAGGAGCAACACAGTTTATTGAATTTTCATTTCATTTTGACTTCAGATACACTCTCTGTGGCTAGTAGTGAAATGTTTATTTTCTGAGCTGATACAAGTTTTTGTTGCAGTTTGTATGCATCCTCAAACTAGACCAATCTAGGTCAGCAGAAACTGGATTTGATTGGTCCACTTTCAGGCCCCTTTTACACTTGCGTGCTGCGTTTCCCCGTGTTGCGCTTCCTGGCGACATCCCCACCACAAGGGCCATGCAAGACTCCGGAGACTTGCACATGTCATGCAATGCGGTGCGCTGGAAGCATCCAAACTGCTGCGATGCTGACGCAAAGACAGCAGCGCATTGCCACTAAATATGTGCCAGCCACACAGATTGTGTAGCAATGTCATTCGAAGGGCGACACAGTAAGTGGAAACCCTAACCTACAAAGCTCTCCACAATCACTCTCCCTTGTAAATCTCCTCACTAGTTTCCAGGTACCAACCCAACCGCACTCTCAGATCTGCACGTGACCTTCTTTTGTCCTGCTCTAGAATTACCTCCTCGCATTCACATACAGTCTACAAAAGTGCTTCACCCCTCCTCTAGAATGCCCTTCCACAACACATCAATCACTCTCCCACCTTTGATATCTTTAACCGCTCCTTCAAAACTCACTTTTTCTGACAAGTATACACTCTACCTTAGGCCATTTCCCCTTTGACCTAAGGCCAAGTAGCATTCCTTACTAGATAACCTAAAAGCACACTGCCTCTAGGTATGAATACTGTATACAGCCCCACCTCTTGTTCCCCCCTATTCCCCCTAATTTCTTTAGATTGTAAGCTTACAAGGGCAGGGCTCTTTAACCGTTTTGTGTCTTGGAATGTGTATTCATTTTATTTATCATGTTACTTTTGTCACCGGTCCGTAATTACCAATTCTGTATTTTGTACTTATTCCATATTGGTGTCTGTATTATTATGTACCCAATGTTCTTTTCTTACTTTGTACAGCGCCACGGAATATGTTGGCACTTTATAAGTCAATAATAATAATGCGCGGACATAATCGCAAGCGCTTTGTGTAGCGATTTGCAGTAGCTATTCTCAGCATGTGCCTGGGATTTTCTATTTATACCTAGCAGTTTTGGATCATTTGCTTTAGCGATTTTGTACTTCTTGTGGCAAACAGGAAGTATGCTTTGCAAATAGCTCTGTTCCTGCACTTTGATTGGCCTAATAGCCTGACTGTCAAGTGACGGGCAGCCTACAGGGCCAATCAAAGTGCAGGAATCTTGTAGTTTGAAGCTACTGCACCCGCCGAGGTCCGGGCGGGTTCAGTGGAGCGCTCGTTAAGTGTAGCAAAGCGCCCTTTACACTATCTGAGCACAGTGTAATTTCACTGCGCACACTATGGCTGCATAGCATGCACAGGACATTATAACACTCTCTGCTCTCATTAAGCTGCGCTGCTGCTGCTCAAGCCCATTGTTAAACATAGGGGGATGGATACAATTATTTATCTCATCAGTTTATTTTCACTTCAGGTTCCCTTTAAAGGGAATCCAAGCACCTCTCATTGGCATGCCTTTAAGACTCCGACCAGTACTGCAAAGTACTTAAAGATGCATACCTTTCTGTAGTTTGTGTCCTCTTTCATTTGATGCCTGAATCGCCATTCTACACCAAATAGTTTTCGTTCAATTTAAAAATCGCGGCTGCCATCTTGGCTATGTTATAACTTCCAGGTCACCCCTATCTTCTCTGTTAGAGGAGTGCATCACTGAATGAAGCAGGAAGAGGAAGTGACACGCACGGCCATTGCAAGAGGCTCCTCCAGAGGGGTCATAGCACAACTTTGTTGGAAGTCGTCTGGCTTAAAGGCATAACCATGAGAGGTGCTCAGAGTCCCTTTAACTATCAGAGAAGCTCAGGCGCTCCCATCACTGGCTGTACATGTGATACACTTGCTATACAGGCACAGAGAGGCAGCACAGCTTTGTGCCGGAGTTCGGTTGGGCTGACCCAGGCCAATTGGAAGCTTTGGTTTTCAGGCATCTGCCTGGACAGCCTGTATTACAATTCAACATTTGTAATCCATTGTGTAACGATCTCCCCACAATGTCCCAGCTTCCCTAAATACACAGCTCTCCAAATTAAAGAAAATTCCGCCATTAGGGGACCCCATATGCCCCATGCATTCTGCGTAACGCATTGTTTGCTCTTCAAAACTCCACATTTTAATTTCAGTGTCCTGTGGGGTTTATTTTTGTTGCAAATGAAATGGCAGCAGGCTGCCTTAGTGCCATATTTACAGGCTGTGCTGTGCTAGGACAGCGTAGTGAAACGTGTACACCGCCAGTGAATGCGCACACAGAACAATCTTCCGGCAGGAATTTTAATTGAAGCAGTTTCTCCTCCACAAGTTGCCGGTAGGTGCGTGTGAGGTAACGGCTTTGTTCAGGCTTGCGGAGAAATACAAACCCCAGCATGACCGGCTGTAATGACTTTGTGTATACCATTGTCTGTACTGTATTATTATATACCCCATTTTTTTCTCAGTACAGCGCTACAGAATAGGTTGGAACTTTATAAATCAATATTAATACCGTCTTTCCCCGAATATAAGACACTGTCTTATATTATTTTTTGAGGGAAATATGTGCTAGTGCTTATTTTTTTGGGAAGAAGGGCTTACTCTCAGGAGAGGGGTAGACTCTTTTAGTGTATGGGGAGGTGTGTGGTCTCTTACCGCATCTCCCTTTTGGCTGCGTCCCCCTCCGTTCCTTGTAACTTCTCCGGTGACTGGCATACTGGCATAGTATTGAAGCTGAGGTCCGATCTCTAAGTGCCTCACACTACTTCCTGTTTAACCAGGAAGTAGCGTCAGACACTTAGAGAGTGGAACCTCCGGCAGTGGATGGAGGTATGTGTTGCTGCCTGCCGCTGCTGCCACTGTGATTGATGCTGGAGGGGGAGCGCTGAGAGGAGTGCCCGAGGTGAGGGAGGGAGGAACTGTCCCCCCCCCTCCCCACGGATGCCCAATGCTCTCCCCTCATGCTGCGACCCCTCCTGACCCCCAAAACGGCCCTGAGCGGGCCCTGGAGGGGACCTGGGCCCCCCTTCAGCAGCATGGCTGGCAGCCTCTATTGTTACGCCCCTGCTCCCCATACACAAAAAGCTTCCTACAGCTAGGTCTTATTTTCGGGGGAAGGCTTATATTTCAAGCATGCTTGAAATATAAGCTAGGTCTTATTTTCGGGGGATGTCTTAGTTTAGGGAAATCACGGTAATAATTGATCTCATATATTATATCTTTAGTGGCTCATAGTCAGTAGAAGATTTCCGGCACAAGATAAAGGGGATACAATTACCCCTACTATCCATGCCATGATGAACCACTTGACCACTACAGGTTGTGTTCCCATAATGGACCAGAACATTTTTTTACATTACAGCGATCCTTCCATTAATTCACCAATAACTTTATCACTACTTATCACAACAAAATTATCTATGTGTTATTTTTTTGCCACAAATTAGGCTTTCACTGGGTGGTTCGCTGAGTGCAAGCACCGCAGTAATCAGCCTACGTATGATGGCGCACCATGTTGCATTGCGTGAAGCGTGCAAGTCTCCATAATCTTGCATGCCCCATGCGGCAGGGAAGCATAATGCGGTGAGAAGCAGTGTGTAGGTGTGCAAGGGGCCTGAAGCAATCATTCATGACAGTGTTTTAGCAAATGCTTACAGACATGAGCACACAGCTCATCCTATCGGCGGAATGTTTTATCCTATAGAAAGGGGAGGATGAGCATTAGCGGTGGCACTCCTGCTGTGAGTGAATACAATAGTAATAAGCTGGGAAAAAATAAATCCAGTTGCTGTTTGCCAAAGCAGTATTAGCTACAGAGGATGGGGGATGCCCGTAGGGACAATCACACTGTCATCCAAATAATAATTTTCAGTTACAAAATCCTTAGACGTCTTCAAGGGCTGAACCACTTCACGACTAGGCGTTGTTTTTATGTATATTTTTTTTTTTCTTTTCTGCCTGAACTTTCTTTGGGCACTTTTTTTTCTTACCCAAAATGTTTTCTTATTGTATTTTCGTTCTAAAGGGAAAATGCGGTATGACTCAGTTTTCACTTATTATGATTGATTTATAAAGTGCCAACATATTCAGTGGTGCTGAACAAAATAAGAAACAAATATGGTGTGTGTGTGAGTGTGTGTGTGTGTGTGTGGTGTGTGTGTGGTGTGTGTGTGTATGTGTGTGGTGTGTGTGCGCGCGTGTGTGTGTGTGGTGTGTGTGTGTGTGTGTGTGTGGTGTGTGTGTGTGTGTGTGTGTGTGGTGTGTGTATGTGTGGTGTGTGTGGTGTGTGTGTGTGGTGTGTGTGCGTGTGTGTGTGTGTGTGTGGTGTGTGTGTGTGCGTGTGTGCGTGTGCGTGTGTGTGTGTGTGGTGTGTGTGTGGTGTGTGTGTGTGTGTGTGTGTGTGTGTGGTGTGGTGTGTGTGTGTGTGTGTGTGTGTGTGTGTGTGTGTGTATGTGTGTGGTGTGTGTATGTGTGGTGTGTGTGTGTGTGTGTGGTGTGTGTGTGTGGTGTGTGTGCGTGTGTGTGTGTGTGTGTGTGTGTATGTGTGTGGTGTGTGTGTGTGTGTGTGTGTGTGTGTGTGTGTGTGTGTGTGTGGTGTGGTGTGTGTGTGGTGTGGTGTGTGTGTGGTGTGTGGTGTGGTGTGTGTGTGTGGTGTGTGTGTGTGTTTATGTGTGTGGTGTGTGTATGTGTGGTGTGTGTGTGTGTGTGTGTGTATATATATATGGATATGGTTTTGGCTAAGTAGTATTTTCATTACAATAACGCCCATCACTTTGTACCCCAACTGTGATGGTGCCACTATTCCATGTCTCACCCTTTTAGTACCCTCTCTATATTATTCCATTAAGCTCTGTTCCCACTAGGACTGAGAACGGACATTTTTGTCCCTTTTCCACTCATTGGGTTTGATTCATTAAACCTTGCTAACTCATAGCAGGGCCGTGCTAGCATTTTGCGCGCATTTTCACGTGCAATCGCGAATTTGCACACGCGATTGCACATGAAAATTCGTGATTGTGTATGAAAATGCGCTCAAAAACGCTAGCGCGGCCGTGCTATGAGTTAGCACGGTTTAGTGAAACAGGCCCATTGAGTGAACGGCTACTATTTTATAAATAGAAGCCATTCACACTTGTCAGCTGTAATGGATCCGCGGGATCTGTGCCTGTATGAACTGTACTTCTGTGCAGTCCGCGATAATCCCAGCCAGGTGGATGCGTTCCCCCATATAGCCTATGGAGTAGTGCATCTGCAACCGGACCATCGGAGGAGACGTTACACTGTCCGCTCTTGTTGGTCCGGCACAAGTGGGAACCGAGCCTTATAAATTCCCACATTATAGTGCCATAGTGTATTCCATACATAGTGCCCCCCTTCTTTAATGTTATGCTGCCTGCATAGATAGTGTTGCTTTTTACAGTGCCCTCTACCTACTGCTCCACATAATATTTCTTTGAAAATATAGTACCTCATATGTAGTGCACCTTGTCCCATCTATAGTGCTCCCTATTCAGGGGGCCTTATGTGGTGCTTCCTTGTAGTGGCCTTTATACAGAGCTATCAAAAATAGGTACTCGCGCCTATGGATAGTGATTTTTGATAGGCGTGATTATTGGAGGCAGCTGCAACCTTAGAAAGGATGGTATCCCCAAACCACCAGAAATCTAAACTGTGTAATAATAACTAAGGTGCACTCAAGGTACTTTTCAGACCAAGTAAACTAAAAAATAGGTGTTTAATATACAAATATACAAATACAGTTTGTGCAATAAATACAAATCACAGAAATGTCCAGGATCCTGTTTCATACAGCATTCACACAGACAGTCACACTGCAATAAACTAGCAAGTGAAATGCTATTTCACCGCTAATAGTGCTCAAATGTAAACTGCTATTCAACTGTCACCTCAGCCCCAGGAGACAAACTGACGTGTTTATAAATAGAAGCCATTCACACCTTGTCCCATCTATAGTGCTCCCTATTCAGGGGGCCTTATGTGGTGCTTCCTTGTAATGGCCTTTATACAGAGCTGCTTATAATGGCATCCTATTATTATTTTTTTCTGACCTGGGATTCAAACTCATGACCTCATACTTCACAGACAGAGGCAGTACCTCGGCACCTCTGCATTAGGATCATGGTTAGTAAGCAGCATCTCACTGCTCCCTGTGCCATTGACAACTGCAGTGCTCCAGTGCCTACATTGCAGTTACCCTCCTTTGGCTTCCGTATTGGGTCTCAGCCGGGTGCAGTATGTGGCACAGGAAAGCCATAGTTGTCATTGGCATGGAGAAGAGAGGTGAGATACTACTTACCTAGCATCACTTCTGTTTGCCAGCTCTGCACACGTGATCAGGGATCGCGGGAACTTCTTGATTAAAACTTTGGCCCGGTTCACATCTGTGTTTTATTGCGAAGCCGGCCATATGGATCTGGCCATCTGGATCCTGGAAAACGGTCAGTTTTTACAGCCAGTGTGCTTTAAAACGTCTGTTTTCCATAGGTTCCTATTGTGCTGCAAAACCTTCCGTTTCCGTTCCGCCGAGCAAAACGGTCCGGAAAATTGGGTCGTGCTGCATTTTTTTTTGTCCGTTCACCGTACGGCCGGTTCCGTTTGTAAAAGCTAATGTGAACCAAGCCTTTATTGATCATATGGGGTAAAGGGCATTGAAAGGGTCTATTCTCATTAATTGCTGAGGTCATAGATCTACATCCTAAAAGCTTACATGAAGTCTCAGGAGATGTAGATCAACTTCCTCAGGAGGGCCGAGGTATGTGCACACCTGAAGTCTTTGTTACATGAAATACAGTAATTGAGATTGTTTCGATTGGAATTCTCATGTGTGCACAGGTGTCCTCCCAACCTCATTGGCCATCTTTTCTGCCATTGGTATACGTGGGCATGTGTGTAACGTCACACACGTGCCCACGCCACGCCAGCAACCAGGTGGGGTGTGTGTATCGGAGGCAGTGAGGAGACAGAGTCAGTGGCAGACACCGACAGCTAAAGTATAATTGCATGGGACATCAGGGGGCATGTTTACATTAGGGGGACAGCGGCGAGGTTGCAGATGCGGCGTCACAAGGCCGATTCCCCAGAGATTTCATGCTGAAATTGATCGGGAATCGGCCCGTGGTGTATGGGGCAGGCAACAGATCTCTCTCCAAATAAGATTCGATCCGAGAGAGATCTGGCTCTTGGTTGATTTGCCCATACATCGTCTGATGCATGGACACCGTTACTGTACTACAATTCCTCCCCCATTATGTTGTCTCTCTCTCAGGGCTGGTTAGGATATTCACATAATAAGAAGTGTTGTGAAGAACAACTCTTATTTGCAAGTAGTTCTATAGATTTGAGGAGAGCTTGATGCGCTGCAAGGGAGGAAGATGGGAAAGTAGGTCATCAACATTTTTTTATATTCTGTTGATTTCAGTGTCGTCTACAGTGCATATGTTAAATAGGAACGCAAGGTAAACATGGAAAATGTAATTTAATCCAGTTACAGAGCAGAGAATCACTGTAGTTTGAGTCTTTAGATGCATACAGACGAATGAGTACTGAGGCTCCAGGCTGAGTTCTGTACTAACATTTCGCTAGCCAATAGGCTAGCAATGTATTCTGTTGCTATAGAGGGAGGAGAAGGGACAACAGGACAGTTGCTACGGAGAGAGGAGGGACAACAGGGCAGTTGCTATGGAAGGGGGAGGAGGGACAACAGGGCGGCACGGGTATATTTATTCTCAGCGTGGGCCAAAAAATGGCTCCCCCTGCACCTGCAGGGTTCAATTGGCCCACACTGATTACTATTACCCCTCGGTGCTATAGCAACTTGAGGGGACACCTAATTTGGGTACTAGCTCTTGCCGGAGGCCAAATTACTTTTTTTTTCCTAATTTGTGAGGTGCCCAGCTAAATAAGGAAACGATTCTTTTAGTCTAATTGAATTTCTTATCATTTTCACATTTGTTAGTGGGTCCAAATGACCATTTCCAATCAATTGAACGGTCAATCATACGGGAAATTGGATTGTTAATGACCACTTTTAGTCTAACCCTCCCTATCAATGCCTGAAGTGCACTGATATAATAACTCTAGCTGATACTCATCTTTCATGCCGTCTTATTGTTGGCTCCCTGTGCATAATCCTACATCCTTCTAGCAAAATCCTCATCAGTAGGCCCAGTTGTCCAATCCTACCTTCTCCAATCACAGGCCCGTCTGCAGCTGTGTGCTGGTGTCCAAACTCTTGGCCCCAAATGACCTGGTTTATTATGGAAGGGTTTAGTGTCACTAGGATGAGCTAAGGTGCCAAACCACAACTAACCCAGGGACTACCCTTGTTATGATCCATAGTGGCTTTTTATTGTTTGTTTTAATTAATCAACATGTACCAGAAATAAATCTCCTTCTGTTTACATTTTATTAACCTTTTAGCAACTTCAAAGGCATTATCTCGTTTGGGATCGTGCACTGCTCCACAGCCGGCAGAACTGGTTGAGCTGTAAATCCTTGGAATGCTTTGATGTCTCTCTCCTAGCAGAGGATATAGAAAGTGAAATCAGAAGTCCTCTGCTATTGTCTCACACTACCTCCTAGTGATATGTGGCTATAAATACACATTACAGCAGTACTAATTAGTACCAAGGAAATGTAACAAATAAGAAATTAAAAAAAAATGTTCTAAAATAAATTGGAGCACTTGCAAGTCTTTTAAATAAATTGGTTGCTAACGGGCTAATAGAGCCCCTCATCACAAATATTTAAGACAAGAGCTAGAGTCTCAGAACAGCAGCATCGACCAATGCTTGGAACAAGAGTTTTGGGTGATGCCTGTGACCCTTTGCGCTTCCTATCCTTTGAGTATCTAAATCCTGCCTCTTTGTCTGGAAGCCTTTCTTGCAGTAATTACAGCTCTGTGGTTGCGTTTCCCCTGCTGATGGATCTGTGTGGTTTCAGTGAGGCTGGGGCTGGCGGGAGATGCACCAATTCTAAAAAGAACCATCAATATAATTGCTTCCGCATCTATTATAGTTAACCTCTTAAACCAGCCTTAAGGAACTGGTTGCTATGCAGCTGTTGTGTAGCAACAAGTCTCAAAATAGTCAACAAAGCTTCAGTCATAAGCTGTCTTGTCATGTACCATCATTTTCTTTCTTTTATTACTTTCTATACATCTTTTTCTGTTTACTGATAGACACTGGCTTATGCACAGTATACTCTATCCAGGTGTGTCTGCTCTGCTGAGGGTGAGTTTAATAATAAAGGGTGAATTTTCCTAAATTCTTACCCTGATTGGAAAGGGGTAAATCCAAAGATGTGTTAAGGTGACATAAGGCCCTAGACAAGATAGCAGCTTTGACTTCCCTGCTTGCCTCCTGGTAGTGAGGTGGTAGCATGAGATGGCAGCTGGCCCCCTAGACATATCCTAGGCCCTAGGTACCTGTCTAGGTTGCCTTGTGAGTGGTCCATTTCTCCAATAAAGAAATTATCTTATTGTAGTGTGCAGAGAAATTTCTATCAGACGTTTATTGTTGTCCCTGGTTTACTGTTCCTGGGACCACCAGTGTGCACAATAATGACCCTAGAGATGCATGGAGGTCCCAATTACAGACACAGACAGCTGTATGAATCAGATGGTCATTATAACTTTCCCACTTCTTAAATGAAATTTAAATACTGAACTTACATTCCTGAGATCTGAAACAGAACCAGTGGCACGTTTTAGTGACATATAGGGCTCGATTCACAAAGCGGTGCTAACCCAGTTAGAGACTTTAGGCGTGATAATCATTGCACCACACTGGTGAAAAGCCAGTTTAGGTGTGATAAGTTTAGGCATGATAAGTTTAGGTGTGATAAGTTTAGGCATGCTAAGTTTAGATAAGTGTAGATAGCGTGCAAAGTCCTGCACGCAAAGCAGCGCCATTAAACTCTATGCAAAGTGCACCAGACTTTGCTAGCGCAAAACTTTTGATAAGCTGTGCACTGCGGTGCTAATGCAGTTGGTGCTTAAACTTATCATGCCTAAACTTATCACACCTAAACTTATCATGCCTAAACTTATCACACCTAAACTCATCACACCTAAACTTATCATGCCTAAACTGAGTTTAGGCGTGATAAAGGGCTTTTCACCAGGGTGCTAACTGTTAGCACCGCTTTGTGAATCAGGCCCATAGAGTAGTAGTAAATTATTCAGGATATTATTAATTTTATTCTTTATTATTTATATTGCGCCAACATCTTCCGCAGCGCTGTAAAGAGCATATAGTCATGTCACTTAACTGCCCCTCAGAGGGGCTCACAATCTAATCCCTACCATAGTCATGTGTCTATGTATGTATCATGTAGTGTATGTATCATTACTGGTGTACTTCAGACACTACTGCAGCCAGATAGATCAGCAGGGCTGCCAGGCAACTGGTATTGTTTAAAAGGAAATAAATATGGCACCTTCCATATCCCTCACTTCAGTTGTCCTCCTCCCTAGCGGTATTGACAGTTATACACGTCAATACAAAACATGCTGTGAACAGTATTGACATGCATACACGTTAATACTCTCCTGCACTATATACTAGACCCTTGCTTGACACATTTTGGCAAGTTACAGGGGAAAAAAGTTATGAATATTAATTGGATCACTTTTTGCACAGAAATCCTAAGAAATTGAGCGCCAGGGAGGTTAAGGACAAGAGCTGTATGTTTGAGAGTGGGGATCTCTTACTGTTGGAGTCCTCAACTTATA
This sequence comes from Hyperolius riggenbachi, assembly GCF_040937935.1. Classification (NCBI taxonomy): domain Eukaryota; kingdom Metazoa; phylum Chordata; class Amphibia; order Anura; family Hyperoliidae; genus Hyperolius; species Hyperolius riggenbachi. Next base: position 85,197,694 of record NC_090652.1, read on the forward strand.
CAGTGAGGTGCAAACTTTTGGGCAACCTTGTTAGTCGTCATGATTATCCTGTATAAATTGTTGGTTGTTATGACAAAAATTGTCAGTTAAATACTGTATATTATATAGGAGACACACACAGTGATATTTGAGAAGTGAAATTAAGTTTATTGGATTTACAGAAAGTGCGCAATCATTGTTTAAACAAAATTAGGCAGGTGCATAAATGTCATTTTATTGATTCCAAAACCGTTAGAACTAATTATTGGAACTCAAATTGGCTTGGTAAGCTCAGTGACCCCTGATCTACATACACAGGTGAATCCAATTATGAGAAAGAGTATTTAAGGGGGTCAATTGAAAGTTTCCCTCCACTTTTAATTTTTTCGGAAGAGTAGCAACATTGGGGTCTCAAAACAACTCTCAAATGACCCGAAGACAAAGATTGTTCACCATCATGGTTTAGGGGAAGGATTCAGAAAGCTGTCTCAAATATTTCAGCTGTCTGTTTCCACAGTTAGGAACATATTGAGGAAATGGTAGACCACAGGCTTAGTTCAAGTTAAGGCTTGAAGTGGCAGACCAAGAAAAATCTCAGATAGACAGAAGTGACAAATAGTGAGAACAGGCAGAGTCAGCCCACAGACCAGCACCAATGACCTACAACATTATCTTGCCGCAGATGGAGTCACTGTGCATCGTTCAAACATTCAGCACACTTTACACAAGGAGATGCTGTATGTGAGAGTGATGCAGAGGAAGCCTTTTCTCCGCCCACAGCACAAACAGAGCAGTTTGAGGTATGCTAAAGCACATTTGGATAAGCCAGCTTCATTTTGGAATAAGGTTCTGTGGACTGATGAAACTAAAATTGAGTTATTTGGGCATAACAAGGGGCGTTATGCATGGAGGAAAAACAAAACAGCATTCCAAGAAAAACACCTGCTACTTACAGTAAAATATGGTGGTGGTTCCAGCATGCTGTGGGGCTGTGTGGCCAGTGCAGGGACTGGGAATCTTGTCAAAGTTGAGGAACACATAGATTCCCCTCAGTAGTTTCTGAAGACCAATGTCCAGGAATCAGTGACAAAGCTGAAGCTGCGCCGGGGCTGAATCGTTCAACAGGACAACGACCCTAAACACTGCTCAAAATCCACTAAGACATTCATGCAGAGGAACGAATACAACGTTCTGGAATGGCCATCTCAGTCCCCAGACCTGAATATAATTGAAAATCTGTGGTGTGAGTTAAAAAGAGCTGTCCATGCTCGGAAGCCATCAAACCTGAATGAACTAGAGAGGTTTTGTAAAGAGGAATGGTCAAACATACCTTCAACCAGAATCCAGACTCTTATTGGAACCTACAGGAAGCGTTTAGAGGCTGTAATTTCTGAAAAAGGAGGATCTACTAAATATTGAATTTATTTACTTTTTGTGGTCCCTAAATTTATGCACCTGCCTAATTGTGTTTAAACAATTATTGCACACTTTCTGTAAATCCAATAAATTTCATTTCACTTCTCAAATATCACTGTGTGTGTCTCCTATATGATATATTTAACTGATATTTTTTATTGTAACAACCAACGATTTATACAGGAAAATCATGACGATTAACAACGTTGCCCAAACTTTCGCATCCCACTGTACAAGTGACCAATGATAATTAAGCCCACAAACTCCGCACATATTAGATTGATTAGCCATTACCGTTAAAATAAAAAAAAGTCCCTTTTACCTGCAAAGTGGTAGATGTGACCATCATTGTGGCAACCTCCTCTGACTGAGGGAGAGGTAGGAACTGCATCCCAGGCAGGAGGCATGCTGCCACTTAAGGTGGCCATACACTTATAGATTTGCAGCAGATTCGACCACCAGATAGATTTCTGTCAGATACCTGCAAGTCGAATCTGACAGGAATCTATCTGATGTGTGCCACACACTAGGAACAGATTTCCAATAGTCAACTAAAGCCCAATGGTCAACTAAATGGGAAAAAGGAAATTAAAACCACCTCACCTTCACCTTTTTAATTTCCTTTTTCCCATTTAGTTGGCCATTGGGCTTTTGGATTAGTTCCCACTAGAACGCTAATAAAAACTAGCATTTTAGCTGGTTAGAGTAGGACTCACCAGATTGGGGACACTTTGGCGCAGTTGGTGAGCTTAAAGCGTAACCAAGAGCCCCTGTCACTGTTTTCCTGTTGTGTGCTGCAGCCCCTCTGTATTTATATATTTCTTATGGAGACTGGGGATCTCCAGTGCTGCGTGCATGCTCTGCATAGTATTGCATATAATATGGTTCGTGCTGCTCATACCTTACCTTGGCTTATACCTTGTGTGTGTTTGTGTGTGTATATATATATAGGTAGATGCTGGTAGATGCTGCCTGCTCGGTAGTTGGAAGCAACACTCAATACCACCCATACAGACTCCCTGATGATCTATTGTAGAAAAAACAACATTTTTTTTATCATGGGAAAAGGGGTATCAGCCACTTACTGGGATGACATTTAATTCTGAGTTCCTCTTCAATCACAGGTCAATAATAATAATAAAAATAACAACAGTGTCACCAATGCATTGTAGATAAAGATTTTGGAATATTTACTTGAGATGACAGAAGATGAGATGTTTACCCTGCCAAAAGAGCTTACATTCTACTTGGAGCATTTTTAATGCAACAGCCGGATAGTAATTGTGAGTGATTGGGATTAGGAAGTGTTACATTAATTGTGGTTGGCCTTTATGTTTACATTTCTCTGCCAGCTGAGATAGTATAGATTGTTATTGTAGGAATTGCTTGTGAACAGTAGGTGGTGCTGTGACACTAGATGTCAATAACATAAGCAATGACCTTCATTGCTATGTTAGGTGGTATTATTGATACTAGTGTGCACCGTTGAGGAATAAGTGGAAGTCATTGTGCAGTCTTGTAGACAGGCTCTGACTTATCTTAAAAGGAACTCACTAGGGAGGTCAGAGTATATAAGTCACAAATTTGCAATTGTATAATACACGTCAGAAGGCTGTGAGGGGTTTAACTCTTGTCTCACTTGTGTAGGATGTCCTGTTATCTATCTGCACCACAAGGGTCACCTAGAACAGGCAGCCCATGTGGTAAAGATCTCTTATCCTAAACATAAGGAATCAATAGACACTATTATTATTATTTAGTATTTATATATCGCTGACATCTATTGCAGAGTGTATTGTCTTGTCACTTAAAGTGTACGCGAGCCGAAGCTCGGGTACACAAAATCAGATACCTAACAAGAGGGAGACCTCGGGATCCTATTGAGGCTCCCCTTTCTATTGTAATGCCCTCCATCGCTGAGCGTGGCCCCCGGAAGATTAGCCAAAATGCATTGTCGCTAATCAGATTGGGGTCGCACAGCTCCTCTTTGGTGTACATGGCAGAGCTCTAGGCTACTGAGCCGTGCATGCGCAGTAAGTCACAGCCGCCGGCTCCGTGCTAGTGCACTTAAGGGGGCAGACTCGCGAGGCTACAGTGCGGCCATTACTACAGAAGTGAAGCTGCGCGGCCCCGATTCGGAGGGGGGGCCCTGCTCTGAAACGGGGGGAAGCGGACAAGAGAGGGAAGCCTCAATAGGATCCTTAGGCTTCCTCTCTGCAGGGTAAAAGCTTGTTTTGAACCCGAGCTCAGGTTCACTTTAATTGTCCCCTGAGGGACAGTCAGGGGACAATCAAATCACAACCATAGTCATATGTCTATGTATGTGTTGTATAGTGTATGTTTCATAGTCTAGATCCAATTTAGGGACAAGACAATTTACTTATCTGTATAGTTTTGGAATGTGGGAGGAAACTGGAGTGCCTGGGGGAAATCCACACAGACACTATCAACTGATCTGGCTGTTAAGTGTAGCAATTTGTGGAACAGAACTGCTGAGTTCAGTAAGTCAGCAGAGAGGCAGAAAGAGGTTTATTGCCATAACAATCCAGCGTACTTGCATACTGTATAAGGCCATCGACCAGCACCAACTCAAATATTATAGTGTCAGATAGGATAGCAACTGATTCCTCACAAAACGTGCTGATCTATTCGGTGCTGTCTGAGGGTGCGAATACCCAACGGGAAACACAGTCAATGCCACCAACCAAATAGGTTTAGTAAAGTTGTGTAAGCGGAGGCAGTAGCCAAAGCAAACGCCATGCCCGCAGGCGAGGGTCCTGGTGCGCAGTAGTAGTACTGAACTACCGTTTGTGGAATAGATCAGCTGTTCGCTTTTTAACGAATCAGCTGCTATCCTATCTGACAGTAGACTGTTCTGCAGGGGAAATACAGAGTGTCTGCTGGTCGACGGGCTAAAGCAGTACTTAAAGAGTACCTTCTGTAAAAATGATGGAGGATTGTGGGATGTTAGGGTTAAATACTTAAAGCGGATCCGAGATGAAAAACTAACTATAACAAGTAACTTGTCTATATATGTTACCGAAAGTTTAGATAGTTTACACAGCAAATCTAGCTGCAAACAACTTTAATAGAATATGATTGATTATTCCTGTGATACAATGACAGCAGCCATGTTGTTTGTAAACATCTCACATGTGTTCAATTTAGGAATCTATCTGTTCAATTTAAGAATTGCAATACATTTTTCTGACTGATTGTAACATTTCAAAAATATGACCACACGTATGTTCAATTTTTCCCCAATTATGATAAAAAATGATTGGAAACTCTGACAAAATTGCTAGGGTGTGTATATTAATAAATTGACAATCTAACACACACAATACAATCTTTAGAAAGATTGAAGGAAAATATCTGGCATTCCGGATCAATAAAAATCGAAGAAAACGGGAAATCTGATCGGATTTTTCAGTCGAATAAAAAAAAAGCTTTCTATTTTTTCAGGAGATACGATCGTTTTTATCAAATTTCCGTAAAATCGGATCATTTTATTGTATCATGTGTGGCCACCTTTATCTGCATCTTGAGCAAAAAAACCTAATCCCCCCTCCTCCTCCCCTCTGTCTCTGAAATCTCTGGCTAGTAATACCTCCCCCTCCTCCTGCCCAGACTTAGCTCCCATGAGCCCTTGCCACTGTCTGAAAATGCCTTGGCTCTCTGAAAACCTGTGGGCCTGGCTTATTTAGTTCATAGGGAATTAGAGTATTAAAACAAAAACAAAAAAGTATTTGGTTTGAGGAATGCTCTATAAACAATAGGAAAGGAACACAATTATGCAATGAGTAAATGTTCATCTCTGATCCACTTTAACTGTTCTGACATCATCCCTCGAAGATGAAACCATGGCCAGTTTTTTCAAAATCACTGCCTAGGCTCTGACCACCCCCATCAAAGCCCAATTGGGGGCTTTTGAGCTGGGGGTGGGGCTCAGCAACCCAGGCGAAGGTTCCCAAAGAGCTTCAGCAGTCTTCAAAAACATGGCCATGACTGCATTCCAAGGAGTGAGGTGGAGCATCATGAGGTCCAATCAGATAATCATCCTGAGCCTGCCAACCCTAATTCCCTCCAAAGCCCCCCCCCCCCCCCATCCATTATTTTTACTGCAGGTTCTCTTTAAAGGATACGTCCCAGCAGAAGAAAAAAAAAATCTTGCATCAAGAAACTTTTTTTTTCAGTTAACACTAAAAGGATTTATTTATATCTTGCTTTTTTTCCTTACCTTCATAACTGTACAACGTTTTCATGGTGGGAGCTGTCCACAGTGCTGAAAATGCCAAGCCTCACTCTGCTACTAGCATTGCAGTTTATTGTGAACTCCGCTCATTTAAGTACTCTACTTATTCCTCTCTAGTTAAGTGTTTTTTTTCCACTTTCTGTGACAGCTTTTCCACATTGAACTACTGAAGTTTGCTTCTCCTAAAAACCTGGGGACTTATTACCAGCCTTTCCTTTTGTAACTATTCTTGGGCAAATCAGTTTGCTACTCAGTTACCCAAACCACCCAGAAGGAAACTTGCAATAATTCAGCTATAAATGAACATTTGTGGTTACCCACAATGCCCCTGAGCTGCTTGGTTACTCTGTTATACTGGTCCAAGCTCTATCCCATACAGCCATATCAATCCCTGCCATGTACTGATGAGGACCAAAAGTCTGGGGTTGATGTGGCTGTGTAATATTTAAAGCTATAGGCTTGCTATACACCAGCGGTTCTGGATGCTTGCCCGGCTTACAGGGGAGAAAATAGATCATTTGCATATTCAGTAAGGGTGCATTGTGGGTAACCACAAATGTTCATTTATAGCTGAATTATTGCCAGTTTCCTTCTGTTTTAAGAAGGCAAATTACACTAATCAGTTACACAACTGAAATTTCTTGTTCTTTTGAATTTCACTAGTTCACAGCTTTTTCCTTAAAGTGACCCTGAGATGGTACACTGGTCTTTATTTATACTAACCTGGGGCTTCCTCCAGCCCCATTAGTGCCGTGGCCTCCCTCGCCGTCCTCTTCAGCCCCTCTGTTCTGGCACTATGACGACTGGTAATCCGGTCAGTTGTTGCTGCCTTCCCGTCCCCGGGAGCACTCTGCGCCTGTGCAATACTACAGTACTACTGTGCAGGTGCAGAACGCTCCTGGCTGTGGGTGCGCGTGACCAAGACCCGCATGTGCAGAAGGGCATGGCCGGATGGATTACCGGGAGGCCTACCGCAAGAACGGAGGGGTGAAGGGGACGCGAGGGACACTATGGTGCTCATGGGGCTGGAGGAAGCCCCAAGGAAGTATAAATAAAGTCCAGTGTACCATCTCAGGTACATTTTAAATCGGACCTAAACACGGAACTTCCTCTCTGCTCTAAAAGATAAGCAACATCATGATAATCTTCAAAGGAAAACATTACTTTGTTACAGCTGATACAAATCCTGCAATAAATCTGCAGTCTATCTACTTCCTGTTTTCATTGAAGCAGGCATATTGTTAACATCATATGTTTACTAATTACCTTCTCTGCAGTGGCAGTCAGCTGACACAGTGTCCGATCTGCTGCTCGCCGGGCGCAGAGACAACGTGGTTACAAAAGTAATGTACGCCAAAGGGCGATGCATCATTCTTAATTTTTCCTCTTGATTGAATAATCAGAAACTTTGAACCAACATGCTATCCGCTAATAAAACTTTTGTTTTTTATATTTTCATATCTGTTTTTTCCAACACATCCAATCAGATTTTATTTAAAAAAAAAAACTGAAAAATTGTTTGTTTTCTCGATAAAAAAAAGGTTTTTTTTCAATTTTGTATACAATCGATTGCAGGTGCAGTGACACTGCATGCGCTCACGTAGGTAGGTGGGTGCACTGTGAACAACAAGTAGAAATATGCAGTGATGGGTATTACAAATGTGCAGCTGCCTGGGTACCGTGAACAGGTACAGTGACTGGTGGTATTAAATATCACACTGCGTGCGCTCATGTAGGTAGGTGGGTGCACTGAACAGGTAGGTATATGCAGTGATGGGTATTACAAATGTGCAGCTGCCTGTCACACACACAGGTAGTAGTCACTCACTGAATGTGCTGGGCCTGGCAGTGGCACAGTAGGAAACAGCAGTAATTATCAAGGAGCCAAGGTCCAGTAGCTAAGACTGACTGACAGGGCTGTATATGCAATGTTTGTGGGACACACACACACACACAAAAATAGATCACAAGAACAACATAAGCTCTCAAAAGAGCTGTTGAGGATGAGGAGTGCTTTTTAGCAATAAGGATCAGCAAGAAAGAGCAACCTAACAAGCCTAACTAAGCTTTCCCTAATGTCTCTGCAGAACCTCTCCCTTTTCTAATTACTGCAGCCACATGAGTGAAATGGCTGACGCTGCCTGCTATTTATAAGGGGGGGTGGGGCTCCAGGAGGGAGTGTAGCCTGATTGGCTACCCTGTGCCTGCTGACTGTGATGTATAGGGTCAAAGTTGACCCTCATGATGTAGTATAGGAGGCGGGTAGAACCGCCATAAAGTTCGTGTTCAATTGTGAACGCGAACCATCGAAAGTTCACCGGGAACCGTTCGCGGTCGAACAGTTCGGGCCATCTCTACTGTGGACTTCCAATGTCATGCAATGAGAAGCTTAGCGGTGTTCAATAATTGTGGCGTGATAGATTTCTTATTGGAAGAAGTTCTTCCTGGGAGTAGAGTGAGAAGAGCTGTGGCCATTGGAGTATTGGAGGGGTTTACAGTATAAACATTTGTGTATCTCAAAGACCTTGTTCCAAAATGGTTGCAAAAGAGGGCAGTCCCACCATATGTGGATATAAGAACCAGGTGCTGATTGACATCTCCAACATGTGGAGGTTGTACTTGAGTTAAACAATCGATTGTTTTAATTGAAATAAATTGGCTAATTGACCGATTAGATTGTATCATGCATGTCACAATACAATCAAAATCGATTCGATTTTCCCATTTTTTTTTTTTATATAAAAATGATCAACTATACAAATTTTTTAGATGAAGAAAAAAATTAACAATTTTTCAATATCTAAATATATATATATATATATATCTAACCGTATGTGTTGGAAATAAAAACTGACATGTTTATTCCATTGTTTGTTTGATATTTTCGGCTCAAAATTGATCAAATTATTGATCAGGCGGACATGTTATGGCACCGATTGTCATCCGATTGGATAAAATTATCTAATTAGATGGTCGATCGGGCCACAAAATCGCTAGCTCTATGGGTGCCTTTTGTCAGTTAAAGAGAGATAAATTGTGAGTTGAAGTGGTATGAAACTCAGCATTTCCTCTTTGCTCTAAAAGATTATTTACAGCATAAAATCTACTACCACAAAAAGAAATTTGTAGCAGAACAGCATTCAAACAGTTAAACACAGCACTTTGTTCTGCAGTGGACTGTGAGGGTGCCCTTTGACCCTCACGCTGTTGCTACACGCTGCGCTGGCGCTCCCCTCTTGTAATAATCAATATGCACCTCAGACGCCTTAGCCCAGCGCACATGATTATAATAGGAAAGGAATGCCAGCGCAGAGATGGCAAAGCATACTGCGTGCAGCATAAGGGTCAAAGGGCGCCCTCACAGCTTGAATACTATGCCGCCACCACCACCACCGGAGAAATTACTTGGAACGGAGGGGGACGCAGCCACAAAGGAGTTGTGGTATTGTGGTAAGAGCCTCCCCATACACATAGCATCTATCCCCCCCCCCCCCCCCCGAAAATAAGCCCCAGCACATATTTCTCCCCGTAATAGAATCTAAGACAGTGTCTTATATTCGGGGAAAGACGGTAGCTCAGTGCACATTGCTTTTCTTATTGCCTTCCTTGTATTCCCTGCAATTGGAAGATGATTTCCACAGAGCAAGCATCAGCTTGTTTTTATGTACTGTATCAACATGAGAAGGAGAAGAAGAAGGAACAGGTCAGAAAGTGAACCGCCAGCCAAACGCTGTGTGTGGGCCAAGGATTGGCTACTGGATCATGACAATATTTCCCATGATAATCTTTTGCGGGAGTTAAGAGTTTCGGCTTCTAAGTTACCTCCACTGTAGTTATCTTCACATGCAGTTATTTAACAGCCTGTCTTTAACTTTAGACTTCTGTAGTTATTTTACTGTAAGGATTGAAATGTCAACTTTAGAGATCTCTCCTTATCTTAAAGACAGAAGAGTTAACTTTAGGTGTGCCTGAGGTAAATTGTTTAGTAAATACTACATGCCTTATCACCAATGGCCCCGCTTCACTAAGCTTATCTCCTGTCTTCAAAAACGTTTCTAGAGTTATCATCATGGTGATAAGGCATATAGGCCTCAATTCACTAAGCTTTTCTCCTGTCTTTAATAACTCTTCTAGAGTTGTTACCATGGTGATAAGGCATGTAGTATTCAGGAAACATTTTACCTCAGGCAAACCTAAAGTTAACTCTTCTGTCTTTAAGTTAACTCTTCAATCCTTAAAATAACTCCAGAGTTAAAGACAGGCTGTTTATTAACTGCATGTGAAAATAACTACAGAGAAGGTAAAATAACTACAGAGGAGGTAACTTAAGGAATGAAGAGATAAGATAACTCTCTCTTATGTGGAGGTAAGTTTTCTCTTGCCTTATTATCTCCAGCATGATCTTAGTGAATTGAGGCCATAGTATTCAGGAAACATTTACCTCAGGCAAACCTAAAGTCAACTTTTCTGTCTTTAAGTTAAGGTGAGATCTCTAAAATTAACTCTTCAATCCTTAAAATAACTCCAGAATTCTAAAGCTAAAGACAGGCTGTTAATTAACTGCATGTGAAAATAACTACAGAGGAGGTAACTTAAGGACTGAAGAGATAAGATAACTCTCTCACTATGAAAACTTATCTCTACACCTTAATAAGGCAAGATGGATGTGCGGTGGTAAATTTTCTTTTGCCTTATTGTCTCCAGCATGATCTTAGTGAATTGAGGCCATTGGCCTCAATTCACTAAGATCATGCTGGAGATAATAAGGCAAGAGAAAACTTACCTCCACACAGTGAGAGAGTTAAAATCTCTTCATTCCTTAAGTTACCTCCTCTGTAGTTAAGTTACCTCCTCTATAGTTATTTTCACACGCAGTTGATTAACAGCCTGACTTTAACTTTAGAATTCTGGAGTTATTTTAAGGATTGAAGAGTTAACTTAAAGACAGAAGAGTTAACTTTAGGTTTGCCTGAGGTAAAATGTTCCCTGAATACTACATGCCTCATCACCATGGTGATAACTCTAGAAACGTTATTAAAGACAGGAGATAAGCTTAGTGAGATGAGACCATTGTCTCCTCTCACTATGCACTATTTACTAGTGATAACATTTAGGTGAATGTTAAAGCGGAATATAACCCTGCATTTCAACTTTGCTCTAAAACATTATTTACAGCATATTGTATGCAACCAGAATTTTATTTTACTAGACCAGCATTGGAAGGGTTACACACAGAGCTTTGAAGTTCTGTGAAGAGAAATGCTGCCGCAGCCGAAGTTTAGATAGATACATTTAAGTAAACACAATGGCGTCAATTCACCAGAAAGGATTTACTAAGAGAAAAAAGGTAGGTAGTTTATCTCATGAGGTATTTTAACACTCTGGAGTCAATTCACCAGTGTGAGAGGACAGAGAGAAAAATGTTCGATAGCAGGGGATAATGGAGAGATATGCATGAGGAAAGTGTGAGAAAGCAGAGAGTTAGGTAATCGGTATTAATGATTTACATGGGATACTTTTCCTCTCTGTAAGCTTGAAAGTGAAGCATTGTGGGTAGGAGGCGGAGTTTTACCACTACGTGACCAGAGTATTCCCGCCTTTTACTGCCGGATCATATCATAAATCATATCACAAGTGAGTCTGAACTTCTTCACCACCTCTGTCTCAGTAAAATTATCAAGAACTATTCTCTCACGAAAAATACGAGGGGCGATTAAACAGACCCTCCTCCTGCGCCTTCGTCTCCTCATAATAGAAGCAAGCTCTAAGGCCTAGTGCACACCAGAGCGGTTCGGCTGCGTTTTGCGATCCGCTTGCGGCTGCGGATACGCTTGGGTAATGTATTTCAATGGGGTGGGTCACACCAGAGCGGGAGGCGTTTTGCAGAAATGCATACTCCCGGGCTGCTGCAGATTTTGGATTGCGGAGGCGTTTCTGCCTCAATGTTAAGTATAGGAAAAATGCAAACCGCTCTGAAAAACGGCACTTCAGAGCGGTTTGCCAGGCGGTTTTTGTTACAGTAGCTGTTCAGTAACAGCTTTACTGTAACAATACATGAAATCTACTACACCAAAAACGCTTCACAAAACCGCAAAATGCTAGCTGAAACGCTACAGAAAAATAAGAAAAAGCGTTTCAAAATCTGCTAGCATTTTGCGGATCTGCTAGCTAGACCCCAATATTCCAATTATGGCAGAACCGGCAGGGGAGCAGGGTATCAGAGGGAGGCTCATTATGGTGAGAGTGGGGGATGGCGAGGTAACTATGAACAACCTAGAACCCCGGGATACAGGCCGCCCACTATTTTCCAGAGACCCAAGCGGGACTGGAAACCGCAGAATATGCAATATAATAACCCAGAACAGGTGCCCACACAGAACCGCTATGACCCCTTGAATGAGGTTGGGGATGATTTTTTTGGGAGGATATGGGACGAGATGAGGAGACAGCGAGTGGGGGAGGGGGAGGTGGATCCGGGTGGGGGGGACGAAAGCGAGGAATAGAAGAGGGTGCAGAGGGGGGAGAGGAAAAAAGAAGAAGGTAAAAGGTAATGGTATTTTTAACATCAGTCAGATTGAATTGAAACCCGAGGAAGTGGCAATTCTGGATAAGGGTCTTAAATATGCCCCGAGGCAAGGATTGAATAAGTTTGGGACATACATCAATATTCAAAAATTTGTAAGGAAACTGAATGTTAAAAAATACTTTATATCAAAGGGGGATGCTATCAATAGGAATAATGTGGCGACGGAGTATGTACATACAGGCCTGCGTAATAGGTCATTGTTTAACCCAGGAGGTAGCAGCACTGGAAGCACTGTTGAAACTTTCAAACGTCTCATAGTAGCAGATTTAGAGAAATTAGAGGACCAGAGAAAAGATGGTGAACTTGTGACAGCTCTGAAATTGGCAGAAAGGAAAGATCTATTGGTGAGACCAGCAGATAAGGGGGGAGGGGTGGTTGTTATGAGGAAAGAACAGTATGTGGAAGAATTGGATAGAATAGTTGGCGATGTATCAACCTATGAGAAATTGAGGGGGGATCCCACAAAAAAGTATAGAGATAAATTAAGAACTATCTTACGAGGGGGGGTAGAGGCCAATATAATCAATGATGCAGAGTTCAAATACCTTATGATTGACACCCCTAGAATTCCGGTTATCTATCAAAATCCGAAGATTCACAAACATTTAGAAAACCCCCCGGGTAGACCCATAATTAGTGGTATAGAATCCCTTAATCAACGGGTGGGAGAATATATTGACAGATTTTTGCAGCCAATAGTACGAAAACTTCCCCATTTGATTGACGATACGAAGCAGATGATCCAGGAGGTAGAGAAGCTGCGGTTAAGAGAGGGTGACCTATTAGTGACCGCTGACGTGGCATCTTTGTACACAATAATACCCCATGACCTAGGGTTACAGGCGGTTGAACACGCCCTGGTGGATGATGGAACTCTCAAGAGGGAGCAAATTCTGTTTATCTTACGTCTCTTGGAATTTGTTTTGTTTCATAACTATTTCTGGTATGCGGGTGACTATTATAGGCAGATCACGGGATGTGCTATGGGGGCGAGATTCGCCCCCAGTGTAGCGAATATTTTTATGGATAAATGGGAAAGAGAGGTACTAAGACATAGTAGGAGTGGCCCAGTAAAAAACTGGTTTCGGTACATTGATGACCTCTGCATTATCTGGGGTGATAGTGTAGAGGAATTTGAGAAGTATTTGCGCTGGCTTAACTCTAATGAGAGAGGAATTAGGCTCACGGCGGAATATAGCCAAGACAGAATTTGCTTCCTAGACCTGGACCTCTATAGAAAACGGGATAGATTACAGATGAGGACACATTTCAAAAAGACTGATAAAAATGGTTACATTCCATACTCCAGCTGCCATCACAGAAATTGGCTTACCAATATACCCAAAGGCCAAATGTATAGAATTAGGAGGAATTGTTCGGAGATTACTGACTTTAGGGAGCAGACAGACATGTTAATTGATAGGTTTGTTGAAAAAGGTTATGATAGAGAGAAACTGCTGCAAATCAGGGAAGCGACTGAGAGTATTGATAGGGGACAAATGTTACAGAATGGTAGGAGTAGAACACAAGATGGGGCCAATTTTGAGTATGCCATATTATTGGATTACAACTCTAGATATGATGAGGTGGAACGAGTGTTTAAGAAGCACTGGAATATACTGAGGGCCGATAATGTTTTGGGATCAAAAGTACCAGCACAACCACGGTTTATATATAGGAAGGCACAAAATTTGCAACAGATATTAGTTCCTATTTTTATAGATGGCCCAAATGTCCACAGGGGAGATTTATTGGGTAATAAGGGATATTTTCCTTGCCATAATTGTGTGGGATGCAGGGAAGCACAGGGTTTTAGGGGACAGCAGTTTGTGGGATGGAGTAATGGTAAAGAATACAAAATAAGGGACTGCATCACGTGTAACACGCATCATGTTGTGTATTTGTGTTGGTGTCCATGTGGATACCAATACATTGGGAGGACGACGAGGAAACTGAAGGAACGTATAGGGGAACATGTAAGGAATATTAAGAAGGGCAATGAGGCACATAATTTATCCAAACACTTTTCTGAGAAACATGCTAGGGACCTGAAGGGTTTGCGGTTCTGTGGGATAGAGAAATTAACATGGAAATGGAGGGGTTGTAATAGGATGAGGGAATTGTCCAAACTGGAATCGCGATGGATATTTGAAATGCAAACCATGCATCCAAGGGGACTTAATATTGAGTTTGATCTCAATTGTTTTATATCAGATTATTAAACTGGGAGATATGAGGCATTTACGTATTTGTGACCCTCCTTTCCCTATCTTTCCCGGAGTCCCCTTCCCCTCCCCCCTTTGGGGTATACAAGGGTTTGGGGTAACAGGTGGGAGGAGGTCTATGGGTAAGGTATGGTTATGTATATGAGTGGAGAGATATATATCTGCACCTGCAATGTATGTGTGATGGAACCTGTATTATATATGCACTTAGCAGAAATTATTGTATAGATATGCTATGGTGTGTATTAACGTATTAGGATAATGTGGAGTTAGTTGATTTATGTATTAGTTATACTGCCATGTGACCTGTATAGCCTGTAATGGAGTGGGTGTGTCCATCGGGGTTTGAGGCGAGGGTATGTATATACATAGTTTTTCATTTTTACCATACATCTTTAGTTTAGCTGATAAGATGCATGATGAATAACTGCAATAGACGCTGCTTGGGAGCCGGCTCTTGTGTTCTAGGTTTATGAGCCGATTCCATATATTTTGCATTATGTTTACGGAATGATGCCGGGGGGCAGAACCTCATTGCGTCCGAGGTGGGACGGACCGGAGTTCTGCCGTTGAAGGCTGGTGATGGGAATGGAGGCACGCCTGGTCTGACGTAGACATCTTATTGGGTAACATTACGCTGGGACAGGAAGCAGCACAGCCTGCTGGGAAACACTGAGGGCGGAAGTATTGAAGCGGCCATCTTGTAGATGGGCACAATGCCGGTAGGGCCAACGAGCCAGGATGGTGGATATAAAAACACCGATTACCCACACGTCTCCAGCCCCTGATGAGTACGGAGGTACGAAACGCGTTGGGCGGAGCTTAGAGGCGTGGGCAAGTCGGCATGCTGAATTACCTTGTTTGATATGCGCTGTTTTTACTTGGGAGATGTGAGTGCACTACTTTTTAACTTTTAATAAATGATACAGTTTTACACTATGTTGAGCTCCTTCAGTCATTAGGTTTGGATGAAGCTTTTATTCTGGGAGAGTCATTTGTACCGCTGAAGAAACGCTGGGGAGAGTGCCGGGGATAAAACTAAAGTGTGGTTGCTGTCTTATAATTTGGGCAGCAGCCAAAAAGGTGAGAGGCTAGTGGTGGTGGTTAAGAACCTATACACAGGAGGAGGTGATCTGAACTCGTGGGTCTATGCTTTTACTGCTGTCTGTGCTTGGGCGGCCAGAACAGATGGTGAGGACCTGTGAGACCCTGCCTGTGGTGTAATCACTGCGAAAATGCCTATTTCTTCACCAAGTGTTTTGCCAGGATTGAACGAGTGCTTATTGCACAGGGTTTTTAGTTTCTGGTGGCTGTGGCGCGGTAAATGGTGTCACATGGCGAGGGCCTATAATACTGACTGCTGGTGGATTTATTAGTGCATGCAAAGCATTGGGGACTGTGTAAAAAATATAGGTTATTGAAACAGTATTATGCTATGTTTTGTGTTTTTTCTTCTTTTTATGTGTAATACTACCACGGAGTGGAGGAGATACATGTGAGCGCAGGATTACTTTGACAGACTTTGGATTACACACTATATGCTTGGTGACTGATTCTGCGATCCATGGACATGTAAAATGATGAACTGAACTATTTATACCTTGTTAAATTTTGCATATACATTGTACATCTGGGATAACCAGGAGTGAGTGAGCACACTTTTTGTGGTATTTATTGTCGGTTTTTGGTGTGCACCAGGCCTAACAGAGTAAGCTCAAAAGGCTCCATCTTCCACAGCAGCAGCTGCTGTGTGAAAACCACAATATCTCCAGGTTCATTCAGGGGATAAAGAGATGAAAAAATAACGAATGGCCACACCCCCTTTCTTCCCTGGTGAATTGTGATTTGGAGAAAAACTAACTACTAACTATCACTTATTTATCTCATACTTATCTCACATTTATCTCTTGCATTTCTCTCTGTCGATATTTTCCCCTATACTTCTGGAGAATTGCTATTTGAAGATATCACAGGAGGTAAATTACCTCCCAAGAGATAAATAGGTTGGTAACCTCTGGTGAATTGACGCCATTGTAACAAGTGAGGAATGTGACTCACTCTCTCTCTCTGTGTCCGAGAGCTCCTGCACAGCCAGAGTGTGTGTCACATTCCACACTTGTTACATTGTGTTTACTTAAATGTATCTATCTAAACTTCGGCAGCATTTCTCTCCACAGAATTTTAAAGCTCTACAGTGTTCTCCCCAGAATTTTTTTCCAGCCGGGTGGCATGAAAGAGTAGCCGGGTGGTGTTCGAGTTGCGAGGGGGGGGGGGGGGATTTTTTTCCCCCTTACAGTATAAGGAGGAGAATGAGTTGAGCCAGGTGCTCCTCAAAATTAGCCAGGTGAAGCAACTGTCTTAAAGAGCTTGGGAAGAACACTACAAATGGGTGTTACAGTTGCATTTCATGGGGAGACTGGTTTGGGCATCATGGTGACGTAGTGGTTAGCACTCTTTCCTTGCAGCGCTGGGTCCCCCGTTTGAATGCCAGCCAGGGCACCATCTACAAGTTTGTATGTTCTCTCAGTGTGTGTGGGTTTCCTCTGGGCACTCCGGTTTCCTCCCACATCCTAAAACCACACAGATAAGTTAATTGGCCCCCCCTAAATTGGCCCTAGACTACAAAACATACACTACATGATACATACATATGACATATGACTATGGTAGGAATTAGATTGTGAGCCGCTCTAAGGGACAGTTAAATGACAAGACAATATACTCTGTACAGCACTGCAGAAGATGTTTGTGCTATATAAATACCAAATAATAATAATAATACGGGATTGAGACAGAAACGAGTCAGCAGCAGCCTCCATCCCCTCCAAGTCAGCTAATCTAAATTGCAGGTCAATGCAGTCATGTTTGTTTTATCATTTGTTTTATCACGTCCCCTAGCTTGACAGCTCCCTGCCCTCTCACAAGCTGAAAAATCAGATAAAACGTGCTCCTGCTGGTTAGAGGACAATAGCAGAGACCTCATCCAGTGGAAGGGAGATCATTACTTATCTGCAGAGTTTACAACTTCTCCCACCACATCAGAAGAGCGTGTGTGTTGAAGTCAAGTAGCCGGGGAAAAAGGGGGCGGGGCGGCAGAACTCCGTGCCCTGCACTGCCCGATCACATGTGACTCAGCCTCGGAGCTGCCTGGAAAGGATGGGACTGGCTGCTGACATTCATGCAGCCAGCCCAGGGCAGAGGAAACAATTGTCCATATTTGCTGGGGAGTGAGAGTCTGCCTGCAGCCCCAGGCTCTCTCCCCAGCCTCAAGTCACACAGCATTAGCCTGCCAGCATGTGTATGCGGACGGCTGCTGTTCTGTCTTATCGTGCTGCCCAAGTCCCGCCCCTTACAACCCGCCCAGCCAATCACAGCTCCAATAGGAAGGTGAGGTCACCCAGGCAGAGGAGCGCTCCTGCACTGTAAAGCGATGGCTTTTGCTTGCGATGGCTTTTGCTTCCGTGCCCCAGCCGAACGCTCCTGCCTGCAGATTACAGCAGTGACATTTGCTAGCTACGCAAGTGCATACCAACAGGCGGGCGGGGTTTCAAAACACCCGGGCGGCCCGCCCACCTAATTAAGCCTGGGGAGAACACTGCTCTATGTGTAACCCTTCCAATGCTGGTCTAGTAAAAAAAAATGCTGGTTGCATATAATATGCTGTAAATAATGTTTTAGAGCAAAGTTGAAATGCAGGGTTATATTCCGCTTTAAGGGATGAGGGGCCCAGGGAGTCAATCTCAAACCTCTTTCCTTCCTTAAAGGGAAGGTTCAGGGAGGGTGGGTAAAAAATAAAAATCAATTTCCACTTACCTGGGGCTTCCTCCAGCCCGTGGCAGGCAGGAGGTGCCCTCGCCGCCGCTCCGCAGGCTCCCGGTGGTCTCCGGTGGCCGACCCGACCTGGCCAGGCCGGCTGCCAGGTCGGGCTCTTCTGCGCTCCAAGGCCCGGAACTTCTGCGTCCCACGCCGGCGCTCTGACGTCATCGGACGTTTTCCGGGCTCTACTGCGCAGGCGCAGAGCCCGGAGGACGTCCGATGACGTCAGCGCGCCGGCGTGGGACGCAGAAGTTCCGGGCCTTGGAGCGCAGAAGAGCCCGGCCTGGCCAGGTCGGGTCGGCCACCGAAGACCACCGGGAGCCTGCGGAGCGGCGGCGAGGGCACCTCCTGCCTGCCACGGGCTGGAGGAAGCCCCAGGTAAGTGGAAATTGATTTTTATTTTTTACCCACCCTCCCTGAACCTTTCCTTTAATCTTCTTTTGCTTCCTTCCTTACTTTACCTCTGGCTTCTCAACTTCTTACTTCCTTCTGTACGGAGTGTGATAACGTTATGTTTGTCTGGACTCACAGACAACGTGAATCCATACACTTATGATATGCTACAATTACAAACATCTGCTGTATAAATCACATAGGAAAACAATGGATATGATAATAAGATATATATTATTGTTGTTAACAAAATTATTATTATTGATTTATAAAGCGCCAACATGTTCAGTATTTTGGCCTAATGGGCAGTTGTTATTAATCAATAAAATGATTTGTTAAAAAAAAAAAAAAAAAAAGAAATCACATTGATATGAAAATGCCTATGGATTTTAGATCTCTGTATATTTAATAATAGAGTTGTTCATCGATGCATAAAACATTAGAACCACACAAATCCAAAGAACCATTTAGCAAATGGTTATAGAAAATACGTTTATATGGATCAATTCCCGAACTAATGGATGTACTACTACATTAAGAGCATTAAGAGGAACCATAATGACATACAGTATAGTAGTATCTGATAAATTATTTAGGATACCCTTTTTTGCCTTAATTATCATGGTTTCAGCATCAGAAATGATTTGATATTGTTATATTGAAGTATATTGGTTTGTAACCCCGCCCTCCTAATGATTTTTAGCCTGGGCTATGATGTCATGCAGCCTTCTCCTCCCCTTGGGCACTATGTAGGGGGGGGCGAACATTCCATAAAAATGTATAGCAATAGCAGCCATAGCAACTGCTATGGGACCCTGTAGCAGAGGGGGCCTCAGTGATGATTATGGGCTTGATTCACAAAAGAGTGCTAACTGTTAGCACGAATGTTTTCGCACGAATTTTCGCATTGTGCGCGTTCGTGAATGTTTGCGCAAAACGATAACGTTTTTGCGCGCAAACGCGGTTTCACGGGTAAATTTGCATTTGCGCGCAAAATTGTATCGTTTCACGTGAAAATTCGCGATCACGCGCAATGCGAAAATTTGCGCGAAAACGGCCGTGCTAACAGTTAGCACTCTTTTGTGAATCAAGCCCTATGTGTTCACTTCATTTTTCTGTTTTTCTCCACCCTCAGACTTTATCTAAGTGCCCACAGACTGTTTGCGGTGTACATTGCATGGGCATGTCAATTACCGAGTCAACTCATATCCATAGGGTAGGGGCAGGTGACATTGCTCAAGAGTGCCTAGGTCTGATGGCCTCATGAAAATGTTGCCTCCACCTCTGATGAATTTAAGAATGACTAAGTAATATTATTGTAATGTTATAAAAGTTCAGCGTTGTTATTATCAGGGCCGGTTCTAGACTATTTGCTGCCTGAGGCAAACTTGTGAGGATGCCCCCCCCCCCCTTCCCCGATTTGGAATGATCGCACAGCACCCGACAATTTACTCTTCTTCATTCAGTGTTCTCACATGACATGCTGCAGCTCAACACAATAGCACACTGACTGGCTGTGAGCCTGTGACACACAAACTGCTCACCCTCAGCCACTCCATTCCTCCTCAGGAAGGTGTACACAGTACAAAAATGCTGCCCATGAAATCTCTGCGCCAGAGGCAGATGTTTCACCTTGCTTCATGAGAGAACCGGCCCTGGTTATCATTCATTATATTATGTACAGTAATGTTTCTCCTAAATGGTATGGTCTCTGTATGGACATGTTTTATTAGTAACTTTTTTTTACTTTATCTGGCATTTCTTGCCAATGTTGTGAACATTGTATCTATATACACATTCCAGTACCATTTGAGGGCTGGTTCACATTGGGGCGATTCTTGAGTGCTTTGCTGATCGCCGGAGATAAGCAAAGCGCTGCTACAATGTATCCCTATGGATACATTCACACTACAGCGGTTGCGATTAATCAAACGCGCTGCATGCAGCGTTTTGTGGGGAGATTGCTCTGTGATTCCCGTTCGGGAATTGAACAGGAATCACAAGCGCAAAGCACGCAAGAATTGCGAGATTTAAGTTAAAATCACTATCGCGAGCCGAATGTGATCACGGGCTAGCCCTGAGTATGATCCTGAGATATTCTAAACAGTATATTTAAAGGAGAACTATATGCAGGTGTAGGAAAGCTGAGCGTGTATATTTGCCATTTTTTCTTTAACTATTTGCTGTTTTTTGAATGATCTGATTTATTTTGTGTTTTGTAACGTGGTGAACAATTCTCTTATTAAACATGTAGACATTTTAAATCCCTTAAAGGACAACTGTAGTGAGAGGGATATGGATGCTGCCATATTTAATTATTTTTAAGCAATACCAGTTGCCTGGCTGTCCTGCTGATCCTCTGCCTCTAATGCTTTCAGCCATAGACCCTGAACAAGCATGCAGCAGATCAGGTGTTTCTGACATTATTGTCAGATCTGACAGGATTAGATGCATGCTTGTTTCTGGTGTTGTTCAGACCCCACTGCAGTCAAACAGATCAGCAGGACTTCCAGTCAATTGGTATTGTTTAAAAGGAAATAAATATGGCAGCCCCCATATTCTTCTCGGTCCCCCAGGTTGTAGTATTAAGTAGCCAGGTGTGTCCTCAGAGTATAGTATTAAAGTGTACCAGAGCTGATGAAAGCTAAAAGTTTTACACATACCTGGGGCTTCCTCCAGCCCCATAAGGTCGGATTTCTCCCACACCGCCATCCTCAGTCTTCTGCAGCTCCGGGACCAGGTCCCGTAACTTCAGCCAGTCACGGCCATTCTGTGAATGCGAAGTGCGCCCTCTACTTATCTCTCCAGCGGCAGCTGGAGAGATACGTATAGAGCACACTTCTCTTGCGTGGGAGTGATCTGAGCTTATGGGGCTGGAGGAAGCGGCAGGTATGTGTAAAACTTTTAGCTTCGATCAGCTCTGGTTTCCTTTAAACAG
Organism: Hyperolius riggenbachi; assembly: GCF_040937935.1. Lineage (NCBI taxonomy): Eukaryota > Metazoa > Chordata > Amphibia > Anura > Hyperoliidae > Hyperolius > Hyperolius riggenbachi. The sequence goes on from NC_090652.1 coordinate 85,219,302, forward strand.
CGAGATTGGAGTACACCCAACCACTGCAAGATATTTTCTTCATCACTTCATCAGCAGTGGCTGGATAGTGTAATGGTTAAGGGCTCTGCCTCTGGCACAGGAGACCAGGGTTCAAATCTCGGCTCTGCCTGTTCAGTAAGCCAGCACCTATTTCAGTAAGGAGTTTCTTGGGCAAGTCTCCTTAACACTGCTACTGCCCACTGAGTGCACTCTAGTGGCTGCCTCGCAAGCGCTTTGAGTCCGACAGGAGAAAGGCGCTATACAAATACTGCCATTATTATTATTATTATTATAAGAAATATTACATTATTTATTTTTTATTCTTGTTGGTGCTTTCCAAGCTAGAGGAAGTCTATGGTAGTGACCTCTAATGAAGGTAGGCAATTGATTATGGACCCCATCTGCTAACTTTATCCATTTGCTCCAACATAAGTCCAGGTCAGTAGACCCTTAACAAGGACAAATAAGATTACTTACCTTGGTATAGCTATTAATAGAGAATCGTAAGATTTTTTTTTCACTAAACCTCACAACCTTACTGAAATATGATAATACTAGTAGACCCAAGCCCATTTAAAAACGGGCTCTAGGTCTGTTTTTTGAATGTGTGCATGCCTCACGTGTGCGCGCGCAACTGTCCGCCCGCGCACACACCCGCCCGGCGCTCTGTCCCCATCCTCCTGTCTCAACAGCTGTCCGGGTCCGTGCTGCACACATGCGCAGTGGCAAAAAGCATGGACCCAAGAACACAGACAAGGGAGGATGCTGGGACACTTGCATATTATTATATAGGATTGCAGAGGTACTGCAAATATGGCCGAGTTTTTGTATTTCAATTCCAAAGTTTGGATAAATGGAGATTGTTGAGTTTCCTTTTCTGATATTGTCTTCTTCTCAGACAATGCGGAGGAGTGTGTCTCTGTCCTTGTACTTGAGAAATGAAATGTGTGCGGTGGGGGGGGGGGGGGGGGCTCCAGGTGGCTTTGGCACAATACGGTGGGCACAGTTCTATAAAGAATGTTTAAGACAAAGTGTTACATCTGCCAAATTGATTCTTCCAAGAACTGAACAGAGTTTGTTTCCTCTGAGCCCTCAGGGAGGCCCACCCAAGTGGTTTTTCATTGTTTAACCTGAGGTGGGTTTTCATATTTTCTTGACTAGATAAAAGAATTGTCACATTTCTTTTAATTTGAGTTATTTCTGACAGCATGGGGAGGATATAATTTTCTATGTGGGTCATGCTCTTTTTTTTTTTTACATAGATTCAGTAGATCTTGTCGAAGGAGGGAGATATCAACTTTTAGGTTGTCAATTTCTACTGTTTAGATGTCTGTTAAAGTGGTTTGTAATGTTGCTAAAGCAACATTAGAGATGCCAACACTAGGGGGAAAGCTGAGGGGTAACAGGAGGGTGCATCGGTGGACTTTGGCGTGCAGCAGCAGGTGAGATAATAGCACATTTGCATACTCTGCATTCGTTGCTCCAGCTGGGGACATGGACAGCTGCACAGGAGGGCTCCGGTGTCACCCCCTGCCATGGTGGCACCTGGAGCGGTTTGCCTCTGCTGCCACCCCCTTAGTTCACCACTGTTGCCTAATGCAGCCTCCGCCCCCTATTTCAAGGTCTTATAGGCATTCTTTTCACACTCCATCTTATCTCTAACCTTTCTATTCATCCACAGAGGCCTTTTTTTATTCCTAAAAGTTTTGTTTCCATATGGGATATATTTATTACAATATTCATTGAGAATAAAGCTACACCCACCATACATGCACACGTGCACACACACATACACACCATACATGCACACGTGCACACACACTTACACACACACACACCATACATGCCCGCACACACACACACACACACACACACACACACACACACACACACACACACACACACACACACACACACACTTACACACACACGCACACACCATACATGCCCGCACACACACATATACACACTCACACTAATGGAAACAAGGGCAGACTTAGAACAATAATTCTGATCATTTCAAACAAGTTTTCTGTCCCCTCCCTCCTCCCCGGAATAATGTTTCCCGGATGCTCAGTCATCTCCTTATTGGGAGAAATCAATTTGTTCCATTCTGAACCTTTTATCTCTTCCCATAATCAGTGGCTCTTCTCTTGCCTTGCATGGAAACTGCAGGGTTAATGGCTCCTTGGGGGCCCGAGAAACACTGACTTTTCCAGACACAATGTCCTGCGTTCCTGTGATGTTCATTAACCTCTTCACAGCATTTCTCTTGTGAGTCACATTGGCTGTGGAGATAGCATGAATAAAATGGGAATTGCTGTACTTTCACCCATCAGGGGGTGTCATCACATTGAAAGATTCTGAGAATCTCCAGCCATCTAGCTAGAGTGTTGGAAAAACATAAGCTTTCAGCACATTACTGCACAGACCTGCCAACTAAGGTAGGCTCCAGTCATCCAAGGTGATCGATCATGCAGGCACAATCAGACCACTGTCATGGGATGTCATCTACAAGTGGATACATTAACAGCAGTTCATATAAACAGGAGGGCTCTCCCATCCAGGGGTGCACCTGCCATGAGGCCAGGTGAGGCAAGTGGTCTAGTTAGTTGCCATACATGCAAGAGGGGAGGGGGTAATTTTTGACATTTTTTAGTGTCTTCATGATTAATATCAGCAAACCAAGCACCAGATTTTTTTTTAAATGAACCACCCCCTCAAGGGAGCTTTATAATGGTGTGTCCCGTTGGGAAGATCAGGGATTGGGATGAGCCTCAATACTTACCTACGTAGTGGTGCTGCTCCTCTGGCCCCAGCTGTACTCGCATCCACAGACTACAACTCCCAGACTACATCTCACCTTTTCTGCATCATCAAGGGTGCTAAAAAAAATCATGCCTTTTGCAAAATAAATTCCTACTCCCCTTGCTAATTTATCATTTTTATTCAGAGGTATCCTGAGATCAAACACTTATTTAAAGGGCTTCCCTAGGATAAAAAGGTTGAGAAAAACTATCCTAGTCTAACTTCACATTATAGAGGAGAGTAGAGTCCATGTCTGTGGGAATACAGGAGAAACATTGGTGGAGATGGTGGCGATGCTCCATTGTTCTGTTCCACCTATTGTCTCCCACTCATCACTTCCTGCCAGTAAGACATCCCAGTGCATTGCATGGTCAGATCCAGAGCACAGCAGGTATGTCACCGCAACACAGTTTGTTGAATTAAGTACAATGTATATTGCTGTTTAGGCAAGAATCTTTATTAGTGAAAATGGAAGTTCATCTGTTCAAACTGCTATCTGACCCTCTAGGCTGAAAATAGACTTTAGATACCTCTTCCTAGATATGAAAAGACAAAAATAGAAAACTAAATGAAATGGAGAGATGGAAGTCCCTTCAAAAAAAATCATTTTGATTCCATCTCCTCCGCATGTCCCTCCAAGCAGTTTTACCGACAAAAAATCCACGGAACGTGCTCTCCAAGAATCCCCAAAGGACCAATAGGCTTTATTAGTCCATTCTCAGAGGACATAGAATACTGGGAAACAATTACGGATGACTAAACTCCTCCTGTCTTCCATACCATTCCATGCCTTCAGCAAGGAAAGAGCATTCAAGCCTTTTAAAATGAATATTATTAATGAATCAAGTTGTAGTTCTTCTGGGAATCTCCTTCCAATATCTATATAGCCTTGAGAAATAAATGAGGAGTTGGGAACAATAGCAAGTTATAACCACAACAGGTGACTCGGTTCTGCCGGAAAACCATAGGTCAGATGTACAAGAGGTTCAGGTCTTTTGGCTACTCTAACAAACCGCCATGTAGGAAGAGAGCCAAGATCACCAGGGCTCAGGTGTCCAGGCCAGGAGACCACTGTCTTAGGCTTGGTTCACATTGATCACAACAATCTGTTTGGTAATGCAGTGTCCCCTATGATGGTGTTTTGTGTCCGGTTGGAGTCCGGAGCAGATGCATTTTTACCTTACGCTTTTGTGGGAAATGCATCTGCTGTCCAGAAAAATCATGCAGATCAGATTTTTGCATTGCAGTTACTGGACAGACTAGTGTGAGCAGATCCTATTAATAAATAAGATCTGCTCGACCCTCCATTTTTGTAGAGGACTGAGCCTTAGAGAAAGAGCTGCTGAGACAGGTCATGCCCAGTTGAGGCCTGGACCCCTGATTTAAGGCATACAGAGAGTGAAGAGAAATTAGATACTTCAGTAGGCTTCCCAGATCCTCCTCTAGCTCATCATTCCAGCACAAGGTCCGTGTAAACCCAACTGACAAAAGCTTGTCGAATAGGTTTATTGTGCAGTGCTCCCAGCTGTGAATGAGATCATCTAGACTAGGCATGCGTGAGTAAGGGCCGCAGATGCTCATTACAATGAAGCGCTTGTGCAAGGAGGAAAAACGTCATGAACAAGCAGCTTCATTCTACCGGGCATGCATGGACCATGCCCTGTCTGTATGCGCTAATCAATGTCTGATAGTGCAGCCAGTGCAGTCAGAAGAAAAAGAGGGACTCTACTGGAAACCGCCTTTAAAAAAGAGCTTCCTGCGTTGAGGTCTGGTCCCCTGATTTAAACTGTACTGTACTAACTTAGATACTTACTTCATTAGTACCTCAGTAGCTCGATGAGTTTTTGGGAAACCACACAAGACCATCCAGAAGCTTCCAATTACTAAGCTTAGTATCTTATTTGCTACTCTGACTTCTTGATATAAAGGATCAGATATAATCTGAAGACTACTATCATACTACCTGAGGCCTCAGTTTATTCTTTTAACTTAACTCTAGATACACTTTAAAGATACGTTCTTGCTGTGGATGGTGCCTGTGACTGCAGCCACACAAACTATAATTTACTAATCTTTCTACAGACCTTGTTTTGGTCTCTTTTGACCTAGGTGAGAACTGCAGCTATCTGGAACCTTTTATGCCTGGTACATACCATGCAATTTCCCATCAGATAGATGGGTCGATAGATAATTTCTGACAGATCCGATCGGAAATCAGGTTGGACCTGACGGAAATTATCTATTCGACTCATCTAGCTGATGGGAAATTGTATGTACCAGGCTTAGGATGCTTTTGAAGTGTGTTTAGAGACTTACATTATTGCAAAAAGTTAAAAAAATAATAATAAGAGTAACCAAGCAGCTCGGGGTGACCCAAACCACTAGGGAATATATAGAGGGATAAAAGAGACTAAAAAGCCCTCCTACTAATAAGCAATCCGTGGGGAAATTTTCCTTCTTAAAACAGAAGGAAGCTTGCAATAATTCAGCTATAAGTGAACAGTTGTGGTTATCCACAATGCACCACTACTGAATATGCAAATTATCTCTTTTCGCCCCTGTAAGCCAGACAAGCATCCAGAACAGCTGGTGTATAGCAAGCCTATAGCTTTAAATATTACACAGCCACATCAACCCCACCTGTAGACAGCCTGTTTTGGGCTTTTGGCCCTCATCAGTACATGGCAGGGATTGATATGGCTGTATAGAATAGGGCTTGGACCAGTACAACAGAGTAACCAAGCAGCTCGGGGTGACCCAAACCACTAGGGTTGTATAGGGGGATAAAAGAGACTGAAAAGCCCTCCTACTAATAAACAATGCTTGGTGAAATTTGGCAAAAGCCTGAAACAGGCTGTCTACATGTGGGGTTGGTGTGGCTGTGTAATATTTAAAGCTATAGGCTTCCTATACACCAGCGGTTCTGGATGCTTGTCTGGCTTACAGGGGCTAAAATAAATAATTTGCATATTCAGTAGTAGTGCATTGTGGGTAACCACAAATGTTCACATATAGCTGAATTATTGCACGTTTCCTTCTGTTTTAAGAAGGTAAATTTCATCAAGCATTGAAAAAGTGAAGTCCAGACAGGGTTTGACCTGCAAGGAAGTGAACTGAGTTTGCGCTGGTCATTCAGGAGTAAAGTGGGTTTTCAATAAGCGAGATCACCTGGGTAGAGACTGATCATAAAGGGATCCACTCCAAAAATGAGGGAGTTTTGAACAAGACACATGAACCTAACCTGGACTCCGGGACTGTAAAAATGAGTTTGGAGTACCCTATTCTCCCACAAAAGAAAAAGTCAGAAGGGAGGAGTCATAAGCTTATCTAATTCACTATCGGTGGTGTGTGATGATGATGACTGATAATGCCGCTATTGCATTTGTCATGTTGTTTCATCTCTTTCACACTCTGTGCCAGATACAATGGGCAAGGCTCCACCCTCTCCTTCTGGTGCGACATGAGAAAATGGGGAGGTCCATCACAGGCTAGTGCCTTAGTGTTGCTATAGACCCCCACCAGAGCCTGGAATCAAGTGCCTGCCCATGTCTGCCATGGAACTAAATGCACTTAAAAAGGAACTCTAGTGAAAAGGGGAGAAAAATAAATCAGTGAGAAGTAAAAAAAAAATAGAAAAGAGATCAAGAAATTCTTAATATTCACAAAGTAATTTGTTCATGTCGTTTGATCCACAGTCAGCCTGCACGTCATCATCTTTACTACTGGCAGACAAGAAAAAACTAGACAGCACTAACTGCCATTAGTTATAACCACACCCACTAACATTGCGATAGCCTTAAGGGCCCTTTTCCACTAGCGCGTTTGCGCTAGCTGAATCGCAAAACCGCAAACCGCTAGCGATTTTACAATCGCTACGGTTTGCTTTTTAACATAGGAATCGCGGTAGGTCATTTCCACTACCGCGATTCGTTTTTTACTTGATCGCGATCGCGCCGCGGAGCGACTTTTGCCGCGATTTTGCTATGCAGTGCATAGCATAGCAAAATCGCGGCCGCAAACGTCGGGAAAACGGCGGAATTGCGATTCAGCAATCGCTAGCGTTCAGCGCGAACGCTAGCGACTGCTAGTGGAAAAGGGCCCTTAAGGTTGTTTTTTTTTTAGATATAAATATGCATAGAGGGAGATACTGGTTGCTTGGCAGTTGGAAACAGTTGTTATTTCTCACAATGCAACAAGGCTCAAAGTCAGGAAACCATCAGGACCTAGGTCCTGACATCACACTGTGGGAGGGGTTTTACCTCAATATCAGCCATACAGACCCCCTGATGATGTTTTCGAGAAAAGATAAAGATTTCTCATGGGGAAGGGGATATCTTCCACTGGTTGGAATGAAGTTCATGGTCACAGTTCCTCTTTAAGGATGTTTTATGAATCCAAAAATAGAAGTGTACAGGGTTGAGGATAGTCCAGGTTTCCTTTTATTAAACCCAGCTCAGTTTGAAAATGAACAGCTTAGTGTTGATTTTTTTAAAATGACATATAATCTTCAGCCTACATGTTAAACAGAGCCTCATATATCAGATGACATTTCATAAAGGTCAGGAAGAACAAGAAGCCGTCAGAGGGGAAAGAGAAGCACTGTTTCCTGTGACATGCTTCCATAGGACCCACTGATGTAATGTCATTGAGGGCAGCAGCATTAGGGCACCTCAGCCTTCTCTGTAATTACATTTCTAAATATAATTCTATCACTGAGATCCCACTGCTATCTCCTGATACTTGTTTTGGCACTGTTAAAGCAGACCTGAACTCAGAACTTCCTCTCTGTTCTAAAAGATAAGCAACAGCATAATAACCTTAACAGAATGACATTTCTTTGTTACAGCTGGTAGAAATCCTGCAATAAATCTGCATTGTGTCTACTTCCATCTTTCATGGAAGCAGACAAATTAGCTTCTCTGCCGAGGCAGCCAGCTGGCACAGCTGAGAGATCAAATTACAGTTGTGATTAGTCACAGATGAGGGGGAAATAAGACAGGCTAAACTCTCTAAATATATACAGGGTGCATTTCTCTATGTTTTCCTTTTGTCCTGCGCAAGAGTTCAGGTCCACTTTAAATGGGAAAGATGACAGTACTGGCTTATTATCTTTTATCAGTGTTACTGAGTGGCAGATCAATCCTTGAATGGCTAAGGGTGGCCTTACATTACTCAATATTGCGGTCTTCTGATTCGATCATTTTATTGAATCAGAAGATTTGGTGATGTAACATGGCCATCCATGGGCGTAACAATCTCCCCTGCGACTCCTGCCATCGCAGGGGGGCCCAGAGGCTTTGGGGGCTCCTCCCTCTCCCCAACCGCTAGTGCAGCCAATTAGCAAAGAAACTTCCCCATTCACTCACAAAACACCGTGTGCAGGAGAGTGTGCAATACCTTCCTGCTTCCAGACGCTGCTTTACAGCAGTACACTCTCTGCTGCCATTCGCCGCCTCCCGATCCCGTGGGGTTTGAGGACAAAGGGGGCCCTATGCTATCATTTTTGCAGGGGGGCATATTAAGTCTAGTTACGCCCCCTGGCCACCCAATTGATCTTTTGATTGATTTCCAGCCAAATTTGGTCCAATGGCTCAATCAGGGAATGCTGGAAAATCTCAATTGAAAGAGTGCAATTGGGGTCATCAGTAGCGTGATGACCAACGGACCCCCAGCCTGTGTCCCCCCCCCTCCTGTGTCCTTGTGCAGTGCTGAAGGCTCACCTGCCTGCTGCCGCAAATCCTGGCCTCCTCTGGTGTCTGGTGTCACTGCGTGCACCTGTACCATGTGACACCAGACATCACTACATGCACCTGTTGTCACATGGGACAGGCACTCACTGTGACACCAGAGGAGACCAGGATTTGCAGTGTATAGGTGAGCGTTCATCACTGCGTGGGGATGGACCTATATACACTTGAGACTGGCAGCAGGATGATTTAATGCTGAAATATATGGGAAATCGCTGTGCAGTGTGTGGGCATGTAATAAATTCCTGTCTGGTCAGATTCAATAGGAGAAGTCAGTGTTGCCAAACTTTAAAGAGACGCTGAAGCGAGTCTAAATCCACGCTTCTATTTATGTTAGGCACTATAGCTAGTACTAAAACGCTGCATCGGCGCGGCAAAATGAGGGCTTTATACCCCCCAAATCACCTGTGCTAAGTGAGGGAGCGCTTCCTGATTGAGGCAGAGCTTATGGCTGTAGCTCTGCCTCTTCACACGTCAATCCCCGCTGAACGCTGCCTCTCCCCGTCCCTCTCAATCTTCCTTTACTGAGAGGGGCGGGGAGAGGCGGAGATCCACAGGTAGATTGACGCGCATGGAGGCAGAGCTGCAGCTCAAAGCTCTGCCTCCACGGGCAGCAAAATCCACGACCAAGAAAGTCGTGGATTTTGCACATGGGATTTGGGGGGTATAAACCCCTCGTTTTGCCGTGGGGATGCGGGGTTTTAGCACTAGCTATAGTGCTTAACATAAATAGAAGTTAAAAACGTGGATTTAGACTCGCTTCAGAGTCTCTTTAAGTAGTTTATGGCTGCAGGGGCATCTCTGTCACCAGGCAACTACAGATGTTTGCTTGGAGCGCCGGAGGGGAAAAACGCAGGGGTGCACTCACCGCGGCTGCTAATGCAGCCAGTGTGTGTGTGTTTGTTTTTTCCGTTATGGTGGCTGGCGGCCACCTCTATGACAGGCAGCTCAGCCTGTGTCTGTGTCGCCTACTGGACCGCCCTCTCCCTACTCCTCTCAGAGCGAGCAGCCACACAGTAATTTGTTTACTAAGTGTGGCGCCACCTCTAACTCCGCCCCCCGCCTGTCACATGTGCATGAAGGCAGCGTGTGACGACGTACCAGGGACCAGGCATTTCAGGTGCCACTGCCGCTGGCTGTGCTGCGCACTCTGTCTGCAAAGCCAGAGAGGCAGAGACCCTCACAGTGAGTGCCCTCGCTCTTGATGTTATATGCCTCCCTGGCTGGCCCTGCCCTCCACCACTACCATGTCACCACGCTCTGTGCCTATATTGGCTGACTACCCTGGCTACCCACTCTAACTACGGTCTCCTTGCTTTGACACCTGCAGAACCTGTAACTAAAAGCAACAATTCACCCCAAACTGACAATAATTCACTTCACCATTGCAGGTGTATTGTAGCTAGAATGTGAGGTGGATGACACAGTCCTCCGTTAACAAATCAGATGTAACCAGCTGGTATAGACTCCCGACAAGGCCACATAACATCACTGATGATCCTCTCGTGCAACCTGAATGTATATATCACCATGGCGGATGTGCAGTGTGAAACCTCTGATTGGTTGTTTCATCCCTGCCCTTACCACTTTTTACCCAGAGCATTCTTTGAATGCTAACAGTCTTCAATAGAGCTTCCATTATACAGTGTATTACTAAGGGTTACCCAGTAACACTAGTAAAATATATTATGTAGAATAATAGTACATATTGAACATGTTTGTGTCTGTCCCAAAATATGTTGCAGGTCACTCTGGTACCCTCTTTTTTTTCTATCCTTAATAAGAACCGGAACTGAAAATAAAAAGTCAAAATAACCTTACACAGGTCATACTTACTTCCAGTGTAGTCTATTCCTCAATCTCTTTCTCCTCTCCTGCGTCCTGTTTGTCCACTGTGATCAATGCAATTCTCCGTCCTCCATTTTAAAAAAGGCCATTACCCCATAACAGCTTCCTGGTCAGCACACAGTTAAACTGTAATATCACCCACTTGAGCCATAGGGAAACATGGACATTACCTTGCACATTTAGTTGTAACTGACACAGCTGCTGATCTATAACTGTCAGCAACTGGTATATTTCAGTTCTGACAAAAATATTGTCAGAACTGGAAGGGATCACTGTAAGAAGAAAATGGTGAGGAACTGATAGTGAGGTAAGAATGTAATATTCATTTGCAGCTACATCATGTGTTTATTGTGAATAATTTTCCTCGCTTCAGGTTCCCTTTAAGCCTCTAGGATTAGAATTTAGCTAAAGAGGTGGGCACGAATGTGGCTTCTAATGGATCACACGCTAGATGAAACTTGGACAATCTGGCCGAAAATGACAACCTCTGCTGAGAATTCAGCGTGTGTACAGCGCCCCTCGGTGACTCAGCCAACGATCTGCTGGGCGGATCACGTCAGCTAAGTGCTGGGTGACAGCATTATTCTCCTTACCTCAACGTTTCACCCTCCCTCCCAGCATAGCAACAGATTATGTTGCTAGTCTAGAGGTTAGTAAGGCATCTGTACAAGGTCGGCTGTTGCCCGAAAGGATCAAGTAAGGGGTAGAATAAGGGTTGGCGCTATGTGGGCTAGAAACACCCCTGTATGGCTGTGAACAGCACAAGTGTTTCCCCAATGGATGCCACCAAAGGAAAGCTGCAGCCAAGATGCTCTATTCCAGACAATAGATCAGACAAATATATCTGAAAAACTCAGCACAAGTAGGATAGCAGACAAACTTCATTGTGGGATGTACAGCCAACTTTAGCCAGCAGAATCCTGCAGCCCTCAGTGCTAACAAAGACAAGGTGACCATTGCCAGGGATAAAAGCATGCATGAGTATGCAGGTAAGTACTCTACAAACCTTTATTGTAACAATACAAATACAATTAGAAACAATTATAATTATTATTATTATTTATTAGATTTATATAGCGCCAACATATTACGCAGCGCTGTACAATAAATAGGATTACAGACAATGATAACAGGGTTGACAGAACAATACAGGTAACAGACCATAGATACAACAATACAGGTAATAGCAATAAGATACACAACACAATGCAGATAATAGTACAATGCCAGATCATAAACTGGAATGGTAGTGGTAAAAAATTACCAGTTCCAAATTCTGGGTAAAGTGCACACAGTCAAGTATAATACACAAGGGGAGAGGGCCCTGCCAAAGGCTTACAATCTAGAGGGAGGGGCTGGTGACACAAAAGGAGGGGGTGCATCAAGAAGTTATTGGCAGAAAGGATTAGGGTAGTGTTGAGTTGATGTAGGCCTCCTTGAAGAAGTGAGTTTTGAGTGCTTTTTTGAAGGTGTTGAAGGTGGGAGCGAGCCTGATGGGCAGTGGGAGAGAGTTCCACAGGATAGGGGCAGCTCTAGTGAAGTTCTGCAGTCTGGCATGGGAATGCGAGATGTGTGGGGTGGTTAAGAGGAGGTCGTTGGAGGAGCGAAGTGGGCGGCCAGGTGTATATCTGCTGACCAGGTCAGAGATGTAGGTTGGGCAGGACTTGTGTATGGATTTGTATGCCAAACATAGGATCTTGAAGCTGATTCTGAAGTGAATTGGAAGCCAATGAAGGGATTTGCGTAGGGGAGTTGTGGAGACAGAGCGGTGGGAGGAGTAGATGAGTCTGGCTGCTGCGTTCATGATGGATTTTAGGGGGGCGATGCGGTTTTGAGGAAGGCCTGACAAGAGGGAGTTGCAGTAGTCCAGGCGGGAGATGATGAGGGCATGGACAAGGAGTTTGGTAGTGTCTGGGGTCAGGAAAGGCCGGATCTTGGAGATGTTGCGTAAGTGGAAATAGCAGGCTCTAGCTACTATTTGGATGTGGGAGGTGAAGGAGAGGGCCGAGTCTAGGGTGACACCCAGGCAGCGGGCTTGTGTGGTTGGATGAATGATTGTGCCATTGACAGTGACATAGAGGTCAGTGGGGGGTGAAGCAGCACGGGGCGGGAAGATTAGGAGATCAGTCTTATCCAGGTTTAATTTTAGGAACCTGGCAGACATCCACAATGAAATAGCTGAGAGACCAGAGGACACCTTCTCCATGGTGGTGGTGGAGAGGTCAGTGGTATGGAGGTAAATCTGGGTGTCATCTGCATATAGGTGATAGTTGAAACCCAGAGAGGAGATGAGTTTTCCGATGGAGGCGGTGTAAATGGAGAACAGCGGGGGACCAAGAACAGAGCCTTGGGGGACCCCAACTGAAAGTGGGAAGGAGGTTGAGGAGGAACCATTGAAGGAGGTCTTGAAGGAGCGATTTGAGAGGTAGGAGGAAAACCATGCTAGGGCACGGTCTTGGATACCCACAGATTGCAGGGACTGGAGTAGCAGAGAGTGAGCAACAGTGTTGAATGCTGATGAGAGGTCTAGGAGGAGAAGGATAGTGTATTTTCCTTCGGCCTTGGCAAGCGTGAAGTCATTGACGACCTTGGTGAGGGCAGTCTCGGTGGAGTGGCCTGGCCGAAATCCTGATTGTAGGGGGTCAAACAGGGAGTTGGAGTCAAGGTAATGGGTCATGCGTTGGTGGACTAAACGCTCCAGAAGTTTAGATGCAAAAGGGAGTAAGGAGATGGGACGGTAGCTGGATGGAAGTGAGGGGTCTAGTGAGGGTTTTTTAAGTAGGGGAAGTACAGTGGCCTGTTTGAAGTCAGAGGGGAAGGTGGCCGTGGAGATGGAGAGGTTAAACAGAGAGGTGAGGACAGGAGCCAGAACAGGGAAGTGAGGACGGAGGCATTTGGATGGCACAGGGTCTAGGGGGCTGGAGGTGGCAGGAGAAGTGGCTAGGAGACGGCTGACTTGGTCCTCTGTGATGGGAGAAAAGGCAGTGAGTGGTGGGTGGGGTGGGGAATAGGTATTGGTGGGCGAGGAAGAGGTGGTGGAGTGGAGGCATGAGATTTCCCGTCGGATGCTGGCTATTTTGTCGGTGAAGTGGGTGGACAGATCAGTGGCTGAGAGGGCGGAGGGGTGGGGAGGAGTGGTGGGGTTAAGGAGGGAGTTGATGGTGGCGAAGAGGCGCCGAGGGTTGGAGGCTTGGGATCCGATCAAGGCAGCAAAGTATTTTTGTTTAGCATCAGTTAATGCGGTATAGAACAGCTGCAGGTTGGCCTTGTACGCCAAGAAGTCGGAGTTGCTGCGGGATTTCCTCCATTTGCGTTCATAGGTGCGTGTCTGTTTTTGGAGGTTGCGAGTGTGTGCATTGTGCCAGGGCTGGGGGTTGATGGGACGGCTGGGGCGGAATGTGGGGGGTGCAGCAATGTCTAGGGCTGCTGAAGGGGCCTGGTTGTATTTGGCCACGGCTTGGTTTGGGCAGGTAACAATCACTCACATCGTGGGTTCTGCACTACAGGGACCTATTCAAAGAATAAAAGCCTTGAAGCACTAAAAGTGCTAATCATCCAAATTGTAAAAACCTTGAGAAGCCCACTCTGTAGTCATTTCTGACCGGTTTCAGCTTTTCGGTTTCGGCTTCGACCCCTGAGGACGGCAAAAGCCTAAACCGGTCAGTTTGCATACACCCTTCGTTTGGCTGTTGTTTGGCTGTTTCGGCTCCAACCACTTTCCTGAATATTAATTCCAGTGACCAAGTGTGCCAAGTTTGAAAACACAATTAAGAGTGGCTGCAATTTACATTATCCAATTTAAACTGAACTGCTGTTATATGATTGGCTGTTTTATGCTCCGCCTGTTTTCCCTGAATTTGTAACTTCGGTCACCAAGTCACCAACTGTACCAAGTTTGGGGACTCTGGCTTTATTACTGTGAGAAAGACATTTTTTTTCATTAACATAAATTGGGGAAATCTGATTGGCTGTTTGTGGTTCTGCCCGGGTGTGCAGTGAGAACGTGAGACCCCCAGAACATATCATCCCAGGTAGTAAGGGATCTGTATACCAAGTTTTGAGGTGCAACATACACACACAAACATCCGATTTTATTTATATGGATTTGATTGATTGTGATACTCATTTCCACTGTTAATTTTGAATAAGGCTATTGTTACTGGCTGATGTTTCACTTTAACTAGAAGAAATACATGTAATAAAAACTTTGAAGCACAAAACAAAATGTTCCCATGTTCTCAAAAGTTTTAGTAAACAGCCCTCTTGCAGGATATACAGTACTGGCAGATTCATGTACAGACAGTCCACCGACTAGACTAGAGTTACAACGTTTCAGAGATGGAAACAAAGTTCTCTTCATGTACAAAATATACAATGATGCTTTTTATTACATATTTTTGTAGATAAATGTTACAGTTGCAGTATTGTATAAACTGGTATGAATAGTTAAAAACATTTTAAAAGCACATTGAAAACAACCAAAAAAAACAACAACATTGTTTGAACTACAGTGGTGTGAAAAACTATTTGCCCCCTTCCTGATTTCTTATTCTTTTGCATGTTTGTCACACTTAAATGTTTCTGCTCATCAAAAACTGTTAACTATTAGTCAAAGATAACATAATTGAACACAAAATGCAGTTTTGAATGATGGTTTTTATTATTTAGTGAAAACAAAAACTCCAAATCTACATGGCCCTGTGTGAAAAAGTGATTGCCCCCTTTGTTAAAAAAAAATAACTTAACTGTGGTTTATCACACCTGAGTTCAATTTCTGTAGTCACCCCCAGGCCTGATTACTGCCACACCTGTTTCAATCAAGAAATTACTTAAATAGGAGCTATCTGACACAGAGAAGTAGACCAAAAGCACCTCAAAAACTAGACATCATGCCAAGATCCAAAGAAATTCAGGAACAAATGAAAACAAAAGTACTGTAATTGAGATCTATCAGTCTGGCAAAGGTTATAAAGCCATTTCTAACGCTTTGGGACTCTAGCGAACCACAGTGAGAGCCATTATCCACAAATGGCAAAAACATGGAACAATGATGAACCTTCCCAGGAGTGGCCGGCAGACCAAAATTACCCCAAGAGCGCAGAGAAAACTCATCCGAGAGGCCACAAAAGACCCCAGGACAACATCTAAAGAACTGCAGGCCTCACTTGCCTCAATTAAGGTCAGTGTTCACGACTCCACCATAAGAAAGAGACTGGGCAAAAACGAGCTGCATGGCAGATATCCAAGGCTCAAACCACTTTTAAGCAAAAAGAACATTAAGGCTCGTCTCAATTATGCTAAAAAAACATCTCAATGATTGCCAAGACTTTTGGGAAAATACCTTGTGGAACGACGAGACAAAAGTTGAACTTTTTGGAAGGTGCGTGTCCCGTTACATCTGGCGTAGAAGTAATACAGCATTTCAGCAAAAGGAACTTCATACCAACAGTAAAATATGGTGGTGGTAGTGTGATGGTCTGGGGTTGTTTTGCTGCTTCAGGACCTGGAAGGCTTGCTGTGATAGATGGAATCATGAATTCTACTGTCTATCAAAAAATCCTGAAGGAGAATGTCCGGCCATCTGTTCGTCAACTCAATCTGAAGCGATCTTGGGTGCTGCAGCAGGACAATGACCCAAAACACACCAGCAAATCCACCTCTGAATGGCTGAAGAAAAACAAAATCAAGACTTTGGAGTGGCCTAGTCAAAGTCATGACCTGAATCCTATTGAGATGTTGTGGCATGACCTTAAAAAGTCGGTTCATGCTAGAAAACCCTCAAATAAAGCTGAATTACAACAATTCTGCAAAGATGAGTGGGCCAAAATTCCTCCAGAGCGCTGTAAAAGACTCGTTGCAAGTTATCGCAAATGCTTGATTGCAGTTATTGCTGCTAAGGGTGGCCCAACCAGTTATTAGGTTCAGGGGGCAATTTCTTTTTCACACAGGGCCATGTAGGTTTTGAGGTTTTTTTCTCACTAAATAATAAAAACCATCATTTAAAACTGCATTTTGTGTTCAATTATTTTATCTTTGACTAATAGTTAACGTTTTTTTGATGAGCAGAAACATTTAAGTGTGTCAAACATGCAAAAGAATAAGAAATCAGGAAGGGGGCAAATAGTTTTTCACACCACTGTACAGGGTCTTCTCAAAAAATTAGCATATTGTGATAAAGTTCATTATTTTCTGTAATGTATTGATAAACATTAGACTTTCATATATTTTAGATTCAAATACACACAACTGAAGTAGTTCAAGTCTTTTATTGTTTTAATATTGATGATTTTGGCATACAGCTCATGAAAACCCAAATTTCCTATCTCAGAAAATTAGCATATTTGATCCAACCAATAAAAGAAAAGTGTTTTTAAAACAAAAAAAAAGTCAACCTTCAAATAATTATGTTCAGTTATGCACTCAATACTTGGTCGGGAATCCTTTTGCTGAAATGACTGCTTCAATGCGGCGTGGCATGGAGGCAATCAGCCTGTGGCACTGCTCAGGTGTTATGGAGGCCCAGGATGCTTCGATAGCGGCCTTAAGCTCATCCAGAGTGTTGGGTCTTGCGTCTCTCAACTTTCTCTTCACAATATCCCACAGATTCTCTATGGGGTTCAGGTCAGGAGAGTTGGCAGGTCAATTGAGTACAGTAATACCATGGTCAGTAAACCATTTACCAGTGTTTTTGGCACTGTGAGCAGGTGCCAGGTCGTGCTGAAAAATGAAATCTTCATCTCCATAAAGCTTTTCAGCAGATGGAAGCATGAAGTGCTCCAAAATCTCCTGATAGCTAGCTGCATTGACCCTGCCCTTGATAAAACACAGTGGATCAACACCAGCAGCTGACATGGCACCCCAGACCATCACTGACTGTGGGTACTTGACACTGGACTTCAGGCATTTTGGCATTTCCCTCTCCCCAGTCTTTGTACTTTGGACCACTGAGCAACAGTCCAGTGCTGCTTCTCTGTAGCCCAGGTCACTCGCTTCTGCCGCTGTTTCTGGTTCAAAAGTGGGTTCATGCTTCCATCTGCTGAAAAGCTTTATGGAGATGAAGATTTCATTTTTCAGCATGACCGGGCACCTGCTCACAGTGCCAAAACCACTGGTAAATGGTTTACTGACCATGGTATTACTGTGCTCAATTGGCCTGCCAACTCTCCTGACCTGAACCCCATAGAGAATCTGTGGGATATTGTGAAGAGAAAGTTGAGACACGCAAGACCCAACACTCTGGATGAGCTTAAGGCCGCTATCGAAGCATCCTGGGCCTCCATAACACCTGAGCAGTGCCACAGGCTGATTGCCTCCATGCCACGCCGCATTTAAGCAGTCATTTCTGCAAAAGGATTCCCGACCAAGTATTGAGTGCATAACTGAACATAATTATTTGAAGGTTGACTTTTTTTTTGTTTTAAAAACACTTTTCTTTTATTGGTTGAATCAAATATGCTAATTTTTTGAGATAGGAAATTTGGGTTTTCATGAGCTGTATGCCAAAATCATCAATATTAAAACAACAAAAGGCTTGAACTACTTCAGTTGTGTGTATTTGAATCTAAAATATATGAAAGTCTAATGTTTATCAGTACATTACAGAAAATAATGAACTTTATCACAATATGCAAATTTTTTGAGAAGACCCTGTATATGTTCAAATCCAGAGTTGTCTGAAAGTAAATCATGTATCCAGGTTTCACCAGGGGTAACAGAAGACTCAACTTACGAACAAATTCAACTTCCAAACTCAACTTACAATCTCCCATAACGGAGCCTATTTGTAAGTAGTGGATTTCCCGTACTCAAATTCACTACAGAGACATGCCCCTTTAATGTTAGTGCCAGCAGCTGAAAAGGAGGGCATGGTACGTAAGCATTTCTAGATACGGAAACAGGACATTTTGGCACGCAGCGGCTAATGGACCCATAGGTGTTAATACAAATATTGGCTATTGGGCAATAAAAGCAGAAATTTGGACGCCCCGTAAACATGGTTTTGCAAATTAAAATGTTATAGTTTTTTAAATTGTTTATTGTTTGTAACCTAGAACGTTAAAGTTTTTGAATTTTTTTTTTATCGTTTCGAAACTTGGAACGTTATAGTTTTTGAAATATTTAATGGCTTGTATTTACAAATTTTTAGTTTTTGACAATTACCGTTTTGAAATGTATTGTTTTCAAAGTTGAGTGGGGGGGGGGGTTTAACCACTTCACCACTGAGGGGTTTTACCCCCTGAGCACCAGAGCAATTTTCACCTTTCAGCGCTCCTTCCATTAATTCGTCTATAACTTTATCATTACTTATCGCAATGAAATGAACTATATCTTGTTTTTTCCACCACCAATTAGGCTTTCTTTAGGTGGGACATTATGCCAAGAATTATTTTATTCTAAATGTGTTTTAATGGGAAAATAGGAAAAATGTGGGAAAAAAAATAATTATTTTTCAGTTTTCGGCCATTATAGTTTTTAAATAATGCATGCTACTATAATTAAAACCCATGAAATTTATTTGCCCTTTTGTCCCGGTTATAAAAACCGTTTAAATTATGTCCCTATCACAATGTTTGGCGCCAATATTTTATTTGGAAATAAAGGTGCATTTTTTTCAGTTTTGCGTCCATCCCTAATTACAAGCCCATAGTTTATAAAGTAACAGTGTTATACCCTCTTGACATAAATATTTAAAAAGTTCAGTCCCTAAGGTAACTATTTATGTGTTTTTTTTAATTGTAAATTTTTGAATTTTTTTTTAATTACAAAAAAAAATGGGGAGTGTGGGAGGTAAAGAGTTAATTTTTTGTGTAACCCTCATTTATTTCTATGTGAAAAATGCTTAGGGTGTAGTTTTACTATTTGGCCACAAGATGGCAACAGTAACTTTTTGTGTATTGCGATCTGCGAGCGTCCTTCCGGACGCTCGCAGGAAGTATAAGGAGGCTGTAAGTGTTTGTTTGTTTTTTTCACAATGATCGCGCTGCCCATCGGAGAGCAGCGGATCATTGCGGGGCTTAGATTAACGAACGGGAATGGATTTTCCCGTTCATTGATCTCCGAGCGAGCGGCGTGTTTACTAGCGGCGGGCGGCGTGTTTACGAGCGGGAGCGCGGACAGCGTCGGGAACGCGGAAAGTACGGATTTCTCCGGCCCTGGGGGTTAAAGGATGGAAAAAGGGACGGAGAAATCCGTACGGGTGGGGGTAAAGTGGTTAAAGGTTAAAGGAGCGGGTTGTGAGAGTAGGGTTAGGTTTAGCTGTAGTAAAATATTGGTTTGACCAATGTGTAACTATCATTAATACCACTGTAAATATTTATCATTTTCATTCCACACCCAATTAACAATGGTCTTGTTTACCCTTATCTCGGCTTCACCCCGCACCCTGGGCCGGATTTACCATACGGCACTGTAGGCACGTACCTACACAGGCACCTGATGATGGAAAGGCTGCTCCCTCCCCTCCCCGAGTGCCTCCCTCCCTCCTTCCCTATGCATGAGTCCCAAGCGGAGTGTAAATGAGATGTTACTTGCCGCAGTCTTGGTATTCCACTAACCAGATTTTCCTACAGTCAGGGGGTACCTCTAGCTACCTAGTACTTGGAGGCACATCTAGCTACTTAATACTGAGGGTACCTCTGGCTACCTAGTACTAAGGGGCACCTGTAGCTACCTATGATGAGTAAGGGAAATAAGGGAGAAGTGACAGCGGGGCCAGCCAGCACACTTGCGGTGCAGTTCGGAGGGGGTTTGTAGGCTCATGGAGGGCAAAGTCTAAGGTGCCAGGATATTTGTGCCTATAGGCTCCTGTGATGTAAATCTGGGCCTGCCCGCACCCATTTTTCCTCGCACCCCTATTTCATGCATGTCTAGAGCAGAGTCCCCAATATCCAGCACTGGCTGGGATCACTTAATGCCGCATACATGTGCAACCGGCCGCAAAAGCACAAACCTTCCCCCCAAAATACTCACCGAGCCTCCAGCAACGTCCTGCAGCCTTCCTCTTGCTCCTCGCAGTTTCTCCCATGCACGGAAGCCAGCGTGTCACCTGACCCACATTGGGTCATCATGTGACATGCCGACTTGCGTGCACAGATGCCAGAAGCCTCTAGGAGCAAGAGGAAGGTGGAGGTTGGGGGAGCATTTTAAAGACAGCAAACACGCACAAAAAAACCCAAAAAGAAAGTCCTCTTTATCCATCAGGCAATATGCTGCTAACTTGAGGCTTCCAGTTGCCTGAGGACTGAGACTCTGCTGTGCTGGGGGTTTTGCTATATTATAATATTTCCTTACAGGAGGAGCAGTGCAGGATGATAATGCATTACTGATCAAGCTCTCTACGATGATGTGCGCGTTTATCTTTTAAGTAGATTAATTTATCATTTTCAAACAGTAAACCATTGTTATCAGAAGTATTATAAATTTCTACACCGTCATTTCTTACTCATGAGAAAGATTGTGTACTGAGGCCTTACGACATCATTTCTTCTGACGCTATCCCCCATCATCTCTGTGCTACAAGGAGGACGTGGGCACGCCATGCTGGCTCATGATAACATCCAATTAATAGAGGTAGCTGACAAAATCTGGCCCTGCACAGCAATCGTATACCATGATGTAAAAAAGAAATGTGACTCACAACACTAAAAATATTTGGTTTGCCTGTTATTTGGGTCGGAAAGTAGATGTGTATAACTGGCACACAACTGAGAAATTATCGAAAAGTTTTGCAGTCATCTTTATATATTTGTATGCGATGTTCTGAAAGCATAAAATGCAGCCACTAAAACATACGGTAATTCATTTCCTTTGATGGACAACTGAGCTGAGGCTCAAAAATGCCTGATGCTATATTGTGCTGCCTCTAGTGGAGAATGACGCTGATAGCTGAAGAGTATGGAAGTCATGTAACACCTGCTTCCCTATGGCTTTATTACTACAATTTATTACAATTACTTTCCAGCTGTGTAATACCTGCAGCATACCTTCAACCATGTAACACCTACCTAAATTCCACCCATGTGGCACCTATCTCCATTCCACTCGTGTAACACCTATCTCCATTCCACCCATGTGGCACTTACCTCCATTCCACCCATGTAGCACCTATCTCCATTCCAGCCATGTAACACCTATCTCCATTCTACCCATGTGGCACCTATCTCCATTCCACTCGTGCAACGCCTACCTCCATTCCACCCATGTAACACCTACCTCCATACCAGCCATGTAACACCTACTTCTATTCCACCCATGTGGCACCCACCTCCATTCCAACCAAGTAACACCTACCTCCATGCCACCCATGTGGCACCTATCTCCATTCCAGCCATGTAACATCTACCTCCATTCTACCCATGTGGCGCCTATTTCCATTCCACCTATGTGGCACCTATCTCCATTCCACCCATGTGGTACCTACCTCCATTCTATCTATGTGGCACCTACCTCCATTCCACCCTTGTAACACCTACCTCCATTCCACTCATGTGGCACCTATCTCCATTCCAGCCATATGGCACCTATCTCCTTTCTACCCATGTAACACCTACCTGCATTCCATCCATGTGGCACCTATCTCCATTCCACCCATATGGCACCTACCTGTGGCTGGATGGTGTAGTGGTTAGGGGCTCTGCCTCTGACACAGGAGACCAGGGTTCGAATCTCGGCTCTGCCTGTTCAGTAAGCCAGCACCAATTCAGTAGGAGACCTTTGGCAAGTCTCCCTAACACTGCTACTGCCTATAGAGCGTGCCCTAGTGGCAGCTGATCTGACGCTTTGAGTCTGCCAGGAGAAAAGCGCGATATAAATGTTGTCTTGTCTTGTCTACCTCCATTCCAGCCATGAGGCACCTATCTCCATTCCAGCCATGTAACACCTACCTCCATTCTACCCATTTGGCGCCTATCTCCATTCCACCTATGTGGCACCTATCTCCATTCCAGCCATGTAACACCTACCTCCATTTCACCCATGTGACACCTATTTCTATTCCACCCACGTGGCACCTACCTCCATTCCACCCATGTGGCACCTGTTGTGTCTCACAGGAAGGGTTTTTAAACCCTCTAACTTCGCTCACCACCGTAGTGGATAAAATGAATTGCAGCAAAACATGAGGAAAGGTTCAATAATAATATTTATTGAGCTACAATCCTGTTATAATAATCATCTAGGCTTGCAGAATCATAATTTAAGGGGTAGTAATTATGAGTAAGCATGCATCAACATTTCTTAACCAAGTGTTTGTAGCAACATCACCCAAGGAAGAAGGGACTCCGTCAATCCTCCGTAGGGGAAAACACCTGGTGACACAATCCATCACGTCTTTTGGTCTCAGCAAAGTCCCGGAGTCCAGGCGTTTTCCCAACCCAATTATACTCCCTAAACCAGCCTTTCTCAACCTTTTTACCCTGAAGGAACCCTTCACATAACTTTTGGATCTCAAGGAACCCCTGCAAACAATCTCGAGGAACCCCATGAATTTATTTTGCAGGTGGCATGGTCTTTAACAGTAGGCGAGGCTGTTTATTTCACTACCCCCTATTACACTGCAACTCATTATACTGTCTCTTTAGCCTAGTGCTTTTTATTAATGTGCACATTATTATTCTGACTAATTTATTGGTTCTTTTTAAAGTACCCCCTATTAGAATGTTCTCTATTATACTTCCCCCACGATGTGGGAAAATGCCAAGGAACCCCTATAGAGTAATCAAGGAACCCTGGGGTTCAAGGGAACCCTGGTTGAGAAAGCCTGCCCTAAAGCATAACACACGCAATCGCATGTTGGGTCGCTGTTGTAGGCACGTGATCACAATACAAACTTATGATATCCACTTCTGCGCAATACAACACAGCCGAGCGTGGACACCTCGTGCTCACTGAATGGGAAAACAATGGCTTACTTACTACGCCTGCGTATCTCATGCACCAATATCTCATGACTACCCGCTCAAACTGGCTGTAGCAGGATTCAGGAATGCATCAACATACTTCACTGAACCCAAATAGCATCCAGGACATCTGGAATTGAACTCAGATAATACCCAGGTACTGAACTCCAGTAATCAGAAGCAAAGACATATGAGAGTGAACAGTAAACCTACATACATACATATGACATTCATGTCATTTGTCTCAGCACCTACCTCCATTCCACCCATGTGGCACCTATCTCCATTCCACCCATGTGGCACTTACCTCCATTCCACCCATGTGGCACCTACCTCCATTCCACCCATGTGGCACCTACCTCCATTCCACCCATGTAACACCTACCTCTATTCCACCCATGTAACACCTACCTCTATTCCACCCATGGGGCACCTATCTCCTTTCCACCCATGTAATATTTACATCCAGTGTACGTATTAGTACGCCGCGGGTGAGTTGGGTGCAGGGAGAGACAAATGACAGCTATACTCCCCAGTGGCTTTAAATACTATTCCCCCTCTGAGTCTTCGCAACTCGGAGGGAGCTGTAATTCAGGATCGTTGGAGCACCAAATTACTGTTACCACATCCTCCCCTCGTGCAGCATATTACTGCTGTTATGGGGCACCATGCGCTGAAACCACATGCTTTGTACCTCCATTCCACCCATGTAACACCTACCTCCATTCCACCCATGTAACACCTACTTCTATTCCACCCATGTGGCACCTATCTCCATTCCACCCATATGGCACCTATTTCCTTCTACCCATGTAACACCTATTATCTCCATTCCATCCATGTAGTACCTATCTCCATTCCAGCCATGTGGCACCTATATCCATTTTAACCACGTGGCACCTATCTCCATCCCACCCTTGTGTCCCTACCTACCTTGTCACACCTGCACCAATAAAAAGTGCCATGGGAGCAATAGGTCACGAGCGTGAGGGCCTCTGACCTATTGCTCCCAAGGCACTTTTTTTTATTAACGTGAGGAAGTGGGCCAGAATCCATGACACATGTTGGGCTTGATTCACTGAGACACATAACATGTCTTATCAGAGTTGACACACCTTATCAGAGTTAACACGTCATATCAGAGTTGTCATGCCTTATCAGAGTAGCATTGCAAGCACTACAAACATACGCCTGCTATTTGGCAATGACGAGAACTCCACTCGTCCTTCCCTGAGCCCCAGCGGGTCCAATCAGGTAGTGATCACGAAAAATTTAATTCAGTAGCTGATACCCCCTTTTTTTTATAAAAAATCCTTACCTTTTATCAAATAGGTCAACACTGACCATCATGAAACCCCTTCCACAGTGTGATGTTAGGACCTAGGTCCTGACAGTTTCCTTTCTGTGAGTCTTGTTGCATTGCGGGAAATAACAGCTGTTTCCAACTGCCAAGCAACCAGTTACTCCCTCTGTGCATTTTTATATCTAAAACACCCTCAACCTTTTAGCCTATCGCAATGTTAGTGGGTGTGATGATAAATAATGGCAGTTGGTGTCTAGTTTTTTCCTTATCTGCCAGTAGTAAAGATGATGACCTGCAGGATCATTGTGGATCAAACAACAAGAACAAATTACATGGGTAATATCAATCATTTCTTGATCATTCAATGTTTTAACTTCTCCCTTTGCAATGTATTGATTTATCTCCCCTTTTCGCTAAAGTTTCTCTTTAAATTGCAAGATTTGTAACACCTGTTTTAAAATTCTCATCTGTCTACCACTCTTTCTCTAGTGTATTCTAATCTTTTTCTATCTTTGAAGGGTGGTGGGGGTTACTGGCCAGAAATCTGGAACGAGATGTGATTACGCCATATTTTTTCAGCTATTACTATGTCTTTTAATGTAATCTCTTTGAACTCCCTAGAACTAAATTTACCACACAAAAGAGTGAAGGCATTTTGGAATTTCAAATCAGTGCATGCTGACATCATACGCATACAAGAAACACATTTAGTGGCAGCAGAAATACTTCCACTCAGCCTTCTAGGGAGGGGTTCTTGTTGGATTCTGCCATTTAGAAAATGTTACTTGCCACAAAAGTGTCAGAGATTTGGAGGGAAGATATTTAATCTTAATAGGAACAGTGCAAGATATTACTCTTAAAGAGAGTCTGAAGCAAAAAAAAATTGCTAAATTTACCTTTTCATTTGCTTCAGTACTCTCACCAGCGCTAAACCATCGCATCCCCGACGGAAAACGAGGGCTGCAGACCCCCCAAATACCCGGGGAGGGGGGGGGGGACTAAGGCCGGCGCTTCCTGGAAGGGGCAGAGCTCTTTGCTGCAGCACTGCCTCTTCTGATGTCAGTCGCAGTGGATCGCCGCCTCTCCCTGCCCCTCTCACTCTTCCTTCACAGAGAGGGGCGGGGAGAGGCGGCGATCCAGGAGAGGCAGAGCTACAGCTCATAGCTCAGCCTCTCAGGGCAGCACAATCCACGACCAAGTTGGTCGTGGATGTTTGCCCGGGGATTTGGGGGGTCTGCAGCCCTCGTTTTTTGGCGGGGATGCGGCAGTTTGCTACTGATGAGACTTTTGAAGCGAATTTAAAGGTAAATATAGCAAAAAAATTTTGCTTCAGTCTTTTGCTTCAGAGTTTAAAACTTTGACATAACGTGTTTTTATGGAGTTATCATATTTGTTTTTTGTGCACAAGTAATATTGCCTGTCTACAAATGATTAATTCACAAGTGATCACTTCTCAGCTCTTTCTGCGTCTCAGTTCAGTACAGCTCAGTTTCGGCAGTTTGCTAATGTTTACTAAATGTATTAGACAAAGGTATGTAAACAAAAGTTAATGTTATCACCTCTTCGCATGCGGCCAGAAGCTGCCCACTGAAGCAAGGAGCTTTCCACTGAAGAACAAAGTGCTGTGTTTAACTGTTTAAATGCTGTTCTGCTACAATTTTGTTTTCAGGTAGTAGATTTAATGTTGTAAATAATCTTCTAGATTTAAGGTATGCACAAACATGCGAAAACCATCAGCCAAAATGGCCGTTAACGACAGCTTCAGCCTACGATCAGTTTAAGTATACAGTGGCCGCCGATCAATCTTGCTCAGGCACAGTTAAGGATCCCTCCGGTTGGATCCTTAACTACCTAACGACCGCGTCACGCCGATGGGCATGACCGCGGCGGCAGCCCCAGGACCGCCTAACGCCGATCGGCATAAAGTCCTGGGGCTGCAGTTTGCAGAAGATTGCGCGCCCATCTCCTGCTTGATAGGCGGAGCGGTTTTGCTGCCTAATTAGGGTGTACAGTGCTGCGATCTACAGTGACACGGCTGTCCCCTCTAGAGACTCGGCGGTGATCTGCTGTCATGGGCTGAAGCCTATGACAGCCGATCACAGTGATTGGCCAGCGGGGGGAAAGAGGGCGGGTTTAGAAAAGAAAACTTATTTAAAAATAAAAGACATACAAATTTGTTAAAAACAAAACACTGTGGGGGGGGGGGGGGGGGGGGGTTCGGTATCAGACCCCACCAACAGGAAGCTCTGTTGGTGGGGAGAAAAGGGTGGGGGAATCACTTGTGTGCTGTGTTGTGCGGCCCTGCAGCAAGGCCTTAAAGCTGCAGTGGCCCATTTGACAAAATATGGCCTGGTCTTTAGGGGGGTAAAGCCTGTGGTCCTCAAGTGGTTAATGACCCCCAATGCCCGAGCTTGACCGATCACAGGGCTATTTTCAATCTCCCCCAACCGATTGAAGCCGATCCGTTGTGCACGAACTGTCATCCCTCCGCCCCCTCCATAGCAACAGAACACTTTGCTAA
The DNA here is from genome assembly GCF_040937935.1 of Hyperolius riggenbachi. Taxonomy (NCBI): domain Eukaryota; kingdom Metazoa; phylum Chordata; class Amphibia; order Anura; family Hyperoliidae; genus Hyperolius; species Hyperolius riggenbachi. Next base: position 85,246,425 of record NC_090652.1, read on the forward strand.
CCCCAAGGCTAGGGCTGAGTCTGTACAACATTGTTCCCCAAATTGTCGCCCGAGGGATGCAATTTTGAGTGGCCAATCACTGACAAATTTTATCACCTCCATGTAGTATTAAAGGCGAACTAATGTGCCTGCGCTGTACGCCGCGAGCACTGTGGCCATGATTGACAGCGGTGCTTCACACAGGCGCAGTAAGGACGACCTCGAGGTCGGCCTCTGCATCGTGCGGGGAGCCCGGGACAGCGGCGGAGAGTGGAGCGGTCAGCGTGGGACAGTCGGTTGCTATAGGTTGGAGAATGCCCCATGTGAGTAAAGCTTTTTTTATGTTTTGCCTGATGACTCCTTTAAGGCCAGCAGATTTTGAATACTATGAATAGATTGAGCAGGTAAGCTCTTATGCTACATGGAAGTGGTAAAACTGGCAAATAATTGACCAGTCAAAGGGGTATGTATGCAATAAACTGCTAATTTTAATAGGCTGCATTTCCGGATTTGTTAGCAGGAAATTGCACAGAATCACCTCTGGTGGAAATGGGGACTTAGGCCCGGTTCACACTGGATGGATTGGATCAAAAACTGATACTGTGATGATCCGCTCAGCTGGCTGCACAGGCAGACAGCTGTTTGTCCATTCCTCTAGTCTGTGGGCTGCAGGTCTCTGGAACAGAGACCTGTCTTTCCATTGCAAGTTTCTGGTCTGTTCTCTTGCTGGGGAATTTGCATACATTCGTTATGCAAATCCCCTACCTGCCTTCTTTGATGACTGGCACTATAAGAGCTTTATGTTTCCCAGAATGCTTTGCTGGACATTTCCCTTCCATGCTCAGTTCCTGATGGACACTGCTGGAGTGTCAGCCATTGCTATCTAGTATAGTTAATTCCTGGGGGTTGCTTTAGGCTCCCCTTCTAGCCCAGTCAGGTTGTATTATCTGTATTGCCTGTTCTGTCTTGTCTTGCCTTTTTGCCATTGTCCTGTCCCTATGGTGGTTGACAGGAAATGGTTCTGATCTCTGTTCTTGGAGTATAGCTGGTGCAGCGGTTGCTACCAGCTATCTCTTCTGTTCTGTTTCCTGGGATCGCGCTGTTCTGTCTTGTCTGTCGCGATTGCACTGTCACCAGCGGCGGTTGATAGCGAATCGCTCTGTCTTGTTTAGATCGCACTAGCCGCTAGCGTTAGCGGCTGTGGATCTTTCTGATCTGTGTTCCTGCTTGGATCACACTTGCTCTGGCGGAAGAGCGGTGGATCCTTTCTGCCTAGTTCCTGTTTTTCGTGTGTCTGTCTTGTCCGGTACGCTTGCTGCAGGCTCGGTGAGGTAACCGTTAAGCAAGTGCTCGCGTCCTCTGTTTCATGTTTGTCTGTCGATGGTTAGTTAGGCGTGCTTGTCTCTATTGTGCTTATCACGTGGAGACCGCGCATTACCGCGTGCACTGTTGCGAATGAGTGCGGTGTTCGCGGTTAGCTAGCGTTTATTATTTTCCGTATCTCCTTATTGTATTATTTGCTGTGCCTTTGCTACCCTCGTATTCTATTCTGATCTGCCTTGTGTCACGTCTGGCGATCGCACCTCTCGCGATCGCGTTCCTATTTCATATCTGCTGTTGTGTGTGTGCGGTCGCGGAGTGGCGACTGGATTGGCGCACACACATACAACCTATCCCTTTGCTCAATCTCATTCGCAATCGCCTCTCTTGCGATTGCGTTCTGCGCTTCGTACAATTCCTGTCTGGCACTTGTGGAGGCACAGAGGATTGGTTCCTCTGCACTCCCCAGCGCCATCTGCCGACAGGAATTTCCCTCTACAGGTGCGTAGCACCTTTTGCTGGGTTCCTGCAAATTATACGCTTGTGGAGGATTTCCGCCGTGTCAGCGCACGCGTTGTGTGCTGATCACGGGGAAAGTTCCACAATCGTTACAGATACGTGTAAAAATGATCTGTGAAACGGATCAGTTTTTATTTGGCATATGTTTTTGATCCATCTCGTTAGCAAGTGGTCAGTGCGCCGCGTCCGTCGCTCAAGAATTATCGCTGCCTCCCTAAACTTGCGGATTCATTCTAATGAAGCAATGTTAACGGATCCGTAGGGTAACATTGGATCCGCTTGCATCCATTAAGATCTCTTCCGGTATGGTCCGCTAAACATACCAATTTAGATGCCAATGGCCAATTCACAGTGAATGCTGAAAAACTGATGCATTTGAACTGATCATTTGTTCCACAGCAGTGCATTGTGACAGGGATGCTCGGATTCGGAAGATACCCGGATAGTTGCAATCCGGATATCTCCCAGTAATGCTGCGCGGGCTGGGCGGGGGGGTCAAGCTTACCTCTCTGACGTCTTCTTCGCTTGTCCCTCAGCGCCTCCCACGATGCGGTCCACGCGCATCACGTGACTACAAACGCTTCCTCCTTCAACCCGGAAGGAGGAAGTGTTTGTAGTCACGTGACCACCGCGTGGAACGCATCATGGGAGGCGCCGAGGGACGAGCGAAGAAGACGTCAGAGAGGTAAGCTTGACCCCCCCGCCCAGCCCGCACAGCATTACTGGGAGATATCCGGATTGCAACTATCCGGGTATCTTCCGAATCCGAATTTGAGCATCCCTACATTGTGAAAGCTTTCAGTTAAAACGCATATAATGTGAACTGACCGATAGGTAAACATGGACACTGGACTGCAGGTCAGTTGTCCGTTCAGTTATAAATGACAGCAACTGATTCGGTGTGAATGGACCCTAAAGGTGGCCACACACACACCATACAATTAAAAGATCCAATTTTTCACCAATTTGATAATTTCGATTAGTTGTCCCAAAGAATCGAGAGCTTTTCTTTGGTTTCAATCGATAGATCTGATCACATTTCCCTTTTTTTTTTTTTTTTTGGGAGATTGGACATGTTGGAAATTTCAGACCAACTTTATCAAGAATTGTATGGTGTGTGATTGATGTACAGTTCCAATCAATTTTTTTTCTGAGCTTTCAATTACTTTATTCATGATTGGGGAAACATTGAACATTGGGTGTGGTACATTGGTCAGAAATTTGAATTGTTACAATCAGTCATTCATTGCTATTCTTGAATTGAACAGATATTTAAAAAATTGTATGGTGTGTGGCCACCTTTAGGCCTAACGGTCTGGGAGTCCCACAATGCCATCATTAGAGAAAAACAAGCAAACTGCTACAACTTGACAGAGACTACCAAATAGCAATAGAAATACATCAGAAAACCCCGTATGTTGAAATTATCTAGAAAAGCTTATAGAAGAGTCTATAGAAGAGTCTTACCTTCGATATATGTAAATGCGCAGTACGGAGCCACCCGTCTTCAGAAGCACTCTGGGATGCAAGTCTTTCTGAAGCCTCCTAAGGGCTAACAGGCATGTATTCCACCAAATGGTCAAGTAAACACAACAGGGGTGACAACCAGGGTTGTGGAGTTGGAGTCAAAGTCGGAGCAATTTTGGGTATCTGGAGTCTGAGTCCGAGGTTTCATAAACCATGAGTCGGATGATTTTTGTACCAAATCCACAGCCCTGGTAAGTATTAGACTAAGGAGACAGAATCGAGGAGTCAGAGTCAGAGCCATTTTGGGCACTGGAGTTGGAGTCGGTAGTTTCATAAACTGGAGGAGTTTGAGTTGGAGTCGGATGATATTTGCACCGACTCCACAGCCTTGGTGACAACGCTGGAACAAGGGGAGCAAGAGAGGACAGGGAAGGCTCTACGGCATCCAGTGCCTTCCCTGTCCATAAGTAAGTATCTGATTTTTTTTTTTTTAACACTTAAGGCAGCCATACACTGGTCGATTGCCACCAGATCGACCAACAGATAGATCCCTCTCTGATCAAATCTGATCAGAGAGGGATCTAATGGCTGCCCATACACTGCAAACAGACCCTGGCCAACCGCAATACATTACCTGTCTGATGGCGCGATTCCCCGGATCCCCGCAGTCTCATTTCTTCCAGCGTACTCCATCTTCACTTCCTGTCCCGTCCTGCCACAAGCAGAAAGTTCAAACAGTAGAGCGCCCTCTACTGTTTGAACTTTGCTTTCTCACAGGACGGGACAGGAAGTGAAGCGAAGATGCCGGAAGAAGTGAGAGACAGCGGGACCCGAGGCCTCACGCCAGCTGGACAGGTGATGTATTGCTGCGTCGATCATCGCCGTATCGAACGCAGCTAACGACGAGCTCCCAACCCGCTGGCGATCGAGTGGAATTTTCCGCCTGGGCAGATCGACGGAATCAATCAATTTCAGATGGAAATCGGTCAATCGGTCCGCGTTTGTGTTATTGATTTCACAGCAGATTTGATCACAGTGATTGAATCTGCTGTCTATCGACAGGAAATCGCGTTAGTGTATGGGCACCTTTACTTTAAAACACATAGGAGTTGACAGGGTTTAACAAATAGCGTGCCTTATCAGAGTTTACATGCCTTATCAGAGTCAATATGCTTTATCAGAGATAATGTGCCTTATCAGAGTTAACATGCCTTATCAGAGTAGCAAAGCGAGCGATACAAACGTATGCCTGTAAATTGGCTATGACGAGAGATCCACTCGTCCTGCCCTGAGCCCCTGCGGCTCCAATCACTTTAAAGGACATTATCCCGCCACTTTGATTAGCCCAATAGGCTGCCTGTCAAGTTTCCTGACAAGTGACAGGCAGCCTATTGAGCCAATCTAAGCGCGGGGATAATGTCCTTTAAAGTGATTGGACCCGCAGGGACTCAGGACAGGACTAGTTGAGCTCTTATCACTGCCAAGTAGCAGGCGCAAGTTCACAGTGCTCGCTATGCTACTCTGATAAGGCACGTTCACTCTGATTAAGCATGTTAACCCTGATAAGGTATGTTAACTCTGATAAGGCACGCTATTTACTATAGTGAATCAACCCCAAAGTATTTGCAATAATTCAGCTTTAATGTGTGCCCGAGATGGATTAAAATAATGCATTTATACTTACCTGGATATTCCACCCTCCCCGCCTACCCAGGCTGCTCGGATCGTCTGCTGGCCGTCCAGTACATTAGTTCAGTCGCGCTTCATAGCACAGGTGCAGAATGCTATCAGTTACGGGAGCACAATGGAGACACGCGTGCGGTCAGACAGTGCTTGCTCCATAGACCTCGACTGAGCTAAAGTACCAGGATAGCCAGCGCATGTTCCATAGTGGGAGAAGTTGGAGCACAGCGCTGAAATGTAAGGAGGTGAGTCATCGCTTCCCTGCCCGCTAACTGATACTTGTACACAGCGCTAATAGCTGGAGAGGGACCCAGGTGTGGGAGGTCCAACACCCCTCCCCACCGCTGTGCCCGCTGTCCCCCTTCCTGGCTGCTACCCCCTGCAGCTCGGCAGCCACCACCACCCACGGCCAGACGGGCACCGCTCCCCCCCCACTACTGCCGCCTGAGGAACCTGCCTCACCCTGCCTCATGGGCGGCCCGGGGCTGCATACATTCTAACAATGTAAGCTCTATAATAAGCAGATAATAAAAGCATGGCCAAAAATCAGCTAATGTTAGTTGCCCAAGGGGGAGGGTTCTGTGTGAGAGTAGGGAGAGCTTAGGTTATAGTGAAATATCTGCAAATATTGCCAATTTTTCACTGATGTAGAACATCGGTAAATCTACCAATATTCTACTACCGCAATTGTTATTTACCATTATTGTTATTTAACGCTTCGCCTAAATTAGTGCGCAGCTTTTTCAAATGTATGCAGCTCTATATACTACATTATATCTCAATAACACAAATAAACAGTGTAGGTGGCCAGTCACTTAGAGAACAATAATCTGGGTCACCCAGGAGGAGAATAGACACTCCTACAGCATAGCTCCCAACTGTCCCTCTTTCGGAGGGACAGTCCCTCTTTCCTCCTCATTTGTCCCTTTTTCAGGACTTTGTCCCTCTTTCTATGTAAATATATATATTTCTCTACTGAAAAATGTGTTTAATTGCCTCTAAACTTTATTCCCATCTTTTAAATTGATATATTTCTTATTTTCAAATGTTCATATGAAGGAAAGTGCACCAGGATAGAAAGGGCCAGTGTGATTTGAATTATAAAACAGTTTTTTTTTCTTAAGAAATCTTTATGGTATGCGTGACTAGGGGTGTGCCGGGGGCGTGGCCAGGGGTGTGGCTTAAGTGTCCCTCTTTCTCCTCTCAAAAAGTTGGGAGGTACGCTACAGTAATTTGTGCATCAAATTTCTAGGATAAATTGGATGCAACATGCTGGCTTGGATTCCATCCTGTCCACAACAAAGGCAGCCCTTTCCTATTTCTGTGAATGGAGGCACATGTTAAGTAAGATGGAAAATTTGTCTCCATTCTAATATGTGAAGAAGCGGAACATGTGCCATAGTCTGGATTATGGGGCGTCAGATGCCTGGGTGCCACGCAGGGTACACAATGGGCCTCACACCGAATACAGCCACTTGTTTCCTATGGGAAAGTACACACAGAACTTTGGAGGAGCCTTTGATTGCATGAAAGTTACCCAAGGAAGTTCCTGCTGTGTTGAACAATCATCTGAAGGCAGGACAACATTAGCAAACCAAGGACACGGTGGGTATGCAGTCTGCTCCCGATTCCCCTATGTGATGCTGCAAAGGTACAGAGTTCTAATTCAGAGCTATACTTACACACATGGCATAAGCCCAGCAGTACAAAGAGAAGCCACATCCGTCGGCAATTAGCACGAGATGACAAGGATTAGCTATATATAACAGACGGGGGCTTTTAATAAAGTATCGGTGCAAAAGCACAATTGCAACTTGCTTCTCAGAGCCTTAATTACCAAAAGCGTCGGTTCTATTAAAAAATATATAAAAAAACCTCAACCTTGCCTTAATTATAATGGAAAACACTGAGCTCATGCTTCGTCCTATTCCAGGAAGACGACAAAGGACACAGGTAGGAAGAGAATGGAGTGCAGAGGAAACTCAGGATTATAACTCTACAGCCGCTATTCTCTGTGTGATACAATTGGGCCCGCTCCTTTATGCTGGGGTACACACGATGCAATTCCCTGTCCGATCGACTGGAATCAGACGATTATTTCTGTCATGTCTGATCTTCTCCCATTCGGTAGTGTAAATGATTTTCCGAAGTTATCACAGGGAAATCGATCCCGTTATTGATACTGGGGGCATATGCCTATCTAACCTATACTGGGGGCAACTATGCTGGCTACCTATATTGGAGGCACCTACCTATCTAACCTATACTGGGGGCAACTGTACGGGCTACCTATACTGGGGGGGACCTATGGCTACCTATACAGGAGGCAGCTAGACCTGGCTAATCTATACCTGTCTCCACATGGGGGGGGGGGGGCGCATTTTACACCCTCGCCCTGGGTGCAATTTAGCCTAGAAACTGCTAGTATTTGGCTCCACCCACATCATGTTTGGTCACGCCCATTTTTCAGCTTGTTTTGTGGTGTGGCTACCCATTTTTTCGCCTCAGGGATAGGGGCCTCAAGTTAGTGACTGCTTGGGGCCACCAAAACCTTAGCTGCACCCCTGATCGGGAGCGGTTTGGACACATACAGTGGTGTGAAAAAGTATTTGCCCCCTTCCTGATTTCTTATTCTTTTGCATGTTTGTCACACTTAAATGTTTCTGCTCATCAAAAAACGTTAACTATTAGTCAAAGATAGCATAATTGAACACAAAATGCAGTTTTAAATGAAGGTTTTTATTATTTAGTGAGAAAAAAACTCCAAATCTACATGGCCCTGTGTGAAAAAGTTATTGCCCCCCTTGTTAAAAAATAACTTAACTGTGGTTTAACACACCTGAGTTTAATTTCTGTAGTCACCCCCAGGCCTGATTACTGCCACACCTGTTTCAATCAAGAAATCACTTAAATAGGAGCTATCTGACAGAGAAGTAGACCAAAAGCACCTCAAAAGCTAGACATCATGCCAAGATCCAAAGAAATTCAGGAACAAATGAGAACAAATGTACTGTAATTGAGATCTATCAGTCTGGTAAAGGTTATAAAGCCATTTCTAAGGCTTTGGGACTCCAGCGAACCACAGTGAGAGCCTTTATCCGCAAATGGCAAAAACATGGAACAGTGATGAACCTTCCCAGGAGTGGCTGGCTGACCAAAATTACCCCAAGAGCGCAGAGAAAACTCATCCGAGAGGCTACAAAACACCCCAGGACAACATCTAAAGAACTGCAGGTCTCACTTGCCTCAATTAAGGTCAGTGTTCATGACTCCACCATAAGAAAGAGACTGGGCAAAAACGGCCTGCATGGCAGATATCCAAGGCGCAAACCACTTTTAAGCAAAAATAACATTAAGGCTCGTCTCAATTTTGCTAAAAAAACATCTCAATGATTGCCAAGACTTTTGGGAAAATACCTTGTGGACCGACGAGACAAAAGTTGAACTTTTTGGAAGGTGCGTGTCCCGTTACATCTGGCGTAGAAGTAACACAGCATTTCAGCAAACGTACATCATACCAACAGTAAAATATGGTGATGGTAGTGTGATGGTCTGGGGTTGTTTTATTGCTTCAGGACCTGGAAGGCTTGCTGTGATAGATGGAACCATGAATTCTACTGTCTACCAAAAAATCCTGAAGGAGAATGTCCGGCCATCTGTTTGTCAACTCAAGCTGAAGCGATCTTGGGTGATGCAGCAGGACAATGACCCAAAACACACCAGCAAATCCACCTCTGAATGGCTGAAGAAAAACAAAATGAAGACTTTGGAGTGGCCTAGTCAAAGTCCTGACCTGAATCCTATTGAGATGTTGTGGACCTTAAAAAGGCGGTTCATGCTAGAAAACCCTCAAATAAAGCTGAATTACAACAATTCTGCAAAGATGAGTGGGCCAAAATTCCTCCAGAGCACTGTAAAAGACTTGTTGCAAGTTAACGCAAACGCTTGATTGCAGTTATTGCTGCTAAGGGTGGCCCAACCAGTTATTAGGTTCAGGGGGCAATTTCTTTTTCACACAGGGCCATGTAGGTTTTTGAGTTTTTTTTTCTCACTAAACAATAAAAACCATCATTTAAAACTGCATCTTGTGTTCAATTATGTTATCTTTGACTAATAGTTAATGGTTTTTGATGAGCAGAAACATTTAAGTGTGACAAACATGCAAAAGAATAAGAAATCAGGAAGGGGGCAAATAGTTTTTCACACCACTGTCACATGATGGAATGAAACTTCCCTTCAGATTAGTATCGAGGGAAAAAAAAACGCATTAAGTGTAAAAAGGCCCTAAGTGCGCCAATTCCTTTTTTTTTGCTCGCGTAATTCAAATGTTCGAATTCCAATTTTTTGTGCATACCGATGAAGTCAATTTACATGAAATTGTATGTCCTTAACTTCACATTGGTATGTGAATTTTCGCATTTGGACTGCAAAAATTCATATTTCTATTGACTTGCAGGGCATTCGAATGGGAAAATTGGCAAAACAGAGCATGTCAAATGCGATGCCATTGACTTGCTAAATTAGAAGAGCAGCAAATGCCGGCATCGTGGGACCCATTGACCGAGATGTGCCCGCGGCAACCTATACGAGATCAGCCCAGACGACCAAGGAGAGGCACTGCCCAGCCAGAGGCCTACAAACAGGGGAGAGCCCGTGTAATAAATGACTTTGTACCTGCATTTTATCGATGGAAAGTGTGAGTGCAAAGTCAATAAATATTGAAGCAGTATTACACTATATTAGCCTTTTTTATCCGAGGTTATTTGGAATACCAAATCCATACAATTCCACAGTTGTCTACTAAACATATTCGTCTTTATTACAAAACTGCCATACAAAATTACCCCTAATCCCCTTTAAAACAGAGCAGACTTTGTGGTTATTCAACCTATACTGTTGCACAATTGTGGAATTGTATAAATTTGGTAGCTTAGAATAACCACTATTGGCTCCCCTTAATTAAGGGTACATACCAGAAAATTGATCAAGCGCAGGATATTGTTGGATTGATAGGTTATTTGGAATGGTATGGGTATAACAGTAGTATAAGGATAACAGAGTGTGGAGGACCTTTGTGAAACTCAGTCTGAGGAGGATTACAGCGGATGCCAGGGAGGTGAGGGAGGACCCTTTTAATGGTCCCAAGGCGCCATTAGACCTATTGGAGGTCTTATATGATGGTGAGTCTCACACAAAGGGTGTAGAGATGGCCCGAACATCAGATTTATAAGCCCTAAAGGGCAGAAATCACATTGTATTCCTAAATTGGAGGCATAAAGTGCTTTAAAACATCTTGTGTGTGTGTATACATCGATCAGGTAGTGTAAGTAGTGTACTGCTTCACACTGACAGACCAAACTTACTGTTTAACTCACTGCCACAAACAGCCGAAAAGGGTTGTCATTAGTTGACACTATGATAGGCACTGGTATAATACAGTGACACTAAGATATGCACTGGTATAATACAGTGTGCTGGCAGTGGTGGACTACAAATTCCAGCGGGGACTGTGGGCTGTATCTATGCAGTGTCACCCACAAAGAGAGCTATGCTATAGTAGGTTCAATCACAAATACAGTGGAAAGATATGCACTGGTATAATACAGTATGCTGGCGGACTACAAATGCCAGCTGGGACCGTGGGCTGTATCTATGCAGTGTGTCACCCACACAGAGACCTATGTTATAGTAAGTTCAATCACAAATACAGTGGAAAGATATGCACTGGTAATACAGTGTGTTGGCGGAGTACAGCAAGGGCCAGCTGGAACTGTGAGCTGTATGCAGTGTCACACACACAAAAAAACACATCAGAAAAATCTTAGCCCTCAAAAAAGCTTTTTAGGGGTGCTTTCAGCAACAAATTTCAGCGAGGAGCAAGCTAACAAGAGCCTAACTAACGCTTTACCTATCTATACAGCAATGTCTATCCCTTCCTCTCACTATAGCAGCAGCCAGAGACTGAGAACATGGCGAACACTGCTGCGTTTTTATGGTGGGGCAGGGGTCCGTGGGGGGGTGCAGCATGATTGGCTGCCATGCGTCTGCTGACTGTGATGTAGAGGGTCAAAGTTTAGCCCAATGATAAAGTATAGGGAGCGAGTCGAAAGCGCTATGTTTGCTACCCGCCGCGGATGCGGACAGCTGAAATCCGCGCGAACTACCCGCCCGGCAAACCGTTCGGGCCATCTCTAAAAAGGGTGTGGTGGAGGCTATTTTTTGGAATGAAGTACTGAACTGAGCTGTTTCAGCCTTTACGACGTGTGGAACATTAATCATCAATCATTATTGCTGCATCTTATTGTGGGCATTTCTATGATTTTATTGTGTGGCTTTATACCTCTCGTATGTGTTTTGCTGATATTACAGTTGAGAGGAGGCGAACAAATTGGATATACCTGATTGCTGTGCACATTTGTGTTTTGAAATATAGCTTCAGATAGAATAGGTTTCCCTGCCTCTGGTATGTTCTGGCTATATCTGGACCAGATATCACATAAAGCAATACACAGCAATGAGTCGTGCTATAGGAATGTGCTATCCCCGTGGTTGCTATGCAGTGAGATGAAAGCCCTTCACGCCGTTGTAGAAGAAAGGGTTAAGGGAAGCCCAAAACACCTGCTGTTAAAGAGACAATGCTCCATTTCCAACCTTTCTTTTCCTGCACGACTGACCTAGAAACCGGCAGCCCTCCTCTAGGACCCAGCTGAAGCCAATTATGTGACATGGGGAAGACGTGATTCCAGGGAGCTGTGTCCCTGACAATAAAAATACAGGCATGATGGGGGCTTCAGAGTGACATATACTGTATATATATGAGATCTGCCTTCACAAAGGCAGAGAGTAGACTTTAAATAGCTGCTGTATATCTATTGAATTATCCTACCGGGGAGGTTAATGTTGGACAGGGCTTAGGTTCTGGGTAAATTACCTTGTGATACTAGGCAGAGGTGTTAAGTTTTGGCATCAAGAAAGAAGAGGTTAACCGTTAATGTGAAGGACCAATAGAGGGGGTTAAGGTTAGGTAAGAAGCAGGGCGTAGTTGAGTTCAGACTCCAAGAAGGTGATAAGGTTAGGCATTAAGAAGGAGTATCTTTGGGATCAGTGGCCATGAATTTGGTGTGGACCACATGTATCAGCAAAATGCTTGACGAGATTTGGTGTTTTGGGTAATTTGATGTTGCTGGTGACTATTTCAATTGTCATTTCTCTTCCATTTGGTGCTTTCCTGATGCCTAGCCCCAAGCTCCCCCTCTAATGTTACCTGTTCCTGATGCCTAGCCCCAAGCTCTCCCTGTAATGTTACCTGTTCCTGATGCCTAGCCCCAAGCTCCCCCTCTAATATTACCTTTTCCCGATGCCTAGCCCCAAGCTCTCCCTCTAATATTACCTTTTCCTGATGCCTAGCCCCAAGCTCCCCCTCTAATATTACCTTTTCCTGATGCCTAGCCCCAAGCTCTCCCTCTAATATTACCTGTTCCTGATGCCTAGCCCCAAGCTCCCCCTCTAATATTACCTTTTCCTGATGCCTAGCCCCATGCTCCCCCTCTAATGTTACCTTTTCCTGATGCCTAGCCCCAAGCTCTCCCTCTAATATTACCTGTTCCTGATGCCTAGTCCCAAGCTCCCCCTCTAATATTACCTTTTCCTGATGCCTAGCCCCAAGCTCACCCTCTAATGTTACCTTTTCCTGATGCCTAGCCCCAAGCTCTCCCTCTAATATTACCTGTTCCTGATGCCTAGCCCCAAGCTCACCCTCTAATATTACCTTTTCCTGATGCCTAGCCCCATGCTCCCCCTCTAATATTACCTGCTCCTGATGCCTAGCCCCAAGCTCCCCGTCTAATGTTACCTTTTCCTGATGCCTAGCCCCAAGCTCCCCCTCTAATATTACCTTTTCCTGATGCCTAACCCCAAGCTCCCCCTCTAATATTACCTGCTCCTGATGCCTAGCCCCAAGCCCCCCCCCCTCTAATGTTACCTTTTCCTGATGCCTAGCCCCAAGCTCTCCCTCTAATATTACCTGTTCCTGATGCCTAGCCCCAAGCTCTACCTCTAATATTACCTGCTCCTGATGCCTAGCCCCAAGCTCTCCCTCTAATATTACCTGCTCCTGATGCCTAGCCCCAAGCTCCCCGTCTAATGTTACCTGTTCCTGATGCCTAGCCCCAAGCTCTCCCTCTAATATTACCCGTTCCTGATGCCTAGTCCCAAGCTTCCCCTCTAATGTTACCTTTTCCTGATGCCTAGCCCCAAGCTCACCCTCTAATATTACCTTTTCCTAATGCCTAGCCCCAAGCTCACCCTCTAATATTACCTGTTCCTGATGCCTAGCCCCAAGCCCCCCCCCCCTCTAATGTTACCTGTTCCTGTAGCCTAGCCCCAAGCTCCCCCTCTAATATTACCTTTTCCTGATGCCTAGCCCCAAGCTCCCCCTCTAATGTTACCTGTTCCTGATGCCTAGCCCCAAGCTCCCCCTCTAATATTACCTTTTCCTGATGCCTAGCCCCAAGCTCCCCCTCTAATATTACCTTTTCCTGATGCCTAGCCCCAAGCTCCCCCTCTAATATTACCTTTTCCTGATGCCTAGCCCCAAGCTCCCCCTCTAATATTACCTTTTCCTGATGCCTAGCCCCAAGCTCCCCCTCTAATGTTACCTTTTCCTGATGCCTAGCCCCAAGCTCCCCCTCTAATATTACCTTTTCCTGATGCCTAGCCCCAAGCTCACCCTCTAATATTACCTTTTCCTGATGCCTAGCCCCAAGCTCTCCCTCTAATATTACCTGTTCCTGATGCCTAGTCCCAAGCTCCCCCTCTAATATTACCTTTTCCTGATGCCTAGCCCCAAGCTCACCCTCTAATGTTACCTTTTCCTGATGCCTAGCCCCAAGCTCTCCCTCTAATATTACCTGTTCCTGATGCCTAGCCCCAAGCTCACCCTCTAATATTACCTTTTCCTGATGCCTAGCCCCATGCTCCCCCTCTAATATTACCTGCTCCTGATGCCTAGCCCCAAGCTCCCCGTCTAATGTTACCTTTTCCTGATGCCTAGCCCCAAGCTCCCCCTCTAATATTACCTTTTCCTGATGCCTAACCCCAAGCTCCCCCTCTAATATTACCTGCTCCTGATGCCTAGCCCCAAGCCCCCCCCCCCTCTAATGTTACCTTTTCCTGATGCCTAGCCCCAAGCTCTCCCTCTAATATTACCTGTTCCTGATGCCTAGCCCCAAGCTCTACCTCTAATATTACCTGCTCCTGATGCCTAGCCCCAAGCTCTCCCTCTAATATTACCTGCTCCTGATGCCTAGCCCCAAGCTCCCCGTCTAATGTTACCTGTTCCTGATGCCTAGCCCCAAGCTCTCCCTCTAATATTACCCGTTCCTGATGCCTAGTCCCAAGCTTCCCCTCTAATGTTACCTTTTCCTGATGCCTAGCCCCAAGCTCACCCTCTAATATTACCTTTTCCTAATGCCTAGCCCCAAGCTCACCCTCTAATATTACCTGTTCCTGATGCCTAGCCCCAAGCCCCCCCCCCCTCTAATGTTACCTGTTCCTGTAGCCTAGCCCCAAGCTCCCCCTCTAATATTACCTTTTCCTGATGCCTAGCCCCAAGCTCCCCCTCTAATGTTACCTGTTCCTGATGCCTAGCCCCAAGCTCCCCCTCTAATATTACCTTTTCCTGATGCCTAGCCCCAAGCTCCCCCTCTAATATTACCTTTTCCTGATGCCTAGCCCCAAGCTCCCCCTCTAATATTACCTTTTCCTGATGCCTAGCCCCAAGCTCCCCCTCTAATATTACCTTTTCCTGATGCCTAGCCCCAAGCTCCCCCTCTAATGTTACCTTTTCCTGATGCCTAGCCCCAAGCTCCCCCTCTAATATTACCTTTTCCTGATGCCTAGCCCCAAGCTCCCCCTCTAATATCACCTTTTCCTGATGCCTAGCCCCAAGCTCACCCTCTAATATTACCTTTTCCTGATGCCTAGCCCCAAGCTCACCCTCTAATATTACCTTTTCCTGATGCCTAGCCCCAAGCTCACCCTCTAATATTACCTTTTCCTGATGCCTAGCCCCAAGCTCTCCCTCTAATATTACCTGTTCCTGATGCCTAGTCCCAAGCTCCCCCTCTAATGTTACCTGATCCTGATGCCTAGCCCCATGCTCCCCCTCTAATGTTACCTGTTCCTGATGCCTAGCCCCATGCTCCCCCTCTAATGTTACCTGTTCCTGATGCCTAGCCCCAAGCTCCCCCTCTAATGTTACCTGTTCCTGATTCCTTCCCCTCTAATGTTACAGCTTCCTGATGCCTAGCTCCAAACTTGCCCTCTCATGTTACCTGTTCCTGATGCCTAGCCCTACCCTCCCCTTCTAGTGTTACTACTTCCTGATGCCTAGCCCTCCCCTCCCCCCCCCCCTCTAATGTTACCTCTTCCTGATGCCTAGCCCTACCCTCCCCTTCTAGTGTTACCACTTCCTGATGCCTAGCCCCATGCTCCCCCTCTAATGTCACCCCTCCCTGATGCCTAGCCCCATTCTCCCCCTCTAATGTTACCTGTTCCTGATGCCTAGCCCCATGCCCCCCTCTAATGTCACCCCTTCCTGATGCCTAGCCCCATGCTCCCCCTCTAATGTTACCTGTTCCTGATGCCTAGCCCCATTCTCCCCCTCTAATGTCACCCCTTCCTGATGCCTAGTCCCAAGCTCCCCCTCTAATGTCACCCCTTCCTGATGCCTAGTCCCATTCTCCCCCTCTAATGTCACCCCTTCCTGATGCCTAGTCCCAAGCTCCCCCTCTAATGTCACCCCTTCCTGATGCCTAGCCCCATGCTCCCCCTCTAATGTCACCCCTCCCTGATGCCTAGCCCCATTCTCCCCCTCTAATGTCACCCCTCCCTGATGCCTAGCCCCATTCTCCCCCTCTAATGTTACCTGTTCCTGATGCCTAGCCCCATGCTCCCCCTCTAATGTTAACTGTTCCTGATGCCTAGCCCCAAGCTCCCCATCTAATGTTACCTGTTCCTGATGCCTAGCCCCAAGCTCCCCCTCTAATATTACCCCTCCCTGATGCCTAGCCCCATGCTCCCCCTCTAATTTCACCCCTCCCTGATGCCTATCCCCATGCTCCCCCTCTAATGTCACCCCTCCCTGATGCCTAGCCTTAACCCCCCTGTCGTTTACTCATTGTATTGCCTAGTCCTAACCTCCTATTCCTGTCGTTATCCCTTCCTGATACCTAGTCCTAGAATCCCCATCTAATGTTACCCCTTCCTGATGCCTAGCCTTAAACCTTAAACTCTAACTGATAACATTAACCTCCCCTGCCCTATTCTCTAATACATCCTAATCTATACCCAACCTTAACCATTAATCATATCTGATGTTTACTATAACCCTGCAATTTCATAGTTACATAGTTATTTTGGTTAAAAAAAGACATACGTCGAGTTCAACCAGTACAAAGTACAACTCCAGCCTGCTCCCTCATATATCCCTGTTGATCCAGAGGAAGGTGAAAAAACCCTTACAAGGCATGGTCCAATTAGCCCCAAAAGGGAAAAATTCCTTCCCGACTCCAGATGGCAATCAGATAAAATCCCTGGATCAACATCATTAGGCATTTCCTAGTAATTGTAGCCATGGATGTCTTTCAACGCAAGGAAAGCATCTAAGCCCCCTTTAAATGCAGGTATAGAGTTTGCCATAACGACTTCCTGTGGCAATGCATTCCACATCTTAATCACTCTTACTGTAAAGAACCCTTTCCTAAATAAATGGCTAAAACGTTTTTCCTCCATTCGCAGATCATGTCCTCTAGTCCTTTGAGAAGGCCTAGGGACAAAAAGCTCATCTGCCAAGCTATTATATTGCCCTCTGATGTATTTATACATGTTAATTAGATCTTCTCTAAGGCGTCTTTTCTCTAGACTAAATAAACCCAGTTTATCTAACCTTTCTTGGTAAGCGAGACCTTCCATTCCACGTATCAATTTTGTTGCTCGTCTCTGCACCTGCTCTAAAACTGCAATATCTTTTTTGTAATGTGGTGCCCAGAACTGAATTCCATATTCCAGATGTGGCCTTACTAGAGAGTTAAACAGGGGCAATATTATGCTAGCATCTCGAGTTTTTATTTCCCTTTTAATGCATCCCAAAATGTTGTTAGCTTTAGCTGCAGCAGCTTGGCATTGAGTACGATTATTTAACTTGTTGTCAATGAGTACTCCTAAGTCCTTCTCCAAGTTTGATGTCCCCAACTGTATCCCATTTATTTTGTATGGTGCTAGACCATTGGTACGACCAAAATGCATGACTTTACATTTTTCAACATTGAATTTCATCTGCCATTTATGTGCCCATATAGTCATCCTATCCAGATCCTGTTGCAATATGACACTATCTTCCTGAGAGTTGATGATTCTGCACAATTTTGTATCATCTGCAAAAATAGCAACATTGCTCACTACTGCATCTACTAGGTCATTAATAAATGAATTGAAGAACACTGGACTCATTACAGACCCCTGTGGGACCCCACTGCTAACAGTCTCCCATTTTGAGTACGATCCATTGACCACAACTCTTTGTTTTCTGTCCATTGGCCAGTTCCCTATCCATGAACACAGACTCTTCCCCAGTCCTTGCATCCTCAACTTTTGCACCAGACTTCTGTGGGGAACAGTGTTGAAGGCCTTTGCAAAGTCCAAGTATATTTCCTACTTTTTCAAGAGGGAGGTTAAGGCTAGTCATAAGGCAGGAAGGGGTTAGGGCTGGTTCAGACGGACGTTCGGAGGCGTTGCGTTCGTTGCCGTTGCGTTCGTGATGCGTTCAGGCTTTCAGCAGCGTTCGCGTTGCGTTCGCATGTGGTCGCGTTTTTTCTTCCCCTAGGGGGACATTACCTGTCGCGGTTAACCGCCCCTGGAAGCTACATGTAGCTTCCAGGGGCTCCTTGAACGCCAGGGAAAATCGGGACCCGGACGCCGCGTTCGTGTAAACGCGCGTAAGAGCTTGGTACAAATGCTCCCATTCACTTGAATGGGAGCGTTTAACGCCAAGCCCCGAACGCTGGCGGTAGACGCTGCACAAACGTCCGTCTGAACCAGCCCTTAAGATTATAAATTGGGCAGGAAGGAGTTAAGAGGAGGCAGGAGTGGGTTAAGATTAGGCAGCAGGATGGGCTTTTAGCACTCAATTAGAACGATTACACGCCATAGGCTATCTGTCTTGTTTAATAAAGACAATGAGAGACTTGTAATGTGAAAAGTGAATTAACCAACCAGATTTCACCTGTCATCACTATGGAGTGGTCAGAATACTGGGCTATGAATACTGATTGGTTGCCTTGGCAAGCTTGTTGACTTATGAAATAAGCTGAAAAGGGATTCACTGAACACTGCGATTCAAAGGAATTATTCTACAACTCATATTTTGATGAGGACACGATCCTATTAATAGCTGTGCTGCCTCATATATACCCACTCATACTCATAGTCATACTTTCATATTTTTGTCTTATGTATGCAGCCACCAATAGGATAGTAGGAATTCAGGTTTCTTAGAGTGAGGTCAGTCAAGAGATAATTTCAATTCTCAATCAGTAACTGATACCCCCTTTCCCACCAGAAATCTTTACCTTTTCTCCAATAGCTCATCAGGGGGGTCTGTATGGATGATATTGTGCTGAAGCCACTCCCACATCGTGATGTCATGACCATGGTCCTGACAGTTTGCAGTCTGCAAACGTCATTGCATTGTGGGAAATATTGGCTTGTCTTCCAGCTGCCAAGCAACCAGTATCTCCCTCTGTGCATAGAACTCTCAGTAGCGAACATTCCGTACAGATCATCTGGCAGAACTAAGCATGTCACCACCAGTGATACATTTCAGAATGTAAATCAGGGAGAGGAAAGATTTTACAATGAGCAAACACTGAATAAATAATCTATAAATCAATATTGTAAACAAAATAAGCAATTTTATTCATTTTTTTATTTTTCACTGCAGTTCCTGTTTAATCTATGTAATGTCTTCTTTGGTAAAAGCAGAGTGATTGCTATAGGCAAAAATCTGTATAGTTTTCTTCCACCCAATCACAGTATTTCTTTCAGCCCCTAAATTCATCCTGGCTAGATAGAAAAACAGGGTAAACACAGAGCTGTGGTCATCAGCAGCCAATCAGATTCCACAGTTCAGCTTCCCAGTGAAAGACAACTGAAGCCTGATTGGTTGGTTTGGGGAAAAAAAAGCTTTGTGTTGCTGTAGTGTTCAGTAATCTGAACCTATATTGTACTGGGCTGGAGAGCAGCTGAGTGCTAGCGAGAGGGCCAGGTAGGGTTATCACAGGACAGCAGGGGAATAGCAATGTAGCAGAGGAGAGACAGAATAGGGTGTAGGGGAGGTGGAAGAATAGGGGACAAACAGGGAGTGGAGTGACAGAAAATACACACAGAGAAAGGATACGGGGAGAACACACTGATGGAATAGAAGCACAGACTGGGAGAGACAGGCGGGGAGACTGACAAAGGGGGGAGAGCAGCAGAATGAGCAGAGCAGAATAGCATTGGCTGCAGGGATTGAGCTTACAGACCTGGTGAAGGGATAGAACAGTACAAGCTTCACACTGAGACAGAGCAAGGGAAGAGACAAAGAGAGAACCATCAACCCAGGAGCCAGAGGAGAAGAGACAGCACAGAGTGCAGGGACCTGGCAAGAAGACTCCACAGACAGCTCACTGACATTGGGCCAGAGAAGGACAGACTGCAGGAACTGACATTGGATCAGAGGAGAGAAAGCACAGAGTGCAGAGACAAAGAGAGGACCAAGGAAGGAAGAACAGCACAGATTGCAAAGACTGAACCACAGAAGGGGAGATAGTACAGTGTAGGAACTGCCACAAGAAAGCACAGTGTACAGGAACTGAGCCATACACAAGAGAGTCAGCACATAAGCATCAGGAGGGACAGCACAGAGTGCAGGGACTGACACTGAAGCAGCAGGAGGGACAGCACAGAGTGCAGGGACTGACACTGAAGCAGCAGGAGGGACAGCACAGAGTGCAGGGACTGACACTGAAGCAGCAGGAGGGACAGCACAGAGTGCAGGGACTGACACTGAAACAGCAGGAGGGACAGCACAGAGTGCAGGGACTGACACTGAAGCAGCAGGAGGGACAGCACAGAGTGCAGGGACTGACACTGAAGCAGCAGGAGGGACAGCACAGAGTGCAGGGACTGACACTGAAGCAGCAGGAGGGACAGCACAGAGTGCAGGGACTGACACTGAAACAGCAGGAGGGACAGCACAGAGTGCAGGGACTGACACTGAAACAGCAGGAGGGACAGCACAGAGTGCAGGGACTGACACTGAAGCAGCAGAAGGGACAGCACAGAGTGCAGGGACTGACACTGAAGCAGCAGGAGGGACAGCACAGAGTGCAGGGACTGACACTGAAGCAGCAGGAGGGAGAGCACAGAGTGCAGGGACTGACACTGAAGCAGCAGAAGGGACAGCACAGAGTGCAGGGACTGACACTGAAGCAGCAGAGGGAGAGCACAGAGTGCAGAGACTGACACTGAAGCAGCAGGAGGGACAGTACAGAGTGCAGGGACAGCACAAGGTATCAGAGCAGGAGCAGGCAGACACACACAGAAGGGAGATGAGATAGATGCTGGATACAGAAGGTGCAGGTGTCAGACAGGAGACAGCAGAGGTCTGCAGGAGACAGACAGGGCTTAAAGCTACTGGGCAGCTAGAGGACAGGTCAGGACATAGAGGCAGGCCCAGCCTGTACATTACTGGGGGGTTCTTGTCTGATGAGCAACTGGATCCAGACTACAGCTGCACAACACGCTCCAAGCCAGTCAGCCACGGGATGAGATCAGCAGGACGGGGCCTCCCAACCACAATCTGATTACTGACCGCTACAGGTAAGAATATAATATCTGCAAGCTAGCCATGCACCATCAATCTTTGCTGCTCCAGGCCAAAGCCAACATGTACTGACCCAAGATCATTGTCTTCTCAGTGACAATTCCCCCATTTCTTACCAAATACATGGCTTCTGCACATTTCTTGCTGCACAACAATACATAATCATGCCCATCTTCTCGTTTAACCCTTTGCATGTCCAGGATCTATAGCAGCCCCCTTTCTGTTCTTCAGATCAGAAAAATTACTTGCTTAACACTTTTTCTGCCTGGCAACTGCAGATGATCGCTGCACGTATCCTGCTAGCCACGCTCAGAGCCCAAGGCCTGCAGAGCATCCAACCGGCTCCTGCCGTATGGCCGTTTAAACATTGCTAGGTTTATTTCAATATTTACATATCAAAATCACAAATTGAAACAGAAACCTCCATCATCATCATAAAAAGAAATCAGTTTTTGCCTCTGCTAAGGCTGGGAAAGGTTAAATGAGTGCTTTGGCATCGCTTGCCTATGATACACGCTGCTATGGCATAGATTTCCCCATCATGTCAATATGGTGGCCACCTTTAATGCCTGTCCTATTAATAACATTGGCACCGAGGCCCCTTTTTACCAGCCAGGCCAGAACACCAGCCAGGTGGCACTCTACAGCTACACATCACAGAGCACGGCTTGACAGCACGGCTGAGGTTGGCATGTCCTGGAAAGTCTATGTACATCTGTGTGTTTAACACTCGCAGTGCCGCCCCACACCTACACGGGGACGCTGGCTTTGTTTTGTGTGTCTTATCAGGGACGCACTGTGTGAATGGAAAGAACACCTCCGGGCTAGCTGTGGTTGGCTGTACAGGGCTATCTCTGCGGCATTGTGCATTGTTAGTATTATACAGAGGTACTGTACAGCCTTGGGTGAATCACAGACTGCATCCAAGGTCTCTTGGATAATGCATGACATTATTCCTGCCTAGTTCTGTTCTTCTTTCTTCTATGTATGGGCATGTGGGCATGTGGCGATGTTTTTGAGAAAGTAGGGGGCGAAAAATGGAGCAATGTAGAGCGCTAAAGGTCATCACACATGGCACGGTATTTGCCGGCTATGCAAGCGATCAGGACATTGCTCGCTGGACTGTGCGCAGGGCCATGTACGTGTACAGTCAAGCGGTGACAAACACGGGGACAATCTGTGCCGCTGCTCAGTAATTGTTCCATCTCCGCTGTCTCACAGGGCTGGATAGTAAGTGGGCCATAGAGCAGGGTCGTAACTAGAGGGATACAGCACCTTCAATCACAGGGGGGCCCAGAGCTGTAGGGGGCCCCATCTACTAACCTTCCATTTCTCTGATACAGGGGACTATACTTAAGGTGTTTTTGTGGCTACACTTGTTATGGGGTTACTATCAAGATGGCGCCGGACTCGGTCGCCTCGGCCACAGGGCTCCGGCCTTTTTCTTCTTTTTGAGGAGGTCTTTCCCTCCACTCACCTCTTGCCTCGTCTTGGGCTGGGGTAAGAGGCGGAGGGCATCGGTGGAATCCAGTCTGGCCCCGCAAACAGCCACGGACCGCGGGTGGAAGGCAAGGAAGCGGTGAGCTGCTCGGAGGGGATCAGCTGTTTGGTGAGCCCACGTGCAGCATGGATCTAGCTGCACGGAGCTCCGCTGACCTGCCGCCGCTGCCCCCCCGGACCATCGGGACACCATCCGCTCTGCAGGCAGGATCAGCTGTTTGGTGAGCCCACGTGCAGCATGGATCTTAGCTGCACGGAGCTCCGCTGACCTGCTGCCGCTGCCCCCCGGACCATCAGGACACCATCCGCTCTGCAGGCAGGATCAGCTGTTTGGTGAGCCCACGTGCAGCATGGATCTTAGCTGCACGGAGCTCCGCTGACCTGCTGCCGCTGCCCCCCGGACCATCAGGACACCATCCGCTCTGCAGGCAGGATCAGCTGTTTGGTGAGCCCACGTGCAGCATGGATCTTAGCTGCACGGAGCTCCGCTGACCTGCTGCCGCTGCCCCCGGACCATCAGGACACCATCCGCTCTGCAGGCAGGATCAGCTGTTTGGTGAGCCCACGTGCAGCATGGATCTCAGCTGCACGGAGCTCCGCTGACCTGCCGCCGCTGCCCCCCCGGACCATCGGGACACCATCCGCTCTGCAGGCAGGATCAGCTGTTTGGGAGCCTACTGTATGTTCTCCGGGTCTGCCTTGCTGCGGGGCCTCTGCCCGTCCCCACCGACGCTGGCCCTGCCCTCCCGGGCCCAAGGGTGACCTCCGGGCACTGCTGGCTGCTCCAACACCCGCTGCATTGCCAGACATCTCTGCTCGGCCACCCACGTGGAGATCCCCAGTGCGAGAGTGGCTCCGCTGGCCACTCCAGAGGCAGTCTCCGCCGACTCCAGCCTGGTGGGCCACCCACGTGGAGGAGCTCCTCTCCTCTGAGCTCTCCCGCAGGCCAGGCCTCCCTCGGTGAGGCCACTGCCATGGAGATCACCCCCACATTCAGCCCTCAATCTGCGGCCATGTCTGATCACCCCACTAGGTCCCCTCTGCCTGCAACCAGGTCCCCTCTGCCTGCAACCATCATCTAATGGACTCTGGACCTGACCAGCCCAGACCGGGCACCAAGCCTTTTCCTTTACACTCTTTCACTTTACACAGCTCTCTCAGTTGCTTTCTCACTTTCGCTCTCTCTACTTTCGTGGACAAATCGGTGCACCTGTCTTGTTGGGAGCGTGTCGCTGTGTAGCGTCCAGTGCCGAAGATGGCAGCGCTCATATCAGCTCTCAGGCTGCTCCTCCAGTCCCACTCTTTTCTGTCCCTGCTATCAATGTATTTGCTGTGCTGTGTTTTGTATTTACGTTAAATGTACGTGTGTGCTGTAATGCCCTGTTTTGCTTTTTATTTTTGCTTTTATATTTTATACGTATGACCCATGCTTGACTGCATGTGATGCTGCACTCTGCTTAATTGTACGCACAAGCTGTAATGTTTTTTTGTCCTATGTATGCTTGTCCTATGTATTTGCCATGCTTAACTGTATGCTATTTCTTGTCTCTTCAACAACGACCCTGTATGTGCCAAAACCAATTCCGGGTACAATCCACCGGTTGTACTTGGCGATAATAAATTCTGATTCTGATTCTGATTCTGATTCTGAAGATCAAGATCGCCACACTTGTTTTATGACCCTTGTGAGATGGGCCCCAAGGCTGTGAACAGCGCCAAGAGGAGGCAAGGGAAGGGGTGTGACCACTGGGGACCCCAGGGCTGGTTCTAGTAACAATGGGGCCCCAGGGCAAAATGAACCTAGAGCCCCCCCCCCCCCCCCTTACAGACACCCACCTTCTCGGACCATAAAGCAACCTTAGTGACCCTTTGTTGCAGCTATAGTTCCCCACAGGGCCCCTGAGCCAGCTGTGCCCCCTCCTCGATCACCCCCCAACTTAACTATGCTCCCCAGGGCCTGTGCAATCTCTTTGACAGATTTGAAACTCGCCTTTCCCAGTGGGCATGCTCCTCTGTGAGATGCTACTCTTTCAAAGATGTGGCAGGGGGCACAATTAAGTTGGTCAGGAGTCACCTTGAGGGGCCCCAATAGGCTCTGGGGCTCTAGGGCAATTGCCCCCTTTGTCTCTATGGTAGCACCGGCCCTGGGAGGCCCTATCAAAGTTTTGCTGGGGAGCTCCATGAAATATAGTTACGCCACTGCCACAGAGGTAATCTGCCAAAGGTGCTGGAAGGGGAATTGCCAGTAAAAAGGGCCTGGGCTCGGAGGCCAAAAAGAAAAAGAGATAAAGGTCTGGTCTCTGAAATGTTGGATGTCAATGAAATGAATGATTCTTTGCAAGTGCTTCATAATTTTGCTGGCTTACTGAAAGTGTGGAAAATGTGTGCCATTTGCGAGTCCCAGCTGGCAGGATTCATAACGACATTCTCTGTGGGTTGGGTGATGAAATTACCATTTCAGGCATTGTTTTTTTTCATTGAATATGCGTGTCATAAAATATTATTTTAAGCTAATTATACATTCAAAAAGATTTGTAATTCCCCTGCATTTTATAACAGGAAAATGCCTGTTGTATGATTTCATAGACATCTCATCTTTAATAACCTGCATATGCCTGCCGGGCTCCCAGTGAGTCCAGAACACTCCCCTCCCCCTTTAGTCACATGAGTATGCAGGAAGGGGTGGAGTAATTGTTTTGTTAGCTGAAGCCACGCCTACCTACTGACAGAAAGGTGAAACATGGTGGTCAAACTGTAGTAGGGAGGCTTGAGAATGTCTTGGAAGGAGAGAGATTGAGCAGACGGCTTATGGTTGATGAGGAAAAGATAAAGATCTATGAATTAGTACAGTAGGTATGTTTCCTTTTTTATTTTACAAATTTCTCTTAATGCATAATTCATTCCAAATAGTTTTCTATTTAATGTATATAGAAAAAAGATTGGACTTGAACAGTCAAAATTCGGAATCAGGTTTGTTGCAATTTTTTTTTAAAAGATCTATTCTCCAATCCAATAATAGCGATTGGGAGAAAATGATCAGAAATAATTGATCACCACCATAAATGGGATGAAGAATTTTAACCAGTCCAATGACTTCAGATGGCATCAATCCGATAGACCAATTGGCCGCTGGCAGGGAAACCGATAGATAACATGATTGTTTTCCGTTGGCAATGACAATTTCAACCAATTTAGAAGGTATTATTAGATCAGGAGGTCAATCATCCATGAAAATTGTATCGTTAATGGGCACTGTAGGCACATTCCCAGATCCCTATACCCATATGAGTTCATATCACAGCTTCCTGTTGCCCCTTGTTTTTCTGGGTTTGGAGAACATCATCTTTAATTTTATCACATCATTTTGGCCTGAAGCATCATACGTCAGATTAAACAGGTATGGAATATTGCAGATCCTGTTCAATACACACAGTACTGCTCACAAACGTAAACAGGAACTTCAGTCAACTAGAAAATACCCTATAGGCCTCTCCTGCAGGTGTGATCAGTGATGTCACTTCCTGCAGAGAAACTACTCCAATTTATTCACTTACCAAAAAACCACTGAAATACTCAGCATGGTTTCCCTGCTGTCTCTGGATCTGATACTGCTGCTCAACTACAAGTAACTGACTATTGCATTGGGTACAGCAGGGTCAGGGCTGGTTCACACGGGTGGCAGGTGGCTGCCGCGTCTTCCTGTGACTTCTCGTTTGGGGGCGGCGGTATGGCGATCATCGGCTTCCCTTTGCGATTGGTGTTTTTCATCCCCGCAAGGGGACATGAAGACGTGGCGACTAGGCGACCCTGGATGCCGCATGTGGCTTCTAGGGCCGGCTGAAATTATGTGGTAAATCGGGATCAGAAAGCCGCGTTTGCGCAATCGCCGGTAATCACCGGTAACCATGCAATGCTAAACGCTCCCATTCACTTGAATGGGAGCGTTGAGCCGACGAGTCCCGAATGCTTTGCGGTAAATGCGGCCAAAAGTCAGTGTGAACCAGCCCTTAAGCTGGGCCCTCATCCTCTCTCGGGCACCATAGCTGCTGCTATAGCAATTGCCATGTACCTTATACCATTTGATTAGTAAATAAGAAGGTCCATTTTTTGTTTAGTATCCAACAAGACTTCTGCAGCTCAAAATCCTAGGCTAACACGTAACTATAAGCTGCCACGCTGAGAGAGCTAACAGCAGGCACTGTGGTCAGGGATGCTGCTGCTTGGCATCATTGTGCCCATTAGACAGTATGGATGAGGGGAAGATAGGCAGAGATAAAGCTGAGAGGATTGCAGTCTATATAGCTCTGCTAATCTGTGCTGCAGTAAGTGCCTTAAGGAGAACACAAGGTGAACCTCGGGTCAGAAATCAAATACTCACCTAAGGAGGGGGAAGCTTCTTTCCATGCAGACCTCCGCCGCTGCATGGAACCCTCCTGCACATCAAGGCCGTGCTCTTCTATATACATGTGCGTGCCTGCGCAGTAGGGCGGTCCGCTTTGGGGGGTATGCGCTCTGCAATGGTGGGCCGGAGGACAGCATGAGAGGCTTCTGAAGGATCCAGGGGCTTCCCTCTTCTTAGGTAAGTACTTGACTTTTGACCCAAGGTTTGCCTTGGGTACAATTTAAGGTGTACCCGAGATCAAAAATCGAAATAATCGATACTTACCCGGGGCTTCCTCCAGCCCCATAAACACGTGTGGGTCCCACACCATCCTCCCGCGGTCTGCCGTTCAGCTGTGATCAGCCTCGGTAACAGGCTCAGTCGGATCCAGTCTGGGTCTTCTGCGCATGCACGGGCCTCCGGGGATGACTGCGGCTGAACAGCAGACTGTGGGAGGACAATGTGGGACTTGCACATGCTTATGGGGCTGGAGGAAGCCCCGGGTAAGTATCGATTCTTTAGAAATATCTGATCTCTGATTTCCTTTAAGATGCCCATACACTTATTGATTTTGCCATTCGGTTCCCCCAAAATGTTCGATGCATTGATTTTCAATGGATTTTGACCAAAGATCGATTGAAAATATTGTTTGAATAGGATGGAAAGTGTAGGGCGATCGGGGGTGAGGCAGGATCGTATTGAACAGTGCAATTTTGCGGTTTCCTCGATTTTCACTAGATTACGTGCTGGAAAATGAATGTGCAGTGTGTGGTTGGAATCGATCGCTCAAATTCAAAGTGGAATCGATTGTTTTGCCACATCGATTGGCAATTGACAAATGTATGGCCAGCTTTATGAGGGGGTACTTTGAAAGTGATTTGTTTGAAGTTGGACAATCAAAGAGATTATTCACAGATATAGCCAGCTCTGCCAGTGTGGGCTTGTGCAACCATATTTATGCCTGAAGTTAAGATTTTCAATTAACGCTAACATTTGTACATTTGAGTAGCATAAGCTAACAGAGGAAAATGTCAGAAACAATGTTCCTTTATAAAGCTGGCAAAAGTGGCCTTTCTCTTGGTCTGTTCCTGTCAGAAGTAGACTTGCTTTATCTTCTGCATGTGGATGTTTGCTGAATGTAATGGACCTGCAGTGGTTTGGATGTGGATAGGAAAGTTTCATAATGCCCACCATTCTCAGTGGAGAGGTCTGTGGCAGACAAAAGTCTTTGATTCCAAGGCTGTGAAGTCGGTACAAAAATTCCCTAACTCCAACTCCTCAGTTTATGAAACCACCAACTCTAGGTACCCAAAACTGCTCCGACTCTGACTCCACAGTCCTTGCAGGGGTATGGACTATGGAGTGGGTACAAAAGTCACCTGACTCTGACTCCTCAGTTTATGTAACCACCTACTCCAAATACCCCAAAATTGCTCCGACTCTTCGACTCCAACTCCATAGCCCTGTTTGATTCACAATTGAGTCCATACTGCACCAACTGCCTGTTTAAAATAGGACTACACTTCCCATGAGCCCTATCAGAAACCGTTATCCGTCAATACCCAACTGACCTCACTGAATTAAAAAGGCCATTGCCAAGCTGTAGATCTGATGGTCAACACGTGAAATAACAACTCGCTCTCGCTGTCATTTCAATACAGGGAAGGCAGCCATCTGCAAAAAGTATAAAAAAAATAACAGGCAAGCTAAAGTACAATATCTTCAATTCACTTTTCAGATATATAGGTAAAATAATCATTTACATTTCGACTGGAGTAGTTTAAATCAGTCTCAAACTTGTAATATCCAATTTCAAGGACAACAGGTGAAAACGTATGCTCGTACCATTCCTTATTTAGATACAATCTTAAATGTAAAAAACTTTAGGCGTTAGTCTAATTGAGGGCACCTCTAGTTTGTAAGAAATAGGGGACCCAGCAGAAAACACTTTCCAAACCACCAACCGAATAGGTTTAGTAAAGTTGTTCTCGAAGGCCGGGGGTCCTAGTGTGCAATATTAGCGTCAGTGTTGTGTTAGCGGCCATTGGCCTATGAGGTTTCTGGGTCCCCTCAGCTAGACTAGCGCCAAGCCAGGGCTGTGTAGTGGGTGAAAAAATCATCCGGAGTTTATGAAACCTCCTACTCCAGGTACCCCAAGTTGCTCCGACTCCACAGCCATTGCGCCAAACTTTATTCCATCAGATCAATAATACTGTAAAACTATTTAGCCACAATTTAGCCTGTTGGCGTATGATCTTTCCAACAAGTTCAAGGAAGAGATCAAATTCATTATAACAGTTCCATAAATATTTATTTTTCAACCTATACCCTTCCCACCTTACTAGCCTAACTGTATACCCCTACTCTCTAAAAAAAAAACCATACTTATCTTGAGGGATCTTCAACTTTGTAGACACGTGACCCCACTGTATAGCCGGACATCCATGGAACCTAAAGCCATCCAGAGCGACTTTTACTACAGTTAGTGCTGTCCTAGCGCCTTCATCACCCAGAGCCACCTGGGCCACCTCCTAGTAACCCTCCTGTAGTTAAAGTAAACTTAAATTGGGGAGGAAGGAAAAAGTTAGATACTTCAGTAGTTGTAAGCCTCTGGATGGGCTGGAGGCTTCCCGGATTCACATAGTGACATCTGTTCCAGCGTAGGGCCTCTCTTCATCTTCTGGCCACGCTCCTGGACATGGGTGAGTGTATTCAGACCTTGCACAAGTGCTTTGTTTTAGGCCGGGTTTCCACTGCTGCGAATCCCTGCCGATTCCCCGCCCACGAATTCGGATGGATTACAGCAGTCTACAGAAGTCTATGAGAGCCATCCGAATTCGTGGCCGAGGAAAAATCGGAGGCCCTGCAGCATAATTTCGTCCGTAGCTGTCCGAATCCCATAGCCGTGCATAGCGCGGCTAGAGGGATTCGGCTGCGAGAGGCAACAGTTGTGCCGGCATCGCGTCTCGCAAGACGCGTGCCGCCGCACAAATGGAAACGTAGCCTTACTGAGCATGCATGGACCTTACTCACACATGCTCAGTGCAGATGTACTTGTCCATGGCCAGGCTCTTGGCCAGTTTAAAGGTATACCACAAGAGGGACCCTGCACTGGAACTCTGGGATATAGGAGGATCCTGGATTTCTGAAGTACTGATGTAAATATGTCATTTTGTTTGTTTAGTCACTTCAGGTGTCCTCTAAGACCCAGCTAAACCCAAAACTGAACACAACTATTGATGGTTATGTTGATTATGATACATTATAAAAATTGCCACTGGAATACAATTTTTCATGTTAAAGAGGAGCTGTCAGCCATACTATCTCAGAAAAAACACACATATATAAGTAGATAAATACTTGCTCTGCTTACATAACATATGTATTGCACCATCCACATTATGATTCCTGTGAATTTTATAAAGGAAAAGCAAAGAATCCTATTTTATACAGTTTCCATATTAACTGTGGCTATTTTGAAGCCAATTCTGATGTAATTTCCTCCCTTATTCTGCTCTGCCTGATTTGCCCGCCCTTCACTATAGAAAGTGCATTGTCTCAGCATGAGAAATATTGGCCAATCAGAGAGGAACAGAGGTGTGGGAAGAGAAAACAGGAGGGAAAGAGGCTTCAGCCAATCAGGCTGCATTAGTTAAGTCTGAGGGGAAGTAGAGCAGCAAATAAGGACAACCCAGCATGTCCTGCAACTTGCTTTTTGTGTACCAAATTAGAGTCAGGTAAACTGGGGAATGATCATTTATCAACAAGAGAAGTAATAGTGATTTTATCTTTTCGATTGCCTGGTTAGCATCCTTATTACTTGTTTACCAGATAAAAATAAAGAATTTATTTCGATTTTTTTGCCCGACAGTTACACAATCTGATGTTTAAGTGTGTTTGTTGCAGCTGTGCACCTTGGCATACATTAAAGGACAACTAAAATGAGAGGGAGATGGAGGCTGCCATATTTATTTCCTTTTAAATTATACCAGTTCCCTGGCAATCCTTCTGATCCTCTGCTTCTAATATTTTAGCCATAGACCATGAAAAAATATATGCAGATCAGGTGTTTCTGACTTTATTGTCAGGTCTGACAAGATTAGCTGCATGCTTGTTTCTTGTGTGATTCAGACATTACTGTAGCCAAATAGATCAGCAGGGCTGCCAGGCAACTAGTATTAATTAAAAGTAAATAAATATGGCAGCCTCCTTATTCTTTTCACTTCAGTTGCCCTTTTTAAAAACCTCAAAAAGCAATCTGCAGTGACAGAAAGCTGTAAGCAAGAGGAGGAAAACAGGTTGCTAATTATTACCACTATTCACAGCACATATAGAACCAATAAAGAGTGAATATAGCAGTTGAAGGAGGGCCCTTGATGAGCCCCTTTGGTCCAGGGGCCACCAGTGTGGTAGCTACCTCTGCATCCCCTGTTGCTGGTTATACAGTACAAAGTGTGTAGCAATCATGGAGGATATTTTCTAAGGGAAGGGGGGGGGGGATAATGGAGATAACTACACAGGGGTATAACTACAGTTTATTGGCCCCCCAGCGAAACTTTGATGTGGCTGTCAGGAACCGGCCCGCGGCACGCCTGCGTATACGGTTCCCGACTGCGGGTTTTACCAGATTAAGCGGGGAACAGCCTTATTTAAGCTACAAACAAGGCTGGAACCCCTCAAACACTTCCCACTGCCACCACTAGCGTTGCTAGACACGTTCACTCAGCTATCGAGTGCTCAATACGCAATCTGCGTTTTCGTATTTGGGTCAGCTCTGCGCTTAGGCCAAATACGAGAGCGCCACGCACACACACACCGTTGCAATCTTACACTATAGTGACGCAAAACCACTAACAGTCGTTCCGAACGATACTGTTAGCTACTCGCACTGGTGTTTCGTACGTTGGGTCAGCTGCGCGCTTTAGGCCAACGTATGACAAACGCCCCCACACACAATGCAATTACAATTTCATATGGTAGTGTTGCTCAAGCATACAATTAGGCACGGACTTATACACAGCTATACTGCAGTCTCTTCTAGGCTATGAGTGTTAGTTTAGTACAGCAGAAGTCAAGCTTATTAAATAATGATTTAATATTCCATAAAAACATAGAACAATGCAGAACTTAATATATACAAAAGATTACGAAAAGACAAAGTAAAAATGTTACAAGATAAAAGTTACAAAAATAAGAGGTTACAAAGATAACACACAAAGCGATTTTGCTTACCAAAATAAACGGGGAAATAAACGTACCAGCGTATCGATCTGGCGTTGTTGCGGGGGGTACGCACTTCTGGTCAGGAACCAGGTTAGTTCTAGCCGTGTGAGCTACATCCAAGAACTACAAGTTGTGGCTATCCTAGCTGCGGTTTTATACTATGAAATACGCCTGGAGGCTGCAACTTCCTTGGGGAGGGGAGGAACTACCGTATTTTTCGGACTATAAGACGCACTTTTTCTCCCCCAAAAGTGTGGGGGGGAAGTCAGTGCGTCTTATAGTCCGAATACTACATATTGGGACCTGCACCTCCTTCCCCTGTCCTTCACGTAGCTGCAGGCTGTCCTGTCTGAAAAACATTTTTGTCTGTAATGTCCCCGGGTACTACCGTCTACCGCAAGTACCACAAGTGGAAGTCCGCACAACATACCGTACATGCAGCTATCCTCAGGCTGTCCCCGCTTTCATTACCGCGCTGTCCCCGCTTTCATTACCGCGCTGTCCCCGCTTTCATCACCGCGCTGTCCTCGCTTTCATCACCGCGCTGTCCCAAGCACTTGGATGTCCGTGATGTCCCCGGCCGGTATTACCGATGCGTTCCTAATCAGGAAGTGTCCCGCTCAGCGTTGTCGATAAATGGGCCAATCAGACGAGGGACGCTGGCCCCAACTGCCAATCACGCCGCACACTGCTCCTAGCAACTCTGTTAATAGGATGAGATGGCTAGAGGGCGGGACAGCCTCTCCGTCATTGGGACCAATCATTGTACAGTGCACAGTGGAGAGCGTGCGGCGTGATTGGCAGTTGGGGCCAGCATCCCCGTCTGATTGGCCCATTTATCGGCAATGCTGAGCGGGACACTTCCTGATTAGGAACGCATCGGTAATACCGGCCGGGGACATCACGGACATCCAAGTGCTTGGGACAGCGCGGTGATGAAGGCGGGGACAGAGCGGTGATGAAGGCAGGGACAGCGCGGTGATGAAGGCGGGGACCGCCTGAGGATAGCTGCATGTATGGTATGTTGTGCGGACTTCCACTTGCTGTAGACGACTTCCACCTGTGGTAGATGGTAGTACCCGGGGACATTACAGACAAAAATGTATATAAGGCAGGACAGCCTGAGTATAGCTGCAGCTACGTGAATGTATTTAATACACGGGGACACGCAGACACTAGGACAGGCTGGACACGGAGGACAACAGACACAGGGGGACATTCAGACACTGGAACACAGAGGACAGGGATAGCAGACACTGGGATAACAGACACTGGACATGGAGGAAACAGGACAATCGAGACAGAGGAAGAGGGACAGATGACATGGGGTTAGAGGAAGGGGGAAAGAGGATACAGGAAGACACCAGAGGACACAGGGAGACAATGGACACAAGGGGGACATAAAAGCAGCAGAGGGACAGAGTAGACCACAGGGAAACAAGGAAGGCACAAGGGAGACATAATAATTGTAGGGGGGAAAGTCTATAAGACGCCCCTGCAGCATGGATGCACCAGGCTTAGTATATTATTTTTTTTCCTGGTTTTTGTCCTCTAAACCTAGGTGCGTCTTATGGTCCGGAGCGTCTTATAGTCCGAAAAATACGGTAGTTTTTAATTAAATCTCAGACATAAATAGGATTTCCAGAGATCCACATACATGAAAAGATTTCCCTAGTCCAAGTTACAGGTGACAACCCCATTGTTGACAGTACTTCCTAGCTGATCAAAGATAAGGAGTTTGCACCTCCACCAATAATTCAATTTCCACAGGTAGAAAATGGTATCAAAAGGACTTCACCCCTTCAATAATTTCCAGTAGGCTGTCAAATACATTTCAAACATTCAGGTGTCAGCTTCCCCCTTTCCTCAAGACTCTAGCAGGCTTTCCTTGTGTAATGGGACAATGGCTGACACCAGACTCAAAAGCCATGCCGACCAGCCTATTCTTCCTCAATTGGCAGCTAATTAGCAGTAGACACAGTTTCCCCTGCTGGACAATGGCGCAGAGGTAATGGACATCTACATACAGAATTACATTAGACTTCAGTTTACTCTGGCCAGGTGACCAATTACTCCCAAGCCCAATACACATCTGAGGTTTTACCCAGTACTAGACAGAAACAGGACAGAAATATGTTCTGTTATTATCCTTAACAGCATCAGCACCCCAATATATCACCACACCTCCACCGTTAACTTGGTGCAAAGCAGACGATCTTCCCAGATCATCCTGCCAGCACCTACACTGTTGGTTCTTCTTGACGGGACAGCCCATCCGCATTCCCATGATTGCTCCCCTTCCTATGTTGAATAGTGAAGCTATATTGTTGGAGAACCAAGCTCCATCTCAGCAATTTTCCATTGTCACCAGAAACCCGATGTAACCAACTAAGAGGGTTGTGGTCGGTGACGACCGTGAATACGCGACCATAGAGGTAGTGCTGCAGCTTTTGTAGGGCCCATACAATTGCCAAGCACTCTTTCTCTATGGTGGCGTAGGCTACCTCCCGGGGTAGCAGCTTCCGACTTAAATACAGAATCGGATGTTCTTCCCCAGTCTGGTTTACCTGGCTTAACACAGCACCTAGGCCAAAGGCTGAGGCGTCCGTCTGGACCACAAACCGTCGGCTGAAGTCAAGCTTATTAAATAATGATTTAATATTCCATAAAAACATAGAACAATGCAGAACTTAATATATACAAAAGATTACGAAAAGACAAAGTAAAAATGTTACAAGTTAAAAGTTACACAAATAAGAGGTTACAAAGCCCAATACACATCTGAGGTTTTACCCAGTACTAGACAGAAACAGGACAGAAATATGTTCTGTTATTATCCTTAACAGCATCAGCACCCCAATATATCACCACAGTGGCCCCCCAATGTTCAAACCCTTCCCTTGTCTCCACTTGATGCCCTTCACAGCCTGGGGGCCCATCTCACATAAAACAAGTGTGGCAATCATGATCTTCACACCCATACCAAGTGTAGCCACAAAAACACGTGATCTGAAGTATAGTCCCCTGTATCAGAGTCTCCCCCCCACCTCTTAGCCCACCTGTAATCACAGGAGCTGCTCCCCTATAGTTACACCCCTGCAACTGCATTTAGGATATAGATAAATCATTTTGCCTGTAGATCATCTTCAATCTATGCAGAGATTTTCCAAAATTCTAAATTCTTCAGAAAAGAAGCTCAATGTGCAATCATTTGGTTGTTGAAGTGGTTGCCAGTTTATTGCATCAGTTCAGAGACCAAACGTTGTACCTCCTCTGCTGATAATCGGGCTCATTGTATATGCAGAATGGAGAACTTGGGTACAAGATGACCTCATCTCTGCATATATGATTGAGTGAGCCTGAGTCGCCTGTCACAGGTTCAGAAAATAAGCAGCAGATCATGCTCATCCCATCCAGGCTGGCTCCGACTTTCTTTCTCAGTACTGCCCTACCAAAGTGACAGCTGTAAGGGTGCCCATATTTTATATCCAACCAATTCGATCATCAGGATCAAATCTGGCAGATATTGATGCCGCAGCATTGGCACCCGATCGAACGTTTCAATCTATCTCTGTCCAAGATCGGTGGAAAGGATTAATCGAGCATGCTGCAAAATCCTGTGGTGAGTGTTGCATGCTCACCTGCCACGCCAGCGCAGATCCTCACCTCCTCTGTTGTCCTGCGTCTTTTTGCATTGTCACCATGAGCACCTGTATCATGTGACACTGACACAAGTACTGACATCACTACATGCGCTGGTGGTTGTGGTGGTGGGGGGGCATGTACACTTAAAGAGGAACTCCAGTGAAAATAATGTAATAAAAAAAAGTGCTTCATTTTTACAATAATTATGTATAAATGATTTAGTCAGAGTTTGCTCATTGTAAAATCTTTCCTCTCCCAGATTCACATTCTGACATTTATTACATGGTGACATTGTTACTGTGGGCAGGTTATTTAGCTGTTTCTAGCTGTTAGACAGCTGTAAACAGCCATTTCCTGTCTGTGAACATTGTTACATTGTGGCAGTTTGCCAGGAGTACCGCGGTATTCAGAGCCTTTTGTAGGAGGGGTTTCAGCACAAAATTAGTCACACAGCGCCCCCTGATGGTCTGTTTGTGAAAATCATTCTATTTCTCATGTAAAAGGGGGTATCAGCTACTGATTGGGATAAAGTTCAATTCTTGGTTGGAGTTTCTCTTTAAAGGGCGGCCCAACAGGTGGCTTAGCTAGGATGATTTGTCTGCATGGGCAGGCAATAGAGCCCTCCCTGATTATATTTGATTGGAGAAGGGATTATCTAATGGACAATCTGGTGGCAGATGGTCCTTAAAGCCCCATCTACACGGAGCTATATCGGAGCGATCCGGCGGCTCGATTAGCCGCCGGATCGCCTCTTCCGCATCCCCGCGCGTACCTGCCGCGTCACCGCTCACCCGTGCATGCGTCGCATTCGATCCGCCCTCGTCCCCGCCCGGCGCCGTTTTTTTTTCCACTCGATTCCCTGCCATTGTCCCCTCATGGGGAACGAGCAGGGAATCGGCGGTGAAGAGATCCGACCTGTCGGATCTTATCAGCTGATGCGGCTCGATTGATAAGGCACATCGGAGCCTCATCTACGCGTGTACGTGAGGCTTTACACCTAGCCGAACGCTACAATGCCAATTGGCGTGAACACGGGAGCACAGCCCCAGGACCACTCCACGCCGATTGGCGTGAATGACTGGGGGCGGGGATTGCAGGTGCGCGCGCATCTCCACATGAATGACAGAGCTCCGTGATCAGTCTCCCAGCGGCGATCGCCGCTCGGAGACTGTTAGACAGTGAAACCGCCGTCTATAAACATTGTACAGCACTGTGATCTACCACAGCGCTGTACTGGGCACAGCCGTGTGACACGGCTGTCTCCCTGGGGGACACAGAAGCGATCCGCTGTGATAGGCTGACTGGGGGAGGGAGGAAGGGAAAATTCATTAAAAAAAAAACATTATTTAAAAAAAAAAAAAAGAAGCAAAATATTTGTAAAAAAAAAAAATATATATACATTAGGGGAGCGATCAGAGTCCACCAACAGAAAGCTCTGTTGGTGGGGAGAAAGGGGGGAAAATGTGCTGAGTTTGACGGCCCTGCAGCGAAGCCGTAAAGCTGCAGTGGCCCAATTAGGAGATATTGGCCTGGACACTAGAGGGTTTTAACACCGTGGTCCTCAAGTAGTTGAAGAGGAACTTGAACCCAGGATTGAACTTCATCCCAATCAGTGGCTGATACCCCCTTTCACATGAAAAATCTTTACCTTTTCTCTAACAGCTCATCAGGTACATATATATGGCTGATATTGTGGTGAAACCCCTCCCACAGTGTGATGTCATGACCCTGGTCCTGACAGAAGCAGGAAATTTGGGCGCCTAAGACAAGTGGACAAAAAGCCACCTTTGACTTTCGCGTACGTTGTTGCATTGTTGAAAAATAACAGCTTTTTCCAACTGCCAAGCAAGCGGTATCTCCCTCTGTGCATAGAACTCTCAGTAACAAACATTCCGTACAGATCACCTGGCAGAACTAAAGATGTCACCACCAGTGATACATTTCAGAATGTAAATCAGGGAGAGGAAAGGTTTTACAATGGGCAAACACTGACTAACATAACCCATTCAGGTTCCGTCGTTTTCACGTGAGAAATGTTCACCTCCCATTAATTAGCCTATAACTTTATCACTACTTATCACAATGAACTGATCTATATCTTGTTTTTTCCGCCACCAATTAGGCTTTCTTTAGGGGGTACATTTTGCTAAGAGCCACTTTACTGTAAATGCATTTTAACAGGAAGAATAAGAAAAAAATGGAAAAATTCATTATTTCTCAGTTTTCAGCCATTATAGTTTTAAAATTATACATGCCTCCATAATTAAAACTCACGTATTGTATTTGCCCATATGTCCCGGTTATTACACCGTTAAACTTATGTCCCTATCACAATGTATGGCGACAATATTTTATTTGGAAATAAAGGTGCATTTTTTCCATTTTGTATCTATCACTATTAACAAGTTTAAAATAAAAAAAAAATAGAGATATTTCATCTTTACATTGATATTTAAAAAGTTTAGACCCTTAGGTAAATATTTACATGTTGTTTTTTTTTTATTGTAATGTTTTTGTTTTTTTTATAGTAAACATTTTATTTGGGTAGTTTTGGGAGGGTGGGAGGTAAACAATAGATTTATAATGTAAATGTGTGTTAATTTCTATTTTTTTTTACATTCAGTTGTAGTATTACTTTTTGGCCACAAGATGGTGGCCATGAGTTTGTTTACATGACGTCACTCTAAGCGTAACACACGCTTAGAGCGACGCATGGGGGAGGT
Organism: Hyperolius riggenbachi; assembly: GCF_040937935.1. Lineage (NCBI taxonomy): Eukaryota > Metazoa > Chordata > Amphibia > Anura > Hyperoliidae > Hyperolius > Hyperolius riggenbachi. Next base: position 85,284,790 of record NC_090652.1, read on the forward strand.
GACAGCCAGAAAAAGCGAAGCTTCCGAGAGAAGCTGTCGCTTTTTCTGCGGGTGAGAGGAATCAATGATCGGGCACCATAGCCCGATACATTGATTCCGTGGCTACCGAATCCGCGGCCGGGAGTGCGCGTGCACGCGCGCGATCGGCCGCGGGAGCACGCGGTAGCGCGCATGGTTCCTGGACGTAGTTTCTATGTCCAGGAACCAAAATAGGTTAAACAATATTAATAATATTTATCCATTGTGTTATTTTCACTACAGTTCCTCTTTAATGGTCTTGCATGCTATTAACCGCATGTATCAAAATATCAGAAGGAAGAACTATCCTAGAGAATGCAGGGTGCCCATAGCAGCCAATCACCCTTTGTTCACTGACCAGCACCCTAGATAAGCTGCGAACATCAGCTACGCTTGCTTTCACTTTAATTTTCACCAGATTTTAGCAGCCTACATTCTAGGAACTAAGGACTCATACACCCGCTCAACGTGTGTTGCCGTTGACGATCGGTGCTTGATCGAGGGTGACACTTCTGTGTTAAATGCGCTGTGCAGACTAACTTCTCAGTTACAGCTGAAAAGCGTAAACTGTTCACTGGAGAGGGGAGGAGGGATGAGGGAGCAACGCATGATTGAGCATGTAAGAGCCTTAAAGTGGGATTGTCACCATAAAAATTTCAACAGCAACTGGTCTGAGTGTATTAAGTGATAAAGATGATAATCCTGCATTCAAAACTTTTTCTGCTGTTATGATTTGGAGTTTTCACATACCTTAGGAGCACTGGCTCTTTAGTAGTCAGTGCCATTCAGTTGCATGCTGGGGGTTCTTTTTATCTATAATATATTCCTCCTCTTCTCTTTATTTCCCTGCCTAGCTGAAACATACTCCTCTGCTCACTTGTGTTTACAAACAAGGCTGAGGTGACTGAAGGAGAAAAGAAAAAAAGTAAAGGGCAGAAATGACATCAGTATTTAGCCTCAAACTGTGGGCAGAAGACATGGTTCCCACCAGGAACATAATTCTCTTCATTTACTATATAAAATTCACTAAAATCAAAACATGGACAGTACAATACATGTGTTATGTAAGTAGATCGAGTATTTATCTACTTATATATGTGTTTTTTCCCCTGGCATAGTATGGCTAATCCTCCTGCTTTAAAGGGAATCCAAGTTGAGAACGATATGGAGGCTGCCGTATTTATTTCCTTTTAAACAATGCAAGTTACCTGGCTGTCCCCCTGGTCCTGTGTCTCTAAAGGTGCCCATACATCAGACAATGTATGGGCAGATCGACCAGGAGACAGTTCTCTGTCTGATCAAAATTAATTGGAGATAGATGTGTCAGCTGCCCATACACCGTAAGCCAATTCCTGATCGATTTTAGTATGAAATCTCTCTCGAATCGGTCTTGTGACGCCGCATCAGCACCTCGCTATCCCCAGTGCTGTCTTCCCTAATGTAAAATATAACCTCGCATGCCTTGTGCAGTATACGTTACCTGTTGGTGTCCACCCCTGGCTCAGCGATGGAGGATGAAGCACGGAGCCAGTGGCAGACACTAACAGGTAAAGTATACTGCACGGGGCACCGGGGGGGGGGGCACATTTTAAATTGGGGGGATCGTGCCGTGGGTTCTGTCCCATTGGTCGTTTGTCCCATTGCCGCCGATTGAGCATGTGGGCCCTACATCTTGCAGCATGTCCGATCGATACCAATTTCAACCCCAAATTGGTCGCATTGTCAATCAGGCATGTTCATGGCAGTCACGATTTTCATAAGAACCGATTATAATAATTGAATCGGATGGTCGATCAGCCGACAAGTCGCCTGATGTATGGCCACCTTAAGTTCACACTAAAGCGTTTTGCCGCGATTTCGGCAAAACGCTCAAACGCTAGCGCTTTTTAAAAGCGCTAGTGTAATGAAACCCTATGGACCCGTTCTTATTTGGGCGATTTGCGCTAATCGTCGCAAATCGCCCAAAAATGGCCAAAAAAGCAAATGCGTCGCCTGCACCATTTTCAGGGGATTTCCCGGTGTTCGCGTTTCAGTGCTATAGAAGCGCTAAACGCGATCGCTGCAAAATCGCCGCAGTGTTCAGTGATTTTTCCACGTGAAATCGCGTTTCTAAGTGTGAATGGGGCCTAATACTTTTAGCCAAAGAAGATCAACAGGTCTGCCAGGCAACTGGTATTGTTTGAAAATAAATAAATATGGAAGCCTTTCTTTGTTTTTACCATTCGATCATTTCTATTTTGCTACTTTGCCTTAGGATTTCCTTTAATGTATCTGGTGTAGCAGTCCGGTGTTTTGCACCAGCCACCCTTATTCTAGCGTCAAGCTTTAGTGGGAGTAGACTGAGCTTTGCATCATAGTGATTCCACCTATTTTCTATACCCTGGGAAGTGAAAACATTAAAGAGAATCTGTATTGTTAAAATCGCACAAAAGTAAACATACCAGTGCGTTAGGGGACATCTCCTATTACCCTCTGTCACAATTTCGCTGCTCCCCGCCGCATTAAAAGTGGTTAAAAACAGTTTTAAAAAGTTTGTTGATAAACAAACAAAATGGCCACCAAAACAGGAAGTAGGTTGATGTACAGTATGTCCACACATAGAAAATACATCCATACACAAGCAGGCTGTATACACCCTTCCTTTTTAATCTCAAGAGATCATTTGTGTGTTTCTTTCCCCCTGCAGCTATCTTCCACTGAAGTGTCAGGCTGTTTCTTCCTGCAGAGTGCAGACAGCTCTGCCTGTATGTAATTCATCAGTATGTGAAAGCCCAACCAGCTCAGAGGAGGATTTATCCAGCTTGTAAAAGATAATAGAGCAGAGAGAAGCTGCACTAATCTAAATAACACACAGCAGTGTGCAGAGAGGGGCCTGGAGGGGGGAGATGCATCACAGAACCACAACACTGAAGAACTTGGCAGCCTTCCAGACACAGGCCGACAAGTCTGACAAGAGAGAGATAAGTTGATTTATTACAGAGATGGTGATAGTAGAACGTGCTGCAGTAAGCCAGAGCACATTAGAATAGATTTTGGAACTTGTAGGATAGAAGAAAACCGGATGAAATTTTTGTTACGGAGTCTCTTTAAAGGTGTCCATACACTTATTGATTTTCCCGCTCGATTCCTGGCAGGATGTACTGAATCTGCTGGGAATCGATTCCTGCAAAATGTCCAATCGATCGACTTTGAATCGATTTTGACCATTAATTGATAGACAGTATCTGCAGAATGGATGATCTAGGTCGATCGGGGCGGGGCAGGAGTGCAACGCTGCGCTGTGAGGTAATTTCTCAGTTCCTTAGTCTTCCGTTTCCAGTACGCATTTGAAACGTCATCCAAAAAAATGCAGCTGGCTCTACATATTTTAAGCAAATTCAGAAGAAGCGCATTGAAATCTCATCAGGAATTGATTAAATGGTTGTCCCTGACTGCTGCTGTGCCGCTCAGTAAAGTACAAAGCTATACAGCTGTTGGTTCCCTGCTGCTCCTCCCCCACCCACTTGACTTAAACGTACAGATTTACCATAAGGCACTGTAGGCACATGCCTACAGGCGCCTGATGATGGAAATGCAGCTCACTCCCCTCCCTGAGTGGCTCCCTCCCTCCTTCCCTATACAAAGTCCTGAGTACAGTGTAAATAAAGGACTACTCATCCACCCCTCAGCATTCCACTGGTGAGAGCTCCCTTCAGTCAGGGGCGTCTCTAGCTCCATAGTAATGAGGGTACCTCTGCCTACCTAATGCTAAGGGGCACCTGACGCTACCTACACGAGGTAGGGGTAGTAGGGAAGGAGTGACAGCTGGACCAGCCAGCACACTTGCCGTGCAGGTCGGCGGGGGCTGTTTAGGTCCATGGAGTGCGAAGTCTAAGATGCCAGGACATCTGTGCCTATACACTCCTGTGAGGTAAATCCGTCCTGGTCCAAATGATGCTTTTAATTGATAAATTGTCCTGAATCGATCAGAAGTTAATCGAATGCAGGGGTTAAGGGGATTGAATATCCTGGAGACATTGATACAGGTATGGCCGTCTTTCGTTGAATAAACTTGTGCTGGATACAATTGCTTATTAGAGTCTGATAGAAATTTTCAACTTGATGGATACGTAAAAATCAATTTTATGCAGATTTGGACCATGTCTTAATCAAGATGTATTGCCTGTGCGTAAATATGATCATTAACCATATAGTCATGTGTATTAGCAGCTTTAGGCAGCCTCTTCTCAAACTTGGACCCTGGAGATTAGCGTAGCCCCTCCGTGTGGATATAGTGGTTGTCAGGGGAACATGGAAAGCTCTCTTCGTGGCAGCCATTTTGAAAAAAATCTAGCAGACCAGCATGTTTCTTTGTCTCTAGGACAACACAAAGACGATGACTTCATCTGCTGGCTGAAGGGAAAACTATTACATAAAAATACATGTTTGCACCTGACCGTAACCACGGACAGATGATGTGAATAACAGTAATTAGCAGACCTGAATGAACAACTTGCTCTCTTATCTAAAAGATAAGCAACAGCATAATAATCTTTAAAGAAAAACATCTTTGTTACAGCTGATACAAATCCTGCATTAAATCTGCAGTGTGTCTACTTCCTGCTTTCATGGAAGCAGACATAGTGTCAACATGCTGTGTTTACAAATTAGCTTGCTCTGCTGTGGCAGCCAGCTGAGAGACTTAATTACAGTTGTGATTAGACACATATGAGGGGGAATTAGATAAGCTAAACTCTCTAAATACATACAGGGTGCATTTCTCTATGTTTTCTTTCTGTCCTGTGCCAAAGTTCAGGTCCACTTTAAATGACACCTGCCAATGAGATGGATATGTTAGATGGGGAATATACAGTCAATTCTTAAGGAGGCAAGAGCAGGAGTCACTGCTAGACAACTAGGCCAGAGTATCTCCAAGATGTGTGTGATCTTCCTGGTATGCAGTGGTTAGTACCTTCTAGAAGTGCTGGTGAACTGGATGTGCATGAGTAGTGAAAGCTAGGGATGATCGGAAATGCCTCTGCCGACATTTGAGCGGCACTCAATTGTTTCCGCGAAGTCGCGACGTGGGTACAGGCGCGCAATGCCGCAAACAATGTTTAGCGCTGCACTGCAATTACAACCCTTACAGCAGATTGGATCTTTAAGATCCCCGATAACTCTGTGCAAAGTACTGCGATTAATTGACTTCCCGTTCGCGTCCGTCGTGTGACGTCACGTGTATGCTCCGGCCGGAAGATGGATCAGGGAACAATCGATGTCGGGGGGACCTCGCTGGATCCATCTTCCTCCATGGAGTGAGTAAATGAGTAATCAGCTTCACATCACTGTGTAAACTCTTCAAACGGAGGGGGGATTCAGTTACCTTTTGGCCAGTGTTCTTATCTTATCTGAATCGTGAAGTTTCTGTTATTTGCCTTTTCAAAAAAGCCTGTTAAGGGGCCCATACACTGGTTGATTTTAGCCATTGAACGATTGATCGATTCTATGGAATCGATTGATCGATTATATGGAATCGATTGATCAGAAATCGATTCTATCAAATCTATCGCTCAATTTCAATCGACTTGATCTATCTGACAGGATGGAAAATCTGGGTCGATCTGCTGATGGCCAATATAGTTGCATTGGATCTAATGGTCCAAAAATGCATTTAGATTGATTTCCAATTGATTTAATTCTGAAATCTATTGGAAATCTATTCCTAGTGTGTGGCACACATCAGATAGATTCCTGTCAGATTCAACTTGACAGGCATCTGACAGAAATCTGTCTGATGGTCGAATCTGTTGCAAATCTGTAAGTGTATGGCCACCTTAAGTGTATGGCCACCTTTACTGTAGCTTAAAAAAAAAAAACAATTCTGTTGGCATTGCACAGTTTGGGATTGTGATTTGTGATTTCCTTTTTTGGGATTCTGGGTAGTGCAATCGCTGCAAAATCAACGTGTACAAGATTTATCAGCGATCCTATACTTTGCATTGAATCGCAAACGTTCCAAAAATGCAGCATGCACCTCGATTGAGATTTGGCCTAATCGCAATCGCTCCAGTGGGTTCACCTCCATACACTTTTTATTTGCATACCGCTTTTTTTTTGCCATCGATTGTCGGCGACCTCAATGCGCAGCTGAAATCCCTCTAGTGAGCCCCAAGCCTGACACATTCTAAATAGATGCTTCTCTGTCTAATACAAAAATGTATTAGACGGGGAAGCCTCAATTGAAGTCAGGACCTGATTTCTGTAAGGCCTACAAAGGCCTGGGCCTTGGGCGGCTGTAGGCCAAGGGGCACCTGGACATGAAAGAGGGGTTACTGCCAGAGACGGATTAGGATGTAATGGGTCCCTAGGCAAGGTAGTAGATTTGGCCCCCCCTTGCGGTGAGCTGAAGTGGAGAGAGGTCACAGAAGGTAGGCCTCCTGACATCCACTAGGCCCCAAGCACCTGCCTAGGTTGCCTGGTGCATGATCCTGCTTTGGTTACTACATATGAAAGAGAAGGGTGAAAATGGGGAACAATGCATGAAAAAGGGAACTGATGCTCAAGGAAACTGTACATGAAAAAAGGGACTGCTGCACATGGAAGAGGGGGCTGCACGAGGAATAGGAGGCGCACTACGGCACAAGAGAGGGGAGCCCCAACATAATTGGCCTAGGGACAAAAAAGTATAAATCCGGCCTTGATTGAAGTTCGATCGTTTTGGTGATTGAGCATCATTCGAGAAAGGCTGTTCTTCTGGAGTGTGAGTGTGGGTGAGAACAGCGTGAGAATAAGGCTCCATAGCTGTCTAACACAGCGAGCAGAGGAATATTATATCAGACGTATTGATGTCAGGGTCTCACAAGTTTCATGTGAATTGATAGGTTTCATGTGATCTCAAACCGCATAATATCTGCTTCCATTGAACTGAGGTGACAGATCCTCTTTATGAAGGCATTATGTGGATGTTGCAGAGGCCTTGCAGGTCTAAACCACTGATGTAACTCTATGCTGAGAGCTTTATTCAGATGTCACTAGAAAGCTGCCCTCTGGGAAGGTTGTTGTATCGTGTGCTGCCTGTACAGGTGTGTAATTGCTCAGGGGAGGGGTGTTGCCTACATCTGGGAGTGCGGTGAGGTGTGGCTGTGCGAGCTGAGCCTGGGGGCTACTGAAACGCTATACTATCCACTTGTGTCCGCCTGCAGATCTCTCTGTATACACCAGTGCATCTTTAGAAAGTCATCCTTCAGATCTAAAGACCTGACTAAGGAGAGCAGTGACTGGAAAGGTTGGTTGATTTCACAGATTTTATTCACACTTCCAGGAACGTGTGTATTGGCTTTAGACATTGCTGCTTCGCTACACTGGAGAGTACAGGTTTATCTCAATGGAGAGGAAGGACTTACAAGATCCTTACGGAGTATGTTGCAAGTATTAATAGCTGGAACCTGGAAAGTGACAAATACCGGTAGCTGCTAAATTCTCACTTCTCCGTCTTTCGCTGCAAACCCTCATTTTGTAGGTGATAGTATTACTTACAAATCTGTGATCTGACTCATACATCTGTGATCTATTATCTGCACTATTTAAAGTGTACCTGAGACGGGGAGAGAGAAAAAATTATACATACTTGGAGCTTCCTCCAGCCCCCTCCAGGCTGGTCGATCCCTTGCTGTCCTCCTGCGCCACCTGGATCCTCCGCAATTCACCCTGGAAAGTCCTACAGTTGGCACAGTTGCAGTCCGGCCGCACGCACTCCCCCATCACGCTTCCGTGTCCAGTAGTACAGGGGCGCCGCGCAGCCAGGCCGCACGTGCGCAGTATGCCCCAGATCAAAGGACTTTCTGGTGTGAATTTCAGAGGAGCCAGGTGCCGCAGGAGGGTGACGACTGGCGAGGGAGCGATCAGCCTGGAGGGACTGGAGGAAGCCCCAAGTTTGTATCATTTTTTTCTTTCCAACCTGTCTCAGGTTTCATTTAAAGCCTTGTACACACGCAAAATTAAAATTGTTTGAAACAGCCGACAAACAACAGATTTAGCTGTAGGGGATGGCAATTGTGTGCAAAAATGTAGACAAAAGACGAGCGATTGACATCGGGCATTTTGCCTGATTTACCTGGCAGATCGACTCAGATGGCTGTTGGGCAGATATACTGCAGTCGGCCACGTGTGTACAATGTTGTTTGAACGACATTGTTCTACTGAATGTGCGCACGTTGTGCATAATGTCATTTCCACTTGCACACGCAGTATTTATATGAGTTGGTCGCAAGTTGGTTGTTTGCAATATCGCTGTGCGTAAACAACAAGTCTTTCTAATGCCTTTGCCGGTAAAGTTGTTTCCACCACGTTGGTCGTCTGTTTATGGTGACATTTATTGAGCACGTGTATAGAGCTTTAGCATCCCTTTTTGTAGCCTACACTGTTATCTACACATCTGATCATTCTTCTCTGTACAGCAAACACATATCTGTAATCTGACTCGCATATCAGTGATGTATTATCTACACCTCAAGTTTGATAATTGTTGTCTTTTAGGCTGTGTTCCCACTTGTGCCAGACCACATGCGCCCAGTGGGATCCGATGGTCCGCTGTGGTGCGGCTGTAGCCCAGGATCCGCTGCAGTGTGTCAAGTGTGGACGGCTCCTATTTGTAAAATAAGAGCTGTTCACTGTGGAGCGAAGAACGGACAAAAAATGTGGGAACAGAGCCCGACCCATTACCAGCTTCAGTAGAGTTATCTTGTTTGAGATAAGTGCATTGCTTTTGACCTCAGCCTGCAGAACTCGTTGTGCTGTAAATTCTTGGAATGCTTTGATCTCTCTCCCCTAGCAGCACATACAGAAACTGAAAGCAGAAGTCCTTTGTTATTGTCTCACACTGCCCCCAGTGACAAGTGATCATATATACACATTGCAGCAGTACTATTTAGTAGCAAGCAAATGTAACAAATAAGTAATAAAAAAAAGTGTAAAAATAAATTGACCTGGAGCACTTGCAAGCCTCTAAATAAATTGCCTGCTAAAGGGTTAATCCATTCCACGTATCTGTGATCTGATTCACATATCTGATCTTTTATCTACATGAGGTCTAATCATCCCATTGCCTTCCTTACCATGTCCTTCCAGAGCAGATATTAGATCCCAGATACGTGTTTCTCATCGTATAGATCAGAGTTACGCTGTTGCACACAGAATGGGGTTAGCACAAAATGGATAGGCTGAACAGCAGGATGTACCACAGCAGTGCTTGCTGTACATTCTAGAGACTGCCAGAGCTGGATTTCTGGTAAAACCACAAAGGCCCGGACCTTGTGCTGCTGCAGCCCAGGGGCGCATCTGGTCATTAAAAAATAAGTTAATACAGATAAAAGAGGAGGTGGCAAATCAGAATCAGAATCAGAATCAGTTTTATTTCGCCAAGTACAGCAAGAGCCATAATCGGAATTATTTGTGGTACACATGGCATAGACAGATACAAATGGGAGCAACACGAGAAAAAGGCAAGCTAATGCTCATGTGAGCTGTTCTAGAAAGAGAGAGGCTGCATGGATACACATGGAAGAGGGGGCAGTACATGGAATGGGAGGGGCATTGCTGTACATGGTTGAGAAGAGGGGGCTGCACATGGAGTGGGAGGGGCATTGCTGTACATGGTTGATACACATGGAAGAGGGGGCGGCACATGGAATGGGAGGGGCATTGCTGTACATGGTTGATACACATGGAAGAGGGGGCAGTACATGGAATGGGAGGGGCGTTGCTGTACATGGTTGATACACATGGAAGAGGGGGCAGTACATGGAATGGGAGGGGCGTTGCTGTACATGGTTGATACACATGGAAGAGGGGGCAGTACATGGAATGGGAGGGGCATTGTTGCACAAGGAAGCGGAGCCCCAACACATTTGGCCTAGGGGCAGAAAAAGTATAAATACAGCCTTGGAGACTGCTGGTAAAATCAACAAGAACCACAATGTGTTCAGTAGGGCGAACCCATAAATGAGTTATAATATTATAATAAAATTATTGAAGTCAGTTTAGTGTTGATCCACCATATTTGTGTTAGAAGTTGAACAAACGATGATTCTGTGAACGGGACGGTGATAAGCAGAATAATTTGCGAGTGAGAGAATGTTCTGCCACTTCGGTGTAGGTACCGCCTGTAACGCGAGTCATTGGAGTGTATTTACAGTGTCTCTGCGAGCAGAGATATCACAATACCTATTCCCGGTGTCATTCCAAGCTTGTAATTATATGATTGCTTTCTTTTCAAGTATTGTTCTCTGTTTGGGTGCACATCGCTACATCCTTTGTGGCAGGTACTTTGCTTGCGGAATACAAAGACTGTTGTCTTTTTTCCACTTTAATGTGTGTCACTAGACGGCATCTCTCAGACATAGCTGTGTATGCATTATGTACGTTATATTGCTGCACTTCTAGCTAGTAAAACCATATGGATTGTTTTATAAACACGCCCACACGTTTCTTACAGTTAGTAAAGCCTTTTTTTTTGTATCTGCTATTACTATTTAGCATCTCTTTCCATTCATTACTATGCAGTCTTTGTTCATTAAAGTAAAACTGACCTAAGAGGGCTATGGAGGCTGCCATATTTATTTTCTTTTAAAACTGACCTAAACTCAGAACTTCCTCTTTGCTCTAAAATATAAGCAACAGCATAATGGCCTTTACAGAAAAACATTTCTTTGTTGCAGCTGATATGACTCCTGCAATAAATGTGCAATATGTCTACTTCCTGCTTTTTAATGGAAGCCGACATAGGGTTAACATTCTGTGTTTACAAATAGCAGCTCTGCCCTGGCAGAGGAGATTCCTGAGATGACAAAGCTGAGAGATCAAAATTACACTTGGAATTAGTCACAGATTAGGGGGAATTAGACAGGCTAAACTCTCTAAATACATACAGAGTGCATTTCTCTCTGTTTTCCTTCTGCCATGTCCACTTTAAAATGCAATGTGAACCGAGTCTAACAGCAATGAAGTGGGAGAAAATGGTTATATAGTAGCTGAAAGTCTAGGCTGCTTAGCAAGTGTGTTTCTTGTGTGCCTTGTCTTATGTTGTAGCAGAAAGGCATGGAAGGGTAAAATGTTGGAATTCATAGCGACCTGCAAAATCTCATTAGCCTCTTCACTGTAAGTCTACAGAACCTTGAACATTCATTAGGACAGAATAACCGTACATCACTCGATGTATGGGAAGATCGCCCATGAGACAGATCACTCTCTGATCATGATGCAATCTGATCAGAGAGGGATTTGTTGCTTGCTGGGTCCCTGGTTTTTGAATCGTAGCCAGGGCATTATCTGCTCGAAGTTTGTATGTTCTCCCCGTCATTGCTGGGGTTTCCTCCAGGCACTCTGGTTTCCTCTCACATCCCAAAAACATACAGTGAAGTTAGTTGGGTTCCCCCTAAAATTGCGTGCATGAAAAAAGGACGCCGTGAAAAAAGGGCCCGAGTTGATAACGAAATGGTGCTGGTTATTAATTAAATCTGATAACAATAAACATCGTTGTCAAGCTTTGTTAACGATAAATACTGTTGTAAAAACAGACGAGAAAAAATAACGAAAAGATATTAACGTTAAATATTGTTATGTAATTCAACAATACAGCTTAACCCAACCCTACCCTCATACAGAACCCTCCCCTGGTGGTGCCTGAAACTAACCACTCCCCTGGTGGTGCCTAACCCTAACCACCCCCCGGTGGTGCCTAACCCCCCTGGTGGTGCCTAGGATGACCAGGCGTCCACTTTTTCCGACCTGTCCGGGGCGTCCTGGCGGGTTTTTGAAATGTCCGGGTAGTGAAGAGCTGTTTGGGAGCTAAACACGAGCCGGCTCTTTAAAGGGAGCCGAGCGACCAAGCCAGAAGAGCCGATGCTTTCTAAAGAGCCAGAATTCCCATCACTAGACTGAATCTCGGTCTACTAGACTGAGACTCAGTCTAGTGATGGGAATTCCGGCTCTTTAAGCATCGACTCTTCTGGCTCGGCCGCTCAGTTCCCAAAGAGCTGGCTCGTGTTTAGCTCCCAAACAGCTCTTCATCACCGCTAACACACATCAGATCAGCGGTGAGCAGGAGATGGGAACCAGCCAGACCGGCGCATAGCAGCCGCACAGTGGAATTTAATGTCACTTCCTGCATTTGAATTCACCGGTGCGCGGCTGGTGTGGCTGACTCCTATCTCCTGCTCACCGCCGATCTGAGGTGTGTTAGCGGTGGCAGCTGCACAGCAGGAGAGAACGAGGGAGGTATATTTAGGCAGCCACACGAGCATGGGGGAAAGAGCATTTTGTGGGGAAATGTGCTGCCAATCTCATTGCATTTGTGGGGAATCTGCTGCCAATCTCATTGCATTTGTGGGGAAATCTGCTGCCAATAGGATTGTATTTGTGGGGAAATCGTCTGCCAATAAGTTTGCATTTGTGGGGAAATGTGCTGCCAATCCTATTGCATTTGTGGGGAAATGTGCTGCCAATAAGATTGCATTTGTGGGGAAATGTGCTGCCAATAAGATTGCATTTGTGGGGAAATGTGCTGCCAATCTCATAGCATTTGTGGGGAAATCTGCTGCCAATCTCATTGCATTTGTGGGGAAATCTGCTGCCAATCTCATTGCATTTGTGGGGAAATCTGCTGCCAATCTCTTTGCATTTGTGGGGAAATCTGCTGCCAATCTGATTGCATTTGTGGGGAAATCTGCTGCCAATCTGATTGCATTTGTGGGGAAATCTGCTGCCAATCTCATTGCATTTGTAGAGAAATATGCTGCCAATCTGATTCCATTTGTGAGGAAATCTGTTGCCAATCTCATTGCATTTTGTGGGGAAATCTTCTGCAAATTTGATTGCATTTTGTGGTCGGCCGGTCTTCCACCATGTGGTCTGGAAAAAAAATCGCCCTCCATGCCCGCGAAGTTGGACAGCACACTGCTAAGGTCTTGTATATTTGGCCCCACCCATGACCACGCCCACATGCTGTTGTGATCGTCCTCTTTTTTTGGAAATCAAAATATGGTCACCCTAGTGGTGCCTGACCCTAACCACCCCCCCTGGTGTTGCCTAAAACTAACCGCTGCACGGGTGGTGCCTAACCCTAACCACTCCCCCTGGTGTTGCCTAACCCTAACCACTCCCTCTGAAGAAACACCCTTTTACACATAGTAACGATAATATCTTTGATAACGTAAAATTTGTAAATATAAACAAAATAATATGACAAAAACTATAACGTTTCAAGCCTCTAAAAGGATAACATACTTTAAAAACTATAATGTTCTAATGTTGTTAACGATATTTATCACGGCGCCCTTTTTTCTGCTTTTTTTTGCCGTATTAACGATAATTGCATTAAAGTCTATGACGGCGCCCTTTTGTCCACCCTCAGCCGGCGCCCTTTTTTCCTGCTACCCTAAAATTGGCCCTAGACTATGATACATACACTACCCGATACATACCTAGACATATGACTATGGTGGGGATTAGATTGTGAGCTCTTCTGAGGGACAGTGAAGTGACAAGACTATACAGTATATACTCTGTACTGCGCCAGCACGTCTGACATCCATGGGGCAATCATAGAAATTGCTTTTTTTCCTGAACGATTTAGGCTGCTGCTGGAAAGGTATCTGTGGTTGGTTTTCGTGGGTCATGCATGCTATTGACGGTCGTGTGAATCCTGCCGAGCTGTGTTTGGTGTGTGCGCAGCAGTCACTGTGGGGTTAAACCCACCGTGAGGTGATCTATGGAATATCTGTGGGAGCTTCAGGAACCCGACACTGTACAGACAATGCATATACAATCAAGGGGAATTTAATAGGATTCATTATGCCGACCCTCTCCCACCTCAGGGTGACACCGTGACAAGAGGACTGACTGTACTGTGTAAACAATGTGAACCGAGTCTAACAACACTGAAGTGGGAGAAAATGGTTATATAGTAGCTGAAAGTCTAGGCTGCTTAGCAAGTGTGTTTCTAGTGTGCCTTGTCTTATGTTGTAGCAGAAAGGCATGGAAGGGTAAAATGTTGGAATTCATAGCGACCTGCAATATCTCATTAGCCTCTTCACTGTAAGTCTACAGAACCTTGGACATTCATTAGGACAGAATAACCGTACATCACTCGATGTATGGGAAGCGCCCATGAGACAGATCACTCTCTGATCATGACGGAATCTGATCAGAGAGGGATTTGTTGCCTGCTGGGTCCCTGGTTTTCGAATCTTAGCCAGGGCATTATCTGCTCGAAGTTTGTATGTTATCTCCGTCTCTGCTGGGGTTTCCTCCGGGCACTCTGGTTTCCTCTCACATCCCAAAAACATACAGTGAAGTTAGTTGGGTTCCCCCTAAAATTGCGTGCATGAAAAAAGGACGCCGTGAAAAAAGGGCCAGAGTTGATAACGAAATGGTGCTGGTTATTAATTAAATCTGATAACAATAAACATCGTTGTCAAGCTTTGTTAACGATAAATACTGTTGTAAAAACAGACGAGAAATAATAACGAAAAGATATTAACGTTAAATATTGTTATGTAATTCAACAATACAGCTTAACCCAACCCTACCCTCATACAGAACCCTCCCCTGGTGGTGCCTGAAACTAACCACTCCCCTGGTGGTGCCTAACCCTAACCACCCCCCGGTGGTGCCTAGGATGACCAGGCGTCCACTTTTTCCGACCTGTCCGGGGTGTCCTGGCGGGTTTTTGAAATGTCCGGGTAGTGAAGAGCTGTTTGGGAGCTAAACACGAGCCGGCTCTTTAAAGGGAGCCGAGCGGCCAAGCCAGAAGAGCCGATGCTTTCTAAAGAGCCAGAATTCCCATCACTAGACTGAATCTCGGTCTACTAGACTGAGACTCAGTCTAGTGATGGGAATTCCGGCTCTTTAAGCATCGACTCTTCTGGCTCGGCCGCTCAGTTCCCAAAGAGCTGGCTCGTTTGACTCCCAAAACGGCTCTTCATCACCGCTAACACACATCAGATCAGCGGTGAGCAGGAGATGGGAACCAGCCAGACCAGCGCATAGCAGCCGCACGGTGGACTTTAAATGGTGGACGTGACCGATGATGTCAGTTCCTGCATTTGAATTCACCGGCGCGCGGCTGGTGTGGCTGACTCCTATCTCCTGCTCACCGCCGATCTGAGGTGTGTTAGCGGTGGCAGCTGCACCGCAAGAGAGAACGAGGGAGGTATATTTAGGCGGCCGCATACAGCATGGGGGAAAAGAGCATTTTGTGGGGAAATGTGCTGCCAATCTCATTGCATTTGTGGGGAATCTGCTGCCAATCTCATTGCATTTGTGGGGAAATCTGCTGCCAATAAGATTGCATATGTGGGCAAATGAGCTGCCAATAAGATTGCATTTGTGGGGAAATCTTCTGCCAATAAGATTGCATTTGTGGGGAAATGTGCTGCCAATCTCATAGCATTTGTGGGGAAATCTGCTGCCAAGCTCATTGCATTTGTGGGGAAATCTGCTGCCAATCTCATTGCATTTGTGGAGAAATCTGCTGCCAATCTCATTGCATTTGTGGGGAAATCTGCTGCCAATCTCATTGCATTTGTGGAGAAATCTGCTGCCAATAAGATTGCATATGTGGGCAAATGTGCTGCCAATAAGATTGCATTTGTGGGGAAATCTTCTGCCAATCTTATTGCATTTGTGGGGAAATGTGCTGCCAATCTCATTGCATTTGTGGAGAAATCTGCTGCCAATCTCATTGCATTTGTGGGGAAATCTGCTGCCAATCTCATTGCATTTGTGGAGAAATCTGCTGCCAATAAGATTGCATATGTGGGCAAATGTGCTGCCAATAAGATTGCATTTGTGGGGAAATCTTCTGCCAATCTTATTGCATTTGTGGGGAAATGTGCTGCCAATCTTATTGCATTTGTGGGGAAATGTGCTGCCAATCTGATTCCATTTGTGGGGAAATCTGCTGCCAATCTCATTGCATTTGTGGGGAAATCTGCTGCCAATCTCATTGCATTTGTGGAGAAATCTGCTGCCAATCTCATTGCATTTGTGGAGAAATCTGCTGCCAATCTCATTGCATTTGTGGGGAAATCTGCTGCCAATCTCATTGCATTTGTGGGGAAATATGCTGCCAATCTCATTGCATTTGTAGAGAAATATGCTGCCAATCTGATTCCATTTGTGAGGAAATCTGTTGCCAATCTCATTGCATTTTGTGGGGAAATCTGCTGCAAATTTGATTGCATTTTGTGGTCGGCCGGTCTTCCACCATGTGGTCTGAAAAAAAAATGGCCCTCCATGCCAGCGAAGTTGGACAGCACACTGCTAAGGTCTTGTATATTTGGCCCCACCCATGACCACGCCCCACATGCTGTTGTGATCGTCCTCTTTTTTTGGAAATCAAAATATGGTCACCCTAGTGGTGCCTAACCCTAACCAACCCCCCCCCCTGGTGTTGCCTAAAACTAACCGCTGCACGGGTGGTGCCTAACCCTAACCACTCCCCCTGGTGTTGCCTAACCCTAACCACTCCCTCTGAAGAAACACCCTTTTACACATAGTAACGACAATATCTTTGATAACGTAAAATTTGTAAATATAAACAAAATAATATGACAAAAACTATAACGTTTCAAGCTTCTAAAAGGATAACATACTTTAAAAACTATAATGTTTTAATGTTGTTAACGATATTTATCACGGCGTTCTTTTTTCTGCTTTTTTTGCCGTATTAACGATAATTGCATTAAAGTCTATGACGGCGCCCTTTTGTCCACCCTCAGCCGGCGCCCTTTTTTCCTACTACCCTAAAATTGGCCCTAGACTATGATACATACACTACCCGATACATACCTAGACATATGACTATGATGGGGATTAGATTGTGAGCTCTTCTGAGGGACAGTGAAGTGACAAGACTATACAGTATATACTCTGTACTGCGCCAGCACGTCTGACATCCATGGGGCAATCATAGAAATTGCTTTTTTTCCTGAACGATTTAGGCTGCTGCTGGGAAGGTATCTGTGGTTGGTTTTCCTGGGTCATGCATGCTATTGACGGTCGTGTGAATCCTGCCCAGCTGTGTATGGTGTGTGCGCAGCAGTCACTGTGGGGTTAAACCCACCGTGAGGTGATCTATGGAATATCTGTGGGAGCTTCAGGAACCCGACACTGTACAGACAATGCATACACAATCAATGGGAATTTAATAGGATTCATTATGCCGACCCTCTCCCACCTAAGGGCGACACCATGACAAGAGGACTGGCTGTACTCTGAATATGGAGATCATCCAGACACAGGAGACGATTAACTCTCTGCATGCCGCTTGCGAGGAGCCAGCCTGCCGCTCTCAGCTCTGACTCAGACCACCAGCTCATTATATTGGGGTTTTCTCATTTTATTTCTTCCTGTTCCCCTCACCACACAGTGACACAGTGACCGAGATTGCACAGGAAGCCGCCTCACAAAGAGGGACTTAACAATGCAATCCGAGGATATTACATTGTAGAGGTGTTTGAGATGAGATGCGGGATTTAATACACAGACAGGCTGCTAAGGCACAGCTTGGCTGATGTGTCAAGTGGACACGATTCCTGGAAGAGACTTTATGACTCTGCAGATTGATTTTATCAAATGTGTTAGAGCAGCAGGAGAGGCGGAGACTGTAACTCCAGGAAATGAGACGGGACCCCTGCCATTATCTGTTACCCAGCTTCCTCTCCCCCTCCTCCCACCATCACCACCCTGTGTCAGCAGCTCCAACCCCACACCGACTATCAGAGCAGGATCATCCACCGGGCAACCTGGGCAGGTGCTTGGGGCCTAGTGGGTGTCAAGGGGCCCACCAGCCACCTTCTCTGACCTCTTTCCACTTCAGTACAGGAGGAGGAGGTGGCAGCACTTCACAATGCTGGCTGCATCTGAATGACCAACTGCATGAAGCCTAAATATACTGTAGGTTACACAACTTGCATTTAAAACAGATGCAACAAAATGGAGGATGTTGGCTTCCAAGAACAGTTTGCATGCAGATTGTGCCGTACTGCTCTCTTCCACCGTGTTGAGGTATCCTCATGGAAGCTTATGTAGCCTCTAGGGGGCTCTGCACATCTCTGTTGGTAGTCATTTCAGGTACAACCTGATTAGGAGCGCTGCCAATTACAACCCTCTCTCCACTTCATCTCACCAAAAAGAGGGCCCCAAATCAACTACCTTGCCAAGGGCCCCATTACATCTTGAAGTGTAACTGTCGGGCATAAAATAAAAAAAATCAATTCTTTATTTTTATCATGTAAACAAGTAATAAGGATGCTAACCCAGCAATTCAAACGTTAAAATCACTATTACTTTTCTTGTTGATAAATGATCATTCCCCAGTTTACCTGACTCTTATTTGGTACACACAAAATTTGGTACACAAAAAGGAAGTTGCAGGGCGTGCTGGATTGCCATTTTTTGCTTCTCTACTTCCCCCTCAGACTTACCGTATGCAGCATGATTGCCTGAAGCCTCTTTCCCTCCTGTTTTCCCCTCCCACATCTCTCTTCCTCTCTAATTGGCTAATATTTCTCATGCTAAGACAATGCACTTTCTACAGTGGAGGGTGGGCAATGCATACACAATCAGGCAGAGGAGAGTAAGGGAGGAAATGACATCAGGATTGGCTTCAAAATATCCACACTTAAAATGGGAAATGTTAAGAAGCATTTTCTATTTATTTCTGTTGAAAAATCACTAAAATCAAAACATGGACAGTTCAATACATGTTGTTAGTTTCCAGGAACTGTTGACCTTACCACTGAGATAGAACCACCCCAGCGCAGAGTCTAAGTGACCACGGGTCTTCACCAACACTCCCCTAAAGGGAATGCCGGAACACCCCCCTAATGGGGATGCCGCGCTTCGCTGCCTAGTGCCCACCAGGTTGCGCTGAGAATAGCTCCACAGTGATTCAGAGAACAGGTGAATACTGATGGGTGTAGGGCTGATGATTGCAGGCGTAGTCCACAAGGCAGGTCCAGAGGTCGGGGCAGGCAGAAATCAAGGATGGTCGGGGTCACAAGCTGAGGTCAGGGCAGGCGGCAATCCAGGGTATCGGAATCACAAGCCAGAGGTCAGGGCGGGCAGATATCAAGCGGAGTCGAGGTCACAAGCCGGGTCACAACAGGGAATCAGATAATCAAGGTAGGTGATATACAGGAAACACTAGCCAAACTGCCAGAACTAGCAGCACTGCAGAGAAGGGCAGAGCTGCTTAAATACTGGTGACCCTTAGAACTCTGGCGCCAAAATCAACGCCTGCGCGTGCGCAGTGCACAATGCTCCGTGCACGCGCGCTCCCGCGCATGCGCCGTGCGCAGCGGCGTGTGCGCGCGCGCTACTTCGTGTATGCGCGCGCAGCGCCCCGCGTCGTGCGCCATCTTGGATCTGAGAGGAACTACTAGGCCCAGCGTTCCTCCGCGCGTGCGTCTGGAAACCCCTGCCTGGGCAAGCTGAGAGTCCTTGGCCTGGTGAGTATAACATTGCCCCCCCCCTACGGGCAACCTCCGGGTGCCCCCAGGTCTAGGTTTCTGTGGGAATCTTTGATGAAACTGTTTTATCAATCTGGGAGCATGAACATTCTGGCCCGGTTCCCAAGAGTTCTCCTCCATCCCAAACCCCTTCCACTTAACCAAATACTGGATGGAATTTCTAACCCTTCTGCTATCAAGGATCTGTTCGACCTCAAATTCCTCCACTCCCTCAACCAGGATGGGAGCTGGAGGACAAGCAGTGCGTCCCGGAAAGTCACTAACCTCAACCTTCTTCAAGCAGGAGATGTGGAACACTGGATGGACCCGTAAGGATCTTGGTAAGGATAGTCTGAAGGCCACTGGATTAATCTGTTCCAGAACAGGAAAAGGCCCAATAAACTTTGGCCCAAGCTTCTTTGAAGGGCAACGCAACTTCAGGTTAGTTGTGGAGAGCCAGACCTGGTCCCCTGGTAAAAGACTTGGCCCCTCCTTTCTGCGTCTATCAGCAAATCTTTTACTCTTTTCTCGGGATGCTTTCAGAGCTTCTTGTATTTTAATAAAGTTTTCAGTGATGAAAGATATTCTTTCCTGGACTCCAGGTAACTTGGACTCAGACTTGATATCCAGTAGAAATGAGGGATGGAATCCATAGTTCATAAAGAATGGGGATTGGTTAGTGGAGGTATGGACCGTGTTATTAAAAGCAAATTCTGCAGTAGCCAGTAGTGAGGACCAGTCATCCTGTGAAGCAGAGGTGAAACATCGGAGGTATTGTTCAAGAGTTTGGTTGGTTCGTTCTGTCTGACCATTCGTTTGCGGGTGATAACCTGAGGATAATGAAGAATGAATTTTAAGTTTCTTGCACAGCTCCTGCCAGAACTTAGAGGTGAACTGGACTCCCCGATCTGAGACAATGTTCTTGGGTAAGCCGTGCAACCTGACTATTTCTTTTAAGAAAATCTCAGCCGTCTCCGCCGCTGTAGGTAGCCCTGGGAGAGGGAGAAAATGCGCCATTTTGGAGAAGCGATCAACGACCACCAGGATAGTTGTGAACCCCTTAGAAGGGGGTAGTTCGACAACGAAGTCCATGGCAATGTCTTCCCAGGGCCGTTCTGGAACTGGTAGTGGGTGTAACAACCCCCATGGCTTGGTGCGGGAACTTTTGGATCGCTCACAAGTCTCACAGGTCTTCACGAAGTGTTTACAATCCTTAGAAATTTCAGGCCACCAAAAGGTTCTTAGAAGTAGGTCGAGAGTCTTGGAAACTCCAAAATGGCCTGCGAGTCTATCATCGTGGCAGGCCTGCAGGACCAGAAGTCGTGACCTGTAGGGAACAAAGATCTTGTCCTGGTGATAGTAAAGTCCATCTTTGAGAAGGAGGTCAGGAGGGTTTTCGAGGAGAGCGGATTCTTGCTGGAGGGAGGTACGTAGACTTGATTGGAGGAGTAGAAAATGTTGTGAGGAAAGTATCTTCTCTGGAACGGAGTTAGGGCTGGCCTCTGAATGGAACATGCGTGATAGAGCATCCGGTTTGGTGTTTTTAGAGCCTGGACGGTAGGTTAAGTGAAAGTTGAATCTTGAGAAGAACAGGGACCACCTGGCCTGTCGAGGTTTTAATCGTTTTGCAGAACGGAGATACTCGAGGTTCTTATGATCTGTGAAGATGAGGATAGGATGCTCTGCTCCTTCTAGCAAGTAGCGCCATTCTTCCAAGGCCGCCTTGATAGCAAGAAGTTCCCGATCTGCCACGTCATAGTTCTTCTCAGCACTGTTAAGCTTCCGGGAGAAGAAGGCAATGGGATGAAGAATATCTTTTGAATCAAACCGTTGCGACAGGATAGCTCCAACAGCTATTTCCGAGGCATCAACCTCCAAGATAAAAGGTCTAGAGGGTTCTGCGTGTCTCAAAACGGGTGCTGAGGTGAAGCAAATCTTCAGTTTTTCAAAGGCTTGCTGAGCTTCGGAAGTCCAGTGAAAGGCTTGTCGGGTACTGGTCAGCCGCGTGATGGGGGCCACAACTCGGGAGAAATTCCGGATGAATCTTCTATAGAAATTCGCAAATCCGATAAACCTTTGCACGGCTCTTCTATCAGAAGGAACTGGCCAGTCCAGAATGGATGAGACTTTCTGTGGGTCCATCTCTAACCCCTCTGGAGAAATCCTCAGACCCAGGAACTGGATAGACCCCTTCTCGAACTCACACTTCTCGGGTTTTGCATAAAGTCCATGAGTTCTGAGTCGCGACAGTATCTTCTTAACATGAATGCGGTGCTCCTCCAGAGATGAAGAAAATACCAGAATGTCATCTAGATACACAACCATGAAGTCATCGATGAAATCTCGGAAGATGTCATTCACGAAGTGTTGGAATGTGGCTGGGGCATTGCATAACCCGAAAGGCATAACTAAGTACTCGAAGTGTCCGAACCTGGAACGGAAAGCCGTCTTCCACTCGTCTCCCTCTCTTATGCGGATTAAATTGTAGGCTCCACGAAGGTCCAATTTGGAGAATATCCGGGCAGTACGGAGTCTTTGAAATAAGTCCGACATGAGTGGCAAAGGATACCGATTCTTGATCGTGATTCTATTCAGCTCTCTGTAATCAATGCATGGACGGAGGGAGCCGTCCTTCTTCTCCACAAAGAAGATTCCGGCCCCGGCTGGTGAAGTGGAGGGACGGATGAACCCCTTCTTCAGGTTCTCATCAATATAGTCCTTTAATACTTGGGATTCGGGCTCAGATAATTGATAAGTCCTTCCAAAAGGGATAGCAGCTCCAGGCTGGAGATCAACAGGACAGTCGTAGATGCGATGCGGGGGTAAAACATCTGCTCCAGACTTGTCAAACACATCCAAGAAGTCATGGTAGGCCGAGGGAACAGAGTCTTTCTTCTCAGAATTCAGGCAGAAGAGAATACCCGCCCGGGGGAAGCAACTGCGAAGGCAATAGTCTGAATGGAAGGACACTCTCCCCGTTCTCCAGTCGATAGAAGGATTGTGCATCTTCAGCCAGGGCATGCCCAGGATAATTGGGAAGAGAGGAGATGGCAGCAAATCAAAGCAGAGGTATTCCTGATGCTCCTCTTGGATAATGATCTTGAGGGGAAGAGTCTCTGTTGTGATGGGGCCAGAGTTAGTGGAAGAACCGTCGGCTAACTGAATGGTGAGTGGTACCCGTTTACACCGGGTTGGAATCTGAAGTTGAATAGCCAGGTTGATGTCTAGGAAGCAGGAGCAGGCTCCAGAGTCAATAATAGCGTTGACTTTAACGATCTCTCCTCTGGGGCCCTGAAACGAGAGAGTGAGAGGGACATGAGAGACCGCTAGGAGTTGGACAATCCTGTCTTTGCAAGGAGATGGATCAGGCTTACCGGTAGGCCTGACCGGGCAGTTCAGACGGAAGTGACCTGATGCTCCACAGTAGAGACACAAGTTGGCAGACCTTCGGCGTTGTCTCTCCTCTTGAGAGATGGCAGGACGAGCCAGTCCTAGTTGCATGGGCTCGGGGTCATCAGCAGCAGTAGCAGGAGTCGGAACAGTTGGAGAATGGGCAGTCTCAGCCATGGAGGGAAACCACAAGGGACGGGTAGGTCCGGATCTCTCCACCCGTCTTTCTCTCAGTCGTCGATCAATTTGGACAGACAGTTGGATCAGGTCTTTCAGGGTCTCCGGTACTCCCACTCGGGCTAACTCATCCTTTAAGACCTCAGATAACCCTTGTCGGAACTGGAACTTGAGTGCCGGCTCATTCCAGGAAGTGTCACCTGACCAGCGGCGAAAATCCGTCACATATTCTTCCACTGGCCTCTTTCCTTGACGTAAAGCTTGAAGGGCGGTCTCTGCAGATGCCCCTCTTCCGGGGTCATCGTACAACTCGGCCATGGCCTCAAAGAAGGAGGCGACATTATCAACCACGGGATCCTCCCGTTCGATCAGCCGAAGGGCCCAGGCCTGAGGTTCACCCTGTAAGAGCGAGATGATAGCTCCGACCTTAGTCTCTTCACGGGAAAAGGTTCGTGGCAGCATTTTAAAGTGAAGCTGACAAGCACTCCGGAACAAGCGGAACTTGGATCGGTCCCCTGAAAACCGATCAGGTAAGGGTAATTTAGGCTCCGGTATCACACTCAGGGCGCCTTCCCCAGGAACAGGTGCCAGGTTAGCAGCTGGAGCTTGTGCCACTGCCGCAGGAGGGACAGCCGCAGGAGTCACTGGCTGGCTTCGGAGGAACTCCCGGATCTCGGAGTTCTCTTTCTGAACTTCTGCCACTGAAAGTCTTAATTGAGACACCATCTCGCACAAGAGATCCATCTGGGTTGACCCTACACCAGTATTCATAGTGGCTGCTAGTTACTGTTAGTTTCCAGGAACTGTTGACCTTACCACTGAGATAGAACCACCCCAGCGCAGAGTCTAAGTGACCACGGGTCTTCACCAACACTCCCCTAAAGGGAATGCCGGAACACCCCCCTAATGGGGATGCCGCGCTTCGCTGCCTAGTGCCCACCAGGTTGCGCTGAGAATAGCTCCACAGTGATTCAGAGAACAGGTGAATACTGATGGGTGTAGGGCTGATGATTGCAGGCGTAGTCCACAAGGCAGGTCCAGAGGTCGGGGCAGGCAGAAATCAAGGATGGTCGGGGTCACAAGCTGAGGTCAGGGCAGGCGGCAATCCAGGGTATCGGAATCACAAGCCAGAGGTCAGGGCGGGCAGATATCAAGCGGAGTCGAGGTCACAAGCCGGGTCACAACAGGGAATCAGATAATCAAGGTAGGTGATATACAGGAAACACTAGCCAAACTGCCAGAACTAGCAGCACTGCAGAGAAGGGCAGAGCTGCTTAAATACTGGTGACCCTTAGAACTCTGGCGCCAAAATCAACGCCTGCGCGTGCGCAGTGCACAATGCTCCGTGCACGCGCGCTCCCGCGCATGCGCCGTGCGCAGCGGCGTGTGCGCGCGCGCTACTTCGTGTATGCGCGCGCAGCGCCCCGCGTCGTGCGCCATCTTGGATCTGAGAGGAACTACTAGGCCCAGCGTTCCTCCGCGCGTGCGTCTGGAAACCCCTGCCTGGGCAAGCTGAGAGTCCTTGGCCTGGTGAGTATAACACATGTGTTATGTAAGTAGAGCAGAGCAAATATTTATCTACTTATATATGTGGGTTTGTTTCTGAGATAGTATGGCTGACAGCTTCTCTTTAATTCAACTCTACCACCCCATGTGTCTACCTTTGACAGAAAATGGTCTGAACGTCATCTGAGTCATAGTACTAAATTAACAGAATCTGTGCATGAAAAGCAGCAGAATGGATGGAGAATCAGCAGCGTTTACAATAAACCTGTCATGAGAGAATTGTGGAAGTGCTGGTTACTGACCTAATTTTAAAAATGCTAGTTACCCAGCTGTGATGCCTATCCTCCACCAAATCATGCCTATCCTCCACCAAATCATGCCTATCCAATGATGGTAGCGGTGTCTACTCCAGGAGTCTATCTCTTGTTCAGCAATGTGTTCCATTTATGTCAGCATGGCTGTGTGTCTTACTGTAGGGTTGGTTTTTGATAGGGTCAGGATGAAGGTTACTGCTAGGTTACGATACGGCACCAGGTGGGGAAATGTTACTGTTAAGCATTGGGTGAATATAGATTAGTGTTAGGCAAGGATGACATAACTTAGAATTGGGCATCAGGTGAGGGTAGATAACTTGTAGGCATCATGTCAAGTTGTGTTAGGAAATTAATGTAGGTTATTGTTAGGTATCACGGTGGGGTATATAGTGTTGGGTATTAGGTGAGGGTAGATAGTGTTAAACATTGGATGAGGTAGGGTAGTGTTAGGTAGTAGGTGAGGGTAGATAGTGTTACGCATTAGATGAGGTAGGGTAGTGTTAGGTATTAGGTGACAGTAGATAGTGTTAAACATTGGATGAGGTAGCTTAGTGTTAGGTATTAGGTGAGAGTAGATAGTGTTAGGCATGAGATGATATAAGTTAGTGTTAGGTATTAGGTGAGGGTAGATAGTGTTAGGGATTGGATGATATAGGATAGTGTTAGGTATTAGGTGAGGATAGATAGTGTTAGGCATTGGATGAGGTAGGTTAGTGTTAGGTATTAGGTGAGGGTAGATAGTGTTAGGCATTGGATGATATAGGTTAGTGTTAGGTATTAGGTGAGGGTAGATAGTGTTAGGCATTGGATGATATAAGTTAGTGTTAGATATTAGGTGAGGGTAGATAGTGTTAGGCATTGGATGATATAAGTTAGTGTTAGGTATTAGGTGAGGATAGATAGTGTTAGGCATGGGATGATATAAATTAGTGTTATGTATCAGGTAGGGGTATAGCATTAGACATTAGATGAAGGCAGGTTAGTGTTAGGTATTAGGTGAGGGTAGATAGTGTAAGGCATTGAACGAGGTAGGTTAGTGTTAGGCAGTAGATTAATGGAATCGATCAATTTTTTTGGGATGGATTCCATCAATCTGTTAAAATTGAATAGCAGCTTTGCTTCAGTTTAGGGGCCGGATTGTTTCTACAATCCAATAAGATGATCAATCGTACAGGGAATTGTCATGGCCACCTTTAAAGAACTGCACACCCTTACATGTCAAAAAACGTAAGCTTTATTTAAAACCGTGAGTGTGATGCGTAGCGGAGACAACGCCGCCCCGCGGGGCAACATGGCGGCGGTCTCCGCTTCCCAGCCGGCGGGTTCCGCTTCACATGCGGAATCGCTGGCACAGGTGCATGGGGACACCGCCGCCGCGGATGGCAGCGGTTCCTGCAGGACAGCTGGCGGACCTCGGTTCGCATTCGTGCGTGGACCCTAGGCTTGGCCTCTCCAGTGCACAGAGGCAGAGGGTCGCACGCGCGCGCGCAAGGAGGCAGGACTTTTACCTCCTACGTAGGAGGGTCAGCTGACTCTCCAGTCAGCTGACCTCAGGAGGGCTTCTGGTTGGTTGGGCGGCTGGGTGGCGCTGCAGATGCGCTCCCAGCATATAAGGAGCCTGTGTTCAGTTGCTCTTTGTCTGCTGTCGTGAATACTTAGGTGTAAACGCTTAGACCTTAGCTCAGTTCCCGGGTGTTGATATCAAGGACGTCACACCGCAGTTTAGGATTGTATTGCATATTTATCTGTGTTTTGACTTTGGCTATCCCTGACTACTCTCTCCTCTTCTCGATTTTGTACCTCTTGCCTCTCCGAGACGCCTGCCCTAGCAGGCGATTACTGCCAGGGGCTGAGATCCCAATCTTCACCTGGGCTGAGGATCTCACACACGGGGTTCCCATTCAGAGGTAACCACACCTCTGAGGAATCACCGTGTGGTGGATATTTCCACAATCTTGTATATAGTACAGTGTTGATTGTCATTTTTCTGCTACGGTATCCAGAGGTTAGTTGCACTTGCATTATTGGTGATTCTGCAGATCATCAATAATCGGGTGACATCTGCATTATTGGTGATACTGCAGATCACTAATAATCAGATTCTCTCTGCTTGCTGACACCAATCATTACAGTGAGAAATAAATAAAACAGGGCAATGGGAACTAGACCTAACAAAAGCAAAACAACATCTGCGACGTAAAACTATGTATTTGAATAATCTGAATGATCCATCTCTGAATTGGTCATGCCAGATTAAATCTGTGGCGATTGTCAGAGCTGAATGCTGCTATTTAGACAGTCTGTGCTGATTCAGTCTATGAATAGATAAACATGCACCAGGCTACACCAAGATGAGCAATGACACAGATCCAGCAACCAAACACACGAGAGGAACATTCCTCAAAACGCTGCATTCCTCAACAAATTACACCAAAAAATGTAAAAAAAATAAATTATCACAGTGTATTAATTAAAAAAAACCCTACTAAAAATATTCATAAATAGCCTCTAGACTGCTAGTAAAGCATTCATTCCCCAAATGGTAGCAGGAGATTTGGGCACCCACAACTAATGGACGATTTGGGTGCCCTATAGGCGCTAGTGCATATAGCGTTAATACAGCGCCCAAAGCAGAAATGTGGGCGTTTGATAAATATCGTTTTCAACATTACAACGTTAAAGTTTTTGAAATATGGTATCGTTTTGAAACTTGCAATGTTAAAGTTCGTTTGTATGTACAAATTTTGCGTTATCAAACATTTTATCACTTGTATTCACAGATTTTGCATTTGTAAAAGTGTTTGTGCAGGGGGAAGGGTTAGGCGTCAGGAAGGGTGTTTGTGCAGGGGGAATGGTGGTGGCTAGTCTTAGGGTCAGGAACCACGGGGGGGGGGGGGGGGGGGGATAGGGGTCTTAAGGGGCCCATACACTCAGCCGATTTTCTGGCCGACCGATCGATCCCGATCGATCGATTGCAAATCGGTTGGCCAATCGACCGATCGATGATCGATTTCGATGGATTTCCATCGAACTGGCAGGGTGGAAAATTTAGGTTGATCTGATGAGATTGTTTATCAGTTTGCATTGGCCTTAATGGAAATCTGATGGCAAAAAAATGCCATCAGATCGAATTTCAATAGATTTCAAACTGAAATCTATTGGAATTCTATCCTGGTAAAAAATGTTCTAAAAACGCATCAGATAGATCATCAGATGCATTTCTTATCTATCTGCTGCCAATCTGACGAGTGTATGGGCACCTTAAGGGTTAGGAACCACCAAGGGAGGTCTTAGGTTATATGCGGCAATCTATGTCCAGCTAAAATGCACCTGCAGTTTATCCTATTTGTGTACAAAAGAAATGGCGGCAGCATAGAGGCCAACCACATAAATTAGACAGAATTACCTGAGAGGCTGCAGACCACGATAGTCCCTGGTGTCAATCTGTTCACAGCCTGAAGATGCTTCCTCAGAGACTCCCACTTAACAGACTGCTCAGATCAGCTGCTAATCTAGACTGCTCTGTGTACAGCTAGGCATATATTATTAGAGGTGGTGAATGATGGTTATGTACCTGGTATGAATCATTTACCTGTTCGCTAGCTTTCTGCACTCTGATCTAATATCAGCCACACTACTGCTGGCTGTACAGTACCCGAAGTTGTACCAAACTAAATCAGCTGGGACTTGCTTACCTCTGCTGTGTCCTTCCATATGTGCTGGTAACTCCTGCACAGGACAGAAGGAAAACAGAGAGAAATGCACCCTGTAAGACCCCTGTCTAATTTCCTCTCATCTGTGACTAATCACAAGTGTCATTTGATCTCTCAGCTGGCTGCCTAGGCACAGGATGTTAACCCTCTGTCTGCTTCCGTGAAAGCAGGAATTAGACACACTGCAGATATATTGCAGGATTTGTTTCAGTTGTAACAGATGTTTTTCTTTTAAAATCCTTATGCTGTTGCTTATCTTTTAGAGCAGAGAGGAAGTTCTGAATTCAGGTCCCCTTTAAGATTATGAACTCATACAGTCTCCCTGTCTAGCTCTTCCTTCCATTGTCATTGCTGTGGTTTATTTTGTATTTGTTCTTTTTTCTGCGTTGCTTTCTCGTAGCTTACGTGTATTCCTCATATGTAATGAGCAGCCAGTCTTCTGCCTCCAGGAGAAGTCATGTAACCTTAGCCTTAGGCTGACTCTAGCTTCCAGCAGTCTGCCTGTGTACCGTGGACCGAGAGACCAGGCTTATAGGGTACCCAAGGTGAGAGACATAGGGAGGCTGACATGCGTATTTCCTTTTCAATAATGCATGTTCACTGGCTGTCCTGCTGATACTCTGCCTCTAATGCTTTTAGCCATAGACCTAAAACAAGCATGCAGATCAGATATTTTTTTTTTCAAACAATTTTATTGATAACAAAGTAGGGCATCCAATCTACAATCACATTGCATCATGATCAAACATTGAGCATAGTACAAAAATGCAATATACATCTCATAGATCTTCTTATTAGAGTCTTAGTCTGGCTGTTTGCTTATTCGAAACAGAAACAAGGAAAGGAAAAAACATATCGAATGATACATTGCAGAACTCATAAAGAGTAACATTTTCCTCATAATGCATGTGAGCGGAGAAGATATTATAAGGAGGTCATTGATGCCAGGTTCATATCCTGTATCTTGAGTCAAAAAGTTCAAGACAGGTAGGTAGATAAGTAGATGGGGTTGCCAGTTATATGAAACATAACACTTTATAGCCTTATACACAGAAAGGGAGAAAATAACAGAAGTCACTTTCTAAAATGGTGGTTAACCAGGAGATGTGTAGGTCCTAGAAGGATCCATACTGGTGTTGGTGGGAGGAGTAGGCCGTATAGGTGAGGGCATAGCAATGGATCGATAGGTATCATATTCCTGGAAAGCAAACCACTGTGTCCACATGATAAAGAATTTCTCTGAGTTCTCCTCTTTGGAATGTATCAGCTCCTCCATTTTGACAATATATTCGATTTTCTGGAACCAGAGGGAGAGTGAAGGTGGATCAGGATCTTTCCATTTCAGAGGGATACATGCTTTAGCGGCTTTTAATAAATGTTTGACCAAAGATTTTTAGATCAGATATTTTTGACAAGATTAGCTGTACGCTTGTGTCAGGTGTGTGATTCAGACACTACTTATGCCTGAAAGATCACCAGGACAACCAGGCAAGTGTTATTGTTTACAAATAAATAATTATGCAGTGTCTTTGCGGTGTGTACAGAATTATCTCATCGTTCACATATGTTCACTTATCGGAAATCATTCACATGCGGTGACTTTTATCAAGCGTGAGTTGCTGGAGCTTCTGAGGGTGTGGCTCAGCTTAGGGTCATTTCCTGAAGGGTTGTACCCAGGTGGTCTTGAGTGGTCTCCCCCATAGTTTAACCTGGTAATGTTACCCGTTATAGTTGTTCTATTTTTAATAAACAAGGTTCTTGATGTTTTATGTAATTATTTTATTTCTGATTGTGCGCTATGATGTGACTATTGCACTTTGCTGTGAGTGTTTTTCTACCACCTTAAAACATTTCTTCAATAAATATATAGAGAAAACAAGGTAATCAATTTTCTTCTACCAAAAAAAACAAAACAGGCCATATAACTTTAGCAGGTGACAACAGACTTCATAACCATACACTATTTTCAGTGAACAGTACAGTATAGCCATAGGACTTCTCTAGAGAAGAGATCTTAACAAAAATGGCGTTCTGTCGTGGGGGAACTTTTGTTATGCATTTTATTGTCACATGATCAGTTCATATCAGTTTGTATTGTTCAGAATTACTTCAAGGTCATCTTAAAGTGTACCCAACGTGGTGTACGAGAGGAATCGGAGCGGGAGACTTGGGCGCAGGATACAGCCGGTATGGCTGATCCTGCTGCTGCACAAGTCCCGGCCGTGTTAAATACTATTCCCCCTCCAGGCCGCCATGGATCGTGGGGGAATGAAATAATTTGGCTTCCAGCAATTGCTGGAGGCCGAATTATTGTGATTTAAAAGTAACTTCAGCGCCGAAATTACTCCCTGTGTGCCCAAGTCTCCTGCGCTGGATTCACTCTGTTCGCCCAAGGCGACGTGGGACATGATGAGATAAACATGTGTATGTATAGTGCCAAGCATATTAATATCTAAGCAGCTGTAAAAAAAAATTCTGCAGAGAAGAGCTTCTGAGAGCAGGGAATAGATAAGGTCAATAGTTTATGTATTTTAGCTGTGGGACACTAGACTGCCATTTAGCAGAGACAATAAAACATCAAGTCTACTTTGTAAATGTTTAAACGTAACCTAAAACTGTAGGATATCTTAAAGGGAAGGTCCAAGCAAAATAAAAAAATGAGTTTCACTTACCTGGGGCTTCTACCAGCCCCATGCAGCCATCCTGTGCCTCTGTAGTCACTTACTGCTGCTCCAGTCCCCCGCTGGCAGCTTGCCGACCTTGGAGGTCGGCGGGCCGCATTGCGTACATATTTACGCATTCCCGCTAGTGCAGGAACATCAACACATACATTTTTACGCGTTAGTGGTGCAACACATAAAAATGTATGCGTTGCACCACTAACGCGTAAAAATGTATGTGTTAGTGTTCCTACACTAGCGGGAATGCGTAAAAATGTATGCAATGCGGCTTGCCGACCTCCGAGGTCGGGAAGCTGCCAGCGGGGGACTGGAGCAGCAGTGAGTGACTACGAGGGCACAGGATGGCTGCATGGGGCTGGTAGAAGCCCCAGTTAAGTGAAACTCATTTTTTCATTTTGCTTGGACCTTCCCTTTAAAAAGTAATTTTTAGAAGTAGAAGGACGGGTACAATTGTTTATGTCATCAGTTTATTTTCACCTCGGGTTCACTTTAATTTCAAGAAAAGAGAGTTAGCTAGGTAACTAGGGCCAGTCAATGAGGTGCAAATAATTCCAAGTTGATGCAATATTGCGCAAATGTATGCAGCTTGAAAATAGACCAATCAAATGGAGCTGAGGTGGAATTTGACCCATTTTCAAGATCATAAATTTGCATAATTCTGGATTATCCCATTGAGGGTTTCTACAGGTAACTCACATTGCTGCATTTGACTGTTTTGTAACACCTATACTATAGCCATTGGGGCGTTCCTGCCTGTTGTAACAGGTCCGTATGTGTTTCCCCCGCAGTGTGAGTATGAGTGCCGGCTCGGTGGAGCAGGAGCCATCTCGGAAGCTGGGTTGCTGTGGAGTACCTGTCATTACAGAAGACATGCAGGCACTGGCCATCCGGAGCTTGTCCGGGGGTGAAGTACAGAAGCACTATGAGCTTATTCGGGAACTGGGGAAGGGAACGTATGGACGGGTGGAGCTCGTGTCCCACAAAGGCACAGGTAAGGGCAACTCAATGGACAACAATGGTGAAAACAGATAATGGTTATTATACAGTATGTGTTTGTCACCCATTTTTATTATTATTAGGCCATGTTCCCTTTATTGAATTACCCCTTCACAATATTACCTCTTTACATATATATATACACCGTATATGCTCGAATACAAGTCGACCTCGTGTATAAGTCGACTCTAATATTCAACTCTCTTAAGCTGGAATTTTTATTGACTCAAGTATAAGTCTGCCCAGCAAAGTTAATGGCTGCACTTGGGGCTCAGGTGGGGTTAATGACTGCATTGCATACAGTATTGCAGCCATTAACCTCTCCTGTCCCTTAAGTGCAGCCAATACCTCCTCCAGGCCCCCAAGTACTGTAATTATTCACTCCCTTTTATGCAGCCCAGTATCTCCCCCCACCCCTTTCCTTGTTAATCGTTGTGGCCAGGACTTTCACACCTGTGTTTTTCTTGGCATTTCCTCTCCTCAAAGTATCACTTACCACAGGGTACATTGCTGCAAATGGGAATGTCACTATTAGTACACACATTACTCAGTGTTGCCTGTGACTCGTGTATAATTCGACCCCTATACTTTTATGAAGTGAATCAGACCTAAATTTCTGAACTTATACTCGAGTATGTATATATATATTGTTATGCATCCCTGTCCTTCCAGTGATGTTAGTAGCTATGTGAATTTTCCTCCCATAACATTCTGTGAGACCAGACATTATTTCCACTGGCTTTCACTGAACTCTCAGAAACGAACATTCCCCAGTGATGCACCTGACAAGACTAAAGAGGTCACTACCTGTGATAAGTTTCAGAATGTAAATCAGGGTGAGGAAAGATCTTACAATGGTCAAACACTGACTAAATCATCTATAAATGAATATTCTAAAAAAAATTCCTCTTTAAAAAATGTCTTTGACTAAACACTGTAGTCAGTACTTGCACCCTCATCTGAGTGATATCAGATCATGGTGAGGGTTGCTGAGAGGTATGTGAATTAGCGGATCAGTGATTGCTATTGCTTGTAGTAGCACCCATAGCAACATGCTCCAGCAGTGATGTCATGGAGGGGATTCTGTCTGGGTTCCTGTTGGCCCAGCTTCCAAGTTACGACTTTTTTTGGAAAAATTGCTTTTGAGGGTTATGTAGTCACATTAGGCAAATCTTTCTGCCGAGTTCCACTTTAAAGGGATCACAGCAGCTTTATTTTTCTGCAGTTTGTCCTAGTTTCTAATAGCTGTAGGAGCTGTCAGCCCCACCCACCTTCCCCTTCTTTCTGCCCTTAAAGAAAACCTGAACTGAAAATTAAAAGTCAATATAAGCATACACAAGTCATACTTACCTTCCATGTAGTCTACTCCTTAGTGTCTTTCTCCTGTCCCGCGTCCTATTTGTTCACTGTGATCAAGGGAATTTTCCGTCCTCCATTTTTAAAATGGCCATTAGCCATAACAGCTTTCTGGTCAGCGTACAGTTAAACTGTAACATCGCCCACTTGAGCCATAGGGAAACATGGACATTACCTGGTACATCAGTTTTCCTCTCAGCTATAACTGACAACAACTGATATTTTACTGACGGCAACTGATATATTTCAGATCTGACAAAATGTTGTCAGAACTGGAAGGGATCATTGTCAGAAGCAAATGGTGAGCTTCTGAGAGGAACTGATGGCAAGGTAACTGTGCAATGTTCATTTGAAGTTACCTCATGTGTTTATTTTAAATAATTTTACTCAGTACAGGTTCTCTTTAATTATCAAGGGGAAGGTGAGAATGTACTCAAGTGTGACTCTCTAAACTGTTTAAAGTACAGTGTCCTTTCTACTCACCTCCCTGCTGATAAAAGCTTTTGTTTGCTCATCGCTACTGCCAATTACAACACTCCTTATCTGCCTACACTTTCTGTTGACCGCAGGTCTGGGAATTAGAGCAATAAGAGCCTCTAACATTTAAACATAAAAAAAGCGATAGAATGCTTTTTTTTTGTAATGAGTCACATTGTTAATATGCATTTTGAATGTGCTATTGTAATGCCCTGGGTGCTATACAGTATATGCTGCTGGGTTCACTTTAACAACTGTGTTTTGCTGGTCAGGTAACAAGATGGCTCTGAAATTCGTCAACAAGAACAAGACCAAGCTGAAGAGCTTCCTGCGGGAGTTCAGTGTGACCAGCGCCCTGTCCTGCAGCCCGTTCATCATCAGAGTCTTTCATGTCCTCTTCCAGACAGAGGACTGCTACGTCTTTGCTCAGGAGTACGCTCCAGCCGGGGACCTCTTTGATATTATTCCACCGCAGGTGAGATCAATCACAGCGTACGACATGATGTCTCTCCCAAGTCTCTCTGGCTGGCCTGATGTGAATACAGATGCGGCCAGCAGGAGGCCTCCCCATAGTGACCGCCGCACATCGCTCTGCCTCCTCTGCTTGGCTTTCAGGTGGAGCTGTCAGTAAACTTCACGCCTGGCATGATTCAGGAGGGCACGTCACGATTACTAAACTGAATGACTGTGTTCCGTACCATAAGGCCTGATCCTTGCTACTGGTAGTGAGCAGATTGTACAACAGGGAACCCGTTTACTTTCAAATCTGGTCAGTTCAGAGAGAAAATGTTTTTTATATTGAACTGGCCATATTCAATTTGATGTGCGTACAGATTAATCAGAAAACTAGTGTATAGGTCCTTAGACCACATGCCTGCTGGCTACAGGTGCCTCACTTACCTGGAAGTGACACCCATCAGGCTTCATTCCCCAGCTTTAACACCTGACCTGTCCTTTTAAAGCTAATGGGAATTAAAAAAATAAAAATAAACCAGATACTCACCTAAGGAGAGGGGCTCTGGGTCCAGTGGCTGGATAGTGTACTGGTTAGGGCTCTGCCTCTGACACAGGAGACCTGGGTTTGAATCTCAGCTCTTCCTGTCCAGTAAGCCAGCACCTATTCAGTAGGAGACCTTGGGTAAGACTCCCTAACACTGCAACTGCTTACTGAGCGTGTCCTGTTAGCTGCAGCTCAAGGGCTTTGAGTCCGTCAGCAGAAAAACGCAATATAAATGTTCTGTGTCTATAGGGCATAGTTCCCCAACCCTGTCCTCAAGGCCCACCAACAGTACATGTTTTGCAGAAAACCACTAACATGCACAGGTGAGGTAATTAGTGTCTCAGCAGAACCTACCTGTGTGGATTGCCACAAAACATGCATTTTTGGTGGGTCTTGAGGCCAGGGTTGGGGAACACTACGGGCCTTCCCACTCCTCTCACAGTGCTCTCCTTCCAGCGCTGGCTCCCCCGTTTGAATGACCCGCTGGAGGAGGCTTCAGAGTCTTCAGGAGCTGAGTGCTCCCAAAGATGGGCGGCAGATAGAGCAGTATTTGACTAATTTGTTTGCTTTGAATCCAAACTCCAGGAACTTAATTAAAACTTGAAAAGATGTTACACAAATATTGGACTACCAAGCTGAAGGGGTACTTCCCCCTTCCCTTTGTAGATTAAAAAAAGAGTATAACCAAACAGACATGCTGACTGAGCTCTGTCCTGTGTTGGTGCCGGCCCCTAGATGGGAATCCTTCTCTTCAGCTGGCAAGCGTCATATGACCCAAATTTCAAATGCATTTTAATCATCTATATACTTACATCCAGAAATGTAAAGGGAAATTCTACTTTTTGCTAAGAAAACTGCAATCCAGTTACTTTAACACACTTATTCAAATAAACCATTCCAAAGTGTTCTGAGCAGAAGCTGGCAGACAAGTGTCAAAGTTTACACCCAGTCAAAGGATTAGTACAGGTGTTGAAAATGACTAATATGACCCTGCTCTGTGCAGCTAACTACCCATGCGTGGAGCGTATAGAAGCTCTGTATTCAGGAGTTCTGTTGCTGTAGTAGCAAAATCTGAGCTTTCTGTAATTTTTGGAAATTCTTAGCTGGCTGCAAATTGAAACGGAAATGATATCATTAAATTAAAAAAAAAACAAAAAAACAAAAAAAAAACAGACAATGACTTTTGCAGCACTCTATGTAGATAGGAATTGTATAATAAAAGTGCCATTTTGCTTAAAAAAACCTTAAAACAAAGGAGATGGAAGCCAAGCCTTCCTGCCAATCTGCTGCAAAAGGAAGTTCTTTTGGCAGAATTTGGTGAAATGAATCACACAACCCTCTCACTGGCTCTGATAATGAATGTGAATACTGCTCTTTGAGAAGTGCATAGTAGTCAGTGTAGCAGATGTCAAAGCTGAGTGTTATTCCCACAGGATTGCTGGGGCCAGTGTGAGAGAGCAGGATTGTGTACAGGCTTGCAGACTGGACTGTGTTTCACAGGAAGTAGTCAGGTGTTCATAAATGCCAGACTTAACAAGTAGCTTTTCAGTTTGGACTTAAATGTTTCCAGGGAAGGAGCTGTCCTGAATGGGTGTGTCAGGGAGTTCCAAAGTGTAGGGGCAGCATGACAGAAGGCTCTATCTCCAAAGGGTATGAGGTGACCAAATTATTAGATCCTTGTGGGGGTGCGCCCAGATTGCGCAAGGATTTGAATGGAAGCCGATCTTAAACAGAAGTCTCTATTTTATTGGTAGCTAGTGGAGTGAGTTAAGGGTTGGTGTAATATGGCATTGGCGGGGTTGGCTAGTTAACAGCCTTGCAGCGGCATTCTGTAATAATTGTTGGCGGTTCAGGTCTTTGTTTGGAAGGCCTGTATAGAGAACATTGCAGTAGTCCAGCCATGATGAAGGCATGAACTAGGGCTGGAAGATCTGCTGGAGGTATGAGGTGTTTAATACCTTACAATGTTGCTTTGGTGAAAGACGGAATGTTTCACAACAGCTGAGATATGATTCCTGAAGTTTAATTCCCCCTCATTATGTCAGGGCTAAGTTAATGTAGGGATGGTGAAAGCTGGTCAATACTGTGACTATAGATTAAGAACAGTTTTAAAGAGGGACCATAATGCCATATAGTGGAATGCAGTAAATTATTCAGGATACCCACTTTTATGTTAAATTTCCCAGTTTCAGCATCAGAAACACTTCCTATAGCTACATATTGCTGCATATTGGTATGTAGCCCTCCCACTGAGGCTTACCTTAGGCTGTTTATTATGCAGAATTCTCCCCACCAGAGCATTCTGGGAGACCAGACTACACCAAGATCATCTGAAGTTGCAGAGTACTGTCTGGAGGACAGCTTTAAAACCTTCATCAAACCAAATTTCTACCCACAAATTGGCATACTTAGTACTATTATTACTATTTATTTTCTTTACAAAGGGGCAATATATTACATAGTGTTGGTCAATAAATAGGGTTACAAACAGCGATAAATAGGGGTGACAGGCAGCACTAGGACATGCAAGACTGCAAGTTATAAGATTCTGCAATGGAGTGATGGTCTTAGAGACTAGAGATGATCAATGGCATACAAATATTTCTGAGTTCATGCAGGTTTATGTAAATTATTATGCAAATACATGCAGCTTCAAAATAGACCATTCAATTTAAACCTTGGTGGGACTTGATTGGTCCATTTACATTGTATTTGCATCTCATTGATCATCCCTATTAGAGTCCAAGTAGTTCTGTGGCTGGGTAATGTGCTGGTTAAGGGCTCTGCCTCTGACACAGGCGACCTGGGTTGGAATCTCGGCTCAGCCTGCTCAGTAAGCCAGTACCTATTCAGTAGGAGACATTGGGCAAGACTTCCTAACACTGCTACTGCCTATAGAGCGCGTCCTAGTGGCTGCAGCTCTGGCGCTTTGAGTCTGCCAGGAGAAAAGCGCAATATAAATGTTCTGTATCTGTGTCAGTTCAAGCTAGTCTGGGAAGGATGCACGATGATGAGAGTGCATGATCAAGTAAAACAGCGTTCCCCAACCCTGTCCTCAAGACCCGCCAACACTGCATGTTTTGTATAAATCCACAGAGAGTTAATCAGCTCTGCTGCAACACTAATTACGCCACATGTGATTGTGTGTGGTTTCCTGCAAAACATGTACTGTTTGGTGGGCCTTGAGGACAGGGCTGGTGTTCTCTGAAGTAGAATGCACTGGAGAGGGAAAACCTTGCCAAAGTCTACAATCTAAAGGGAGTGGGTAGGGTCACACTAGGTGGGGGACCGGTGAAAGGATAGTCAGCAGAGAAAAATAGTGCATTGGTGAGGAAGGGTAGGCCAGTGTGAAGAATTGCATTTAAAGGGATTGCTTGAAAGATGTTGAAGAGTGGATCGAGCCTGATGTGGGGGTGGGGTAAAAGGAAGTTCAGAGAGTTGGGGCAGCACTTGAGAAGAGTAAAAATTCTGACGTTGTTTAGATAAAAGCATTCTAGCACTAGCCTTTTGGTGATCAAAGAATTGACACTGTAACACAATAATAGCAATATATGGTTGGTACGCTTTAGCTTAGTACGTTTTAAAGATTGTTTCAGTTCTATCTTTTTCTACAAACTCACGGTCGGTCTCTTCTTCCTATTGTGTCTTCCCTAGGTTGGTCTCCCTGAGGAAATGGCAAAGCGCTGTGTACAACAGCTCGGACTAGCCTTGGACTTTATGCACAGCAAGAGTCTAGTTCATCGTGACATCAAACCAGAAAATGTTCTTCTCTTTGATCAGGAGTGTCGACGGGTTAAACTGGCTGACTTTGGCATGACCCGAAAAGTGGGCTGCCGCGTGAAACGAGTGAGTGGCACTATCCCTTACACGGCACCTGAAGTGTGCCAAGCTGGCCTATCAGAAGGATTTCCAGTAGAGACCAGCTTGGATGTGTGGGCTTTCGGAGTACTTATATTCTGTGTCCTCACTGGCAACTTTCCCTGGGAATCAGCTTCACCAGGAGATGCCTTCTTTGAAGAATTTGTGCATTGGCAAAAGGGTCGCCTGCCTGGTCTCCCTTCCCAGTGGCGCCGGTTCTCAGACAATGCCCTTCGAATGTTCCAGCGCCTTCTTTCAATAGAGTCGGAAAAGAGAAGCCCAGTCAAGGAGGTATTCTACTACATCAAGTATGACTTACTCTCAGAATTTAGACGAAGACCTTCTTACCGAACCCGCAAGCAGGCAGGAGAAAAGATACCCTCGGTACCCCAGCGTCATGACAACCCCACACCTCTCAAGAGGACAATACTCACTGAGGGAGGTTCCTCCCCTCGTGTCCTGCACTCCCTGCCAGATTCAGGCCAGCCGTCCGGTGGCAATGGCAGAACGGAGGGACGACAGGATAAGAGCAAAGCTCAAATGCTGCTGGCAACTGCCATAGAAATCTGTGTATAGTTACAAACACTCTTGTGGCTTCTCCTTTATTGCAAAGTGATGTCGTTGTCTCCAGTAAAGGTCACCTGGTGACTTTAGAAGATAAGCAGGTTTGACCTCTTAGTATTTATTGGCCGTGAGCCTACAAGCAAAAAAAAAGTATGTTGATGCAAGAACGGCTTGTTGATCAAATGGACTGACCTGGATACTTTTCTGGTGGAACAGGAGGAGATGATGAGCCTTTGTTTAAACCTTGAAATAGGTTGTGTTTAGGGTTTGTGAACTGTGCGCTGTTTCTGCCTTGGATGTGATAGAACAAAACCAATACGCTATATTGATAGGGTGTTACGAGGCAGACAAGCTTTCCCACGCACTCCCTACACAACCAAAACCTACAGTTCACCCGTTTCTACAATGACGCAGCACAGGCAGGGCTAGGACAAGCAAGCCTCATGTACTCCACCTTCTGCACCGTTATATTTTGACCTGGTTCATAACAGGAAAATACTACAGCCCAGTGGCCATGGGTATTTACATGAGATTCCTTTGTTTTCACTGGTGTACATTTTCATGTGGAAGACCTGGGGCACATTTACAAAGGCGAAAGCAAAGATAACTGGAGCACAAGTGGTGCCTTTGCCCAGATCAACCAATCAGAATCCTTGCCTCATTTAATTTGTTACATCTTATTGGTTGTTTCAGACAACTACTCCTCTATTGCTCTAATTTTCTTTGCACATCCCATTGTAAGTTGGCCCCAGTGTCATCAGTCATGGATTCATCTTATCTAGACTGAAACATATTATGCCGGGGCTGTGGTAAGGCAGTTGTTTGCTGGCAGAAGTCTTGTTGTTCGCTGGCAAAAGTCTCATAAGGTATCATGTGGTTTAGCATTGTCAGAAAAACAAAATACCTACACTGACATGCTTTGATGTTGGATCTGTTTCTACAGATCATGGGATCACAGTGGTGGTATCACAATCATAGCAAAGTTCAGTTCATCAAATACACCATTCCATTTGAAGGAACCGGTCATGCTACATAAACATAACCTAACCAAGGCGACTATGAAAACTTAGAACCTTGTAGTTCCCTCACATACCTGTAATAATACTAAAGGATACCCGAGGTGACATGTGACATGCTGAGATAGACATAAGTATATGTACAGTGCCTAGCACACAAATAACTATGCTGTGTTCCTTTTTTCCTTTCTCTGCCTGAAAGAGTTAAATATCAGGTATGTAAGTGGCTGACTGATTCCTGACTCAGACAGGAAGTGACTACAGTGTGACCCTCACTGATAAGAAATTCTAACTATAAAGCACGTTCCTAGCACAAAAATGGCTTCTGAGAGCAGGAAAGAGATAAAAAGGGTCAATAGCACATAGATTTTAGCTCTGGCATACTTCAATGAATGTGTCATTGAGCAAAAACAATAAAACAGTTAAAACTTAAAAAGTAGATTTAAACAAAATAAAACTGTGGAATATCTTAAAAAGTCATTTTTAGGAGAAGGAAGATAGATACAATTGTTTATTTCATTAGTTTATTTTCGCCTCGGGTGTGCTTTAAATGAATTCCTGAATGCCTGGGAAGGCTTTGGAACCACTACTATAGGGACTTAATTTACTAGTTTGCAGTTAAGCCCACCCATCTAGCACTAATCCCCACTATTTAAAGTGAAAGTTTACTTTAATTAGGAAATAACCAATCTTTCCAGTTCAGCTGTATACGCTGCGATTGCAGAGGGGCCCAAAACTGTGGAGGGCTTCCCAAATACTAGTCTTGCCTCTGTCCAGTAAAGGAGTCCATCCTGCAGATTTGGTGTCTACACTTGTAGTGGGTGTGAAGATCCCAATGACCACATTTGTTTTATGACCCCTGCAAGTTCACAGCTTGAAGAGTTTGACCATTGAGGGGCCCCATTAGGGTATTGCTGGAGTCCCTATCAGCCTCGGGGTAGGATTAATGGCAAACGTTATTACAACGTACCTTATTTTTACGCACAAAAATACACAGCCGCCCAACAGTGTTCCTAACAGAGACTGTCAGAATGGGAGTCTGAAAGCTGCTTGCCAGTCACTCAGTGCAAATGTGGAGAATAAGTTGCACAATTTGCCTCCGATGTGTCGGAGAACAGCCCTGGCGGGTGCTAGGGGTTGCAGTAATCTTGGTCATCATCCTCAAGGTGCCCATAAACGGTACACTTTTTTTCATCATATGCGATCTTTTGAAGCGATTCGAACGATCGTAACTAATCAGATGGCAATTATCTATTATTCCTGTT
This sequence comes from Hyperolius riggenbachi, assembly GCF_040937935.1. Lineage (NCBI taxonomy): Eukaryota > Metazoa > Chordata > Amphibia > Anura > Hyperoliidae > Hyperolius > Hyperolius riggenbachi. Next base: position 85,326,611 of record NC_090652.1, read on the forward strand.
AACGGAACAATTTAAGAAGGTTTTACATTCCGATTTGATCATAAAATCCAACTTTTGCTCGATCATTTCTCCTTTTCCGGTTGACTATAGGATCATATACTTTACAATTCAATTATAAACTGTGCATTGAAAGATGTAATCTGAAGGAAAAATTGTACCGTTAATGGTTACCTTAACACGTACGCCAGTTTTAACAAACATTCTCTCGTTATGGTTACAGCATATTTCATCTTTTGTTGACGTTCAACTTTCCAAGCAAGAAAGGGCTTGCATTATGTCACCACACGAAGTCTCAGCCCCCAGCGGCTCTACCAGGGTAACCTCTTCATACGAGAGGCTTGTTTACCATCCGTTTTATTTATTTATTAAAAATGGCACATTATACATTCCTCTCCACAATCCACGCGATAATTGCACGTTATTATTTATAGATATGCTTGTCTGGAGACCCTAGCTTAGAACAGACAGAAAATACAGGCCTTATCTGATGCAGTGCGGAGAGGAAAACATGGTTATCAATGTCTTTGTAATAAACATTGCTACAGGTAACAATAACAGTTTTCCCTTCAAACACTTTAAGAAGCGAGAGCCATAGCAGAGGAATAGACAGCTAGATATGTTTTCTTTATCATCTCTCTATTTCCAGCCAATGAGGACTCACCCTTTAACCCCCAACTTGACAGGATGTCACTTGCACTGTGATTGGCTGCCTTGTGGGCCAGCTACAGAAAAAAAGCGGATTGGCTTGGAGGATTGTGAAAGTGACAACTTATTGGCTCGTACAGTTTCCATGGAAACACAGAACCTTGCATAATATTTAGCCAGCTGTTAAATTATCCTCTACTGTTAGAAAAGATGGTTACTTTGGGTCTGTCATAAATGATCCTTTTCTGAGAGGAAGGGACTGCGCATCAAATAGCGAAGTGTAGTTTTCATTTGTGAACGCATGAAGCTCATCAGAACTTAAGTCTTGGTAGAGATTACCAGCCTAAGAGGGCCAGAGTGTATTTTACAGCTTCAGGAAGCTTGTTTGAATCTGAGTTCTTTAACAACTGGAGCACATCATGGAATTTATGGATCAGTCTACCCAACACAGATATTTTACATAGGTATAGGTTGGCAGAATCTGTGGTTTATAAGTGCACACCTTTCAAGTTTGACAGGGAAGACCATAGGAGGCACTAAACCACAATCTCTTCGTATTTTCTAAATTAAAAAAATAGTTTCAGTGGGGTGTTAATGACAGACTGTGCAAAACGTACATCTCTCTCGCCATCAATCAAACTGTGCAAAGTTCCTTCAACAATCTCCTCCTGCAGCTGCTACTTCCTGTCGGTGTGTGACAGTTTTCATTTGGCGTCATGCAGAAGGAAGAGGTGGAGCTTGTCAGAGGGATTAGGCAGTACTTAACCCAAACAGGTTGTTAATGTAAATAGCGAGGCTTAGATAATTGCAGTTCTACGCAGCTGTCTCTGTTCCTCTCCTCCACCTCAAACAAAAATTTTTAATGGACTTGTACAAATGGTCTCGGAAAACAACCTTTTCCATAGGAAGTTTCTTGTTCATAATGAAGCAACTTCCTCCACTATAGTCATATTAGTTCCTGCTCAAAATATGTTCAATTTTGTAAAAAAATTTGTGCAGGTGATGCGCTGTATTAGTGATTTTTGAAATCGCTAGCTTTCGTCTTAGTAATAACAGGCAAGTTTAGGACATACTTCTCCGAAACCCTTGGTTCCTCCTGCAGCATGCAGGCATAGCAATACTAGGCCTTGATGGTGCAAAGGGTTATGGGATTGGAACAAGTAGATATCTCTTGCTTGTCTCCAGAAAACTGCCTATGCAGAGCACATGTAGCAAGTGTACAGTTGCATTAGCTTGGGATTTTTTTTATCAACTTTGTGTCATTCTGTTTTGTAACAAACCCTGTCTGCTGTTGGGTATTCCGTTTATTCAAAACACGCTGTGTCATTGATTATATTTAGAGAGATTTAGTAAATCAACGGAGAAAAGGAAGCCATTTTGTGCAGTGAGCCAAAACAAGCTATTCATTCGCTATTAACTGGTCTACTAGTTCCTTGTGGAGCTGACAGAATATGTTCTTCTCCTCACAGATTTAGAGGTCATAAAAGTGCATCTCCATTTAGCATAGGAGATGTTATCTGCTCTCAAAGCTAATCACACATGCTTATGTTGTGTGCCAGTTTAACAACCAATAAATCAGGGTATGTAGCACTTTTCGTATAAATAACAGCCTAGCGATGGGTGCTTTTTTATTTTCCAGAAAAGATACATGATGGTCTCCATCAAAATGGCAGCCGCTCCCAAATGTACTTTCTACAACGAGTTCTACCAAGTCTTCTCATGTATTGGAGGATTGCTAACCAGGCCTCAGTCTGTAAATTCAAGCTGTGTAAAGGGCTACAGCATTGCTACAAAAAGCAGAAGTGCCGTAACTTCCCACTGAGAACCAGTGCCCGTTACAAAAACAGGATACGCATCTGAATAAAAATGGCCGACCTCTGGCCTTGCTTTCAATACTGCGGGGCTAAGGCAAGAAAGATAATCATTTCTAGATGTCTGTATCTATTAAACTGTGTTTACTTTTTTTGAAAGAGCACAATCTTTCTTTTTTATTTGTCTCTCCCTGGTCTTGGGGCCTAGTGACGGAGCCCCTGTACCCCTCCTCATGAAACCCTGTACATTGAACACCGAGTGCTATAGACAAATTACGTAGCAGACTCCCCTATCTTTGCCTTAGACGTCTTCAATGTTCACAATATTAGTGCAATAATGTAGATAAGGTGATAACTGATTAACTTTTTAACTTAATTGTAGGGTATTTCTGATTCCAGGTTAGGGCTAGCTTAGAGATGTTACCTCAGTTTAGCTGACCTGTTGAAGTATATATAAATATATAGAGTTATGTATAGGTAGAAAAAAAATTGAACATATACTTCTTTGTGTTTTTCTGTTTAATGTGAATACAATGCCTTTTGTTCCACATACCTCTGACATTCACTGGTGTGAAGATGTTTTTTTGGCTCAGGCAGTGACATCATGCTCAACGTTGTTGGCTTTATTCAGTAACTAGTGCAAGGTAGCTCATGGCAACCAATCAGAATTCAGACTGAGACCAATACAAAATGGATGCTGGTTGGTTGTAATCAGCATAGTGGCTCGTACTTTGGACTGGCTCCTTCCACTATTGTATTGAATAAGCTTGCCTGTGTCAGTCAAGACAATACAAAAAAAAGCACCCTTATTTAGAAGCGAAACGTAATTTTGCCTTCTTAAAACAGAAGGTACTTTCCGTAATTCAGCTTTATGTGAGCAATTGTGGTTTCCCATGATGTATCACTCCTGATTATGCAAATCATCACTTTCTACCCTTGGAATCAAGGCCCGCTGGTATATAGTGAGCTTGTAGCTAATATAGTTTACAGAGCCACATAAATCCAACACGCAGACAGCCTGTTTTAAGACTAATTGGTCCTCATCACTGTATGGCTCTGTGGGATAGAGCTTGGGTCAATACAAGAAATACCCAGTTAGCTCATGAGCTTTGATTTTTATCTAAGGGCTTTTCGCTCTCATTTAGCCCTTTATACCTTCCAGGTGGTCTAGGTAGGAATAGTCAATGAGATGCAAATAAATTCGAGTTTATGCAGCATTATTCAAATTTTGTAGGCAAATTACTGCAGCTTGAAATTGAACCAATCACATCCTGTTGAGGTAAAATTTGATTGGTCCATTTTCAAGATGCATAAATTTGCATGCAACATTTGCATAATGCTGCCTCAACTCAAAATTAGTTGCATCTCACTGACCATCCCTAGTTCTAGGCCACCATGAGCTGTCTTGGGATTCCTTATTTGGAAGGTGTTTTAAAAGATATGTGTGTTTGTACCATAGGTTGTGATGCCCCCTTAAGAATGGGATGCTTTTAACAAACGCACGGTCCGCTGGGTCTTTAATTGCTGAAGAGCAGTTCCTGTTTGTGCTCTCTTAAGAATATTTAATAATATAATGCATTATAAATAAGATACTTAACTTGTACCCTGGGGAATTTAGTCAGTGCCATATAACCAAACGTCCGCTAACAACTGCTAATGTTCACAGCACTTACTGCACAGGAAAGGCACTTATTTTCCAAGAGCCCTTCATATGTTTTATTCAAATGAAGCAAGCGTGATGTAAAAGGGCTGCGAGTTATGCATCTCATGGAAGAATTGACTTTTGTCCACAAATTCCTGACTGTCCCCTTGATCCTGCTGGATGTTAGCGGATAAATCTGACTGGTTAATACACAGGGTTGTTCAAACAGAGCAGGCCATGTTTCCTATCCGGTTCTATGAGGGTTTATGGGGCGGTAGATGCCTAGTCTGTGGTACAGGACTGTTGTAAGGTTCATTTAAGCAATTTATTTAAACGAATAATGTTTTAGCACTCCTATTCAGGATTTTTGAGCGTGCATTTGCTCTCATAAGATTATTTTATTAAAAATGATGAGATGAATGTCAACGGCATATAAGAGATGGAATCCAACCTTACTTACATTGCTTTATACTTCAGTGACTCCCCCTCATGGCTCTGGCGTTGTCTCATGAGTGTAGGTGCAGCATACAAGATCGCTATGCTTCCTCAGTGGACTGAGCATTGCTGAAGGTTCATAGAGAGCTGGATGGGTAGTCCTCCATCTCTCTATGATCAATTGGCAGTGCTCAGTCCATCTAGCCTATTCATCCAGCTCGCTATGCTACATGCATCCAGTCCATCCATCCCGCCCTCTCATCCAACTTTCTATGCTCCTTCAGTGGACTGAGCACTGCAGAGGGATCATAGAGAGCTGGATGGGCAGTCCTCCAGCTCTCTATTATCCCTCGGTAGTGCTCAGTCCATCCAGCCTGCTCATCCAGCTCTCTATGCTACATGCTTGAGACACTGTAGGTATGTTAAACACAGATTCTCATAGGACCATGCGTGGGCGAGTTGGTACGTTTTCAGGTGTGAGGATAGCAGCTTCTATTATAGAAAAGCATTGTCGCCTTGACTCCAAATCACATCATAATATTTTGTAATTGTCTAATATTTTAGAAGGAAACTTGCAATTATAAAGTCTATCTGAAAATTGTGGCGAGAAAGGGACACGGTATAAACAAAGAGGTCACGGAGGATGTGGAACAAAACGTCTGTTTTCTTTTGTTAATTGTGTGGTGTGTCGTTGTGCCGAACATGTCTGAGTGTGTTCTTTCGCTGCAATGTAGGGAGGAACATTATTAAAAAATGAAATAAACAACGTCCTCTCTGCAGAAATGTACTCATTGTATGGAGATCCTCTGCGCGGCCTCAGAAAATAATATTCACCGTGCCGGCGGTGCGGAGGAGAATTTATAAAACGTGTGTGTATTTTTATTTTTTATTCTCTTTTTTCCTGGTAGATAATAAATTCTAATTGAAAATAAAAGATCTCAGTTTCATTTTTCTCTCTAGTTCAGGTTGTCATGAGAGGAATCAGGTAATTTGGGCACCTGGGGCATTTAATGGACTATTTGAGTGCCCCATAGGTGCGAATGCAAATATCCAAAAATAGTGGGCGACAGGCCCTTCCAACCGAAATTGTTTCGTTTTGAAAAAATAGTGTTGGGAAAAATATTGTTTTGAAATTACTTTTGACAATTATAATTTAGGTAAATGATAGTTTTAACATTTTTTTAAAATAATTTTGAAATTCGTTTTGAGAATTACGTCGTAAATTATTGTTTTGAAATCTATTATCTTAGAAATGTATCGCTTTTTGTATTAACAGTATTTGCAGTGGAGAAAGGGGGTTTTAGGGTTGGGGGCAGGAAGGGGGTTTTAGAGCTAGGCATCAGAAAGGGGGGTTTTACGGTTAGGAACCAGGGGGGGGGGGATTGGGTTAAGGTTGGGCACCACCAGGTGGGGTTTCCTAGGGTTTGGAACCACTAGCGGGTCTTAGGGTTAGGCACCATAAGGGGAGGTTTAGGGTTGGGCACTGCCAGGTAGGGTTTCCTAGGGTTAGGCACCACTAGGGGGTATTGGGGTTAGGCACCACAAGGGGAGGTTTATAGTTAGGCACCACCAGGTGGGCTTTCCTAGGGTTAGGCACCACTAGGGAGTTTTAGGGTTAGGCACCACCAGGGAAAGTTTAGGGTTAGGCACCACCAGGTGGGGTTTCCTAGGGTTTTGCACCACCAGGTGAGGTTTCCTAGAGTTAGGCACCACTAGGGGGTCTTAGGTTTAGGCATCACCAGGTGGGGTTTCCTAGGATTAGGTACCACTAGGGGGTCTTAGGGTTAGGCACTACCAGGGGAGGTTGAGGGTTAGGCACCACCAGATGGGATTTCATAGGGTTAAGCACCACTAGGGGGTCTTAGGGTTAGGCACCACCAGGGAGGTTTAGGGTTAGGCATCCGTAGAGGGAGGGTTCTGTGTGACAGTAGGGCTAGGTTTGGTTGTAGTAAAATATTGGTCATATTTGGCAATGTCTTACTATGCCTGTTACAGCTGTGAATATATTTTTATTGTTATAGATGATATTTTGCGATTTTTTTTTTTTATGTTATTTTAACATATTTATTATTCTATCTAAGATAAAGATGAAGAAACAATAAAAATATTGTTATAGACAAAATCTTAACATTTCGGCTATACCCGTGCCCTTTTTTCCTGGCCCCATTGTTTGATGTACGCGTCATGAGGAGAAGGGGGGTATCGGTCAGAAATAAACTGTCCCTCCGTGAATCGGTCTGCAGTGAACGCATTCTGATCTCAGAACAATGGCTGTAGAATGGGAGTAGCCAGAGCCAGGACTCTTGTGCCATCTGATGGTTGTTTATGATAAACGTAAAATATTCCATTGTAAAGTGAATATTTTCTTGAATATATCTTCTCAGCTCTATTTATCACAACACTCAAATTTGACCTGAGGAAGTGGACTTTATTTTTGCGAAACGCGTTGTCATGTGTTGATTAGAATTTTTTCACCTGGAAAGATACGTAGAGGGGGCACTTCTCTTGCGTACACTGGCCGCTACTGACAGAAGTGCGGGGACCCGGTACTGCCGCAGAAGAAGGCTGAGGACGCCAGCGTGGAAACGATCCGGGCGGATGGGGCTGGAGGAAGCCCTGGTATGTATATCACTTTTATTTTTAATCAGCTCTGGTTTCCTTTAAGCAATACCAGTTGCCTGGCTGTCATGCTGATCCTTTGCCTCTAATACTTTTAGCCATAGACCCTGAACAAGCATGCACCAGTTCAGGTGTTTCTGACATTATTGTCAGATCTGACAAGATTAGCAACATGCTTGTTTCTGGTGGTAATTCAGACACTACTGCAGCCAAATCCAGATCATCAGGGCTGCCAGGCAACTGGTATTGTTTAACAGGAAATAAATATGGCAGCCTCCATATTCTTCTCACTTCAGTTGTCCTTTAAATGAAGATTGTGTGAACATATCAAGCATCCAATGAAATGTAACAGAAATCCCTGATTTACATTTGTTTCCACCTGATTGGATATTTGATCACCGTGTAATGCGAGTGCAGGTCACCCTTTTTCTCCTTTAGTGAATAATCCCCACTGTATCCAGTTGCCATGGCTGCAAGAAAGAGAAAAAAAATGAATATCTCATCTTTTGCCAGTTTTAAAAATGTGTCTGATGGAGAAATGCTGCCGCACGTCACAGTCCAATCAGAAGATAATGGCCTGTCTGCTTTTGCTGGAGAGCAATAGAGAGAAGTCAGTTTGCCGGCTGTGCTGTCTTAATGGTCTGTCTGCAGCCATCTGATTCACGGGGATGCCTGGACTGAATACAAATCTGTTTTTTTGGTAGGTAAGAAATGAAACATTCAGTATTTCATCAGAGTATTTACCATTTCTTCCCCAAGTCCAAGTGTAAGGCGGGGTTCACAGTGGGCTTTGTTTCCCATGTAAAGGCAGGAACGCAACAGAATGGGAAAGCAGCACCGCACATCACCAATACGTTGCATCGCATACAGTGAAGCATACAGTCAATGGAAAATATGCTTCACCATCACTGTTGACGCGTGCATTTTATGGTAACACAATGCAAAGCGTTGGTATGCGGTTATACCGCACTGTGAACATCACATAGGTAGTGCATCGCAGTGCAATGTTCTGTGTTACAAAACAGCCGTTACATCTCACTACAACGCACCACACTTGCGCGCTTTGTCGCAAGGACCATGCAGGTCTATGGAGATATGCACACTTCTTGAGATGTGACGCAGTGCACCAGAAGTATCAAACCCGCCTACGCAAAGTCTGCAGCACATGACCCCTGCCTGCCGCATGGATTATGCAGCAATGCAAGTCAATGGGCAATGCAGCAAGTGTAAACAATAGGAACACATGCACGGACCAGCGGGAATCCCAGCGATGAACTTTCTGCCCAGCAGGGAGGACGTCACTAGCCAGGGGGCAGCTCCATGCATGACCTTGACGTGGGGTCATACGATGGCTTATTTCTGTAGAGTTTGCACCGCATCGCACTGCTAATCTTAGGTGGTGAAACGAGCTGGATGTAGAGCATACATGTAAAAATCTGGCCTGCAGGCCAAATCTGGCCCTCAGAGCCATTAAATATGGCCCTCAAGTGGTTTCCCCACTTTGCATTATGTTTGGCCCATTATAGATCACCAGGGGAGCTATATTGGAGGTGAAGTCCTAGAACACCAGGGAAGCCATATGGGGGGGGGGGGGGGGGGGGTGTATAGGGGAGGGTGGTGGCCTCTAGACGCCAGGATGCTGTATAGGAAAAGGAAGACCACTAGACACCAGGGAACGGTATAGGGTAGGGTGGTGGCCTCTAGACGCCAGGATACTGTATAGGAAAAGGAAGACCACTAGACACCAGGGAACTGTATAGGGAGAGGGTGGGGGCCTCTAGACGCCAGGATACTGTATAGGAAAAGGAAGGCCACTAGACACCAGGGAACTGTATAGAGGGAGGGTGGGGGCCTCTAGACGCCAGGGAACTGTATAGGAAAAGGAAGACCACTAGACACCAGGGAACTGTATAGAGGAAGGGTGGGGGCCTCTAGACGCCAGGGAACTGTATAGGAAAAGGAAGACCACTAGACACCAGGGAACTGTATAGGAGTTGCAGGAGGGCCATTAGACATCTGGGAACTTTATAAGGGAGGAAGGTGGCCAGAAGACATTGAGGTTGGCCCACGACTAGGTCTCAGTGTACAATTTCGGCCCACTTTGTATTTGAGTTTGACACTCCTGATGTAGAGGCTTCATATTTATCCTTACAAAAAATGCTACCAGCTTGGATTGAATGTTGATTCTCTGCCACAAACTGCCTCCTAGTCGCTTACCAGGAACATGTATACACATAAGGGGGCTTATTTTATAAAAGTGCAATGGGCACATCACGATCTGTACTGTTGAATGACACCACCATGTTCTTGGGGGAAGTAGCTGCATGCTAAAGGGGTGCATTGTATCACCCCAAAACAATCGTTGGATTATCTATGGTGGATGGATTAAAGACGGCTTGAATCGCAGTCTGGTGTGCTGGCCAATACTTGGATTTGATATCTTCTCAAAAGACACCCCCAAGGCCTTTTTAACGTTTTTTTAATCATTATTATTTTCTCCCTGCCAGAGTAGGAACTGTTAATGAGCACCCAAAACTAACAAAAATCGTACTTTGTATGAGCACTTAAATGAAAAAAAAGAGATTTTTTTTTTCAATCAAAGAGGATTACTAATTGTTACTAAAACAGCACAAAAATGGATCAAATTATATTTCAATTCAATCCCAATCGAAAAAAAAAAAAAATCTGCCACACAGATCAACAAAAGGCGTTAATATGATCATTAACAATTGATCTGTATAGCATTGATGGCTTCTGCATACATACAATTCAATTACATTATCAAATTGAGATATGGGTTCATTTGTATACAATTGTAGCATTAATAGGCAACTTTAGTGACATTGTGAGAGGGATTAAAGCCCCCACAAGGCTGTAAATGTATATTATTAAATACATATGTTGAGTATTATTATCCCCACTTCTCTGATCACTCCTCTTGGAAACTCCAAGCGTGCTGTACCCCAAAATGTACAAGAACAACTGACACACTAAATAAATGACAGTCCCCTTCAAGAACTGGATTGTCCATGTAACTAAAAACAAAGACAGAGTGTTATTTTTTTAACAACTCAAAGTGGTTTTGTAGAATAAAAAAAACACAATAAATATTTGACAGTATCCTTTTGGAACTGACAGACTGCATAGATGTATCCAAACTAAATTATTTACATTTTTTTTTTTACAACAGTATCAAAGAAAACATAATCCTTTAAAGGACCACTATCGCGAAAAAAGTAGGCAGGTAAAATCTGACAGAACCAACATATGGAATGCAGCACCTGTGTGAGCTCCTTCCACCAACATACCTGCCACTCCCTCTCCATACGGAATGCAGCACCTGTGTGAGCCCCTCCCACCAACATACCTGCCACTCCCTCTCCATACGGAATGCAGCACCTGTGTGAGCCCTTCCCACCACCATACTTGCTACTTCTCCATGGAATGAATGATTTTTGTCAGCCCCTCCCATCACCATAACTGCCACTCTTTCTCCTCCATACGGAATGCAGCACCTTTGTGAGCCTCTACCACCACTATACCTGCCACTCCTTCTCCTCCATATAAAATGCAGCACTTGTGTGAGCCCCTCCCACTCCCTCTCCATGGAATGCAGCACCTGTGTGAGCCCCTCCCACCACCATAACTGCAACTCCTCCTCCATATGGAGTGCAGCACTTGTGTGAGCCCCTACCACCACCATACCTACCACTCCTCCTCCATACAGAATGCAGCACTTGTGTGAGCCCCTCCCACCACCATACCTGCCACTCCTCCATATAAATGCAGCACTTCTGTGAGTTCCTCCCACTACCATACCTACCACTCCTCCATACAGAATGCAGCACCTGTGTGAGCCTTCCCCACCACCATACCTACCACTCTTTCTCCTCCATACAGAATGCAGCACCTGTGTGAGCCCCTCCCACCACCATAACTGCCACTCCTTCTCCATATGGAATGCAGCACTTGTGTGAACTCCTCCCATCACCATAACTGCCATTCCTTCTCCATATGGAATGCAGCACTTGTGTGAGCTCCTCCCATCACCATACCTGCCACTCCTCCTCCTCCATATAAATGAAGCACCTGTGTGAGCCACTACCATACCTGCCAATCCTCTGCCTCCTCCATATAAATGCAGCACTTGTGTGAGCTCCTCCCATCACCATACCTGCCACTCCTCCATATAAATGAAGCACCTGTGTGAGCCTCTCCCACTACCATACCTGCCACTCCTCCTCCATATAAATGCAGCTCTTGTGTGAGCTCCTCCCATCACCATACCTGCCACTCCTCCATATGGAATGCAACACCTGTTTGAGGTGCTGAGGTGAGATCATAGAAAGCTGAGGAGAGAGCAGTGCAAGATTTCCTACCTGCTCCCCCCTATCTCATCCTTGATTGCGCCTTTTCCAGATCCGACGCTCATAGACTTTCTTTCTGAAGCTCTCCTATATTTAGTCAGCAGATTAACACATTAAAAAGTGCAAAATAAAACTGAGGAGAAGAAACGTGGGTGATAATCACAGATCGGAGCAAGCTATTTATGCCTAGTCTGGTATTTATAACTTCCAGACACTTGCAAGTAAAAAAGGAGAAATGTACACAGATTATGCAAATAATATGTAGGCCACACAAAGCCACACAGACAAGATATAAAGCTGTGGCAGGGAGACATGGCAGAGGAGAACGCGTCTGCATAGAGCGGTCCTATGAAGTGCTTCCATATTGCCGTGTTACAATAGAAGGAATCTGTATGTGAACACGTCAATGTGTGCGAGAAGATACAGCAATGAAGCCTACCTGCAGGACTGTGTTGATGCAAATCATTGCTTCATGTCTTTGCAAGCCAGGCCTTCACCTGGAACTGCTGGTCTGTGGCCATACTGCAGCTTATCAACAGGTTGTAATTACCCTCAGGCAAAATTAACCTAGGGGCCTCCCTGACAAGCCCCCCTTGCAGAGCCGGGACAAGGTCCTCCAGCACCCAAGGCTGTGACACCAAAATGCGCCCCTCCCTCCCTGCCACCCCAGCAGTCACACACGGATTGCTATTAGACTAAGAGGCACCCCAGGGCTCACAACCTCCCCAACACCTTAATATCTAGTTATCTGGCTTGCAGTCACTGCCATGTATCCCCTTTTCTTATTTCTTTCTGCTTCAAACACAATTAGGAATGACAGCTGAATGAAGTCTGCGCCCCCTCATACACTGCGCCCTGAGGCTGGAGCCTTTCCAGCCTATGCCTCGGCCCGGCCCTGCCTGACTGCCCCCCTAAAACGGCATTAGGGGCCTCTTTCTTGCTGCCGAATCTTTCCCCTCCCTCCCCGGACCCCTAAGCAAGCTGCACCCCCCCCCCCCCCCCCAAGTCTCCCCCTCACTTTTTTTGTGTGGTCCCTGGGGCCCCTGCACTGTTTTCAGCAGTGTAGCACCTGACTGGCCTCTGCTGGTGCTTTCCTCCATTAGTCAGTAGATTGGTGCATTCCCATCTTCATCCCTGCAGTGGCACCTCCCATCCATGACCTGACATATGTTATTACGTAATAGCCACTGGGTTACTGAGAAGATGCGGCCAGCCGGTATGAAGACGGAATGCAGGGAGCCACGAGGAGCACACCAGCTGGGACAGGTGAGTCGCTACACTGCTGAAAAGTTTGGAGGGGCCCACGATAAAGTTAGTTGGGGGGGGCGTTGACCTCAGGGCCCTGGAGCAATTGTCCAGGCTGCCTCATGGTAGCGCTGGCCGATTTTACAGAGCCACCTAATTCAAGTCAAAATGATAGCAATAACACTGAGACAAGACATGCTTGGTGCTGAAGATCAACACAGATGAAAAGATTTTTATCCTGCGCTACTGGAGGACAGCAGATTTTTGTATATTTGAGAGGTATTCCTCTTGTCAAATGCACTAGATGCTGCTCTTCAACTGGGTGGTACCAGGTACTAAATTGAACAGGAAGAAAACAAGAGTGCTCCTATGGTGCATTAACCTTATTTACTTATTTCCGCCAAAACAATATATTGCACTTACATTTAAAAGGTAGGTACAGCGCATATCAGAGGCCGCCCACGATCCGTTCTCCTTCCCTCAGTCTGGCCAGGACCTGGGATCGCTACAGCTAATTCCGCGTTGTTTGTGCGGTGGGGGCAGGAGATGAGGGGGGCGTCATCCCAGGTCCTGGCCAGACCGAGGGAAGGAGAACGGAACGTAGGCGTCCTCTGATATGCGCTGTAACTACCTTTTAAATGTAAGTGCAATATATTGTTTTTGCGGAAATAAGTAAATAAGGTTAATGCACCTTAGGAGCGCTCTTGTTTTCTTCTTGTTCAATTTAGTGCTGAAGAGGCCTGAAATCACCCAGCTTCCTACCCAGAACTCACCCAGCATGTCGCTAACCACTCAGCATCTCGCACAAAGTCCCCCTGTAATGTTTGAGACAATTTCTTTTAACATTCTATGTCAGGTTAACCTCCCACAGACTTTGGGAACGATCATTTTAGAATTGAATTGCTCGTTAGCTTAAAGGCAATGCTAGGAAGATAAAGACTTGCATGCAGCGAGTGTTTTATCTCATGGAATTGAATGTGGCTGCAGGTAGGAGGGAGGTCTAACTTTGAGGGAGGAGGGGACAAACAGCATTATCCACGTATAATTAGGATTTACATTTTTTTTTCATGTGTTTCCATGGCGACTTAAGAAAGCGTTGTGATCTGTGAGGCAGATGGGATGGAATTTTAGGTCTGGGCCTCTGCGGCGCTTCTAAGATTAGAGGCCTGCGAGACTGAAAATAAAGGAATCAAAATTACGAGTGTATCATGTTGGCGCGTCTGTAAGCGTGAATTTATCAGTGTGAAAATGCGTGCAGCACTGTGTCTGCTAATCAGGCGGTCAATTAATCAGCCCTGGTGACAAACAGCATCAGGACCGCTTTAGGTGTAAGCAGGTAAAGATAACAGATGGTCCATTACTGTAAAGATATATATTTAGTTTGCTACTCGGATGCAAGAGAGACGCTAAATTACATTGAGATCCATAGCCTGTCCATGGAGAATTAGTGGCAGCAGTCTATATATCGGCTGGCATATATTATACAAAGAGCTTGTATACCAAGATACGGCTCCTGCCTTGAAGGTCCACGATCGCAAAAACATGTGTAATTCAAAATACATGTAAACACATACAAATAAGAAGTGTATTTCTTCCAATGTAAAATGAGCCATAAATTACTTTTCTTCTATGTTGCTGTCACTTACAGTAGGTAGTAGAAATTTGACAGATCTGACAGGTTTTGAGCTAGTCCATCTCTTCATGGGGGATTCTCAGCATGACCTTTATTCTTTATGAAGACACTCCATGAAAAGGATTCATACAAAGATGCTGTTCAGTACACTATTTTGGCAGTTGAGCAACTGCAGTTTAGTAAGTGCTTTTTAAAATAAAGAAAACCCTGAGAACCCCCTTGAGGATATGGGCTAGTCAAAAACCTGTCAGATATGTCAGACTTTTACTACCTCCTGTAAGTGACAGCAACATAGGAGAAAAGTAGTTTATAGCTCAATTAGCTCTGTAAGAAATGTACCTCTTATTTGTGTGTGTTTACATGTTTTATTTGTGTGTATTTACATGTTTACATGTGATTTTCGCAATTGTAGTCCTTTAAATCTAGGACTATTAGCCATCTCTAAAAGGACTTTAGAAATCTAGTATTTCATTTTGACCAATTTATAACTCTAAGTTTTCTGATGTTTTTAAAGTGAACCTGTCATTTACATTATACATGTGCATATACTGTATAGATAGATTTTATACTACAATTTATATTACCCACATTTTTAAACTTTTAAACATTTCTACTGAGGACTTCATGACAAGAAAGCAGCAGCAAGGCTATACACTGCGAAGCAGGTAATTACGGTCTATGGGGCGCTCTGGTAAAATGGGCGTCTCATAGTCCGTAATCTTAGTTGCAGCTATGCCAATGCCCAGGCGGTAATTTGAGCGGCGCTGGTGCCCGGTAGTGTATTTGGGTGGCCAAGGGTGATTTAAATGGTGAAGGCGATGCTTATATTGGCGGAGATTTCAGCGCAGGGGGTCAGTTAGGGTTTGGCATTGATAGAGGAAGTGCAGATAGAGGTACAATTAGGAATGGGGTCAGGCTAGGCAAATGTAAAATATTGGTAAAAATTACCATTGTTTTACTATCGTTATTGCCTACAGCCCAATGGTAGAATATCAGTAATTTTTGCAATATTCTACTAGCATGCATGCCATTTTCCCATGGTTAATGCAGTTCTGTTGGAATGTGTATTTATCAACAACAGTCTATAAAGCTATGTAAAGCTATGCATTACCAACTATAACCACAGAGTGGCAGTGCGCTCTAGTAACAAAGAATTTACTACATCCTGTTTCTGTAGAGGAAGTTGTGATTGAATAACGTTTGTTGTATTCTTGGTGTGTAACAGCCAAGAGCGCCATTACTGTGACGCTGATCAATATCTGTTTCTCCTGCATTCTACATTGCTGCGCACCAAGAAACTAGTTTAATAATAGCCTTTCTATCATTTTCACTCACACATTCAGACGCTGCTAAAAGGATTGATCTAAAACTTGCCATACCCCTTAGAATTTTAATTGTACAGTCTTTGGATCTTTCAGGAATGAGAATCAAATGGAAAATTAAACATCTGTGTGCACCACTCCAGTCTTGCTGACAAATAAGCAATCGCTTTTTTCCCTTCAGTTCAGCTCTATGCGTTCCAAGGACTGACCCCAAATGTTATAACAAGTTTGTTACATTTTTTTTTTTGTATGCAAACCACAGCCGTAACACAGTGTTCCTGAAAGTCTAGGCAGAGTAGGAAAGCTTCTTGCCAATCACCGTGTTATTCCAGGTGTTGAAAATGAGTACTAAGGTCTTTCTGCTCTATGCAGCTAATTACTTATATTGTTAGAATGCCACGTTCTGTGCTGGTTCTCTACAGCGTCATGTCAGACGTAACATTCATTACCGTGGCTGTGCTCCCTCCTGCTCTCAGCCACATTTTGCAGTTGCGTATCACTTCAATCAGGAGAATGCTTCCTGATCATTTTGCAAGCGTAATTTGGCACTTAACACGTTCGCAAACACAGAGAGCGCTCCAACTCGGCTGAACAGTATGGTTTCTGAAAAGTATGAAATTTAGGATGTGTTCAAGCACATCTCAAGTGAGAGGGATATGGAGGCTGACATATTTATTTCCTTTGAAGATGATCATATTTATTTCCTTTGAAGATGATCTCCATCCTAAAATAGAAAATCCTGCAGCGCTGCTGTAACGAAAAGTTGTGTTTACCTGCGGTGTCTTGTCTCACGAAGCCGTCCCGAAGACCACGCATCACTCCACTTCCGGCGCATGGCCCCGCCTCCCCTCTCTCGATGTTTTTTCTCTCGGGAGAGAGGGGGTGGAGCCAGGCACCGGAAGTGGAGTGATGTGGGGTCTTCAGGACGCTTTGTGGGACAAGACACCGCAGGTAAACACAACTTTTTGTTACAGCAGTGCTGCAGGATTTTATTAAGGCTAGTTTTACACCTATGGAGAGCTACGCCCCCCCTTGCATCACACTGCAACACCAAACAAGCGATCCATATGACTCTACAGCAGAGAACCCCGACAGGATCATATGCATAGCGCCCCCCAGGCCACTCACACAGCCCCCACATGCCCTTCGCTGCCCGTTGCCGCCCCTACTCCTGGACACCCGGCTTCCCCGTCATATTTGCATCGTTCTGTGCAAGCATGCCGCACCGCTGCTAACAAATTTATATTCTTTTGCACTGTCCATTCATTATGCCAACGTTGCATCGCTGTGGAAGTCGCATGATAATGTGCTGTTGACTTTGCAGTGGGTCGTTGGCAAATCGGAATCTTCCAGCGTGACGCGGTAAGTGTACTGGGCCATATTTTTTCATTGCTGTTGTGTTACCCTGCATGCAGAAAAGGTGACACAGTGAAAAAAAAGTGTATACAGTGGTTTGCAAAAGTATTCGGCCCCCTTGAAATTTACCACATTTTGGCATATTACTGCCACAAACGTGAATCAATTTTATTGGAATTCCACGTGAAAGACCAATACAAAGTGGTGTACACGTGAGAAGTGGAACGTAAATCATACATGATTCCAAACATTAAAATAAAAAATATCGGCAAAGTGGGGTGTGCGTAATTATTCAGCCCAGAGTCAATACTTTGTAGAACCACCTTTTGCTGCAATTACAGCCGCCAGTCTTTTAGGGTGTGTCTCTACCAGCTTTACACATCTAGAGACTGAAATCCTTGCCCATTCTTCTTTGCAAAACAGCTCCAGCTCAGTCAGATTAGATGGACAGCGTTTGTGAACAGCAGTTTTCAGATCTTGCCACAGATTCTCGATTGGATTTAGATTTGGACTTTGACTGGGCCATTCTAACACATGGATATGTTTTGTTTTAAACCATTCCATTGTTGCCCTGGCTTTATGTTTAGGGTTGTTGTCCTGCTGGAAGGTGATCCTCCGCCCCAGTCTTAAGTCTTTTGCAGTCTCCAAGAGGTTTTCTTCCAAGTTTGCCTTGTATTTGGCTCCATCCATCTTCCCATCAACTCTGACCAGCTTCCCTGTCCCTGCTAAAGAGAAGCACCCCCAGAGCATGATGCTGCCACCACCATATTTGACAGTGGGGATGGTGTGTTCAGAGTGATGTGCAATGTTAGTTTTCCGCCACATATAGCGTTTTGGCCAAAAAGTTCCATTTTGGTCTCATCTGACCAGAGCACCTTCTTCCACATGTTTGCTGTGTCCCCCATATGGCTTGTGGCAAACTGCAAACTGGACTTCTTATGCTATTTTGTTAACAATGGCTTTCTTCTTGCCACTCTTCCATAAAGGCCAACTTTGTGCAGTGCACGACTAATAGTTGTCCTATGGACAGATTCCCCCACCTGAGCTGTAGATATCTGCAGCTCGTCCAGAGTCACCATGGGCCTCTTGACTGCATTTCTGATCAGCGCTCTCCTTGTTCGGCCTGTGAGTTTAGGTGTACGGCCTTGTTTTGGTAGGCTTACAGTTGTGCCATACTCCTTCCATTTCTGAATTATCACTTGAACAGCGCTCCTTGGGATGTTCAAGGCTTTGGAAATCTTTTTGTAGCCTAAGCTTGCTTTACATTTCTCAATAACTTTATCCCTGACCTGCCTGGTGTGTTCTTTGGATTTCATGGTGTTGTTGCCCCCAATATTCTCTTAGACAACCTCTGAGGCCGTCACAGAGCAGCTGTATTTGTACTTACATTAGATTACACACAGGTGCACTCTATTTAGTCATTAGCACTCATCAGGCAATGTCCATGGGCAACTGACTGCACTCGGACCAAAAGGGAGCTGAATAATTATGCACACCCCACTTTGCAGTTATTTTTGTTAAAAAAAAATGTTTGGAATCATGTATGATTTTCGATCCACTTCTCATGTGTACACCGTTTTGTGTTGGTATTTCATGTGGCTATCCTAAGGAAGGGGGGGGGGGGAGGAGATAGAGAGAGAGAGTTTTTTTTAGCAAAAATGAATATTTATAATTTACAAGCAAAGAATGGTGAATGTGGTGAAATGTACAACATTTGGTGTGATAAAATAGGCCAAGTACTTTATTCACAGACCCCTAAATAGCTGAATAGGGGAACCCCCCACAGAAGTGTGTAGATTGAAACAGCATTTGTGTCAAGCTGCTGTGAGAGGCCCGACTCCCCTCTCCTCAGCGTTGTTAGTGACACAGAGCCTGTGGTGGGGCTCTCCTCTCATTCGCAGCTCTCTGTATAGCTGGAACAAGGGCTACACGCTCCTATAGATGCTTATCGAATGCTGTTGCCGGGGTAACCGTGGGAGACCGCTCTGTCAGAGATACAGAGGCTGCTTAGGTGCTGTGCTCTAGAACCTACATTATGGCGATACAGTGGTGATATCTATGGAATGCATAGAAGTTAGAATTCCTAGAAGCACATCACTTTTGTTTAGCCACTATTATTGGATAAGTATATTAACCACTTCAGCCTTCAGTGTTTTTTCACCTTATGCATCCGAGCTATTTTCACATTTCAGTGCTCCTCCCATTCATTCACTAATAACCTTATCACTACTCATAACATCTAAATGATCTATAATCTTGTTTTTTTTTCACCACCAATTAGGCTTTTGGGAGGTGGTATTTGTTTGCAGTAATTACTTTATTTTCTATGCATTTTAAAGGGAAAAATGAAAAAATACACTTTTTCTCCAATCCAACCCGCTATAGTTTTAAAATAAACAATGCTATTCTAGATAAAACACACACATTTCATTTGCCTACTTGTCCTGGTAATCCCAACATTAAAATTATATCCCTAGTGCAAAGTATGGGGATAATATATTATTTGGAAGTAAAGTGTAACGATCGGTGTCAGCTCGCAGAGAGAATCTGATTATTGGTGATCTGCAGTATCACCAAGAATACAGATCTATACCTGATTATGGATGATCTGCAGAATCACCAATAATACAGATATAGTGCTAACCTCTGGACACCTCTAAATATATATATAGTGAGTGTTTGGTGTAACAGTATGACTTTGAGTAACCCACCTGAAGAGCAGGTGGCCCTAGGCAGTACAGGAAGTACTGCTATAGAGAGTACAGAAACCTTCCAGCAGCCTGAGACTCTCCAAGGGGTGGAGTCAGGCTGAAGGTAGGAAGGACCAGAGAGTGAGTGACACCTGAAGGTGGATGTCACTGACTGACTCGGAGACTATCTCTTAGGGGAGAGAGATAGCTCTCGAGGTCGGGCAAGCCAGGTCGGCAACACACGGACAGACAAAGTACAAAGACAGAAGGCTGATTCGGTATCCAGGGCAGGCAGGGTTTGGCAACGGAATATCAGATATGCGTGGTACCGAATCAGAAAGCAGAGGGATAGTCAGGAAAGCAACAGGTCATAACAAATATCAAACAATGCCTAGTCTTGGGTGTGAGGTCCGTGATCTCTACACCCTGAAACTGGTCAGATATAAAACAGAATGATAACACAAGTTCCCTAGTCTTGGGTGTGAGGTCCGTGGTCTCTACACCCTGGAACTAGTCTGATGTATAACAGAATGATAACACAAGTTCCCTAGTCCTGGGTGTGAGGTCCGTGGTCTCTACACCCTGGAACTAGTCTGATGTATAACAGAATAATAACACAAGTAATCTGGCTCAGTGTGAATTCCCAGGTCCTCCTGGTTCAAACACACTGTTGGATCTGACTAAGGTCTGAGTGCTTCCACGTAGTGTTCGCAACGGCAGACCACCAGCAACTGGCTAGCAAGCTGTATATATAGTTGCAGGACTCTGCCGCCCCGCCCTAACCACTCAGCCAATCAGGAATCCAGCAGGGATCAGCTGATCGTCCTGATCAGCTGATACATCTCCTGTTGGTATAAAGGTCCTGACTTCTGGCACGCGCGCGCGTAGCTCTCCATCATTCTGTGTGAACTAACAGACCCAGCCACACCAGACGCACGCTGCAGCATGCAAAACCGCTGCGTTGGACGCGGAAACAGCCGCCTTGCTGCCAGTACATGCGGCGGCTTTTCCACGATCTCTTACAGAAAGGTGTATTTTTTCTATGTTGTGTTTTTTGTTTTCTCATGTTTTCGATTCAATTTGCCATTGCCATACAATGGAAAATTGAATCAAATCGAATCCCAATTGGACATGTTGGATTGAATCGAATAAATAAATCGAATCGGACAGAAAATTGAATGGTGTAGATGGGGCTTTAAAGGGAACCTAAACTGAGAAAGATATGGATTTTTCCTTTTAAAATAATACCAGTTGCCTGACTCTCTTGCTGATCCTGTGTCTCTAATACTTTCAGCCACAGCCCCTCAACAAGCATGCAGATCAGGTGCTCTGACTGAAGTCAAACTGGATTAGCTGCATGCTTGTTCCAGGTCGGTTATTCAGCCCTACTTCAGCCAAAGAGATCAGCATGACTGCCAGGCAACTGGTATTGTTTAAAAGGAAAATTGCGCAAAAAAAGGTAAGCACTCATCTGTTTTTAAGTAGCGCTGTTCATTTCTTTGCTATGTTTTAATTTATTTCTGGTCAGCTGCTCCCACTTAACAGTTTTGCCTTTGGTGTATATGCAGAGCCTCTGTTTGGGTTCAAGGTGCGTTTGTAGTTTCTGGGGGGGGGGGGGGCTCAGCGCATCTCTGAGCAGAGGCCATTCAGAGGCGGCCTGGTGATGCGCTGAGCCCCCCCCCCCAGAAACTACAAACGCACCTTGAACCCAAACAGAGGCTCTGCATATACACCAAAGGCAAAACTGTTAAGTGGGAGCAGCTGACCAGAAATAAATTAAAACATAGCAAAGAAATGAACAGCGCTACTTAAAAACAGATGAGTGCTTACCTGCAAAAGAGTGCAAGCCTCACTTATGGGATAAAATACACACTGAGCATACACATGACCTGTCTACCACTTGGAGGATGTTAGTTTCCTATAACAGCTTGCATGCAACTTGTTAAGTACTTGTCCCTCCCACTGTCGAAGAAGTCTTTCCTCCATGGGAGGGGACCTAACACTAACTAAATCCTACCTATGCATATGCATAGCCTGGGCGCGCTACCAAGTAAAATTGAAAATTGAGCAAAAAACTGGGATCAGCGCATCACCAGGCCGCCTCTGAATGGCCTCTGGTGTATATGCAGAGCCTCTGTTTGGGTTCAAGGTGCATTTGTAGTTTCTGGGGGGGCTCAGCGCATCTCTGAGCAGAGGCCATTCAGAGGCGGCCTGGTGATGCGCTGATCCCACTTTTTTGCGCAATTTTCAATTTTACTTGGTAGCGCGCCCAGGCTATGCAGTTAAAGAGTTTGCACAGTGGTATCTAGGTAATGTTTGCTGTGGGAGGGACAGTAAACTGTGGCAGTAGGGAGGGAAAATGTACACTGAGCTGGGTTGGGGAAAAAAAGGGCAGAAGTGATGTCATTTTAGACATCACAGAGTAACAACAGTAAAAATCTAATTTTCTCCTAAACCTGACAATGAACACTAAAAGCAACAGGATAGGTAAGCTAAATAAATAACTTCTTACTTGATGATTTTTTTTTTCAGTTAAGATGGAGTTTTATACATGGAGTTTTGCCGCCCAGTCACTTTGGCGCAAGGTGAACCAAATGACGGTTGCTGCTGAAATACCAGGCGGTGTTGTTCACTATTCCCCCTCTGAGTCAAAACACCTTGGAGGGAGAAGTAATTCGGAGTCCGGCAATCACCGGCACCCCAATTACTCTGCTGCTTGGCCACAGACAGAATAACATTATGCCTATGGAGGCGCCCAGGTCAAGCGCAGTGCGCCAAAATGGCCTGCCTCGCAGTTTATTACAGCTTCTGTCACATGAGAGGCTGAACTGCCTGCTTGCAGTAATACCCATTTGCTGGCCACAGAGCACTCTTTTTTTAATTGAATGTGGCCTAACTTCAGCATTTCTGACCCCACATGTGAGCGTTTGACACGTAGAGCAGTTGCCCAGCAGCAGAAAACCGCATCATGTCACATGTCAGTGTGGCCACTGTGCGCGCAGATGTGACTCAGTGTGACGGACACCTCCTCACTGCACGTGCCGAGTGCCAGCAAGTGTCCGGCCGGCGATGGGGAGCAGATGACAGGGGTTGGATTAGAGCCTCAGCAGTGAAAGAGGCCTCCAGGCTGGATGTTTGCTGTATATTCTATTCCGCACGCTATGTCATTGTGCGTGATGTATTGTACCACGCTGTGTAGCTTGCTGCAGCACAGTCAGGCGCACTCTCTGCTTGTTGTGCACACAGAGGCTACAGCTGACCTGATTCAAGGCTGGGTATGACTTGTTAGATGCTGAAATCAGGGTAGCATGTGTGCTTATGCTACACTATAGTGCAATCAGTGGCGTAGCTAAGGAACCGTGGGCCCCGGTGCACGTTTAGCTTTGGGGCCCCCAAGCATGATATAGATAACAATTGATATGTTGCACCAAAACCAATCAAGGACAACCACAGTGTCAGAGGGCCCCCAGTGTGGTCGCTACCTCTGCAACCCCTATTGCTACGCTACTGAGTGCAATGGTAGACTTACTGAACCAGCACTACATTATTGAAGCAATCGATGCAATACAATCTTGCCAAATAAACGTTTTGAAATAAAAATACAAGAAATGTTACAGCAGTTCCAGGAAGCTTTGTATGTTCTTTGAAATAAACTTTTTATGCTAAGCGATCATGCACACTTTGCACACGTTACCATTGAGAGTCATGTGATCTTCTGTGTTAAAGAAACCCTGAGATACCTGAAAATGAAAAAAGTATACATACATTCCTTCTGCCTTCTTTGGCCTGATCTGCTCCTTGCCGTCCGCCTCCCTTGCCTCATTCCTCAGCTATGGCTCCCAGTAACTTTGGGAGCATTAGCAAGAGCTTTTAAAATCTCTAGTGTTTAACCTCCTGAGCAATAATCCCGAGCTAAGCTTGGGGTATGTCGCGCAGGAGGAGTTCTCAGGCCCCGGTGGGCCGATTTGCATAATTTTTTTTTTGTTACACGCAGCTAGCACTTTGCTAGCTGCGTGTAACTTCCGATCGCCGCCGCCGCTCGCCGCCGTGCCGCGCAGCCCCCTCCCCCCTCCTCGACCCCTTGCGCAGCCTGGCCAATCAGTGCCAGGCAGCGCTGAGGGGTGGATCGGGACTCCCTCTGACGTCACGATGTCCATGACGTCGGTGACGTCATCCCGCCCGGTCGCCATGGCGACCGGGGAAGCCCAGCAGGAAATCCCGTTCTGAACCGGATTTCCTGCTTACTGGGTGGGGGATGCCGCTGGGCAGCGGCTATCATGTAGCGAGCCCAGGGCTCGCTACATGATTTAAAAACGAAAAAATTAAAAAAAAAAAGTGCTGCGCCCCCTCCTGGGCGATCTTATTGTATCGCCCAGAGGGTTAAAAAGCTCTTGTAGTGTGAATGGGCCCTCTGGTTCACCATGAGCTTGTTGGGCAATCTGTAACTGGGTGTTTCAAGTCCTACCCCATAGAGCCTCATTTATTTTATACAGTAAATAAAGAGAAAACTGTTCCAGAAATTTTCCATCTTTACTGCTTCTGACGGAAGCTAATCATGATGTAATTTCCTCCATTACTCTTTTCTTCTCCTAAAAACTGCATTGTCACATCTAGCTTGCTTTGTAAACACATATGAGTACAGCATAGATCGTATTTTAGCAGCTTCTGCATATGGGTGAGGAGTATTTCCCTTCTTTGCCTCAGCCTTTCACACTAAATTGCCCTCAGCCAATCAGTGAGGAGCAGGAATGTGGGAGGGGAGATAACAAGCTTCCCTCTCCCCGGCAACGTACGAGTATAGAGCCTGGCTAACTGAGATAAGATTCATTACAGCAGAAACATTTATAATTATATTGGAATGCTTGCAATGCAGACTGCCTGTAGACTACATAATAAACACAGAGTAGTGGGTAATTGGAATTTGAATTTATGGCTGACAATTCCTTCTTTAACTAAGCTCAGAAAAAGTCACTACAGGTACGCTGTAACTCTGTAATTGATTTTCCCCATTTCTTCCTCCTGTGACAAGCTTTAACCTCCTTAGTGGTAATCAAGAGTTCTGCTCGGGGTGGAAAAAACAAGCCAGGAGCGGTAACCCCGAGCTGAACTTGTGGTAGCTGCCAGGAGGTCTAAGTCTATGCAGAGCAATGCGCGCAGCGGGTGTTTTAATTCACCTCCCGGATCCCGACATTGGCCGCCATTCTTCTTCCTCTCCTCCGAAGCTCTGCTTCCCCCTGGTGAGATAGCTGTCTGTCATCATGACGACAGCTGGCAATCTCACTACAGGGTTACAGCGCCACCTGGAGGATGGAGTGAAAACTGCAGCCCTGTATCCCTGGGAGGTATGGGGCTGCTGCAGAACTCCCTAGCAACATGATTTTTTCCAGGTTTTAGGATCTAAAAGCATGCAAAAAAAATTGCATTATGCAAAATGCAGAATGTAAAATGCAGAAAGAATCATAACGCCAAGGGGGTTAAGGGTCCATCCCAGCAAAAAAAAGTAAGCAATTTTAATTTTGGACTAGTCCATCTCCTCATGGGGTATTCTCAGAGTTTTCTTTGTTTTCAATAGCATTTCCTGAACTACCAAAATAGTAAGATAGCAGCCAGCCTCACCACTCGTTTGCATGCTATTTCGGCAGTTACACTTAGCAACTGCCGTTGAGGAAATGCTTTTGAAAACAAAGAAAACCTTGAGAATCCCCCATGAGGAGATGGGCTAGTCCAAAACCTGTCAGTCCTGATTTTAACTGCTTACTTTTTTCACTGGAGTGGTCCTTTAAACCTTTTCTGCTAGGGAAGTGATATCACTGCTTTAAGGCAAAGCAAATAAATCATGTATTTAGACATATAACATATGCACTGTTGTATGTTATAAGCAGTCACATAGGTGACAGGCACTAGAGGGGTTTGTTTGCTCGCCGTTGCCATTATGAAATGTTCAGTGAGAGGAGAGCGCAGCACAGATTGTATAATTCTTTTAAAAGCAAGTCTCGCACCACATTACAGCAAGTGCATGCTTTCAGCCCCGCGCGTAATGTATTCTGAGTGTACGGAACACAATGTTATACACTCACTGTTCCGCAACCCAGATCTATCAAAGGGTAATAAGGTTTGGCGTTTTACGGCCTAAATAGATCATGTGACCAAAGAGCCTCTCAGAGACAGAGGAGACCTAGTTTATCAAAGCAGCTATAAAATTCCTCCTCTCGCTAAGCACACTGTATGGAATCGTATAGGATTTGTGGCGTTCCTGGTACAGAATGGCAGATTCCATCCCATCTGTTATTATAGCCTTTGATCTGAGATTATACAGTCGTGTTAGGGGTCATTTCCTCAGGTCTGCTGGACCAGCGAATCGTGCTGGAAATCACTATACTGTATAAGGGGAACATTACAGGAGACACTGCATCATAGGAACGTTACATTATACTAGTGAGGTCAACAGAGTTTGTCTTTTGTGGGTTCTATCAAAGCGCTTGTTCACTCTATATATTGTGTGGGGCAGCATGTTGCATAGCAACGTGTTGCTAGGCATTGTAATGTCAGGCCTGTTCAATAACACTGAAGAGCCAAGTTTTGCACTGCACAAAAATAATACAGCTTGTGGGACATTTTTGGTGCCCTATATCTAAGGGCAGATTTATACATT
Source organism: Hyperolius riggenbachi (assembly GCF_040937935.1). Taxonomy (NCBI): domain Eukaryota; kingdom Metazoa; phylum Chordata; class Amphibia; order Anura; family Hyperoliidae; genus Hyperolius; species Hyperolius riggenbachi. The sequence continues at coordinate 85,353,028 of NC_090652.1, forward strand.
TACCACCCCTAGGTCAAGTGTGTTGGGGCTCCCCTTACATGAGCAGCAGCCTCATTCATGTGTAACATCCATGTATGCAGCCCCTCTCTTCTATGTGCAGGTCCCCTGAGCATCAGTTTCCCTTTTTCACATGTTTCTCTACATTTGCAGCCTTCTCTTTCATCTGTATAGTTATCCTACTGTATTTTGACCCAAAGTAATGTCATCTGAGTAAAAATCACAATAGCCTGCTGATCACAGTACTGGAAGCAGCCATCTGATATAATAAAATACTATCCAGTTCAGTCAGAAAGCTTTGCAGTTATGGAATTAAAAAAAGGTCTAACTTGTACACAGAAACATTCTGATGTAAATGAGCCTTTTATCTCCGGCAAAGAAAAACACCAATTTCCTCACTATGGCACACAAAACATTTTAAAGGTGATTCTTGGAACTTATAATAGTGTTGCTAATCAGACAATAAGCTGAATTTGCTCTTTCTTAAAACAATACTGACCGTACTCTGTATGGGATACAATTTCCAAAAGGATGTACAGAATCTCCCAGCTTGCCGCTGAACAGGGTTTTGCATTAATCCACTGACTAGCAGAAAACTATGACTCCCCCAGTTTATGATAGGAGTACAGCGGAATGGAAGCAGGAAACTTAGGTGCTGGAGGCACAGGCATCAGAAGTGGGGTGGTTAGGGTCAGACACCGGAGTGGGAGTGGTTAGAGTCAGGTATCAGAGGTGGGGTGGTTAGGGTCAGGCATCAGAGGTGGGGTGGGGTCAGACATTGGAGTAGGAGTGGTTGGGGTCAGGCATCAGAGGTGGGGTGGTTAGGGTTTGGCATTTGAGTGGAAGTGGTTAGGGTCAGGCATCAGAGGTGGGGTGGTTAGGGTCAGGCATCAGAGGTGGGGTGGTTAGGGTCAGACACCGGAGTGGGAGTAGTTAGGGTCAGGCATCAGAGGTGGGGTGGTTAGGGTCAGGCATCAGAGGTGGAGTGGTTAGGGTCAGACACCGGAGTGGGAGTGGTTAGGGTCAGGCATCAGAGGTGGGGTGGTTAGGGTCAGATACCAGAGTGGGAGTGGTTAGGGTCAGGCATCAGAGGTGGGGTGGTTAGGGTCAGACACCGGAGTGGGAGTGGTTAGGGTCAGGCATCAGAGGTGGGGTGGTTAGGGTTAGGCATCGGAGTAAGTGTGGTTAGGGTCAGATATCGGAGGGGGGGGGGCTCTGTGTGGGAATAGGGGTTGGTTTAGCTGTAGTAAAATATCAGTATCATTTACAATAGTTTACTATCATAATTACCACTGCAAAATAGTATAGAAGAATGACAGTAAATTTACTAATATTCTACTAGCAGCTATTTTAGTCACCCAGATTTCCTGGTGCCCTTTTTGCATGTGCACCATTGGAATAAAAGTTTGTTTTGTATATAGGTATTACAATCGGAGTCTATATAGGTATGAACAGCGCTGAGAGTAGTAGTTGGATAATATAAGCTTTAATAGATTGTTATGGTCTGTATATATTCAGGATAGATTTCAAAGCACAAGGTCAAATGTTAAAAATACAAAATTTTAAATCTGTACAAAGTCTCACAGCATATAGCTAGAGTGCATATATTGCATACACGTACCCTGTATGTGTTTAGGATTAATATTCATTTAAAAAAATCCCTATTCAAAGGTACAAAAAATATATAAAATCGCATAGCATGTAATTCAAATCCATATATTGCACACAGTTGTGTTATAAATGGAGTCTATATAGGTATGAACAACTCTGAGAGTAGTAGTTGGATAATATAAGCTTTAATAGATTGTTATGGCTTGTGTATATTCAGGATAGATTTCAAGGCACAAGGTCAAATGCTAAAAATACAGAATTTAAAATCTATAAAAAGTTGCACCGCATATAGCAGGAGTGCGTATAATGCATACACATACCCTGCGTATGTTTAGGATTAATATTCAATCAAAAAAAGATCACTATTCAAAAGTTCAAAATATTTAAAATCGCATAGTACGTAATTCAAATGCATATATTGCATACAGCTAACTTGGTTGTTATAAAAGTTGTAAAAGTTCACACCGCATTGGGAGTATTCACCATAAATTCTGTGACAAAGAATGCAATATTCAGTCTACATTCAACAATCAACCCCCATTCACTCCTGAGCCACCCGATGCTGTTTATGCACAAAAATGTGCTAAGGAAAAAAAAAAAAAAATTGGTCAGATAATTCTAGGACCAAAATGTCCGAAAGCAGGGGGGAGGGGGGGGGGACTGATAAATGATGGATATTCTAGCAGTAGAGACTGAGCTTAGAGTACTTCTCGTGGTTGCGCTTCAATTGCGCTTGCGGAATTCCGCCGGATGTAGATAATGGTGGATCACAAACTTGATGAACGGATCTTTTCCCCGATCAGCGGGGGTACTCACGCTCCTGCAGCTATCCAGGTGTACAGCGGTTGGTGTCGTCCTGTGCAGGGCTCCGAATGTCCTTGTCCGCAATCCAGGTGCGTATCTTCCGCTGGTTGCAGCGCTCCAGTTCCAGTGTAAGTGCTCCCTGACAGCGTGAGAGCCACCTACATCTGGCACTCTCCCTACCCCGGGGCCCTCCATTCTATATACACGCCTCCTCTTCTGTGGTGCCACCCACACCTGGTACCCCACCCCCCCGATCAATCCATTCCCATACCACTCCCCAATCTCTCTCCCCCCCTTTCCCCCACTGCTCCACACTCCTTTCCCCCGCTCCCACCCACCTCCCCCTCCTTCCTACCCTCCTCACTAACACTTGGAGCTGGTAGGGACACATGCATAAATCAGCATGTGTAATATATAAACCGAAGATGGGACAAAGTACAAGCGGGGGGGAATTGAACTTACAACATGTGTGATAACCTGGCCTCATGCCCCTATGCATGGTGTCAAAATCACGTTTTGAGTGGTGTTTAAGTTACCTCCATAAACAAAGAACTATGTAACTAATACAAAGGGATTGAGGAAGAGAAAGGACTACTGTCTCTTTAAGACTGGAGTGCATTATAGGAAAGACGTGACCAGACATGTGACCAGAAAAGACAATATATCCAGGATTTGCTGAGACACTGGTATACTTCCATTAAGCTTTGATAAAGGCGGCCGGGACCGCAGAAACGCGTCAGCTGGAGGGATATAGCGTGTGAGCAGGGCCATCAGGTACTGCAGACCAGAAGACCCAACGCTTGCGAACACGCTAGAAGGGTGACGTCACCATCCATACCCGGAAGCATACCACCGGCGTCTAGGCAGATCCGGAAGGACTCTTGTCACACTGCACAGCTCTCACGCTGTCAGGGAGCACTTACACTGGAACTGGAGCGCTGCAACCAGCGGAAGATACGCACCTGGATTGCGGACAAGGACATTCGGAGCCCTGCACAGGACGACACCAACCGCTGTACACCTGGATAGCTGCAGGAGCGTGAGTACCCCCGCTGATCGGGGAAAAGATCCGTTCATCAAGTTTGTGATCCACCATTATCTACATCCGGCGGAATTCCGCAAGCGCAATTGAAGCGCAACCACGAGAAGTACTCGAAGCTCAGTCTCTACTGCTAGAATATCCATCATTTATCATCCCCCCCCCCTCCCCCCTGCTTTCGGACATTTTGGTCCTAGAATTATCTGACCAATTTTTTTTTTTATTTTTTTTCTTAGCACATTTTTGTGCATAAACAGCATCGGGTGGCTCAGGAGTAAATGGGGGTTGATTGTTGAATGTAGACTGAATATTGCATTCTTTGTCACAGAATTTATGGTGAATACTCCCAATGCAGTGTGAACTTTTACAACTTTTATAACAACCCAGTTAGCTGTATGCAATATATGCATTTGAATTACGTACTATGCGATTTTAAATATTTTGAACTTTTGAATAGTGATCTTTTTTTGATTGAATATTAATCCTAAACATACGCAGGGTATGTGTATGCATTATACGCACTCTAGCTATATGCGGTGCAACTTTTTATAGATTTTAAATTCTGTATTTTTAGCATTTGACCTTGTGCCTTGAAATCTATCCTGAATATACACAAGCCATAACAATCTATTAAAGCTTATATTATCCAACTACTACTCTCAGAGTTGTTCATACCTATATAGACGCCATTTATAACACAACTGTATGCAATATATGGATTTGAATTACATGCTATGCGATTTTATATATTTTTTGTACCTTTGAATAGGGATTTTTTTGATTGAATATTAATCCTAAACACATACAGGGTACGTGTATGCAATATATGCACTCTAGCTATATGCTGTGAGACTTTGTACAGATTTTAAATTTTGTATTTTTAACATTTGACCTTGTGCTTTGAAATCTATCCTGAATATATACAGACCATAACAATCTATTAAAGCTTATATTATCCAACTACTACTCTCAGCGCTGTTCATACCTATATAGACTCCATTTATAACACAACCAGAGGTGGTTGGGAACCCCTGGCCAGTGAACAGCAGCGGGTGAAAAGAACCACACTATCCCCATCTGTACTCCCATACCACCTAAGCGCCTCTCCACCTTTTTAAAGGTATTACAATCGATGTTACATCATTTTTGCCATTAACCTTCCTGGCGGTAACGGGGTAAGCCGCGCAGGAGGTTTTCTCCGGCCCTGCTGGGCCGATTTTCTTAATTTTTTTTTTGCTGGACGCAGCTAGCACTTTGCTAGATGCGCCAGCACACTGATCGCCGCCGGCCTGCGCCCGATCGCCGCTATCCGTTGCGGCGCGCGGGCCCCCCCCAGACCCCGTGCGCTGCCTGGCCAATCAGTGCCAGGCAGCGCCGAGGGGTGGATCGGGACTCCCAATGACGTCATGACGTCGGTGACGTCATCCCGCCCCGTCGCCATGGCGACGGGGGTAGCCCTCCAGGAAATCCCGTTCTTTGAACGTTATTTCCTGATCGGAGATCGCCGAAGGCGATCGAAGAGGGCGGGGGGATGCCGCTGAGCGGCTATCATGTAGCGAGCCCTGGGCTTGCTACATGATTTAAAAAAAAAAAACTGCCGCGCTGCCTTCTGGCGGAATTTTTCATACCGCCAGGAGGGTTAATCTCTTGCAATATATATATATATATGTATATGTAATATTAAGTGATATCAGCGCTCAACAGGCATAAACCAAGAAACTCCAGCAATGATACATATGTGTGTAACAGCACCTCCCCAGTGTCCACAAACACTGTTGTCTGCTATAGTGGTATAAGGTAATTCAGTCCGCTATAACAGCAACACAGTCCTCAAAGTTGGGAGAAAATATGGGTCCTAGTTCACAGGTCCTAATCCGAGATTTGCAGATTCCTGTCACTGCAGCATAGGGAATCCTTATCAATAAACGATTATGCTCACCAGAAAGCAGTTCCAATCATAACAGTTGGCTCTTTCGCATATGGCCCAGCCAGTGATGATGTCCTCCGCGTTCTCAACTGCATACCAGCCGCATATCAACCGCACATGTAAAAGAAACCCTTTTATAGCACAGTATGTTATTCCTGAGTGCTCACCCTTAAGTGCCTAACATACAAGCCCTTTCAGGCTGTGACCCAGCACCGCTCTCTTTTCCGCACTCAGGCTCCAATAAATCAGCCTCTTACCAGATGCTTTGGCTGGCCGATCAGGACCAGCAACAACGCTTATGCCCAGTCTCCTCTTTCACTTTGCTTCTTAAGTAGTACAGCACCTTTGAACTCAAACAGATACTCCCATAGCGTAACACCATTTTTTTACCAAATAAAAATAGTTAAAATTACACTCACAAAGTTCCAGTAAAAATGCGCATATCAGTAAAATATCCTCGAGGCTCAGCGTCTCCCTCCGTGGTTACACCCCTTACTGATAGTAGCGCACCAGGAACAAGGATTGCTGTATTGTAGACACTTGTGCAAAAGAGAGGAGCGCACTGAAATTTACTGTTATTTGATCATATATATATATATATATATATATATATATATATATATATATATATATATATATATATATTTAAACCAAGAGCATGTGAATTTCCTCAACCAAAGCACGAGTTTCCCTTTAACAGATCAGCTGCTAATGTCTTGTTGCCAGATAGCACAGGACACCTTCTGGCATCCATGCCTTCACAAGCTGAAGCTGTCTTGGCATCACAAGGGGGTCCTACATCATCACATGGACTTAGTCTTCTGGTTTTGTCGGATCAGTGTATAAATAGCTTTAGCTTTGTATGCGAGGAGCATTCAGCAATCAAAAACACCTGAAACACATCCAACAAACACATTCATTTCTCATGCTCAGGAAAACAAATCCATAGTATTGATGAGGAGAAAACCAGGTCCATTCCTAATACTGAACAGTTGGGCATGTGGTGGCAGGTACCAGGTAGGTCATGTTGCTGAATTTCCTGGTATGGAGTTGCGTGCGATAGCTTTGCCCGTAACGTGTTTGGTGCACAGCCAGTGACACAGAGAGGGCATGCATGTGGCAGTGTGAGAGCGAGATTGGCACTGGTTGCTCCTTCAAGTACAAAATGGAGCACTTGGCAGGACAATGGCAGTGTGGGGGAGGACAGCACTGCTGCCACCCCGTCTGTACCTGAGGAGAATCTGGCAGGGCAGCATGCGTGGGAGCCTGCGACAGCCAAGTCCCGTGCCATACCTGCCATGTTATCCGAGACTCTGCTCATTCTGTGGAAAAAATGTCATTACCTCTGATAAACTGGCTGCCTCAGCATTTATCAGGCGAGAGGGATACCGCTCCTTGCACAATTGTGCATCTAAATCAGAGAGATTCCCCCGCCCCATCAGCTGAGGTGGCATGTGACCTAGATTTTAGGGGTCATTAAGGTGAAATGTAGCATGAGCGCCAGAGGGGACCAGAATGCTGCCTTATCTGTCACATTGCTTAGCTGCAAACATAGAAAACACCACAGAATTGTGTTGTATAGTCGCTAAGATTAATTAAAAAAAAAAAAGCATTAGAGTGATTTAATACACATTAAAGAGGCACTGTAGTGACATAGTGGAATGCAGTAAATAATTCAGGATACCCACTTTTACAGGCTGGTTTAACCACTTTACCCCCGCACGTACGTATTTCTCCGCCCCTTTTTCCATCCTTTAAAAACCAGGGACGGAGAAACACGTACTTTCCGCGTTCCCGACGCTGTCCGCGCTCCCGCTCGTAAACACGCCGCCCGCCGCTAGTAAAACCGCCGCCGCCCGCTCGCCCGGAGATCAATAAACGGGAAAATCCATTCCCGTTCGTTGATCTAAGCCCCACAATGACCCGCTGCTCTCCTATGGGCAGCGCGATCATTGTGAGAAGAAACTCACGTGTCCAGCCTCCTTATTCTTCCTCCAAGCTTCCGGAAGGAGGCTTGGAGGTCGCAATAAAGCAAAAAGTTACTGTGGCCATCTTGTGGCCAAATAGTAAACTACACCCTACACATTTTTCACATACAAATAAATGACTTTTACACAAAAAATTAACTCATTACCTCCCACACTCCCCATTTTTTTTTTTTGTAATTAAAAAAAAATTCAAAAATTTACAATTAAAAAAAATACATAATTAGTTACCTTAGGGACTGAACTTTTTAAATATTTAAGTCAAGAGGGTATAACACTGTTACTTTATAAACTATGGGCTTGTAATTAGGGATGGACGCAAAACTGAAAAAAATGCACCTTTATTTCCAAATGAAATATTGGCGCCAAACATTGTGATAGGGACATAATTTAAACGGTTTTATAACCGGGACAAAAGGGCACATAAATTTCATGGGTTTTAATTACAGTAGCATGCATTATTTAAAAACTATAATGGCCGAAAACTGAAAAATAATTTTTTTTTTCCCCACATTTTTCCTATTTTCCCATTAAAACACATTTAGAAAAAAATAATTCTTGGCATAATGTCCCACCTAAAGAAAGCCTAATTGGTGGCGGAAAAAACAAGATATAGTTCATTTCATTGCGATAAGTAATGATAAAGTTATAGACGAATGAATGGAAGGAGCGCTGAAAGGTGAAAATTGCTCTGGTGGTCAGGGGGTAAAACCCCTCAGTGGTGAAGTGGTTAAACATCAGAAACACTTTATCTATTTACACTCACCTAAAGGATTATTAGGAACACCATACTAATAGGGTGTTTGACCCCCTTTCACCTTCAGAACTGCCTTAATTCTATGTGGCATAAATTCAACAAGGTGCTGAAAGCATTCTTTAGAAATGTTGGCCGATATTGATAGGATACAGTCTTGCAGTTGATGGAGATTTGTGGGATGCACATCCAGGGCACGAAGCTCCCGTTCCATCACATCCCAAAGATGCTCTATTGGGTTGAGATCTGGTGACTGTGGAGGCCATTTTAGTACAATGAACTCATTGTCATGTTCAGGAAACCAATTTGAAATGATTCAAGCTTTTGACGTGGTGCATTATCCTGCTGGAAGTAGCCATCAGAGGATGAGTACATGGTGGTCATGAAGGGATGGAACATGGTCAGAAACAATGCTCAGGTAGCCTGTGGCATTTAAACGATGCCTAATTGGCACTAAGGGGCCTAAAGTGTGCCAAGAAAACCTCCCCCACACCATTACACCACCACCACCAGCCTGCACAGTGGTAACAAGGCATGATGGATCCATGTTCTCATTCTGTTTACGCCAAATTCTGACTCTATCGAGACATCAGACCAGGCAACATTCCAGTCTTTAACTGTCCAATTTTGGTGAGCTTGTGCAAATTGTACCCTCTTTTTTCCATTTGTAGTGGAGATGAGTGGCACCTGGTGGGGTCTTCTGCTGTTGCAGCCCATCCGCCTCAAGGTTATGCATGTTGTGGCCTCACAAATGCTTTGCCGCATACCTCGGTTGTAACGAGTGGTTATTTCAGTCAACGTTGCTCTTCTATCAGCTTGAATCAGTCGGCCCATTCTCCTCTGACCTCTAGCATCAACAAGGCATTTTCGCCCACAGGACTGCCGCACACTGGATGTTTTTCCCTTTTCACACCATTTTTTTGTAAACCCTAGAAATGGTTGTATGTGAAAATCCCAGTAACTGAGCAGATTATGAAATACTCAGACTGGCCCATCTGGCACCAACAACCATGCCACGCTCAAGATTACTTAAATACCCTTTCTTTCCCATTCTGACATTCTGTTTGGAGTTCAGGAGATTGTCTTGATCAGGACCACACCTCTCTAAATGCATTGAAGAAACTGCCATGTGTTTGGTTGATTAGATAATTGCATTAATGAGAAATTGAACAGGTATTCCTAATAATCCTTTATGCGATTGTATATATTGCTGTATATTGGTATGTAGCCCCTCCCTCCCAGTGATGCTTAGCCCAGGCTTTTTAGCTATGCAGAATTCTCCTAGAGCATTCTGGGAGACCAGGCATTATTTTCACTGGTTTTGGAACTCAGAAATAAACAATCCGCAGAGCTGCACCTGACAGGACTAAAGATGTCGCCACCTGTGATATATTTCAGAACATAAATCAGCGCGAGGAAATATTTTACAATGGGCAAACACTGACTAATCTATAAATATTTTGTAAAACAAATAAGGTTGTTTGTGAGCAGGATGTACCTCCTAGCTGGGCCAATGACTGATTCCGCTGCTCTGCTCAAAGCCCATTTTATAGTTAAATGCAATAGATGGGACATAGCAACCACTGACACCAGGGAGTGCTGCTTAGGCAAATTAAAAGAACCGCCACAACCCCTATTAAAAACAAGTTAAAGCATAGAAGAACTCCAGGGCCAAAAGATTACTGAAGAAATTGTATTTCAAAAAAAATATACAACATAAGCCAAGAGGGATGGAAGCTCTCAAAGATGTAATCTCAACATATATATATATATATATATATATATATATACACACACACACAGAGGGGCTGCAGCACACAACAGGAAAACAGTGACAGGGGCTCTTGGTTACGCTTTAACGCGCTTAAGCTCATCAACTGCGCCAAAGTGTTCCCAATCTACTATGCAAAATGCCAGTTTTTATAAGCAGTCTAGTGGGAACTAATCCAAAAACCCAAGAGTCAACTAAATGGGAGAAAAGGTAATTAAAAACACCTCACCTTTCACTAGCTACCAAATGAACTCTCTGAACATGTGCAATCCGCTCATTTATATGCTTAACTGTGCTAGAGGTGGGCGTGGTTATGCTCGCTCACAGGGGAAAATGATAGATCAATGCCAAGGGGTGAGCAGCACAAACCAAATTTTATGCAAGAGATGTAATCTCAACTTACTTGGCTCTAGAGGCAATATATATATATATATATATATATATATATATATATATATATATATATATATATATATATATATCTATGCAATTAAGTAGAAAGAACATCAATTAACACGGCTCCCAATTCAATACAGAAAGAACTAGTCACACCTAAAAGACGAACCAACATGTGTAACGTTGGCGGAGTCATTTTCGTGGTCGGCGCACCGCTTTTATATAGTGTGCGATCCTACCTATGATAGGATCCACATATGCCATTGCCTCAAGAGCCAAACTCGAAAACAAATCGAGCATTCTCTCTGCCCTGGGAATTACGGTATGGCTGGTCATTCTGTAACGTTGGCGGAGTCGTTTTCGTGGTCGGCGCACAAGACGTGCACCAACACAACGAAAACCCTCCACCAGCGTATAATTTAGATACCCAGGCTAGGTGCACTGCACCAGCAGGGGGCAATTCCCACCGGCAGATGGAGTCGTGACGTGCAGACGCGCACAGCTTCTGCCCGGCCACAGATGCCAGATGGGAATTGAACAGAAAAGGCAAGGCAGGGCTAAACAGCCCTCAAAGAAAACAGAGCAAGGGTATAGAGGGAATGTGTGTCCACCAATCTAGCCGCGACCCCGCGACGGTGAACACACATCAGCAGAAACAAAAGCCAGAAGGCAATCGCAAGAATGGCGATTGCCAAGTAGACACAAGATAGAGCAGAACAGAACAAGATTAGCACAGACACAGAACCAAGAATCAGAACGATAAAGAAAACAATAAACGCTACCTGAACGCGATCACCGCGCGTTATGCGCAACAGTGACAAGCGCGTTTTATAGCGCGATGTCCGCACGTTACGCGCAACAGAGACAAGCACGCCTAACTAACCATCGACAGACAAACACGAAACAGAACGCGAACGCTTGCTTAATGGCTACCTCACCGAGCCTACAGCAAGCGTTCGTATCAGACAAGACAGACAAACGAGAAACAGGAATAAGGTAGAAGGATCCACAGCCACTACCGCTAGAGGCTAGTGCGATCCAGGCAAGACATAACAGAAGGATCCACAGCGCTAGCACAAGGCTAGTGCGATCCAGGCAAGACAGAACAGAAGGATCCACAGCACTAGCACAGGCTAGTGCGATCCAGGCAGGACAGAACAGAAGGATCCACAGTGCTAGCGCAAGGCTAGTGCAATCCAGACAAGACAGATCAGAAGAATCCACAGCACTAGCGCAAGAGGCTAATGCGATCCAGGCAGGACAGAACAGACAGATCCACAGCGCTAGCGCAAGGCTAGTGCGATCCAGACAAGACAGATCACAAGGATCCACTGCCATTCCCGCTAGAGGTTAGTGCGATCCAAGCAAGACAGAACAGAAGGATCCACAACGCTAGCGCAAGGCTAGTGCGATCCAGACAAGACAGATCAGAAGGATCCACTGCCACTACCGCTAGAGGCTAGTGCGATCCAAGCAAGACAGAACAGAAGGGGCTACCAGTTGCAAACGCTGCTCCGGTTAGCACCCAGACAAACAGAACGATTTCCTGTCGACCACCGCTGGGACAGGACAATCGCAACAGACAGACAAAACAGATATGCAATCTAACTGCACTAGGAAACTGCCTAGTACAGTTCCAAGAATTACCCTAAGGAAAACTTTAACAGATCAACAATGGCTGACACTCCAGGAGTGTTTCAAACAAACCACGAAGGGGAAATGACCAGCCAAGCATTCTGGGAAAAACATGGCTTATATAGTGCCAGTCATCACAGGAGGCAGGTAGGGGATTTGCATAACGAATGTATGCAAATTCCTCAACAGCAGAACAGACCAGAAACTTGCAAAGGAAAGACAGGACTCTCTTCCAGAGACCTGTAACCTTCAGACTAGAGGAATGGTCAAACAGCTGTCTGCCTGTGCAGCCAGCTGAGCGGATCATCACAGTACCCCCCCCCCCCCCCCCTTCTAGGGACGGATTCCAGACATCTCTCAAAACTGGTATTAGCAAAAAACTGTAACTGAAGACTCATGAAGGTCAGGACAGCCCGACAAGGCCCAATTCCAGAGTCAGTCCGCTCGAACCCGACCTCATCAGAAGCAGAAGCAACCGAAACATGCCCATCAGTACTACAAGTCTCAGAGTAACACCCATCAGGACTGTGAATGCCAGAGAAGTAGCCATCGAGACCCTCCAGCCAATACCCACCACCTTCCAGGGAGCGTCCGAGAACACCAAACCTGCCACAATACCTGTTTGAAGTGTCCCTTTCAACACAAAAGCCACTGTTGATCGTATTCAGGGTACCAAGCAAAATTTTTCCTGGAATCTCCCAGAACCCTTTGAAGCCCTGCAGAGATCCCAAGAAGCCAGAACGCTCACCAGGCTCACATGGAGAACTGCCAAGAACCCCTATGGAACCTATGATTATTCTGGATTCAGAATAACCAGGATACCCATCAAGATCAGGACTTTCAGGGACCACTTCTGGACATGCAAGCAGGCAGGCTATATCAGAACATGTCTCCACCCAGGAAGCATCTGAGTATGCTGGTAACCGAGGCACACTTGGGCTTTCTTGGTCACAGAGCATATCGGGGTACTTCAGCACAGGAGAAACCTCAGGACATGTCGGGGAACTGCCACCCTCCGAGTCCGACACGACAGGCTCAAAACCAGGACCGGGCAGAAAATCATCACGAGCAGAGGTCACCGGTACTGGTCTTTCAGCAGAAGACTCAAAGTCAAACTCAGAAACTTCAGTAACTGTAAAATCATCTAACAAAAATTCATCATTGACTACATATGAGTGAAGCTCCACAAGAGCTGCAAAGGTAGTCAGCAAAGCAGCAATGCATACAGAAGTGGGCATAATGTCAGACAGATCTGGGGGGCAGGAGGCATCTCCAAGAAGTTCTGCACCCTTTGGGAGGGACCTGGAAACCTCCCCAACATCCAATAAGAACTCGGAAGTGACATTTCCCAAGTTTTCTATGAAGGATTCTGAACTATCCATATTACAGGGCTGAACATTAAATACCTCCTGCAGGCAAGGCAGATGTCCCAGGAATGGTTCCACCATAAACTGAGACTGAATTTCATCGGCAAGACAAGGATATCTAGGAATATCTAGTGAAACTAGCTCTGACTTTTTAAGCTCTGTTTCACTGCAGGCAGATTTAAAACAGGGTAGTATTGTCTCATCAGTGTGAGACTTCCCATGACTGAGAAGTTCTTCCTCACATATATCACACAAGTACAACTTCTCACTGGTGTGAGATCTCCCATGAGCTACAGGCGGTAGTTCAGGTATAAAAGAGTCCCCACACTCAGAACATGAATAACGTTGTCCTGTGAAGCGAGACCTCAGTGTACAGGTTGGAGAGTCAATACTTTCTTCAGGATCAGACTCGCAAACAGATTCAGAGTCCACACGATCAGAAGATAATTTCTCAAGATTCATACTGGAATAAGCATGTGACGACAGTGTCTCTTTATTAGGATCAATGTGTTGGTGTGTGTGCAACTCATCCAATATCGTCTGCCAAACATACATCAACGGATCCACCACACACTTGTCACATTCCTCAGAATCAATCAAGAGGTCTATAGAGTCGAGACAATCAATCAAGACATCCACGCATTTTTACGATATAAAAATCGCAAAAGGCTTTCCAATTGAAGTCAAATTCCTCCATCAAGGCCTCAATCTCCCATGAGGCAAATGGAGGTTCAAACAGGCCAGTATCCAGATAATCTCCATATGGATAGAGATCTGGAACAAGCATCGATTTTTTTTTTTTTTAACCGCTTTTATATAGTGTGCGATCCTACCTATGATAGGATCCACATATGCCATTGCCTCAGGAGCCGAACTCGAAAACAAATCGAGCATTCCCTCTGCCCTGGGAATTACGGTATGGCTGGTCATTCTGTAACGTTGGCGGAGTCGTTTTCGTGGTCGCCGCACAAGAAGCGCACCGACACAACGAAAACCTCCACCAGCGTATAATTTAGATACCCAGGCTAGGTGCACTGCACCAGCAGGCGGCAATTCCCACCGGCAGATGGAGTCGTGACGTGCAGACGCGCACAGCCTCTGCCCGGCCACAGATGCCAGATAGGAATTGAACAGAAAAGGCAAGGCAGGGCTAAACAACCCTCAAAGAAAACAAAGCAAAGGTATAGAGGGTATGTGTGTCCACCAATCTAGCCACGACCCAGCGACGGTAAACACACATCAGCAGAAACAAAAGCCAGAAGGCAATCGCAAGAATGGCGATTGCCAAGTAGACACAAGATAGAGCAGAACAGAACAAGATTAGCACAGACACAGAACCAAGAATCAGAACGATAAAGAAAACCATAAACGCTACCTGAACGCGATCACCGCGCATTACGCGCAACAGTGACAAGTGCGTTTTATAGCGTGATCTCCGCACGTTACGTGCAACAGAGACAAGCACGCCTAACTAACCATCGACAGACAAACATGAAACAGAACGCGAACGCTTGCTTAACGGCTACCTCACCGAGCCTACAGCAAGCGTTCGTATCAGACAAGACAGACAAACGAGAAACAGGAATAAGGTAGAAGGATCCACAGCCACTACCGCTAGAGGCTAGTGCGATCCAGGCAAGACAGAACAGAAGGATCCACAGCGCTAGCACAAGGCTAGTGCGATCCAGGCAAGACAGAACAGAAGGATCTACAGCACTAGCACAAGGCTAGTGCGATCCAGGCAGGACAGAACAGAACGATCCACAGTGCTAGCGCAAGGCTAGTGCGATCCAGACAAGACCGATCATAAGGATCCACAGCGCTAGCGCAAGGCTAGTGCGATCCAGACAAGACAGATCAGAAGGATCCACAGCGCTAGCGCAAGTCTAGTGCGATCCAGACAAGACAGATCAGAAGGATCCACTGCCACTACCGCTAGAGGCTAGTGCGATCCAAGCAAGACAGAACAGATGTTCCCCACAATAGGTGGTGACCATGGACAGGGAAAAATCCCCATTGTTAGCTACACTCATTTGTCTCTTATTTTGTTTGTTACTATAGAGAAGTGTCTTTCTATCTTTGGTCAGGGCCCTATAATAAGCTTTCTTAAGGCATTTCTTAGAATATCCTCTCTGGAGGAGTCTGTGTTGAAGTTGTTTGGCCTCTATCTGAAAACTGGTAATATCAGTACAGTTCCTTCTTATTCTCAAATATTGAGAATAGGGGATACTTTTGATAGTGTTAATGGGGTGTGCACTATCTGCTCTAAGAATGGAATTGGTGGCTGTGGGTTTTCGATACAACACCGTGGACAATGTACCACTCTCCTGTTTTATGATTTTAAGATCCAGGAATTCAAGTTCTGTGCGACTATAGGTATAGGTGAATTTTAAGTTCCACTCATTAATGTTAAGCCACTCAACAAAATCATGAAGATCTTGCTCTGAGCCCTCCCAGATCAGGAATATGTCGTCTATAAATCTATGCCACGTAGAGATTAGATGCATGAGTTCATATCCATCGTCCGAGAAGATATCTTCCTCCCATCCCCCCAGGTACAGGTTGGCATATGACGGGGCACAAGTGGTCCCCATCGCTGCCCCCCGCACCTGGAGGTAGTGGGTACCCCCAAATACAAACACATTGTGTAATAGAAGAAAACGTAGTAGATCAACAATGAATGTATTTAGCTCCCTGTGTTCAGTCCCCATTTTGTATTTAAAAATCGTTGGACCATTGATATCCCCTTTTCATGTGGTATACTACTGTACAGTGCCTCAACATCCAATGACACTAGTAGACTATTTTCAGGTACACAAATCTCATCCAAAACGGTGAGTAAATGGGAGGTGTCTCTGATATACGAAGGCAGACTCATGACATGAGGCATTAGGTGGATGTCAATAAATTTGCTCACATTTTCGGTGAGAGAGCCGTGGCCAGCAACAATAGGGCGTCCAGGGGGATCAAACATACATTTATGTACTTTAGGTGTGCAATAAAAGGTGGGTGTACAAGGGCATTCCACAGTTAGAAATTTAAATATTTTGTCATTAATGATGCCATCCCGTTTCGCCTTAGCTAGAATGTCATCAAGTTCCCACTTGTGTTGTACAATTCGGTCAGCATTGATCTTATGATAATTGTCCCTGTTTCGTAATAGTTTATAACATATTTTTTCATAGTGGTCATTAGCCATAATGACTAAATTCCCATGCTTATCGGATGGTTTTATTGTAAGGTGCTTCAAATTCTTAATTTGTTCCAAAGCTTTTATTGCACACCTAAAGTACATAAATGTATGTTTGATCCCCCTGGACGCCCTATTGTTGCTGGCCACGGCTCTCTCACCGAAAATGTGAGCAAATGTATTGACATCCACCTAATGCCTCATGTCATGAGTCTGCCTTCGTATATCAGAGACACCTCCCATTTACTCACCGTTTTGGATGAGATTTGTGTACCTGAAAATAGTCTACTAGTGTCATTGGATGTTGAGGCACTGTACAGTAGTATACCACATGAAAAGGGGATATCAATGGTCCAACGATTTTTGAACAAAATGGGGACTGAACACAGGGAGCTAAATACATTCATTGTTGATCTACTATGTTTTCTTCTATTACACAATGTGTTTGTATTTGGGGGTACCCACTACCTCCAGATGCGGGGGGCAGCGATGGGGACCACTTGTGCCCCGTCATATGCCAACCTGTACCTGGGGGGATGGGAGGAAGATATCTTCTCGGACGATGGATATGAACTCATGCATCTAATCTCTACGTGGCATAGATTTATAGACGACATATTCCTGATCTGGGAGGGCTCAGAGCAAGATCTTCATGATTTTGTTGAGTGGCTTAACATTAATGAGTGGAACTTAAAATTCACCTATACCTATAGTCGCACAGAACTTGAATTCCTGGATCTTAAAATCATAAAACAGGAGAGTGGTACATTGTCCACGGTGTTGTATCGAAAACCCACAGCCACCAATTCCATTCTTGGAGCAGATAGTGCACACCCCATTAACACTATCAAAAGTATCCCCTATTCCCAATATTTGAGAATAAGAAGGAACTGTACTGATATTACCAGTTTTCAGATAGAGGCCAAACAACTTCAACACAGACTCCTCCAGAGAGGATATTCTAAGAAATGCCTTAAGAAAGCTTATAATAGGGCCCTGACCAAAGATAGAAAGACACTTCTCTATAGTAACAAACAAAATAAGAGACAAATGAGTGTAGCTAACAATGGGGATTTTTCCCTGTCCATGGTCACCACCTATTGTGGGGAACATCAAATTATCAGACAGGCCCTTAATAAATTTTGGCTGGTGTTGAAACAGGATAAAATCTTGTGCAAGTCAGTGCCCAAACGCCCTAGACTAGTATTCAGAAGATCCAAAACTATAGGGAGCCAGATTACTAATAGTCACTATCAGGGCAGCTCACGTGGAGATACATGTAAGGTGAGAGGTACATATGGCTGTGGGGGATGTCCATACTGTCAATACATCTATAGAGGTCAAAACGTGGAACTTAAAGCCAGAGAAATGACCATCAAATTAAGACACTATGCTAATTGTGGCACTATAGCAGTTATATATATAGCTGTATGTAAGTGCAATGCATTCTATATTGGCAAGACAAAAAGAGAATTTAGGGAAAGGATGTATGAGCACTTATATGACACCGGCAAGAGAGGTGAGAAATCTGCGATTGCTAAACATCTTATAGAAGCCCATGGTGGAAATAAAAAATATATTAAATTTGCAGTCCTAGATAGAGTACATCCGAACATCAGAGGAGGAGATATAGATAAAAAACTCTATCAAATAGAAGCTAGGTGGATATGGAAACTCAGGGCCGGAGATAATCCTGGCCTTAATGATTTTATTTCTTATAAAATGTTCTTGTAAATTCCCTGGTTTTTGATGGAAACTTTAAATGATCTAGAATAGTCGCTATGATGATGTGAATTATATAAGTAGATATGTAGGTGATTTTGATATTATGTGATCTCACTGTACGGTATATGTGCGCCTTAGGGATGGGCTACAATATAATAGTAATTCTCTTTACTGGCATCTGTTATATTGTTATATACTAGGGGGGTGGTGTTTTCTTCATGTATATATGCATCTATGTTGGGGCTTATCCACACTTATTATTCTTACATATAGACCGGCACTAGGATTTAGCTCAAATGTTTTCAATTTATATATGGTGGGCATCACCTATCCTACCATTCATGTGTATTTTCGGTTTTTTTTGGGTGTAATTCTAATTAGGAGCAGTAGATGGTGCTATGGGCCCTCCCACTTGCTCTATACTCCAGCACTCCCATATCATGCTCTATATATGGGCCTTGTATTTCCAGTGCGCTGTTTGACTGGTGCGCGATGGGCGTGTGGGCGGGTACGCATGCGTACATACCATGACCCCATAGCAGTACTTCCGCAGTGCGGTATAGCCCTTCCGCCTGCGCTCCACTCGGACTGGCGTGCGGGTCATTGCGGCGAGATTTTTAGTACGGAGTCGGATGCTCCGCCCACACACCCACACCGGCTCACTGATTGGCTATGGGGAGCTCTTTTTAGTCACGAGGGCTCACACAGGGTGACGTTCACTTTCCGGGATGCGCTCTGGCTTCCAGGACTTTCTCCAGGAGCGCTCTCTTTTTGATCTTACAGGTATGACACTGTACTTATCATTCACTATGGTGCCCATGCATTGGGATGTATGGGTTCTTTCTTTATATGTATACAATATTGAGCTGCATGTGGGTATATGCACTTGGGTTATGGGGATGTCTGGCTATTACTCCTTCTATTAGCGGGGACAGCGTATATCAAATGATGTTATCTGGACTGCTCTCACTAGTATTCCTGTGAGATACAGGTCCATATTGGACTGATATACACCTGTCCAGCTGATATCTTTTTTCTTGACACTTTTATACATATATCACGCAGGATTTTGAGACACTGCTCTGGTCTGCATGTGTACTGGTTTTTGTAACTTTGATTTCGTATCATTCTGATACATCTGTTGCTATGTGACACTTTGCAGTTTAGGCTGTCTGTATATTGGCACATAATGGTGACTGGGTGTTGCACAATTTCAGCGAGTACTTATCAGCTTTACATTTTGACATATATGCATATATGTGTGATTTCCACAGATTGCTAGGCAACATTTCCCTTGATTCGACATTGGGTAAGATACAATTATGATTTGTGTGCCCGTATCCTGATTCACACACATGACCATGGTTGGTATGTAATCGACTGTACAATTTATTTTTTATGTGTATTTTTTAACAGATATGTGTATGTACTGTATGCCTCTGAGGAAGCGGTCTTTGAACGTGAAACACGTGTCAGGCAGTCCTCTGTTTTGATGTGGAGTCCTGTATTTGGGTCTTGTGCTTACTTGTCCGCAATCTTGAAGAAATATGAACTTTGAACACTGAAGAATAAAAGACTGTTTGTTCATTTAAAGCCCCATTGTAATCTATGTGGACTGTTTGCGATATTTTGTGAGGGGTGGAACTACACTGTTGTGTTTTAAGTGATCTTGTATTGCAGGGGGCAATTCCCACCGGCAGATGGAGTCGTAACGTGCAGACGCGCACAGCCTCTGCCCGGCCACAGATGCCAGATGGGAATTGAACAGAAAAGGCAAGGCAGGGCTAAACAGCCCTCAAAGAAAACAAAGCAAAGGTATAGAGGGTATGTGTGTCCACCAATCTAGCCACGACCCCGCGACGGTGAACACACATCAGCAGAAACAAAAGCCAGAAGGCAATCGCAAGAATGGCGATTGCCAAGTAGACACAAGATAGAGCAGAACAGAACAAGATTAGCACAGACACAGAACCAAGAATCAGAACGATAAAGAAAACAATAAACGCTACCTGAACGCGATCACCGCGCGTTACGCGCAACAGTGACAAGCGCGTTTTATAGCGTGATCTCCGCACGTTACATGCAACAGAGACAAGCACGCCTAACTAACCATCGACAGACAAACACGAAACAGAACGCGAACGCTTGCTTAACGGCTACCTCACCGAGCCTACAGCAAGCGTTCGTATCAGACAAGACAGACAAACGAGAAACAGGAATAAGGTAGAAGGATCCACAGCCACTACCGCTAGACGCTAGTGCGATCCAGGCAAGACAAAACAGAAGGATCCACAGCGCTAGCGCAAGAGGCTAGTGCGATCCAGACAAGACAGATCAGATGAGGTAGCTAGTAGCAATCGCTGCTCCAGCTTACACTCCAGAATACAGATCAGAAGGATCCACAGCCACTACCGCTAGAGGCTAGTGCGATCCAGGCAAGACAGAACAGAAGGATCCACAGCGCTAGCACAAGGCTAGTGCGATCCAGGCAAGACAGAACAGAAGGATCTACAGCACTAGCACAAGGCTAGTGCGATCCAGACAAGACAGATCAGAAGGATCCACTGCCACTACCGCTAGAGGCTAGTGCGATCCAAGCAAGACAGAACAGAAGGATCTACAGCACTAGCACAAGGCTAGTGCGATCCAGGCAAGACAGATCAGAAGGATACACAGCGCTAGCGCAAGGCTAGTGCGATCCAGACAAGACAGATCAGAAGGATCCACAGTGCTAGCGCAAGTCTAGTGCGATCCAGACAAGACCAGGAGGATCCACTGCCACTACCGCTAGAGGCTAGTGCGATCCAAGCAAGACAGAACAGAAGGATCCACAGCGCTAGCGCAAGGCTAGTGCGATCCAGACAAGACAGATCAGAAGGATACACTGCCACTACCGCTAGTGGCTAGTGCGATCCAAGCAAGACAGAACAGAAGGGGCTACCAGTTGCAACCGCTGCTCCGGTTAGCAAGCAGACAAACAGAACGATTTCCTGTCAACCACCGCTGGGACAGGACAATCGCAACAGACAGACAAAACAGATATGCAATCGAACTGCACTAGGAAACTGCCTAGTACAGTTCCAAGAATTACCCAAGGGTAAACTTTAACAGATCAACAATGGCTGACACTCCAGGAGTGTTTCAAACAAACCATGAAGGGGAAATGACCCGCCAAGCATTCTGGGAAAAACATGGCTTATATAGTGCCAGTCATCACAGGAGGCAGGTAGGGGATTTGCATAACGAATGTATGCAAATTCCTCAACAGCAGAACAGACCAGAAACTTGCAAAGGAAAGACAGGTCTCTCTTCCAGAGACCTGTAACCTTCAGACTAGAGGAATGGTCAAACAGCTGTCTGCCTGTGCAGCCAGCTGAGCGGATCATCACAACATAAAGCAGAGGGACACCAAGAGCCCCAATAGTGTAATTCGTCTTGGGGACAACAAAATAAATGAGAAGTTTTTTGCCCCAACTTTATTTACAAAGTATACACACATGATTGCCCCGCCCCTCTATGACACACTTCCGCCTGGAAGTACTCTCACATTCCTCATACTTATCTATGCTACTTAATGAACTCAGGTTGTCCTCTGGCATTACAGAGGCGCCGAGCTCGCTGATATAATACAGATGGTAAGTCTGCCTTCTCCTTATACCCTTGTTTACTTGCTGCCAAAAACACCCCCACCTGTTTTTTTAGCCATTCCAACACCCTCCCTCCTTCCTCCTCCTCTAGACCACGTCAACCCTTTCTCCCAATTTCACCCACTATTCACTGTTGTTCTGCATGATGTCCGCAACAACCGGCAGCAAACCCAGCCACCAATTTTTACTTTGAGTATTTGCATATTTGTTTGTATTTATCATTGGTCTTACTCTGTTCAGCACAATGCACCTTTAACATTCCCCCTACCCATTCTAAAGCTGTCAAGCATACCTTTAAGACTACTATCAGTTCGAAACTAATATCTATAACCCGCACACAACTTGTCACTAAAATGTAATGCAAAATTTAAATTTACGTATTCATATCAGCACTTTGACGATTTTATGCCTCTGGTTGTCTGTTTGTGTATTTTCTGCAGCTGTGACTCCTACTGTATTTTGCCTGAGGAAGCGGGATGTATGGCCCGTGAAACGCGTTGCATTGTTTTTTGGAGTTCCGAATAAATTGTTGACTGTCTGAATCGCAGTCCTTGCCTGTGTCTGTTTGGAGGGGGTAAGACCACCGCTGCCTCCTCTGTTTAACCAGTTGGTTTTTTAAGTTCATTTAATTACCTTTTATTCTTTTGGCGCCTCTGTATCTTGTACACGATCATCACAACATGGCTTTCTGCTCAAACGGTAATTGTTCTTGTTCTTCTTCATATTGGAAGTATGTTTTCTAGATCTGCAAATGATGAACACCTGGGGTCATCACCACAGTGAACACTAGGGTGGTTATATAGCTAGTGCACATGGGCGTCCGCAGAAAGGAGGGGGGGAAATCAGTGCGGCATGCGTATCGAAAAATAGGTGTGGTCATGGACCAGAATGTGGGTGTGATCATGGGTGGAGCCAAATTTACATGAACTTTGCAATGGTGGGACATTAGACTAGGACAGTGGTGGCAAACCTTTTGGAGGCCAAGTGCCCAAACTGCAACCCAAAAGTCACTTATCTATCGCAAAGTGCCAACACGGCAATTTAAACTAAATACAAACGTTTTAACATTATGGAAAATCCAAGTTAAAAATAAACTGTGAAGATAAACAATTTCATCCATCCTACTCCTGAAAAATGTATTCATCTTTTTAGAACCTCCCAGTTTAAATTTTCTGTTTTAAAAAGCTAAAAAGTAGGTTTAGGCTGCTTACACACCAAGACGTTACAGGCGCATGTTAGTGCGCCTGTAACGCTCCCCCAACGCACAGCAATGTAACACAAGTGGGCTGTTCACACAGCCCACGTTGCGTTACATGTAACGCTGCACGTTCTCCGCAAAGTGCAGCATGCTACGGCGTTGGAGCGGCTATAGCCGCGTTAGACTGTTTGCACATGCGCAGTGGGGGGAGAAGAGGAGGCGGGGAGAGCCAGCTACAGTAGCCGCGCACATGGCTACTTAATATTCACTGCACTGGCGGGCGCTGATTGGCCGGCGGGACCACGTGATGCGGAGTGTCTCGCTCCGCATCACGTGGACCCGCTGGCCAATCAGCGCCACTCTGGGAGACATTATAGGAATCGAGCCGCCTAACGCGGCTCACTCTACCGTCGGCTCTTGCAGCACCATACGTTGTGTTAGGTGCACGTTATGCGACCTTAACGTAGCACCTAACGCAACGTCTTGGTGTGCAAGTAGCCTTAGTGCTATTGTCTCATATGATGATGATTCAGCTTTTCCCATAGTCTCACAGTTAGTAATCATGTGACCCCCAACAAGACAAATTCAGCAATCATGAGGCCCCCAAAACAAGACAAATTCAGCAATCATGAGGCACATAAATATACAGCATTTCACATAAATAGGCAGAATGCCCCCTTAATGTGGTAGACACCTCTCACCTGGCTTCTGAATTCTCCTCTACTGGCTGCTGTGCTTGGCTGGCCTAACAATACTGTTTTTGGCTAGCTTGGGGATGATGTGCGGGCCGAAAGGCCTGGCAGTGATGCTGTGGCCTGGCTGGCGGTGATGCTGGATTGGCCTGGCTGGCGGTGATACTGGGCTGGCTAGTATGGATAGTTTAGGTAGTGACAGGTGCCCCCTAGTTTAGGTAGCACCAGGAGCCCTCCCGTTTCGGTAGTGACAGTGCCCCCCCCCACCAGTTTAGGTAGTGACAGGGCCCCCAGTTTAGGTAGTGACAGGTGCCTCCTAGTTTAGGTAGTGACAGGTGCCTCCTAGTTTAGGTAGTGACAAGAGCCCCCGGTTCAGGTAGTGACAGGGACCCCACAGTTTAGGTAGTGACAGCGGCTCACCAGTTTAGGTAGTGACAGGGACCCCACAGTTTAGGTAGTGACAGGAGCCCCCCAGTTCAGGTAGTGACAGGGACCCCACAGTTTAGGTAGTGACAGGAGCCCCCCAGTTCAGGTAGTGACAGGGAGCCCCCTAGTTCAGGTAGTGACAGGAGTCCCCTAGTTCAGGTAGTGACAGGGACCCCCCCAGTTCAGGTAGTGACAGGGACCCCCCAGTTTAGGTAGTGACAGGAGCCCCCAGTTCAGGTAGTGACAGGGACCCCCCCCCAGTTCAGGTAGTGACAGGGAAGGGAACCCCCAGTTTAGGTAGTGACAGGAGCCCCCCCAGTTCAGGTAGTGACAGGGACCCCCCAGTTTAGGTAGTGACAGGAACCCCCCCCCAGTTCAGGTAGTGACAGGGACCCTCCCAGTTCAGGTAGTGACAGGAGGCGCCCCAGTTCAGGTAGTGACAGGGACCCCCCAAGTTTAGGTAGTGACAGGAGCCCCCCCCCCCCCCCAGTTCAGGTAGTGACAGGGACCCCAAAGTTCAGGTAGTGACAGGAGCCCACCAGTTCAGGTAGTGACAGGGAACCCCCCTAGTTCAGGTAGTGACAGGGACCCCCCAGTTCACGTAGTGACAGGGACCCCCCCAGTTCAGGTAGACAGGAGCCCCCCAGTTCAGGAAGTGAGAGGGACCCTACAGTTTAGGTAGTGACAGGAGCCCCCCCCCCCAGTTCAGGTAGTGACAGGGACTCCACAGTTCAGGTAGTGACAGGAGCCCACCAGTTCAGGTAGTGACAGGGACCCCCCCCCCCCAGTTCACGTAGTGACAGGAGCCCACCAGTTCAGGTAGTGACAGGGACCCCCCCCCCAGTTCAGGTAGTGACAGGGACCCCCCCCCAGTTCAGGTAGTGACAGGAGGTCAGGAGCCCACCAGTTCAGGTAGTGACAGGGACCCCCCAGTTTAGGTAGTGACGTGCGGCCAGTAGGGACAGTGGCAGGGATGAGGGGACATCCCCCACCTTCCCTCACTTCAGGGCTCACCCTTCCTCGCTCCCCGCTCCAGAATTAAGTGGCTGGCAGCGGTCGGCAGTGGAGCGGAACACTTCCTCTATTCCCTGCACAAGAGGGAGATCTGCGCGTCGCTGGTCTGACGTCGCTGCCTAGACCAGACCAGCTGCGCACAGAATCTTCCTTGCGTCTAGAGAATAGAGGAAGTGTTCCACTCCGTTGCCACCCGCCGCTGAATTATGGAGGGGGAGCAAGTAAGGGGGAGCCCCAAGGTGAGGGAAGGGGGGAGACGTCCGTGTTAGGGAGTCTTGCCCAAGGTCTCCTCACTGAATAGGTACAGGCTTACTGAACAGGAAGAGCCGAGATTCGAGCCGTTAAACATAATACAAAGTGACAGAAACAAATAAAAATGTGAAGGCCAAATTTCAAAAAGCAGTTGAGGAAATGCCTTTATTTCGCAAGCGTTGTGCGCAATGATTACACGGCCGTAATTCCAGTGGGGCCTCCCGATCTTACTTCAGCTATTTGTTGTTAAACTTAAGTTCAATGCCATGTGAGAGTTTTTCCTAAAGGCTATCTTTCCTAAAGGCGTCTTGCGTGCCTCCCCCCGCCCTCATCTTAATACTGCTGGCATCTCCAGGACCCCTCTGAACCGGTATATGTATGCTATACACCCTATACCTTTTGACTTGCATTTGCTGATCCCTATGCACTGTCCATATGCCTTTACCCTGACACCCATGTTTTTTGAGCATACTGCTTATTCTTCATTTCTAGCACTTCTGTCACTATAAGGGTTTCTACCATTGTTGCACCTTATTAGATCTAGATCCGGGTCTGGTATTGCCTTATATTGGGCTCAGAAATTGAGCCCAATCTTTGACAATTTATGCAGTTACAGGGCTGATGGCGCACATAGGTGGTGAGGCACTTTTTGACTATTGGTCCACAATTTGTGTATTGTGGCGAGTTGCTGCTTGTTAGCTGTAACTTTTTAAGTGATTTTATGTATTTTGCATGGTGTTTAATAAAGATTGTTATATCTGGAATGGTGGAGCGGCCTGTCTTTCCAAGACTTCTTTCTCTTCTTTGAAAGTTGCATGATGTCTTTTGTCTTGGAAGCTGCACACCAGTACTATTGAGGAGTGCGGATTATTTCAAATGCAGACAATGAATGTCTATGAGAAGGTTCATATCAGCGCGGGTTGTGCGCTGTCCGATCAGTAAAGCGGTGCGTGTACCATTTTTGAGGTGATTCCGCCTCAATGGAAAGTACAGGAGCAATGCAAAACACTCACAAAATCGCTTTGTGTATCGATTGCGTTTGCGTTTTTAGGAATAAATACATTGTATTTATTATTTTCCGGGTCAAAGAGTTCACTTCCTGACTTGCGTCAGGGAGTGGATTACAAAACCGCTCGGAAAAAACGCTTAGAAAACCACTTAGCACAAAAACGAACCCCCCCCCCCAAGGAATCCGGGAATCGGAAAAAGAGACGCCTCAAAAACAGCCCAACGCAGACGGATACGCGAGCTGAACGCAATGTGAACAAGGCCTTAATGAGATGGGTAGAACAACCTCTCTTGCCAAATCTCTGTTAATTTAGTACAATGATCAATAAAGTCCCATCTGACTGTAATTACTGCATTTGAGCCTGACAAACAGACTGTTTGGAATAGACTCAATAATGTGTCAGGGATGAAAATTAGCATGATGCTATAGCAAATTGGGAGCTGTTTCCTTTCTTTATGGAATATTTTACCATTTTCTACATAGATGAACACATCAAGAAAATAATGCACAGGCCTGCCCAGGAACCTGCTGACGGGATGTTCACATTTAAGCAGGTCATTCATTGCCTGAGCTCAATTTCAGTCCTTGTCTAAAACAAAACAATGAAACATCTCCCACATATTGGTACCATCCCTTAATGTGTTCCAAAAATGAGAATTCTCCCTACAATGGACACATCTACATTCTCATTCTGCCCAAAACAATTTGGTAAATGTGGAAGCAATAGAATTGCCCATTGCCAACCGAGATTGAGAAGCTGGACATAAGGGTGCCGCCATAGGCTGTAATGTGAAGGTTAAATTACGATAAAAACTCTGCCATTCAGTGACCAGCAATAACTGGCAGTCAAATTGCGTCTTCCCTCCTGAGTCCATGGGGGCCTGGAGGGGGAATATGACACCGCCAGGAAATTTGCAATAGCAGAGTAAGACATTTTTCTGCTTCTCCTTCTGCCTAAATTACCCATGTTGTATGTATGCCCTGAGATCCCTGCGAAAACCACCTATCATCAAACAGGAAAATATTGTGTTTGAACAACTTACAAAGATAAACTTGATTGCAGATAAAATTGATCCATTTCTTGATTGGAACAGGTGGGAACAGAGTCTAACTCATGAAACTGCCACCAGGCATCTCTCCAACTACTCTTTTTATGCCTTTTTGTTACTTCTTAAATATCTATATAATTTATTCTGTTTAGGCATTTTGAGATATCTTATACAGTGGCTTGCAAAAGTATTCGGCCCCCTTGAAGTTTTCCACATTTTGTCACATTACTGCCACAAACATGAATCAATTTTATTGGAATTCCACATGAAAGACCAATACAAAGTGGTGTACACGTGAGAAGTGGAATGAAAATCATACATGATTCCAAACATTTTTTGCAAATAAATAACTGCAAAGTGGGGTGTGCATAATTATTCGGCCCCCTGAGTCAATACTTTGTAGAACCACCTTTTGCTGCAATTACAGCTGCCAGTATTTTAAGGTATGTCTCTACCAGCTTTGCACATCTAGAGACTGAAATTCTTGCCCATTCTTCTTTGCAAAACCGCTCCAGCTCAGTCAGATTAGATGGACAGCGTTTGTGAACAGCAGTTTTCAGATCTTGCCACAGATTCTCGATTGGATTTAGATCTGGACTTTGGCTGGGCCATTCTAACACATGGATATGTTTTGTTCTAAACCATTCCATTGTTGCCCTGGCTTTATGTTTAGAGTCGTTGTCCTGCTGGAAGGTAAACCTCCGCCCCAGTCTCACGTCTTTTGCAGACTCCAAGAGGTTTTCTTCCAAGATTGCCCTGTATTTGGCTCCATCCAGCCTCGGACAGGCCCACCGAACCACCGATGGTCCCATCGGTGGGCCCCGGCCGTCCCGCCTCCTGGGGGCCCCAGTGCTAAGAAGGAGGGGGGCTAAGCGCAGGAAGGGGGGACATTGTGTACAGATCGGCGGGGAGGGGCGGAAGCCTCCCCCCCCCTCCCTCACCTAGGGGCCCCCCTTCCGCGCTCCCCCCCCCTCCAGAATTGCAGCCAGCGGCAGCACCGGGGAAGAATCACTTAACGACATGACGGAGAGATCCGTAGCTCTGCGTGCCGCTGGCTGGTCTCTCTGTCTCCTGAACTGACTGTCCAATCACGCTCTCGCAGGAAGTACTGCGAGAGCGTGATTGGACAGTCAGTTCAGGAGACAGAGACCAGCCAGCTGCACGCAGAGCTACGGATCTCCGTCATGCTGGTAAGTGATTCATCCCCGGTGCTGCCGCTGGCTGCAATTCTGGAGGGGGGGCCCCTAGGTGAGGGAGGGGGGTGGCTTCCGCCCCACCCCGCCGATCTTTGCCCGCTGCCAACCTGATTGCATTTTGAGGGGGGGGGGGGTATCTGCCACCAATCTGCCCACATTACGATTTTCTGGTCACTGCTGCCCACATTACGATTTTCAGGTGTCTGCTGCCCACATTACGATTTTCTGGTCACTGCTACCCACATTACGATTTTCAGGTGTCTGCTGCCCACATTACGATTTTCAGGTGTCTGCTGCCCACATTGCGATTTTCAGGTGTCTGCTGCCCACATTACGATTTTCTGGTGACTGCTGCCCACATTACGATTTTCTGGTGACTGCTGCCCACATTACGATTTTCAGGTGTCTGCAGCCCACATTACGATTTTCAGGTGTCTGCTGCCCATATTACGATTTTCTGGTCACTGCTGCCCACATTGCAATTTTCTGGTGCCTGCTGCCCACATTGCGATTTTCTGGTGCCTGCTGCCCACATTGCGATTTTCTGGTGCCTGCTGCCCACATTGCGATTTTCAGGTGTCTGCTGCCCACATTGTGATTTTCTGGTAACTGCTGCCCACGTTACGATTTTCAGGTGTCTGCTGCCCACATTGCGATTTTCAGGTGTCTGCTGCCCACATTGCGATTTTCTGGTGTCTGCTGCACACATTGTGATTTTCTGGTGCCTGCTGCCCACATTGCGATTTTCAGGTGTCTGCTTCCCACATTGTGATTTTCTGGTAACTGCTGCCCACGTTACGATTTTCAGGTGTCTGCTGCCCACATTGCGATTTTCTGGTGTCTGCTGCCCACATTGCGATTTTCTGGTGTCTGCTGCACACATTGTGATTTTCTGGTGTCTGCTGCACACATTGTGATTTTCAGGTGTCTGCTGCACACATTGTGATTTTCAGGTGTCTGCTGCACACATTACGATTTTCAGGTGTCTGCTGCCCACATTACGATTTTCAGGTGTCTGCTGCCCACATTACGATTTTCAGGTGTCTGCTGCCCACATTACGATTTTCTGGTGACTGCTGCCCACATTGTGATTTTCAGGTGTCTGCTGCCCACATTACGATTTTCTGGTGTCTGCTGCCCACATTACGATTTTCAGGTGTCTGCTGCCTACATTACGATTTTCAGGTGTCTGCTGCCTACATTACGATTTTCAGGTGTCTGCTGCCCACATTACGATTTTCTGGTGTCTGCTGCCCACATTACGATTTTCTGGTCACTGCTGCCCACTTTTGGGGGGGGGGGGGGTATCTGCCACCAACCTGATTGCATTTTGGGGGGTATCTGCCGCCAATCTGATTGCATTTTGTGGGGGTATCCGCCGCCTACCTGATTGCATTTTGTGGGGGTATCTGCCGCCAACCTGATTGCATGTTGTGGGGGTATCTGCCGCCAACCTGATTGCATTTTGTCGGAAAATCTGCTGCGATTTGACTACTTGATGAATTATCATGAGGCATGTAACTACTTGAATATTTTATCTAAAATGTATCTGGTCGGACTTAATCTCTGTGAATAACACCGCTACTTATGTTGTGTTTTTTTTTTTTTTAAGTCTGCCCATGACTCATCATGACCACACCGATGTTCCAGTGCGTGGTGACACCCATTTACTTTCGCTGCGGCGCGCGCCGCATGTGGACATATCCCTATTGGAGGCTGTCCTCAGAAGTGCTCACAATCTTTTCCCTACCATAAACTCGTGCAAAATTTCTAGAGTACATGTGTATGTGAGCCCAAAATGGGGGGGGGGGGGGGGGGAGGAGGGGATCGGGGGGGGGGGCCCAGGCTGAAACTTCCTTGGTGGGCCCTTAGTGTCCCAGTCCGACCCTGGCTCCATCCATCTTCCCATCAACTCTGACCAGCTTCCCTGTCCCTGCTGAAGAGAAGCACCCACAGAGCATGAGACTGCCACCACCATATTTGACAGTGGGGATGGTGTGTTCAGAGTGATGTGCAGTGTTAGTTTTCTGCCACACATAGCGTTTTGCATTTTGGCCCAAAAGTTCCATTTTGGTCTCATCTGACCAGAGCGCCTTCTTCCACATGTTTGCTGTGTCCCCCACATGGCTTGTGGCAAACTGCAAACAGGACTTCATATGCTTTTCTGTTAACAATGGCTTTCTTCTTGCCACTCTTCCATAAAGGTCAACTTTGTGCAGTGCACTACTAATAGTTGTCCTATGGACAGATTCCCCCACCTGAGCTGTAGATCTCTGTAGCTCGTCCAGTCACCATGGGCCACTTGACTGCATTTCTGATCAGTGCTTTCCTTGTTTGGCTTGTGAGTTTAGGTGGACGGCCTTGTCTTGGTAGGTTTACAGTTGTGCCATACTCCTTCCATTTCTGAATGATCGCTTGAACAGTGCTCCGTGGGATGTTCAAGGCTTTGGAAATCTTTTTGTAGCCTAAGCCTGCTTTAAATTTCTCAATAACTTTATCCCTGACCTGTCTGGTGTGTTCTTTGGACTTCATGGTGTTGTTGCTCACAATATTCTCTTAGACAACCTCTGAGGCCATCACAGAGCAGCTGTATATGTACTGACATTAGATTACACACAGGTGCACTCTATTTAGTCATTAGCACTCATCAGGCAATGTCTATGGGCAACTGACTGCACTCAGACCAAAGGGGGCTGAATAATTACGCACACCCCACTTTGCAGTTATTTATTTGTAAAAAAAAAAATGTTTGGAATCATGTATGATTTTCATTCCACTTCTCATGTGTACACCACTTTGTATTGGTCTTTCACGTGGAATTCCAATAAAATTGATTCATGTTTGTGGCAGTAATGTGACAAAATGTGCAAAACTTCAAGGGGGCCGAATACTTTTGCAAGCCACTGTATGTGTTATGCCCAAAGCTGAAAGTCGGACAAAGTGGTAACTGGCTGGGAATTTATTAAGATGGCATTTCTCAAGTTGTAACCTTATCGGCCAAAATCCAACATTGGCCGGCCAATGTGCACAAAGACTTTCCTGCCATCTCACTATTTGCCTGGTGTTGTGTTACTGTTACTTTCTTGTACAGGACAGAATCTGGAGAGGTGGGCAGTTTAGATTCTGGGTTCTGTGTGAGAGTCGGGAGAAGTTAAGTCGTAGTGAAATATCAGCAAATATTGCTGATATTTTACTATGTCAAAAAGGTTGTGGAATATTTGTAAAATTACCGATATTCTACTACCGCAATTAAGTTGTAAATAATCGTGTCTTTTTTTTTTCCATTTAACACCACGCCAAAATTAGTGCGCAGTGTTTTCAAATGTATGCAGCGAGGTTGTTCTACCTATCTCATTAAAGAGTAACTGTCGGGCATAAAATCAAAAATCAATTCTTTATTTTCATCTGCTAAACAAGTAACAAGGATGCTAACCAGGCAACCCAAAAGTTAAAATCACTATTACTTTTCTTGTTGAGAAATGATCATTCCCCAGTTTACCTGACTCTTATTTGGTACACACAAAATTTGGTACACAAACAGGAAGTTGCAGGGCATGCTGGGTTGTCTTTTTTTTATTCTCTACTTCCCCTCAGACTTAACTAATGCAGCCCGATTCGCTGAAGCCTCTTTCCCTCTTGTTTTCCCTGTTCTGTTCCTCTCTGATTGGCCAATATTTATCATGCTGAGACAATGCACTTTCTATAGTGAAGGGCGGGCAAATCAGGCAGAGGAGACTAAGGGAGGAAATTACATCAGAATTGGCTTCAAAATAGCCACACTTAAAATGGGAAATGCTAAGAAGAATTTTCTCTTTTTACTGCATAAAAAATCACTAAAATCAAAATGTGTACAGTGTAATACATATGTTATGTAAGTAGAGCAAGTATTTATCTACTTATATATATATATTTGTTTTTTTTAGATAGTATGGCTGACAGCTCCTCTTTAAATAGAGTCTGAAGCGAGAATAAATCTCGCTTCAGACCTCATAGTTAGCAGGGACATGTGTGCCCCTGCTAAAACGTCGCTATCCCACGGATAAACGGGGGTCCCTGATCCCTCAAATCCCCTCGGTGCAGCGGGGGAGCGCTTCCTGGTTGGGGCTAACCGCCGCAGCCCTGCCCCACGCACGTCTGTCAGACGTGTATCTCCGCCTCTCCCCCGCCCCTCTCAGTCTTCCTTCACTGAGAGGGGCGGGGAGAGGCGGCGATGCGCGTCTGATAGACGCGACTGGAGGCAGGGCTGCAGCCATTAGCCCTGCCTCCAGGAAGAAGAAATTTCACGACCAACTTGCGACCAACTATTGCAGGGGTGGGTTTGGGGGTGAAGGGACCCCCGTTAAGCCGCGGGATAGCGGCGTTTTAGCAGGGGCACACATGCCCCTGCTAACTATGAGCTCTGAAGCGAGATTTATTCTCGCTTCAGAGTCTCTTTAAGCCCACTTATAGTAGAGCTTATTCCTCAGTCATGCTGATCTGGTGTCTTCATTCCCACATTCCCATAAATGATCCATTGACCGTAGATGGACTTGTTTGACTTCTCCCTGATGTCAGATAAGATTAAACAATTATCTATAACAACCAAGCAATTTTGACTAGATGCGTTAAAGCACACAAACTGAGAGGGATATGGAGGCTGACATTTGTATTTCTTTTTAAACAATGCAGATTGCCTGACAATCCTGCTGATCCTTTGCCTGTAATACCATAGACCCTGAACAAGCATGCAGCAGATCAGATGCTCTCACTGAAGTCTGACTGGATTAGCCACATGCTTGTTTCAGGTGTTTTATTCAGACACTACTGCAGTCAAAAAGGGTCAGGAGAACTGCCAGGCAATTGGTATCATTTATAGGGAAACATATTTTAGTTGTGTTGTCTCTAGCTTCTCTGTGCGTGTGCCAAATTAACATGTTCACATGTCTGGATTCTACTTCTAAGCTTTTTCTGTATAGCTTTGTGTCAATGTAAGGATGCGGCATGCCGCCGCCGGCGTTCCTGACGCTGACTCACATGTGGTTGCCGTCCCTGTCGCTGACTCTCACCCTGCCGCTGACTCACGAGCAGTGCAGGGCGGCAAGCGGAGGACGCGTCTCAGCGCGCACTCCGCCTAGGTAAACGGTGGTCATGTGTTTCCTTGATCAGCTGACACGCTGAGTCCTGATTGGTCGGGCTGTGTATTTGAATCTGCCGAGCGATCCAGTCTGTGCCCTTGATAGCATTCTGCTTGTGGCTTGTTGCTGTTTATTCACTCTCGTATTTGATACTTGCTGATTACCTTTGCTTATCTCTTGACCACGCTTCTGCCAGATCACCCTGTGCCGACTCCTGCTTGCTCCTGATTACGTTTTGGACTGATTACTTGTTGCTGACTCTTGGCTTGTTAAAGGATTTGCATGATTGCTGCCTGCCCCTGATTCCGGCCTGACTGACCACGCATCTGTAGTGTGATTACACTTTGGTCTGGATTGCCTCAGCTCATAGGCCTCAGGTGACTATTCAAGTATACTGTGTTTACATTACCTTGCTGTGTTTGGTGTTTGCTATTTGCCAGGTTGTATGTTACATCTACCTGCAGGGATTTGTAGTTTTGTTACTAGGCAGGAGTTTGCGCTGGTGTTAGGGCTGGGTTATAGGTAATTCATATGAGCATACAGTCTGACCTATAGCAGGTAGCCAGACAAGCCTGACAGTCAAGGCTTAAAGCATACCCGAGTCATACTTAAAGAATGTCCTTTTACTTACTTGGGGCTTCTTTCAGCTCCCATAGTCTTGTAGGTCCCTCGCTGTCCTACCGGTCCCCTTCCTTGATCTGCTGTGCGGCCCAGAGGTCTACAACTTAGCCAAGTTGCGCATTACTGTACATGAACTGACCCAATGGCGTACCTCCTTAATCGCGAGCCCACGGCTGTAAGTGTTCTGCGCACGCATAGTTACAAGTCTTAAAGGGAACCAGAGAGGAACGGGCTGAAAAAAAAAGAACAAGCCTTTATACATACCTGGGGCTTCTTCCAGCCCCATAAGCCTGGATCGCTCCCACGCCGCCATCCTCCGCTTCCTGGAACCGCCGTTACCGGGCCCGTCACTTCCGGCGGACGCGGCCAATCGTCCGCATCACAGGGGCTCCCTCCATACATGTACGCATGCGGCTGCACAGAAGGCAGCCTCATGCGTACTTGTATAGAAGGAGCTCCGTGTGATGCGGCGAATCGGCCGCGTCCGCCGGCCGACTGGCCGACTAGCGGCAATGACGGGACCCGGTACCGGCGGATCCAGGCAGCAGAGGACGGCGGCGTGGGAGCGATCCGTGCCTATGGGGCTGGAGGAAGCCCCAGGTATGTATTAAAGCTTCCCCCCAACCTCTCTGGTTCCCTTTAATGAACTGGGCATGCGCAGAACGCTCCCAGCTACCGGAGACCTGAAAGGTAGGATTGCCATTAAATGTGTTCATATTGTTTGATCCACAATGAGCCTGTAATTATCTTTACTACTGACGGACATGCCATTATCTATAACCACACCCACTAACAATGCAATAGGCCAACAGTTTGATGCACAGAGGGAGAAGATACTGGTTGCTTGGCAGTTGGAAACAGCTGTTATTTCCCACAGTGCAACACTGTTCACAGACAGGAAACTGTCAGGATGTAGGTCCTGATATCACACTGTGGGAGGGGTTTCACCACAATATCAGCCATACAGACCCCCGATGATGATCTATTCCAGAAAAGGTAAACATTTCTCATGGGAAATGGGGTATCAGCTACTGACTGGTATGAAGATCAATCCTTGGTTAAAGTTCCTCTTTAAATTCCCTTGTGAAGAGAAAAGCTAAGATGCTTTTGTATGTTTTTAATAGGTGGATGAGTATCTGTCTGGTGCAAATGCTTTGCCTGGTTTAGCCTCCTTTACTGCTTAAAGAGTAACTGTCGGGCATAAAATCAAAAATCAATTCTTTATTTTTATCTGGTAAACAAGTAATAAGTATGCTAACCAGGCAATCCAAAAGTTAAAATCACTATTACTTTTCTTGTTGATAAATGATCATTCCCTAGTTTACCTAACTCTTATTTGGTACACAGAAAATTTGGTACACAAAAAGGAAGTTGCAGGGAATGCTGGATTGTCTTTTTTTGCTTCTCTACTTCCCCTCAGACTTAACTAATGCAGCCTGATTGGCTGAAGATTCTTTGCCTCCTGTTTTCCCCTCCCACACCTCTGTTCCTCTCTGATTGGCCAAAATTTCTCAGGCTGAAACAATGCACTTTCTATAGTGAAGGGCGGGCAAATCAGGCAGAGGAGACTAAGGGCGGATATTACATCACGACTGGCTTCAAAAAATAGCCACAGTAAATATGGAAACTGTTTAGAATAGGATTCTCTACTTTTCCTTTACAAAATTCACAGGAATCATAACGTGGACAGTGCAATACGTATATTATGTAAGTAGAGCAAGTATTTATCTACTTATATACCGTATATACTCGCAAGCAAGCCGACCCGCATGCAAGCTGACCCCCCCACTTTTACCCCAAAAAACAGGAAAAAATGATTGACCCTCATGTAAGCCGGGGGTAGGAAACGCTGGCCGCGTGATCCCCCCAGTATGTCCCAGTATAGCTAGTATAGTGCCCAGTATAGGTAGGTAGTGCTCAGTATAGCTAGTAAAATGCCCCAGTATAGCTAGTATAGTGCTCAGTATAGCTAGTATAGTGCTCAGTATAGCTAGTATAGTGCTCAGTATAGCTAGTATAGTGCTCATTATAGCTAGTATAGTGCTCAGTATAGCTAGTATAGTGCTCAGTATAGTGCTCAGTATAGCCAGTATAGTGCTCAGTATAGCCAGTATAGTGCTCAGTATAGCCAGTATAGTGCTCAGTATAGCCAGTATAGTGCTCAGTATAGCCAGTATAGTGCTCAGTATAGCCAGTATAGTGCTCAGTATAGCCAGTATAGTGCTCAGTATAGTGCTCAGTATAGCCAGTATAGTGCTCAGTATAGCCAGTATAGTGCTCAGTATAGCCAGTATAGTGCTCAGTATAGCTAGTATAGTGCTCAGTATAGCTAGTGAAGTGCCCCAGTTTAGCTAGTATAGTGCCCCATTATAGCTAGTATAGTGCCCCATTATAGCTTGTATAGTGCCCCATTATAGCTTGTATAGTGCCCCATTATAGCTTGTATAGTGCCCCAGTATAGCTTGTATAGTGCCCCATATAGCTAGCATAGTGCCCCATATAGCTAGCATAGTGCCCCATATAGCTAGCATAGTGCCCCATATAGCTAGCATAGTGCCCCATATAGCTAGCATAGTGCCCCAGTATGGGTGGGTAGGTGGGTGGGTAGGTGCTGTCCCTCCCCGCTCCCCCGCGGCTGCCGCTGCTATTACCTTAGGCGGCGCCGCTTCCTCTATCCCCGTCCTCCTCCGGTAACTCATTCACAGCAGCGCGCCTCTCGCTGCTGTGATGATGAGGAAACCATAGAGAGCGGCTTCCTGTAGCGGCGATGCCGTTACTATGGGAACCGCTCTCTATGGTTTCCTGCGTCATCACAGCGGGGGGCGCGCTGCTGTGAATGAGTTACTTACCGGAGGAGGACGGGGATAGAGGAAGCGGCGCCGCCTAAGGTAATAGCAGCGGCGGCGGCCGCGGGGGGAGCCGGGAGCGGGGAGGGACAGCACCTATCCACCCATGACTCGCAAGCAAGCCGACCCCCCAACTTTTGGCCCACTTTTGGGGGGTCAAAAATTCGGCTTGCTTGCGAGTATATACGGTATTTGTTTTTTTTTCCTGAGATAGTATGGCTGACAGCTCCTCTTTATTGGAATCCTTTTATTGAATTAGGTGCTTGTAAGTCAACAGTTTGAAAGGCTTTTAGTCTAGGAAAAGCTGTACTGTTAATACAGTATACCTGTGCGTGTCATGTTGTGTGAAGGTATTATGTAAATTTTTATTGTGTGTCTTTAGATTGTAAAACTTATTGTAGAATTCACGAACATTTTTTTATGAATCTGGTGTAAAAATGCTTAGCCCTTGCTTTCAGTGGTACAGGGATCACCATAGCAGCCATAGTGGTTGCTATGGGGTCCATAGGCAAAAGAGCCCTGGTGTCAGGAAAGCAACTCACCTCTCCACAGACAGACTATGCAATCTACCTTCTGCCCAGACATCCTGTCTCCATGGGTCCAACAGCATCTCTCACCACACTCACCGCACTCCCTCCAGCATAGCAACCGAACAGGTCACTAAGCTGCAAGTAAAACCACACAGGGATGCTCATTACTTATGTGATGGTGCATGGTCAGAGGTCAGTAAATACGATTATACAAGTAGACATGCCGATAATGTCCAATATTGCCTAATCCCCACATGCTACTTAAAGGGGCACTACATCGAAAAACTGTAAAATTTAAAATATGTGCACACATATACAAATAATAAGTACGTTTCTTCCAGAGTAAAATGAGCCATAAATTACTTTTCTCCTATAATGCTGTCACTTACAGTAGACAGTAGAAATCTGACAGGAGTGACAGGTTTTGGACTAGTCCATCTCTTCATAAGGGATTCTCAGCAAGGCTTTTACACTTTATAAAGATATTCCCTAAAAAGGATTTAAACAATAATGCTGGCCAGCTTCCCTGCTTCCTACACAGTTTTTTGGCAGTTGGACAGAGCAACTGCCATTCACGAAGTGCTTTTGAAAATAAATATATCCCTGAAAATCCCCTATAAAGAGATGGACTAGTCCAAAACCTGTCACTTCTGTCAGATTTCTACAACATAAGAAAAAGTAATTTAGGTCATACTTACCTCCTGTGTAGTCTACTCATTAATCTCTTTCTCCTCTCCTGCATCCCATTTGTCTACTGTGATCAATTGAATTCTCCTTCCTCCATTTTAAAAATGGCCATTACCCCATAACAGCTTCCTGGTCAGCACACTCTTAAACTGTAATGTCACCCACTTGAGCCATAGGGCAACATGGACATTACCTTGAACATTCAGTTGTAACTGACAGCAGCTGATATATAACTGACAGCAACTGGTATATTTCAGTTCTGACAAAATATTGTCAGAAATGGAAGGGATCACTGTAAGAAGAAAATGGTGAGCTTCTGAGAGGAACTGACGGTGATGTTAGTATACTGTACAATATTCATTTGCAGCTACGTCATGTGTTTAATTTAAATAATTTTCCTCACTTCAGGTTCCCTTTAAACATACCATGTTTGGATCCAGCTGGCATAGTGTGGTAAATCTTCATGAATGAGTATTTCAGTTTCTCCTTATGCAAAGGAGAGCCAGAAACATGTTGTATGGTGGACGGCAGTCATGGGCGTCCGCAGAAAATTTTCCAGGGGGGGCAAAAAGTGGGGAGCAAAAAGCGAGATTTGGGCTGCTGTAAAAAATGGAGCTACGTGTGGTCATGAACCAGAATGTGGGTGTGGTCGTGGGTGGAGACAAGTTTACATGAACTAAGCAATGGTGGGACATTAGATTAGACAGTGGTGGCGAACCTTTTGGAGGTCGAGTGTCCAAACTGCAAAGTCACTTTACTATCACAAAGTGCCAACAGCAATTTAAACTAAATACAAACGTTTTAACTCATACATGAACATTATGGAAAATTAAGTTGAAAAAAAACTGTGAAGATAAACAATTTCATCCATCGTACTCCTGAAAAAAATTATTCATTTTTTTTAGAACCTCCCAGTTTCATTTTCTGTTTTAAAAAAACGGAAAAAGTAGGTTTAATGCTATTGTCTCATATGATGATGATTCAGCTTTTTCCATAGTCTCGCAGTTAGCAATCATGTGACCCCCAACAAGACAAATTCAGCAATCATGAGCCCCCCCCCCCCCCATCAAGACAAATTCAGCAATCATGAGGCCCCCAACATGACCAACTCAGCAATCATGAGGCCCCCAACAAGACAAATTCAGCAATCATGAGGCCCCCAACAAGACAAATTCAGCAATCATGAGGCCCCCAACAAGACAAATTCAGCAATCTTGAGGCCCCCAACAAATCATGAGGCCCCCAACAAGACAAAGTCAGTAACCATGAGGCCCGCAACAAGACAAATTCAGCAGTCATGAGGCACATAAATAGACAGCATTTCACATAAATAGGCAGAATGCCCCCTTAATATGTAGACACCTCTCACCTGGCAGCAGTTCCCCAAAATACACTCAATCTGACAGCAGTGGTTCCCCAAAAATAGGTAGCCCCAGGTCTATAGGTGTCCCCAGAATAGGTGGCCAGCGGTATAGATGTCCCCAGAACTGGTAGCCAGGGGTAGAGATGTCCCCAGAACAGGTAGCCAGGGGTATATGTGCCCAGTATATGTAGGCAGGGGTATATGTCCCAGTATATGTAGCCAGGGGGATATGTCCCAGTATATGTAGGCAGGGGTATATGTCCCCAGAAAAAGTAGCCAGGGGTATATGTCCCAGTATATGTAGGCAGGGGTATATGTCCCAGTATATGTAGGCAGGGGGATATGTCCCAGTATATGTAGGCAGGGGTATATGTCCCAGTATATGTAGGCAGGGGTATATGTCCCAGTATATGTAGGCAGGGGTATATGTCCCAGTATATGTAGGCAGGGGTATATGTCCCAGTATATGTAGGCAGGGGTATATGTCCCAGTATATGTAGGCAGGGGTATATGTCCCAGTATATGTAGGCAGGGGTATATGTCCCCAGAAAAAGTAGCCAGGGGTATATGTCCCAGTATATGTAGGCAGGGGTATATGTCCCAGTATATGTAGGCAGGGGGTATATGTCCCAGTATATGTAGGCAGGTGTATATGTCCCAGTATATGTAGGCAGGGGTATATGTCCCAGTATATGTAGGCAGGGGTATATGTCCCAGTATATGTAGGCAGGGGGATATGTCCCAGTATATGTAGGCAGGGGGATATGTCCCAGTATATGTAGGCAGGGGGATATGTCCCAGTATATGTAGGCAGGGGGATATGTCCCAGTATATGTAGGCAGGGGTATATGTCCCAGTATATGTAGGCAGTGGGTATATGTCCCAGTATATGTAGGCAGGGGTATATGTCCCAGTATATGTAGGCAGGTGTATATGTCCCAGTATATGTAGGCAGGGGGTATATGTACCAGTATATGTAGGCAGGGGTATATGTCCCCAGTATATGTAGGCAGGTGTATATGTCCCAGTATATGTAGGCAGGGGGATATGTCCCAGTATATGTAGGCAGGGGTATATGTCCCAGTATATGTAGGCAGGGGGTATATGTCTCAGTATATGTAGGCAGGGGTATATGTCCCAGTATATGTAGGCAGGGGTATATGTAGCCAGGGGGATATGTCCCCAGAAAAAGTGGCAATGTGTGCAGGAGGAGGGGAGCAGCGGAGAGAAGAGGGAGAGCTATGGGCACTCACCTTAGGGGGCTCTCCCTCCCTCTCTCGCTCTCCCCTCCGGAGTCCGGAATGAAGTGTGCAGCGGCTGGCAGCGGGCGGAACTTACCTCCTCTCGTCGCACGCGCCGGATGGATTAGCCGCTACTCTGGCCTGATCCAGACCAGAGTGCGGCACCAGAACTTCCGGCGCAGGAGCGAGAGGAGGTAAGTTCCGCCCGCTGCCAGCCGCTGCACACTTCATTCCGGAGGGGACAGCGAGGGAGAGAGAGCCCCCTTTGGTGAGGGAAGGGGGGGGAGACGTCCGCCCTTCCCCACTGTGCCCATAGCTCTCTCTCTTTTCTGCGCTGTTCCCCTCTTGCTGGCTGCACGGGCACGCGGCCAGGGGGGGGGGGGGGCAGCGGGCGGCCAGGCTCGGGCAGATGCCCGGTTTTGCCATATGTGCGGACGCCCATGACGGCAGTACACCTGGATAGTGGGCATGACTATCACAAGGAATGGTTAGTAGCCCAAGAAAATTCACTTATGCTCTTCAGAGTTTGTTGGAAGGGTGGGAACTTCCCTAAACCTCCACTTGCCTACTAAGCTATGCAGACAACCTCCTGACTGGAATGCAGACAGAACAGCACTCACTGTAAAACTGTTCTTGTCTTTGTTCAGCTGTCTGCAAGTATCAAATGTAAAGTGTACATAAACACAATCCAGTGGTGCAAATGAAATGCCTTTTTCTAGGACACTAGGCCCAGACCCCAGCCTATTTGCTATGGCAAGAGCCAAACAATTGAAGAACAAACTACGATCTAGTGATTTGAGGGAGCTGAAAGCTTGGTTTTCTTGAGGACGCGCTGTGAAGCATCAATAAAGCCAAGGAAGAGATGGACCAAACATTTTCATGCACTTAAGGCACCTATCTCTGCAATCCCACCGCTCATGATGCCCAGACTGGACCTGCCCTGTCAACTTTGCTGTAAAACAGTCCACAGTGAAAAGTCAGGATCTCATCAAGGTGTGACCAGTGTGCATGTTCTCTTAAAGCTATGACTGAAGGCTCCTCAACCTGTGAGAAAGCCGCAGCAGGTGCTGTCAGTTTGGTGGAAAAGACTATGGACCTCATACTGGACAGACTACCTATATAGTTCATGTGCCTCATGCCATCAGGGAGATCCGGAATAAAGCCATGACCAAACACCTGTCCTCATCAAGACTGGGCAATACTGCTGGAGTCAAGGAACATTGAAGTAGTAAGGTGGCAACACCCTCAACATGGCCACAGCCTTAAAAGGAGGTTCAAATGTGTTAAAAGAGGAGGACCATCACTGCCTTGAACTAATGGAAAAAATAATTGAGACAGATCCTAACAAATAAAGATGCAGCCTTGAAGATATGTTCATGTTTCTGGATGAATCCAAGTAGTGTACTACCAAGATGGAGGATAATATATGCAAGAATCATGCTTACATATACTAATGAGGAAAAGTCTGTCACCAGACCATTTAGCTCAATAAGCTGAGCTGATAACTAGCACCGAAGCCTGACCACTAGCAGAGGAGGAAAAGAACATTTACACAGATTGCAGATATGCATATGTTGTAGTTTATGACTTTGGACCAATCTGGAAAACCAGGCAATTTGACAATAACCTTAGGAGAACCAGTGATGAACTGGAGGCAAATAGAGGTGCTGATGCATGCTACAAAGAAATCTAAGGAGGCCATCTTAAAGGTGAATGTTTATACTGGAGAAACCACCGAAGAAGCAAAAGGAAATGCTAGAGCTGATTTTGTTGACAAAGCTGTAATATAAAGCCCAACAGATGACATACTAGTCAAAAAGAAATCTCAAAGGATCAGGTTTCCATAGATCAGTTGAAAACTTTACAACTAGGACATATAGCAGCAAAGAGGAAACTTGGATTACCAGAGGAGCAACCAGTCGCATGAGGTCCGGTATAAGTCATGGAGAGAATCCAAAGACATAACAATAAAACTTGTTTAGGTGATACCTTTAATGACTAACTGTACAAAATTTCTTTGCAAGCTTTCAACATTTTTCTTCTTCAGACATGTTACAGAACTGGATACTTTGTATGGTTCTGTAACTTTGTATGGTTCTGATCCAGTTCTGTAACATTCCTGAAGAAGAAACTTTAAGTTTTGAAAGTTTGCAAATACATCTTGTACAGTTAGTCATTAAATGTATCACCTAAACAACTTCAAGAGGAGCAACAGAAGAAAGAGTCTGTAAGGTGAATTGGAAACCATGTCTCCACACAAGTTGTTACCAACTGCTAACTCAATTTGCTCACAATGAGCCATAACACCTCTCAAAGGAGGTCATCACAGTTGCAGTCCCTGCAATC
Organism: Hyperolius riggenbachi; assembly: GCF_040937935.1. NCBI lineage: Eukaryota > Metazoa > Chordata > Amphibia > Anura > Hyperoliidae > Hyperolius > Hyperolius riggenbachi. Next base: position 85,396,460 of record NC_090652.1, read on the forward strand.
ACTATAATAACTGCCAGATATTACCAAAACTGTTGGACCTCTCAAAACACTAACCCATTGAAATGCATATAAGACATTCGTGTATACGCACCCATTTCAGAGAATTCAGATTTGTGATATGTAATTGCCTCCTTGTTGAAAATACAAATTTGTTTTGGTTTTGTGATAAAATGCGGAAAAGCCGCCGCGTGTACTGGCGGCAAGGCAGCTGATTCCGCATCCAGCGCATCGGTTTGTCCGCGGCAGCGTGCGTCTGGTGTGGCTGGGTCTGTTAGTTCACACAGGTTGAGGAATACGCGCGCGCGCTGAGAGGCAGAACCTTTATGACAAACGTGGAGGGATCAGCTGACCAGGTTGATCAGCTGACCTCAAGGCAAGTGACTATTGATTGATCACTGATGGGTGGCGCCAGAGAGCGCTGCGCTATATATAGTCACTGCTGGTCACTTTCAGGTTGTCTGCCATTGCGAACACTTACGTGGAAGCACTCAGACCTTAGTCAGATCCAACAGTGTGTTAGAACCAGGAGGACCTAGGAATTCACACTGAGCCAGATTACCTATGTTATCATTCTGTTATACTTCAGACTAGTTCCAGGGTGTCGAGACCACGGACCTCACACCCAAGACTAGGGACTCTGTGTTATCATTCTGTTATACTCCAGACTAGTTCCCGGGTGTCGAGACCACGGACCTCACACCCAAGTCTAGGAATACTTTGTACCATCATATTATACTCCAGACCAGTTCCAGGGTGTAGAGACCACGGACCTCACACCCAAGACTAGGCATTGTTGATATCTGTTATGACCTATTGCATTCCTGACTATCCCTCTGCTTTCTGATTCGGTACCTACGTATATCTGATTACCTGTTGCCAGACTCTGCTTGCCTTGGATACCGAATCAGTCTTTTGTCTTTGTACCTTGTCTGTCTGTGTGTTGCCGACCTGGCTTGCCTGACCCAGAGAGCTATCTCCCTCCTTCAGAGATAGGCCTCGATTCATCAACACTTAGCAAATTTGTTAACAACAGTTTGGTAAAATACCGAATTTGTTAACTTCATTTCAGGATTCATCAAAGTTATCTACAGCTGTTAGCGAACATTCGGTAACGATTCGGTAACGATTCGCTAAAACGGAATAAAGTGCAATTCATGAAAAAGAAAGTGGGCGTGGTTTAGCGTTACATTTAGGATTAGTTATCTCCTTCACTGCTCTGTCGTTATTCCTGTCAGATCATTGCTGACAGAGAAGATGGAGCCATTTGAAGTGGTTATGTATCAGCTGAGAGTGATTCAAAGGCGCAGAAGGGCAAGAATAAGGTCTGCAACCATATACATTTGTAAGAGAATAGATTTATTTGCTATAACACGACATCTGCTTTTCTCTTGAATCATCTTGTAAGAGAACACAGGCAGTGTCAGGGTTAACTAATTTGCTAGCTGCACTATAATTTTTTTGCAAAGGCTCCTATCAAATTGTGGGATTGTCCCAACCACTTTCAGAATCCTGGTCCAGGTGTAAAGCCCTATTCAGAATGTTGCTACGTAGTGCTCAAAGGACTGCCTTTTACCCACAATTCCATGGGAATCTTATGGCCTTGTGTTAAAGTACCACTGTAAAATGGAAATATCGACACGTTACCGAATGGTTACCGAATTGTTATCGAATTCACACCGAATGAGGAAAAACCTTGATGAATACAACTAGAAATCGCTAAACTTCGAATTCGGTAATTTAACAAACTGGAAAAAGTTATCTCAAAGAGAATGATGAATCGAGGCCAAAGTCTCCAGACCTGCTAGTGACGTCCACCTGTCAGGTGTCACTCACTCTCAGGTCCTTCCTACCTTCACCCTGGGACTCCACCCCTTTGGAGGTCTCAGGCCGCTGGAAGGTTTCTGTGTTTCCCAAAAGGCAGTATCGCCCGTACTGCCAAAGACCACCTGCGCCTCGGGTGGTCTTACTCAAAGTTATTACTGTTGCACCAAGCACTCACACTATATAGGTGTCCATAAGTTAGTTATACTTGGATTATCGGTGATTCTGCAGATCGTCAATAATCAGGTATAATCTGTATTCTTGGTGATACTGCAGATCACCAATAATCAGATTCTCTCTGCGTGCTGACACCGATCGTTACAGAACGGCAGACCAAAACCAAATGGACGCACTTACCAGCCGTCTTGATGCACTCACCACCTCGGTGGAAAATTTCATCCAAGTGCTGGACAGTCATCAGACCCAGATCAGCGCTTTGTCTGGGTTTGCACAAGCCCTTCAGACGGCTGTGAATATAGTGCGATCTCCTCCAGGTAAAGACTTACGTATGCCTGTGCCCGAAAAGTTTTCTGGTCACAGATCTGACTTTCAGAATTTTAGAAATCGAGTGTTATCATACTTTGAGTTGAGACCTAATTCGTCGGGAACCGTGTGTGAGGATCCGCTCGGCTGCCTGCGCAGGCAGGCAGCTTTTTGACCACTGTTCAGGTCTGTATTCTGCAGGTCTCTGGAAGAGAGACCTTTTGTCAGTTTTGCAGTTTGCTGCTGAGGACTTTGCATACGTTTGTCATGCAGATTGCTTAGCCACATCCTTTGTAGGTTTGTACTATAAATACCATGTGATATCACAGACCTAGGCTGGTCATAAGGGTTAGTCCTGTGAAACACTCCTGGAGTGTCAGCCTTGCTCATTGTTTAAAGATTAGCTTAGAGTAATTCTTGGGACTGCACTAGGCAGGTTCCCTAGTGCAGTTAGGATTGCATATCTGTTTATTTAAGACAGACAAACAAAAATGACAGCGCTCACAGGCTGCAACTGGCTTATAAACCATCAAGGGGCGTGTACAGACCCCCAGGGGCTAAATACACGCCTTGAGTCCAAATCAGATGCAAAATTATGCAAATTTAAGTGCTAATTTATGTGCTAGTCCCTAATCTAAAATTTGAATGCAGATTGGATGCAGGCTACCACAAGTATACTTAGAACATTTTACATAGAGAAAAGGGTGTAGGCAGCGCTTCCAAATACAGAAGGCTGCACCTGAATTGATTAAGCTGCAGAGAAGTGCAGAGCTCCAATGGACCATATTACACAACATGCATTCAAACAGGTACAGCAATGGAGGGCGTTAGCTTCAGCAAATAATATGTGCACAAATCATTTCCTACTAGACTTCCCCCCGGCGTTGACGTAATCAATTCAGGTGCAGCCTTCTGTATTTGGAAGCGCTGCCTACACCCTTTTCTCTATGTAAAATGTTCTAAGTATACTTGTGGTAGCCTGCATCCAATCTGCATTCAAATTTTAGATTAGGGACTAGCACATAAATTAGCACTTAAATTTGCATAATTTTGCATCTGATTTGGATTCAAGGCGTGTATTTAGCCCCTGGGGGTCTGTACACGCCCCTTGATGGTTTATAAGCCAGTTGCAGCCTGTGAGCGCTGTCATTTTTGTTTGTCTGTCTTGAAGAGATGTGTATACCATTGTATGATAAGTCGCACCAGGTAAGTTATGCTTTTAACGTCAGGTTAGTGGTAGGTCTTCCCCGAGGGGGCACGTCAACGCCGGGGGGAAGTCTAGTAGGAAATGATTTGTGCACATATTATTTGCTGAAGCTAACGCCCTCCATTGCTGTACCTGTTTGAATGCATGTTGTGTAATATGGTCCATTGGAGCTCTGCACTTCTCTGCAGCTTAATCAATTCAGGTGCAGCCTTCTGTATTTGGAAGCGCTGCCTACACCCTTTTCTCTATGTAAAATGTTCTAAGTATACTTGTGGTAGCCTGCATCCAATCTGCATTCAAATTTTAGATTAGGGACTAGCACATAAATTAGCACTTAAATTTGCATAATTTTGCATCTGATTTGGATTCAAGGCGTGTATTTAGCCCCTGGGGGTCTGTACACGCCCCTTGATGGTTTATAAGCCAGTTGCAGCCTGTGAGCGCTGTCATTTTTGTTTGTCTGTCTTGAAGAGATGTGTATACCATTGTATGATAAGTCGCACCAGGTAAGTTATGCTTTTAACGTCAGGTTAGTGGTAGGTCTTCCCCGAGGGGGCACGTCAACGCCGGGGGGAAGTCTAGTAGGAAATGATTTGTGCACATATTATTTGCTGAAGCTAACGCCCTCCATTGCTGTACCTGTTTGAATGCATGTTGTGTAATATGGTCCATTGGAGCTCTGCACTTCTCTGCAGCTTAATCAATTCAGGTGCAGCCTTCTGTATTTGGAAGCGCTGCCTACACCCTTTTCTCTATGTAAAATATCTGTTTATTTGTCTGTTACGATTGTCCTGTCCCTGCGGTGGTCGACAGGAGATCGTTCTGTGTGTCTGGGTGCTAATCGGAACAGCGGTTGTTACTGGTAGCTCCTTCTAATCTGTCTTGCCTGGATCGCACTCGTCTGGCGCTAGTGCGGTGGATCTGTCTGATCTCCATCTCTCTTGCTGTACTCGGATCGCACTTGCTCTGGCGGAAAGAGCAGTGGATCCAGTTCGCTCTGTTTCTATACTTGGATCGCACTCGCTCTGGCGGAAAGAGCAGTGGATCGTATCTCTCACTTATTCCTGTTTTCGTGTATCTGTCTTGTCTGCTACGAACGCTTGCTGGAGGCTCGGTGAGGTTAAGCAAGCGCTCGCGTCCTCTGTTTCATGTTTGTCTTTCGGTGGTTAGTTAGGCGTGCTTGTCTCTGTTGTGCTTATCACGCGGAGACCGCGCATAAACGCGTGCACTGTTGCGAATGAGTGCGGTGTTCGCGTTTAATTAGCGTTTGTTATTTTCCTTATCTTCTCATTGTATGATTTGCTGTGCCTTTGCTACTCTCGTGCTCTGCCTTGCTGTAGCCTTGTGTCACCTCTGGCAATCGCCTCTCTCGCGATTGCGTTCCTACTTCATATCTGCTGTTGTATGTGCACCGTCGCGGGTTGGCGACTAGATTGGGGCACATACATACATTCTGTCCCTGTGCTCATTCTCTTTCGCAATCGCTTCTCTTGCGATTGCGTTCTCACTTGGTTTCTTCTGTTGTGTGTCCAGCGTCGCAGGTTGGCGGCTAGATTGGTGGACATACATACATTCCTCATCTGTGCTTATTCGGTCTTGTGTCGCTGTTAGCAATCGCCATCTCTGGCGATTGCCTTCTCACTTTATCTTCCTGGTTGTGTGTTCATCATCGCAGGGTGGCGACTAGATTGGTGGACACACATACCCTCTGTCGCTTTGATCTCTCTCTTTCAGGGCTATCTTGCCCTGCGTTTCTTCCCTTCGTACAATTCCTGTCTGGCGTCTGTGGCAGGGCAGAGGAGCTGTTCCTCTGCACTCCACAGCTCCACCTGTCGACAGGAATTTCCCTCTACAGGTGCATTGCACCTATTGCTGGGTTCCCTCAAATTATACGCTTGTGGAGGATTTCCGCAGTGTCAGCGCACGCCCTGTGCGCTGATCACGGAGAGAATTCCACAATCGTTACAGTATGACCAGCCAAACCGAAATTCCCAGTGTAGAGGGAATTTCCGATTTGGTCAAATATGGGTCCTGTGTCTTTAAGAGGTTTAAGATACTGGACTCTGAAACCAGAGATGAGTTTTTTTCCTGCAGTGCATGATGCTGATCAGATTAGGTTATGCAACATTTCTCTGTCATTTCCATATGTTAATGAGTTGGTGCTTGCAGCCCAGTCTGCTGATTCGGCTTGTCAGCCAAAAGATTCGTTGCCCATAGCAACCACAAATAAAGAGGTTATTTCTGTCAAGTCTGAAATGTGCAAAACCATTCAGTATGATAATCAGTTCAATGCTTCTCTTGCCACTTTAGCTTCTATGCAGATGCAAAAGAACTGCCTGGATACGTTTCTTGCATTTAAACAGACATGCAAAGTGGCTAAAAAGGGAAAAAAATCACAAGCATCTGAAAAAACACTCCCTAATGATGTTTACAATGATGTTGCTCAGTCTCCGGGTTTTTTGCCCCAATCCAAAGCTTATGTGGATCCTATTATAGGTAGGATCGCACACTATATTAAAGCAGTTAAAAAATCTGTTCTTGTTCCTGATCTCCACCCATATGGAGATTATCTTGATACTGGCTTGTTTGAACCTCCATTTGCCTCATGGGACATTGGGGCCTTGATGGAGGAATTTGATTTTGATTGGAAAGCCTTTTGCGATTTTTACATCGCAAAAAGCGAAGATGTCTTGAATGATTGTCTCAATTCTATGTACCTTTTGATTGATTCCGATGAATGTGACGAGGGTGATGTGGATCTGGTGATTTATGTATGGCAGACGATTTTGGATGAGTTGCACACACACCAATCAATTGATTCCAATAAAGAGACATCGTTGTCGGATGATTGTTCCTGCCTTTCTGGGGTAAAGCATGTGAATCTTGACATTGTGCGATCTGAAATGAGTGGGTGTGCCACTGTAGTTGATTCTTGTGCGAATCCTGGAGGATTCTCTCCTGACTGCGTGCAGTTTGAATCTGTGCGATCTGATGCCTGTTTCTCGGATGTTCCTGCAGATTGTGATCAGCATGGATGTGCCAGTTTTCTCAAGGATGTGTGGGACCCCTTGTCATTTAGAGACAGATCTTTAAGATCTTCCATCTGTGATCCTGCTATGGGGAAAATTCCTAAATTATGCAGCATCAAAAGTAAAATTAATATGTCTAATAAAGTTTTTCCTGATGTTGTCGCTATTTCTACCGCAAATGCGTCTTTGTCTCACCCTGTTCACACCTGTAAGGGCCCGTTGCCTGGTGACAGTTGCTCCAGTGTTTCTGTCCTGAACGCCTTACAGTCTGCCCCGCAGATCGCGGAGGTTTGCGCTATGGAAGCGTCAGTTTCACAACCTAAAGTGATTTTTGATTCACAAGTTTTGCGTTCTGACTCCTCGGATTTGACATGGTTAGCCGAATCTAAGAGTGAGACAGCGCTTCGGTTTTGCGAATCTGATGCTGAAGCTTTTTTGCTTTGCCCAGAGAAGCTATCTCTGAATCTGCCCTGTATCATGAATAAAAATATGATCTCCACTCACACTGACATTTGTGAGTCCCTTTCTTGTTCTGAGGAAAATGCTGATTCTGCACCCTGTACTCTGGATGAGTTAATATGGCCTTGTTTAGAGTCTCCTGCAGTGTCCCTAGAGGCTCGTCTAGGTATTGCTACTATACTCACCTGTTTTTCTGCAGTTCTGGAGTTGCAAGCTAGTTTGACTGCTACGCAGAATTCTGGGTGCAGTGAGATTAAAGTTAGGGAGTCAGTGTGTGTTCCAGTAAATATTCCTGTACATTCCGCTCATAATGATGATATTATTGTCACAGAGATTTTTAGGTTTGAGTCCAAGCCTTCTTTTGAAAGTCCAGTGCTTGAGACCACTGCTCGTGATGATTCTCTGTCCGGTTCTGGTTTTGGTCTTGTCGTAACGGACTCTGAGGTTGGCAGTTCCTCGACGTGTCCTGAGGTTCCCCTTGGGCTAGTGTACCCCGATGTGTTCTGTGACCCAGAAAGCCCAAGTGTGTCTTGGTTGCCAGCCTGCTCAGATGCTTCCTCGGTGGAAACCTGTTCTGATGTTGCCTGCCTGCCTGCATGCCCAGAGGTGGTCCCTGAAGGCCCTGGTCTTGATGCTTGTCCTGGTAATTCTGAATCCAGAATTGTCATTGGTTGCATAGGGGTTCTTGATAGTTCTCCGTGTGAGCCTGGTGATCGTTCTGCCCTCCTGGGATCTCTGCGGAGCTTCAAAGTGTTCTGGGAGATCCTGGGAGAAATATTTCCTGGTACCTTGGATGAGATCAGCAGTGGGTGCTTTGTGGAAAGGGACACTTCGAATGGGTATTGTGGCAGGTTTGGTATTTTTTGGCGGTCCTTGGAAGGTGGTGGGCATGGCTCGGTGGGTGTCGATGGCTTCTTCTCTGGCATTCACAGTCCTGATGGGTGTTACACTGAGACTTGTGGTACTGATGGGCATGTTTCGGTGGCTTCTCCTTCCGATGAGGTCGGTTTCGGGTGGGCTGACTCTGGAATTGGGCCTTGTCGGGCTGTCCTGACCTTCATGAGTCTTCAGTTAGAGTCTTTTGCAAATATCAGGTTAGAGGCTCGTCTGGAATCTGACCCTAGAGGGGGGGGGGGGGTACTGTGAGGATCCGCTCGGCTGCCTGCGCAGGCAGGCAGCTTTTTGACCACTGTTCAGGTCTGCATTCTGCAGGTCTCTGGAAGAGAGACCTTTTGTCAGTTTTGCAGCTTGCTGCTGAGGAATTTGCATACGTTTGTCATGCAGATTGCTTAGCCACATCCTTTGTAGGTTTGTACTATAAATACCATGTGATATCACAGACCTAGGCTGGTCATAAGGGTTAGTCCTGTGAAACACTCCTGGAGTGTCAGCCTTGCTCATTGTTTAAAGATTATCTTAGAGTAATTCTTGGGACTGCACTAGGCAGGTTCCCTAGTGCAGTTAGGATTGCATATCTGTTTATTTGTCTGTTACGATTGTCCTGTCCCTGCGGTGGTCGACAGGAGATCGTTCTGTGTGTCTGGGTGCTAACCGGAACAGCGGTTGTTACTGGTAGCTCCTTCTAATCTGTCTTGCCTGGATCGCACTCGTCTGGCGCTAGTGCGGTGGATCCGTCTGATCTCCATCTCTCTTGCTGTACTCAAATCGCACTCGCTCTGGCGGAAAGAGCAGTGGATCGTATCTCTCACTTATTCCTGTTTTCGTGTATCTGTCTTGTCTGCTACGAACGCTTGCTGGAGGCTCGGTGAGGTAACCGTTAAACAAGCGCTCGCGTCCTCTGTTTCATGTTTGTCTGTTGGTGGTTAGTTAGGCGTGCTTGTCTCTGTTGTGCTCATCACGCGGAGACCGCGCATAAACGCGTGCACTGTTGCAAATGAGTGTGGTGTTCGCGTTTAGTTAGCGTTTGTTATTTTTCTTATCTTCTCATTGTATGATTTGCTGTGCCTTTGCTACTCTCCTGCTCTGCCTTGCTGTAGTCTTGTGTCACCTCTGGCAATCGCCTCTCTCGCGATTGCGTTCCTACTTCATATCTGCTGTTGTATGTGCACCGTCGCGGGTTGGCGACTAGATTGGAGCACATACATACATTCTGTCCCTGTGCTCATTCTCTTTCGCAATCGCTTCTCTTGCGATTGCGTTCTCACTTGGTTTCTTCTGTTGTGTGTCCAGCGTCGCAGGTTGGCGGCTAGATTGGTGGACATACATACATTCCTCATCTGTGCTTATTCGGTCTTGTGTCGCTGTTAGCAATCGCCATCTCTGGCGATTGCCTTCTCACTTTATCTTCCTGGTTGTGTGTTCATCGTCGCAGGGTGGCGACTAGATTGGTGGACACACATACCCTCTGTCGCTTTGATCTCTCTCTTTCAGGGCTATCTTGCCCTGCGTTTCTTCCCTTTGTACAATTCCTGTCTGGCGTCTGTGGCAGGGCAGAGGAGCTGTTCCTCTGCACTCCACAGCTCCACCTGTCAACAGGAATTTCCCTCTACAGGTGCATTGCACCTTTTGCTGGGTTCCCTCAAATTATACGCTTGTGGAGGATTTCCGCAATGTCAGCGCACGCCCTGTGCGCTGATCACGGAGAGAATTCCACAATCGTTACACCGTGGCACAGAGAATTACGTTCATTAAGACTCTGCTGTAAGGGGATTCCCAGACCTGGGCATATGGTCTTCAGACAGGGAATGAGGCCCTAGCATCGGTTGAGGAATTTTTTAAAGCTATGGCTATAATTTATGATGATCCGGACATCGCCTCTACCGCTGAGCGGAAGCTCAAGACTTTGCGGCAGGGCAGGGATCCGGCTGAAGTTTACGCAGCTGAGTTCAGAAAATGGGCAGTGTCAGCTAGATGGGATTCATTTGCACTTCTGGACTGTTTCTTGTCAGGGTTGTCAGACGCAGTAACTGATCTAATGCTGGGTCATCCTGAGCCAAAGTCTATTGATGAGGCCATTTCATTAGCAATCAGAGTTGATCGTCGTCTACGTTACCGGAAACAGACTCGGGGTAGGAACAATGTGAGATATGTTTCCTACGCCTCTTCTCCACCCATTTCACCTCCACCGGAACCAATGCAGATTGGTCAGTCAAAATTGTCCCGGGTGGAGCAGAATCGCAGAAAAGCGGAACAGCTCTGTTTATACTGTGCAGAGGAGGGTCACCGAGTGCAGAATTGTCCCAAAAAGTCTGGAAACGCTGCCGCCTAGGTGTAGTTGGAGGTAATACCCTAGGCGCGCAGTCTTTACCTCTAGACGATAAACGTTTGCTCCTCCCTTGTACTATATCGTGGGGAGATCAAACAGTGGCCACTGAGGCCTTCCTGGATTCTGGCTCAGCAGCCAATTTTATGGATTAGGAATTTGCTAAGAAATTGGGGATTCCTATTTCTCCTTTGAATCAACAGATTCTGGTCACTGCAGTGGACGACTCTCCTCTGCAGAGTGACTACCCTCTGTCTCAGACCCCAGAGTTAAGGGTTACGGTGGGGGTGTTACACAAAGAGAGTCTGCAATTTCTGGTTTTGCGAATGACAACTTCCACGATCATTCTTGGCATGCCATGGTTACAACTTCACTCTCCTCAGATCGATTGGCCTTCTGGTCAGCTAACGAGCTGGTCTACCCATTGTCAGCATCATTGTTTAGCGAAGGTAACCTTGGGTAACACCAAGATTCAAGTGGAGGGTTTGCCAAGCCAGTATTCAGAATTTGCGGACTTGTTTAGCCCCAAATCAGCAGATAAACTCCCTCCTCACCGTCCTTTTGATTGTCCCATCGATCTCAGGTCTGGTTGTATGCCCCCTAGAGGTCATCTCTATAATCTGTTTGGGCCAGAGAAATTGGCCATGCAAGAATATATCCGAGAAAATTTAGCTAAAGGTTTTATTCGTCCCTCCCGGTCACCAGCAGGGGCAGGGTTCTTTTTTGTGAAAACGAAGGATGGAGGCCTCCGTCCATGCATCGATTATCGGGGCTTGAATAAGATTACAATAAAAAATCGTTACCCTTTGCCTTTAATTGACGATTTGTTTACCCAGGTCACCAATGCTAAGATTTTCTCAAAGCTGGATTTGAGGGTGCATACAACCTTGTACGTATCAGGGACGGTGATGAATGGAAGACGGCCTTTAACACACCCGATGGGCATTACGAGTACCTGGTGATGCCCTTCGGGATGTGTAACGCTCCGGCCGTCTTCCAAGAGCTGATTAACGAGGTGTTCAGAGAGGTGTTGGGCAAATTCGTCTTGGTATACTTAGACGATATACTGATTTTTTCTTCCAACCTCTCAGAACACAGGAAACATGTTGGGTTTGTGCTACGGAAGTTAAGACAGAATATGCTGTATGCTAAACTGGAAAAATACATTTTCAAAGTAACTTCTGTCGCCTTTCTGGGGTACATAATATCGACCTCTGGCCTCTCTATGGACCCTGGAAAGGGTTCTGCTGTCTTGGAGTGGCCTCAGCCTGTGGGACTGAAGGCACTCCAGAGATTCCTGGGGTTCGCCAACTACTACAGGAGGTTCATAAAGGGGTACTCTACGGTGATCTCGCCTCTCACCAGTCTCACCAAGAAAGGGGCAGACACTCACCACTGGTCCCCAGAGGCCCATGCTGCTTTCTCCACTCTGAAGAAATTGTTCTGTTCTGCACCCATATTAAGACATGTAAACGTCACCTTTCCCTTTATCGTGGAGGTTGATGCCTCAGAAGTAGGGGTAGGGCCTGTGCTGTCTCAGCGTTCTGGTTTGCAGGGGAAATTTCACCCCTGTGCCTATTTTTCCCGTAGGTTTTCACCCGCAGAGAAAAACTACGATATAGGCAACCGGGAACTTCTAGCCATCAAGTTGGCATTCGAGGAATGGCGTCATTGGCTAGAAGGACATACCATTACAGTTTACACTGACCACAAAAATTTGGAGTACATTGAGGGCGCTAAGAGACTTAGCCCCCGACAGGCCCGGTGGTCGTTATTCTTTTCGAGATTCATATTTGTGATCACGGTTACCCCTGGTAGTAAGGACATCAAGGCTGATGCCTTATCCAGGTGTTCCGAGCCTGAGACAGCACAGCCCTCAGTCCCTGAGACCATTATACCACAAAAAATGGTCCTGGCAGCCACTGAAACCTGGAAAGACTGGACTGTCACTCTAAGTCCATTCCTACAGGAGGTTCATAAAGGGGTACTCTACGGTGATCTCGCCTCTCACCAGTCTCACCAAGAAAGGGGCAGACACTCACCACTGGTCCCCAGAGTTCCTGAGGGGAAGCCTGAGGGGGTTTTGTTTGTACCCTTGCCTTTTCGCCTACAACTGTTGCAGCTGTTCCATTCCCACAAGAATGCTGGGCATCCTGGGGCCACCAGAACCCAGGATCTACTTGCTAGATGTGCTTGGTGGCCGTCATTGGCAACAGACTGTAAGGAGTTTGTGAGAGAATGTGCAGTGTGTGCTAGAAGCAAACCTTTTCGTCAGGCACATGTTGGAACATTGCAGCCTTTACCAGTTCCGAGTGAACCTTGGACCCATTTGTCCATGGATTTTGTGGGCGAACTCCCCAGGTCTGAAGGCATCACGGTCATTTGGGTGGTACTCGATTGATTCAGTAAGATGGCCCATTTTGTACCTCTGAAAGGACGCCCCTCGGCCCAGGAATTGGCTGATCTCTTCGTCCAGCACATTTTCCGGCTGCATGGCATTCTGGAAAATGTAGTGTCAGATCGGGGAGTCCAATTTTTATCAAAATTTTGGAGGGAATTTTGCCATCAGCTAGACATGGATCTTTCATTTTCATCAGGCTACCACCCACAGACCAATGGCCAGACCGAGAGAGTCAATCAATCCCTGGAACAATTTCTAAGATGTTATGTTATGTTATGTTGCAGATGCACAAAACGACTGGGTCAAATTTTTGCCATTTGCAGAATTTGCACACAACAATCTGAAAAGCTCCTCTTCAGGATTTTCCCCATTTCAGGTGGTGACAGGAAGGTCACCTAAGTTTGCCCCATTACCAGTGGCTTCTACTCCGTTTCCAGCCCTGGAGAATTGGCGGAGGTCTTTGAAGCAAATTTGGGAAATAGTTAAGACAAATTTGGAGAGGGCTTTTCAGAGTCAGAAGAAACAGGCTGACAAGAGACGTTCCATAGAGTGGGAATTCTCTCCAGGGGACTTGGTCTGGGTGTCCACATGACATTTGGCTCTTAAACAACTGTCACCCAAACTAGGCCCTAGATGTGTGGGTCCTTTTCCAGTGACCAGAAAGATCAATAATGTCACTTATGACATTGATCTCCCTACCGGCATGCGTGGTGTGAGATCATTTCATGTGTCCTTGCTCAAGCCGGCGGTGCACGTGGATTCCGCCCCCCCCCCCCCCCCGTGTTGATTGATAATCAACCTGAGTATGAGATTGAAAAGATTCTGGACTCACGGCTTGTGCAGAACTCCGTGCAGTATCTGGTTCACTGGAAGGGATATGGCATAGAGGAGAGAACTTGGGTGCCAGACTGTCGTATGCACGCAGAGGAATTGAAGAAGGAATTCCACGATCTGCATCCTGGAAAGCCTGGTGGGAAGTGTCCAGAGTCCACTCCTCAGGGGGGGTGGGGGGGGGGGGTACTGTGATAAAACGCGGAAAAGCCGCCACGTGTACTGTCGGCAAGGGGGCTGATTCCGCGTCCAGCGCTGCGGTTTGTCCGCGGCAGCATGCGTCTGGTGTGGCTGGGTCTGTTAGTTCACACAGGTTGAGGGAGAGGCAGAACCTTTATGACAAACGAGGAGGGATCAGCTGACCAGGTTGGCCAGCTGACCTCAAGGCAAGTGACTATTGGTTGATCACTGATGGGTGGCGCCAGAGAGCGCTGCGCTATATATAGTCACTGCTGGTCACTTTCAGGTTGTCTGCCGTTGCGAACACTTACGTGGAAGCACTCAGACCTTAGTCAGATCCAACAGTGTGTTAGAACCAGGAGGACCTGGGAATTCACACTGAGCCAAATTACCTATGGTATCATTCTGTTATACTTCAGACTAGTTCCAGGGTGTCAAAACCACAGACCTCACACCCAAGACTAGGGACTCTGTGTTATCATTCTGTTATACTTCAGACTAGTTCCCGGGTGTCGAGACCACGGACCTCACACCCAAGTCTAGGAATACTTTGTACCATCATATTATACTCCAGACCAGTTCCAGGGTGTAGAGACCACGGACCTCACACCCAAGACTAGGCATTGTTGATATCTGTTATGACCTATTGCATTCCTGACTATCCCTCTGCTTTCTGATTCGGTACCTACGTGTATCTGATTACCTGTTGCCAGACCCTGCTTGCTTTGGATACCGAATCAGTCTTCTGTCTTTGTACCTTGTCTGTCTGTGTGTTGCCGACCTGGCTTGCTCGACCCAGAGAGCTATCTCCCTCCTTCAGAGATAGTCTTCAGACCTGCTAGTGACATCCACCTGTCAGGTGTCACTCACTCTCAGGTCCTTCCTACCTTCACCCTGGGACTCCACCCCTTTGGAGGTCTCAGGCCGCTGGAAGGTTTCTGTGTTTCCCAAAAGGCAGTATCGCCCGTACTGCCAAAGACCACCTGCGCCTCGGGTGGTCTTACTCAAAGTTATTACTGTTGCACCAAGCACTCACACTATATAGGTGTCCAGAGGTTAGTTATACTTGGATTATCGATGATTCTGCAGATCATCAATAATCAGGTATAATCTGTATTCTTGGTGATACTGCAGATCACCAATAATCAGATTCTCTCTGCGTGCTGACACCGATCGTTACAGGTTTGTGTAGATATTTTTTCTGGGTGGGTAGAGGGTGTCTGTTAGCCTAAGCCATTGCTAAACAAATCGCCAAGTGCTTGCTAAAAGAAATTGTATGCCGATATGGGATGCCAGTGATACCCACCACTGAATCAGACAGCGGAACTCATTTTATTGGGAAGGTATTGAAACAGATTTGTAATGCTTTAACCGGTCAGAAGGCCTGCAAGACCCGAATCAGCCCCAGAGTTCCGGAACATTTGAAAAAAAATTATTAGAAAAAGACTATTATTGCAGACACAAGTAAATCATGGCCTGAACTACTTCTGTGGTCTTGAATAATATCTATCAGTATCATCAGGACAAGACCAAAGTCTAAATATTGTGTGGGTTAATCAAGCCTAAGACAGGACTGGGTTTCCTCAACAAGTAAGTGTTCGGTATGATTATTTGGCAAATTATGGAGAGGGACAAGGAGATGGCGTTCTGCTGAAAGATCATACACCTGTTAGCCTAAGTACCAGATACCGAGGTTCATTCCAAGTGTTTTTAACCACACTAACTGCCATTAAAGCACACCTGAAAAAATAAACATGAAGTGGCCATATCCAGGCCTGCATGAAGTCCTCCGTAATCTTGCTGGCCACTACGCTTTGCTGGCTGCCCCTTGGCTGACCTCCCCCCCCCCTCTTCCCCCAACCAAGTTAAAAAAAGCAACTAAGCGCATTTGCAGCCATGGTGCATGCTCTGCCCTCTCCCTGCAATTTTCGCGTACAAACTCCCAAATGGCTCTACACAGCAGCCAGTCCTGGACATGTGTAGTAACAATTGTTTCCAAACTGCACGTGCCCAAGGTGCTCCTGGCCATGGCTGCTGTGTGCAGCCATTCAGAAGCATGCACCAGAAGAGCATGCAGAAAGGACAGAACATGGGGTGTGGCTGTGCTAAAGCCCAGTCACAGCTTTTAACTGAAGGGAAGCAGGACAAGCGAGGGGCAGCCAGCAAAGCAAAGTGGCCAGGGAGATTATGGGGGACTTGAAGCAGCCCCAGATATGGCCACTTCATGTTTATTTTTTTCAGTTTAGTTGTGCTTTAAAGTCAGAGACATGTGGGTCCATATCAGCCACTAAAAATGAGTCCACAAAGAAATCTCCAGGTCTACAAGGAATGGACAATGGTTAAGTTACTGTATGCAATCATATGTAGTTAATATCTGTGTGCCAAGGGTTCCAGCGTAATCCAGTGCAGGTCGATTAACAGTACTATAAAAACGGTCTGTAATAATCTATTTCATGGAACTTCAGAGTATCAGACAGCAGGTTCAAGAGCAGCAACTAGCCTTTGATTTTTCTAACAGCCGACGCTCGAGGATTTTGTACTGTTGTAGGCCCCACTTGTAATTATATCTCTGATGCAGAGGACACAATGCCATTGTTCAGCATCTACAAAAGGTGAGAGAACTGAAAAATACATTTAGTGAAGCACAGAGAGAACAAGGCCCATGTTGTGACTTGCCCTATATTTTCCTGGCTTCACTGTTAATTGGTTGCAAGGATTGGCTATGACCTCGCTCAAGCTCCCTATTTGCCTTGCACTATTTGCTTTGATCATATATGACATCTTTACAGTAATAATGTGTATTCGGGGCCAGCCGTTGGTTTCACAATGCCCTGGGCAAAACTAGACTTTGGAAACACTCACCCCTGACTATGACCCCCCCACACCCGGCCATTAAATGACACAGAAGAACAAGTGAAAAACGATTACAGGGGCATAGTCACTAAATAGCAGCAAAACTACTGTGCATAACAATAACGAAAATAACTATAACATTTCTATAGCGCTTTTCTCTCGTAGGACTCAAAGCGCTTAGGTTTTCTCAGATTCAATAATTGGTAGTCGGATGAAATATTAACGTGGGTTTTCAGTCTGGCTTTAAACATGTTCAGAGATGTAGCTGCCCTGATCGGCTGAGGTAAGGAGTTCCATAATGTAGCAGCAGCATGACAGAATGCTCAGTAACCAAAAGTTTTCAGGTGGACTCTGGGTATGACTAGATTATTAGAACCTGTGGATCTGAGACTGCAGGGATTGCTACGCAGCTGCAACATTTCTTTCATGTATCCAGGGCCCAGATTATGTAGTGATTTAAATGTCAGTAGGCCGATCTTGAATAGGATCCTCCCATTTTGCTGGTAGCCAGTGAAGGGAGTGCAGGACCGGTTTATTGTGGCAGTGACGAGCTTGGTTAATTAACAGTCTAGCAGCAATGTTCTGTATCAGCTGTAGGCGGTACAAGTCCTTGTTTGGAAGGCCAGTATAGAGAGCTATACAAAAAGTATCTAAAAAAAGAAGGAGCGCTCTAAGTGCGTTACCAAAGTTGAGACTTTTATTGCGCTTAAAAGTGATTACTTACAGAATGGAAGAATAAAAACGCTTATCAGCGGGTGGGCTACCCGCTACACCCCTCGGCGGCAAGGCTGCACGCGCTGTGGCCAGCAGCAGCGTGTCCGGTGGACCAGGAAGCTCGTCTTGCGAGGCGGTGGGCGGGGCCTAGTGTCGTGGTGCGTGTGACGTCATGACGCGTTTCGGCGCTCTGCTGAAGGCGCTTCAGGCGGCGAATCGCGACGGCCCTCACACGGATGCCCTCCTGTCAGCTCCACCGGTAAGCTCTTCTTTCCGTGCACCTACACACACGGAACTCCGCATCTTTGGGCTACAGCCCCTTTCCACACGTTTGTGAGCCAGATTCAGCTCCTGTCTGCACATCACTTGTTTCCACGGCAGCCCACCTTTCCCCTCTCCGTGCACCCCATTAGCTGGGTGCTCACACTTCTCTGGCACCAGCCCCTCACATCGCCTTCGGCACAGGGGACAGATCCACTATCCTCCTCTCGTTTCACCCACTCTTTCACTCCCCTATTTGACTGAGTGCTCAGTGCATCTCAGTCTCACCTCCTGGGCACTTTTGCCCCATTTTTTCACCTTCAGCTTCCATTGACAGCCGGTGAGATGCTGTACAGTTTAATTTATCCATGTGTACTTACATGTTTATGATGGACATTATTGCTTTATTGAGGGCATTACTTTTCATCCATATGTGTGTTTTTTATGGTTGTAATCATTATATGGTTCAATAAAGGCTTTTTGTACTTTTCCATACTTTGTGGTGCGGTTTTTGCAGGGCCAGTCCCTTTTCCTCCTTTCAGATAGTACAGTGTTTATTGGCCTTTCTGCACACATGTCATTATATAATTATCATCTGTATATTCATTAGCCTTTCATATATTATATTTTTGATGGTGCTTGTCCATCTCTTGGCATTATATCCTAGAACTGGTCCATGAATATTCATGCAAGACGCCTGTATCCAATGTGTAAGTATGCACAGAGGATGGATACTGATTAAAGAGGAACTCCAGTGAAAATAATATAATAAAACAAGTGCTTAATTTTTACAATAATTATGTATAAATGATTTAGTCAGTGTTTGCCCATTGTAAAAGCGTTCCTTTCCGTGATTTACATTCTGACATTTATCACATGGTGACATTTTTACTGCTGGCAGGTGATGTCACTGGAAGTAGCTGCTGCTTGGTTTTTTTGGCAGTTGGAAACAGCTGTAAACAGTTATTTCACACAATGCAATGAGGTTCACAGACAGGAAACTGCCAGAATCATGGTAATCACAGTTTCCTGTGGGAGGGGTTTCACCACAATATCAGCCATACAGAGTCCCCTGATGATCCGTTTGAGAAAAGGAATAGATTTCTCATGTAAAAGGGGGTATCAGCTACTGATTGGGATGAAGTTCAATTCTTGGTCACGGTTTCTCTTTAAATAAATAGTCAAGTTTTTGTTTGTTTGTTTTTTGCTATACTATGCCCCTCCTTTTGGATGTGTTAAATGTGTCTACTTTTCTTTTCACTTGGAGCTCAGAACATTTTGGGATACAGAGAAATGTCTGCTCTCTTACATCTTCATCTCACATTGCATGTATGTAAATACATCTGGAAGTGGAACAACTGGTTCATTTTCCTGGTGTTAACGCTACACTGAAGGATTTACATCCAGGCAATTCATAGTATCTATGACAACTTCAAACTTTTATTTCTGCCCCTGAATAATTTATGATTTGGCTTCCATTTACATGCTCTTCCAGAAGATGTTTCTAAAGCTCCTGCTGTGTTACCAGAATAACAACTTCTCCTAGGCAGTTTGCTGTGCCTTAAAGCGGAAGTAAACTAACAACTGAATGTAATTGACGTTGTAGAAATGTCACTTAAAGCAAACCTGAAGCAAAAATAAACTTATGAGATAGTGAATTGTATGTGTAGTACAGCTAAGAAATAGACCATTAGTAGCAAAGAAAAGAATTTCATATTGTTTTTCAGTCAGGAAGAGTAAAAAAAAACTTCAGTTGTTATCTTTGTGACAGAGCTTCTCTGAGCTATTCAACAGCCAAGTGACACAGTGAGAGACAGCTTGATAAGGTTTTACTACAGGAAAGTTCAATAGGTCATTATTTCTGCTTTGTTTTACAGTTTAAAAGACAGAGTGCTGCAACTGTGACGGTATGAGGCCATGTTATGAAAAAAGTTATATAACTGTAAATAAAAATATGAGACTCTTTGCTACTTATGTTCTATTCATTATCCATACTACACACACAATACATTGGGCTCGATTCACAAAGCGGTGCTAACCCAGTTAGAGACTTTGGGCCTGATTCACAAAGCGGTGCTAACAGTTAGCACCCTGGTGAAAAGCCCTTTATCACGCCTAAACTCAGTTTAGGCATGATAGGTGTGATAAGTTTAGGTGTGATAAGTTTAGGCATGATAAGTTTAAGCACTAACTGCGTTAGCACCGCAATGCACAGCTGATCAAAAGTTTTGCGCTAGCAAAGTCTGGTGCACTTCGCATAGAGTTTAATGGCGCTGCTTTGCGTGCGGGGCTTTGCACGCTATCTACACTTATCTAAACTTAGCATGCCTAAACTTATCACACCTAAAATTATCATGCCTAAACTGGCTTTTCACCAGCATGGTGCAATGGTTATCACGCCTAAAGTCTCTAACTGGGTTAGCACCGCTTTGTGAATCGAGCCCTTTAGGCGTGATAACCATTGCACCACGCTGGTGAAAAGACAGTTTAGGTGTGATAAGTTTAGGCATGATAAGTTTAGGCATGATAAGTTTAGATACGTTTAGATCGCGCACAAAGTCCCGCACGCAAAGCAGCGCCATTAAACTCTATGCGAAGTGCACTAGACTTTGCTAGCGCAAAACTTTTGATCAGCTGTGCACTGCGGTGCTAACCCAGTTGGTGCTTAAACTTATCACGCCTAAACTTATCACGCCTAAACTTACCACGTCTAAACTTATCACGCCTAAACTTATCACACCTAAACTTCTATCACGCCTAAACTTATCATGCCTAAACTTATCACACCTAAACTTATCACACCTAAACTTATCATGCCTAAACTGAGTTTAGGCATGATAAAGGGCTTTTCACCAGCGTGCTAACTGTTAGCACCGCTTTGTGAATCGGGCCCCTGATATAATGAGCCTGATTCACAAAGCGGTGCTAACAGTTAGCACGCTGGTGAAAAGCCCTTTATCATGCCTAAACTCAGTTTAGGCATGATAAGTTTAGGTGTGATAAGTTTAGGTGTGATAAGTTTAGGCATGATAAGTTTAGGCGTGATAGAAGTTTAGGTGTGATAAGTTTAGGCGTGATAAGTTTAGACGTGGTAAGTTTAGGAGTGATAAGTTTAGGCGTGATAAGTTTAAGCACCAACTGGGTTAGCACCGCAGTGCACAGCTGATCAAAAGTTTTGCGCTAGCAAAGTCTAGTGCACTTCGCATAGAGTTTAATGGCGCTGCTTTGCGTGCGGGACTTTGTGCGCGATCTAAACGTATCTAAACTTATCATGCCTAAACTTATCATGCCTAAACTTAAGTTTAGATACGTTTAGATCGCGCACAAAGTCCCGCACGCAAAGCAGCGCCATTAAACTCTATGCGAAGTGCACTAGACTTTGCTAGCGCAAAACTTTTGATCAGCTGTGCACTGCGGTGCTAACCCAGTTGGTGCTTAAACTTATCACGCCTAAACTTATCACGCCTAAACTTACCACGTCTAAACTTATCACGCCTAAACTTATCACACCTAAACTTCTATCACGCCTAAACTTATCATGCCTAAACTTATCACACCTAAACTTATCACACCTAAACTTATCATGCCTAAACTGAGTTTAGGCATGATAAAGGGCTTTTCACCAGCGTGCTAACTGTTAGCACCGCTTTGTGAATCAGGCTCATTATATCAGGGGCCTGATTCACAAAGCGGTGCTAACAGTTAGCACGCTGGTGAAAAGCCCTTTATCATGCCTAAACTCAGTTTAGGCATGATAAGTTTAGGTGTGATAAGTTTAGGGGCCTGATTCACAAAGCGGTGATAACTCAGTTATCACGCCTAAAAGACTTTAGGCATGATAACCTTTGCACCACACTGGTGAAAAGCCAGTTTAGGCGTGATAAGTTTAGGTGTGATAAGTTTAGGCATGCTAAGTTTAGATAAGTGTAGATAGCGTGCAAAGTCCCGCACGCAAAGCAGCGCCATTAAACTCTATGCGAAGTGCACCAGACTTTGCTAGCGCAAAACTTTTGATCAGCTGTGCAATGCGGTGCTAACGCAGTTGGTGCTTAAACTTATCATGCCTAAACTTATCACACCTAAACTTATCACACCTAAACTTATCATGCCTAAACTGAGTTTAGGCGTGATAAAGGGCTTTTCACCAGGGTGCTAACTGTTAGCACCGCTTTGTGAATCAGGCCCTAGGTGTGATAAGTTTAGGCATGATAAGTTTAAGCACCAACTGCGTTAGCACCGCAGTGCACAGCTGATCAAAAGTTTTGCGCTAGCAAAGTTTGGTGCACATCGCATAGAGTTTAATGGCGCTGCTTTGCAAGCGGGACTTTGCATGCTATCTACACTTATCTAAACTTAGCATGCCTAAACTTATCACACCTAAACTTATCACACCTAAACTTATCACGCCTAAACTGGCTTTTCACCAGCATGGTGCAATGGTTATCACGCCTAAAGTCTCTAACTGGGTTAGCACCGCTTTGTGAATCGAGCCCCATAAGTTTTTTTGTGCAGAAGACCACGACTGGCGTGACTGAGCCAGTTACCGGAGCTGATTGTGGCTGAACGGAAGACCGCGGGAGGACAGCGAAGGACTCAGACGTGCTCATGGAGCTGGAGGAAGCCCCGGGTAAGTATCGCTTCTTTCTATTCTCTGGTCTCTGGTTATTTTTAAAGGGGAACTGAAGTAAGAGGTATACGGAGGCTGCCATATTTATTTCCTTTTAATCAATACCAGTTGCCTGGCAGCCCTGCTGGTCTATTTCTCTGCAGTAGTATCTGAATAACACCAGAAACAAGCATGCAGCTAGTCTTGTCAGATCTGACTTTAAAGTCTGAAACACCTGATCTGCTGCATGCTTGTTCAGGGGCTATGGCTAATAGTATTAGAGGCAGATGATCAGCAGGGCTGCCAGGCAACTGGTAATGTTTAAAAGGAAATACACATGGCAGCCTCCATATACCTCTATCTTTAGTTCCCCTTTAAGTTTGCTTTAATGTGTGATGGAAAATTATATTGGAATGTATGGACAGCATGTGGCTCCATCTCTGCTGGGTAGCAGTAGTTCTGACAGTCACACTGCATGTGGCACCTGTATTTAGATGCACCTTCCTGTCTTTCTGTTCTGAATATATAATGCTGTGTTGTGGGAACTCGCAGCTGACCACACCCCATGTGACACGTGTTTTTGTGTACAGTTATACCACCCCCTCTAATCCTGTGGCGTTACGTCTGGAAGGGGTGTGACTATTCTATATATTGAGCTAGAAGCCACAGTAAAAAAACACACACACAAATTCCAGAGTTTGCCAATCCTGTTACTCTACTCATCTCACCACCTAATTCCCAGGCTTTTGTTAGAATGCTAAACATAAAGAGTATTTTACTGCTGGTAACATTTAAAGGGCAAAATAAATAAATAATAGTTATAAATTACACACATTACCCAGTCCAGGAACAGTCCTTCAAAGGGGACAAAAAAAAAAAAAGTTTCCAAATAGAAAATAAAATCCATGGGTGAAAATCACACTGTTAGCCCTCTATACTTTCTTCCTACGAAACATGCAATAACTTTTTAAGCTTAACTTCAGTCTCTGTTACGACTCTTATGAGAGAAAAGCATTCCACATTCCACATACCTATGTCTATTATTAATGGAGAAGTCCTTTTTCGTACCCTTTCCAGTTCTGGAATAGCTGTCCAAAACCGGCTACCACAGTTGGGACTTCCTGATGTCTTTTCTGCCCACAGGTTCCCACCCCATCAACAAAGCAGCATATAATGGTCTCTTGGTGGTAATTGACATTAGCATTTATTACCAGCATTTCGCAGCTGTTCCTGTCGCCAGGTGAACTTTGTAAAAATGCTGGCAAAAATGCAGATATCAGGGTTCAATGGAGGCATTCAACCTAGAGTTCAATGTCAACATTCAGTGTTTTGTTTGGTGGACACTGCTTGCAGTGTCTTTTGGTCCATTTCGTAATGTTGGGTACAGTACAATGTTGGGTGTAGTACAATGTATAAAACTGGAAGACAAATGACAGCGCTCAAGCCTGCACCTGAAATGAAAACCAACAGAGGCATGCAGAGCCCCTCTGGGGCTAAATATATGCCTTGAATGCAAAACAGATGCAATTATGTACTAATTCTAATCTAAAAGATTTTGAATACAGATTGAAGCAATGAATGCAGCTAGCCACAGGTATACTTACGTTCAATTTGTACAGCAGGAGACATGGCAGCGCTTTCATACAGCGGCTGTACCCGAATGATTTATCTGCATGGATGTGCAGAGCTCCAGAAACTGGACAACATTGCACAACTAGCACTCAAACTGGTATAACAAAGGAGGGTGTTAGTGTCAGTAAATAATTTGTGCACAGATTATTCCCTATTGGACTGGAAAATTGGATTTACTTTTAAGCAATACCAGTTCCCTGGCTTTCCTGTTGACCCTCTACCTCTAATACTTTTAGCCATAGACCCTGAACAAGCATGCAGCAGATCAGATATTTCTGATATTATTGTCAGGTTTGACAAGATTAGCTGCTTGCTTGTTTCTGGTGTGATTCACACACTACTGCAGCCAAATAGATCAGCAGAGATGCCAGGTAACTGGTATTGTTTAACAGGAAATAAACATGGCCGCCTCCATGTACTTCTAACTTCAGGTTCCCTTTAAGAGGTTCTATGTATCTTGTCCTTTGTTATCCCTTTAGGCTGGTTTCACACTGCAAACAAGCGGTGCGGTAGCCGCGCCGCACTGCCAGAAACAGGCGTTAGGGGAATACCGCATAGAGCGGTATTTCCCATCTGGCCAAGCAGGAAGTGCCGCTAACTTTCTGCTGGCCAATCGATCATGTGTGCGGAAGTGTATTGTAAAAGATACACTTCTGCACATGCGCACTGCAGCGTTGCGTTGGAAAGGGTTTAAAAATCCCCGCGTCGCCCTAGAGTAACATGACTTCTGGGCCGCATATCGCTGCAAGGTAACGTAGTTTTGGATCAGTGTCAGTTCTGGAACTTCCGGTGGACCGCGACACAGGTAATTTGACGCACCACGCCACCCCAGTGTGAAAGGGCTCTGAAAGATGTCTGGAAATTGAAGTTCTACCCTAAGGAACAAGGTGTTCTTAGATACCTTTGCTATATTGTGGCATCGGTTTTGTTCAGTGTAAACGCTGGATGCTTGCTACACATTTTTTTTACCTTCAACTTACAGCTTACTCTACAACATTCTGTTGTGTTCTCTGGAATATAAAAAACCAAGTTGTTAAACTGCCTATATGCAATGAGATGAAACGTGCAAACATTGGGAAAAACAGATGCTTCTCAATGTGTTCACACAAAAATACAGAAGTGTCTGCATGTCCTTAGAAAACATTAAGGAAATGAATGCAGTGTGCCCTATAAAAGGGTTAACAGAGAATCATAGGGACACAAGTGTCATTTATTATGGTAGTGATGTTAGAGGGGGATCGTGTGGGAACACAGAGACACAGATGAAAGGATCAGCCCAGACACCCTGGGGACAAGTTACCAAGACTACACGTGTCCCTACGTGACAGCTCAGATTGTTTACCTGCTGATGTACCTTGTTACGTGAGCTTACAGTCTAATATGTTGTTCCATGTTAGCTGCTTTTTTTAAACTTCAGAGGATAGCAGAAAGGGAAGAACAGATCATATTTATTATCAGGGTCTGTCCGAAAATCTGTTCTTGTCCAAAGCAACCAGATTTTCCGCTTCACTGACCCAATGTATGCTGGTAGAGTGGAAGAGAAAGAGAGAGGAAGAGAAGGAGTGAATAGAAAGAGAGCGAAGAGGGGGAAAGAGTCTGAGAAGAAGACAGAAAGCCCGGTGGGAGGGGGGGTTGCTGAGGAGAGGAGAAGCACAGGTAGAGAGGGAGACAGTGGAGAGAGAAAGCACAGGGAGGGGGGAGAGACAGACAAAGGAGAGAGAGCATGGAGAGGGGGAGACTGAGGAGAGGGAAATCACAGAGAGAGGGGGAGACAGACAAACATGATAGAAAGCACAGGAAGAGGGGGATGAAGGAGAGGGAAAGCACAGGGAGAGGGGGTGGCAGAGGAGAGGGAAAGCACAGGGAGAGGGGGGAGACAGAGGAGAGAGAAATAACAGGAAGGTGTGTGTGTGGGGGGGGGGACTGAGGAGAGGGAAAGCATGGGGGAGGGAGGGGGGCAGAGGAGAGAGAAAGCACAGGGAGAGGGGGGAGACGGAGGAGAGAGGAATAACAGGAAGGTGTGTGTGTGTGGGGGGACTGAGGAGAGGGAAAGCATGGGGGGGGGAGGGGGGCAGAGGAGAGAGAAAGCACAGGGAGAGGGGGGAGACAGAGGAGAGAGGAATAACAGGAAGGTGTGTGTGTGTGGGGGGGGGGGGGGCTGAGGAGAGGGAAAGCATGGGGGGGCAGAGGAGAGAGAAAGCACAGGGAGAGGGGGGAGACGGAGGAGAGAGGAATAACAGGAAGGTGTGTGTGTGTGGGGGGGGGGGGGGGGGGGCTGAGGAGAGAGAAAGCATGGGGGTAGGGGGGCAGAGGAGAGAGAAAGCACACGGAGAGGAGGGAGACAGAGGAGAGAGGAATAACAGGAAAGGGTCGGAGGGGACTGAGGAGAGGGAAAGCACAGCGGGGGGGGGGGGGGGGGGGTAAGGGGAGAGGGAAAATACGGGGAAAGGGGAGACAGAGGGGAGGGAAAGCACAGGGAGAGGAGGAGACAGACAGAGGGGAAAAGCACGGGGGGAGGGGTGCAGAGTAGAGGGAAAGTACAGGGAGAGGGGAGACAGAGGGGAGGGAAAGCGCAGGAAGAGGGGGAGACAGACTGGGAGGGGAAAAGCACAAGGGGGGAGGGGGGCAGAGGAGAAGGAAAGCACATTGAGAGGGGGAGACAAGAGGAGTGAGCAGTGGTATAACAGTAGAGGATGTAGAGGTTGAGACCGTACCAGGGCCCCTGGACCAGAAGGGCCCCTCCTTCATCCATATCACTAACTTTTCATTGATGCCACGCTGGTATTGAACAACTCTATGGGCCTGATTCACAATGCGGTGCTAACAGTTAGCACGCTGGTGAAAAGCCCTTTATCACGCCTAAACTCAGTTTAGGCATGATAAGTTTAGGTGTGATAAAGTTTAGGCATGATAAGTTTAGGTGTGATAAGTTTAGGTGTGATAAGTTTAGGCATGATAAGTTTAGGTGTGATAAGTTTAGGCGTGATAAGTTTAGGTGTGATAAGTTTAGGCGTGATAAGTTTAAGCACCAACTGGGTTAGCACCGCAGTGCACAGCTGATCAAAAGTTTTGTGCTAGCAAAGTCTGGTGCACTTCGCATAGAGTTTAATGGCGCTGCTTTGCGTGCGGGACTTTGCGTGCGATCTAAACTTATCTAAACTTATCACGCCTAAACTTATCATGCCTAAACTGGCTTTTCACCAGCGTGGTGCAATGGTTATCACGCCTAAAGTCTCTAACTGGGTTAGCACAGCTTTGTGAATCAAGCCCTATATGTGCATTGCATCGTGGTAATCCCTAACAAACTATTTATTTACCCTAAATACACCTCTCTTGACACTGCAACTCTTCTTGATACGCTTTTGGGCTCTATATTGATAGAGTCTTTAGTAGAGCTGGCCCGAACCTTCGATTTTCAGTTCGCAAACTTCCGCAAAAGTTTGGTTCGCGCAAACTTTCGCGAACCGCAATAGACTTCAATGGAGAGGCGAACTTTGAAAACTAACATCTGAGTTTTTGCATGGAGGAGTGGGATAGCTGCCAAAAGTCCCGGGGAAAAAATCTGGATTTGACGCACAGCAGCGTTTTAAGGGCAGAAATCACATTGAATGCTAAATTGCAGGTCTAAAGTGCTTTAAAACATCTTGCATGTGTATACATCAATTAGGGAGTGTCACACTGACACACCAAACTCACTGTGTAACACACTGCAAACAGCTGTTTGTGTTGTGACGGCCGTACTGGACTGACGAGCACCATGGCGAGAGTGCAGGTGATATCGGTTTTCAAGCCTATATGGACACCAGGCTGAGGTAGCTCAGTGACAGAAGAACAGTGACTGTCCAGCTGATCAAATTTGGTCTGTCAACAATGAAGCAACGACCTTATTATCTTGGGTGTGCCCCCCCAGACACTCATATAGCCGGCGGTCATTGCTTCATT
Source organism: Hyperolius riggenbachi (assembly GCF_040937935.1). Lineage (NCBI taxonomy): Eukaryota > Metazoa > Chordata > Amphibia > Anura > Hyperoliidae > Hyperolius > Hyperolius riggenbachi. Next base: position 85,424,102 of record NC_090652.1, read on the forward strand.
GTGATACGCAAGCTCCTCCACCGCGGCAAGGTAATGATCACGAAGGGGAATTGGTACATGTACATGCCTTTTGTTTTGTTGTTGCAGCTGCAGTGCAGCCAGAAAAATTAGGCAGGCATGTACACGCACCAGAAAAATTAGTATAGCGGCCGCTGCTAGCAGCGGCCTTAAAAATTCAGGAATCCACCTGGAGTCCTGGACCCTGTTGGTGGTGGCGGAGAAGGCAGTCAAGCGGCCTGCAGGCAGAGGTGCTGTGTGGGGAGCGGCTTAGTCTTGGGGCAGGCAGTCACACGGCGTGCAGGCAGAGATGCTGTGTGTGAGGACTGACTTAGTCTTGGGGCGGGCAGTAGCCCTCCAGGATCCATGCCTCATTAATTTTGATAAAGGTAAGGTACTGAACACTTTTGTGACTTGGGCGACTTCTCAGTGACAATGCCTCCAGCTGTGCTGAAGGTCCTTTCTGACAGGACGGTTGAAGCAGGGCAAGACAGAAGTTGGATGGCAAATTGGTACAGCTCTGGCCACAGGTCAAGCCTGCGCACCCAGTAGTCCAAGGGTTCATCGCTGCTCACAGTGTCTACATCCACACTTAAGGCCAGGTAGTCGGCTTCCTGCCGGTCCAGGCGTTGGTGGAGGGTGGATCCGGAAGGGCTAAGGTGAGGAGTTTAACTAAAGAATGTCCGCATGTCCGACATCACCATAAAAATCGCTGCAGCGTCCTGTCCTTGCCTGCATGGACATGGGAAAAGGATTACTGGCAGTGGTACCTTTATTGCATTGTGTTGTGAAATCACCCTTAAACGCATTGTAAAGCATAGTTGCCAGCTTGTTTTGCAAGTGCTGCATCCTTTCTGCCTTCAGGTGAGTAGGTAACATGTCCGCCACTTTGTGCCTATACCGAGGGTCTAGTAGCGTGGCCACCCAGTAATTGTCACTCCCCTTGAGTTTTTTTATACGGGGGTCCCTCAACAGGCTGGGCAGCATGAAAAATGCCATCTGCACAAAGTTGGATCCAGACGTACTATCCATCTCCTCTTGCTCTTCCTCAGTGACGTCAGGTAAGTCCTCCTCCTCCCCCCAGCCACGAACAATACTACGGGAACATTGAGTAGCACAAGCCCCCTGTGACACCTGCTGCGGTTGTTCTTCTGCCGCCGTCTCCTCCTCCTCTTCCAAAAAAACACCTTCCTCATCATCCGAGTCTGACTCCTCCTCCCCACACGACTCCTCCTCCTCCCCTCTGTGCTGCCGCAGGTGCTGAGGAAACATCTGGTTCTGATGAGAATTCATCCCACAACGCTTCCTCCTGTATCTGTTCCTGTTCACGCTCCTCCACAGCTTGATCCACCACATGGCACGCTCCAGGAAGTAAGCGTACGGGATCAAGTCGCTGATGGTGCCTTCACTGCGACTCACCAGGTTGGTCACCTCCTATGAAACGGTCGCATGAGCCTGCATGCATTTTGCATGAGTGTCCAGCTGTTGGGCCAGAACATTCCCATCGCCCCAGACTGTGTCCTTCTACTGTAGTTGTAGAGGTACTGGGTGACTGCTTATTCCTGTTCTAGCAGGCGAGAGAACCTAAGGAGGGTTGAATTCCAGCGAGTCGGGCTATCGCAAATCAGGCGTCTCACCGGCAAGTTGTTTCTCTGCAGAATTTCGGCAAAGCGTGCCATGGCCGTGTAAGACCGCCTGAAATGCCCACACAACTTCCTGGCCTGCTTCAGGACGTCCTCTAAGCCTGGGTACTTACACAAATCTTTGCATGACTACATTCAGCACATGTGCCATGCAGGGTACATGTGTCAGCTTTCCCAAATTCAAAGCGGAAATGAGATTGCTGCCATTGTCACACACCACGTTGCCGTCTGGTGCGGGGTCAGCCACTGATCCACCTGTTTGTTAAGAGCAACCAGGAGAGCTGCTCCAGTGTGACTCTCTGCTTTGAGGCAAGACCTGTCTAAGATGGTGTGACACCGTCGTACCTGGCATGCAGCATAGGCCCTGGGGAGCTGGGGCTGTGTAGCTGGAAAGGAGATCACAGCACCAGTAGAGTTGAACTGCCACTCAGCCAAGGAGGAGGAGGATGACAACAGCAAAGAGGGTGTAGCAGGAGGAGAGGAGGTGGCAGGAGGCCTGCCTGCAAGCCGTGGAGGTGTCACAAGTTGGTCCGCCGCAAATCCACGTACTCCCTGCTTGCCATCGGTCACCAGGTTGACCCAATGGGCTGTGTAAGTAATGTACCTGCCCTGACCGTGCTTGGCAGACCAGGCATCCATGGTCAGGTGGACCCTTGACCCAACGCTGTGTGCCAGAGATGACGCCACTTGCCTCTAAACTTCACGGTACAGTTTAGGTATCGCCTTTTTAGAGAAATAATTGCGGCCTGGTATCTTCCACTGCGGTGTCCCAATGGCCACAAATTTACGGAAGGCCAGCTTGTATGGTAACAGCTGGCGAGCTAACAGTTCCGCCAAGCCAGCTGTCAGACGCTGGGCAAGGGGGTGACTGGCAGAAATTGGCTTATTCCGCTCAAAGATTTCCTTCACAGACACCTGGCTGCTGTGGGCAGAGGAGCAGGAACCGCTCAAGGGCAGTGGCGGAGTGGAGGAGGGTGGCTGTGAAGGTGCAAGGGAGAAAGAGGCTGAAGATAATGCACCTAAAGGAGGAAGAGGAGAATGAGGGTGGCTTTTCTTTTGTGTGCGGCTTTTCCTCTGGTGCTCTTCGCATTGCAGTTTGTGCATTTTCTCCATGTGCCTTCGTAAGGCAGTTGTCCCTACATGGGTGTTGGCCTTTCCATGGCTCAATTTTTGGAGGCAGAGATGGCAGATGGCATTGCTCTGATCTACGGCAGACACATGAAAACATTTCCAAACCGTTGAGCCCCCCTGGGGTGATGGCACTATAGTGGCATCAGCAGCTGACGTCGAAGGGCATGTTGGCTGGCTGTCCATAGGTGGTGATACATAGCGCCGGACACTGCCACCAGCTGTTTCTGACGACGAGCTCCCCCTGCTTCTTTCAGGAACTAGTCTCCTCCTACTCCTCTCTGACTCCCACTCTGAACTGTCCCCCTGTTCATCTCCTCTATTGGGAACATACGTGGCATCCGCAGGGCCGGCGCTACCATAGAGGCAAAAGGGGCATTTGCCCCGGGGCCCAGACCTCTGCTTGGGCCCCAGCAGCACCGACCCTGCAATATTTCAACCTGACCCCCCTTCCTAGTCGCACTGCTCCCCGGGGCCCTGCTGCAAGTATATTAGCAGCCATAATCACCTTATCCCCATCGGGTGAGCGGGCGGCAGCATTCGGAAACACTCTGTCTCCCTCCCACTCTATGACCCGGCGTGTGTTTACACATGACACGCCGGGTCACAGAGAAGACGGGAGACATCGTGTCTCCGAGTGCAGCCGCTGCCCGCCCGCTCACCCGATGGAGATAAGGTGATTTTGGCTGCTAATATACTTGCAGCAGGGCCCCGGGGAGCAGAGGAGTAATGGGGGGGGGGGTCAGCGATGAAGTTTGCCCCAGGGCCACAGGGCCCCTTGAACTGGCCCTGGGCATCCGTATCATCGTCATCATCATAATCATCCTGCCCAGCTTTGCTTACCTCTGATACCTTCAAAACTGCACCAACAGCAGGTACTTCATCATCCTGCTCCTCACACGTTACGTCCATAGTGTCGCCTAACTTAGACATATGAGGTGGTGGTGTAACTTGCTTAGCGCCTTTATCTGGTTGTAACAATAATGGCTGTGCATCAGTGATTTCCCCACCAAATAACTCTTGCGAACTGTCAAATGCAGCGGATGTGGTGCTTGTGGTAGCGCTGGTGGCTGCGGAAGATGAGGTGTTCTGTGTTAAATAGTCAACCACGTCCTGACAATCTTGGGAGTTGATGGGACGTGCCTTCTTCTGAGCACTATACTTTGGTCCAGGGCCACACGAAATCACATCAGCACGACCTCGCACAGACTTGCCAGGTGGCCTACCTCTGGGTCTGCCTCTACCTCTGTCTGTACGTGTTTTGTCCATTTTGTCCAAATGGGGGGGATGAAGTGAAAGGTATGCACTGACTTGACTAATACAATGTGCAGTCACACAGGTGCAGTTAACAGGTATGCACGGAGTGGTATATCACACTGTGTGCACTCACGTAGGTAGGTGGGTGCACTGAAGTGAACAACAGGTAGGTATATGCAGTGATGGGTATTACAATGTGCACCTGTCACACACAGACAGGTACTGGACAGGCACAGTGACACTTCATGCGCTCACGTAGGTGGGTGGGTGCACTGTGAACTGTGAACAACAGGTAGGTATATGCAGTGAGGGATATTACAATGTGCACCTGTCACACACAGACAGGTATCGGACAGGCACAGTGACACTGTGTGCGCTCATGTAGGTAGAATGGTGCACTGTGAACAACAGGTAGGTATACGCAGTGATGGGTATTATAATGTGCACCTGGCACTGGCACAGTAGTAATTATACCACCAAGGGGCCAAAGGCCAGCTGCGACTGACTGACAGGGCTGTATATAATGCAAGTGGGCCACACACAGAAAAAAAAATACATCACAAGAACAAAAATAGCTCTCAAAAGAGCTGTTGAGGGGTGCTTTTTTAGCAATAAGAATCAGCAAGGAGCAAGCTAACAAAACAAGCCTACATGAGCCTAACTAGCTTTCCCTATAGGTCTCTGCACAGCAGCTCTCCCTTGTCTAATTACTGCAGGCTCAGGAGTGAGTGAAAAGCCTGACACTGCCTGCCTTTTATAAGGGGGGGGGGGGGGAGAGCTCCAGGGGGGAGTGTAGCCTGATTGGCTACAATGTGCCTGCTGACTGTGATGTAGAGGGTCAAAGTTGACCCTAATGATGCACTATGGGGGCGAACCGTACTGCCAAAAAGTTTGCGGTTCTCCGTGATCGTGAACCCCGGACGTTCGCCAGGAACCGTTCGCCAGCGAACCGTTCGGGCCATCTCTAGTAGTTAGGGCCCCATGTAAAACTGGCACTGGGGCCCAAAGCTCTTTAGTTATGCCACTGAGAAAAGAGAGAGCACCCGGGAAGAAAAAGGAAGGAACGAGAATGAGTAGGAGAAAAAGAAAGAATGACAGAGAGAGAATGAAAGACATAGGGCTTGATTCACAAAGCGGTGCAAAGTGTTTGCACGCCTGTGAAAAGCCCTTTATCACGCCTAAACTCAGTTTAGGCGTGATAAGAAGAAACTCGCGCGATCTCCCGCGCGCAAAGATTTGCGCGCGTAGCGCACCGCGCTGCGTGCGCAGTGTACCGTGCTTCGCGCGCAGCGCCCATTGAGCCCTATGGGACTTTGCGCGCGTGTGCGTTTGCGCGCGCAAAACTTTGCGCGCGGGAGCTTCGCGCGAAGAGCAGCACAAATCGGTGTTAACTCAGTGGTGCACAGGTTATCACGCCTAAAGTCTTATAGGCGTGATAACTGAGTTATCACCGCTTTGTGAATCAAGCCCATAGGATGAGAGAGTGTCAAAAAGAAAGAAGTGAGGGTGATGGAGAAATAGATGGAAAAAGAAAGATTAAGGAGAGGGGAATTGATATAAAATGACAACCGGTTTATATAGTTGACTGAAAATAATTTTTATTTAGAAACATGAAAATAAATATATTTGAAATATACCTTTTTAAACAGAGAACAGTAAACAAAAACAACATTTCCAGAATTCCAGGCATTGTGTACAGCAGAGCTGACATGTCCTCTTAGTGAGGAGAAGGGGCTGCAGAGAACGGCTTGTTCCAGGACTCTTTCATGGCTAACAGCAGAATACGGGTGTCATCCATCAAGATGATGCCGGCACATCAGGAGCTGAGCCTATGAGGACTGCATGACATATAGACCATCACACTGATTTAAGGTGATCAGCTCCACAGGAAGCCATCTACGTTATCCACTGATAGATGACAATTGCTTGAATCTTAAATTGATTTTTTGGGGTTTTTCAATATTGACACAGGAAGTACTGTATGTTGCCTCAATGATAAATACATTTCTTAACTCTATAGTAATATTATGGATTTATTGCCCCTGACAATAGTTTAAGGTTAGGATCAGCATAGGGCAGCATTGATTCGATCAGAACTGTCAAAACATAAATTGTGGTCAATCCCCAAGGCCGGTCCTACTATGAAGCCACCCGAATCATATGACTCAGGTGGTAAAATCTAGGGGGCGCCGTCTCCATGTAGCAGCATCTCTCTGTAGGCTCCTGATGTCACGTGACATGTATCAGGAGCATATGGAGGAACATCTCAGTACAACCATAAGCTGCAGTGAAGAAAAAGAGAGGACCCAGTTCTGGAGTAGGTACTTGCACTCTGCTATACACTCTATTCAGATGGGGTAAGAAAGAGAGGGAGGCCCCTAAGCCCCAGAAACTTAAAGGGACTCCAAGCAGTGTCGAAACTATGGAAAGATGCATATCATTTTAAAGCTCTCTTTCTCCTCTTTCCAATGCATATATGCTGAATGCAGCTGCTGACTTTTAGAAAAAGTCGTCCTGTTTAATACAATGTAACTATGGAAAGATGGATATCATTTTAAAGCTCTCTTTCTCCTCTTTCTGACAACACCTAAATCGTCACCCTACGCCTTTTAGTTTTCTCTATTTTCGCAATCAAAATCACGGCCGCGGCAATTTCAATTGCGAAAAAAAGGGAAAACTAAAAGGCGTAGGGCGGCGGTTTATATACCACTGGAAAGAGGAGAAAGAGAGCTTTAAAATGATATGCATCTTTCCATAGTTTCTGCACTGCTCGGAGTCCCTTTAAGGGAGGGGGGACACAGAACCTGGGCATACTTTTTAATAAAGGCCACGGGGAAGGATATATCCTGCCTGCATCTCTTACCAGGGGGAATAGAAAAAAATCCTGCTTCAGGAGGAAACAAACTCTGCAATCTGCCCTATCAATCCCATGTAGGATTACAAACAATGTTTAACCTTTGAAACTGGTGCAATTTTCCACTTGTTATGATCAATACTCTGACAAGAAATTATCAATTAAAGGATATCTGGGTGATCACTGAACCTGTATTATAGGTTATTATTAATTTTACTGTATTATGAAATTATTTGTTCTCACAAATTATATTTTTATGGCCAACTAAGCTTAAAGGACAACTGTAGCGAGAGGAATACGGAGGCTGACATATTTTTTTGCTTATAAGCAATACCAGTTGCCTGGCTATCCTGCTGATCCTCTGCCTCTAATACTTTTATCCATGGACCCTGTACAAGCATGCAGCAGATCAGGTGTTTCTGACATTGTTGCGTCAGATTTGACAAAATTAGCTGCATACTTGTTTCTGGTGTTTTTCAGACACTACTGCAGCCAAATAGATCAGCAGGGCTGCCAGGCAACTGGTATTACTTAAAAGGAAATAAATATGGCAGCCTCCATATACCTCTCTCTACAGTTTTCCTTTAAAGGGACTCCGAGCAGTGCAGAAGCTATGGAAAGATGCATATCATTTTAAAGCTCTCTTTCTCCTCTTTCCAATTATATATAAACCGCCGCCCTACGCCTTTTAGTGTTCGCTATTTTCGCGATTGAAATTGGCGCGGTCGCCATTTCAATCGCGAAAATAGAGAAAACTAAAGCCGCATCTACACACGTAGATGCGGCCGCGATGCTCCTTATCAGTCGAGCCGCTGATGCGGCTCGATTGATAAGATCCAACAGGACGGATCTTGCTTCCGCCGATTCCCTGCTCGCTCCCCGCAAGGGGACAATGGCAGGGAATCGAGCGGAAGATAAGCGGCGCCGGCGGGGACGAGCGGGGAATCGAATGCGGCGCGCGCGCGGCGAGCGGGGACGCGACGGGCACGCACGGGTACGCGGAAGAGGTGATCCGGCGGCTAATCGAGCCGCCGGATCGCAGCCTCATCTACGCGTGTAGATGAGGCTTAAAAGGCGTAGGGTGACGATTTAGGTGTCGTCAGAAAGAGGAGAAAGAGAGCTTTAAAATGATATCCATCTTTCCATAGTTACTTGTATTACACAGGGCAACTTTTTCCTAAAGTCAGCAGCTCCATTCTGTTGAATGGAGCTGCTGACACTGGGGAAAGTGTCGTCCTGTGTAATACAAGTAACTATGGAAAGATGGATATCATTTTAAAGCTCTCTTTCTCCTCTTTCTGTCGACACCTAAATCGTCACCCTACACCTTTTAGTTTTCTCTATTTTCGCGATTAAAATCGTGGCCGCGGCAATTTCAATCGCGAAAATAGCGAAAAATAAAAGGCGTAGGGCGGCGGTTTATATATCATTGGAAAGAAGAGAAAGAGAGCTTTAAAATTATATGCATCTTTCCATAGTTTCTGCACTGCTCGGAGTCCCTTTAAGAGTCAATAAAAATATTACATCTAACTAAATAGGTGTTCGACTAGATTCACTTTAATCTCGGGAGTGACATTTTTGTGGTAACAGAATGGTGCTTAGTGAGGTGGGGTGGGTTGGTACTGTCCATGTGCATTTGTTGAATATGCAAGGTGTTGATTTTGGATTTAATTACTTTTATGGTGGTTATTCTACTATTCTATTTTTTGTTTGGCTTCCTACTCTCACCCTAGCATGTTTTAGTGGACAAGGCCTATCCATTGATTATCTTTTCTTTATTTTATGCTGCATACACAAAACACTTTCTATTATGTAAGTTCTTGCTTTTGTCTTTTTAGGACCTTTCAATGCAGAAAGGATTTCAGCTACACACTTTTTCGTTACTGTGGCTCTTTTAATTAGTTAGAGGAGGCATGGAATAACGCACTGTTTCTACCACAAATACAAAAAAAAAGGATGCAATGTCTGATGTCTTTAGTCTACTGTATAGAGAGTGTCTTTAGGGTGTTATTTCATAAATTTGCGCACATAAGTCCTATACCAAACTATGGTGGATTATACACACTCTTCTGAAAGGAACTACCCTAGCAGACTGTTGTGTCCTGGCAAGTAGAACCACAATTCAAGGATAAGTATGAAATTGGTTTATGTAACTGTTCAGCAATTCTAATCAACAAGCTGATTGAACCTGATCAGGCTCTTTTGAGTCTGATCATGGTGGATATTTCTGAACTCCAGAATAAATGGAGTACCTTTGATGATGGCAAATTAGTTCAACCAGTTTTGAAATGGATTAAGAAGGGACTTGATGATTTTTTTTTTAGAAAAGTATTAGTGAAGGGAAAAAGATAAAGTTTGATTTATGGGCCTGAGTCTTTATTTTGAATTTACTGATGAATTAAATTGCAACAATTTCAGTAATCAGCCATGTAACGTCTCATAGGTTGGACAATGCTATTGAGCTCTTGGATTTACAATTATCTCTAAGTGATCAAGGCAAACTGTGACAGCTCTGCCCAGAGAAAACAACTGCTACCAATAATATGCTACATTACCAGAGTACACAAGAAAGATTTCAAGGACAAATGGAGTACCTCTGATTATAGCCAATTAGCACAACCATTTCTGAAATGCACTAAGAAGGGTCTTGATGATGCTCAGGAAAGAATTAGAGACAGGAAAAATAAAAAGTTTGGTTGTGACAGGAAGGATTTGGGAGATGGTAAAGCTTACAGATAAAAGAACAATAGTAATGGTAGGGATAGAAGGGGCCAAAGGAATTGTGGCGGCCCTGCCAACCATTTCCTGTACAATGGGTTGCTACCATCTCCTTACAGATAGCCTGAAGTGTTGTAACATAAGAGCAGAAGTTTGGGAGCAGGGTGAAGCCAAAAAACGTCTCACCCTGCTCCTGCAAAAGAACCGGCGTTGTTAACTACTAACCCCCCTCCAGGCCTCCGCGGACTCGGGGGTAAGATGCAATTCGGCTGCCAGCTGAATTACACTGTTTTTATCGTGATTTGGGCTCTGTCTCTTGACAGCCCCCAAATTACTGCCTAAGTGCTGCTATAGCCATAATTTCTATTACAGCCTATGGGGCGCCTGGTGCACCCAAATTTCCAGCACTGTTCATGCCTGACTCAGGCAGGAGTGGTGTTTACATATCGCCATGACTACCAGATACATATATCATAGCACTTCTGGGTACCGGTTATATCTCCTCCAATCAGCTTAGTTTTCCTCCTCTTCAGACTCTCCTGCATGCTGTGATGGGGACAGGAGATATGGGCGGGTGAAGGAGATTTGTGAACTTGTGAGGAATCTGTATTTTAAATTTTAAATGTTACATTGCTGGAAACTTTTATTCCTTTTTCACAACAGTACCTTCTCTTATGGCATTGTAATTGGTAGGGAGTAAAATGGGGAATTCACAGAGACTACCCTGTGCAGGAAACTGCACAGTCCATGTTTTTTGTAGCTGCAGACCTCAAAACGGATGGGATCATTTTAAAGGAAACCGCTATAGACGTAAAATGATGTCTATGGCGGCGCCCAGGTCAGGCGCAGCACGGCAGTGAGCGCACATGCCCAAACGTCCTGCTTCACATGTCTGTTACTTCTATATGGAGACATAATCAGATATAGGCCTTAAATGAAGCTGCCATCAGGCTTTGAGTGTAAGTTAGGTTAGTAATGCGCGTTACCATGGCATTACGTTTGTTACTTGAATATCATGGGGGGAGGGGGGGCTGCTTAATTACGTTCTTGGAGGATTGATCGTTCATGTTTTCTGGGGAAAATGTTGCCTAATTATGTTGATTGGGGTGAAGCACTGTATAATTAACTACTTTAATTGAGGGACACTCTGCCTAATTATGTTTGGGGAGAAAATGCTGCATAATTGTGTCAATTAGAAGCGGTCACTCTACCTATTTTGGAGGCCATGCTGCTAATGGTGGTGTTTAGGGCACACGCTCCTAAGTTGTTATATATATATATATATATATATATATATTTATATATATATATATATATATTTATTTATTTTTTTGTGGGGAGCACATTTTCTAATTACTGTATGTTTCAGAGGATGTGGTTGCTTAATTATAATCTTAGAAGTGGTAGTTGTGGAAAGCAATGCAGTCTCTATTTTGTTACTACTCATGGCTGTTTCTAAGGTAAATATTGCCCCCCCCCCCTTTTCTGGGATCTTGGCAATGCCACTACTAGGTAATGGTCCCGCGCTACACTGAGGGTGTGCAAGAGGGGGGGCCTTGTGTTGGAAAGAGTGAATTAAATACTATCTAACCTCAATAGGAGATAGTTAAAACATAACTTTTAATTATAATGTTAAAATGCCAAGGGTTAATAGCAATAAACAGGGGTGATTATCAAGGACTAGCATGACATAGGAACCCTATAATTATTTATCAGAAGGGAAAAGCTGACTGATGCTACAGCCCACCAAGCATCATGCTAGATAATACATTGTTACACAGTGCCCCTAAACTAAACATGTTTTGCCTTATGACAAAGGCTTTGTTTTGGCATTGAAGCCAAAATGCTGCCATTGCGATTAATTGTATATATGTATATTACACATTATTGTTTTTGCACTTGCACGCTCGCACTAAATTTTTTTCCTGATGACGCCACTGTCATTGAGGCAAAGCCGTGTAACAATCTATTTCCTAGCATTATGTTAGGTGGGGTGTAGCATCAGTCAGCTTACTCTTTTTGGTGAATACCTATAAGGTTCCCACGCCATATTAGTCCTTGATAATCGTTGCATGTTGATTGCCATTAACCCTTGGTATTTTACATTATAACTAAAAGTTACATTTTAACTATCTCCCGTTGAGGATACACCTTGCGTATAATGAGCTCTTTTGGGGATTACTGTGTTTTTAAAAAAGGGAAGAGGGGGTTAATAGGATGGGCCCTGGGCCCACCCAGTGGCTCTGACTTTCCAAGTACTTATGCCACTGTTTAGTAGAATGAAGACAAATCTGTAAAAACAAACTGATGAAATGCACAATTGTATCCGTATTCCTAATCCTAAATAAGACTTTCTTTGAATCTGCTCCCTGCGCTCAGACGCAATTCTTAGAAGTCTTATCAGCTCTAATAAGTTATCAGTGAGAGATAAGGTCCATACACACGTCGGACTGGAGGCAACGACGGGTCCGTCGTTGCCTCCCGCTGGGTGGGCGTTCCAACGACAGTCCGGCATGTGTACGCACTGTCGGCGGACTGATACGGCTGTTTCTGAGCGATCCGCCCGGCGACGCTACAGCACAGTCCGACTGCAGGAAAGCCAACAGCTAGAACCCCGGATTCTTAACCTTTATAGTAAGGAAAAATAAACACATTTATCTCATCATCTCACATTACTTCAGGTATCCTTTAAGTAGTCTGTAAAAAGTATGTCAGTAGGGACCATGCTAGATCAGAAAATGCTACTACCTGTGTTTCCCTGAAAAATAAGAAGACAGTGTCTTATATTTATTTTGCATCAAAAGCTGTGCTAGGGCTTATTTTGAGGAGATGTCTTTAATTTCTATGAACACACAATTTCCTGTGCTGTGTCCTCCTGCCTTCCCCACTGTGGGATCCACCTCATCTGTCCCTGTGTCCCTCTTGTAACTTAAGTGTCCTCCTGGTATTTTCCTCTGTACCCATGTTGTTCTCTATCCACTTACCTGCTGTGTCCATGTTCCCCATGTCCTCCGCTGTGTCTTCTGCTGTCCCCCATGTGCTCCTGGTGTCCTCCGATGTCTCCCCGTATCCACCTCTTACCCCCAGATCCATGCCACAATGTTCCCCATGTCCTCCGATGTCCCTCTGCATCCTCTTCTTTCCCCCAGCCCCATGCTGATGTGTCCCCAAGCTTCAGCCTATGGGGAAGAAGTACAGCAACAGTGTTTCTGCTGGAGGCGATGGTTACACAGGCAGCACCATGGCTCTGTTGTTAGGTCAATAAGTGCAATCGCTGAGTAGCAGCGTGTGCAGTGATTGGCCCAATTACTGGAGCCATGGTCCTGCCCGCGAGACCAGTCATAGCAAGTTGCCATACCTTTTACCCTTAGGCTGGTTTCACAGTGGGACGTTACAGGCGCACGTTAGAGCAGCCTGTAACGCAGCCCACCGCACAGTAATGAAAAATCAATGGGGCTGTTCACAGTGCGGACGTTGCGTTACATTGTAACGCTGCGTCACAAGACAACGTACTGCATGCAGTACTTTGGACGCGGCTGAGCCGCGTTAGACTGCTTGCACATGCTCAGTAATGTTGGGGAGGAGCGGAGAGCGGCCAGGCACATGGCTAATTAATATGCACTGCACGTTATGACGTGCAGTGTTTACTTCCTGGAGCAGCCGCTCTGTGCGGCGATTGGCCGGCGGGACCACATGATGCCGTATGCGCACAAGAGTGCGCATCACGGCATCACTGACGCCAGAGTGAGCTGCACAACGCGGCTCACTCTGACGTCCAGATCTAGCACCACCAGGCGTTCCGTTAGGGGGACGTTATGCGACCTTTCGCCCCCTCTAACGCAACGTCCTGGTGTGAAATTAGCCTCACTGCCGCTAGGGCTCACTTTTGGGGTAGAGCGTATATTTTGAGCATGCTCAAAACTTCTACTAGGGCTTACTTTCAGGGGATGTCTTCATTTTAGGGAAATAGGGTAGAGGACAGAGCACAGTGCATATAAAGTCGATAGTATAATAACTAGTAGCAATATTTTATATCAACTCATTCATTGACCTGCTGGTAGAAAGGATGAACCTTATGGTTTGTGTGCGTGCCAAGCAGAAACCTCTAAAAACCATCCTGACCAAGACTGATATGGTTAAGTTCTCCGCTGCAAGGTCAGGTTACACTGAGCTCTGACTGCAGGGCTGACAAGCGCTGTACGGACCACCACTTCTCACGAGGCCAGCGACACAATTCGGTGAATGCTGTCAGGGGCCAGCGAATCAAAGAAGAAGCTGAGAATCTTGTTAGCCTGCAGAGAGAGAACAGAGAATGAGGAAACGGGTGGTGTGAGAGCGGGGCTGGAGGAAAATGAGGTGACACAGAAATGAGAAGACGAATCCAGATCACAATACAGCGTCAGCACATCTCACGCTTATCTCTCATTTCCCAAAGGAGCAGCCTAGAATGCCATTCACTTCTGCTAAATGAAATCAACAATATAAATGAAATTCTGTGCAGCACTGCCGGGGTCTGGTCTGTGTAAGTCGTGTCAGTGTGATGAATAGAAGCGGGAGGAGCTGGCGGTGAAGGGACATGCTGCTTACCTGTGACTGGCTGTGGGGACTCAGCGCTGCTTGTGTCAGCTTCTGTCCACTCTGCAAGTTACCGCTGCAGGAAATAAAGTTCAGAAAGAAGCATGCATGTTAAAGGGAAACTCCACTTATGTGCAAACATAAACAGACCGTATGAGACCGCTGCCTAAGCCATTAAACCTTAAAGAGGCACTATGGTGAAAAAAACTGAAAATTAACACTTACATTTATTATCTATACATTATTAAAGGGAATCTGAAGTTAAAATAAACTTATGATATAATGATTTGTATGTGTAGTACTGCTAAGAAATAAAACATTAGTAGCAGATATACGAGTCTAATATTGTTTCCAGTACAGGAAGAGTTAAGAAACTCCAGTTGTTATCTATGCAAAAGAGTTTCACTGATCTCTTACTTTCAAAGTTGCAGAGAGCTCTGTCTTTTAAAGCTTTTAGCTAAACCGTCTCTCACCATATCTTTTTTTTCTGCAGAGGAAAGTTCAAAAGGTCATTAGCCTGCTCTGTGAAATCATTTAGAATGCTGAGTGTAGTGTGTAAACTGCAAATATTAGAGAACGATGCAATGTTATAAATAACTGAAAATAAAAATATGGGACTATTTTTTTGTTACGAATGTTCTATTAATTATCTTTACTTCACAACCAATTTAATACATCATACATATTTTTCCTATTCAGTGTCACTTTAAAGGACAACTGTAGCGAGAGGTATGTGGAGGCTGCCATATTTATTTCCTTTTAAACAACACCAGTTGCCTGGCAGCCATGCTGATCTATTTGGCTGCAGTAGTGTCTGGATAACACCAGAAACAAAACATGCAGCTAATCTTGTCAGATCTGACAATAATGTCACAAGCCCCCAATCTGCTGCATGCTTGTTCTGGGGTTATGGATAATTTTAGAGGTAGAGGGTCAGCAGGACAGCCAGGCAACTTGTATTGCTTATAAGGAAATAAATATGGCAGCCTTCACATCACTCTTGCGTCAGTTGTCCTTTAAAGTACATGCTTCGCAGTGCTCTATTCAAATGAAAAGGTTGCTTGTTTCCAATTTTGAGAATGACTATTCTTTAGGCTGCTTTTCCACTCATAAGAGAGATCACACACAAAAATGCTCTATGATGTGAAACCTACATTTACACTCGCCACAGTTGTGCTGTGAACCGTCAGGAACGGAGGATGACTGTGACAAAAATTGGGTCACCGATTGCAATTTGGGAGAAATCTAAATGCACTAATGGAAAATGAGCACCTTGATTTCCATGTAAATTGCGATCTGAAAAACGTCCGCAATCCGATTTTGGAGCAGATTGCAGCAAGTAGAAAAGGGCCCTTACATAAAAGGGAACCTTAACTGAAATAAAAAAAAAGCACAAAAAAAAATAATTTAACTTATCTAGGGCTTCTACCAGCCCCCAAAAGCCACCTTATGCCCACGCTGTCACTAAAGTGATCTTCTAGTTCCCCGCAGCGACCCTCTTCTGGCTGACTGGGAAGTTGACAGCCACTGCACATGCGCGGCCGGGCGCACTCTCGATCACGCTCCTGTCACCGGGAGCGTTCTGCACATGCGCTGTAGAGTTTTTTTGTACTGCGCATATGCAGAGCGTACCCATCCAGGGGAGCAAGATCAACAGGGGCGTGGACCAGGGCATCCAAGTAACAGAGGGTTGCTGCGGGGGACTTCAGGATCGGTTTGTCATGGTGTGGGCACGGGGCGGCTGCAGGGGGCTGGTAGAAGCCCCAGGTAAGTTAAACTCTTTTATTTCCTTCCAGTTTAGGTTCACCTTAAGCTGACGGCCTACAGCTTTACTGACATAGTTTGGATCAAAACATTCCCTCACAGGGGGTTATTACTGCTGTGCAATCTTTTTTTTAAACCTTCCTATGACCGACAGACTTGTGAGGAAGGAGCAGTGGCAATGCCCAACTGCCTCCTCTGCCTCACGGGAAACAGCACAGTGTCTTGTAGGGAGCTCCTTGTTCCTGCAAGAGGATTACTGGCAAGGACCTTGGTGAAAACGCATGCGCTGTAGAAAATTTTCGGTTTCAAAATGTTTATTGAAATTTCACATTAAACCTCTAAACATATTACAGCATAGACTGTATACTGCAGAGGAACATCTCGAGGGCTCAGTAAAATATAAAAAAACACCTCATTGGAATTGCACTTGGGCTTCATACCAATAACCATTAAATAATAGCATTTAAAGTGACCCTGTAGGGAGAAAAGTGCCCACGGGGGGTACTTAACTCATGAGTAGGAAGCCTCTGGATGCAAGGGAGGCTTCTCCCATCCTTCTCAGCAGAGGCGATCCAGCGGTGGGACCCCCCGAAAGTCTACTTGTCGGCACTGCGAGCAGGCGCATCAGCGGCTTTCTGATCAGGCTTTCTGGAAATAGCGGAGCACAATCAGGTCGGCTCTACTGCACAGACGTGAGCCATCTGTGCCTGGGCAGTAGAGCAGACACAATCAGGCTCGTTTTTTGTTTTTTTTTGCCTGAGTGGAAAGGCGCCAGGACAGGCAGGCCACTATTATTGTTATTAGTGGTTAATAGGTCCCAGCGCTGGATTGGGCTGGCTGAGGAAGGCGGGGGGGGGGGGGGGGGGGGAATTCCACAAGTAAACCAGATTCTTCTTGAAATAAAGACTTTTCATTGTGTGCTGCATCTCCCAGCCTCCCCCTCTGGGGTGCCGCAGTGTGGGTTCCAGGCAGTGAGAGAGCTTGGGGCCCCCGTGGCCCCCCGGTTTTATGGGGGCATTGAGGAGCCTCCCCGTGGCGCTCCTGGATAGTGCTAATGCAGCATGAACTAATCCCCGCAGGGCAACCGCTTTGCGGTATTGGTTTTAGACCCTGCATATTTTGGCATGCAAAAGCAAATGCACATTTGTATGAGCGATGTCTCGTGATTAGCCAATTAGGCCAAATTTGCAAAGCCATATTTATCAGGTTCTACTTGGTTGATGCACACATTTTTTTGTTGTTGAAATAATAATAATACAGACCACATGATCTCATTAGGCTCCGTGCAGCGTGTGTACAGAATCCCCGACCCCTCTCAATTGTCCTGGCGGATCACTACAGCTGAAAGCATTGTTCTTCCTGCTTACCAGGCTCCCATGTGACGTCACTCCCCCGCCCGCTCAATCGTCCCTCCACCACACCCACATAGTAACTGAATCCATCTCTAGCCTGCCGGCTAGAGATGTGTCTGTCAGCCTCAGTCCTGCAATGTCACTTTTCGTTTGAGAAAGCTCCGAGGGAGGAGCGAAATAGTCACGTGACTTCGGCCAGTGACGTCAGCCGATGTGTACCCGGCATTGCAGCACGATTCCACGCGTCACGAGTGCCCACGCTGCACCCAGCACGATAAGCCCAGACGGAGCAACAAGCCCTGATAGCCTCAGAGAGCGGAGGACAGCTGAAGCGCAGCCCTGCATAGCGCTACACGGACAGATGCAAGTCAAGTGGTGGTGAGACCCCCGGTGCGGCATCTGTATATGTGCCTAGTTAACAGTTAAAGTTGCGGCTGTATGGCAGGACATAGCAAATAGACTGTGCTGACACCTCTAGAGCTGGAATTATTGGATGTAGTGTCTGGCTTTTGAACTGTTGCAAGGCTCACGGTGCAGCATGGTACGCTGAATTCTTTTTTCATGTCCACATAAAGACAGTTATTAACCACAGCTTTTGATGGACTTGGGAGAACTGTTTCACCTGTTTAAAAGACTGAGAAGTAAGTTATCCCATTATCCATTCAGGACATTTGTTGTGGTGGCCACCTGACTGTGAGTGGTTATGAATGAAAGAATGTGTGAGTGCAATATCAGCTGATGGCCGATAATCTGGCGCTTTTTTAAGGGGTGATAGGGAGGGTTTTTCATGGTTTTATTTATCGGATTGTTCAATAAACGCTATTGTGATTTTGCCGACACCTGGTGATTTTTTTGTTTGTTTAGCAAGTCACCCGAGGAATTGGCTACCGATCCCCGTCGAGAGACATTGATGTTGCGTGTGTACGGCCTTAACAGAGAATATCCATCACACAGAAGGCGTCAGGTACAATTCACATATAAGCATTATCACAGCAGACTGAAAAAAGCATCTCTGCAGCGATCTGATTGGACGTTTCATTATGAGAACTGCAGGCGAGGAAAAAAAATGCTATTTTCTGAAGATCCTTAAAATAACCCCCCAGAAAAGACGATTTCAGTGAAAGTAACCAGAATCTCGCGCTGCGCAGTAAAATCCCTTCGCTGGGTTTTGTGCTCTTTCAATAGAACGCTTTAAACTCTGCCTGGCCTACTTTTCCCGTGCAGCTGGCTATAACTCATGGTTCTGAGGATAGAGAAGCTGGAACATCACAGATAAGAGCTAAGAAGGGGGGAAGGGGGAGCGGTGGTGGGGGGCTGAGGAGCTCACATACCCCCTCCCGCCGACAGAGGAAGAAATCAACACAGCTTCCCGCTGGGACTGACACAGCCTCCTGTCACACAGGCTGCTCCTCACATGCCTCCACCATTTACCAGCTTCTGCGATATACATGTGTCGTATATATGTATGCAGTAATATATACACTATATGTACACGCGCTCTGATCATTCAAGCCAATAAAACGATCTGCCTAATAGTGTGTGTGTGTCCCCTGCCAGCAACACAGCACTAAGCCGTTGATGTATGACCTCCAGCAAGTCCTCAGAAGGTGCCCTGCGATACAGGACACCGAGACACATTAGTAGCACATCCTTTGAATCCTGTAATTTGGAAGATGAGGCCTCTATGGATCAAATTTTTTTTTTCAGCATTCCCCACAAATGCTTGCTGGAAGTGTGCATGTACAAAGGGTGCCAGATGTAGCTGCTGGTAGAATATCGGCAATACTGACGGTATTCTACTACGTTTTCTACCTAAATTCCGCCCTACAGTGAATCCTACGCTAATCAATACCTGTCCCTTATTGCCACAAATTCCTAAAACTAGCCCTACTGCAAACCCTACGCCTAACACTACCCATCCCTTATTGCCGTAAATTCCTCAATCTAGCCCTACTGTAAAGGCTCATACACACGTTCAACAAAAGACTTTTAACCACTTCACAACTGAGGGGTTTTACCCCTTCAGCATCCAAGCAATTTTCACCTTTCAGCTCCTTCCATTCATTTGCCAATAACTTTATCTCTACTTATCAGAATGAAATGTGTTAAATGTGTTTTTTTTATCACTAATTAGGCTTACTTTGGGTGGTAAATTATGCCAAGAATTATTTTATTCTAAATGTTTTTTTAATGGAAAAATAAGAAAAAAATTGGAAAAAAATCCTTATTTTTCAGTTTTCGGCCATTATCATTTTTAAATAATGCATGCTACCATAATTAAAATCCACGTAATTTATGTGCCCATTTGTACTGGTTATTACACCATTTAAATGATGTCTCTATCACAATGTCTTGCACCAATATTTTATTAGGAAATAAAGATGCATTTTTTTTTCAGTTTTGCATCCATCATTAATAAAAAGCCCATAATTTATAAAGTAACAGTATTATACCGTCTTGACATACATATTAAAAAAGTTCAGTCCCTAAGAAAACTATTTATGCATTTTTTATAATTGTAAATTTATTTCATTGTATTTTTTTACAAAAAAAAATAAATGTTGGTAACTATTGGGGAGTGTGGGAGGTAAGGGGTTAATTTAAAATGTAAAAACAGGTCTTTGCATTTAAAAAAAATACTTTTAGATGTAGTTTTACTATTTGGCCACAAGATGGCCTCAGTCTTTTTTTTTTTATACGTCCTGTAAGCAAAATATGTATGCTTACAGGAAGTGTACTGAAGATGGGAAACTTTTATTTATTAGAATGATCGTGCAGCTTCTCATAAAAGGCGCCGATAATTGCTACGGGGACTTAGATCAATGATTAGGAATTGCTTTCCCATTCATTGATCTCCTGGTGGGCAGATGGCAACATGAACGAGCGCACAAATAAGCGGGAGCGCTTACAGCAGTGGTAGCAGCGGGAGTACGTATATTTACTCCCCTGGGCGGTTAGATGAAGTCTGCAGGGGAGTAGATATACTGTACTGGAGCTGTGAAGTGGTTAAATGCACGATTATCAAACAACTTGAAGAAGTTGTATATATGCAGACACAGGCGCCAAAGGAATACAATTTACTACCAATGTTAAAATGAGAGGAGGCAGAGGTGGACTTACCTCCTCCAAGCAGCTGCCTCTCACTCGGATTGCTACAGTCGCCTCAACTGCTCTATACCAACTGAGAAAGGAATAATTCTGAAATGCCGACATCTGGGTAAAAAGTTGGGAGTGCCAGCACCTTATCTCTCTCTGCTTATTGTAAACTTTGTATTGCCCATCTGCAACTTTGCACATCCGTTTTAGCTATTTGCTATAGGGAACTGGGTTCTCTTATGGACTGCTACTGGTTTGTGCACTTATATATGGACTGCCTTAACTGAGTGCATATCTATGGGACTTTGTCCACATGAATTTATATTGTATGCATAAGTGCCCTTCCAGTTATCATGCATTTGTTGATGTTGCATAATTTATATCTGTTTATTATTCTGTATATACTCTGCACACTGGTGCTGTAGGTTCAGAGTATTGCATTACTAGATGACTTTTGAATACACTTTCATGAGCATTTAACTGGCTTGTGGTGCATGTGGATCGGGACTCCCCCTGACGTTATGATGTCGATGATGTCATTCCGATCGTCGCCATGGTGACGAGGGAAGACCATACAGGAAATCCCGTTCAGAGCGGGATCTCCTGTTGTGTATAATCGCCGGCGGCGATCGGAGGGGTGGGAGGGATTCGGCAGGGAGGGAGGAATCTTGTAGCTAACGCTAAGCTAGCTACATGATATAAAAAAAAATTGAAAAAAACCCACTCGCGCCCGTGCGCAGCAAATAAACGTAACGCCAGGGTGGTTAAAAGACTTTTGTGTAGCGTGTGTATGAGCCTTATGCTAGGTACACGCCATACAATTTTCAGTTAGATTTACCTGCCAGATAGATTTTTTCCAACATTTTGGAGAAAAAAAAATCATCTGGCAGGAAAATCTAAAAAATTGTATGGTGTGTAGCTAGCATTAAATCCTACACCTACCACTACCCTTATCTTATTGCTGTAAATTCCTAAATCTAGCCCTGCTGTAAATCCTACACCTAACACTACCCGTCCCTTTTTGCCGTAAATTCCTAAATCTAGCCCTACTGCAAACCCTATGCCTAAAAATAGTGTGGCCAGTTGAACATTCCAGATCCCCCACAAAAAAAGCAAGATTAAGATTAGCCAGCATTGCACCCTTCTGCCACCCCTGCAGCAAGCCATTCCCTTTCCCTAGCAAAGTGTGGCCATTGGTAGTGTGTAAAGCACAGCACTCCAACTCCATAACACCTGTGGCCAGTGATTACTTGGCATTCTTATAACACACCAGTGGCCACTCAGTCTCCACTGTTATCACATGGTGTCCTATATGGTACAACTATGCACCCATAAAATGGACAATTCAATTTAAGATTGGCTTAATTGGCTTATTGGCATTCATATCCTTACACAATCTGGGCCCTGGATACCTGAAGGATCACAGTGAGTGAGAGCACTCAGAGTGGGTGAGCAGGAATCCATACTGACTCCTGCAGTTCAATTTTATAGTAAAAATGAGTGAATTGATTATGTCCACTGGATAAATACCCCAACCCCTAATGGTGAAGTCTGACTATGGCTCAACATACAATAGAATGCAGTAAATTCAAAATACCCACTTTTGTGTAAAATATCTGGTTTCAGCATCAGAAACACTTCCTATAGCTATATATTGCAGGATAGCAGGTCAACTAGTATTGCTTAACCCATTACCAACACTGCTTTTGACCTCTGTTGGCAGAACTCGTGCTGTAAATTCCTGGAATGCTTTGATCTCTCTCTACTAGCTGAAGATATAGAAACTGAAAGCAGAAATCCTCAGTTATTGTCTCACACTGCCCCCTCTAGACAAGTGGACATAAATACACATTACAACAGTACCAATTAGAAGAAAAAAATGTAACAAATAAGAAATAAAAAATGTGCTAAAACAAACTGTCCTGGAGCACTCACAAGCCTCTAAATAAATTGGCCGCTAAAGGGTTAAAAGGAAGTAAATATGGCAGCCTCGTATACCTCTCACTACAGTTGTCCTTTAGGAACTCTTAAAGAGACTCTAACGTCAAAAAGATCCCCTGGGGGGTACTCACCTCGGGTGGGGGAAGCCTCCGGATCCTAATGAGGCTTCCCACGCCGTCCTCTGTCCCGCGGGGGTCTCGCTGCAGCCCTCCGAACAGCCGGCGACAGAGCCGACTGTCAGTTTAATATTTACCTTTGCAGGCTCCAGCGTGGGCGCTGTGGCTGCTTTCCGCTCCGAACTATACGGAAATACCCGATCTCAGTCGGGTCCGCTCTACTGCGCAGGCGCCGGAAACTTGCGCCTGCGCAGTAGAGCAGACCCGACAGCGATCGGGTATTTCCGTGTAGTTCGGAGCCGACAGCCGTCAGAGCGCCTGCGCAGGAGCCGGGAAGGTAAATAATGACGTCATCTTGTACGGAGGGCTGCAGCGAGACCCCCGTGGGACAGAGGACGGCGTGGGAAGCCTCATTAGGATCCGGAGGCTTCCCCCACCCGAGGTGAGTACCCCCCAGGGGATCTTTTTATGTTACAGATCCTCTTTAAGAAATGAACATTCTGCAGAGACCACCTGCCAGTATTAAAGATGTTGCTGCCTGTGATAAATTTCACAAAGTAAATCAAGGAGAAGAAAGATTTTACAGTTTATAAATGGATATTGTAAAAAAATAAATAAAAAAAAATAGGCTATTTTATTCATTGTGTTCTTTTCACTACAGTCCCTCTTTAAGTTGCCGAGAAGTGGCAGTAGAAGGCTGAATAGTGACAGAGAGATCTCTTGCCTTCCGTTGTCATTACTGATCAGAGATGCGACAATGTCCAGTTATCCTGAGTGCCCATTTCCTGTGCCATGGTATAGATGTCAGAGCTGAATGTCTGGCTGGGTTACTAAGCCCCAGTGCCCTTCACTGTGCCCAGCTGCTATCTGCATGGCAGCCTCTGTGACATCTTTTAAGTCACGGAAATCCTAACACACCATCTAATCTGTAGCATAACAAAAGCCTTCTATAAACGGATTTTCCTGGAGCATAATCCATCGGAGGAAACTGAACTGCCCTGGCTTCTATCTACCAAATCCTCTCCCTGACCCCTCGAGTGCCAGGCTAGGAATTAACCCCCAGTGCCCCGGAACATAAAGAGAGGCTAAAAATGGTTCCCAGTGAGTGCCAAAGTCAATGTGGATGAGGATAACTGGTGCCCCATTGGCAAAGAGTAGAGCCAGGTCCCACTACAAGGTGACATTGCAAGGCTGCTGGTGCACCTTATGCCTCAGAATGTTCATCATGCTGTGTCGGGATCGACGTTTAGTTGGTGCCTTTCTCACAATTAGCACTAATGTGTTTCCCAGTCCTATGCCTCTTAATGGCAGAGCGTGCATACACTCAATTGGCTGATGTCAAATGGCTTTAAAGGACAACTGAAGCGAGAGGGAAATGGAGGATGCAATATTTATTTATTTATTTTTAAACAATACAAGTTGCCTGGCTGTCCTACTGATCCTCTGACACTAAAGGTGGCCATACACTACTATCGAATTGGTTGAAAATCTGTGCCGCCAAGAGCATGCCCGATCGCCTAGCGACCAATATCTGGCTGAAATTGGTCGCAAGTACTGATTGGACACGCTGCAAGATGTCGGCCCATTGTGGTCGATTTAGTAAGGGACGGTAACAGCGAGCGATATCAGGACGAGCAATGAACGCAACGAAACCCCTAGTGCTGTTACCCATAGTGCAGGGCTGGGCAAAGTTTGCGCGGCCCAGGCTGTATTCTGCGGACCGTAGGCTGCATTTCTGAAATGATATCCCTGCTCTCTCGTTCCCCCCTCCCTCCCGAGTTGCAAGGGAGCGGTAATGGGGAGAGAAACTTAAAACTCACCTGATCGCCAATTCCCATGACGCGTCTCCATGGCAATAGGGCGTCACATGACACGTCAACCCAACTTCATGTCATGCGATGCCCTGTTGCCATGGAGACGTGATGCCGGAATTGGTGATCAGGTGAGTTTTAAGTTCCCCCAGCCCCGTTACCTCCTGTTCACAACTCTGCAGGGAGGGAGGGGGAAGGAGAGGAATCCGGCCGCCTGTCAGAGGGCCGGAGTAACAGCGTACGCGGGCCAAATACTGTCGGGAATCGTCCTGCGGTGTACGGGCAGCCGGCAGATCTCTCTCTAATCAGATTCGATCAGAGAGAGATTTGTCTCTTGGTGGAATCTGCCCATCATCGCCAGATGTATGGCTACCTTCTGGCCCCGTTCCCACTTCCGCATCACGTGCAGCCAGCGGAAGTGGACAGAAATAATGTCCAATCTGATAGTTCGCATGTAGCCCGGGGTAGTTGGACTCCTCCATAAGCTATTTGGGGGAATGCATCCCCCAAGCCCGGGATTTTCACAGACTGCACAGACGCTTACTGCATTGCAACTCGCGGATCCGTTGCAGCATGACAAGTGTGAACGGCTTCTATATATAACATAGAAGCCTTTCACTCTCCACTTAGCAATGAGTGGAGAACTCTAGTGGGAACAGAGCCTTAGTGTTTACTATGGGGAGATTCCCTATTCACAGCTGCTGATAAGAACAAATGACACTTTGATCTGGCTAAACAAGCACAAAGCAGTAACTTTCTTCAGCAACTGTATGTGGAATAGACACGTTTCATTGTGTTCTGTGTAAAGCTCAACACACACCATACAATCTTGGTTGTACAGATTTACCAAATCTATGTAGTATAAGGGCCAACAGATAGAAAATACCTTGAATGATTGATTGGATAAGCTCTTATATTACATGAAAGTGGTAAGATTGAACAACCAAGATTGTATGGTGTGTGTTGAGCCTAAGAGTTAGAAGTGGGTAGCACTCTCGCCTTGCAGCACTGGGTCCCTGGTTCGAATCCCAGCCAAGGCACTATCTGCACAGTTTGTATGTTCTCCCCGTATCTGTGTGAGTTTCTTCTGGGCACTCCGGTTTCCTACCACATCCCCAAAACATATAGATAAGTTAAATGGCTTCCCCCTAAAGTGGCCCCTTAGACTGTGATGGACATACAATATGCCTATGGCAGGGATTAGACTGTGAGCTTATCTGAGGGATAGTTAGTGACATGGCTATGTACACTGAAAAACTGCTGTGGAAGATGTCAGTGCGATATAAATAATAATAATGTGGTTATGAGTCATAAGTGAAATGTTGAATTACAAATCTTACCCAGAATCCTCTCCAACAGACACCCTTGAACATACAATGCATACAGCCACTTACTATCAATAGGATTCCGGGTTTCTAGGCATGGACAATGTTCTGTGTCTGGGCACAGAGATGCAATCAATGTGCATCTGCTGAATTATTCATTCACTTTCCTTTGCTAATTGTTCTTGTGAGTTTTCTCCTTGACAGACACACACTGGCACTTACCTTGCCATTAGTGAGTGGAAGCAGGTTATGGCATTGTCCCTCTGAGCTGCTATTAGCAGGCAAGGTCCCTTATTCACAACCTTGAGCTGAAACAAACCATATTACCAGAGAACACATTACACTCACATCCATGTAAGTCAATAAGTCAAGGCAACAGTCCCTTCCCTTCCTATGTAGGATGGTCAACCTGGAAGAACTCATTTTAACCAGTTCACCACTGAGGGTTTTTTTCCCCCTTATGGACCAGAGCAATTTTCACATTTCAGCACTCCTCCCTTTCATTCGCCAATAACTTTATCACTACTTATCACTACAAAATAATCTATATCTTGTTTTTTTCACCACCAATTAGGCTTTCATTGGGTTGTACGTTTTGCTAAGAATTAATTTTTTCTAAATGCATCTTAACAGGAATAATAAAAAAAATGGAAAAAATATTTCTCAATTTTTGGCCATTGTAGTTTTAAAATTAAATGTGCTACTATGCATAAAAATATCACATTGTATTTGCCCATTTGTCCAGGGTTATTACAATGTTTAAAGTATGTACCTAGTACAATGTATGGCAACAATATTTTAATTGGAAATAAAGGTGATTTTTTCCTGTTTTGCGTCTGTCACTAATTACATTCCAATACTTGCAAAAAATAACAGTAATATACCCTCATGACATACATATTAAAAAAAAAAAAGCCCCTAAGGAAATTATGTATTTCTTTTTTTTTATAAAAGTTTTTTTATTTCAGTCCTGTTTTCTGAAGCACTTAAACAGTGAGAGACAGTTTGAGATAAGGTTTTACTGCAGGAAAGTTCAAAGTGTCATTATTTCTGCTTTGTTTCATAGCTTAAAAGCCAGACAGGGTTTTAAAACTGCAAAGGTGACAGTATGATGTGAATGTTATTAAAAAAAAATAGCTAAACTAAAATAACTGAAAACAAAAATATGAGACTTTTCTTTGCAGCTAATATTCTATTCATTATCCGTACTACACATACAGTTTATTATAAAGTTTGCAATACCAGTTGCTTGACTGTCCCGCTGATCATCTGTCTCTAATACCCTTAGCCATAGACCCTGAACAAGCATACAGCAGATCAGATGTTTCTGACTGAAATCTGACTGGATTGGCCACATGCTTGTTTCAGGTGTGTGATTCCGACTCCAATACAGCCAAAGAGATCTACAGGACTGCCATGCAACCAGCATTGTTTAAATGGAAATAAATGTAGGAGCCTCCATATCCCTCAGATTAGTAAACTCTTGCTGGTTATATTGTTTCCACCTTAGAAACATCATGTACTGTAATTTTAATTCTCCAGCTTGCGTGGTACAGCTAAGAAATAGAACACTAGTAGCACATATATGAGTCTGATATTGTTTCCAGTACAGGAAGAGTTAAGAAACTTCAGTTGTTATCTATGCAAAAGAGCTTCACTGAGCTCTGCCACCAAAAAAAGTCATGGACAGCACTGTCTTTTGAAGCTCTTATCTCAAGTGTCTCTGATTGTTTCTTGTTTGTTTATGGTTTTCCTGCAGAGGAAAGTTGAAAAAGTCAGTAGCCTGCTCTGTGAAATCATGTAAAATGCTGAGTGTAATGTGTAAACTGCACATATTAGAGAATGAGGCAATGTTAGAAAAAAAAATAATATAACTGAAAACAAAAATATGAAACTATTTTTTTAGCTACTAATGTACTATTAATTATCCGTACTACACAGAATGAATTATATCATAAGGATTTCTTTTGCTTCAGTGTCACTTTAAGTAGACGAGCTTGGTTTTCTCTGTTTACTTTATGCAATGGAAACCATAACTGAAAGTTAAAACAGTCTTTGCAGACAGTTCCAAAGGCCTGTCTTTCCCAGAAGACATCTATGAAATGATCACTGGACAGGTGCACCTTGACTCCTCTGATAATTAGATCCTTTCTCAGGGATTCGAAGGCATTTAATATGTGGCTTGTCAGAAAAGTCTGGATATTTCATGGTTACCATTCTAGCAGATGTTCCCTATGATTGGGGTGGACCCACTCCACTCTCCCTTTCCACCTTCAACACCTCGGCACAAAGAGTCCTTAGTTCTCCTGGCCTGTAATGCTTGCAGGCCTACTATTTGAATATTACTGTGTGCCACAATCTGTTTCCCAGAGCCTCTTATTTTTCAGCCATGATTTTGCGGGGTCTGATTGTGCTGGGTGGTTGTCCACTTATGTGCTGCTCTGCCTTTTCTATTCTCTCGCCCTGCAGCTTTCAATGTGGTCTGCCAGGATTACAATGTTTTCCCCTTTGGTGGCTAGTTTTGTATAATGTATTTGCATGATATGCTGTTTACCCCAAATTGGTGTGTGTTCCACATCCTTGGACCAGTCACCGTCTGGCTGCTTGTAGTTAGAGGCTGAACTTAAGCAGGGCTGGAATTACCAATAGGCACTGTAGGCTAGTAATGGGTGAAAGGTGGTTTACTGGCCGCCCCAGGGCTGGATTTACCATAAGGCACTGTAGGCACGTACCTACAGGCGCCTGATGATGGAAAGGCGGTTCACTACCCTCCCTGAGTTCCTCCCTTCTGCCTTAGAGTCCTGAGCGGAGTGTAAATGAGAGGTTAGTCACTGGGTCTCGGCCTTCCACTAACAAGATCTCCCTTCAGTCAGGGGCACTTATAGCTGCCTAATACTTGGAGGCACTTATAGATACTTAATACTGAGGGTACTTCTGGCCACCCAATACTAAAGGGCACCTGTAGCTACCTATGATGGCAAGGGAACTAAGTGAGAAGTGACAGCTGGGCCAGCCAGCAGTGGCGGCTCCAGCTTCAGATTTTTGGGGGGGCTCAAAGGGGGCATGAGGGCTGGCAGGCCGGGCTTTGGGGGGGGAATTGCGGCGAAAAATTGGGCGTGGTCATGATGTCATGTGGGCGGGGCTAACTGTAATGTAGTTGTACCAGCTAACGTAGTTACATGGAAAAGAAAATGAAGTAAACGCACATAATGACAGGTAGCCTTTCACCAGTAAATGCACATAAGAATCAGCTTTTCAGCAGTTAATGCACGTAATGACAGACAGCGTTTCCCCATTAAATGCACATAAGAGACAGTTTTTCACCAGTTAATGCACATAATGACAGACTGCGTTTCTGCAGTAAATGCACATAAGAGCCTGCTTTTCACAAGTTAATGCATGTAATGACAGACAGTTTCCCCATTAAATGCACATAAGAGACAGCTTTTCACCAGTTAATTCACATAATGACAGACTGCGTTTCCGCAGTAAATGCACATAAGGGATAGCTTTTCACCAGTTAATGCACATAATGACAGACTGCGTTTCCCCAGTAAATGCACATAAGAGACAGCTTTTCACCAGTTAATGCACATAATGACAGACAGCCTTTCACCAGTAAATGCCCATAAGAGACAGCTTTTCACCAGTAAATGCACATAAGAGACAGCTTTTCACCAGCTAACGCACGTAATGACAGACAGCCTTTCACCAGTAAATGCACATAATGACAGACAGCATTTCTGCAGTAAATGCACATAATGACAGACAGCGTTTCCCCAGTAAATGCACATAATGACAGACAGCATTTCCCCAGTAAATACACATAATGACAGACAGCGTTTCCCCAGTAAATGCACATAATGACAGACAGCGTTTCCCCAGTAAATGCACATAATGACAGACAGCGTTTCCCCAGTAAATGCACATAATGACAGACAGTGTTTCCCTAGTAACTGCACATAATGACAGACAGCGTTTCCCCAGTAAATGCACATAATAACAGACAGTGTTTCCCCAGTAAATGCTAATAATGACAGACAGCGTTTCCCCAGTAAATGCATGTTATGAGAGACATCCTTTCACCAGTAAATGCACGTAATGAGTGGAGAGGAGACTGACCCACACTGGGTGGGGAGGAGGCTGACGCACAATAGGTGGGGAGGAGGCTGACACGCACAGGGTGGGGAGGAGGCTGACAATAGGTGGGGAGGAGGATGTCACACTCTGGGAGGGGAGGAAAGTGACACTAGGTAGGGAGGAGGATGTCACACACTGGGTGGGAAGGAAAGTGGCACTAGGTGGGATGGAGGGTGACACACTCTGGGAGGGGAGGAAATTGACACTAGGTAGGGAGGAGGATGTCACACACTGGGTGGGGAGGAAAGTGACACAAGGTAGGGAGGAGGATGTCACACACTGGGTGGGGAGGAAAGTGACACTAGGTAGGGAGGATGATGTCACACACTGGGTGGGGAGGGAAGTGACACTAGGTGGGATGGAGGGTGACACACTCTGGGTGGGGAGGAAAGTGGCACTAGGTGGGATGGAGGGTGACACACTCTGGGTGGGGAGGAAAGTGGCACTAGGTGGGATGGAGGGTGACACACTCTGGGTAGGGAGGAAAGTGGCACTAGGTGGGATGGAGGGTGACACACTCTGGGTGGGGAGGAAAGTGGCACTAGGTGGGATGGAGGGTGACACACTCTGGGTGGGGAGGAAAGTGGCACTAGGTGGGATGGAGGGTGACACACTCTGGGTGGGGAGGAAAGTGACACTAAGTGGGATGGAGGGTGACACACTCTGGGTGGGGAGGAAAGTGGCACTAGGTGGGATGGAGGGTGACACACTCTGGGTGGGGAGGAAAGTGGCACTAGGTGGGATGGAGGGTGACACACTCTGGGTGGGGAGGAAAGTGGCACTAGGTGGGATGGAGGGTGACACACTCTGGGTGGGGAGGAAAGTGACACTAGGTGGGATGGAGGGTGACACACTCTGGGTGGGGAGGAAAGTGGCACTAGGTGGGATGGAGGGTGACACATTTTGGGTGGGGAGGAAAGTGGCACTAGGTGGGATGGAGGGTGACACACTCTGGGTGGGGAGGAAAGTGGCACTAGGTAGGGAGGAGTGTGACACACACTGGGTGGGGAGGGCACTCTCACCTTATTTCTAGAAGTAGGGACACACAGAGATTGCTCTCAGTCATGCAGACAATGGAGTACCATTCCCGCATGCAACATGACGGCAGGGCACCTTGCTCCCTCACCTTCCATCTCGGCTTGCACATCCAGCTCAGAGGCGAACTGCCTCTCTCTCATAGCCCTTTTTCCCATTCCTCAGCTCGGCTGTGCTAACAAGGTTCCCGCCACACATCCACTTCCAGGCAGCGTCACGTGGCTTGCGCGGCTCTGCACCCAGATTGGCTATCTGAGATGTGACACTGCGGTGATTGGTTACTGCAGGCGTATTGTGAAGGGATGTGCTGTGCAGGGCCTTTACTGGCAGGTGGAGGCACACGCATGGGGCGGAGCTGATGAGGCAACTTGCGCGGCTTCGATCAGTATTGTTAAATGGCTAAGTGGGTGGCCAGAGTCCTGTGGAACAGGACGTCTGGTCACCGTAAATTAATGGGTTCCTCCGGATATGGCTGCACGGCCGTATGTCCATCCCTGGTTAAAAACCCTGCCGGCTCAGTACGAACCTGCCGGGAAGGGGAAGGGGGGGCTTTTGAGGGGGCTGACAGCTTCTCAGCTGGGGCTTAAGCCTGGGTAAGCCCCAGTGTAGCGCCGCCACTGCCAGCCAGCATGCTTGCGGTGCGGTTCGGGGGTGTTTGTAGGTTTATGAAGGTGAAGTCTAAGATGCCAGGACATCTGTGCCTATAGGCTCCTGACTGTGACATAAATCCGGACCTGGGCCACCCAAAGTGCTCAACCTCTCTCCCTCCCTCCCTCTGCAGAGTGTGAGCCGAACAAATATGAAGATACTCACTGGCATTGTAGAGACGGAGGGAAGGCTAATTCTACTGGTTAAGGGGAAGGGGAAAGGGGCACATTTGGCTATCTATTATGGAAGGGGGAAAGTGGGGCACATCTGGTTGGGGGATTGCAGTTTGGGGCACATCAGGTTGGCCACAGGGCATGGCCTGTGTTTATGGGCCTATTTGCTCCTGAACTATAAATCCGGGCCTGAAAACCATCCACAGTGTGTACAGATCTTTAAACAATGTGACTACTAAAGTCTATGGCACTTCCCTCTGCATCCTTCATCATTTAACAACCCTAACGTTGGCATTCTTCTTACGGTCTATTGCTGTCATTCACATCCCATCACTGAAAATATTTTAAATACAGATTGTGGAAATGTCGTTGATCGGACATTTCCAGTGATTGAGTCTGACAGTGAGTACTAAGCTTTATGCTGGGGATACACGGTACGTTTCTGTACTGTGTATCGAGTAGCTGGTCCGGCCAGCTGATAATATTCAGCTGGCCCAATCAAGCCGCTCGACCCCGCCGGCTCGATTCCCGCCTGCGGACAATGGCAGGGAATCGAGCGCTGATAAGGAAGCGCCGGCGGGGGCGAGCGGTAATCGATCCGCGCGGACGAGCGGGGATGCGGCTGGGATCGACCCGCCGGTCGACCCGTCTATGCCCGGCATTAGGGCTGGTGCACACTACAAGAGCTTTTCTAAGTGCTTTGTGATTTTAAAAGCTCTTGCTAATGTTATCCTAATGTTATCCTATCTGTTCACATTGGAGGTATGTGATTGTGTAAAAATCCCCCATAGCATTGCATTAGCAACAGTTTTTAAAATCTCTAGTGTTTAAAAAGCTCTTGTAGTGCGAACCAGCCTTAAGGCCTTGTTCACATTATAAATCACCAGCGCAATCGCAAGTGCTGAGCGCTTTTTAAAGCACTTTTCTCTACGCTTTCAGAGCGATTTGCGCTTTATTAATTGCTTCCTTAGGACAATCAGGAAGTGAACTCTGACCTGAAATTAAATAATTAAAAATTTTTTAAAAGCGCTCACCAAATCGCTTTTTAAAGAGCTTTTTCAAGTGCTTTGCGATTTCCGTATACCTTGCATTGAAGCACAAACGCTCAGGAAAAGGCGCAGGACCCGCGTTTGCACTCAGAAAGAAAGCTCATCGCTCGTGTGAGAACACTCACCTACAGCAACATTGCACAAGCGCTTTTATGGCAATTAAAAAAATCGCCAGCACTTAAAGGGAACCAGAGACGAAGCACCCTCATGTATTTCACCATATATATCAGTGGGAACATTAGAGAAAACACCTACCCTGCTCTCTGTTTCATTCTGCACTGCACAGCTTGCTTCTAATCAGCCCTGAAAAAATTCCTGACTGAGTATTCAGTCTGGCTTTGCTCAGGAATATTTATAGCTCAGTCTGTGTTCTCTCATGTCTTTTCAAGTCCAAGCCTGTCCCCTGCTGGCTCTGCCCAGGAATCATTATAGCTGAGTCATTATAGCAAAGCCAAACTGAATGCTCAGTCAGGGATTTTATCAGGTCTGCTAAGAAACAAGCTGTGCAGTGCAGAATGAAACAGAAAGCATGATAGGTGTTTTCTCTAATGTTCCCAATGATCTATATGGTAAACTACATGAGGGTGCTTCGTCTCTTGTTCATTAAAAAAAAAAAAAAAACGAAAATGCTCACAGTGTGAACAAGCCCTGAGTAATCCTTTGACTCAAAAAATAAAATAAAAAATACAGTGATAAGATCTTTATGCACAGATATAAATTACCTGTGCTGACAGGCTGCCTTGGATGCTGTATAACTCTGCCACAGCCTGGGCCTGTGATTGGTCGAATGCCGACAGCCGCGCCCCCGTGACGTGGAAGCCTCTGTCAGTCAGCTGCTCCAGCCCCTGGATGTATGGCGGTGGAGTCCCTTGGCGTGACTGAGCAGGGAACAGCAGACAGGTGGTCTGGCACAAAGCAGCTGTGTATGGCAGACCTATGAATCAGACACAGAACGATCATTCCAGCCATCTCACTGCACGTCAGCATCAGCAGCAACTAACATCTCTTGCCGGAGCATTATAATAACGTAATTGTTCTATAATTGCTCTAATTGAGTTTCTCGTGGCAGGAAATACGGCACGGGTGACAATGAGTTGGTGTCACAGAATCTGCTTGTCACATGTAATTTATAGAATGATTTAAGAGGGGAGCTTCTTGATTAGTATACGTTAAATATTGACATAATCGAATAATTATCATGTAGAAAATCCCACGATGTAGGCGCGACAGCCAGTGTAACGCATTACAGATTGCGCTGACATTAAGCGTAACTGACAACTTTATTGAGGCTGAATTTGGGTTTCGCGTGCACACAAGTCATTAGCAGTAATTACAAAAAGTACATGATAGAAGAAGGGAGGCTTCCTGCATCAAACCAACGTAAAAGCACTATTAAATAGACAGTGAGGATCTACATTGTATAGTGGATTTTGGCTATTTAGAATCAGTGGCGTAACTTTGGGGAAGGCGGGAAGCAGCCCTGCGGCCATGGGTGGCCTGGACTTCTTACTTCCTCCTCCACCACGGGGCCCATCCTGTACTTCCCTGGCTGTCTGGGTTCAATCTTCCCGCTGGTTCGTGGTGCAGCAGTGACGGGACTTACCGTACCTCTTCCACTGTTGGCTCTCTTTGGCAATCCCGCTAGGTGTCCTCTGCCTTCCTCTCGGTGAAGTCACATGACATGCAGAGAAAAACAGGCAGGGGCCCAAGGAGAGCAAGTGGCTGTAGCAGGAGTTTTAGAGAGACCCAACGGAGGAAGAAGTAAACCCCATTACCGCCACATCACTGATGATCTGTAGGTCTGTACAGGGAAGATTGAGTGGAGGACAGCCAGGGGAGCACTGGAGGAGGACTCTGGTGGATAAGAGAAGGAAGAAGTGTGGAACCCCCTTCCTCGCCGGGTATTGAGGAGGGTCATAAAAGTTTTGCAGGGGGCCTCCTGAGCCATAGGTTAAAGCAAACCTGAAGCGGGAATAAACTTATGAGATAATGACCTGTACTGTATGTGTAGTACAGCTAAGACATAAACATTAGTAGCAAAGAAAAGAATCTCATATTGTTTTCCAGAACAGGAAGAGTAAAGAAATGTAATTTGTTATCTATGCACAAGAGCGTCTCTGAGCTATTTCAACCAACTTGGGATGAATACAGTCCGGTTTTCTGAAGCAATTAAAGAGCCAAGACACAGTGAGAGACAGCTTGAGATAAGGTTTTATTGCAGGAAACTTTGTTTTATAGCTTAAAATACAGATTGTGATATCCCAAGCTTTCTCTCGCTTCATTTGGAAAGGCCGCAAACCTAGGCTGAAATATTCCATCCAGACGGCCCCTAAGGAGCAGGGAGGTATGGCCATTCCAAAACCCCGACTATATCACACAGCTGCAGTTCTTATTAGAATCATCGACTGGCATAGACATGCAGCTCACAAGCGCTGGGTGGGCATTGAGGAGGAACTAATGGGAAATAAATTAGCATTACTACCTTGGTCACTCCGATCCCCTATCACCTCGACTTTGGCCACGACCCTAATCACTCAAACCCTTAAAATATTTCTGAAAGTTAGAGAGAAATCGACTATCTCACCATGGCCTTCCCCCCTCCTACCCATCTTATGTAACCCTAATTTTCCACTGGGCCTTAGACCCAATAGCTACCAGAAATGGCGATTGGACGCCCCTCTTAGGGCCATGCACCTGATTCATGAGGGACGGTGGGTAACCCTCGGAGAACTCCGGACCTCCCTCAACAGCCCCAATCTGGACGCCTGGAGCCTCCTCCAGTTTGACCATTTTCTTATGACACAGGGGTCAAGGGCGAACTTCTCGAGGCCCCTTTCAACCTTTGAAAAAACGTGCATGGAGGGGGGAACGATAAGAGGCACTCTCTCCTTCGTATACTCATTACTGAATGACACTGAAGACCCCTGCTCCACATACAAGGCTAAATGGGAAAGGGACCTTAATATGACCTTCTCTGATAAGCAATGGCACAAAATACTCGTCTTTTCTCACAAGTCTTCCATTTCTTCAAGGAGCCAGGAGGCAGGCTACAAAGTGTTCACTAGGTGGTATCTGACTCCTTCCAAGCTTCACAAAATGTACCCATCTTCTTCCCCGCTGTGCTGGAGATGCGGCCTGGAAACAGGCACACTGGTACATGTATTCTGGTCCTGCAGCAAACTGAGGCGGTTCTGGGAGGAAGTGAGAGAAATAATGCATATTCTAACAGACTATCTTCCCCCCGACTCCCCAGCCTTCTTTTTATTGCATCACAATCAGTGGTCAATAAGGAAATACAAAAAAACCCTCACTAGACACTTGATTAATGCAGCAAAAATTCTAATAGCTAGAAAGTGGAAAGTGCCCGAACCCCCCTCTATATTAGAGTGGCTTAGAGAAATTGATTGGGTGGAAAAAATGGAGGACCTAACCGCTAGCTTGCGAGAAAAGCGAGACCAATATTGGAAGACCTGGTTTGGGTGGTTTGAGTTTAAAGAGTCCCCCAGGTACGCTTCTCTCGTATCCTCCTAGAGCCGCTATATCCTAGAATCCCCACTCGCACTGTGAACACAATTGATTATCCCCTTGGCCAATGAACTCGTGGGGTGGCGGGCACCCGGGTGGAGCAGTGCGCACTTTCCCTATTCTTTTCCTTCCTTTTTCTCTTTCTCTTCCTTCTAACTTCCTTGATAATATTAAACCTATTAGCTATAGATTATTTTGGATCTAGCAGTCAGATGGTTACCCTGTTGGTACCTCACACTAAGTTATGGTTAAGCTATAAAGGATTCCTAGGTGTATGTTCCCTATGGGCCCTAGGACTCCCTTTAACCACTAGATATTAAGTAACTTGGTCCCCTCGGGCACAACAAATCCATCACAGGTTCATCTGACCTACAGGATACTAGACGGTACTGTACTTAAAGATAATGTAAAGGACTCTTGATGGCGCTGGTTTGCTATCAAGATAACATCGTTCAATGTACCAATGAGCCTCTACGCTTATGCTTTATGTACCATCTCATGTGCATATTTCTATGTAATGTATCTTAAAAATGTTATTATAAATAAAGAATCTTAAAAAAAAAAATACAGATTGTGGTTTCTTAACTGCAAA
Source organism: Hyperolius riggenbachi (assembly GCF_040937935.1). NCBI lineage: Eukaryota > Metazoa > Chordata > Amphibia > Anura > Hyperoliidae > Hyperolius > Hyperolius riggenbachi. The sequence goes on from NC_090652.1 coordinate 85,460,841, forward strand.
TTTTACAGAATGATGCAATGTTATAAAAAAATAAATAAAAAAAAGCCATATAACTGAAAATAAAATATGAGGCTCTTTTCTTTGCAATTAATGTTCTATTCATTATTTGTACTGCACATAAAATTAATTAAAATATACTTTTTTTTGTTTTTGCTTTAAAGAGACACTGAAGCGAAAAAAATATGATATAATGAATTGGTTTTGTAGTATGGATAATTACTAGAACATTAGAAGCAAAGAAAACATTCTCATATTTTTATTTTCAGTTACCGTATATAGTTTTTTGTATAACATTGCATCATTCTCTGATATTTGCAGTTTAAGGTGGCCATACACTCGTCAGATTAGCAGCAGATAGATAATCAGATAGATTTCTGATCTATCTGATGTGTTTAGGAACATTTTTTACTAGGAACAGATTTCCAATAGATTTTAGTTTGAAATCTATTGAAAATCGATCTGATGGCATTTTTTTTTTTTTGCCATCAGATTTCCATTAGGGCCAAATGATAAGCAATCTCAACAGATCGACCTAGATTTTCCAGCCTGCCGCAAATCGGTCGATTGGTCAATCGATTTGCAATCGACCACTCAATCGATTTTGATCGATTGATCGGCCAAAAATCAGCTGAGTGTATGGTCGCCTTTACACACTACACTTAGCATTCTAAATGATTTTACAGCGCAGGCAAATGAACTTTTGAACCCTTCTCTGCAGAGAAAAATAAAATACAGTTAAGGTGCATACACACATCTGATTTTATGTCCGATTGTCGTTCAACTTGTCATTCAAACAAAAAGTCGTTCAGACTCCTTGTACACACAGAGGACAAAATATTTGAAATGCTAATTACAGCTAATTTACATGTAGTTTGACTGGTCAATGGACTTGATAGAACAATGGCCTAGATCACATGACTGATCAAATGACAAGTCGTTTGTACACATGTACGGACCTAACTGTCATTTGAACGACAGTTAGTCCACGGGTCTGCCAAGCGGATCAGTCAAAACTGCTGCTATCAGTCTTAAGGTGGCCACTAACAGTCCAAATTCTAGCGAAAAAACGTGAGAGCGATCAGAAATTCTGATCGGATTGGTTGTAAATAATCTCTGTTGGTGGACACAATCGATTATGAACGAGTGAAAAAAAGGTCCTCCGAATGAATTTTCGTCAAACCAAAATTTGGATTTTCCTGTTGGTTGTGATAGATAGGAAGCAAAGATTGGTTCGTTGATGGTGTAGTGATCGATGTATTACAATATTTCACTTCCGATTAGAATTTCTGATCGCTCGAACGATTTTTCGCTAGAAATTGGATCGTTAGTGGCCACCTTAACGATCGTTCATACACACGCCAAACTGTCGTTCAAAGTAACAACCAGTTTGAACGACAAGTCATTCAGAAATATCAGATGTGTGTACGTACCTTTAGAGACACTTGAGATAATAAGCTTCAGAGCTTAAAGTGGATCCGAGATAAACTTTTACTCATTGCATAATTGTGTTCCTTTCATATAGTTTATAGGGCATTCCTCAAGCCAAATACTTTCTTGTTTTGAGCTCAGTCTGGACAGAAGGAGGAGGTTACTAGCCATTTATTTCAGAGGCAGAGGGGAGGAGGGAGGAGGAGAGGGGACTGAATTTACACACAGGCAAGCTGATAGCATCTCCAGCCCTCAGCCTGTGACAATTTGACAAAGAGAACATGGCTGCCCTTATTGTATCACAGGAATAAATAATCATAAACGTTTGAAGATGTTTGCAGCTAGATATGCTGTGTAAACTATCTAAACTGTAGATAAGATATATAGACAAGTTACTTGTTATAGTTAGTTTTTCATCTCGGATCCGCTTTAAGACAGAGCTCTCTGCAACTTTGAAAGTTGTGGAGCTCAGTGGCTCTTTTGCATAGATACCAACTGGAGTTTCTTAACTCTTCCTGTACTGGAAACAATATTAGACTTATGTCTCTGCTCTTAATGTTTTATTTCTTAGCTGTACTACACATACAAATCATTATATCATAATTTTGTTTTCGCTTCAGTGTCCCTTTAACAATGTTGTTTTAGAACAATGCAACAATGAGATTAGCTATTCTAATGCTAGGCATACACGGAGCGTTTTTCTGTTATCAATCGAGCTGCTGATGGCTCGAATGATAATATCCGACAGGTCCGATGACCTGCCGGATAGATTCCCTGCTCGATCCCTGCGGGCGGACAATAGCTGGGAATCGAGCGGCTGATAAGGGATGCACGCGCGGACGAGCGGGGATGCGCCGGCACCGAGCCAGCGGCTTGATACGGCGCATAATTGCATCCGTGTATGCCCAGCATAACCTAGAAATGAGTCCTGAGCAAGCTCAAAAACAAAAGGCGAGAAAGCCAGAGCCAGAATAGTGTAATGCTGGGAATACATTGAGTTTTTTCAGCAGATTTACTGGCCGATCGATTTTCCGATCGTTTTTCTGTTCAATTTTTATTCACTTCTATGAGACAATCGATCAGAAAAACGATCTAAATCAGATCAGACCTGTCTGAAATTATCTATCGAGCCATCTATCTGCCAAAAAATCTCACGGTGTTTTCCCAGCATAATGCTGGGTACACACGTTGCGTTCCAGCATCGAATGCTTCGCTCGATTCCCTACGATTCGATTATTTCCGAGCATTTCCGAGCGCATTTTAATGATTTTTAGGTAGAATGCCATGTAAAGTATGGAAAATCAACCTAACGATCCATCGACCCGCAAATCGGACATGTCAGAAATAAACTAATCGACAGGAATCGAGCGGCGCATCGACGGGAATTGAGTGCGGGAATGCAACGTGTGTACCCAGCATAAGAGTAGCAGATCATTTCAGAATATCCCGGCTACTGTAGAGTCTTGTGTGGTGGCCTCACTGGATGAGCCAGGCACCTTTGCAGGGGATGCTCATTTTTGGTACAGGTGTCAACTTTACAAAATGAGTAAAGCTATTACAGCAAGATCCCCTGCGCCCGGCGGGGTTTGCCTGATCACGGATACATGTGCTTGCCGGTTGCTTGAGCAACTGTCTGAAAGAGCATACCCCCCCCCCCCCCCCCCCCCAGTGCAGCATAAACTAATTTCCAAGCCTCTGGGCATCATCTACTACACTTCCTGTAGCTTCTAGCGGTTTTCCGGCATCCGTTGTGTACGGCTCTGGGCAAGTGACATGCCAGGAGCCGTGCATGAAAACCGAAGGGAGCTGCAGGATGAATAGAAAACGACGTCTGGAGGCTCAGTAAGTAGTTTCTACCCTACAATTCCCTGTAAACCCCGTTATCCTCCTCAGGCATGCCGGTTAGTTGAGACTTCCGGTTGCCTCAATTCTGGATAACGAGGACTTTGCTATATATACAGTTCATGAGGCTGTGATTTAAGTGAATGGAATCAGGTCATCCGCACCTAGACTGCATAGGGGAACCCAGCAAGGCTGCCCCCCTATCGCTTGTGCTATTTGTGCTGACAAAGGATGTCTTAGCTGTACACCAACTGCCTCTTGGGCTTTATTATGAGGTCAGTGCAGGAGAAAATTCGGTTATAGGCAGATGATTGATTTGTTTCTATAAGATGCAGAGTCTCGTTTGTTGAATGTATATTATACGTAATGTTTGTTGCTCTGGACTGGTAATAGGGTCATTTTTAGGCATAGGCAAGCCAGGCAGATGCCTGGGCTGAAGCCTGCAGGAGGGGGTTCCACATTCTTAGCACACTTATTATTATACACATCTGCTAGCTCCATTAAGCTATTATCCAATGTAATTGTAACACTTGAAGTGTACACGATACTAATCTAAATGTGGCATTTATACAGTATATAAACCCGGGGATTCCTCCAGCCCCTGCCAGGCTGCTCCGATCCTCCGCTGGCCAGCCGTTTCTTCGTTCAGTTGGCCCATTTGTGCTGCACTCATGGCCGGATTTGTACTTTTTACCATCCAAGGCCCACTTTCACCCGCTGCCCCCGAAACAACAGCATCCCCCCCACCCCAACATGGCAGGGATTAAACTGTAGGCTCTTCTGAGGACAGTTAGTGAGTTACATGATGGCAGGGATTACATTATAAACTCCTCTGAGGACAGTTCGTGAGTAACATGATGGCAGAGATTACATAGTAAACTCCTCTGAGGGCAGTTAGTGACATGATGGTAGGGATTACATTATAGGCTCCTCTGAGGACAGTTAGTGAGTGACATAATGGCAGGGATTACATTATAAAATCCTCTGAGGACAGTTAGTGAGTGACATGATGGCAGGGATTAAATTATAAGATCTTCTGAGGACAGTTAGTGAGTGACATGATGGCAGGGATTACATTATAAAATCCTCTGAGGACAGTTAGTGAGTGACATGATGGCAGGGATTACTTAGTAATCTCCTCTGAGGACAGTTAGTGCGTGACATGATGGCAGGGATTACATAGTAAGCTCCTCTGAGGACAGTTAGTGAGTGACATGATGGCAGGGATTACATAGTAAGCTCCTTGGCAAGCGACACACTCAGTGAGTGACAGGCAGCTCAGTGATCACTGTAAGTGCCCGTTTGCTGGCCCTTCATCCCCCGAGTGCCAGATCCAGCTGTTGCTAGCCGCCCACCACTATGTGCAAACTCTGTGTAGCAGGGTGAATGTTTGGCAGACTTAGTACTACTGCCACCCTGCTGCTCACAGCCCCCCCTTCCTTTGTTTTCCTGGTGCCCTAGGCCATGGCTTTGTGACCTTGCCAGAAATCCGGCCATGGCTGCACTGCACAAGCCTGGCCTGGCGGTGTGTGGCCCATTGCGCTGTTGTCGCATTACATGGGGAGACCTGGAGAGCCCTATAGGTGGAGGAAGCATGCTGAACGCTATTGGAAATCTGTGTGCACTGCGCTGGCATCAATAGATCCCTCTGTGGTCAGATTATTCAGAAAGGGATCTATCAGATGGTTAAATCTGCTGTATCTGCTGTATGGGCTTCGTTGCAACGTTTAGCTCTACAGGGTCACTGTAAGCTGAAGCTGGAGACTTCACAATCGGTTGCCGGTATTATTTATTTTCTCTGTAACGTGCTGCACCTGATCGTACTGTCGTCAGAATCCCGGCATTACCGCCCAGGCAAAACATCATTTGCTTCACCTCCATTTCAGAGCACTCAATAAAACCGTATTAAAAAGTGCAGATTTAATTATTTAGCAATTCCCCGTTCGTGCAGAAATTGTGCTGGTAAATCTAGCCTGCAGACACGCTAAATAAGCCAAGCCTCCAAGTCTTACTTATACTTCCCATTATTGTTGACACACAAACACAGTTCTGCTAATCCGCTTGGTACACGGAATCCATTAAAGTTTAGCCGGGATTAGTAAAGTAGTGCGAGTGGAAAGACAGACATGTCTGGAGATTGCGTAACCCTGCAGAGACTCTCTCCAATCAGTAGCGCTAGCGATGTTAATTTGGGCGGCAGCTTGTGGGGAGGGTGATGGGCTGGGGCTATAGCCGAACACTGGACATCAGAATTATGTCATTTAATGGGTGCCGAGGCTTGGCTACTATGAGATCGAGCTCCGGAAATTGGTTTTAGCTTGATTACCAGGCACCGCGGCTCAGCTACTTTATAGCTAAGCTCTGGATGTTGGCACTGGGGCTCTGGATATTGCTTTATATTTTAAAGAGGACCTGAACGCTTACACAGGACAGAAGGAAGACATAGAGAAATGCACCCTGTATGTATTTAGAGAATTTAGACTGTCTAATTGCCCCACATCTGTGACTAATCACAAGTTGTAATTTGATCTCTCCCCTGTGTCACATGACTGCCATGGCAGATAAACTCATGTGAAAGCACTGGTTGTTAACAATATGTCTGCTTCCGTGAAAGCAGGAAGTAGACACACTGCAGATGATTTGCAAGATTTGTATCGGCTGTAACAAAGAGATTTTTTTAATGGTTATTATGCTGTTGCGTATCTTTTAGAGCAGAGAGGAAGTTCTGAGTTCAGGTCCGCTTTAAAGGGGATTATAATAGCATTGTTTTCTTTATACCTGATCTGAGTGCCTTTGCCTAACTGCAGGTATCGGGTATTGCCAGTGGGATTGTGGGAAGTTTTTAGTTATTTTTTTAGTTACAGTAACAAGCTTATCTCAGCACGCAAATAACAGAAAGCTTCCTATGTTGGATAATGTAAGGATACTCTGACCACAACGTAAGTAACCACTCCCCCCCCCTCCCTTTATAAGAGTTTACACAATGATGGAAGCCTGTTGTCTAGGTGATGTTTGCTGTTGGAGGGACAGTATGCTGTGGCGGTAGGGAGGGAAACTAAAACTGTGCTGGGTTGAAGAATATGATTAGTAACCCTAAACTAAAGGCTGGTACACACCATGCTATTTCCCGTCAGATCGATGGGTTGAATCGATCATTTCTGGCATGGCCGATCTGCTCCTGATCGAAAATGGGATAGATTGACAACATTGATCTTGTTCTCGATCGGGGGCATATTGGACATACCCAAAAATATCGATTCGACCCGTTGATGATGCCTTGTGTGCACCAGGCATAGTATTTTCCCTTAATTGTATCCCTATCCCCATAATTCTAATCCTTATTCTAAACCTATATTGTCCAAATGCCTAGAGTTAATTTCCCCTAACCTCTTGGGCAGGCCTACTCACACTGCTGCTAAGTTCATGTACATTTGGCTATAGCCATGGCCACGCCCACATTCTGTTGCATGGCCAGGCTTACTTTGGCGCATCCCCAGGGGGCACAAAAATTATCTTTGTCTCCAGGCGCTGAAAACCCTACCTACGCCTCTGGAAGTGCAGTCTGCTTACCGCAACGGATCCATTGCAGACTGACAAGTGTGAACAGCGGGATGCGAAAGTTTGGGTAACTTTGTTAATCGTCATGATCTTCCTGTATAAACCGTTGGTTGTTACGGTAAAAAATGTCAGTTAAATATATCATATAGGAGACACACACAGTGATATTTCTGAAGGGAAATAAAGTTTATTGGATTTACAGAAAGTGCGCAATAATTGTTTAAATAAAATTAGGCAGGTGCATAAATTTGGGCCCAGTTGTCATTTTATTGATTCCAAAACCTTTATAACTAATTATTGGAACTCAAATTAGTTTGGTAGACTCAGTGATCCCTGACCTACATACACAGGTGAATTCAATTATAAGAATGAGTATTAAAGGGGGTCAATTGTAAGTTTCCCTTCTCTTTTAATTTTCTCTGAAGAGTAGCAACATGGGGGTCTCAAAACAACTCTCAAATGACCTGAAGACAAAGATTGTTCACCATCATGGTTTAGGGGAAGGATACAGAAAGCTGTCTCAGAGATTTCAGCTGTCTGTTACCACAGTTAGGAACATACTGAGGAAATGGAAGATCACAGGCTCAGTTCAAGTTAAGGCTTGAAGTGGCAGACCAAGAAAAATCTCGGATAGACAGAAGCGATGAATGGTGAGAACAGTCAGAGTCAACCCACAGACCAGCACCAAAGACCTAAAACATCATCTTGCTGCAGATGGAGTTACTGTGCATCGTTCAACCATTCGGCACACTTACACAAGTAGATGCTGTATGAGAGAGTGATGCAGAAGAAGCCTTTTCTCCGCCAACAGCACAAACAGAGACGCTTGAGGTATGCTAAAGCACATTTGGACAAGCCAGCTTCATTTTGGAATAAGGTGCTGTGGACTGATGAAAGTAAAATTGAGTTATTTGAGCATAAAAAGGGGCTTTATGTATGGAGAAAAACAACACAGCATTCCAAGAAAAACACATGCTGCCTACAGTAAAATATGGTGGTGGTTCCATCATGCTGTGGGGCTGTGGGGCCAGTGCAGGGACTGAGAATCTTGTCATAGTTGAGGGATGCAGGGATTCCACTTAGTATCAGCAGATTCTGGAGTCCAATGTCCAGGAATCGGTGACAAAGCTGAAGCTGCGCCAGGGCTGGATCTTTCAACGAGACAACAACCCTAAACACTGCTCAAAATCCACTGAGGCATTCATGCAGAGGAACAAGTACAACATTCTGGAATGGCCATCTCAGTCCCCAGACCTGAATATAATTGAAAATTTGTGGTGTGAGTTAAAGAGAGCTTTCCATGCTTGGAAGCCATCAACCCTGAATGAACTAGAGAGGTTTTGTAAAGAGGAATGGTCCAAAATACCTTCAACCAGAATCCAGACAGACTCTTATTGGAACCTACACGGAGCGTTTAGAGGCTGTAATTTCTGCAAAAGGAGGATCTACTGAATATTGATTTCATTTCATTTCAAATTTATGCACCTGCCTTATTTTGTTTAAACAATTATTGCACACTTTCTGTAAATGCAGTAAACTTCATTTCACTTCTCAAATATCACTGTGTGTGTCTCCTATATGATATATTTAACTGACTTTTTTTTATCATAACAACTAATAATTTATACAGGAAAATCATGACGATTAACAAGGCTGCCCAAACTTTCGCATCCCACTGTATATATAAAATAGGAGCTGTTAACTGTCAGTTTTGCAATGAGCAGAGAATGGATAAAAAATGTCCATTCTCAGCTCATGTGGGATCACAGCCTTCAACCAGCTGCCTATCACTGGTATTTCTTGCCTGTAAAGCCTCGTACACACGCTGACTTAAAGGACAACCGAGGTGACATGTGACATGATGAGATAGACGTATGTGTACAGTGCCAAGCACACAAATAACTATGCTGTGTTCCTTTTTTTCTTTCTCTGCCTAAAGGAGTTGAAAATCAGGTATGCAAATGACAGCTTCTGCTGGGGTCGGACTGGGTCAGACTATAGCATAACCCTCAATGATTAGTAATTACAGCCTTAAAATACTATCCTGTCAGTAAATGGCTTTTGAGAGCAGGAAAGAGATAAAAACGGTCAATAATTCATAGATTTGAGCTCTGGCATACTTTAACGAAGGTGTCATTAAGCATAAACAATGAAACAGTAAAGACTTAAAAACTAAATTTAAATATGAAATAAAACTGGGGGATATCTAAAAAAAAGGTCATTTTTAGGAGAAGGAGGATGGATACCATTGTTTTTCTCATCAGTTTATTTTCACCTCGGAAATCCTTTAATGATTGCCTCAACGGACAATCAGGCATGTGTACAGCACCCAACGCCCCCCGATGCCCAACCCCCGAGCAATCCGCCAGACGGAACTACCCAACCTCAGTGATGCCGATCACCCCGCCGATGCCATTGATCGCTCCGCTCCCCTGCCCCCCGCATTACATCACGTGCCGCTCGTCATCCCGCTATTGTCCCCTCGCCCAGCAATGTTGCCCAAGGGGATCAGCTCCTGTTCCCCAGCGGGTGACATCAGTTGAGCCCTTACTGATATAATACGCATGGCATTGGGAATATGTGCTTTATCACTGCTGATAGCTGTATGCCATGGGGGGTATCTACATGCCACTGATATCACAACTCATCTGGTCAAAATGATTAAATTGTCCATTGTTTGTAAACAAATTCTTCTGTCCATTGATTTGACATGACCAACCATTGGTTGTTTCATAGTTCATGTGGCAGTGGATACTGATTGGTCCTAGTCTTACCATGCTATAAGGATGTGCAGAGGCGTGTGTTATACCACCATCAGTGAGCTGGGTGCAGGGTGAACCTAATATGACGGCTCCCCCTGCTGCCGCTCATATACCCGGCAGCGTTAAATACTATTCCCTCTTCGAGTCGTAGCAACTCATTTGGGGTCCCGTGATTGCTGGCAGGGGTGTAACTAGAAATGACTGAGCCCCTCTGCAAAACTTTGGATGCCCCCCCACCCCCTTTCTACACAGATAAACTGAGAACCAATTCAGTTGGCTAGTGCACACTTGAATGCGTTTTCCCCATGCAGATAAAAACAGAAAGCAGTGAAGCACTGGGAGCATTTTCTCGATCAATTACATTAGCTTCTGTGATAAAACAGACACACACGGTGTGCAGAAAGCACGCACAGAAAACCGACAGACGAGTGTGCTCCCAGCCACAGCTTATTACACTCACTCTGTCCATCCCTAATGGAGCAGAACTGGCTCTGTAGACTTCTCCAGTATCACTACAGTGCACAGCACTTGGAAAGGCACTTTGGGAGGCTGGGGGCAGGGCGTTCTACACAAGAACCTGCTGCATAGGGACAGTCTACAAATTTTTGTATACAAAACTTTGTATGATTCGTTATCAGTGGCTGAGCAGATGCAGTCATTAGCAATTGTTCAGAGAGCAGAAAGTTTTTTCTCTCTGTAACCTTATGCTGGGAATACACAAAGAGATTTTTCAGCAGATTTACTGTCCAATTGATTTTCTGATCATCTTTCTGATTGATTTCCGTTCACTTCTATCAGAAATCAATCAGAAAAACAATCGAAAATCAGATCGGACATGTCGGAAATTATCTATCGAACCATACTGGGAATACACCATGAGATTTTTTGGGCAGGTAGATGGTTTGATAGATAATATCCTGCTCAGGGTGCACACTATAGCATTAGTGGCGCCCAGCTTTGCTGAAACCAAACGCTTCGGCACAGACAACTGATTGATACAATGTGACTAGAGCAGGAACTTGCCAAGAACAAAAGAACGCTTTCTCCTTCCTTACTATACATATGTACATTGATCTGGCATTCCCATGCAATCAATTTCTGATTGGGAAATGGACTGGAATGATCAATCTGCCTGTCTATAAGGCCTTGGAGCCGGGTGGAAAAGTTTGAGGTATAAGTAAAGGATTTCACCGGTCAGGGTTACATTGTGTTTACACTGTATTCACTGGAGACTTTCATGGGTTAACAGGAGAAGCTGGCGAGCTGGGAGGCTGTGCGCCGGGCGCGGATGTGCTGCACAGCTGCGTTCCGGGGCAGAGATGCTGACACAAGTGTGCGTCATAAGCCCGGCACACGTGTCACTGTGTATGTGACTTGCATTTTCCATACCCTAAGCTGCGACTGTTTGTCTCTGTCACTTCCACAGGGCGATATTGTTAACCCTGCGTGTGAGAGAGAACTGCAAGCTGGGCCAAGTTAGACAAGTGAGCTGTATGATGATGATCAGGGAGGGGGGGAAGTAGCTATAGCAGCCATAGCGGCTGCTAATGGGCCCTGGAGCAAGAGAGGGCCCAAGGCCACCCTTTAACAGCCAATTTATTTAGAGGCTTGCAACTGTCCCTGGCCAATTTATTTCAGCACTTTTTTTTATTTCTTACTTGTTACATTTCCCTGCTTCTAATTAGTACTGCTGTAAGGTGTATTTATGGCCACTTGTCACTAGGGGGCAGTGTGAGATAATGACAGAGGATTTCTGCTTTCAGTTTCAATTTTTTTTTTCTAGCAGAGAGAGATCAAAACATTCCAAGAATTTACAGCACAACGAGTTCTGCCAACTGAGGTCAAAAGTAGTGCATTTTTCTCAAACAAGATAACTCTATTGAAGCTGCTAATGTGTTGAGTTTTCTTCACATTGGGGTGTATGCACTAAACAGTGTTAAGCAGTCTTACGCATGGTGAGTAGACTGGAATGCCCTGCATGTAATGTATTGTATTCTGCTCTATATTCTGATAGTTCCCCGTCTGCTTCAGGAAAATCCATTTCTTTTTTAGAGGATGGAGAGGAAACAGACGGGGGAGAAGAAGAAGGAGAAGAGGAAAAAACAGGAGACCCCAAGTATCCAAAAAAGAGACAGGAGAAAGTGAAGGGACAAAGTGGCAAACAAAAATGGGACAAAAATACGCAGCCTATCCTGAAGAAGAGGGTGCAGCCATACAGGAAGGGCAAGACGTACAAGGACTAGAGGAAGCAGGGGGAACGGAAGACACAGGGGACAAGAATAATATAGTGAATTTAACTGATTTTGCGTTAGGTGATCAACACATTTCTGTTTTAAATAAGGGATTATCCTTCTCCCCAGTTTGTGGAGGGGACCCTTTTGATACTTTTAAAGATTTTCAATTTTTTTTGCGTAAAGTCCTGCTTAGAAAGATGTCCGTGACCAATGATAACAGGTCCCCTGAGTCGAAAGAGAACCCTGAAGAAGGACTAGAGGTTAGATCAATAGAGGAGAGGTCTCTTTTGAGAGATCTGGAGAGTCTCTTAGATGAGAACAGGATAGTAGCCCCTAGTCACGAGGGAGCGTGTGGTGGTGCGGTCCACTCTGATTTGAAAAAGTTTTCTAGGTATATGCCTCCACTCTCCATGGATAAAAACATAAAAGTCTTTTCTGACTTAGTCAGCAGAGACTTGGAAAATATTCACTGGGGCCCAAGGTTTGATAACCTGTCCCCCTTGGAGAGACAGGCAGTTACTGAATTAAAAGAGGCGGACAACATCATCATTCGTGGAAGTGACAAGGGGGGAAATATTGTGCTGTGGAGCAAAGAGGCGTATTTCAGGGAAATGAATAGACAATTGAGTTGTAGTGACACATATGTAAAATTACGGGATAATCCATTCCCTGGGATAATACGCGAAAGAGACAGGATTTTGGAGGAGGCCTTAACGGAGGGGTCAATCTCATCAGCAGAATATAATTTTATGAAGTTTGAGCATTATAAAATTCCTATATTCTATCTGATACCAAAAATCCATAAAAATAAGGAGAATCCCCCAGGTCGGCCAATAGTGGCAGCGATTGATGGTCCACTGGAAAAGGTGGGGATTTTCATCGATGACAATTTGAAAGGATTAGTGGAGGAATTGCCGTCCTTTATAAAAGATACTGGTGAGTTGTTAACTTTGATTGAGAATTTTGAGATTCTTGAAGATGACCTGTTAGTAGGTGTGGATATAGAGTCCCTATATACTTCAGTCCCGCATGAGGTGGGGATCAACGCAGTGAGTCAGTTTTTGTTTGAATATAGGGGATGGACATTGAAAAGAAATCAGACAGTGATTGAACTTCTGGAATTGGTTTTGTATAACAATTGTTTCATGGCAGATAGGTCGATGTACCGCCAGACGAGGGGGACGTCGATGGGGGCGGCGTGCGCGCCGGCATATGCGTGTTTGCATCTTGGGGCATGGGAAAGGGGTGATGTGTACCCCGACCCTCTGTTCGGCGCGCACGCCGCCCTCTGGCTTCGTTACATGGACGACGTCTTCCTCGTCTGGAGGGGACCGGAAGCGAGCTTGTTGACCTTTTTAGAAGGCCTAAATGTGAATTCCAGAAATTTAAAAGTAACGTATGACATCCAGAGGGAGAGGCTGTCTTTTTTGGATGTCAGGATAATGAAGAAAGAGGGAAAGTTACAGACAACAGTATTTAGAAAGGAGACGGCAGGAAATACATATCTTCATGCCACTAGTTTTCACCCAAAGAGTCAGAAGTGGGGAATTCCTTATGGACAACTTTTGAGGATGCGTCGGAATTGTTCAGAAGATGCTGAATTCCAGGTGGAAGCTGACAAAATGGTCGAACGCTTTAGAAAACGGGGGTACCCTGAGCAGGTGCTCGAGGGTGCTCTTGATCGCGTTAGTACTATTGAACGCAGTGATTGTTTAAGGAGGAAAAAGAGAAAAAATGACGGGAATGGGAAGGTGAGATTCATAACAACTTATGGATCTCACTGGTCTCAACTTCGGAAGGTGCTGGAGAAGCACTGGCACGTGTTGAGCCTAGATCCCGAATTACTCAAAATTGTTGGTTCATACCCACTTATGACTCCAAGAAGGGCCCCGAATTTAAAAGACTCCCTGGTAAAGGCAGAAATATATTCCAGGACCTACAATGTAAACCAGGGAAGAGGTTTTCTGGGTCCAATTCCGAATGGAATGTTCCCATGTGGGAATTGTAGGTATTGTAAATTAGTGGAAAGGACCGATACATTTACAAATGCAAAAGGAAATAAAGAATATGAGATAAGAAGTTTTGTGAATTGCAACTCTGAAGGGGTAATATATATGATCACTTGCCCGTGCGGACTGAAGTATATAGGGAAAACCAAAAGGAAGATCAAGGAAAGAATAGGGGAACACCTGGGGAACATTGGCTCAGCAGACGAAAAAAGCCCGTTGGGAACTCACTTTGCTGTATTCCATGACAGCAACCCAGACTGTTTAAAGTTTAAATGTATAATTAAACCAAAAAGAAGCATAAGGGGAGGGGATTTTGAAAGATTTTTATATCAAGTAGAGAATAGATGGATTTACATGTTGGGAACCCTGATTCCGAGGGGGTTAAATTCTGAGCTCAATTTGGTACACTTTCTAAAGGAATATCCCAAGTAGAACTGTACTATCCCTATGAACATGGATAATTGATAAGTGGGGTTAGGGAGACCCTAGATTGAAATTGATTTGGAATGTAGTCTGGGTTGCTGGGATGCAGGGAAATGCAGCAATAAAAAGTGGAAGGTCTTGAGAGGAGGAGATAATCCCACTGTCTGAGGATTGGTCCTGCTGAATGGGTACAGCATGGGTACATGCATGAATGTTTGGGATGTGATGTGTCCAGGGTTCATAATAGGTATGCATAAGTGCTATTACTATCTTGCAAAGGCTGTGTAGCGCCAACTCTGTGTGATGTTAATGGACATGGGACTTTTTAATAGATGGATATCCCCATCCAAAAATAAGAATAAGATTTGACAACAAAAGTGACATTGCTGGATTGGAAATGTGTAAGGATGGATGGGATAATTAAAGTTTTGAGGCATTGGCACTTTAAAACAAAGAAGTCGGTTGCTATGGGTGATATGAGAAGTACACGGAAACTGACTAGACGCTGAGAAGAGAAAAAGGTACCGCATAGAATCTATTGAAGGTCTCAGAGCGAGGCTTGGATTATTGATGGGCACACGTTAAATGGAAGAGGGATTTCCGCCCTTACCCAGCCGCAGCGTCATCACACTGACGAAGCTCACGTTGGTGGGCGTAACGCGTATGTGGGCGTGGCTGAACGCGCTGGACACGAGGAGCAACTTGGCGTTCTAACGGAGCGACACATTGTGCAATAATTACCGGGAGTCAGAAGGCTGTTACAGGTACCTGTATACTGCGGGACGCCGCAGCAAGGAAGCTGAGATTATACCCACGCACTGGATGTAAGGTAAAGCCGGAATACCTGGTGGTGGCTGACGCAGATCTAATGATGTGTGGAGACTCGGCTAAAGAATATGCAGTTGTGACATGCTGATTGGGCCTGGTGCCGATACGAGCAGTGAACTTATTCACACATGGAGGACATGAACTGTGCTCATTAGAACCTAGGAGCGCTGTCTTGTGGACTTTTTACTATGTGCCATAATTTTGAAAATCTATGGTGATCCTTTGGAGATAAGACTATCACTGTATCACAACAGAGATACTCCTTGGAAATTATATTAAGCAAATTAGCCTCTATACGTCTCTAAAATTAGGATTGGCCAATCCAATTGAAGATGAATGGGGCGTGATTGATTGTGTGTTCTGTATTGCTTTAGGAGCGCTCCTATGTATGTCCGGTGCGGGCTATTGGGGTTTTAAAGGGAGGGGGTGTGGGATGGAATTGGGCTGTCTTATCTTTTTGATACAATAAAATGTCTTTATAGCTTTTGAGTGGCAATCCTTGAATTTTAGGTTGAGAGCATTGTTGTATGGACCTGCCTTCCCCCATATGATGTGGGGTATGCTTATATGATTTACAAGGATTTGTGCACCGGAGCAATTGTTTTTGCAGTGTGAGATAATGACAGAGGATTTCTGCTTTCAGTTTCAATTTTTTTTTTCTAGCAGAGAGAGATCAAAACATTCCAAGAATTTACAGCACAACGAGTTCTGCCAACTGAGGTCAAAAGTAGTGCATTTTTCTCAAACAAGATAACTCTATTGAAGCTGCTAATGTGTTGAGTTTTCTTCACATTGGGGTGTATGCACTAAACAGTGTTAAGCAGTCTTACGCATGGTGAGTAGACTGGAATGCCCTGCATGTAATGTATTGTATTCTGCTCTACTCATCGTGCCGTAAAACTTTACACACGTTGTTCTGCATAACACAGTTAAATGCATACACCCCAGTGTGACTTAACATTTGTGTGTCTATGTGCTGTGTATATTATCATATCCTGGTATGTTGCCCACTCATATCCATGGGAAAGGAGAAGTTGACATTGCCTAGGTCTAGCAAGCAAAACTTGTGTTAAACTTTGGTACTTCTATTCTAATTCTGCATTACAAGACCAGTAAGACTTTTACTGGTCTCTGTGTGCCAAAAGATCAGCTTCCGTTCACTTCCTGTCCCAAAACCAACAGGAAGCATGGTGCAACAATAGCCACCGTGACCGCATGTGGGGCGGGGCAGGTCGGGAGGGGAGGGCTGGTGCTATGTGGGTCGCCATCTCCTCCCTCCCGCCATGTCTGAACAGGAAAGTAATGTAATTTGTCACATATGGGGAACAGGACAGTAAAAAGGTTCCAAAGCAGGGTCTAACCCAGGCATGGTCAACCTTAGCCCTCCAGCTGTTAAGGAACTACAAGTCCCACAATGCATTGCAGGAGTCTGACAGCCACATACACTCATAGACTCATAAAGGCAAATGCATTGTGGGACTTGTAGTTCCGTAACAGCTGGAGGGCCGAGTTTGCCCATGCCTGGTCTAACCCCTTAGCACACTATAAAAAAAGAGCTGATATGTTCCCTTAGAACTGAGCTGCACGTGGGAGGTATACCATTCTTGCCACATCTGTGTCCAGTGTAGATTCCCTGCCTTGCGTTGCACAGATACATTACCTATGTGATGCATTGGACCAAGCTGGCATGTCTGGTTCTTCAATGTCTGCCGCTGAAATCCGCCTCCAAACAGGATGTCACGTGTCAGTCTAGAGACCTGCAGACAGAGATGTAGTAATAGGTTTAGCACAGAGACATAAACACCTGTCCATTCATCTATCCTGGACCTGTTGCGTGACAGTTCAGTGCTAGTGAATGCCGCCAGGCCCTGCATGACCGGCTGCTGCAGGATTAAGGGCGTCGTGACTGTTTAACAGATGATGCGTGTGAGAGATTTCCATGCATTAAGTACGGGGTTTGTTAGCAAGTGCTTTAGCAAATGAGCCTCGGGAAGTGTCAAACTGCTTAGTGATCCAAGACAGTGGATTAGAGCTTCTACTGAAACTAGGTTTCCTTTGTCTGCATCGGTTGTGATCAGGAGAGCAACAATAACAAGCTGTGAGGACAACAGGGGAAGAGGGTTGTCTGTGTTGAGGAGCTGCCAACCTATGATCGGTTGCAACAGCATGTTTGCATTTTTTTTTTGCAAAAGCTAAATATTTTTGCAATGCACAATTTCCTATATTTGCATCTCTGTTAGGACTGGCTCACAAGGGCTTCTGCTGGCGTCCATGTGAATCGTTTTCCGCCGGGATCAAAAACGCCACGCATTGAGATGAATGGCAGTGTCCATCTCAATACGTTTGCTGGCCATTGCATGAACATTGCGGTCAATCAAAATTTCTGTGACGCTGCATAGTGTTCCGCGGTCGATGCATTCTGTGGTTCCGTGTCCACTGTATAGGGCTCAAAATACGATGACAGAATGAGGGAAAGCCCCTGATGAGTCATGTGATATGACGAAACCGGTAGGGCGGAGCAAAGGAGAGATGCTGAGCTTGTGACGGGAGGGGGAAGCGAGATGCTGGAAATTCTACTTGGACAAAGAGATGGTGATATACAATGCTGTTAATGTTTTTAAAAATGTATGGGCATTACTGAATTTAATCTGAGTATTAAATAAGCGGTTTTACACATACAGTGCGTTGCAAAAGTATTCGGCCCCCTTGAAGTTTTCCACATTTTGTCACATTACTGCCACAAACATGCATCAATTTTGTTGGAATTCCACGAGAAAGACCAATACAAAGTGGTGTACACGTGAGAAGTGGATCGAAAATCATACATCATTCCAAACATTTTTTACAAATAAATAACTGTAAAGTGGGGTGTGCATAATAATTCGGCCCCCTGAGTCAATACTTTGTAGAACCACCTTTTGATGCAATTACAGCTGCCAGTCTATTAGGGTATGTCTCTACCAGTTTTGCACATCTAGAGACTGAAATCCTTGCCCATTCTTATTTGCAAAACAGCTCCAGCTCAGTCAGATTAGATGGACAGCGTTTGTGAACAGCAGTTTTGAGATCTTGCCACAGATTCTCGATTGGATTTAGATCTGGACTTTGACTGGGCCATTCTAACACATGGATATGTTTTGTTTTAAACCATTCCATTGTTGCCCTGGCTTTAAGTTTAGGGTCATTGTCCTGCTGGAAGGTGAACCTCCGCCCCAGTCTCAAGTCTTTTGCAGTCTCCAAGAGGTTTTCTTCCAAGTTTACCCTGTATTTGGCTCCATCCATCTTCCCATCAACTCTGATCAGCTTCCCTGTCCCTGCTGAAGAGATGCACCCCCCGAGCATGATGCTGCCACCACCATATTTGACAGTGGGGATGGTGTGTTCAGAGTGATGTGCAGTGTTAGTTTTCTGCCACACATAGCGTTTTCCATTTTGGCCAAAAAGTTCCATTTTGGTCTCATCTGACCAGAGCACCTTCTTCCACATGGTTGCTGTGTCCCCAACATGGCTTGTGGCAAACTGCAAACGGGACTTCTTATGCTTTCTGTTAACAATGCCTTTCTTCTTGCCACTCTTCCATAAAGGCCAACTTTGTGCAGTGCATGACTAATAGTTGTCCTATGGACAGAGTCTCCCACCTGAGCTGTAGATCTCTGCAGCTCGTCCAGAGTCACCATGGGCCTCTTGACTGCATTTCTGATCAGCGCTCTCCTTGTTCGGCCTGTAAGTTTAGGTGGATGGCCTTGTCTTGGTAGGTTTACAGTTGTGCCATACTCCTTCCATTTCTGAATGATCGCTTGAACAGTGCTCCAAGGGATGTTCAAGGCTTTGGAAATCTTTTTGTAGCCTAAGCCTGCTTTAAATTTCTCAATAACTTGATCCCTGACCTGTCTTGGACCTGTCTTGTGTGTTCTTTGGACTTCACGGTGTTGTTGCTCCCAATATTCTCTTAAACAACCTCTGAGGTCCTCACAGAGCAGCTGTATTTGTACTGACATTAGATTACACACAGGTGCACTCTATTTAGTCATTAGCACTCATCAGGCAATGTCTTTAGGCAACTGACTGCACTCAGCTCAAAGGGGGCCGAATAATTATGCACACACATTACTTTGCAGTTATTTTTGTTTGTAAAAAATGTTTGGAATCATGTATGATTTTCGTTCCACTTCTCATGTGTACACCACTGTGTTGGTCTTTCATGTGGAATTCCAAAATAAAATTGATTCAGGTTTGTGGCAGTAATATGACAAAATGTGGAAAACTTCAAGGGGGCCGAATACTTTTGCAACCCACTGTATTAGTCTTTCTCTGAGTTCACTTGCAGAAGTGTCTATGTGGAAAAAGCCCAGGAGGCAGACATTGGCTGTGATTTAAAGCAACTGTTTGGTGAGCAGGGGAATACGGGGGAAGGGGGCTGGTGACGCCTGAACCCGCAAGTGGTGGACCCCTTCTGTGTTTGCACTCCCTGTCTGTGGATTAGATGCATTCCTGTCACTAAAGGGTGATACAGTAAGATTTTATACAGGCTATACTATATGTGGTTTTAAGTCCTTTTTTGAAGGCGTTTCCTCATAACACGGTCTTGGATAAATGCTTGAAGGAGATATTGAGGAGTGATTGCAACGGCTATACAAAGATTGGTAGAATGAGGGGGGAGGATGGGAACTGAGGTCACACACTTTTCTGATCCGTTGCAGAAAAGCATTTCATATCGGCTAAACGTGCTGCCCACAGAAGCCTGTCTGAACCAAGCCTTAATGAACTGACTGTGACAAGCAAAAGTACACCCTATCAACAACCTGTGCACTACATCACTGTACCCTGGGAATACCCATAGACTTTACTGGGAGTTGGATGGCTTTGAGCCCCTTTCACACTGGGACATTTTCATTGCGTTGCGTTACCCTTTTTACGCAACGCTAAAGCAATGAAAGTCTATAGGGCATTTCAGATCAGATGCGGTGCGATGTGGTGGACAGGGCCGGATTTAAGCCAAGGTCACATAGTCCATGGCCTAGGGCACCACAGGATCAAGGGCGGGTGGGCAGCAGGTTATACTGGGGGGAGGGTCACCTGGCTACCTATACTGGAGAGAGGAGGGGCATCAGGCTATCTATATGGAAGAGGGTGGGGGTCATCTGGCTTCTTAAACTAAAGGGAAGTGGGAGGGGTCATCAGGATATCTATACTGGGGGGAAGGGGGGGTCATAAGGTTATCTAAACTGGAGGGGGGAATGGTCATCTGGCTACCTATACTGGAGGGAAGGGTCAATAGGCTACCTATACTGGAGGAGGGGGGAAAGGTCATCTGGCTACCTATACTAGAGGGGGTCATCTGGCTATCTATACTGAAGGGGGGGGGGCGCGACTGCTGACAGCACTTTATCGGCAAGCATCCACGGTGACGTGCGGCTACGGGAGTCATGTAAGTCAATGGGGTCGCAGATATTTTAAACGGTTTCATGTTGGCGTCACGGTGTGCATGCGCGGAAGCATATTCTTTCAATATACTTCTGTGCAATTCGTATTTCCGCCACAGGAAGTGTGCGTTAGAGAGTCCAACTTCAGAGTTGACTCGCCTCCAAGATTTAAATGAAGGCTCATTACCATGCATTGCCGCAGGTAACTGCAATGCCTTTTTTTTAGCAGTGCAGTGCGATCAACTGATCGCACCACAACGCTGTTTACTAGGGCTAGTGAACAAGGTCCTTTAAGTTAACTTCACTACCAGATATACAAATGAATGCCAATGAGGTACCGTGCATTGCGTTACCAGAAGGCACAAATCACTATGGATTCAGAGTGAACTTACCCTAAAGGTCAAATATCATCCCAGCCATTATGAATAAAACAACCGCGTCTAAACTATTTCACAAATAAGCAGGCTCTCTTTGAATTATTTTTTCACAAAAAAACAAAACAAAAACTCCCCCCAAAAACAATCAAGCTTCTGCAGTAAGGATCGGGCCGCTCAGCATCAGTTTATTTGGAGGCTTCTACGCAAACACTTGACGCATGTTTACAAGACATTATACACTTCTGCTTTGCTGAACGGAGTTCTAGGACTCCAGCCAGCTCTAGCCCTGCTGTGAGTTTTTCACATTCGGATTTACAGCATTGGCCAAAGTTCACAGTGACATAAATGCGTTTTGCAAAACCTGCAGCTTCTGTTTTTGGGGTACTTAGTCGTGTTATTTTCGGATTATTGTGCAGAGTGATCAGGTGCATATTAATTCATTACAAAGATCTTTATCAGCAGAAAAGGGTAACTTTATCACAAAAATCTCAGTTTCACTGTATTTTGGCCCTGGCACAAAAGGATCACCTAACAATATTTCAGTATGTAAATTAAATGGCACCTACAGATAATGTCATGATATCAGTCTATTACAATTACATACAGTGGTTTTCAAAAGTATTTGGCCCCCTTGAAGTTTTCCACATTTTGTCACATTACTGCCACAAACATGAATCAATTTCATTGGAATTCCACGTGAAAGACCAATACAAAGTGGTGTACATGTGAGAAGTGGTACGAAAATCATACAAGATTCCAAACATTTTTTACAAATAAATAACTGCAAAGTGGGGTGTGCATAATTATTCAGCCCCCTGAGTCAATACTTTGTAGAACCACCATTTGCTGCAAATACAGCTGCCAGTCTTTTAGGGTGTGTCTCTACCAGCTTTGCACATCTAGAGACTGAAATCCTTGCCCATTCTTCTTTGCAAAACAGCTCCAGCTCAGTCAGATTAGATGGGCAGCGTTTGTAAACAGCAGTTTTCAGATCTTGCCACAGACTCTCGATTGGATTTAGATCTGGACTTTGACTGGGCCATTCTAACACATGGATATGTTTTGTTTTAAACCATTCCCTTGTTGCCCTGGCATTATGTTTAGGGTCGTTGTCCTGCTGGAAGGTGAACCTCCGCCCCGGTCTCAAGTCTTTTGCAGACTCCAAGAGGTTTTCTTCCAAGATTGCCCTGTACTTGGCTCCATCCATCTTCCCATCAACTTTGACCAGCTTCCCTGCTGAAGAGAAGCACCCCCAGAGCATGATACTGCCACCCAGAGGAGCTTCTAAGTACAGACAGTACAGCAAATTGCCTAGGGCGCTGAGCAGTCTGGGAGGCGGCAGTCCAGGTAAAAGAAAAAAAAAGTTTATTTTACTGAGAACTAAGGGTCTGGAGAGAAACTTTCTATTTTGTGCACAAGGGTTCTGATGACTGCAACTCCTGACTGAGCCACTGATAAGGAGTTTTGTAGACAGAGATTTGCACAAAGTACCTATTCATTGTTATCTGGCGATCTTCTGCTCTGTGCACTTCTACTGTCCCGCCCCTCCCTGTGCCAGAGAGGAAAACAAAACACAGAAGAAGAGCATGTCTCTTGGTGGAGGTAACAAGGCATGCAAGTCATGTCAGGAGTGCAGAGCTCCATGCCAGAGAAAATCAATCCCCAGACAGTTACATGTTATTTGGCACTGACCGTCTCCCCTGCCATGCTGTTTGTCTTTTGCAGCACTAGGGACATTTGTATTTCCTCACGAGACCGTGATCACCTCCTGAGTGTGATGGCTTCCAGACTTGGGGGAAACCAGTTGACTTGTTAAGTGTGTTTTAGGGATGTTGGGGAATATGAAGTGCCTAAATGAATTCAGGGGGAAGATAGTAACTCCATGCAGATTTTGCCCTAGCCAATGCTCAAACCTAGGACTCAGCACTATAATATAATAGTGCTACCCAGTATGCCTCTATTCTGCTCATATATATCTGCTCATGCATGTCATCAATTCTGACCCTCTACCACCCTTCCTCCCTCCATTCTACTTCTCTTATCTTGTTTCACTAAAGGTAGCCATACACTGGTCGATTTGCCATCAGATTCGACCAACAGACAGATCCCTATCTGATCGAATCTGATCAGAGAGGGATCGTATGGCTACCTTTACTGCAAACAGATTGTGAACCGATTTCAGCCTGAAACCGATCACAATCTGTTGTGGTGGTGCTGCCGCCGCTCCCCCCGCCCGCCTACATTACCTGCTCCGCTGGTGCGACTGCCCCCGGTCACCGCTCTTCTTCTCCGTCTCCGCTCTGGTCTGCTCTGGTCTCCAGCCACAAAGATGTGTAAGACCGCACACTAGCGATGTCGGGGAATAGGCGTGCAGCGGATCCACCCCTGTACCCACAGGGTATAGCGTACAATTTCTCCAAGACGATCCAGCACAGCTCTTTTAATCAGAAGATTATTTTATTGGATCATAAAAATACAAACATTAAAGCTGCATAGTGGCTACGGTCCACTGTTTCGGACCATCACAGTCCTTGTTCACGCCACACAGCCAAATGAACAACTGCAGACATGCTCTTTATATAGTCAAAGCTCCAACAGGGCAACCAATCAGAGGAACCTATGCAAATGACTGGACCTGATGGGGAACTACAGGGCTTGTCCACAAAGGGTACCGCCCTCCCACTCCATTGGTCAAACATTTTGAAATGTGTGATGTCACAGCAGGAACATAAACATATAAATAGAAACATTTCTAACTCTGATCTATAGCACCTGTTGAACATCTAAAAAGATCCTGGGAGGAATCCAGGGCATCCTGATGCAGAGGGCATGGGTTTGGATGTGTCATATACAGTGTAAAACTGTAAACGAACAAACACCGAGCGCTGCCCGCCGTCACCATGGCAACCATCGTCACATGACAACCAATGCGGAAGGACGTACGCAATGACGCCTCTACTGGCGTCCTATTGCCACCGCGATGCGGAAAAACAGACGCATAGTACGCGTATAAAAATACGGAACAGACACAGACAAAAATATGCATGCCCAATGCTATCAATAGATGACCTGGACTCAACCCATAAAATAACACCCCTAGTTCAATAATGCATAGTAAAAATGTGCAAAAGAACCTATGATACATAAGTGACAAATGAGAAGGGGACCCAAAGGACACCCCCCACCCCCAAACAACAGACCCAGAGCCATAGAACATCTTAGAAATTTAAGTCGTATTCCTTATTTAATCCCCCACGACCAATAGTCCCCAATTCCCTAATCCAGCGCGCCTCTCTTTTTAACAATTCTCTACCCCTATCACCCCTAAACCCACGGGGCACCACATCAATAACTTGGACTCTAAGCTGACTAACATCATGTCTAAATTGAACAAAATGCTCTGAGACTGCATGATCCAAGCTTCTACCTCTAATATTGGATTTGTGTTTGGAAACACGATCTTTGAGCTCCTGTGTGGTTTTTCCCACGTAACAGCTGCCACATGGACATTTAAGCATATAAACAACAAAGCGTGAACAACAAGAAAAGCGACCTCTAATCGCATATCTCTTACCAGAGGAAGGGTGAGAAAAAACATCACCTCTAATAATGCTATGGCACATGTGGCAGCTGAGACAAGGGAAGGTACCACACACGCGGGGCACCTGTATATTAGATCCACGAGTAGGGTCAGAGTGATCAAGCCTGGATCTTAAAGAGGGGGCCCTTCTGTAGGAAAATAAAGGAGGCTGCTGGAATTCAGGAACATGTGGGAGGGAATCTTTAAGGGTGCGCCAATGTTTCGTAACAATACGTTGTACCTCATCACTGATAGTATTAAAGGTAGAGACAAATGCTATTCGTCCCTCATCCCTAGCCCTATTTCTCACCTTATTCTTTCTCTTTTGGTATCTCATTAATGTATCAGGGGGATAGCCTCTAGACTGAAATTTTCTGCCCATCTCAACTAGTCTTCTTTCCCTCAATTGGGTGTCACCCACAATTTTCGTTACCCGATCGTACTGGCTATTAGGAATGCTGACCACCTGATGACGTGGATGGAAGCTATCAAAATGAAGCACCGAATTCCTGTCCGAACTCTTGACGAACAGGTCCGTGCTAAGCTTCCCATTATTCTTAAAGACACACGTGTCCAAAAAGGACACCTTCTCCCGGTCCGCGTTGACCACCAAACGAATGTATCTGCACTTGCTATGTAGATTTTCAACGAACGCTGTAAGGGTCGAACGTGGCCCCGCCCACAAACAAAAAATGTCATCGATGTACCGCCACCATCCTTTGGCGTACATCGTGAACAGTGGGTCATGATAAACAAAAGCCTCCTCCCAGAGACCCATAAAAAGATTAGCGTAAGAAGGGGCCACGTTCGACCCCATGGCAGTACCGCGTCGCTGCAGAAAAAAATCGACCTTCAAAAGAAAAATAATTCTCCCGCAAAATCAGATTCAAAAGCGCTATCAAAAAGCCACGCTGTTGGTGATCGTAGTCGGACCGGGTGAACAAATAGTGGTCTACAGCCTCTACACCGCCATCATGTGGGATGGCGGTGTAGAGGCTCTCGACATCAATGGTGACCAGCAACAGCTCTCCCTCTACCTGCTCAATGGAGGCAAGTTTGTTCAAAAAATCTCCTGTGTCCTTAATATAGGAATCTAGCTGTATGACATATGGTTGTAGCACTTTATCTAAAAATTGTGCCGCAGGAGTGAACACAGAGTCCACGGCGGCCACAATGGGTCGTCCGGGGGGGCGGTGGAGGTCCTTATGTATTTTTGGCAATGTATAGAAAAGAGGAACTACAGGGTGTTCGTTAATCAAAAACTGTTTTAAGTCCTCTTCCACAATGCCCTGGCCGACAGCATTATCCACAAGTCCCTTAAGTTTCTGTTGTACTCGATATGTGGGATCACAGGGCAGTTCTTCATATACATCACCATTAGCTAACTGTGCATATATCTCCTCCACATAATATGCCGTATTAAGGACCACCACCGCCCCTCCTTTGTCAGCTGGACGAATCGTAATGTCCTTCCGTTCCTGAAGACTACTAATTGCTAGACGTTCTTCACTAGTTAAATTGGGCACAGTTCTCCGTTGGCCATTTTTGCACTCTGCCTCAATAGTGGCCAATTCTCTTTTAACATTAGAGATAAAAAGATCAATAGCAGGATTGGAGGGTGGCTTGAACGCACTCTTATTCCTAAGGCCAGTGTTCTTAAGAGAAAGACCATGTTCTTCTACTTCCTGAGCAACTGGATGTTCTGGGAGATTACTAAAAAAAATTTTAAGTTTCACTGATCTGAAAAAACTGTGCAATTCGATATCCAAGAGAAAAAAAATTGGGAAAATTGGTAGGACAAAAAGAAAGTCCAAAATTGAGCACCCTCTCCTCGATCACACTGAGGGGTGAATCTGAGATATTCACAACAAGGGAGACTACGTTTTCCTCTGGCGTAGTTGCATTGGATCCCTCCTGTTGTTTTTCCCTTTTGGACCGGTGTTTCCTGCCGCCCCTGCGGCTCCTTTTCCTGTACTGGCAGGTGAGGAGTCCCCCGATGGTATCGAGGTCTCAGAAGTATTACTCTCCTCTGCGGAGCTGCCTACTGCTGCACCTTTTGGGCGGGGAGGGTTGCGGGGTCTGGGTCGGCCGCGTCCTCTTCCCCTGCCTGCTGCAGGGCTGGGAACCTTTTGCCACGTGTATACGTAACCACTGGTGTAATCCGAGATATCTCGTTTGAACTTCGCTCGTTTTGTATCTTCTTGGGAGTGTAGGAAAGTTTCCATCTTGTCATCAAGGCTTTCCATATATTGATCATACTCCTCCCCTGTTAATGCATGGCGAAGTTCCGTTTTTAAAGCTTTAATTTTATCATCAATTACTTGTAGTTCCCGGTGTATCCTCACAATCGTGAATAACATGGAATCAAAAGCGGCTTTATTCCAGAACCCTTCCCATCCTTTGCAAAACTCCTTATCACCAGGAAACATCATAGGTGGTACATTCCCTCTTACAGATCTTGGGATTCTTCCAGCTTTGTGATATTCTGCTAAAGTTTTAGCATGCAGATCATATGAGATTCTACTTTTGCGGAGGGTCTCAATTTCGCGCTTGATGAGTTTAGCATCTGATTGATTGAGAAAAGTGGCGCCCCCTTCAGCTAACGCCAAGATGCTCTGGGTCTGTGTCAGGGAGTAAGAGCTGCCCTCCGGGGCCAAATCTCCATCCGTATCCATCACGGTGCAGGTCTCCGGGTACAGAGTCAACAGCCACAAAGATGTGTAAGACCGCACACTAGCGATGTCGGGGAATAGGCGTGCAGCGGATCCACCCCTGCACCCACAGGGTATAGCGTACAATTTCTCCAAGACGATCCAGCACAGCTCTTTTAATCAGAAGATTATTTTATTGGATCATAAAAATACAAACATTAAAGCTGCATAGTGGCTACGGTCCACCGTTTTGGACCATCACAGTCCTTGTTCACGCCACACATGCTTCCCTTCTTCCTGTCTGGGGGAAGTTTAAACAGTAGAGCGCCCTCTACTGTTTAAACTTCCTGCCGGGACAGGAAGAAAGGAAGGATGCCGGAGGAGACCAGACCAGAGCCGATACGGAGAAGAGCGGAGACCCGGGAGTCGCGCCGGCGGAGCAGGTAATGTATGCGGGCTCTATTGCGTCGGTCGTCGGGCACTCGAACGCCGCTAGCGATGCGCTCTTTACCCGCGGGCGATCGACGGTTATTTTCCGCACGGCGCGATCGATGGGATCGGACGGAATGGATCGAAATTCGGCGTGTAGCGTGAACGATTGGCAGCAGATTCGATCCCAGTGATCGAATCTGCTGTCGAAACGGGCGCAAATCGGGCCAGTGTATGGCCACCTTTACACTACAAACACACTGTGCTTATCACCAGAATGGGTTGTGAATTGCTAAACTATTGTACTATCTGACTATGTCAACCCTTCAATGTCATGTTATACCCACTCCAGTAATATCCTAAAGGGGCCCATACACTGGTCGATTTCAGCCATCGATCAATCAGAAATAAATTCTATCAAATTCCCCATTCGATCGATTTGCGGCCGATTTTGATCGATTTGATCGATCTGACAGCATGGAAAATCTAGGTCGATCTGCTGCTGGCAGCAGATCGATGGACCATAGAGTTGCATTGGATCTAATGGTCCAATAATGCATTTAGATCAATTTCCAATAGATTTCATTCTAAAATCTATTGGAAATCTGTTGCTAGTGTGCGGCACACATCAGATAGATTCCTGTCAGATTGGACTTGACAGGCATCTGCCAGAAATCTGATGGTCGAATCTGCTGCAAATCTATAAGTGTATGGCCACCTTAACAGGCGGTAACATATCTGCATATCCCATAATGTTTGTGAAAAAGTATGCTGGAATCAGGGGCGCCTGATCCACCAGGCCATACAGGCCTGTCACCTGGAGCGATGTACAAGGGGGGTGGGGGGAGACTGTGTGATAAATGCAGCACCAGTTCACCGGCCGCAGCCTGCAGAGTCTGTGGCAGGCAGGGCAGGCAGCCGTATTACAATTATTTACTGGTGAAACGCAGCCACATCACGATTATTTTCATGAAGAGGGACCACAGGGGAGAGGATGGGGGAGCGTTTCGGGGCGCCACGGGGAGGGTGGGGGGCACCACAGATTTTCTCGCCTGGAGTGACAAGATGGCTAGAGGCGCCCCTGCTGCCACCACCATATTTGACAGTGGGGATGGTGTGTTCAGAGAGATGTGCAGTGTTTGGCCAAAAAGTTCCATTGTGGTCTCATCTGACCAGAGCACCTTCTTCCACAAGTTTGCTGTGCCCCCCACATGGCTTATGGCAAACTACAAACAGGATTTCCTATGCTTTTCTGTTAACAATGCCTTTCTTCTTGCCACTCTTCCATAAAGGCCAACTTTGTACAGTGCATGACTAATAGTTGTCCTATGGACAGATTCCCCCACCTGAGCTGTAGATCTCTGCAGCTCGTCCAGAGTCACCTTGGGCCTCTTGACTGCATTTCTGATCAGCGCTCTCCTTGTTCGGCCTGTGAGTTTAGGTGGATAGCCTTGTCTTGGTAGGTTTACAGTTGTGCCATACTCCTTCCATTTCTGAATGATCGCTTGAACAGTGCTCCGTGGGATGTTCAAGGCTTTGGAAATCTGTTTGTAGCCTAAGCCTGCTTTAAATTTCTCAATAACTTGATCCCTGACCTGTCTTGTGTGTTCTTTGGACTTCATGGTGTTGTTACTCCCAATATTCACTTAGATAACCTGTGAGGCCATCACAGAGCAGCTGTATTTGTACTGACATTAGATTACGCACAGGTGCACTCTATTTAGTCATTAGCACTCATCAGGCAATGTCTATGGGCCCCCAAAGGGGGCTGAATAATTATGCACACCCCACTTTGCAGTTATTTATTTGTAAAAAAATATTTGGAATCTTGTATGATTTTCGTTCCACTTCTCACATGTACACCACTTTGTGTTGGTCTTTCACGTGGAATTCCAATAAAATTGATTCATGTTTGTGGCAGTAATATGACAAAATGTGGAAAACTTCAAGGGGGCCGAATACTTTTGCAAACCACTGTACATTTATGAATCATAAATGCCTGTGGGACATGATATCCACACTTGTTCTGTGTGGGGCATGATATCTGCACTTATTATGTTAGGCCATTGCCTGCCAGGAGACACTCTCTGCCTGTGCCCCGATTCTCCCCCTCCCTCTGCTGAACAGACATATTGCCCTGGCAACAGCTGAGTCATTTCAGCAGAAAAGGAGGGGGCAGAGTAAAGACACAGGCAGAGAGATTCTTGCTAGCAATGATTACATTTGCCGATTAGCCAAGCAAACCTGTACTGCTCTCTGCTGTGAAAATAAACGTTTTTATACACAGGGAATGCTTTCAAATGTTATTTTGTGTACCTAAACATAGTTACTGAAATTTTGGTTTTGGGAGTATAATACCATTTTAAGAACTTTGAGGTGAAAGGTTCATCTAAGGTGAAGAGGGCTTCAGGATGTCCAAGAGAGTCCAGCAAGCACCAGGACCATCTCCCCCGAAGAGTCAGCTACTTAATTGTGACCACCAGTGCAGAGTTTGTTCAGTATTAGCAGCAGATGGGTGTGAGGACATCTACATGCATGATGAGGTGAAGATTGTTAGACAACGACCTTACTAGAGCTGCTGGATTTCCAGGCCAAGTAAAGGTGGCCATACACTTAAGGATCCCATACACGTACTAGATTTCCCGCAAATAGACAGCAGTTTCGATCACTTTGATCGAATCTGCTGTGAAATCGATGTGCAAACGCTGACCGGTCGACCAATTTCCGCCCGAAATCGATCCCGTCGATCTGTCCGCGTGGAAAATTTTGTAGGAACGCCGGCGGGTCAGGAGTGCGTCGATAGCGGCGTTCGAATGTCCAACGACCGACGTTAGCGGCAATACATTACCTGTTCCGCCGGCGCGTGTCCCCGCTGTCCCTTCTCCGTGCTGGGCTCCAGCTGGCTTCACTTACTTCCTGTCAGAGGAAGTTAAAACAGTAGAGTGCCCTCTACTGTTTAAACTTCCCTGACAGGAAGTAAAGTGAAGCTGAAGCCCATAGCGGAGTAGAGACAGCGGAGACAGGGGGACTCGCGCCGGCTGGATCAGTAATGTATGCAGGGGGCGACGGCAGCTCCACAGAGTGTGAATCGGTTTCATAGTGAAATCGATTCAAAATCTGTTTGCAGTGTAGGCAGCCAATAGATTCCTCTTTGATCAGATTTGATCACAGAGGGATCTATCTGCTGGTCGATCTAGTGGCAATCGACCAGTGTATGGCTGCCTTTATAGATTTGCAGCAGATTCGACCATCAGATAGATTTCTGTCAGATCTCTGTCAGGTCGAATCTGACAGCAATCTATCTGATGTCTGCCACATACTAGGAACAGATTTCCAATAGATTTCAGAATGAAGTCTGATGGAAATCTATTGGAAATCGATCTAAAGGTGGCCATACACTGATAGATTTGCAGCAGATTCGACCATCAGATAGATTTCTGTCAGATGCCTGTCAGGTCGAATCTGACAGAAATCTATCTGATGTGTGCCACATACTAGGAACAGATTTCAGAATGAAATCTATTGGAAATCTATTGAAAATCGATCTAAAGGCATTACTGCATTAGATCCAATGCAACTCTACAGGCCATCGATCTGCTGCCAGTAGCAGATCGACCTAGATTTTGTATCCTATCAGATAGATCAAATTGATCAAAATGGGACGCAAATCGATCGACCGGCCAATCAAATGTGCATCAATTTGCGGCCGATCGATTCATTCAATGAAACGAACTCTAAAATCGACCAGTGTATGGGCCCCTTAAATGCATTATAGGACCATTAGATCCAATGCAACTCTATGTGCCATCGATTTGCTGCCAGTAGCAGATCAACCTAGATTTTCCATCCTGTCAGATAGATCAAATCGATCGAATTCGGCCGCAAATGAATCGATCGTTAGATTTGATAGACTTGATTTCCAATCGATTGAGTCAATCGGCCAATGGCTGAAAACGACCAGTGTATGGGCCCCTTAAATGCATTATTGGACCATTAGATCCAATGCAACTCTATGTGCCATCGATTTGCTGGCATTAGCAGATCAACCTAGATTTTCCATCCTGTCAGATAGATCAAATCGATCGAATTCAGCCGCAAATGAATCGATCGTTAGATTTGATAGACTTGATTTCCAATTGATTGAGTCAATCGGCCAATGGCTGAAAACGACCAGTGTATGGGCCCTTTAATGGTTTCTACCCTATGGAGAGACAATACACGAGCGACATCTTTGCTGCGCGAACGTCCTTAAGGACTCTTTCACACACAGACGTTGCGTTAGAGGGGACGTTAAGGTCGCATAACGTTCCCCTAACGCAACACATGGTGGTGCTAATGGTGGACGGTAAATAGAGCCGCGTTATGCGGCTCTTGGTGCGCTGTTAGACTGTGGAGACCACATGATCGGAACACTCCGCATCACATGGACCCGCTAGTGACGTCAGCACAGTGCAGTGAATAATAATTATCCATGTGCCTAATCACAATAGACATTACTGCGCATGTGCACACAGTCTAACGCAGCCAAATAGGAGTATAACGCACAGCATGCTGCACTTTCATTTAACGTGCTGCGTTATACTCCAACGCAACGTGGGCACTGTGAACAACCCATTGATTTACTATTGCTGTGAGTTGGGCTGCGTTACAGGCTGCTGTAACGTCAGCCTGTAACGTCCAACTGTGAAAGCAGCCTAAAAGATCATGCAGTAACAAAAGAACAATCAAGCAGTAAAAAAACAAAAACAAAACAATATTAACTTAATATGCGTTTCATTCATTGTCACTTATTTTCTACTTATTCCTCTGCAAAATTCTGGGCAGGAATATAAAAGCTCAGCATTGGTTTATTGGAGCCATGTACTCACAACACCTGATGAACGATTACAAGGCATTATCCACTTCTACTTTGTTGAATAGAATTCTAGGAGTCTAGCCAGCGCTAGACCTGCTGTGTGTTTTTTATATTTGGGATTACAGTCCTGGCCAAAAGCTTTAGCTGTGACACAAATGGTCTTCAGTTTTTGTGGTAGCAGGTCACATTGTATTTAGATTACTGTGCGGAGTGATTAAATGCAAGTTAATTGACCGTTAAGAGCTTTATTAACATAAAACGCTGATTTTATCACATTTTACTGTATTCTGGCATTGGCACAAAAATGATCTATATAGTCATATTGTCAGCCCAGGTGAAGGTGCAGTCGAGGACAGCTGAAATCACGCTGTCATTCTGACTGAATTATAAGGGCAGACTGAGAGGCAGATGTGTTTGATATTATTATTTTAGTTTATATAGTGCCAGCATCTTCTGTGGCACTGTACAGCAGAGAATACAAATTACCGCATTTTTTTGACTATAAGACTCACCTAGGTTTAGAGGGCAAAAAAAAAAATGAATACTAAAACTGGTGCTTCCATAGTTCAGGAGCGTCTTGTATATGTTCTCCCCCAATTATTGTGTCCCCCTTGTACCTCATGTGTCCCCTCCTGTGTTCCCCATGTGTGTCCTTCTGCCCCCGTGTCTCCTCCCATACTCCATGTGTCTCCTTCACTGCCCCCTTGTGTCCCCCCCCCCCGCTGAACCAGGATCCGCAGAAGCCAGCACTAGGGGAGGAGATGTCTGTGATCGCAGCTGGATCAGGAGAGCTGCTGGTAACTATACACATGGAGAAGAGGGGAAACAAGGGGCAGCGGAGGAGGTTACACGGGGACAATTTATGGAGTCCCCGACATCGCGTCGGCGGTTCGTATCGGAAGGTGCTCGGAAGTAGGGGACTACCTGTATTTGGCATATAATACACAGGGACTTTTTCTCCCCCTATCTTGGGCAGCAAAAGTGCATCTTATATGCCGAAAAATACGGTATAAACAAAACAATGGATTGTACAGATAATAGACAACTGAATGGGTGAGCAATGCATCGTATGTGGAGGTGAAATTTACACAGCATAAATGGCATGGATCTCTGGTATAGAAATAAAACCCACACTACCAGCATAGGCAGCAGAAGTTATAACAGAGTAGCAGGAAAAAAATGTCTAAAACCTAACTACTTGTGCCATAAAATCCAGCTTTTGTTGGTTAGCCATGCGCCATTTTCTCCAGTTGGGACCTAGTTGCACTATAGCATCCCTCACTGATAAGGAATTACAGCCATAAAATACTTTTCTGAGAGAGAACTGGGCTTCTGATATTTCTTTTATCTATTTATAAAGCGGCAACATATTACGCAGCACTGGACATTAGTTTGGGTTACAGACAATATTTAGGGGTGACATACAGCAAAATGACAATACAAGAAAGACCAGATCACGCAGCACAGTATGAGTACAAGGTAATGCTTAGTCACTGGAGGGGAGCATGGAGATTAGGCAAGTTAGGTTCACTCAGATGCATAGCATGCATAGATGAGTACTGTGATTGGCCGCAATGACGAGCCTTGGTCCCGCCCGCGTAACAGCGCTTCCAATACATGAAGGGGCAGCAGCAGGTGCATTTAAATCACCGTGCAGGAGAGAGAAACGTTCCTACTATTGGCACAATGCCACCGATTAGGAATCCTAGCCAGAATGTAATTGATCTAATCACCTGCGTCAACAATCGGGCTCCGTGGACTTGGAAGCCCATAAACTCCCAGCAGGCAGATGAAGCGGCCAGACGTGGCGAAGAGAGAGACACTTGTTGCCCAGAGGATAGCGGAGGTAAGACCAGTCACAGACCGCAGCAGCGCTGTCATCAGACAGCTAATCACCTGCCAAGGCCCGTCCCCTGCCCAGCGCCTCAGCCAATTGTGTTTGGAGCTATGAGTGATTGACGCAGCCAGGCAGCAGGTTCTACATGGGTGGGATGTCCACAATTATTGCGGGCTTATCCAGCCCAACTATTTATGCTGATCTGAATTGTAGTATTTGGACCATAAGACGCAGGGACTTTTTCTCCCCACTTTTTGCTCACCAGATAGTTTCTTTAGACTTGCGTATCTCTCAACGACATTACTTCCATCAATACCATACACCTCATAAGATAAATACTTATGTGTAAAACAGTACTAATACAGCTTCTCACCTAAAAATTACATGCGTACATTGTATATATCTTGATAAAAACACATCACATAGTCACCGTTGCCATCGGAAAACTTTTAATCAAATCTTTTTCTCCACAGAATATCAAATAAGGACAAAAAGGAAAATTACGATTCGATAGATACAATTGTTTTCAGCCACACATACAATGAATCCTGATTTAACTATCAATCTTTCTGATCCAATCATTAAATCGATTCTTTGCAAAATCGTATCATGAATAGCCTCCTTTAAAGAGAAACCATAACCAAGAATTGAACTTCATCCCAATCAGTAGCTGATACCCCCTTTCCCATGAGAAATCTATTCCTTTTCTCAAACTGATCATCAGGGGGCTCTGTATGGCTGATTTTGTGGTGAAACCTCTCCCACAAATGTCAGCGCCTCACAGCAGTGAGGTCCTGACATCACACTGTGGGAGCCTTGTTGCATTGTGGGAAATACAGTGGCTTGCAAAAGTATTCGGCCCCCTTAAAGTTTTCCACATTTTGTCATATTACTGCCACAAACATGAATCAATTTTATTGGAATTCCACATGAAAGACCAATACAAAGCGGTGTACACATGAGAAGTGGAACGAAAATCATACATGATTCCAAACATTTTTTACAAATAAATAACTGCAAAGTGGTGTGTGCATAATTATTCGGCCCCCTTTGATCTGAGTGCAGTCAGTTGCCTATAGACATTGCCTGATGAGTGCTAATGACTAAATAGAGTGCACCTGTGTGTAATCTAATGTCAGTACAAATACAGCTGCTCTGTGAGGGCCTCAGAGGTTATCTAAGAGAATATTGGGAGCAACAACACCGTGAAGTCCAAAGAACACACAAGACAGGTCAGGGATCAAGTTATTGAGAAATTTAAAGCAGGCTTAGGCTACAAAAAGATTTCCAAAGCCTTGAACAGCCCACGGTGCACTGTTCAAGCGATCATTCAGAAATGGAAGTATGGCACAATTGTAAACCTACCAAGACACGGCCATGCACCTAAACTCACAGGCCGAACAAGGAGGGCGCTGATCAGAAATGCAGTCAGGAGGCCCATGGTGACTCTGGATGAGCTGCAGAGATCTACAGCTCAGGTGGGAGGGATAGGACAACTATTAGTCTTGCACTGTACAAAGTTGGCCTTTATGGAAGAGTGGCAAGAAGAAAGGCATTGTTAACAGAAAGCATAAGAAGTCCCGTTTGCAGTTTGTCACAAGCCATGTGGGGGACACAGCAATCATGTGGAAGAAGGTGCTCTAGTCAGATGAGACCAAAATGGAACTTTTTGCCCAAAATGCAAAACGCTATGTGTGGCGGAAAACCAACACTGCACATCAATCTGAACACACCTTCCTCATTGTCAAATATGGTGGTGGCAGCATCATGCTCGGGGGTGCATCTCTTCAGCAGGGACAGGGAAGCTGGTCAGAGTTGATGGGAAGATGGATGGAGCCAAATACAGGGCAAACTTGGAAGAAAACCTCTTGGAGACTGCAAAAGACTTGAGACTGGGGCAGAGGTTCACCTTCCAGCAGGACAATGACCCTAAACATAAAGCCAGGGCAACAATGGAATGGTTTAAAACAAAACATACAGTGGAGGAAATAATTATTTGACCCCTCACTGATTTTGTAAGTTTGTCCAATGACAAAGAAATGAAAAGTCCCAGAACAGTATCATTTCAATGGTAGGTTTATTTTAACAGTGGCAGATAGCACATCAAAAGGAAAATCGAAAAAATAACCTTAAGTAAAAGATAGCAACTGATTTGCATTTCATTGAGTGAAATACGTTTTTGAACCCTCTAACAATAAAAGACTTAATACTTAGTGGAAAAACCCTTGTTTGCAAGCACAGAGGTCAAACGTTTCTTGTAATTGATGACCAAGTTTGCACACATTTTAGGAGGAATGTTGGTCCACTCCTCTTTGCAGATCATCTCTAAATCCCTAAGGTTTCGAGGCTGTCTCTGTGCAACTCTGAGCTTGAGCTCCCTCCATAGGTTTTCTATTGGATTAAGGTCCGGAGACTGACTAGGCCACTCCATGACCTTAATGTGCTTCTTCTTGAGCCACTCCTTTGTTGCCTTTGCTGTATGTTTTGGGTCATTGTCGTGCTGGAACACCCATCCACGACCCATTTTCAGTTTCCTGGCAGAGGGAAGGAGGTTGTCGTTCAGGATTTCACGATACATGGCTCCGTCCATTTTCCCGTTAATGCGATTAAGTTGTCCTGTGCCCTTAGCAGAAAAACACCCCCAAAGCAAAATGTTTCCACCCCCATGCTTGACGGTGGGGACGGTGTTTTGGAGGTCATAGGCAGCATTTTTCTTCCTCCAAACACTGCGAGTTGAGTTAATGCCAAAGAGCTCTATTTTGGTCTCATCAGACCACAGCACCTTCTCCCAGTCACTCACAGAATCATTCAGGTGTTCATTGGCAAACTTCAGACGGGCCTGCACATGTGCCTTCTTGAGCAGGGGGACCTTGCGAGCCCTGCAGGATTTTAATCCATTGCGGTGTAATGTGTTTCCAATGGTTTTCTTGGTGACTGTGGTCCCTGCTAATTTGAGGTCATTCACTAACTCCTCCCGTGTAGTTCTAGGATGCTTTTTCACCTTTCTCAGAACCATTGACACCCCACGAGGTGAGATCTTGCGTGGAGCCCCAGAGCGAGGTTGATTGATGGTCATTTTGTGCTCTTTCCATTTTCGAACAATCGCACCAACAGTTGTCACCTTCTCTCCCAGCTTCTTGCTAATGGTTTTGTAGCCCATTCCAGCTTTGTGCAGGTCTACAATTTTGTCTCTGACATCCTTGGACAGCTCTTTGGTCTTTCCCATGTTGGAGAGTTTGGAGTCTGCTTGATTGATTGATTCTGTGGACAGGTGTCTTTTATACAGGTGACTAGTTAAGACAGGTGTCCTTAATGAGGGTGACTAATTGAGTAGAAGTGTCTAACCACTCTGTGGGAGCCAGAACTCTTAATGGTTGGTAGGGGTTCAAAAACTTATTTCACTCAATGAAATGCAAATCAGTTGCTATCTTTTATTTAAGGTTATTTTTTCGATTTTCCTTTTGATGTGCTATCTGCCACTGTTAAAATAAACCTACCATTGAAATGATACTGTTCTGAGACTTTTCATTTCTTTGTCACTGGACAAACTTACAAAAACAGTGAGGGGTCAAATAATTATTTCCTCCACTGTATATATGTGTTAGAATGTCCCAGCCAAAGTCCAGATCTAAATCCAATCGAGAATCTGTGGCAAGATCTGAAAACTGCTGTTCACAAACGCTGTCCATCTAATCTGACTGAGCTGGAGCTGTTTTGTAAAGGAGAATGGGCAAGGATTTCAGTCTCTAGATGTGCAAAGCTGGTAGAGACATACCCTAAAAGACTGGCAGCTATAATTGCAGCAAAAGGTGGTTCTACAAAGTATTGACTCAGGGGGCCGAATAATTACGCACACCCCACTTTGCAGTTATTTATTTGTAAAAAATGTTTGGAATCATGTATGATTTTCGTTCCACTTCTCACATGTACACCACTTTGTGTTGGTCTTTCACGTGGAAATCCAATAAAATTGATTCATGCTTGTGGCAGTAATGTGACAAAATGTGGAAAACTTCAAGGGGGCCGAATACTTTTGCAACCCACTGTAGCAGCTGTTTCCAACTGCCAAAAAAAGCAAGCAGCATCTCCTTCCAGTGACATCACCTGCCAGCAGTAAAAATGTCACCGAATGATAAATGTCAGAATGTAAATCAGGGAGAGGAAAGATTTTACAATGAGAAAACACTGACTAAATCATTTATGCATAATTATTGTAAAAATTAAGTACTTTTTTTATTACATTACTTTCACTAGAGTTGCCATTGCTGCTGTCTGCACACGCTTTTAAACCCTGTTTCATTTGTCAGAGTTAGCAAGAAAATTCCCTATTGTTTCAAAGGTGAAGGAAATTTCAATATAGGTGTTTATAACAAACCAGCTAAAATCCTGACGCGTCATCTTGATACATGTCAATCGCTGCATTCCCAGAAGCCAAAAAGAACTGATGTTTTCATGTAAATGATGAACAAAAAACACACAGCGCAGCATTTTATGTATATAAGTAATTATCTTTCCTATAATAATACATATTTTAGGCATTAATGTCCCTGGGGCATTACTGCATTCGGGCATTAATCACACAGGTACGCAGGGCCATGGCAGAAAGAGATATTAATGGCCAAGAATATATACCGAGCTGTACACAACCCGATGGTCTTTACAGTGCAGATCCTTCATTTCTGGAATTTCTACAGGACAACTAAAAATATCAGCATACGCCTTGTACTTTCAGGATAGCTATTCTGGGCAAAAATCTCCTGGTAGCATCCGAAAAGCTGTGCCGTCTGTATGGCATCCCAAACAGGAGCCAAAAATGTGCTAGCTTGGCATTATTAACTCTTCTGCGTAGCAATAGGATTCGCTTATAGAAAAAAAGCTTTTAAAGGACAACTGAAGGGAGAGGGATGTGGGGGCTGCCATATTTATTTCCGGACTTGAACTTAGAACTTTGCTCTAAAACAGTGATCTGCAAACTTGGCTATTACGGAACTACGAGTCCCACAATGCATTTGCCTTTATGAATCATGACTGTGACTGTCAGACCCCCGCAATGCATTGTGGGACTTATAGTTCCTTAACAGCTGGAGAGCCAAGTTTGCAGATCGCTGCTCTAAAAGGTAAGCAACAGCATAATAATATTTACATAAAAACTTTACAAATCATGCAATAAATCTGCAGTGTGTCTACTTCCTGCTTTCATGGAAGCAGGTAAAGGGCTCACATCCTGCATTTACAAATTAGCCGATCTTCCGAGGCAATTACACTTGTGATTAGTCAGCAATGAGGGGGAATTAGACAGGCTAAAATCTCTAAATCTCTAAATACACACAGGGTGCATTTCTCTCTGTTTTCCTTCTGTCCCCTCACAGTGCAACAGTTCAGGTCCACTTTAAGTTGAGTTGAAAATAAAAGCATTTAAATATTCGTAATTTGCCTGCTTCTTAGTTCTCCCCAATACTCGTACCCCGGTGGAGTCCAAGCACTGCATCATCTTGGTGCCCCTTAACCATATGTACTTGCTTACAGAATGGACTGTGGAACAGGGTACCCCTCATCCTCTTCAAAAAAGGAGGCGTGTTTTTATTTATTATTTATTAAAAAAAATATAAATAAATAAAAAGGAGGCGTGTGAAGAGAGGGTGAATGCCAGAGAGGGAGTAGGACAGCTAGTAGAGGATAATCGGCAGTTCGCATAAAAGTACCATAAAGGGATGTGACCCAGAGTGTTACTCATCAACTTTAACCCTCCCCCTATCTACTCCTAAAGTCTTGTACACACGTTTGATTACAATTGTTGGAAAATGAACAATGAATGACTGGCAAATGATAATTGTTCAAATGTTGTTGCAAAATTAGTACCTTGACAGACCACAATCATCATGCATACAGACTGATCCATGCCGACGGATCAGTTCGTATGATAATCAGTGGCAATCAGTAGAAATCACAGGTAGCGGACGGGCGATGATAAACAATCGTTCAATTCAAAACCTTTGCGCTATGTATTTCCCGATCCTTACTTTTGAGCCTCAAATGCGTCATGTTGTCGTCAAACATTGGTTTGTCATATTATCTTCGGGAATTGTTCATTTTCAAAAATTACAAAATATTTCCAATAAAAGTTTTGTCAAATCAAGGAATTGATTATTTAAAAAAGAGATCATGCAATTTGACCATTTTTGATGAGAGAAAAATTGTACAATAAATGTTCAGGCATTGACAATAGTCCGTTTCTGGTCAGTATCGACCCTTCATCAGGCCTTTACAAAACAAAGAATCTCCAATCAGGGGGCCAGCGGAAAAACACCACTATAGACCTTCAAAGCAAAAACGGCAAATGTTCCAAGCGAATGCAGTGCTGCACCATCCTCTGGGCTTCAAAAATGATGCACGAGCTGCAAACAAAGTGTACATTTTTCCTCTCATCAAAAATTGTCAAATATCTTTTTGAAATAATTGACTCCTTGTCTCTGAAGTTTTATCGATTTTTGACAAAACTTTTATGGGAAATGGTTTGTCATTTTTAATAACAAAGTTGGAAACTAATCTTTTATGGTGGTTTCCCAAAATATTTATCCTCCTAACTTTACATACTGGCTATAAGTCATCACCCGAATTACACATTGGAAACCATTACAGCTGCAATCAACATTGCGTTCTATGGCAGCGCCTAAATTACCATGTGCCGCGTGGCATGCAAATGACCTGCCTTACTGCGGAAGTCACTGTGGAAGTGCCATGCTTAAACAAAAGAGATGGCGGAGAACCTTCAAGAACTAGGCTGGGGAAGCAAAGGACAAAAACCCATTTTTAAAGGATACCCGAGGTGTTATGTGACATGTTGAGATAGACGTGTATGTACAGTGCCTATCACACAAATAACTATGCTGGGTTCCTTTTTTTTCCTCTTTTGCTGCCTGAAAGAGTTAAATATCAGGTATGTAAGTGACTGACTCAGTCCTGACTCAGACAGGAAGTGACTACAGTGTGACCCTCACTGATAAATTCCAACTATAAAACACTTTCCTAGTAGACAACGCCTGATGATAGTTCATAGATTTTAGCTCTGGCATACTTCAATGAATGTGTCATTGGGCAAAAAGAATAAAACGGTTAAAACGTAAAAAGTAGATTTAAAGGGACTCCGAACAGTGCAGAAACTATGGAAAGATGCATACCATTTTAAAGCGCTCTTTCTCCTCTTTCCAATGATATATAAACCGCCACCCTACGCCTTTTAGTTTTCGCTATTTTCGCGATTGAAATTGCCGCGGCCAGAATGGAGCTGCTGACACTAGGGAAAGTGTCGTCCTGTGTAATACAATGCCCTACGCCTTTTAGTTTTCTCTATTTTTGCGATCGAAATTGCGGCCGCGGCAATTTCAATCGCGAAAATAGCGAAAACTAAAAGACGTAGGGTGGTGGTTTATATATCATTGGAAAGAGGAGAACGAGAGCTTTAAAATGATATGCATCTTTCCATAGTTTCTGCACTGCTCGGAGTCCCTTTAAACATAATAAAGCTGTGGAATATCTTAAAAAGTAATTTTTAGGAGAAGGAAGATAGATACAATTGTTTATTTAATTCGTTTATTCTCGCCTCGGGTGTCCTTTAATAGTGCTAAATAGCCAGTGAAGTTCAAGAAAATGTAAAAAACGGGTTTTGAACAATTTGATTACACACTTGACGTGAAAAATAGTCGAGCTGAAACCTTCTCTTCACAGCATAGGGCCTCTGTCCTTATCCCCGGCCACTGTCCCCTGCAGTAACACTACACTGACTAGCAGTACACAAGATTAGCCAAGTACTTCTGCTGTGATCACATCCTGTCTGAACACCAAGTCCAGGAGCTGCACTGGCTGCATTCTAATGAGCACCCATTCAGCTGATAACATAGCTTCTCCCAGAATAAACAAAGGCTCAGCCAAAAATATGCTTTACCCAAATCTAAAAAAGTGCATAGAAAGTTCTCAATGGAAAACCACAATTAGCGCTATTAGGCTGTGCTGAAACTGATGTATTGTCAACTCCTCAACCGCTGCTTCAGAATGACTTGGGTATGCTAATTTGTTATCCTATGGATCTTGAAATTTAAATAAACACCTCGACATGACCTCTCTCTCAAACTTAATTTGCGTACACATGCTAGTTTTTTGTTGCCAGAAATTATTGTCTTGGATGAAAATCTAGAGTAACTGCAGGTGCCCTCTAGAGTTATTGGCCTTCCCTTCATGTTGAACCACTATCATGGTTCTACTGCAGTTCCCGCAATGGAGCTTTTCCTGTTTATCCTTCCACTTCCTCCTCCAATGTGCAGTACAGGCTGCTCAGAAGAGCCATTGTCCGACTGTACTGAGATCGTTCCTACTCAATCATTAGAATCAGGCACAGATGATTGTTTATGAGACAGACGTCTACCATGATTACGTAGTTTAACAGTCACAAAAGGAACCAATACACTGCCATTAAGAATAGACAATAAAAACTGTAATTTACTTTGTTAATGTTTAAATATAAAATAAAACCAAGGGATATTTAAAAAAGGTCATTTTTAGGAGAAGGAGGATAGATCCAATTGTTTACACCAATATAAATACTTTTTTAAATTTCACTTGATGAAGCTGGGTGCGACCGACGAAACGTATTGTGCATAAAGAAATGCTTAATTTTACATACGGTTTGTCATCTATGAGGAGGTTAACCAATCTTCCTTTTATGGAACTCACCTCTTCTTTCAGTATGTATCTATAACTTTCACTTGACTTGATCGCCAACTAAGTGACTGAGGGTCTATACACATATTTTTCTACAGTATTAGATGGTGAGTGTTATTGGCTCAACACACAAGCCTAAAAACGGCCATAAAACATATTGCATGAGGCTGTTCACTACAAAGCACCATGAACATATCTGGTTTGAATATACCCAAAAAAATGCACTTACACATTATTAAAGGACACACGAGGTGACATGTGAAATGATGAGATAGACAAGTGTATGTACAGTGCCAAGCACATAAATAACTATGCTGTGTTCCTTTTTTTCTTTAACTGCCTGAAAGAGTTAAAAATTAGGTATGCAACTGACAATTTAAGTCTGGGTCGGGACCACTTCAGACTGTAAAGAGTAACCCTTACTGATAAGGAATTACAGCCATAAAACACTCACTCTCCTGACAGAAAATGGCTTCTGAGAGCAGGACAGAGATAGAAAGGGTAAATAGTTCATAGATTTTAGTTTTGGCATACTTGTGACAGACAATGAAACCGTAAAAATTTAAGTTGCTTTAACTACCTAAAGACCGCTCCACGCCCATGGGCGTGGCCACAGGGCAGCCCCAGGACCGCCTAACGCCAATTGGCGTCAAGTCCTGGGGCCAGCTAATGCAGGAGATCATGCCCAGGCTGCGCATGCATCTCCTGCTCGGGGGGTGGAGCTCCTCCCCGCCTTCAGTCTCCGAGCAGTGATCGCCGCTCGGGAGAATGTTAGACGGCGGTTAGTACAGCGCCGCGATCAGCAGCAGCGCTGTACTGGGGTTAGCCGTGTGACACGGCTGTCCCCCTGGGGTAGAAGAGAGCAATTGGCTCTCATAGGTAGGAGCCTATGACAGGCGATCGCCAGGATTGGCCAGCTGGGGGGAG
Organism: Hyperolius riggenbachi; assembly: GCF_040937935.1. Lineage (NCBI taxonomy): Eukaryota > Metazoa > Chordata > Amphibia > Anura > Hyperoliidae > Hyperolius > Hyperolius riggenbachi. Next base: position 85,504,719 of record NC_090652.1, read on the forward strand.
GGAGGGGAGTGAAAAAATAAATAAACAAAAGAAATAGTAAAAAATATTGAAAAAAAAACACAAATATTTATTTAAAAAGCAATAAACACAGGGGGGGGGGGGGGGGGGGCATCAGACCCCATCAACAGAGAGCTCTGTTGGTGGGGAGAAAAGTGTGTGGGGGGGGGGAATCACTTGTGTGCTGTGTTGTGCGGCCCTGCAGCTTGGCCTTAAAGCTGCAGTGGCCAATTAACAGAAAAAAGGCTTGGTCTTTAGGGGGGTTAACACTGTGGTCCTGAAGTGGTTAAAGGTAAAATAAAACTGTGGGACATCTGAAAAAGTCATTTTTAGAAGGAGGAGGATAGATACATTAGTTTATCTCATCAGTTTATTTTCACCTCATGTTTCCTTTAAGGTGAGCTGAGATGTTGTTTTTCTTAATATTTTCCTGAAGCCTTTTAAGCTAACAACAAGGTTGCCTGGTTTACCATCCTATTTTTAGTCCTATTTCAGTCTTTCAGATGGTGGTTATATGGCACAATGGGGGGGCTTCTATCTACTATATCGTATGTCTGAGCCCTCATGATCCGTCCATCTTGCTCTTCATAACCATGTGACCCATTCCCAAACGTTTCACAAAACTAGTACAGACCACTCAGAAGAGAAGTACAAAGAGACTGTTGTCAAACCACTTAAATAGATTTATGACGCATGATGGCAAACATATTTGTAGGAGACAGAAATACAAAGTACTTTTACGGAGTCAAGGTGACCCGGAGATACCAAGATTTTATGTTTATGTGGATAAAAAGAAAGCTAAAAGCCCCTTGCAGATGAAAAATAAAACACAGCACAGTTATTCTTAAAGAGAACCCGAGGTGTGTTTAAAGAATGTTATCTGCATACAGAGGCTGGATCTGCCTATACAGCCCAGCCTCTGTTGCTATCTCAAATCCCACTAAGGTCCCCCTGCACTCTGCAATCCCTCATAAATCACAGCCGTGCTGTGAGGCTCTGTTTACATCTGTAGTGTCAGTCTCAGCTGCTCCCCCGCCTCCTGCATAGCTCCGGTCCCTGCCCCCGTCCCTTCCCTCCAATCAGCAGGGAGGGAAGGGATGCAGGCGGGGACTGGAGTTCTGCAGGAGGCGGGGAGAGCAGCAGACTGACACTATAGAGATAAACACAGCCAGCTCTGACAAGCTGTTTGTCAGCAGCGTGGCTGTGATTTATGAGGGATTGCAGAGTGCAGGGGGACCTTAGGGGGGTTTGGGATAGCAACAGAAGCTGGGCTGTATAGGCAGATCCAGCCTCTGTATGCAGATAATATTCTTCAAACCCACCTCGGGTTCTCTTTAAAGCTAACTCACATTTTTTTTAAGTGATAATTTGTATTGCAAGTTTTTAAAATAAGGATAGGGATAGGGAAATAATTAAAAAAAATACATTTATTAAAAAAAAAATATATACCATGTTTCCCCCAAAGTAAGACATCCCCTGAGAATAAGACCTAGCAGGAATTCCTAGCATGCTTGAAACATAAGACATCCCCCGAATCTAAGCCCTGGGAGCAGCCCACATGACTCCAGCAAGTCACGCTCAATACAAAGCCTGGATACAGGAGAGCAGCAGTATAATGTGAGTTCTACAGTCCGGTATATGTGTCAGGCTATTTGTGTTTTTGTTGGAGCCAGCCCTCCTGTCGTGAAAAGCATCAGCAGTACTTCACCTCTTCACTTTTCCCAGGACATACAGCTTATCCTATCATAGCTGTGGGGAGCCTGATTGAGAGTCCTCTGTCTGCAAGAAATAGACTCTTATGCTGGGAATACACGGCTCGATTTTGAACCATTAAGTTGGCTCGATAGATCATTTCAGACATGTCTGATCACCGTTCTATCGTTTTGCCGCTCGATTCATCATTGAAGTGAATTGAAAAAAAGATAAGAAAAACGAGCGGAAGAGAATCGAGCAGGCAAAACGATCTGGTGCAGAATCGAGCTCCAGAATCAACCCGTGTATTCCCAGCATTACCCACATGATCAGCAGAATAAATTTCTTGTAAGTGAGAGCCAATATCTGCAAACCACAAGCTCTGTGCATGCTGCTTGTGTTTCAGCAGAGCATGCAGTATATACATTTTGTATAGGAAAACTACCAGTGTTTCCCCCCAAAATAAGACATCTTCTGAAAATAAGCCCTAGCACATCTTTTGGAGCAAAAATGAATATAAGACTGTCTTATTTTCGCGAAAACATTGGTATACATTTGTAAAAAATAAATAAACAATCCTGGGAGCATTCAGAGCCCACTGACAGAAATCTCTGTTGGTGGGCAGAAAAGGGGAGGGGGGAATCACTTGTGTGCCGAGTTGTACAGCCCTGCAGCAAGGCCTTAAAGCTGCAGTGGCCTTACTTGCAAAAAATAGCCTGGTCACTAAGGGGTTTAATCCTACGGTCCTCAAGTGGTTAAAAATAACCTAAAGCAAGGCTTCCATATTTATTTTCTTTTAAGCAATACCACTTGACTGGCTATTCTGTTGATCTCTAATCCCTTTGGTTGCAATAGTATCTTAATCAAACACCTAAAACAAGCATGCAGCTAATACAGTCAGACTTCAGTCAGAGCACCTAATCTATAGGCTTGTTCAGGGTCTATGATTAAAAGTATTAAAGGCAGAAGATCAGCAGAACAGCCAGGCAATGTGGATTGTTCAAAAGGAAATAAATATGGCAGCCTTTATATTCCTTCTCGCTTTAGGTTCCCTTTAAGGTTACAGGAACAGCTGCTCAAAGGATTTTTTCAGTTGAGAAAGTACATTTCCTAAGGTGATCCTTATAATTTACATTAAACAAGATCGTTCTGAACAGTGACAGCATGCGTATAAAATTGCAGCCGGGAGACTTGGGCCCACTATACAGCTATATATGGCTTATCCTGCTGCTGCACAAGTCCCAGTGGCGTTAAATACTATTCTCCCTCCAGGTCCACATGGATAGTAGGGAATGATGTAATTCGGCTTCCCGCTACTGCTGGCGGCCAAATTACAGTTTTATAAATGTAGCTTCAGCTCCGTCTTCTGACGGCACCAAAGTTACTCAGTGTGCGCTGCTATAGCCGTAACTCCTATTACAGTCTATGGCGCCACCGCCTGCGCCCAAATCTCCTGCGCTGTAATTACAGCGCTCGCAGTGGCATATTTAGAGAAAACAATGCCTACGGCAAATGTTAAAACTGGATCCCAGTTTGGCAGGGGCGCAACATCAAAAGCATATCTTAATGTGAAGTCTCAACCTGAATAGGTAGTGTCCAACTTGAAGTGAAGCCTGTAAGACTGAAATATGGAAAAAGGTCAATATAGATATCCCCCATATAATAATCATACTATTATTTGTTCCCCCAACCAATCAAACCAGGCAGCAACATGTCCACTAAGTAGCAACTACCAGGGCTGCCATCAGAATTTTCTGGGCCCCATACTTGGCAAATCTACAGGGCCCCCCTCACACCAAATAACAATCTGATATGTACATTATAGCTTCAGATGAAGTGATAGGCAGATTGTGTGGGGGTGGAGCCAAAGTATGTGGGGTAGAGTCAAAGTAGCTTGCCTGTCGTCCATAACACCCTCCCCCCTGCATTGATGCGTGTTCACCAATCACGCAGCAGGGAAAAGGGAGATGACTACACAACTCCTGTAACGCCATGGTAGAATAATTGCCAGCAGAGGCTTGAGTGGCACTGCCACTGTTTGGGTCCGAGACCCTTCCTGGGCCCCATACTAGTGCCCCTCTTGTACCCCCCTGATGGATGCCCTGGCAACTACAAAGCAGCATGTTCCCCAAATAACTAGGCAGCAAAATAACAAAATTAGGCAGTTTTTTCTCCCAAATACCATGACAATGCAGCAAGCATGTCCCCCATTAACACCAGAGCCACTGACACACCCCAGTAACAGATAGCGCCATTGGCAGACATTGTTAATAGATTACTTTTGCTCACCTTTTCAGTAACAGCCCCTTATGACAGACCCCCACGCAACAACCAACACCTCAATCACAAACCTCCAGTGACTCCCCCCCCCCCAATAGACCTCCAGTAACAGACTGCTTACCAGTGACAAACAGCACCCCGGTAATAGACAACACCATGATACACCCCCCAGGGACGTTTCTTGCTTTTTTGTCACTCCAGGCAAAAAGGCCTATGTAACCATCCCCCCACCAAAAAAACCACCACACACTACAGAGTATAAACCATGTGTGGTATAGGGTGAATGCATAATACAGGAAGTCCCTGAGATACAAACAACCCGCATTTCATTGCACTCCCCCTTCCTGCACTACAACAGCTTAGTGTGTATATGCTAGATGCAGAGTATAGTGCAGCAGAAGCTGTGCTCTCACCTCTCCGCTGGAGTCATGTGATGTGCTTCCACCTGTCTGTTCACCACTCGCCTTAGTGCCCAACATCTCCTACTGCATGTATCATGATTATACAGTACATGAGGAGCACCAGCACTAGTAGGAGCAGAAAACAGACAGGATGGTAGCATGGTAGCACACGCACAGCACTGGACTCCAGAGGGGAGGTCAGAGCACAGCTTCTGCTGTGCCATACGCTGCATTTACACACTGGACTGGGGGGGGGGGGGGGGGCGTAGGAGGGGGACTGGACATGTAGTGGGGCAAGGTGACAGAGGGAGGCACAAAGGTGGACAGAAGGAGGCACAGTGGGAGAGAGGGAGGCACAGAGGGACACTGGATTATCCACAAGGCAACTTAAGCAGTTGCCTGGGGTCTAGAGAGAGTCTAGGGGCCCAATCTATACTAACCCACAACAAATCTTGGCAAAAAAGCTAGATGGCCATCAAGCGTGGGCCCAAAGTCGTTGCTTGCCTAGGGCACATTTCACTTTAACCCCTCTTTGTACATACAGGGGGGCAGAGGTGGCACAGAGGGATTGAAGGTGGCACAAGGAGACAGAAGGAGGCACAAAGGGAGACAGGAGGAAGCACAGGGGGATAGAGGGACACACGGGGATGAGGTGGCACAGGGGGACTGAAAGTGGCACAAGGAGACAGAAGGAGGCACAAGGGCACAGAAGGAGGCACAAACAACCTGTGGGGGCATGGCTTCATTTGGGAGGAGGGGCTTAGTTTGGAGCAGGGATTAATCAGGGGCGTGGCCCCCCAGGACCAATGGCACTCCAGGCAGTGGCCTGTAGTGCCTATGCCTAAAAACACCCCCTGCACACCCCTATAACAGAAAGGAGTTCCAGTAAAAGCACTCATGTGACAGGATCCCCAGTACCAAACAGCACTCCTGTGACAGGACCCCCAGTAAAAGACAAGACTCCACAGGACAGTCAAGACCCTCAGTAACAACCCGTAGGACTAAAAGCAAAACTACTCAAATCATTGCGTTTTGCCTCAATGAACCAGTAAATGCATCTAGAGCATACATCTCAAACTGGCCCTCAGAGACCATCAAATATGGCCCCAAGTGGTTTCCTCACTTCATTATATTTGGCCCACTCTAGACCACTGGGTATGCTATATTGAAGGTGAAGCCGCAGATCACCAGGGAAGCCATATGGGGGAAGGGGATAGCAGTAGACACCAGGGAGCTGTATAGGGAAGGGAGGAGGGCCACTAGACAGCAGGGAACGGTATAGGAGAGGGAAGAAGCATTAGATAACAGGGAACTGTATAAGGGAGGGAGGGGGGCCATTAGCCACCAGGGAACTTTATACTGTATAGAGCAGGGAGGGTACCACTAGACAACAGGGAACTGTATGAGGGAGGGAAGAGGCCACTACCGGTCACTAACGGTCCAGTTTCTAGCAAAAAGATAAGTTAATTCTAATCGGAAGAAAAATCGTTCACTACACCATTAATGAACTAATCTTTGCTGCCCATCTATCACAACCAACAAGAAAATCCAAATTTTGGTTTGCCAAAAATCCAATCAGTCGACTATTTTTATAATCATTCATAATCGATTGTGCCCATCAACTTATTTACAACAAATCCGATTCGAATTTTTGATCGTTCAAACGATTTTTCGCTAGGTATTGGACCGTTAGTGGCCACCTTTAGACACCAGGGTTACTGTATAGGGGAGGGAGGAGGGTGACTAGACAACAGGAACTTTATAAGGGAGGAAGGTGGCCACTAGACATTGAGGTTGGCCCGTGACTTCTCAGTGTTCAATTTTGGCCCACTTTGTATGTCAGTTTGACACCCCTGCTCTAGAGCCATAAAAAAAAAAATCACTGAAACCCACACCTAGTTCTTCTGAGGTGCAAACACCCCTAAATGGCTATATATAAGTTGGATTTATGATTTGCACATGCACAACTTTGCACAAGGTTAAGCTATTCTATGACTTTGCACAAGGTTAAGCTATTCTAACCAGATATCTCCTGTTTTAAGGTCAACTTGTACTTACAAGAAACACAGGCATTATAAAATCCCAGCTACAGTTTATAACTCTTCTTTTAATTAAATCAACTTTATTGTTAAAGTGCAAGAGCGCAACAAAGGATAATTGAACATAAGTCATGGGAAACACATAGACATCATTGCTAACATTATGTTTTGTGCGGCAATTAAATTATTTTTAACAGCCAATCGATGTATGGTGCAGAGTACTATCTTACAATACTGTTTGTTGGGTTTATGAGTCTACCTTAGACATTCTGATGAAACAGTCATGGCTAAGTAAATGGAAAAGATGCAAAAAAAAGAAAAAGGGAAAGAGGTTTAAAGAGGACCTGCACGCAGAACTTCCTCTCTGCTCTTAAAGATAAGCAACAGCATAATAACCTTTAATGAAAAAATGTATTTGTTACAGTTAATACAAATCCTGCTTTCTGGGAAGCAGACATAGGGTTAACATCCTGTGTTTACAAATTAGCTGCTCTGCCGAGGCAGCCAGCTGACACAGCTGAGATATCAATTACAGTTGTGATTAGTCACAGATGAGGGAGAATTAGACAGGCTAAACTCTCTAAATACATACAGGGTGCATTTCTATAGGTTTTTTTCTCTGTTCTGTGCAAGAGTTCAGGTCCCCTTATAATAAAAGTATGCAATTGAGACAGATTGTATAAGTCCAATTGGCACCTGCTGATACATGCAGTGGAAAATGGGCGTAGGGGGTACCCCACCCCCAGTCAACAAGCGTGTAGTACAGAGCAGTGAGACGTTCCCTCCTTACTTTATACAGAGGGCAGTGGGATGGGGGACAACCATTTATCCATTGTATAGCAATTGGAGGAGATACCGTACAGTATAAAGACTGTGAAACCTTGGGGTGATCCTGGATGGAAAGCTAACACTCAGACAGCATATATCAGCTGCTGTCAAGTCTTCCTTCTTCCATCTGAGAAATATAGCGAGAATCATGCACCTTATCCCAGCTAAAGACCTTACCTGCCCTGGTTCATGCAATTGTAACCTCCTGCCTGGACTACTGCAATGCCCTGGATCCCCAGATAAGGTTCTGCACCCCTTACAACTAGTTCAGAATGCAGCATCCAGATTCCTAGCCAATGCCCCCCACAGCTCACACATCTCCTCAGTACTGCAAACTCTTCACTGGTTGCCAGTAAAATGGAGAATCCATTTTAAGATCTGCCTGCTGACATTCAAGGCTCTAAACCACATGGGACCAAATACATAGCGGATCTATTGGAACTTTATGCCCCTCCACGCACCCTCCGCTCTGCCAGTAAGCTGAATCTGGTTATTTCCAGGATACACTTAAAGCGGACCCAAACCAAACATTTTTTTAATTCAAATATTTAGTTGCACCACTCTGACACATACAAATAGAGTTGGGCCGAAGCTCCGATTTTAGGTTCGCGAACCTGGTTCGCGAACTTCCGCGGAAGGTTCGGTTCGCGTTAAAGTTCGCGAACCGCAATAGACTTCAATGGGGATGCGAACTTTGAAAAAAAAAAATAATTATGCTGGCCACAAAAGTGATGGAAAAGATGTTTCAAGGGGTCTACCACCTGGAGGGGGGCATGGCGGAGTGGGATACATGCCAAAAGTCCCGGGGAAAAATCTGGATTTGACGCAAAGCAGCGTTTTAAGGGCAGAAATCACATTGAATGCTAAATGACAGGCCTAAAGTGCTTTCAAACATCTTGCATGTGTATACATCAATCAGGTAGTGTAATTAAGGTACTGCTTCACACTGACACACCAAACTCACCGTGTAACGCACCGCAAACAGCTGTTTGTGTAGTGACGGCCGTGCTGGACTGGTGCGCACCATGGCGAGAGTGCAGGTTTTGGTGGCTTTACAGCCCATATGGTCGCCTGGCTGATGTAGCTGAATGACAGAACAGTGACTGTCCAGCTGATCAAATTTGGTCTGACCACAATGAGGCAACGACCTTATTATCGTGGGTGTGCCCCCCGAGACACTCATCTAGGCGCCGGTCATTGCTTCATTGTGATACGCAAGCCCCTTCACCACGGCAAGGTAATGATCACGAAGGGGAATGGGCGCATGTACATGCCTTTTCTTTTGTTGTTGCAGCTGCCCGCAGTGCAGCCAGAAAAATTAGTCATGTACACGCACCAGAAAAATTATTACAGCGGCCGCTGCTAGCAGCGGCCTAAAAAATTCAGCAATCCGCCTGGAGTCCCGGACCCTGTTGGTGGTGGCGGAGAAGGTAGTCAAGCGGCCTGCAGGCAGACATGCTGTGTGGAGGGACTGGGAGCGACTTAGTCTTCTTGGGGCAGGCCAGGCAGCCAGTCACACGGCGTGCAGGCAAAGATGCTGTGTGTGCGGGGACTGACTTAGTCTTGGGGCGGGCAGCAGCCCTCCGGGATCCATGCCTCATTCATTTTGATAAAGGTGAGGTACTTAACACTTTTGTGACTTAGGCGACTTCTCTTCTCTGTGACAATGCCTCCAGCTGCGCTGAAGGTCCTTTCTGACAGGACGCTTGCGGCAGGGCAGGAGAGAAGTTGGATGGCAAATTGGGACAGCTCTGGCCACAGGTCAAGCCTGCGCACCCAGTAGTTCAAGGGTTCCTCATCGCTATTCACAGCAGTGTCTACATCCACACTTAAGGCCAGGTAGTCGGCTACCTGCCGTTCCAGGCGTTGGTGGAGGGTGGATCCGGAAGGGCTACGGCGAGGCGTTGGACTAAAGAACGTCCGCATGTCCGACATCACCATGAGATCGCTGGAGCGTCCTGTCTTTGACTGCGTGGACACGGGAGGAGGATTAGTGGCAGTGGTACCTTGCTGGCGTTGTGCCGTCACATCACCCTTAAAGGCATTGTAAAGCATAGTTGACAGCTGGTTCTGCATGTGCTGCATCCTTTCCACCTTCCGGTGAGTTGGTAACAGGTCCGCCACTTTGTGCCTGTACCGAGGGTCTAGTAGTGTGGCCACCCAGTACAGGTCATTCCCCTTGAGGTTTTTTATACGGGGGTCCCTCAACAAGCAGGACAGCATAAAAGACGACATCTGCACAAAGTCGGATCCAGTACCCTCCATCTCCTCTTGCTCTTCCTCAGTGACGTCAGGTAAGTCAACCTCCTCCCCCCAGCCGCGAACAATACCACGGGAAGGTTGAGCAGCACAAGCCCCTTGCGATGCCTGCTGAGGTTGTTCTCCTGCCGCTGTCCCCTCCTCCTCCTCCTCCTCCCCCAAAGAAACACCTTGCTCATCATCCTCTGAGTCTGACTCGTCTTCTGCACACGACTTCTCTTCTTCCTCCTCCTCCCCCCTCTGTGCTGCCGCAGGTGTTGAGGAAACAGCTGGGTCTGATGAAAATTGGTCCCATGCCTGTTCCTGCCGTAACGGTTCCTGGTCATGCTCATTCACAGCTTCATCCGCCACTCTACACACAGCACGCTCCAAGAAGTAAGCGTAGGGAATTAAGTCGCTGATGGTGCCCTCACTGCGGCTCACCAGGTTGGTCACCTCCTCAAACGGCCGCATGAGCCTGCATGCATTTTCCATCAGTGTCCAGTTGTCGGGCCAGAACATCCCCATCTTCCCAGACTGTTTCATTCTACTGTAGTTGTAGAGGTAGTGGGTCACGGCTTTCTTCTGTTCTAGCAGGCGGGAGAACATGAGCAGGGTCGAGTTCCAGCGAGTCGGGCTATCGCAAATGAGGCGTCTCACCGGCATGTTGTTTTTGCGCTGAATTTCCGCAAAGCGTGCCATGGCTGTGTAAGACCGCCTCAAATGCCCACAGAACTTCCTGGCCTGCTTCAGGACATTCGCTAAGCCAGGGTACTTTGCCACAAATCTTTGAACCACTAGATTCATGACATGTGCCATGCAGGGTATGTGTGTCAGCTTCCCCATATGCAAAGCGGCAAGCAGATTGCTGCCGTTGTCGCACACCACGTTGCCTATCTCCAGGTGGTGCGGGGTCAGCCACTCATCCACCTGTTTCTTAAGAGCAGCCAGGAGAGCTGCTCCAGTGTGACTCTCCGCTTTGAGACAAGACATGTCTAAGATGGCGTGACACCGTCTTACCTGGCATGCAGCATAGGCCCTGCGGAGCTGGGGCTGTGTAGCTGGAGAGGAGAACTGCCACTCAGCCAAGGAGGAGGAGGACAGCGAAGAGCATGTAGCAGGAGGAGAGGAGGTGGCAGGAGGCCTGCCTGCAAGCCGTGGAGGTGTCACAATTTGGTCCGCTGCGCCCTGCTTGCCATCGTTCACCACCAGGTTCACCCAATGGGCTGTGTAGGTAATGTAGCGGCCCTGCCCGTGCTTGGCAGACCAGGCATCCGTGGTCAGGTGTACCCTTGACCCAACGCTCTTCGCAAGAGATGACACCACTTGCCTCTCAACTTCACGGTGCAGTTGGGGTATGGCCTTTCTCGAAAAATAAGTGCGGCCTGGCATCTTCCACTGCGGTGTTCCGATGGCCACAAATTTACGGAAGGCCTCAGAGTCCACCAGCCGGTATGGTAACAGCTGCCGAGCTAACAGTTCCGCCACGCCAGCTGTCAGACGCCGGGCAAGGGGGTGACTGGCCGAAATTAGCTTCTTCCGCTCAAACATTTCCTTCACGGACACCTGACTGCTGCTGTGGCCAGAGGAGCAGGAACCGCTCAAGGGCAGAGGCGGAGTGGAGGAGGGTGCCTGTGAAGGTGGAAGGGAGAAAGCGGCAGAAGCAGATAATGCACCTGATGGAGATGGAAGAGGAGAAGGAGGGTGGCTTTGCTTTTGTGTGCTGCTGCTGCTTTTGCTCAGGTGGCCATCCCATTGCTGTTTGTGCCTTTTCTCCAGGTGCCTTCGTAAGGCACTTGTCCCTATGTGAGTGTTGGCCTTTCCACGGCTCAATTTTTGTTGGCAGAGCGAACAGATGGCTTTGGTCCGATCTGAGGCACACACATTAAAACATTTCCACACCGCTGAGCCACCCTGGGATGTGGGCACTATGGGGACCTCAGCAGCTGATGCTGAAGGGCAAGTTGGCTGGCTGTACATAGGTGGCAATACATGGTGCCGGACTCTGCCACCAGCTGTTTCTGACGAAGAGCTGCCCCAGCTTCTTTCAGCAACTTCTCTCCTCCTACTACTCTCTGACTCCCCCTCTGAACTGTCCCCCTCTTCATCTCCTCTATTGGGAACATACAGAGGATCCCTATCATCGTCATCATCGTAATCATCCTGCCCAGCTTCGCTTGCCTCAGACAAATCCAAACATGCACCATCAGTAGGTCCTTCATCCTCCTTACACGTTACATCCATAGTGTTGCCGGGTAACTCAAATATATGAGCTGGTGAAAATTCATCTGGCTGTAACAACAATGGCTGTGCATCAGTGATTTCAACACTAAATAATTCTTGCGAAGTGTCAAATGCAGCGGAAGTGGTGCTAGTAGTAGCGCTGGTGGCTGAGCAAGATGAGGTGTTCTGTGTCGCTAAATACTCAACCACGTCCTGACAATCTTGGGAGGTGATGGGACGTGTCTTCTTCCGAGCACTGTACTGTGGGCCAGGTCCACACGAAATTACATTTACACGACCTCGCGCAGACCTGCCGGGTGGCCTTCCTCTGGCTCTGGCACTACCTCTTCCTCTACCTGTTTTGTCCATATCGGGTATGCACGGAGTGGTATATCACACTGCGTGCACTCACGTAGGTAGGTGGGTTCACTTAACTGCACAGGTATGCGCACTGATGCGGTGGGTTCACTGAACAGAACAGGTATACAGTGGCGGGTTCACAGAACAGGTATGCAGTGGCAGGTTCACTGAACACAACAGGTATGCAGTGGCAGGTTCACTGAACACAACAGGTATGCAGTGGCGGGTTCACTGAACAGGTATACAGTGGCAGGTTCACTGAACAGAACAGGTATGCAGTGGCGGGTTCACTAAACAGAACAGGTATACAGTGGCGGGTTCACTAAACAGAACAGGTATACAGTGGCGGGTTCACAGAACAGGTATGCAGTAGCAGGTTCACTGAACACAACAGGTATGCAGTGGCAGGTTCACTGAACACAACAGGTATGCAGTGGCGGGTTCACTGAACAGGTATACAGTGGCGGGTTCACTAAACAGAACAGGTATACAGTGGCGGGTTCACTAAACAGAACAGGTATACAGTGGCGGGTTCACAGAACAGGTATGCAGTGGCAGGTTCACTGAACACAACAGGTATGCAGTGGCGGGTTCACTGAACAGGTATACAGTGGCGGGTCCACTGAACAGAACAGGTATGCAGTGGCGGGTTCACTGAACAGGTATACAGTGGCGGGTTCACTGAACAGAACAGGTATGCAGTGGCGGGTTCACTAAACAGAACAGGTATACAGTGGCGGGTTCACAGAACAGGTATGCAGTGGCAGGTTCACTGAACACAACAGGTATGCAGTGGCAGGTTCACTGAACACAACAGGTATGCAGTGGCGGGTTCACTGAACAGGTATACAGTGGCGGGTCCACTGAACAGAACAGGTATGCAGTGGCGGGTTCACTAAACAGAACAGGTATACGGTGGCGGGTTCACTAAACAGAACAGGTATACAGTGGTGGGTTCACAGAACAGGTATGCAGTGGCAGGTTCACTGAACACAACAGGTATGCAGTGGCGGGTTCACTGAACAGGTATACAGTGGCGGGTCCACTGAACAGAACAGGTATGCAGTGGCGGGTTCACTGAACAGGTATACAGTGGCGGGTCCACTGAACAGAACAGGTATGCAGTGGCGGGTTCACTAAACAGAACAGGTATGCAGTGGCAGGTTCACTGAACACAACAGGTATGCAGTGGCGGGTTCACTGAACAGGTATACAGTGGCGGGTCCACTGAACAGAACAGGTATGCAGTGGCGGGTTCACTGAACAGGTATACAGTGGCGGGTCCACTGAACAGAACAGGTATGCAGTGGCGGGTTCACTAAACAGAACAGGTATACAGTGGCGGGTTCACAGAACAGGTATGCAGTGGCAGGTTCACTGAACACAACAGGTATGCAGTGGCGGGTTCACTGAACAAGTATACAGTGGCGGGTCCACTGAACAGAACAGGTATGCAGTGGCGGGTTCACTGAACAGGTATACAGTGGAGGGTCCACTGAACAGAACAGGTATGCAGTGGCGGGTTCACTAAACAGAACAGGTATACAGTGGCGGGTTCACAGAACAGGTATGCAGTGGCAGGTTCACTGAACACAACAGGTATGCAGTGGCGGGTTCACTGAACAGGTATACAGTGGCGGGTCCACTGAACAGAACAGGTATGCAGTGGCGGGTTCACTGAACAGAACAGGTATGCAGTGGCGGGTTCACTAAACAGAACAGGTATACAGTGGCGGGTTCACTAAACAGAACAGGTATACAGTGGCGGGTTCACAGAACAGGTATGCAGTGGCAGGTTCACTGAACAGGTATGCAGTGGTGGGTTCACAGCACAGGTATGCAGTGGTGAGTTCACAGAACAGGTATGCAGTGGTGGGTTCACAGAACAGGTATGCAGTGGTGGGTTCAATGAACAGGTATACAGTGGCGGGTCCACTGAACAGAACAGGTATGCAGTGGCAGGTTCACTGAACAGGTATGCAGTGGTGGGTTCACAGCACAGGTATGCAGTGGTGGGTTCACTGAACAGGTATGCAGTGGTGGGTTCACAGCACAGGTATGCAGTGGTGGGTTCACAGCACAGGTATGCAGTGGTGGGTTCACAGCACAGGTATGCAGTGGTGGGTTCACAGCACAGGTATGCAGCCAGACAGGAACAAGTTAAGCCTAACTAATCTTTCCCTGAGAGACAGTCTGCAGCAGCTCGCCCTACTCTCACTAACGCAGGCAGCACACGAGTGACCGTAATGGCCGCCGCTGCCTGCCTTATATAAGGGGGGGTGGGGCTCCAGGGGCTAGTGTAGCCTAATTGGCTACACTGGGCCTGCTGACTGTGATGTAGAGGGTCAAAGTTGACCCTCCATGTGCATTATGGGGCGAACCGAACTTCCGCAAAGGTTCGCCTGCGGGACGCGAACGCGAACCACTGAAGTTCGCATGGAACCGTTCGCAGGCGAACCGTTCGGCCCAACTCTACATACAAAGATAAATAAACACTCCTTCAAGCCTATGAGCATTTCAGTTCATGCTTTTCACCCTTCTCTTTTCATAACTAGGGTTATACAGGTGGCAGCCATTAGCAATTCTTCCTTTGCCGGACACCTCCTACTCCACCAGTATGCCGGATTCTGTCCCGGCAATATGAAAGGAAGGGAGGGGTTCCTCCAATAAATGTAAAATATTTTATATTTGTCATCATGCAGCTGAAAAAAGGCTGCTATTTATTATTATAATTTAGAAAATAGATTTTATTTCTGAAATCTTGTACTTTTAATTTGGGTCCACTTTAACATTTGATGCTCAGGCCTTTTTCTATGCAGCCACAACTCTATGGAACTCGCTTCGGTGCGAGAGGCTCCTTCTCTGGACAGCTTTAAGAAATGGCTAAAAACCCATCTCTTTTCCCGAGCCTTTCAGACTGCATAACGCAGGCCCCAGCGCTTTGAGTCCCCAGGGAGAAAAGTGCTATAAAAATATTATTGTTATCCATTTGTCCCATATTTTGTAAAATCTGATCATTTTTTAAGGGGTTGGTTTGGATTATCATTTTTTGTCCACTTCTTTATAGTTGGGACCTCATTAGCAAGCTATTTTGTGCTGTAGCGTGCCTGACCGTGAATAGGGTTTTAATTAAGATAATTAAGGTTTTGGTGGTTGTAGGTATATATCCTCATCGGGTAGTATATTCAATAGACAGGTGTTAATTACCAGACATCCCATCCTATCAAGGAGGAATTGCTTTCGATAGTTTACAATCAGGAGATATAGCACAGGTGAGTGATTAATCTGCAGCTACTTGTGCAGGGGCTCCGGGGTGCAGTGGAGGAAGACCATGGGGGGGAAGGGGTCTGACTTTCCTGGAGGGTGAGGTGGGGCCCTTAAAGGAAACCCGAGGCAAGAGGGATAGGGAGGCTGCCATGTTTGTTTCCTTTTAATAATGCACATTGCCTGGCTGTCCTGTTGATCCTCTGCCTCTAATACTTTAAGCCACAGACCCTGAACAAGCATGCAGATCAGATGTCTATGACAAATCTGACAATAACAGCTGCATGCTTGTTTCAGGTGTGAGATTTAGACCCTAAAGACCAGAAAGATCAGCAGGGCAGCCAGGCAACTGGTATTGTTTAAAAGGTAATAAATATGGCAGCTTCCATAGGTCTCACACCTTGGGTTCCTTTTAAACCGACCCTGGTCACAATACATTGCTGATTTTCTTCTTCAAGTTGTCCCATTTGAAGACTTCCCGACTTTTCCAGCAGGATAGAGGAGAGGGAGGAGAGGAGGCCGGGGGGGGGAGGGGATGGCAGGGGAATTCCTGCCTAGTACCTCCTTTTAGGAAGGAAAAGATCTGATATCCAGGAAATAGTGCACCATTTTAGTAAGCTAGTGTAGAGTGTTTTGATCCATTTGATGAAGTTGTCACCAAACCCAAATCTAGGAAGCGCCAAGTCAAGGGACACCCTAACTCTCTGCCCACAATTTATGTGTTGACGCTCAAATAACCTTTTAATGTTCAATGCAGCACTTTTTCCTGACATAAACCCCGCTTCACATGGTTCAATTAGCGTGAGGATTACTTGGTTTAAGCTGCTAGTGAAGACTTTGTTGAGAATCTTCACATTAACACGTAGAAAAGAAAAGGTCACATCTCACATGTTCTTTGCCAGGTCAGGGGACCACACTCTATACATAACAATGGATACAGCGCACCGAAACCTGCCAATGGCAACTACATTGTCAGAGGTGCAAAAAGGGGATGGGGAACAGTTTGTTAATGATTACTACTATGCAAAGTATCTATAAAAGTGAATATTAAGAGCTCAGGACCAATAGAGAGCTAATACTGTTTTTGAGGGGTGGGCCCCCCGGGGCCCCTCTGGCTCAAGGGCCCCAATGCGGTCGCTACCTCTGCACCCCCTATTGCTACACCCCTGTGAAGAGTACAGTTCAGTAAATAATTCTTTACATCTATTGTTGATTAAGAAAGGTCCTAAATACCGGTAAGCTTATTCTGAGAATTTTAGACACCCAGGAGGTGTGTTTAAAGTATACCAGAGAGCAAGCTTTACTAAGATTTAAAACTTACCTGGGGCTTCCTCCCGCCCCATAAACACATGTGAGTCCCACGTCGTCCGCCATTCAGCCGCGATTATCCCCGGTAACAAGCTCAGTCGCATCCAGTCTGGGTCTTCTGCGCATGCACAGTAGAAAAGGACTGACGGCACTAAGCAAGTTACCGGGGCTGACCGGGGGAGGACAGCATGGGACTCGCATGTGTTTATGGAGTGGGAGGAAACCCAAGGTAAGTATCAAATCTTATTCAAGCTTGATCTCTGGTTTACTTTAAGGACTTAGCCAATGGAGTCAGAAATGTACCGAATGCCTCTCTCTTTTTGCTTATTGAAAAAAAAATATTTTGGCAGCAGCTTTTTCTAGAATTAATTATTTATGTTGTAGTTGTGTTTTTCACCACACCCTGTAATCCGCTTCAGTAGGTGTTGTTTTTTACCGGGACTCTGGTTTTTTCGCCTTTGAGTCTTTTTCTTCCCTTGCTGAGTTTTCTTTGTGCTGGGAAACCGCACTAATTAGTATCCCTAGGATGTGTGATTTACAGCTGTCCCATGACACTGTTCTATCTCTGTCCTCCTGCCGCTGAGCACAAATTCATCTACTTTCCATATGAGCCAATCATCAGCAGGAAGTAGAGATAACCAAGATGAATAAATCTTCAAAAAGCTTTTTATTTTTTATTTTTATTTTTTGGGAAGGGAGGCATTTTTTTAATCATAGACAGAAAGTGAGTATAGTTCCGACTGACGTGACCTTCGGGAGGTAGGAAAATAAACCACAAACATTATTTAAATCCCAATTACAAACATTATTTAAATAGATGCATGTACAGGCGCTGCATGCAGAAATGCTCACGAAATAACAGTAATAGAATATTACCGATATTCTATTATCTACTATGGGCACAAAATAACATTAGGGGCTCAGCCACACTATAAGCGCTTTGTGATTGATTAGCGCTTTCTGAGCGCTTTTTCAAAAATGCTCACATTCACTTTCATTAAAATCGTGGTAAAAATTGTTTAAAAATCACAGCGATTGTGTGATCGCGTACGTGAAAAATTGCGGCAATTTTACAGCGATTTTAATGAAAGTAAATGGGAGCGATTTTTAAAAAGCGCTCAGAAAGCACGAATCAATCACAAGCACTCAGAAAAGCGCTTATAGTGTGGCTAAGCCCTAATAGAATATCAGTAATGTTACCGATATTCTATTATCCACTACAGAAGAGTATCGGTGAAGTCATCGGTATATTACTATGTCCTAATCTAACCCAATTCTCACACAGAACACTCCCTCTACCGATGTCTAATACCAACTGATTCCCCAGGTGGTGCCTAACACTGAAACTCCCCTTGTGGGTGGCTAACCTTAAAGGAAATCTAAAGAGGATAAACATCAGTTTAATTTACCTTGGGCTTCTTGCAGCCCACTGGAGTCATCCTGTGCCTGCGCCGTCCTTCCGAGACCCTCTGGCCAGCAGTGGCGAACCCCTTAAAGCTGGCCTTCTCAACGTGTCCCCGTGCACGGCAGCAGTCTACAAATGCTCAATACGGGTAAATAGCTACCGCGCATGGTAAGCAATGGGATCGTGATCAGGGTGTGCGCGGCTCGGGGCAACTCATGCACAGTAGCCTCCTTTAAGGGGGTTACCACTGCTTATTGGAGGGTCTCGGAAAAACCACGCGGGCACAGGATTACTCTAGGGGCTGCAACCAGGTAAGTTAAAAAGTCTTTTTTTTCTGCTTACCCCTCCCCCCCTAACCCTGAAGACCCACCAACCCCTGCCCGGCTGTCGAGTCAGAGCAATTTTGGGGTACCTTGGGTCGGAGTGGGTGGTTTCAAAAACTGTGTCGGATAATTTTTGTACTGATTACATAGCCCTGCTTATGCTATGGAGTTAGGGTCTAGGAGTTGGAGCACTTTTTGGGTACCTGGGGTCGGAGTTGGTGGTTTCATAAACTGAGGTGTCAGAAGAGTTCTGTACCAAGATCAGCTATCTGTAACATATGCAGCTGCGGGCACGCAGGGTGTCTCCGCAGCCGCTTCGGTTGCCTATTCAGAGTCTTTTTCCGTTCCCTCTGCGTCTAGCACGCCGAGGACGGAATTGTCATTTGCACATAAGGTTTCTGTATCGCGCGGCTGTGCGCGTAGACGGGACCTTTATGCTGGGAGGTGGCGC
Organism: Hyperolius riggenbachi; assembly: GCF_040937935.1. Lineage (NCBI taxonomy): Eukaryota > Metazoa > Chordata > Amphibia > Anura > Hyperoliidae > Hyperolius > Hyperolius riggenbachi. The sequence goes on from NC_090652.1 coordinate 85,523,528, forward strand.
GTCAGCTGACCCGCTGGTCGGCTGACGTCAGAGCGGACGTTCGCCGCTCAGGATTGGCTGATTGGAGTGGGCACGGCTTGGAGGTGTAATCTGCTTCTTAAGCCGTCGCAGCTCATTCGCAACTTGTCTGCGGTTGCAAATACTTATGTGCTAGCGCTCAGACCTTAGACTAGTATCCGGTGTGCTTCGATCTGGGAGGAAACCAGGAATTTCACACAAGACTAGGAGATTGTTTACTGTATATTATTGATATTCTGTGTATGATTCTGGCTAACCTCTGACTGCTATTGCTACTCATCTTTGTACTTCTGCCCATCTGATTTAGTTGCCGAATTTCTACCTGATTACCTACTACTCTTTTGCCTTCTGACTCTGTACTGTATCTGCCTCTTGGTTGCCGAACCTAGCCTGTCTGACGCTCCGATTCACCAGTGGGCCCTCGCCACTGGTGAGGTATTCTAATAGTGTCCACCAGCTCCTCTGGTGAGGCATTCTCAATAGTGCCCACCAGCTCCTCTGGTGAGGCTCAGCTAAACTATCAGTTACTGTATTCTATGGGTGCCCACCAGCTCCTCTGGTGGGGCTCAGCTAAACTAATCTGTTACTGTATTCTATAAGTACCCACCAGCTCCTCTGGTGAGGTCTTGCTAAACTTATTGTTACCGTGTTCTATAAGTACCCACTAGCTCCTCTGGTGAGGTCTTGCTAAACGTATTGTTGCTGTGTTCTATAAGTACCCACCAGCTCCTCTGGTGAGGTCTTGCTAAACTTATTGTTTCCGTGTTCTATAAGTACCCACCAGCTCCTCTGGTGAGGTCTTGCTAACTTATTGTTACTGTGTTCTAATAAGTCCCCACCAGCTCCTCTGGTGAGGTCTTGCTAATCTTATTGTTGCTGAGTTCTTATAGTGCCTACCAGCTCCTCTGGTAAGGCCCAGTCTATTGTTGCACCAAGCACTACACATACCTTGTTTCCTGCCAGCTATACGTGTATTATTGATGATACTGCAGATCACCACATAATCAGGTATAGCGTCTGTATTATTGGTGATTCTGCAAATCACACATAATCAGACGTCTGTGTTGCTACACCGATCGTTACACTATCAGTGTATACTTTAGCGCAGGACTGACCCAATTAAACCTATCATTACCACCTAGACTGAAGCAAGCTCTACAAGATGCCTTCAAATTTCAGGAGGGCCAACATAAACTTCCTTAACTAGGAATTAACCTCACTAGCAACTATAACAACTCTTTATTAGCGGAACTACCCAGTAGACCTGAAAAATGAATCGAATTTAAACCGAAATCACAATCACCAAGATGACAATTTCAGAATCGTCAATGTGGCGATTTCCGTGATGACGTCATTTCCGCATGGGGGAAGTTTGCAGAAGTGGCTTTAAACTTCCCCCAAGTTCTGGCGCGTGTGGCCCGCAGCATCGGCAGTGTTGGACATACCTTCCGACATGAGTCCAACGCTGTCTATCCTCTCTCGCTGTCTGCCAACAGTTGTGCACAGCATACTTCCTGGTTCCTGTATGTCACATGACATAACATGAAGTACGCTGTGCATTAGAGCCTGCAGGAGGCGAAGAGGATAGACGGGCATCACTGGACTCGTGCTGGAAGGGATGTCCAGCACTGCTGCAGCTTGGGGGACAGAGGGGGCACAGAGAGACAGAGAGGAGAAACAGGGCAGGCACAGAGAGGGACACAGGGCAGGCACAGAGCGAGACTGAGTGGGCACAGAGAGAGACCCAGAGGGGGCACAGAGAGACAAAAGGGGCACAAAAAGCAAGAAACACCGTTAGGCAAAACCTGTTAAGAGAGAAAACATCCAATGTGCAAACTTCTGAACAACCCAGCCTAATTATGAACTATTCCTCCCAAGCATATAGGGTGAGGAAGATAGTAGGAAGATACTGAAATATCCTAAGAGAGGATCTCCTTCTCACCCCAATATTATCAGAAAATCCAAAAATTATATTCAAAAGATCCAGGAATTTGGGTAACATATTAGTCCCATCATAAGGAACGATAAGGTTAAAAGACAAGATGGTTACTTCAAAAAATGCAGATTTTGCAGGGCCTGTAAGGAAACAAAATTGCCTGTGGAGAGGGTCAAATAATTAATATCTACAACTAACAAGGAACAATTTTGCATTAAAGATGTCACAAATTGTGACACCGTGGGGGTCATTTATGTTCTGACATGCCCCTGCTCCAAACAATATGTGGGAAGGACAAAACGCCCGTTAAGAGAAAGATAAGGCGAACACTGTGCCAATATACAAAAAGGAAATAAGAAACATCCATTATCAGCTCATTACAAATTGTAACAGAACTGCTCCTTCAAAGGATCAAAATTCTGTGTCATAGAAAAAGTAATAAAACCATGGAGGGGAGGCGACTTCCTAATGGAAATGTCTAGGCGAGAATCCTTTTTGGATCTATAGTCTATACAAGGAGTGCAGAATTATTAGGCAAGTGGTATTTTTGAGGAATAATTGTATTATTGAACAGCAGCAGCAAACACAGCCTACCAGACACTGTTCAGAGAGGTGTACTGTTTTCCCTACTTGTAAATCTCACTTTTTATGATTGACCACAGGTTCTCAATCAGGTTCAGATCAGGTGAACAAGGAGGCCATGTCATTAGTTTTTCTTCTTTTATACCCTTTCTCTTTAGACCAAGATGGCGCCCACGCAGGTCGCCTCGGTCACATGGCTCTACACTCTAGGCAGTTTTTCTTTGTTTTTCTCTGTTTTATTTTCTTTGTTTTTTAGTTTAGTTTAGCGATATAGTGATATAGCTTTTAGGGTTAGTGACAGGATAGCTTAGGACAGTTTCTCTGTACCTGCATCGGACCTGTATCTGCATCAGTCCTGTATCCGCATCGGACCTCTACGCAGTGCCCAGCATCCATCTAGCAGTCTTCCACCCAGACTGCCGCTCTGGTCTCCGTCTACAGTCCGTCACTGCACCCGGTAACTCCCCGGATCCTGGCCGCCACTGCCTCTGGCATACTGACACTCCCTGGGCCGTTGATGCCCCCCGGACCGCCCTCACACAGCCTGCCGCAGCTGCGGTATCTGAATGCGCTCCCCCGACGACACTCCGGCTCCTGCTGCACTCTCGCTTCTGGGCATCCTGTCGCTGCTTCTAACCCCGGCGCTGCTCCTGGCTTCCCGGATCTCTTGGCATCCTCCTGCGGTACGCATCTCCTCCGCTGCATCCACGTGGCCCGGCCCGCACCCACGTGGCCCGGCCTGCAATCACCAACCTCTTGGGACTGTACAAGGAGGCCCCCGCTCTGCCCAGTCTGCTTCCCTTAACCTGGCCTCTGGGACAGCACCGCGCCTGGCGAGGAGGACCATGCTCTGCCTGGCCTGCTCCCCATCAACCTGGCCTCGGGGACAGCACCTCGCCTGGTGAGGAGGACCCTGCTCTGCCCGACCTGCTCTCCAACAACCTGGTCTCTGGGACTGCAGAGGTGCTGCACCTCGGAGACTCTGCTCTGCCCGCCTGCTCTCCATCAACTCGACCTACTGTGCAACACCTCGCCTGGTTGAGAGGACTCCGCTCTGCCTGCCTGCCTTCCACCGACCTGGACCCCCTTTTCACCTGGAGAAGAGGCCCCACATGCCCTGTACCATCCATGGTGAGTTCTGCAGTTCGCCCCTCCACCTCCTGGGACTCTAGTCTGTGCTGTGTTGCCTGCTACACTCCATCCATCTGTGCCTTTGTCTGTGCTGTTCTGCGCTGTCTGCTACATACCATCCATCTGCGCCATAGACTGTGCCATGCTGCTTGCTCCACTCCATCCTTCTGCGCCATAGACTGGGCTGTGCTGCCTGCTCATACCATCTATCTGTGCCATAGACTGTGCTGTACTGCCTGCTCCATACCATCTATCTGTGCCTCAGACTGTGCCGTGCTGCCTGCTTCATACCATCTATCTGTGCCTCAGACTGTGCTGTGCCACCTGCTCCATACCATCTGTTTGTGTCTTAGTCCAGGCCAGGCGGCCCGCTCCGCTCCACACCATCTAGCTCGCGCCACAGACTGTACAGTGCTGCCATCGACTGTGACGTGTTGTGCTGCCGCCCCATACCACCAAATCGGGACGCATACTGTACCATCTACTGTACCATCTACTGCGCCATACTGTGCTGCCTGCTCCAGCCCATCAAAACTGGGCCCTACACTGAGACGGACTGCCTGCCCCTATACCAACTACCTGGGCCAGCCTGTGTTGTGTTGCCGGCCCCACTCCACCTGCACCACATCTGTGCCATTGATTGACTGCGCTGGGCAGCCTGCCCCTAACCCCTTCTAATTTGCACCACTCACTGTGCCGGGCCGCCGCCCACCATCTACCGGTGCCCCATACACTGTGCTGTGCTGCCTACTACACTCCATCTACCTGGGGCGCACACTGTACCGTGGTAGCTGTGCCATGGACGTAAAACGCACTGCCATCCTTTCTAGAGAGGCCCTTCTTAAATGGGAACCCCCGGTCAGTCCAATGCCCATACCGGGCCCTCCCCTGTGGAATGCCGTCACCGCACACATCGAATACCTCGCCACCAAGCGAGCACCAAACAAACGCCGCCATAGAGGAAGGAGGGCGGGGGCCCAGGTCCGACTCAAAAGGAAAGGTCTTCGCTCCCCTGTCCCTGCCATCCTACTTGCAAATGTCTGCTCACTGCCCAACAAACTGGACGAGCTGCTCCTCCTACTCGATAGCAAGCCCCTGATCAGCAAGAACACCCCTGTTCTCTGTTTCCCCGAGACCTGGCTGTGTGACAGCATCCCCGACAACTCTCTACATGTCCCGGGCTACAACCTCCTAAGAGCAGACCGAGATGCTGCCCTCTCAGGGAAAACGCGAGGGGGTGGTATCTGCCTGTACATAAACACCTCCTGGTGCTCTGACACCACCACTCTCCACAAGGCCTGCACCCCTGATGTTGAGTTCCTCGCCATAAACTGCAGGCCCCGGTACTCCCCGAGGGAGTTCTCTTCCGTGGTCCTCGTTGGGGTCTACATTCCTCCCGATGCATGCTCCAGGACCGCCCTACAGATACTTAGTGACGGTATCTTACGGTGGGAATCTGCCCTCCCGGAGGCCCTGTTCATCATCTTGGGTGACTTCAACAAGGCAAACCTTCGGCACGAGATTCCCCGCTATAAGCAGCACATTACCTGCCCCACCAGGAACTGTAACACCCTGGACCACTGCTACACGGTCCATAAGAATGCATACAAGGCCACCCAAGGTGCCCCCCTGGGGAACTCCGACCACAACACTATACACCTGATCCCCACCTACAGGAGGCTCCTGGAGACCTCAAAGCCCATCGTCAGAACCACTAAAAAATGGACTGCAGAAGCCAAACTGGAGCTCCAAGCTTGCTTTGAAACCACCGACTGGACGACTCTGGAGGCACCCACCCTTGATGAATGGGCCGAGAATATCACCTCCTACATTAGCTTCTGCGAAGAAGCGTGTATCCCATCCAAAACCTTCAGAGTCTACATAAATAACAAACCCTGGTTCAACGACAAGCTTCATCGACTTCGGAAACGCAAAGAGGAAGCGCACAGATCTGGCTCTTCAGAGGACTTCAGAGAGGCCAGGCACGCCTTGGAAAAAGAACTGCGTTCTGTAAAGAGGGCCTACGCTGAAAAGCTGGGGCTCTCCCCTCAGTCAACCAACACACGGGAAGTATGGAAAGGCCTGAGAGCAGCCACGAACTTTAAACCAGTACCCCAAACGGCGACCCCGAGCCCTCGACTGGCAGAGTAGCTCAACGAGTTCTACTGCAGATTCGAGCAACATCCCAACCAGGCGGGGGGCCAAACAGCATCGAATGTAGCATCCCCCCCCTCGGGTGAACCCGTCACCCTGGCTCCTGTTGCTGTTCTGGAATCAGAGGTACTCCGGCACCTCCGCAAGCTCAACCCCAGGAAATCCTCCGGCCTGGACGGTGTGTCGTCTATCTGCCTGCGATCCTGTGCTGATCAGCTAGCCCCTGTGCTCACCCCCTTATTCAGGCAGTCACTATCGGACGGCACAGTCCCCTCCTGTTTTAAGAGGTCTACAATTGTACCAATCCCGAAAAAAACAGGCAGCACTGAGCACAATAATTTCCGACCAGTGGCCCTAACCTCTAACATCATGAAGCTCCTCAAGCGGTTGGTCCTTGCCCATCTGAAGAGGTCCACGGACGCCCTTTTAGACCAGCTTCAATTCGCATACAGGGCTAACAGATCCGTGGAGGACGCCATCAATGCCAGCGTGGCATACATCACTGAGCACCTAGACAGCCCCGCCTCCTATGCTAGGATCCTGTTCCTGGACTTCAGCTCGGCGTTCAACACGATCTGCCCAGACATCCTGATCACCAATCTGACACAGCTCGGAGTCGACCCTACTCTCCGAACATGGATCAAAGACTTCCTGACAAACAGAACGCAACAGGTAAAGCTCGGCAACCACCACTCCAGCGTTCGAACTACCAATACAGGGGCCCCACAAGGCTGTGTTCTGTCACCTCTACTGTTCTCCCTCTATACCAATAACTGCATCTCATCTGCTGACTCTGTGCGAGTCATCAAATTTGCAGACGACACCACCATCATCGGCCTAATTGGAAGCAACGGGGAGCAGGAGTACCGCAGTGAAGTTGAGAGAATATGTGACTGGTGCAAAGACAACAACCTAGTCCTCAACGCAGCAAAGACTGTTGAACTAGTCGTTGATTTCAGGAGGAACCCCCCTCCCTCCAGTCCTCATTGGAGGTACGGAAGTCTCTATGGTGACATCTGTTCGGTTCCTTGGCTTGACTCTCACAAACAACCTGAAATGGGGGCAAAATACCACCAGAATTCAGAAGAAATCCCAGCAGAGGATGTTCTTCCTGCGCCAACTGAAGAGATTTGGCATGCCCAGGGAGCTGCTGACCAGCTTCTACACCGCCACCATAGAATCCATCCTCTGCTCCTCAGTCATTGTCTGGTACGCTGGTGCATCGGCCAGCGACAAACGCAAACTGCAGAGAGTCATAGCTGACGCAGAGAAGATCATCGGATCTCCACTTCCATCTCTTGATCTCCTCCACTCCAATAGGATGAGGAAGAGAGCCACCATGATTTCCCGTGACCCCTCTCACCCAGGCAGCCACTACTTCAAGCTCCTTCCGCTGGGCCGTCACTACAGGACTATACCATCCAAAACCACCAGGCGGTGGAACACTTTCTTCCCCCAAGCTGTTCGGCTTCTGAACTCCAACCTCCCACTGTCTGGCCCGCGCACCAGCGTGCTCCAGCTGGGTCGGTCAGCCGGTGCCCGCCAATGCCTGCCGGGATGGTCTGATACCCAAATGGACGGTCTGATATCCAAAATGGACTCGGGGCCTTTACCTGCACCTTATTACTAGTCACTAGGACTGTATTTGCACAGCAGTGAAAGGGCCGATATGAGATACGAACTGGTCAATGCATTTCTACTGTACGTGTTGTTCGTCTGTCTCACACTCTGTCCATGCCATGTGTATGTCTGTCTCATACTCTGTCTATGCCATGTGAACCACAAATAATTCCGATTACAGCTCTTGCTGTACTTGGCGAAATAAAGTGATTCTGATTCTGATTCTTGCCAGCCACGCTGTGGAGTACTTGTCTTGGAAGCGTGTGATGGAGCATTGTCATGCATGAAAATCATGTTTTTCTTGAAGGATGCAGACTTCTTCCTGTACCACTGCTTGAAGAAGGTGTCTTCCAGAAACTGGCAGTAGGACTGGGAGTTGAGCTTGACTCCATCCTCAACCCAAAAAGGCCCCACAAGCTCATCTTTGATGATACCAGCCCAAACCAGTACTCCACCTCCACCTTGCTGGCGTCTGAGTCGGACTGGAGCTCTCTGCCCTTTACCAATCCAGCCACGGGCCCATCAAGACTCACTCTCATTTCATCAGTCCATAAAACCTTAGAAAAATCAGTCTTGAGATATTTCTTGGCCCAGTCTTCACGTTTCAGCTTGTGTGTCTTGGTCAATGGTGGTCGTCTTTCAGCCTTTCTTACCTTGGCCATGTCTCTGAGTATTGCACACCTTGTGCTTTTGGACACTCTAGTGATGTTGCAGCTCTGAAATATGGCCAAACTGGTGGCAAGGGGCATCTTGGCAGCTGCACGCTTGACTTTTCTCAGTTCATGGGCAGTTATTTTGCACCTTGGTTTTTCCACAGGCTTCTTGCGACCCTGTTGACTATTTTGAAAGAAACGCTTGATTGTTTGATGATCACGCTGCAGAAGCTTTGCAATTTTAAGAGTGCTGCATCCCTTTGCAAGATATCTCACTATTTTTGACTTTTCTGAGCCTGTCAAGTCCTTCTTTTGACCCATTTTGCCAAAGGAAAGGAAGTTGCCTAATAATCATGCACACCTGATATAGGGTGTTGATGTCATTAGACCACACCCCTTCTCATTACAGAGATGCACATCACCTAATATGCTTAATTGGTAGTAGGCTTTCGAGCCTATACAGCTTGGAGTAAGACAACATGCATAAAGAGGATGATGTGGTCAAAATACTCATTTGCCTAATAATTCTGCACTCCCTGTATACATTAGTTCCTCATGGTCTCAATAAGGACCTAGAACCTTATGCATTTGAATGACAGCAGTCACCCATCAGCGGGAGGACGCTCCTCATACACTACGGGAGCCGGGCAAGCCGCCCGACGCTGCGCTGCCATCAAAGCAGTTAGTCAAGTCTCTCCCACTCTGCCGCCGGCCAGGGTGAGTGGGATTGAGCGGCTCCCCGCAAAGTCATCAATCCCCTATGGAGCAACACTGAAGGAGGGTGAGTAAAAATATATGAATCCTCATACTTGTCCATTAGGTACACATTACCATCAAATCTATAAGTGATTGTACGTATCTCTAAAGAATTAACCAACACCACCTATTTATCTATATGTTGGATCGCTATACAGCATATTTCCATCAGTGCTAATGCATGCATACCCACTGCACGCAGTTTAAAGGAACAGAGCAACACTGTTTTTCAATCTATGTGTCAGATTGCTATACACAATTTTCATCAACTGAATGTTAGTGCATAAATGCCTATCTAAAGAAACCAAGCCCCAGCGTCATAAGGAGTACCACACCTGCAATTAAACTTGGAATCTACTATTATATGGATTTTTATGAAGTTTTTTTTATCAATTTGTATGTATTCCTAGATTTTTGTGTGTACACACATATTCTATTGCTATTTTCCCACCAAGAGTGGGTGAAACGGTTTCTATTTTTACAGGGGATCAATTGGTGGCCCACATTCAAGTCAGTAATTCCTTACAATAAAATAAGAATTTGAGAAGTTCTAGCCCAGTCTGATATTTGATTTGATTTTATTTACATTTACTTAGGGACTTGGGATACACATTGATCAGACTTGGCTGCTGTTCCCACTGGCGCAACACTTCATATTATTGCCACTTTAACAACAAGAGATTTTGTTCGCACCCTTGTGAATGGTGGCTGAGTGTGCTGGGGTCAAAAACACAGCACTATTTGGTAGAAGAAAGAAACCCTGGAACAAGCACCACTCAATACTAATGCATCACAATATATAAGAGATCTTTATTAAAGATGATCAACCTAACGGTACAATGTATAACAGGGAGTGACACCCAACCACTATTAAAAACAAATATAATAAAACATCCCATACAATTTCTCCATGCTATAAATATCTGTTGCTACAAATAAGTATACACACAATATTAGATAGAAACACAGTGCTACAGGTTCTCAATAGAGCCTGTACCCTGCATGAACCCGGGTTCAGTATATAAGTGCAGTGCTATAGCTCAAAAACCTTTGACAAAATGAACAGCAAACAACCCCCTAATCAATTAAATACATAAAATAATATGTGATAACACCAACTAATATGATCCACTCTTGTGGATAAAGTGCTTAATAGTGCATACATTTCATGTGAGAATCATAAATCAGTGCAATAGGCTCTCTGGCATAGTCACGACAGTGTAGCAGCCCACAGATAAGTGCATTAGGAATAGGAATAGAGTGATACTTAGCCCGGATGGATGATTGGTAAGGCAACAGTGAGCAGGAGAGACGGAAGAACCCTTCTAGCAGCCTCACTAGTTCCGCGGGCGCAACCCCGCTTTGTCAAGGAGAGGAGGACGCGCCACTTTAATCCAGTTTAATCATACTAATCTCTAAAGAACTCACTTTCATCCGCAGCAAACGCAAACCAGATTACATTTAGAAATGGGAAACGGAACAAGGGATGGAAATAGATTTAGAAAACTTGCCTGTTATCTGAAACAACATACCAAAATCATACCATAAATTGCTTCACAGGCTGCAACACCCCTGGTACATGTAGTCACATTTGGTGGAATTGTAGATTGGTTAGGAGACTATGGATGAGGGTCTTGCTATGGTGTTGTCCCTATTAACTGCCTCCTTCCCCAGGAACCCTCTCCAAGCACTATTAGGGCTACCACACCCTAACCTTTCCGAAGCACAGAATACACTCCTCAGCTATATCTTTATTGCAACCAAACTGAATATAGCAGCCTCTCTGAATTCCTGGAAAGCTTTCTTCAAGTCAGTCAAAAACAGACTTAGTTGTATCCTAGTTTTCAAAAAACAGAGGGCTAGGTCAGAAGACACCATGAAAAAAATCAATAAAATCTGTTTCCCATTGATTGGCTACCTTTTAGGCTAAGAAAGAGGTTCCTGGACCAAAGAACTCTGACCTACCATTTGGTACGTTTCCACTAAACAAGGTTGCTTAACCTAGTCCACCTCCTTACCAATAGGTCACAAACAGGCAGACTGATCTACACCAAATTAACCCACCGCTCCTCATTGTTCCTCCTTCTTTCTCTCCTTTTCTTAACTCTTTCACTTCTTGCTACTTTGACCTCTCCCCTATGGTCTTTACCTATTCCTCCTTTCCCGCCTTTACGAGGTTAACACACACAATCTCTCTTGATATATATACAAGGGCATTGCTAGCCCCAAAGATCAGTGGCACATGCCCCGGATCTATTCTAGGGTTCCCTGGATATCCCCCAGGCAGAGTCCGCTGTGGTGCCTCAGTGGTGGGCATGCTGGGAGCTGTGGTGCATCAATCAGGGGTATGCTGGGTGCTGTGGTGCCTCTATGTGGGCATACTGGGTGCTGTGGTGCCATGCTGGGCACTGTGATGCCTTTATGGGGGCATGCAGGGAGCTGTGGTTATTCTATGGGGCATGCTGGGAGTTGTGGTGCCTTAATGGGAGGCCCATGGAAGGAGGGGGTCCACTAAACAGTCAGGGAATGCTATGGGGGCACTGCCAGATAACCTGGCAGCAGGCCAGGTGACACTGCCTATTTATGTGATATGCTGCATTTTTTTTGTATTAATGGAAAGTGGGGGTTCATCCAACATTTTGCTGGGCAGGCCTACTTAGACCGCTGTTAATTTCATGTAAATTTGGCTCCACCCATGACCACACCCAGATTCCGGTGCGTGGCCAAACCCATTTTCCAGCTGGCGAGCCCAAAAGTGCCCCTGATCTCTATTTGATACAGTTCTCTTTAGGACTATTAGAAAGCTATCTAATTGATATAAAAATGATAACAACAATACACCCCCATCTAGACCAAGTCTTCATAATCTTGCTCCATCTTTGCCGAAAGATGGGCTTCACTGGCTAATTAGTTGAAAACACTGAGCCTGTCACCACCCAACCATATATGGTCAAGTTAATGGGTGGTGGACACCTCCCACCAGAATATACACAATTGAAATGTTATGTCCCCTGTCCCCCCCCCCCCCCCCCATATGTAGTATTGTTATTTCTGCAATTAGGTGCACTAGTAAGGTAGTAAGGTGTTTACATTGGATGTATAATTTTATACAATATTTGTTTTGGTTTGCTGTTCAATTTTTCTTAACCACTTCAGGATTCGGCGTACGATTAACTACGCCCCTGAATCCTGAAGCGGATTGCATGGAAACGGCCGCTCGTATGAGCGGCCGTTCCATGTCAGTTCACGGAGCGTCCTGACGAATCGCCTGTAGGGGGCGGGAAACGCGTCGATGGGCGGAGCCTAGTGCATCACATGCACGTCATATCCACACCAGCGGATGTTATTCACTCCGGAGCCGTGACTTACTCCTCCATGCGTGCCGCCATTGCTGATTGCGGCTTGTAGCAGCGGTATAGCCGACAGTTAACAGCTGATGCTGACGCCGAGCACAGTATCAGGACGCCGCTTTGACGGAGCAGATTCCATCACGGCCAACCGCTCCAAGAAGCACTGCTCAAGCGCACATTTTATACAGATGGAAGGGCTGACTTGTCCGTTACCATATGGGACTTTGTGAAGCACCACCGAGTGGGTACCCACACAGCCAGTCATCACGGAGGTGGTAAGAGTGACTCTCAAGTTGCCAATTATCCTATATCCCTGTGGAGAATATTGTTTATCTCATTGAATATCGCTGCTGTGCAGGTGGACTCTTATAGCCCCTATGGGAGCAGCCCTCCAAGCAGTACGCACAGCAATGGAGTTTAGCAACGCTTAGGAGTGAGTGGGCGCCATTTGCTTGGTTGTATGAATGGACGTATGATGCCGGCTTAGATTAGTCTAGTTGCAGTCAAGGCAGAGCATCTCTCAGTGGTTGCCTAGTTGCTCCGCAAGTTTTTATTGGGTATTTTTATGAAGCTGATTTTTGCATGCAATCAAGCTATGTAATTGTGTCTTTTTGTATTATCAATAAATTTTCTACTATTTGAATTACATATCCTGAACCCTAGCCAAAAATTTCTTATAGTCGTGTCTCCGTGAACACCCTGCGAGCCGCCGATCTTCCCCGGTGTTTACATATATACGGCGCTGCTGCGCAGCAGCGCCGTAGAGGAGATTTGCGATCCCTGGCCTCTGATTGGCCGGGGACCGCCGGCACCTGATAGGCTGAAGCCTATCCTATCCGCCGCAGGACGGAATTCCGTCCTGCGCCGCTCGCAGAGGGAGAGAGAGGGAGGGAAGGGGAAGGAGGCCAGGAAGCGCTGCGGAGGGGGGCTTTGAAGAGCCCCCCCGCAAGCGCAAGCAGCCGGCGCCGATCAGACCCCCCCAGCAGGACATCCCCCTAGTGGGGAAAAAAGGGGGGAAGTCTGATCGCCCTGGCTGCTAGCTGATCCGTGCTGCGGGCTGGAGAGCCCACGCAGCACCGATCAGCAAAACCACCCCCTGGCACAGAAGTGGTTAAAATTCAAAACTGATTGAAAACAAAAATAGCAAGTGGGAGCACAAGCTATTTTTAACAGTAGATCCGTTTACATGTCAGTTGCTACATTACCAAAAATGTACCAAACGAGCAAGTTCTTGGTGCAGGTGGGAGCCGAGCCCAAGTCAAACAAATAGACAGACAGATTGCTTGCTCAACAGCTCCAAGGTAATAAGACTTATATGTAAACACAAAAAAAGCTGGGCGCAGCCAAGAAGAAATTGCTAATCAAAATTAACAAAGCGGGAAGTGTGAACCCCACTGAAATTTCAAACAGGCAATTACAGTTCTTTTCCAGAAAAATAATAATAATAAAAAAAAAAAAAAAACATTGTTTTCGGGCACGGTTTTAAAACAGATTACAGAAAAGTCTCAGTTATCCGGCACCGACGGGGATGCTGGATAAGTCTGCTTTCTGCTTGCTTGAGACTCAATGTTAAAGGCTTTTAACTTTAGAGGAGCTATAGAACCAGAGCCTCAAACAGCATGGGAAGTTGGTCCTCCCTACTGTGAGTACTGATGGTGATTTGTGCTGGTTGGTTGAGACTGCTGGTCAGTTGAGTTCCAGATAACCGGGACTCTACTGTATAAGCAAGGATAGAATCATTTTGACTGTACTGTATAAGCAAGGATAGAATAATAAAAATGAATAGCATTCATAACCGGGATGTTGGGGATTCTTATATTTACCACATTGTGGACTAAGCTGTTGTTAACTGGCAGCAGCATAACTCAGGCTGGAACAGCGTGTAACCTCATGAGGCAGTTCTAAGTATGGAAACAACAGTAAACTTTACCTTCTCTCTCTCCAGTACAGGAGAAGACAGGTGATCACAGAGGAGGCCTTCAGGGAAGAAGCGCTTGATGTCTTGAATGGCAGCCGGGTAAGAAGTGGACGCTGCGAAAAGAAGAAAAGAGGTATAAAGACTGGACCAAATAATAATATTCCACACATGAACACAGCCAGGTTGCTGATTCATCTGTAATGTTGACACAGGAACTCAAACTGTATTTATTAAATTCAAATTGTCAATTTATACCCAGAGAGTTCAAGCTATATACAGATTCTGTAACTTCTTGGCTCCACCACTGGTTGAGGTCAAGGAGTTAGATTTAGATGCTAGGATTAGCAGATTACGGTAAGGCATCAGGAAGGACTTGGTGGTTAAGGTTAGGTGTCTGGAAGAGGTTAGCATTAGTGTGGAGGGTAGAGTTAGTCACCAGAAATGTGTTAGTGTTAGGTGCATGGTAAAGCTTAGGCATCAGAAAGTGGTTATCATTGAATGGGGCAGTAATGATTAAGCATTGGGAAGTTACTTTTTACTTAGAGGCTAAGCTAAGGTTAGCTGATCAGCTGGAGAGATGTGACAAAACACCCCCAAAATAAGCTTTCTATGCCCAAAGTACGTAAGTGATATTACGTGTCATCAGAAGGGGTCCTTGAGGGGAAGGAAGACAAGGCTATGCCATTAAACTTTAGATTACATCCCGTGATTGTCAGTTCCCTCTAATATACATTATAGATACTACTGCTGAGGCGGATTCACAGATGAGGACACAAAGTCTGCCCATATGAGCTGAAGTGCTGGTCCATTCACTTCTACTACACATTTACATCTGAAGATGAAGGTGCACAGTCCAGCATCATCACAACGTTTAGATTGTTAAGGCCCGTACCCACAACACGATTTTTCCGACAATATTTCTGGCAACCGGCGATATTTTGAGCAGCGAGTGATCATTTCTCTGTCCTCGCGATGTTGGGTACACAGGCGCGATCACATGAACATCTTTTAGCATCACGGAGCGATAACAACCGTCATGGTGGATCAGATCTTTAAGATCCTCAACAACTCTGTGCAAAGTACCGCAATCGCTTGACTTCCCTTCACACCTATCGTGTGCCCTCGGGCATACCCACCGGCCAGAAGATGGATCGTGGAACGCTCGTCATGAGGAAGACGTCGCTGGATCCATCTTCCTCCATCAGGTGGTGAGTATTCCGCTTAAAGGGAACCTTAACTGAGAGGGATATAGATGTTTCCTTTTAAACAATACCAGTCGCTTGGCAGTCCTGCTGATCTCTTTAGCTGCAGTAGTGGTTGAATCACACACCTGAAACAAGCATGAGCTAATCCAGTCTGACTTCAGTCAGAGCACCTGATCTGCATGCTTGTTGAGGGGCTGTGGCTAAAAAGTATTAGAGACACAGGATCAGCAGGAGAGTCTGGCAACTGATATTATTTTAAAAAGAAAAATCCATATCCTTCTCAGTTTAGGTTCCTTTTAAGGAAGGGGAAAGGAGCATTGATAGATGTCCGAGTGGACTGCAGAAGTGAAAGCCTTGTTAGGTACGGGTACAGTGGCATAGCAATACTGGGTGCAGAGGTTGCGACCACACAGGGCCCCTTGAGCCAGAAAGGCCCTGAGGCCCTCAACTGAAACATTAGCTATTTATTGGTCCTGTGCTGGTTATAATCACTTCTACAGATGCTTTAAAATAGTAGTACTCATTAACAAACTGTTCCCCGTCCCCTTCTTACACCTCTGACACTCTGGTTGGCAAGTTTTGGTGCGCTGTATCAATTCTTATGTATAAAGTGCTTGGGGGCCCATAGCTCCTTAGCTACACCACTGTAGGGGACTTTTCAACTCATATAAAGTACATCAATATTGGGAACTTGCAGAAAACTAGGGAAACATCTGTCTATGGAGCGTGGCTCCGTTAAACAATAAGGAAATGACGTCTTCATTATTTTAACTTCTTTGATTCCTGCATGATTGAAGAAAGGAATAGCGCAACCGCAAACCAGTTACTAATCACGCGGCTCAGCTGGGAGTCCAGGCCAGGCAGAGACAGACACGGGGATCAAACTGCATTGAGCGCAGACATCTGCTGGAAGCAGGAAGGGGACACCGGCGCCGGCACGTTCAGCGCAGAATGGAATAATGCTTTAGCTCATGGACACAATACATAATGGGCGAGCGGAGCAATCATATGAAGTGGTGTAACAATCCGTGGAAGAGAGACAGGAAAACAGCATCTATAATTTAAGCCCTTCTAGCTGAGGTTTTCCTGTAAGTAGGAAAGATGGACTGACAAGTCATTTAATGGCTCCCATCTGCTGTCATTTTCAGGGCTTCACCGGCTCATCAGATGTGTGAAACGTTCAGAAAAAAAAAGCTAAGCTTATTATGGAAGGGGCAGCATGATGGCAAAGCTCTCTGAGAGGGAAGCTTCAGCGCTACAACAGGAAATGAGAATGGCTTTGCTGAGCTTTTGTTTTGGGTTTTTTTTTTTTTTTACTTTAAACTAATGTTTCATCTAAGTGAAGCTATTTCTTAAAGGACCACTATCAAAAAAATTGTAAAATGTAAATTACACTTGTATTAGTTGTACATTTTTCCCAGAGTAAAATACAGCATAAATTACTTTCTTCCTAGAGGCGCTAGGCTGAAACATAGACACTTGTTGCTGTATGCTCCATCCCCTATTGCCTGATGAAGCGGGGCCACACCTGCTAAACGCATTGCCATGACCCCTTGGAGTGTATATATAAATACATTTTCTTGTCGATATAATATCAACCTGTTTTTGTGTCTGCTTGGAGGGGGTAAGTCCACCACTGCCTTCCCCGTTTTTTTTTAATTATTATTAATTATCTACTTTTATCCTTTTGGTGCATCTGTTCGCGTCCACATTGTTCAAGTTCACCCATGGTGGAAGGGTGTTAACCCCTTGGTTCCAGCTCTACAGAGAGCTACTTCTTAATTCTGAGTGGGGACAGGTCTTATCTCCCCACCAGCAGGGCCGGCCCGCTCATGAGGCGGGGTGAAACATTTGCCTCAGGCGGCAAACTTCAAAGGGCGGCACCCGCCCGGGGGGGCCGGCCGCCGAGCCGGAGGGGTAGCGGGCAGGTCGGGGGTATTGTGCCTAGCGGTGGGGAGGGGGGTCGGACCCCTCCCTCCCTCGCCTAGGGCCCCCGATCTGCGCTCCCCTCCAGCCTGTAATTAGTAAGCTGCTGCCAGATCGTAAGAGGCACGGGCGGGGAGGACTCACCTTTTCCGCGTTCCAGCGAGCGCTCCACTGACGTCACTTCCTGCATCGCCGCCCACTGTATTGTAAGTGGACGGCGATGCAGGAAGTGACGTCAATGGAGTGCACAATACCCCCGACCTGCCCGCTACCCCTCCGGCTCGGCGGCCGGGCCCCCCCGGACAGGGGGGGGGGGGGCGGCAGCAGCAGCTCTGCCACATTTGCCTCAGGCGGCAAAAAGTGACGGGC
The DNA here is from genome assembly GCF_040937935.1 of Hyperolius riggenbachi. Taxonomy (NCBI): domain Eukaryota; kingdom Metazoa; phylum Chordata; class Amphibia; order Anura; family Hyperoliidae; genus Hyperolius; species Hyperolius riggenbachi. The sequence continues at coordinate 85,541,146 of NC_090652.1, forward strand.
CGGCCCTGCCCACCAGCATTGACAGTGGTTGCCTTAGTGGTAACCCATGTTTGTGAGTATAACTTTACATACTTGCCTCTCATCACCCACATCAATGCAGTACATACTGCTCTATATTGGGCTCTCAGTGTTCTCTCTCATTTTCTCGTTACTTTGTTCCTATGTTCCAGACAATTAGAGCAGGCAGTAGACCGATCAGATTATTTTCAAAAGCACTCTCTGCATGGCAGTAGCACACTACAACTGCCAGAATAGTTTACACAGGAAGAGATTGGCTTCCCAGCACCATTATAGAGGTGCTTTCAAGATAGTGCTTTATTTAAAGAATTAAAAATAAAATACTGAGAACCCATGAGGAGACAGGCTAGTACAAAGTCGGTCAGATCTGTCAGATTTATAATAGCTACTATAAGTGACAGAGACATAGGAAAAAATACATTTATAGTGCATTTTATTCGGGGACAAATGTTCAACTAATACAAGTGTATTTTAAGTTTAACACATTTCTGTGATAGTTGTCCTTTAAAATCAGGGTCCCCAACCTTTTTGGACCCAAAGACAGCTTTGATGCAAGACGATCTTTCCAAGGCCCTGCAGACTGGGATGGGGGGAAATCAAGTGCATGAAACACAACTGCAAGGGGGTATCCAAGGAGCAGATCCAAGGGTGCTTGAGAACCAAGATGTTAGTGAGATTCTTTATTAGTAACAGAGACCAGATGATCACAGAAGGTCTGGATAGAAGGACAGGACCAAAATAGATGTGTAGATCCGACTTGGTCACATAGGGCCTGATTCACAAAGCGGTGATAACTCAGTTATCACGCCTAAAATACTTTAGGCGTGATAACCTTTGCACTAGCAAAGTTATCACCGCTTTGTGCTCTAACTCGCGCGAAGCTACCGCGCGTACGCGCGTAAGCGCGCGCGCAAAGTCCCATAGGGCTTAATGGGAGCTTCGCGCGAAGCATCGGGTGCTGCAGGCGCGCGCGCAAAACTGTGCGCGCAGAAAATTCACGCGAGTTTCTTCTCATCATGCCTAAACTGAGTTTAGGCGTGATAAAGGGGTTTTCACTCGCGTGCAAACACTTTGCACCGCTTTGTGAATCAGGCCCTTAGTCTCCAACATAACTGATAGATAGATAGATAGATAGATAGATAGATAGATAGATGGAAACCATCTACGTAATCTCACCAAGGGCATAACTACCTGGGACTGCATGGGGGCCCAGAGCTGTAAGGAGGCCCCACCTACTACTTCACACCCTGTTATAAAGGGTCCATCCTTCAGATCAGGTGTTGTTGTGGCTACACTTGTTATGGGTGTGAAGATTATGGTGGCCACACTTGTTTTATGACCCCTGCAAGGTGGGCCCCAGGCTGTGAGGGTCAGCAGGGGTAGGTAAGGGTGTGAACCTTGGGGGGCCCATCAAAGTTATGATTGGGGCCCCATGATTTGTAGTTATGTCCCTGGTGTGGGGAGGTGAGTAGCAATTTACTCAGAAGGGGTGATGTGACCAATGAAAACTCCCATAAGTGAGCATGAAGTGGGGGTTTTGAAGTGAGGGGAGAAGTCCAGGAATAAAGTTTGGCATTTAACTTCTAGAACAGTTTTAGGTTGAGATGACATTACTGCAAACATCTACTTTTAACTGGTGTTCTGTGTGGCAGTGGAAAGCATGATGCACATAGTCACGTGTCTTCATACCGTACATCCCATTGTGCAGAGCACTGCTGCCATACTGAGCTCTCCACAGGAACTGGTCTCTTTCCTTGCACACGCGTGGATCCTCTGGGCCTAGCAGCTCCAGGAGCCTGAGGACTGCATTCATTCTCTTCAGGCACAGCACCACGCAGGGGGCAGAGGTCAGATAGTCACAGTGTTCCTGGCATAAACCTTTATCCTGTAGGGGAAGCATGAGATCTCAGTAACACAAAATCACATGACAAATAATACAATTGGCAGTACATTCTCCTGCAAATATAAATATTAACATCAAAGTGTTTAAAGAAATATTATTTAACATAATAAATAGTGTGCATGTAAGTATGTATGTGTGTATGTATGTGCCGCGATCACTCGAAAACCCCTTGACCGATTTCAATGAAACTCAGTATACAGATCGCTTACTCCCTGGGATGATACGTTCTGGATGTCTGACATCTCCATTGCATACCTGGGCAGAACTACAACAGCCAATCAGATTTCACCCATTCATGTCAATGGAAAAATTGTAAAAGGCTGCCATTCTTACAGTAATAAAGCCAGAGTCCCTGAACACAGTTGGTCATTTGGTGACGAGGTAAAAAATTCAGGGAAAGTGGGCGGGGCATAAAATAGCCAATCACATTTGTTTGGTTGATTTTAATGGGAAAATTTCAACAGCTCACATTAGTGTTGCCAAGGACCCCAAAGCTTGCAAACTTCGTCATTGACTGTGTCAAGGTTAGAAAAAGTTGCCAAACAAAAGAGACCAAATCCATACCTGGGCACTGCCAGGCAGGGGCGTTTCTAGGGTCCCTGGAGATCAGTGGCACCTGTGGGCACCAGGAGGGGAAAATGGGCGTGGCCATGCGGTGAGTGGGCGTGGCCATGGGTGGGGCCAAATGTACATGAACTTAGCAGCGGTGTAAGCTACGGATAACGGGCCTGCCCATCGAAATATTGGACGGAGCCCCCTGTCCTTTATTTCGATCATTTACAATCAGTATAGGCATAGATCAAAGATGTATACGCACATACAATTTTGATTGGTCAATCACTGACCCCCAATTTCCCACCCCCGTGCAGTAAGTGGGCCAACAGACAATGAATTTTATGAACAGAGCTAAAATTGGCTAATCAAAATTGTATGTGTGTACCAGGCTTTACAGCTAATACTGTACATACTGAAAGTAGCAGGGATCAGCATACAATACAGCTGGTTTACAATCAATAAAGGCACAGAGTAACACCTTACACTGTACACACTGGAGGTAAATCAGCACACAGTGCAAGCACTAGAGAACAGCGTATACTGTACATACTGTAGGCAGCAGAATTCAGCACACTGCAGCTAGCGTGCCAAAAATATGACGATCACGTTGTGTGGCGTGCTTATCGCGCCGCACCAAAAAATGGGTGGGCCATGGACCAGAATATAGGTGTGGTAACGGGTGGAGACAAATTTACATGAACCTAGCAATGGTGGGACATCAGATTAGGACAGTGGTGGCGAACCTTTTGGAGGCCGAGTGCCCAAACTGCAACCCAAAAGTCACTTACCGGTATCTATCGCAAAGTGGCAACAGCAATTTAAACTAAATACTGTACAAACGTTTTAACTCATACATGAACATTATGGAAAATCCAAGTTGAAAATAAACTGTGAAGATAAACAATTTCATCCATCCTACTCCTGAAAAATGTATTCAATTTTTTAGAACCTCCCAGTTTTATTTTCTGTTTTAAAACGCTAAAAAAGTAGGTTTAATGCTATTGTCTCATATGATAAGGATTCAGCTTTTCCCATAGTCTCGCAGTTAGCAATCATGTGACCCCCAACAAGACATATTCAGCAATCATGAGGCCCCCAACAAATCAGGAGGCCCCCAACAAGACAAATTCAGCAATCATGAGGCCTCCAACAAATCATGAGGCCCCCAACAAGACAAATTCAGCAATCATGAGGCCCCCAACAAATCATGAGGCCCCCAACAAGACAAATTCAGCAATCATGAGGCCCCCAACAAATCATAAGGCTCCCAACAAGACACATTCAGCAGTCATGAGGCACATAAATAGACAGCATTTCACATAAATAGGCAGAATGCCCCCTTAATATGGTAGCCCCCCCAAGTTAGGTAGTGAGTGACAGGGACCCCCAGGTTAGCTAGTGAGTGACAGGCGCCTCCAGTTAGGTAGTGAGTGACAGGGACCCCGATAGTGAGTGACAGGGAGCACCTTTAGGTAGTGAGTGAGTGCCAGGGAGCCCCTTTAGGCAGTGAGTGAGTGCCAGGAAGCCCCTTTAGGCAGTGAGTGAGTGCCAGGAAGCCCCTTTAGGCAGTGAGTGAGTGCCAGGGAGCCCCTTTAGGCAGTGAGTGAGTGACAGGAAGCCCCTTTAGGCAGTGAGTGAGTGACAGGAAGCCCCTTTAGGCAGTGAGTGAGTGACAGGGAGCCCCTTTAGGCAGTGAGTGAGTGACAGGGAGCCCCTTTAGGCAGTGAGTGAGTGACAGGGAGCCCCTTTAGGCAGTGAGTGAGTGACAGGGAGCCCCTTTAGGGAGTGAGTGAGTGACAGGGAGCCCCTTTAGGGAGTGAGTGAGTGACAGGGAGGCCCTTTAGGGAGTGAGTGAGTGCCAGGGAGCCCCTTTAGTGAGTGAGTGCGTGCCAGGGAGCCCCTTTAGTGAGTGAGTGCGTGCCAGGGAGCCCCTTTAGTGAGTGAGTGTGTGCCAGGGAGCCCCTTTAGTGAGTGAGTGCGTGCCAGGGAGCCCCTTTAGTGAGTGCGTGCCAGGGAGCCCCTTTAGGGAGTGGGTGCGTGCCAGGGGAGCCCCTTTAGGGAGTGAGTGAGTGCCAGGGGAGCCCCTTTAGGGAGTGAGTGAGTGCCAGGGGAGCCCCTTTAGGGAGTGAGTGAGTGCCAGGGGAGCCCCTTTAGGGAGTGAGTGAGTGCCAGGGGAGCCCCTTTAGGGAGTGAGTGAGTGACAGGGAGCCCCTTTAGGGAGTGAGTGAGTGACAGGGAGCCCCTTTAGGGAGTGAGTGAGTGCCAGGGAGCCCCTTTAGGGAGTGAGTGAGTGCCAGGGAGCCCCTTTAGGGAGTGAGTGAGTGCCAGGGAGCCCCTTTAGGGAGTGAGTGAGTGCCAGGGAGCCCCTTTAGGGAGTGAGTGCGTGCCAGGGAGCCCCTTTAGGGAGTGAGTGAGTGACAGGGAGCCCCTTTAGGGAGTGAGTGAGTGACAGGGAGCCCCTTTAGGGAGTGAGTGAGTGACAGGGAGCCCCTTTAGGGAGTGAGTGAGGGCCAGGGAGCCCCTTTAGGGAGTGAGTGCGTGCCAGGGAGCCCCTTTAGGGAGTGAGTGCGTGCCAGGGAGCCCCTTTAGGGAGTGAGTGACAGGGAGCCCCTTTAGGGAGTGAGTGACAGGGAGCCCCTTTAGGGAGTGAGTGAGTGACAGGGAGCCCCTTTAGGGAGTGAGTGAGTGACAGGGAGCCCCTTTAGGGAGTGAGTGAGTGACAGGTAGCCCCTTTAGGGAGTGAGTGAGTGACAGGGAGCCCCTTTAGGGAGTGAGTGAGTGACAGGGAGCCCCTTTAGGGAGTGAGTGAGTGCCAGGGAGCCCCTTTAGGGAGTGAGTGAGTGCCAGGGAGCCCCTTTAGGGAGTGAGTGAGTGCCAGGGAGCCCCTTTAGGGAGTGAGTGCCAGGGAGCCCCTTTAGGGAGTGAGTGAGTGCCAGGGAGCCCCTTTAGGGAGTGAGTGAGTGCCAGGGGAGCCCCTTTAGGGAGTGAGTGAGTGCCAGGGAGCCCCTTTAGGGAGTGAGTGAGTGACAGGGAGGCCCCCTCTCTAGCCGCCGCCGCCGCTTCCCCCCCTACCTCTCAGCAGACCTCAGGATCAGCGGCGACCCGACCAGATGTACGAGCGGGCGCTGGACGCACCCGCTCGATATGCGGAAGTGATGTCACTTCCGCATATCAGTGCGGGCGCTGGGTCCTAGCGCCCGCACGATTGGTCGCCGGCTCGCCGCCTGATCCTGAGGTCTGAGACGCGGCGGCGGCGGCTGGAGGGAGCCGCTGACAAAGGGGGCAGCGGCGGCCGGGAGATCCGTGGCACCCCAGGAAAGATTGGGGGCACGTGCCCCCCTAAAACAGGGCTAGCGACGCCCCTGCTGCCAGGTCTTCTGCTAGTTCTTTATAAATGATTGCTAGCAAGAGAGAGTATTTTGTTAGATTTATTAACAAAGTTGCAACCAACCTGATTGTGAGAGTATAAGGTAATCAGGGGGGTAGCAATAGGGGGTGCAGAGGTTGCAACCGCATCGGGGCCCTTGGGCCAGAGGGGCCCTCCCTCAACTACAGTATTAGCTCTCTATTAGTCCTGTGCTCATTATAATCACTTCTATAGATAATTTGAATAGTAGTAATCATTTAAAAAGCTGTTCCACATCCCCTTCTTGCACCTCTGACGCTGTAGTAGCTATTGACAGGTTTTGGTGTGCCGTATAAATTGTTATACGCCACTGGAGGAAATGATGCAGCTAGAGAGCCATGTACAGTACAGACCAAAAGTTTGGACACACCTTCTCATTCAAAGAGTTTTCTTTATTTTCATGACTATGAACATTGTAGATTCAACCCGAAGGCATCCAAACTATGAATTAACACATGTGGAAGTATAGTACATAACCAAAAAGTGTGAAACAACTGAAAATATGTCATATTCTAGGTTCTTCAAAGTAGCCACCTTTTGCTTTGATTACTGATTTGCACACTCTTGGCATTAGTGTGAATCTACAATGTCCATTAGAGATGGCCCGAACGGTTCGCCGCCGAATGGGAACCGGCGAACTTCCGTGGTTCGCGATCGCGGAGAACCGCTAACTTTACCGGAAGTTCGATTCGCCCCCATAGTGCATCATGAGGGTCAACTTTGACCCTCTACATCACAGCAGGCACATTGTAGCCAATCAGGCTACACTCCCTCCTGGAGCCCCACCCCCCTTATAAAAGGCAGGCAGCGTAAGGCTTTTCACTCACTCGTGTGCCTGCAGTAATTAGAGAAGGGAGAGCTGCTGTGCAGGGACCTATAGGGAAAGCTTAGTTAGGTTCTTGTAGGCTTGTTAGCTTGCTCATTGCTGATTCTTATTGCTAAAAAAGCACCCCTCAACAGCTCTTTTGAGAGCTAATCTTGTTCTTGTGATCCATTTTTTCTTGTGGCCCACTTGCATTATATACAGCCCTGTCAGTCAGTCGCAGCTGGCCTTTGGCCCCTTGGTGGTAATTACTATTGTGCCAGGTGCAGATTTGTAATACCCATCACTGCATATAACTGCCTGTTCACAGTGCACCCACCTACCTACGTGAGCGCACGCAGTGTCACTGTGCCTGTCCAGTACCTGTCTGTGTGTGACAGGTGCACATTGTAATACCCATCACTGCATATACCTACCTGTTGTTCCCCTCAGTGCATCCATCTACCTACGTGAGCGCACGCAGTGTCACTGTGCCTGTCCAGTACCTGTCTGTGTGTGACAGGTGCACATTGTAATACCCATCACTGCATATACCTACCTGTTGTTCCCTTCAGTGCATCCATCTACCTACGTGAGCGCACGCAGTGTCACTGTGCCTGTCCAGTACCTGTCTGTGTGTGACAGGTGCACATTGTAATACCCATCACTGCATATACCTACCTGTTGTTCCCTTCAGTGCATCCATCTACCTACGTGAGCGCACGCAGTGTCACTGTGCCTGTCCAGTACCTGTCTGTGTGTGACAGGTGCACATTGTAATACCCATCACTGCATATACCTACCTGTTGTTCCCCTCAGTGCATCCATCTACCTACGTGAGCGCACGCAGTGTCACTGTGCCTGTCCAGTACCTGTCTGTGTGTGACAGGTGCACATTGTAATACCCATCACTGCATATACCTACCTGTTGTTCCCCTCAGTGCATCCATCTACCTACGTGAGCGCACGCAGTGTCACTGTGCCTGTCCAGTACCTGTCTGTGTGTGACAGGTGCACATTGTAATACCCATCACTGCATATACCTACCTGTTGTTCCCCTCAGTGCATCCATCTACCTACGTGAGCGCACGCAGTGTCACTGTGCCTGTCCAGTACCTGTCTGTGTGTGACAGGTGCACATTGTAATACCCATCACTGCATATACCTACCTGTTGTTCCCCTCAGTGCATCCATCTACCTACGTGAGCGCACGCAGTGTCACTGTGCCTGTCCAGTACCTGTCTGTGTGTGACAGGTGCACATTGTAATACCCATCACTGCATATACCTACCTGTTGTTTATTTCAGTGCACCCATTTACCTACGTGAGCGCACGCAGTGTCACTTGGGCTCCAACAGCACTGTATTTGTAACAGTCACGTGACACAGATGACCAAAACCATCTCTCAGAGCCAGCTACTGTATGAGAGGTGTTAGCAATGTACATGAAATGATTTAGTAATGGTTACATCTATTCTAATCACATATAGAGGTGATCATTCCTATTACAGCACCAATACAGAGCTAATGCAGCAACTGGAGGGGAGATCTATGTGGAACCCTCAGAACCAGGAGCCCTAGTGTGGTTGCAACCGCTGCATCCCCTCTTGCTATGCCAATAAAATGAGGAGGTGACTAAAGGTGGCTACACATTTTTTTATATTTCTTTTCAATATTCAAGAACTGCAATCAATTTTTGTGATTGAATATAACATTTGAAAAGTCTGACCACTTTACCACACGCATATGATATACCCCCCCCCCCCCCCCTCTCAAATAGTATCAGTCTGATCAAAACTGGAAAAAAAAACATACTGTATATGTTTTGGACAAAGTTCTACTATTCACCATATTAATTTTAAAGGTGCCCATTAACATTTTTTCATCAGATGCGATCTTTCAGCACACTGAAGCGAAAAAAAGAAATTATGATATAATGAATTTGGTTGTGTTGTACGGATAATTACAAGAATATTAGAAGCAAAGCAAATATTCTCATATTTTTATTTTCAGTTATATAGTGTTTTTTTTATAACATTGCATCATTCTCTAATATTTGCAGTGGACACACTACTCAGCATCCTAAATGATTTTACAGAGCAGGCCAGTGAACTATTGACCTGTCCTCTGCAGAGAGAAAGAAAATACAGTGACTGACAGTTGAGATAACAAGCTTCAGAAGACAGAGCTCTCTGCGACTTTCAAAGTTATGGAGCTCAATAGCTCCTTTGCATAGATAACAACTGGAGTTTCTTAACTCTTCCTGTACTGTGGAAACAATATTAGACTTATGTCTCCGCTCCTAATGTTTTATTTCTTAGTTGTACTACACATTCAAATCATTATATCATAATTTTTTTTTCACTTCAGTGTCTCTTTAAGGTTGTAAACACTTGGAAGGTAACTACTGATTGTTCCCACAAACAGTTCAATTAGGGCATTTTGTCTCTTCAGATAAGATTGTAAAATCCAACTTCAATTCAATTTTCTGTTCCAATCAACTATAGAATGGTTTTACATTCATTTTTGCCACACACTGCAGAGTTTTCTGTACACTTCGATCTTAAAGTGTGTATAAAAAAAAAACAGCATGAGGTGAAAATATTGTACTGTTAATCGGCACCTTTAAAGATGTGTCATATATTGCTATATTTTACCATATTTAGAGCTCTGCTTCATATCCACTCCATGGCATTGTGCCAGTTTTAATTAACTGGCATTTTTTTCTTATTTTCACAGTTTTCTGAGTCATGCGAGGGCATCATGTTAGATGAGAGTTTTCCCTGCACGCTTCTCCCCAGAGATATTACTATAAAGTGCACAGAGCATTGCATTATGCATGACTGCCGGTTACAACCAAGTTCAAGGGATTCCAGCAGCCATTTTGTCTGCACTGATCACCTATGGCCAATAGGCAGGGCCAAAAATAGAAATCCAAAGAGTATAAGTGGGAAACGTACACAACCAATATATTAAAGAACAAGTGACACCCACAGAGAATCCTATTCCAGACAGTTTCCATCTCGGTTAAATGAAGCTAATCCTGACATCATTTCCTCCCTCACTCTTTTTTTCTCATCTTGCTAATTTTGTATTCGTTACTCGCCCTCCTCCCAGAGTCTTCAGACACTCCCACTGAGGTCTATACTAGGAAGTGCACTGTCTTATGTAATTAGAAGGAGGGGAAAATAAGGGAAGAGGAGGAATATATCCTCTATAATAAAACCCCTTTTTAAACGTGCTTAGGTTTGCTAGTTATAGATAAAAAGACCCCCAGCATGCAACTGTTTTGCCAGCCGATGGCAATGGCAATTAAAGGGCCAGTGCTCCTGAGGTATGTGATAACTCCAAACCATAACTGCAGAAAAAGCTTTGAAAATTTTTAATGCAGGATTAGCCTCTTTATCACTTAATACTCTCAGACCAGTTGCTGTTGAAATTTGATTTTTATGGTGACAATCCCGCTTTAAAAAGTTAAATGACTCAGGACATTAAAGTGACCTTGAGACCATGATGTAAATTTGGGCAATATAAACTGAGCATTAGAATGAATGTAAATGAAATGAAAAATGAAATTAAAATTAAAGAGGCCCTGTAATAACATATAGTAAAATGCAGGATGCAATTATTCAGGATATTCACCTTTACAGTAATTTCACGTTTCAGCATCAGAAACACTTCCGTATATTGTATGTGGCCCCGCCCTGCCAGTGATGCTTAGCTGAGGCTGTTTAGCTATGCGGAATTCTCCTCCCAGAGCATTCTGAGAGACCAGGCATTATTTTTACTGGCTTCAGAATTCTCAGTAACAAACATTCCGCACAGATGACCTTGCAGTACTAAAGATGTCACCATCAGTGATACATTTCAGAATGTAAATCAGGATGATGAATGATTTTACAATGGCCAAAGACTGACTAAATCTTTTATATATGAATATTGTAAACAAAAAAAATTAAATTTTATTCATTATGATATTTTCACTACAGTTCATATTTAATATAATAAGAGGTTACCTACATTCAAAACTAACACCCAACACCCACCCAGCACCTACCGCACCAGTCCTACAGATTTTACCCTCAATGGTACCTTTTATCAATGCAGAGCTTTGATGTATCTTATGTACATGTGATGATTGTTACGGTTGTTGATACCAAATAAATCAGCGTCTGCAGCAGTGCCGGTTCTCTCTGCTCTTTATGTTTGGAATTATAACGTACTTTACACCAGAGCATGCCTACAGCTAACTTAAAGTGCTAGCTGGACAGACCACCTTTGCACAGCTCGTAATTCGCATCAAAAGTAGTGCCAACCTGCTACTCTCTACACTTTGCTTTTTCTCTATATACCTGGCTGGCTGGGCTTGCAAAGCTGACTTCCTGTGCTGATGTCAGGTAAGGCTTGGCTGGGTTTAATAGCAGTCTATTGAATAGAAGTCTAGGAGCTGTCTAAACTCCTATGATTACCTATAGGAGATAGTCAGGAAGAAGCTGGAATCAAGGCCGGATTTATACTGTGTATGCCCCTAGGCCAAGTATGTTGGTGCTTTCTTTCCATACCATGTGCAGCCCCCTCTCCCATGCATATCATCTATGTACTGCACTTCCTCTTTCATGTACAACTCCCTGGGGCATCAGCTTAAATTTTCATGTGTTTCCCTCCATTTACAGCAGTCTCTTTCATATGTAGCAACTCCTACTTCATGTCCAGGTGCCACCTTAGGCTGCAGCTGCCCAAGGCCTGGGCCTTTGGGGCCTTTCCATAAATCTGGCCCTGGTTGGGATGAGAGACCAGGCAGTCTTTCACTCTTAACACAGAGATGACCTTGCCTAAGGCCTCATTCACACCTTGTACGCTTTTTTTCAACACATAATGTTAACAGATACATGTTGCTGAAAAAAAGCGCACAGAAGCAGACAGAAGAGCACTGGTGTGAATGAGCCCTAACTCCTCCTTGTGTTCTATAGAAGGGAACAGAGAGAGGGAGTGGACATGGTCAGGTGATGTGCAAGGGAGGAGACTCCTGAAACAACTGCACTGAATATTAAAGAGCGCACGAGGTGGGGAGATGTAATTAAAAAAACAAAACAAAAACTATGCTGCCTGATCCGGTCTGGGCGGATCAGGTAGCCGCCATCTCTGCCGCTCCTGTGGCCCGCATCTCTGTACTTTCATTTTGTGACCTCTGGGGTAAAGACACTGGAAAGAGAGCGAGCTGCTCTCTCAGCGTGCAGGGAGGCGGGGGGTGCGGCCAGGGACAGAGAGCTGGCCATCGGCAGATGGGGAAAGCCTGCAAGAATGCCCTCAGTGGGCGTTTTGAACAAGGAATCCCTCTCCTCCTTTTCCCTCAAGATAAGCGTCAATTATTGTCGCCAATTTCCGGGGGATATAGCATGGCGGTGGGGGGACACAGAGGCATGTCATTAGGGCAGGGAACATGCCTCTGTGTCCCATCTGCCCCCCCATCCCCCACACACACACTTCCCTCACCACAACCGCCTCAGGTTCTCTTTAAAACTAGAATAAGGCCAATTTATGTTTGTCTTTCAGTTTTCCGTATAGCTAACCTCTGCTGTATTTTATTCATATGCTCAGTATATATTTCTCATGTCTTTTCATGGTCACTTGAAACTCATGCTGTAGTGAATAAGTGAGATAATAATGGATGATAAGACTGCACACTATGCAGCCTCCAATCAGAGACATGCTGGGACTCAGCATACCATGCAGCCATACCACCAGTTACGTGTACCATTCCCTGCAGGATTTTTTAAGGGGACTCCATAATCTAAAGATCACTACAGTGTGTTATTTAAATACCCTGTACTAAATGCATAATTTGCTTTATAACAGATCCAACTGTGCACTAAAATCCGTCTGTGACTCTCTGCTATCTGTGATTATGAAAAAATGACAGGGACCAAATTTACCAAAAAAAAGACAGACTTAGCTTTTATTTTTGTAATCTGTAAGAAAAAAAACCCCTCCTGGGGGATACCTACCTCAGAAGGGGGAAGCCTCTGGATCCTAATGAGGCTTCTGCATCCTCCTCCGGGATCCAGGGATGAAAGACCCCAAACACCGGGGAGATAAATATTAACCTACCACAATCCAGCGCAGGTGCAGTAGCGGCTTTCTGATCAGGCTCAGGTGGAAATAGCTGAGCAAGATCGGGTTCGCTCTACTGAGCAGGTGACTCATACCAGTGCAGTACAGCGGACCTGATTGGGTCTGTCTGATTCCAAATAATACAGAGGAAAGTGGTATCAAGACAACAGCTGTATGATACTGAGTGAACTAGGGATTCGTGAATACCTTATATCCTAGAACAGTGTTGTCCAACTTCGCGGGCATGGAGGGCCGTATTTTTTTCAGACCACACGGTGGAGGGCCGACACAACCGATCAACCCCCCCCCCCCCCCCCCCCCGAAAAAAAATAGAGGCAGATTTCCCCACAACATGCAATTAGAGTGATAGCAGATTCCCCACACAGTACAACCAGATTGCCAGCAGATTCTCCACAAAATGCACTCAGATTGGCCGCAGATTTACCCACATAATACATTCAGATTTTCTGCAGATTTACCCACAACATACATTTAGATTGGCTGCAGATTTACCCACAAAATACACAAAGATTGGCTGCAGATTTACCCACATAATACATTCTCTCCACTGGTTACCCATTACCCAGAGGATCCAGTTCAAACTCCTGACTCTAACATACAAAGCCCTCTACGAGTTGTCTCCTCCATACATCTCCTCACTAATCTCAAGATATTGTCCCTCCCGCAACCTTCGCTCCTCCCAAGAAATTCTCCTGGCCTCTAAGCTGATCACCTCCTCTCATGCTCGCATCCAGGACTTTACACGAGCATCACCCCTTATCTGGAACTCTCTTCCACAGCCTGTACGTCATGCTCCAAACCTGGACATCTTCAAACGCACTCTTAAAACACACCTTTTCAGACAAGCTTATAACATTCTATAGCCCTTATTTACTTCTCTGTCACAATGTAATCAGAGGCAAAGAATCACTGCCTCATCCATCCTCCACCCCCTTACCTAGTGTGTCCCCCACAACCCATTAGATTGTAAGCCCGCAAGGGCAGGGTCATCCTCCTAATGTTTACTGTTCTTGTAACAATATTTGTGCTGCTTGGAACTCTGCTGTACATTTGTTAGTTGTATCTATGTTCCCCTTGTCGTCTTATTGTGCTTTGTAAAGCGCTGCGGAATATGTTGGCGCTATATAAATAAAAAAAAATAATAATAATTCAGATTGGCTGCAGATTTACCCACATAATACATTCAGAATGGCTGCAGATTTACCCACAAAATACACAAAGATTGGCTGCAGATTTACCTACAAAATACATTCAGATTGGCTGCAGATTTACCCACAAAATACATTCAGATTGGCTGCAGATTTACCCACATAATACATTCAGATTGGCTGCAGATTTACCCACATAATACATTCAGATTGGCTGCAGATTTACCCACAAAATACACAAAGATTGGCTGCAGATTTACCCACATAATACATTTAGAATGGCTGCACAAAATACACAAAGATTGGCTGCAGATTTACCTACAAAATACATTCAGATTGGCTGCAGATTTACCCACAAAATACATTCAGATTGGCTGCAGATTTACCCACACAATACATTCAGATTGGCTGCAGATTTACCCACAAAATACACAAAGATTGGCTGCAGATTTACCCACATAATACATTCAGATTGGCTGCAGATTTACCCACAAAATGCAGTCAGATTGGCTGCAGATTTACCCACAAAATACACAAAGATTGGCTGCATATTTACACACAAAATACATTCAGATTGGCTGCAGATTTACCCACAAAATACACAAAGATTGGCTGCAGATTTACCCACAAAATACATTCAGATTGGCTGCAGATTTACCCACAAAATACATTCAGATTGGCTGCAGATTTACAAACAAAATACACAAAGATTGGCTGCAGATTTACCCACAAAATGCAGTCAGATTGGCCGCAGATGTGCCCACAAAATGCAGTCAGATTGGCCACAGATTTGCCCACAAAATGCAGTCAGATTGGCCGCAGATGTGCCCACAAAATGCAGTCAGATTGGCCGCCGGTTTGCCCACAAAATGCAGTCAGATTGGCCGCAGATTTGCCCAGAAATGCAGTCAAATTGGCCACAGATTTGCCCACAAAATGCAGTCAGATTGGCCTCAGATTTGCCCACAAAATGCAGTCAGATTGGCCGCAGATTTGCCCACAAAATGCAGTCAGATTGGCTGCAGATGTGCCCACAAAATGGAGTCAGATTGGCCTCAGATGTGCCCACAAAACGCACTCAGATGTGCCCACAAAATGCACAGATTGGCCTCAGATGTGCCCACAAAATGAACAGATTGGCCTCAGATGTGCCCACAAAATGCACAGATTGGCCTCAGATGTGCCCACAAAACGCACTCAGATGTGCCCACAAAATGCACAGATTGGCCGCAGATGTGCCCACAAAATGCACTCAGACTGGCCGCAGATTTTCTAAAATATTTACGCCCCCCTCGTTGTCCCCCGTGCTGCCTCCTGTAACTCACCTCAGATCGGCAGCAGGAGCAGGAGATCAGAGCCAGTCAGACCGGTGCATATCAGCCGCACGGTAAATTTGATGGCAGAAAGTGACATCATCGGTCACGTCCAGCACTTAAAGTCCCCCGTGTGGCTGCCATGCGCCGGTGTGGCTGGTTCCTATCTTCTGCCGCCGATCTGAAGTGTGTTAGAGGCGGCAGCACGGGAGACAACGAGGGGGGAGGCTGTAACTATTTATAGTCTGCAGCCGCAGCATGGGGGAAAGGGTTTTTTTCTTTCTTTTTTTTAAAGTTGCGCTGCTACTGCATGGAGCAGGCGGCAGGGGGGCCGCAGCAGGAGGCGTGGCGGGCCGGGTGCGGCCCGCGGGCCGTCAGTTGGACAGCACTGTCCTAGAATATAATACAACCTTGTGTATACAGTAAGTCGACTGCAATATCTGACCATCTTAAGCTGGGATTGTTTTTATTGACTCAGGTATAAGTCTTTTTTTTTTGCCTGGAGAAAGGGTGGTTATCTCCCTGAAACACGTAGCCAATGAAACAACCCATCATTAGCACAGTGCCTGCCGTGTCTTACTTACATGCAACTTTACATTATTACGCCTATACCAGACTGTTTGCAACCCGCAAAATGCAAAGTCGCATTGCAGCACGGCTACTAAGGCTCCAAACGCCCTTCAGAAACCACAAAGAATTTGCCTGCTCACCGATGTGCAGAGCGCCTGCAGAGTGCAGGAGTCACATGCAACCGGTGAGAGCAGAAACAAGCCTTGCCAAGATGTACTGTGGAGCCGAACCAGGAGAAGTGAGACCCTAACGTCACATGCCCAATCCCCGGCGAGAGGAATAAAGCCATTCTGCTGGGAGCCCCGTATGGGCATACCAGCCACTAATTCAGGTGGGGTTATTCCTCAGCCGGCTGGTCATCTAACCTTATTGTACAAATGAGTTTGCTCTTTTCCTTTTCTTTTGTCTCCTGCCAGATACCTCTACCACTTGAATGGCTTACAGAGCTGCACCTAATGTGAACATTTTTCTGATTTTGGACTAGTCCCGTAATGGCTAACCTTGGCACTCCAGCTGTGACAAGACTACAAATCCCATGATGCCTCTGCCTCCCCAAATTATGCTTAGAGCTGTCAGAGTATTGCAATGCCTCATGGGACTTGTACTTCCACCACAGCTGGAGTGCCAAGGTTAGCCATCACTGGACTAGTCCATCTCCTTAAAGGATTTTAAATGTTTCCTTTATTTTTTCACAGCACTTCCAGTTGCACATTCCAGCTACCCGATTACTGCGAATAGACAGGCTAGCATCTTTGTATAAGTCCTTGACAGGAAGCACTTTTGAACAGAATAAAGGAAAATTTAAGTGCCCCCCCATAAGAACATGGACTAGTCCAGAACTTATTGGTAAGAAAGCTGCATAGAAATAAAGTTGTTTACAGTGGATTTTCCTCTGGGACAAATGCACTTCTTTTCCGTATGTATGCGTACACATGTTTGAAATGTTAGTTTTCCATCACCGTTTATAACACATTATTTCCAGGATGATCATACTTGCTTGGCTTCCACAGGGATGATCTGTAAACAGTCTTCTCTAGTGAGATTCAGCATCTTCAACCCAACCAGGACAAACTTCTGATGGTCAGCCTTCCGTAGTATCTTCCCCAGGTTATTGCTCCATGAGCCAGGCTTCACAATGAGAACAGTGTAGAGCACTGGTGAGCCTACAAGAGGGCAGAAACACACATTACTCAAGAAGGACGTAACGCCAAAATCTGAAAATGTAAAGTATATGTAAACATATACAAATAAGAAGTACATTTATCTCCTATGTTTCTGTCGCTTACAGTAAGTAATACAAATCTGACAGAACCGACAGGTTTTAGACCAGCTCATCTCCTTATGGGGGATTCTCACTGTTTTCTTTATTTTCAAAAGCACTTAGTAAATGGCAGTTCCTCCATTCAACTACCAAAAAACTGTGCAGCAAGCAAGGAGGCTGGCTAGCATCTTTGTATAAATCCTTTTCAGGGAGTGTCTTTATAAAGAATAAAGGTCATACTGAGAATCCCCCATGAGGAAATGAGCTGGTCCAAAACCTGTCGGGTCTGTCAGATTTCTACTACCTACTGTAAGTGACAGCAACATAGGAAAAAAGTAAGTTGTGGCTGATTTTACTCTGCAAGAAACATACGTCTTATTTGTATGTGTTTACATTTATTTTAAATTTTACCCTTTATTTGCGATAGTGGTCCTTTAAAAGACCACGGTCACAAAAAAATTGTAAAATGTAAAATACATACGTATTAGAAGTACACTTCTTCCAGATTAAAATGCACTATAAATTACTTTTCTCCTATGTTGCTGTCACTTACACTAGGTAGTAAAAATCTGACAGATTTGTGACTAGTCCATCCCCTCATGGGCGATACTCAGTATTACCTTTATTATTTACAAAAGCACTCCCTTTAAAGGACCTATACAAAGTTGTCAGCCAGCTTCCCTACTCGTTTGTACACTATTTTGACAGTTGGATTAAGCAACTGCAGTTCACTAAGTGCTTTTGTCAATAAAAAAAATACATGAGAATCCCCCACGAGGATATGGACTTTGACTATCTACTTTAAGTGAAAGCGACGTAGGAAAAAAGTAATTTATAGTTCATTTTATCCTGGGAGAAATGTACATTTATACACATATTTTACATTTGACTATTTCTTGTGATTGCTGTCCCTTACATTACACCTAATGACTTATACTTATGTTAAAAATCAATGGGCAGAGGGCAATGACCCATAGAAATCCACCTGCAATAAAATGTTATTGATAAGATTGCCCTGCATCAGTAAGGCCCAGTGCACACCAAAACCGCTAGCAGATCCGCAATACGCTAGCGGTTTTGGGAGCTGATTTCAGAGCGATTCTAGGTATGTTTAGAGAGGTTTTCTAAACATACCTAGCGGTTTTGGGTGCGTTTTTGTGTAGCAGATTACACATATTGTTACAGTAAAAGCTGTTACTGAATAGCTACTGTAACAAAAATGCCTGGCAAACCGCTCTGAACTAGCGTTTTTCAGAGCGGTTTGCGTTTTTCCTATACTTTACATTGAGGACGAAACGCTTCCAAAACCGCAAACGCGCAGCAGGAGGCGCGTTTGCGGCTTGGCAAAAACCGCAAACCGCCGGTGTGCACCATCCCATTGCAATACATTAGACAAGCGTTTTTAGAGGCGGATGCAGCCGGCGGATCGCTCCAAAAACCGCTCGGTGTGCACTGGGCCTAAGGCTGCATTTCCACTTGTGCAGTGAGAATTGCCGCGGTAAAAATTCGCATGCGGGCTATCCAAATTTTCATGCAAATTCGCATGAAAATTCGCATGGATGACGATGTATGCGAATTTAACCATGGCCGTGCTGGTGTGCTTTTCCATTGTTTTTATGCGAATTTTCATGCGAATTCGCATGAAAATTCGCATATCCAAACCTCATGCGAATTTCCTATTACATACATTAGCCTCGATTCATAAAGCATTCCCGCATGCGGATATGCTGAAAACGGCTCACTTTACCGACCACACAGCAAAATCTGTATTCATAAAGGCTTTTTCCGCATGAAAAGCCAACATTCGCGAGCAGAGTGATAAATCACCGCCTTGAGCGGTGATTATCATAACAAAAGTAACAAGTAGTCAATTCATAAAGATTAGAGGTAGCGGTATGCGGACGGGTATTACCGCTACCTCTGATGTGGCGAGAAGCGTGCGGAATACATTGCAGTGAATGGGACAGACCTCCCAAGCAGCTGCAGAGAGAACACCGCACGGAGGGACTCCGCCTGCTTCTCCTGTTTCCGCATGTCTCCCGACAGCCTAACGCCTGCCTACAGCGGAATATCTCCGCACGCCTGGCGCAACTAGCAACATTTTTATGAATTAACACCCTGAAGGCTGAAATACCGACAGCGGTGTTTCCCCGCTCGACGTTACCTTACTGACAGCACTTTTATGAATCGAGGCCATTGTATGCGATTCACATAGCGGTATGCGATATGCGAATTCTGATGGCTCTGCCATGCGAATTTTTTCTGCACAGAAAAACGCAAATGAATCCTGACAAGTGGAAACAGTCCCATTTACTTGCGAAAACCGCATGCAAATTCGCGATAGTGGAAATGGGCCCTAATAGGTTGAATCTGATTGGTCCAGGGCCAGTTTTACAATAAGGCACTGTTGGCACGTGCCTACAGGCGCCGGATGATGGAAAGGCGGCTCACTCCCCTCCCAGAGTGTCTCCCTCCTCCCTATGCAGTGTCCTGATGAGAGTGTTAATGAGAGGTTACTGATCCTGCTCTTAGCATTCCACTGACGAGATGTCCCTTTCATTGAGGCAGGGAACACACTACATGCGTTTTTGCGCGTTTTGCCGCGAACGGCAAAACGCGCACGATTTTAGAGGCTATTGAAAATAATAGCCTAGCTCGGGAAACGCTGCGCCGCATGCGTTTGTGCGCGTTTGCGTTCGCGTTTTTTTCCGCGTTTTGTAGCCGCACAGTTTTCTGCTTTTTTCCGCACATTGCATGACTACATGCCATGCAAACGCAGAAACGCAGAAACGCACGCGGAAAAACGCACGCGTTAGACGCGACCGCAAAACCCGACGGAAACCTGGGAAACGCAGGGGAAAACGGCCCTGCAAGTGTGTTCCCTGCCTCAGGGGCACCTAAAGTTACTTAATACTGAGGTTCCTCTGGCTACCTAATACTTGGGGCTGCCTCTAGCTACTTAATACTGAGGGTAATACTGACGGTTCTTCTGGCTACCTAATACTAAGGGGCACCTGTAGCTACCTATGACGGGCAAAACTAGCAAGGGACTAGTGACTTGCATTGCAGGGGGTTCATAGGTCATGAAGGGCTAAGTCTAAGGTGCCAGGACATCTGTGCCTACTGGCTCCTGTGAGGTAAATCCGGGCCTGGATTGGTCATAATGTTTCACTGCAGTTTGCAGGTGGTGAATTTGTCTCTGTTAGGCAGGGAACACACTACATGCGTTTCTGCGCGTTTTGCCACGAACGGCAAAACGCGCACGATTTTAGAGGCTATTGAAAATAATAGCCTAGCTCGGGAAACGCTGCGCCGCATGCGTTTGTGCGCGTTTGCGTTCGCGTTTTTTTCCGCGTTTTGTAGCCGCACAGTTTTCTGCTTTTTTCCGCACATTGCATGACACTACATGCCATGCAAACGCAGAAACGCACGCGGAAAAACGCACGCGTTAGACGCGACCGCAAAACCCGACGGAAACCTGGGAAACGCAGGGGAAAACGGCCCTGCAAGTGTGTTCCCTGCCTTAAACCTAAATTACGGTATGACTATTGTATACTTCCCCACCCTCTTGTTTCTGTAATTCTGTCCCAATACTGTATTTTGTATATTGGTGTATATTACATACTATTGGTCTGTGTATTATTTTGTACCCCATGTCTGTTTCTTACTTTGTACAGAGCCACGGAATATGTTGCCGCTTTATAAATCAATAATAATAGTAATAATACACACATAGCTGTTTATTAACCTCTGCCTGGCACTCCGCTTGTTAATGTAACAAGTGCAGAAGGTGTATCGGTGACTTCTATGACAGTTCTCATTTACTGCATTTCAATGGTCTGGCAAACAAGCCAGGGTATGTGATCTTACCTGACAGCATGTAGGTATATATGGACTCGGTCTGTGCTCTCTGATCCTCTCCACCTGTCAGCAGCACAAAAGATCATATTCTGGGTGTGCAATTACTTCATACATAATGCATACACATGTAATGCCATTCTGAATTGCATGATACTCCCTCAAACAATACAGAGGAGATTGTTTTCATATGCTGGGCACCAGCTGTGAAGGTTTATTAGCGAGTGTGGGGTAGGAATATGTGTGAAGTGGACCGGAACTCTTGCACAGGGCAGAAGGAAAACAGAGAAATGCACCCTGTATGTATTTGGAGGGTTTAGCCTGTCTAATTTCCCCTCTTCTGTGACTAATCACAAGTGTAATTTGATCTCTCAGCTGTGTCAGCTGGCTGCCACAGCAGATGAGCTCATTTGAAAGCACAGGATGTTAACAATATGTCTGCTTCCATCAATCAGGAAGAATAAACAGTCCAGATTTATTGTAAGGTTTGTATCAGCTGTAACAAAGAAATGTTTTTTTCTTTAAAGGTTATTATGCTGTTGCTTATCTTTTTAGAGCGGAGATGACGTTCTGAATTCAGGGTCCCCCAGAAAATATAGTAACTTATGAAGTTATGCTAAACGTTCCTCGAGAAGAATATCCCCTAGAAAAATCAGCAAATGCGTTCATGCAAATCAATCGTCCAGGAATTAGCTATCCCTACAGCTAACTTAAAAGCTGAAGTCTTCATTACAAAATAATACATTCTCTTGTCTGGTCATATACGCCACATAGAGGCTCCACAGAGTTGGCATGTGTCCTAACTCTGGCACTGTAACATGCATAGTGCAAGCATACGGTGCATTAACCTATGAAAGTCCTCTCTAAGGACAGATCGTGCATCAAACTAATCCCACAAAGGGACTACAACATACAGCCATGTGCAGCATACACACACCAGAATAAGCTGTATGTAGGCTAACAATGGTCACAGGGAAAGCACTGGATTAAACCCTGGCCACAAGTATAAGCTACAAGACAAAACACAGAATCCAGGCTCATCACCTCAAGTTAGGACATTTAAAGAGACTCCGTAACAAAAATTGCATCCTGTTTTTTTATCATCCTACAAGTTCCAAAAGCTATTCTAATGTGTTCTGGCTAACTGCAGCACTCTATACTATCACTGTCTCTGTAATAAATCAATGTATCTTTCCCCTGTCAGACTTGTCGGCCTGTGTCTGGAAGGCTGCCAAGTTCTTCAGTGTTGTGGTTCTGCTATGAACTCACCCTTCCAGGCCCCTCTCTGTACACTGCCTGTGTGTTATTTAGATTAGAGCAGCTTCTCTCTTCTCTCTTATCTTTTACAAGCTGGATAAATCTTCCTCTGAGCTGGCTGGGCTTTCACATACTGAGGAATTACAAACAAGGGCAAAGCTGTTTGCAGGAAGAAAATAGCAGCCTGAAACTTTAGTGCATGGGGGAAAGAAACACACAAATGATCTCTTGAGATTCAAAAGGAATGCTGTATACAGCCTGCTTGTGTATGGATGTATTTTCTATGTGTGGACATACTGTACATCAACCTACTTCCTGTTTTTGTGGCCATTTTGTTTGTTTACAAACAAACTTTTAAAAACTGTTTTTAACCACTTTTAATGCGGCGAGGAGCGGCAAAATTGTGACAGAGGGTAATAGGAGATGTCCCTTAACGCCCTGGTATGTTTACTTTTGAGCGATTTTAACAATACAGATTCTGTACTTAAAGGGACTCCGAGCACCTCTCATAGGCATGCCTTTAAGTCAGACGACTACCAACAAAGTCGTGCTACGACCCCTCTGGAGGAGCCTCTTGCAATGGCCATGTGTAGAAGTTATAACATAGCCAAGATGGCAGCCGCGATTTTTTAATTGAAATTGAATGAAAACTCTTTGGTGTAGAACGGCGATTGAGGCATCAAATGAAAGAGGAGAGCACAAGCTACAGAACGGTATGCATCTTTCAGTACGGTACTTTGCAGTACTGGTCGGAGTCTTAAAGGCATGCCCATGAGAGGTGCTCGGAGTCCCTTTAAGGACCAAGGTGATTGAAATCTATGCCCTGTTTTGGTGGTTACCTGGCTTGCAGGGCGTATTTTTCAATCACCACCGCAGCGCGCATCCGCCGTTTTCGTCACTCCTGCCGATCTCACCACTGAATCCCCGTCACAACTCACTCGCTCTGCCTGTCTTTATGACAGCAGAGCCCTGTGAGCCGGTCAGGAGCCGATTTCATTGGCTCCTGGCCGTGTCTATCAATGTAAGCAACTCCCATAGCCATGGACCCAGAACCAGCATGCATCAGATCCGGTGTTTCTGACAATATTATCACCCCTGACAAGATTAGCTGCATGCTTGTTTCCGGTAACATTCAGACACTACTGCATCCAAATAGATCAGCAGGACTGCCCTGCAACTGGTATTGTTTAAAAGGAAACAAATATGGCAGCCTCCATATCCCTCTCACCGTGGGTTCACTTTAAATAAGGTGTAGGGCGGTGCAAAAGGGGTGTGGAACATAAAACAGTAAATTTAGTTAATTCTGCACACACACACACACACACACACACACACACACACACACACCTACACACACACACACACCTACACACACACACACACACACCTACACACACACACCTACACACACACACACACAACTACACATACACACACACACCTACACACACACACACACACCTACACACACACACACACACACCTACACACACACACACACACACACACACACACACCTACACACACACACACACACACACACACACACCTACACACACACACACACACACACCTACACACACACACCTACACACACACACACACACACCTACACACACACACCTACACACACACACACACACACACACACACACACACACACACACACACACAGTTATCAATCATCCCTGAACCTAGGGTCATTAAACCTGTATGACATTCCACACATTTATCCAGAGCCGCAGACAGGGCATCAGAGAGTCGAAGGGGGGTGAACAGTGCCAAACACAGCAGGCCCCAGGCAGCTGCAAACAACAGTGTTTTATCCCCTCCTCTGTGTGTGAACAGAAGAACCTCCTGGCTGCGCTGAAGTATTGCCCTGCTGTTACTACCACCTCTGAATCGCTTGGAATTCCACCCCCACCCCTTTTAAACTCTTTGGAAAGTTTGGAAAAAGCAGATGGATCAAGATCTGATGAGTAGGGTGGACTGTCTAGGCACTTAAACACCATATTCTTCAAAACATCCATTGTCCTACAAAAATCTTCTCAGTGCTGCCTCACCTTCAAAGGGCTGAAAATTAACTTGAAAATGTCCATTTAATTTTGTTTGTTGTTGGCCTGCATTTGGCTGACAACTTCTTAGTTACACAACTGCCCATAAATTATAAATACAACATATTTCCTGGCAGGGGCATACCTAGAATTCACTGAACCTCCCCTGCAAAAATGTGTATGGCATGGGTGCCAACAGTATAGCCAGGTATAGGTGTCCTCAGTATAGCTAGGTATAGGTGCCCGCAGTATAGCCAGGTATAGGTAGCCCGTTAGGTGCCCCAGGGTTGCAACGCATGAGGGGAGAGAAATGTCCACGCACAGCGGCAGGGAGGGGGCAACTCCCCTCACTTCGGCTCTCTCTTCAGTGCTTCCCCCTCCAGAATCAATTGGTGGCAGCAGCGGGCATGAAAAGCAAACATACCTCTTCCATGCATTCCATGCGCCGGAGGTCCGGTCTCCGTAAGAGCCTCATGCTACTTCCTGATAAACAGGAAGTAGCATTAGATGCTTACAGTAACCGGACCTCCATTCATGGACCGCATGGAAGAGGTATGTTCGCATACCATTCCTGCTGCTGCTGCCGCCAATGCTGGAGGGGGAAGGGCTGAAGGGAGAGCCCGAGGTGATGGGGGGGGGGGGGGGGGGGGGGGGGGAGTGGCCCTTGCTCTCCACTCATGTGCTGCTACCCCTTGTGCTCCCCAAAACAGCCCTGGGCTGGCCCCTATTGTTACGCCCGTTTCCTGGGTATCGCTAGTGTTTCAGCAATTGTTTTAGAGGAGAGTTGTACAATATGCCAAAATCAGGTCTTGAATAGGACTGACAACTCTAGGAGTTCATACTATTGAGTGCCTCCCAAATCTACATGCACAACACTGCATAGTAGTGTATGACTGAGACTGGTCACTCAATTGGAGCATATTCGCTTATGGACGAGAATGGATACACTGTATAGAAGGTGTCATAGAGGAGAATGGATACACTGTGTAGAAGGTGTCATGTAGGAGAATGGATACACTGTATAGAAGGTGTCATGGAGGAGAATGGATACACTGTGTAGAAGGTGTCATGTAGGAGAATGGATACACTGTATAGAAGGTGTCATAGAGGAGAATGGATACACTGTGTAGAAGGTGTCATGTAGGAGAATGGATACACTGTATAGAAGGTGTCATGCAGGAGAATGGATACACTGTGTAGAAGGTGTCATGTAGGAGAATGGATACACTGTATAGAAGGTGTCATGCAGGAGAATGGATACACTGTATAGAAGGTGTCATGCAGGAGAATGGATACACTGTATAGAAGGTGTCATGGAGGAGAATGGATACACTGTATAGAAGGTGTCATGGAGGAGAATGGATACACTGTGTAGAAGGTGTCATGCAGGTGAATGGATACACTGTATAGAAGGTGTCATGGAGGAGAATGGATACACTGTATAGAAGAAGTCATGGAGGAGAATGGATACACTGTATACAAGGTGGCATGCAGGATAATGGATACACTGTATAGAAGGTGTCATGGAGGAGAATGGATACACTGTATAGAAGGTGTCATGCAGGAGAATGGATACACTGTATAGAAGGTGTCATGCAGGAGAATGGATACACTGTATAGAAGGTGTCATGGACGCAAATGGATACACTGTATAGCAGGCGTCATGGACGAGAATGAATACACTGTATAGAAGTCATGGAGGAGAATAGATACACTGTATAGAAGGTATCATGGAGGAGAATGGATACACTGTGTAGAAGGTGTCATGGAGGAGAATGGATACACTGTGTAGATGGTGCTATGGCGGAGAATGGACATGCTTTGCAGAAGGTGTCATGGAAGGGAATTTATATACAGTACTTTGTACAATGTTTACGTTGTATAGAAGATGTCAGAGAGGAGAATGGACACGCTGTGTAGTCGGTGTTATGGACAAGAATGCACATGTTTTGTAGGTGTCATAGAGGGGAATATATATGCTTTGTACAATGGATTCACTGCGTAGAACAGCCTTTCTCAACCTTTCTACCCTGGAGGAACCCTGCAAATAATTTTTGGGTCTCAAGGAACCCTGCAAACAATTTTTTGATCTCGAGGAACCCCTGCATTTATTTTGCAGGAGGTATGGTCTTTAAAAGTATGTGTGGCTGTTTATTTCACTACCCCCTATTACATTGCCACTCACTATACTGTCTCCTGAGCCCCCAATTTAGTGCTTCTTGTTACAGTACCACCTATTATAATGTGCTTTACTATACTTACCCCACGATGGGGGAAAATGCTAAGGAACCCCAGCAGAGTACTCAAGGAACCCTGGGGTTCCAGGGAACCCTGGTTGAGAAAGCCTGGCGTAGAAGGTCTCATGGAGGAGAATGGATACACTCAAAGGTCTTTTGGAGGAGAAACTGTGTAGAAGGTACCATGGAGGTGCAGGGATAAACTATGCTGAAAGTGTTGTGTAGGCATGGATGAACTATATAGAAAGTAATACAAAAGACGATGAACTCTATGTATAGAACCTGTCATGGAGGAGGATGGAGGGACTTTGTAGGCATCATGAAGTTACATGGATGAACTATGTACAAGGTGTTGAAAATGAGGATGGATGCACCATATAGAGTGTTATAAATGTGTACCAGGTGTTATGGAAGAGGTTGGATGGACGGTGTGGAAGGTGTTACAAAGGAGCATGAACCTATGTGTATAAGGTGTCATGGAGAAGGATAGACAGACTGTGTAGCTGTCATGAAGGTAGCTAGATGCACCATGTACCCGGTTATGTAAAGGAGGATGATTGCGCTGGATAGAAGGAGTTGTGCAGGAGCCTGGGTGTACTGTGCAGAAGGTGTCAGGTGTGGGAATAGACGCACTGAGTAGAAAGTGTTTACAGAAGATGTGATCTAATGTGTACAACAGGTATACTGCAGACAGTCATGTAGGAGAGTTGAGTGTAAGCTTACCTCTTGTTCTGCAGTAGATTCCCGGAGGAGCAATATATTTCAGGACGGGTCGGCTGTGGGCATCTGTGGGAAAATGTATTACAGTAAATAGACTACAGCTACAGAAACATTTATAGGAAAAGCCACGAGAGCTACACAGTTCACAAACATGAACATGTAATTGTACACAGCCACCAGCAACCTGAACACGTTACTGTACACAGCCACCAGCAACCTGAACACGTAATTGTACACAGCCACCAGCAACCTGAACACGTAATTGTACACAGCCACCAGCAACCTGAACACGTCATTGTGCACAGCCACCAGCAACATGAACACCTCACTGTACACAACCACCAGCAACATAGACACGTAATTGTACACAGCCACCAGCAACATGAACACGTCATTGTACACAGCCACCAGCAACATGAACATGTCACTGTACACAGCCACCAGCAACATGAACACCTCACTGTACACAACCACCAGCAACATAGACACGTAATTGTACACAGCCACCAGCAACATGAACACGTCATTGTACACAGCCACCAGCAACATGAACATGTCACTGTACACAGCCACCAGCAACCTGAACACGTCATTGTACACAGCCACCAGCAACATGAACATGTCACTGTACACAGCCACCAGCAACATGAACACCTCACTGTACACAGCCACCAGCAACATAGACACGTCATTGTACACAGCCACCAGCAACATGAACACGTCATTGTACACAGCCACCAGCAACATGAACACGTCATTGTACACAGCCACCAGCAACATGAACACGTCATTGTACATGGCCACCAGCAACATGAACATGTCACTGTACACAGCCACCAGCCAGGGTTAAATAAGCCATGCAATGGCCCATACTCACGGGCTACAATTGTCGCCGCAACCACAGGTCGCCCGTGAGTATGGGGCGCGCACCCAGAACTGTCGCTGCTGTCGCCAGGCAATTGCCGCCGCAACTTCGCCGCAACTGTTGCTAGTCCACGTGTGTATGTGGACTAGCGACAGCAACCTCTATAGAGAACACTGAGCTTCCGGCGGGGGGAGGAGGAACGTCGGCGACAGCTTCCGTCGCACCGTTGATCCCTCTTCCGCGAGTGTACGCGGAGGGACGTGGCGATGAGCTGTCGCCGAACTGTCGCGCACACGCTCCAGTGTGCTAGCGACAGTGAAGAAAAGTTGCCCGTAAGTATGGGCCATAAGAAGACACATCTGCATCCAATTAATCACTGTATAGGTATAATTATATCATAGCTCCACAGCAATAATAGTGTGATAACTGCAGCATAAAATAAGGAGATCAGCTGCTATCGGCAATGAAGGAATGTTCATTAACCTTGTTTTTTTTAATTAGCCTCATGGATTTTGGACTGACCAGAGATGGGTGTGAGAAGAAAACAATATAATATTAGAAACAAGCATAATCTAATTACCAGAAACCAGTTCTTTGTCTGTGAAAATAAGGACTGCTTGTCGAAAGGCAATTTCTGAGGTGGTTGACATGATGAGCCGGGACTGAAGTTTGCCTGTGACAGGTATGAGAAGTTTGATGGCGTGTGCCAAGGTGGTGAAGGCTTGAACCCTGCGCAGGGCACACACCAGAGCTGGGTTAGAGGTCAGCTCTTCAACATTGCTCTGCCACAGCCGCTCCCCCACCTCATAAGGGGTAATCTCTTTGGCCTGGAGCCGACTTAAGTTGGGCAGCCACTTCAACCCCAGGACTTCAAAACCTTCAAAGCCATGACCTGTTAAGACAAAAAATGAAAGTACTAAATGTAGATCTCCAGATATTATTTTACAGTCAATGTAGTACTCTGTGGTACAGATACACGACTGGATTGTGATCTACTATACCAGTGTATTCAACTATAGTCAACCAGATTGACCAGGTATGTTTCTGTCTATGTACAGACACAAAGCATGGGATTCAACCTGCTAAACCAGGGGTAGGGAACCTTGGCTCTCCAGCTGTTAAGGGACTACAAGTCCCACAATGCATTGCAGGAGTCTGACAGCCAAAGTCATGATTAATAAAGGCAAATGCATGCTGGGATTTGTAGTTTTATCACAGCTGGAGAGCCAAGGTTCCCTACCCCTGTGCTAAACGCACTACCCAGTGGTGTCTGAAGTTGGAACTGAGTGTGTTGAGTCCCACCCCTGCTTGTATGTTATGGCCAAAGAAAGAGGTTAGGCCAGTTCCCAAATTGACCGGCCAGTCTGGGAAGTGGCCAAGGGATAAAGCCGAAGTCAGATGTAAGAAAATACATTGTATCTTAGCTGGTGAGATGACCACAAAAAAGCATTATTCACCTCTCTACTACCTAACACTAATCTCCACTCTACTCTACTTAAAGGGAACCTAAACGGAGAAGTATATGGATTTTTCCTTTTAAAATAATACCAGTTGCCTGACTCTCCTGCTGATCCTGTGTCTCTAATTACTTTTAGCCACAGCCCCTCAACAAGCATGCAGATCAGGTGCTCTGACTGAAGTCAGATTGGATTCGCTGCATGCTTGTTTCAGGTGTGTGATTCAGCCACTACTGCAGCCAAAGAGATCAGCAGGACTGCCAGGCAACTGGTATTGTTTAAAAAGAAACATATCCCTCTCAGTTAAGGTTCCCTTTAAAGAGGAACTGTAGTGAAAATGACATAAATAAAATTGCATTATTTGTACAATATTTATTTACAGATTATTTAGTCAGTGTTTGCCCAGTGTAAGTTCTTTCCTCTCCTTGGTTTACATTCTATCACAGGTAGTGACATCTTTAGTTCTGACAGGATCTGCCAGATCTGTGCGGAATATTTGTGTACTGAAAGTCCTATGCACAGAGGGAGACTCCTCGTTTGGCCGTTGGAAAAAAACATTATTACCCACAATGCCAATGAAGTTCACATCAAACTGTCAGGATTATGGTCATGACATCACACTGTGGGAGGGGTTTCACCACAATATCTGCCACACAGACCCCTCTGATGAACTATTCGAGAAAAGGTAAAGATCTCTTGTGGGGAAGGGGGTATCAACTACTGATTGGGATGAAGTTCAGTCCTGGGTTAAAGTTCCTCTTTAAAATTAACCTCCCCTCTCCTGTGCCTATCATTAACCTCCCCTTTTCTGTACCTACCACTAACCTCCCCCTCTTCTGCCTAACCCTAACCTTCCAACCTCTTCAGATTCTGTTATGTCTAATGCTAGGTACACACCATACAATTTTCTGGCAGATTTACCTGTCAGGTCGAATATTTAGAACATGTCCAATTCTGAATTTTGATCGATTTTTATAGAAGTAAACAGAAATAGATCGGAAAATCAATCAAAATTCAGATCAAACATGTTGGAAGTAATCGATCTGGCAGGTAAATCTGCCAGAAAATTGTATGGTGTGTACCTAGTATAACAAAGTGACACGACACCAGGCAAACAGTGAAATGTCAGGTAAGCCATTTTCCACCTTTGCCGGCCAATGTTGGACTTTCCGCGGTGATGTTACAACATAACTGTCCGTTTTGAGAAATGCCCCGCCAATTCCCACCTTGGCTGACTCTGGCCTGGCTGTGGCTGTAACATATAGACAGAGCTCCTGAGTTCCACGGAATACCAAGTTTTGAGTTTAGGGTAGGAACTTCCAATTACCAATTTTGAGCTAGGGCCAATCAGAGACCCCTAGCAACTAACCTAAGCAACAAGAGTGTGGGTTTAGTAAGGCAGTGAGCAGAGACTACTGGCAGAAAGAGAGGAAGGAGTTGGTGAGGAGGAGAGGAACGAATAGAGCAGAGTAGAGAGATCTATTGGTGATAATCTATTATTATCATTGCTATTATTTTTATGCGATTATCCTATCTCTTTTTTGAAGATTTAAAGTTTTAAATTATTTTGGCATGTTCCGTGTTTTAGGTTAGTTCTTGTCCTCTGTTTTTTTTTTTTTACCTCTTTTTTGTCTCATCACAAAGGAAAACAAAAAACAAAACGAAAAAAGCAGTAATGGTTAAGCTTCGTACACATGCTAGAGCTAGATGGTTCTTGTCGAGATGTCGAGAATTAAAGCCGCGTTGCATCACCAAGAGATCTGGCTTGCTACTTCATCTCGTCCAGACACAAGCCAAGGCTATTGTTTTCCACCAAACCACTCACACCCATTGTGCGGAACACAGTTGTCCCTCCAACCCCCTCTATAGCAAGTGAACACATTCCCAGCCTATATGGTCTTTATAGCAATTTATTCAAACTGAGGGATCAAGTCCCAAGCCCTGCGGGAATCAGTCCTCATATGTGCAGGAGGACTGTATGTACAAGGGTACCAAGGAGCCCAGGAACAGGGTTCTACTGGAGGGACAGGGGTCCTGTTTGCTGTCATGTGGCTTTGTCAACATCTCTTTACATCTCTGCTGAAGTATGGAGATGATTGTAGAACTGTCAAGTTCACACAATAGTGTAGGATCTGGCTTGTGAATGTATTACCGTGGAATCTGCTGTGGTTCAGTGATGTGACTATTTCTGACTTGAATATAGAGTTCTAGGCTTCTACGAATCAGACTCACAGCCAGCCAGTGTGTTCTTGTGCTGAGCTGGCTGGCTACCTACCGGAGGCACCTACCTGGCTAACCTATACTGGCTACCTATACTGGGACCAACTATACTGGCTGCCTACTGGGGAGGGGGCACCTACCTGGCTAACCTATTCCTTGGGCAACTATGCTGGCTACTCATACTGGGACCAACCATACTGGCTGCCTACTGGGGGGGGGAGCACCTACCTGGCTAACCTATACTGGGGGCAACTCTACAGCGGTGCAAATTATCGGGTACTGTGCGATCATTCTAAATCAGAGGGGGGGGGGGGGTGCGCATCCCTTAGGCAGCAAGTCTAGAACTGGAACTGATTATAGTGGTCTCTGGTATGGTGCAGTGATATTTCAAATATCTAGTACAAATGAAAAACATAAAATCTGCTTTTCCTGAAATGATGCAGGCCATGGCTATAAGTATGGTCCCATGCCAATGTTTCTTCTGCCAATTTCTTCTATGTTGCTTCTATCTTAAACTACGGAAAACAGGACCTGGGCAACCCACGGAACCGGCTGCCAACATTATATGTAATGAAATACAGGGAATATTTTGCTTGCTTACTAATCTTCCCTTAACAAAATAACAACCAAATAACAGAGTAAACTGTGAAGCCTTAATTGTATATTTAATCGATATTCTTTTTATTTCTGGCACTGAATGATACAGGTCCAGCCAAATAAAGTCATCCAAAAGTAAAAAGAAAATACATTTTAACAAAATGACCAAGATAAACAGCAGCACAAATTTTAACAATATTTATTATAACTCCTGCTCTTCTATGAATTCTTCTGTTATTATTTAGTATTTATATTGCTCCGACATCTTCTGCAGCGCTGTACAGAGTATATTTATACAATAATACAATACAATAACATTTCTATAGCGCTTTTCTCCTATAGGACTCAGTAGTTCTCTCAGATTCAGTAGTTGGTCGTAGAATGAAGTATTCACACAACGAAAGTTATATTTCTTCAAATCCCAAACTGAACAGGTGGGTTTTCAGTCTGGGGGATGGAGCTGTCCTGATCTGCTGAGGTAAGGAGTTCCAAAACGTAGGAGCAGCATAACAGAAGGCTCTGGGACCAAAACTTTCCAAGTGGACTCTGGGTATGACTAGATTATTAGAACCTGTGGATCTGAGATTGCAGGGATTACTACGCAGCTGTAACATTTCTTGCATGTAACCAGGGCCCAGATTTAAATGTGATGTAAATGTCAGTAGGCCGATCTTGAATAGGACCCTCCATTTTATATGTAGCCAGTGAAGGAAGTGCAGGACTGGCGTTATGTGGCAGTGACGGGGTTGGTTGGTTTTTCTTGTCACTTAACTGTCCATCAGAGGGGCTCACAATCTAATCCCTACCACAGTCATATGTCTATGTATGTATTGTTTAGTAGTGTATGTATCGTAGTCTAGGGCAAATTTAGGGGGAAGCCAATTATCTGTATGTTTTAGGGATGCGGGAGGACACCACAGCGCCCAGAGGAAACTCATGCAGAGATGGGTTGGAGAACATACAAACTCCATGCAGATTGTGCCCTGGTTGGGATTCGAACCAGGGAGCATGTGCTGTAAAGCGAGTGTGATAACCACTAAGCCATTGTGCTGCCTACATTTATGCCCACATCAATAGATATATGCATGTGAATATTTTACGATGGGCGGAGTTTCGGATTGGTCTTACAAGCAGTGCTGATGGGAAGAGTGGTGGAGGGGAGTATTAGATTTCATTTGGGAGAAAAATAATGTTAGGATTTCATTGTGAATGATGAAGGGCTGTTGGGCTAACTGGGCTAAATGCTTTATGAATTTGCAGTGACTGGTGGAAAATGTTGTTTTGAACCAAAGTTTCAAAGAGAAAGGGGGGAATTTAGAAAATAAAACCATGACAGCGAAATTAATTTTCCCCAATCCCAACAGACTTCAAAGCTTTTCTGTGAGAATCCGCTTAGCTGCCTGCGCAGGCAGGCAGCCTTTTGACCATTGTTTAGGTTTGCATGCTGCAGGACTCTGGAAAGGAGACGTTCTGTCAGTTTTGCAGCTTGTGCTTGCTGAGGAATTTACATACGTTGTCATGCAAATTGCCTGGCCACATTCATTGGAGGCGTGTACTATAAGTACTATGTGTTTCCCACAATGCTTGGCTGGTCATAAGGATTCCTTCCTGTGAAACACTCCTGGAGGAGTGTCAGCCTTACTCTCTGTTTGAAGATCAGCTTAGAGTAATTCCTGAAACTGCGCTAGGCAGGTTTCCTTAGTGCAGTTAGGATTGCTTATCTGTTTTGTTTCTCTGTTGTGATTGTCCTGTCCCAGCGGTGGTCGACAGGAAATCGTTGTGTGTGTCTGGGTGCTAACCGGAATAGCGGTTGTTACTGGTAGCCCCTTCTGATCTGTTTACCTGGATCGCACTAGCATCCTGCGCTAGTGCTGTGGATCCTTCTGTTCTGCTACTCTGTAACTGGATCGCACTAGCATCCTGCGCTAGTGCTGTGGATCCTTCTGTTCTGCTACTCTGTACCTGGATCGCACTAGCATCCTGCGCTAGTGCTGTGGATCCTTCTGTTCTGCTACTCTGTACCTGGATCGCACTAGCATCCTGCGCTAGTTAAAAACAGATGAGTGCTTACCTGCAAAAAAGTGCAAACCCCACTCATGGGATACAAATACACAATGAGCATACACATGACCTGTCTACCACTTGGAGGATGTTAGTTTCCACTAACAGCTTGCATGCAATTTGTTAGGTACTCGTCCCTCCCACTGTCGAAGAAGTCTTTCCTCCATGGGAGGGGACCTAACACTAACTAAAATTCTACCTATGCATATGCATAGCCTGGGCGCGCTACCAGTAAAATTGAGAATTGCGCAAAAAAGTGGGATCAGCGCATCACCAGGCCGCCTCCGAATGGCCTCAGCTCAGAGATGCGCTGAGCCCCCCCAGAGACTACAAACGCACCTTGAACCCAAACAGAGGCTCTGCATATACACCAAAGGAAAACTATTAAGTGGGAGCAGCTGACCAGAAATAAATCAATCAAACATAGCAAAGAAATGAACAGCGCTACTTAAAAAAGGTCCCCTCCCATGGAGGAAAGACTTCTTCGACAGTGGGAGGGACGAGTACCTAACAAATTGCATGCAAGCTGTTAGTGGAAACGAACATCCTCCAAGTGGTAGACAGGTCATGTGTATGCTCATTGTGTATTTGTATCCCATGAGTGGGGTTTGCACTTTTTTGCAGGTAAGCACTCATCTGTTTTTAAGTAGCGCTGTTCATTTCTTTGCTATGTTTGATTGATTTATTTCTGGTCAGCTGCTCCCACTTAATAGTTTTCCTTTGGTGTATATGCAGAGCCTCTGTTTGGGTTCAAGGTGCGTTTGTAGTCTCTGGGGGGGCTCAGCGCATCTCTGAGCTGAGGCCATTCGGAGGCGGCCTGGTGATGCGCTGATCCCA
This sequence comes from Hyperolius riggenbachi, assembly GCF_040937935.1. NCBI lineage: Eukaryota > Metazoa > Chordata > Amphibia > Anura > Hyperoliidae > Hyperolius > Hyperolius riggenbachi. The sequence goes on from NC_090652.1 coordinate 85,576,416, forward strand.
CTTTTTTTGCGCAATCCTGCGCTAGTGCTGTGGATCCTTCTGTTCTGCTACTCTGTAACTGGATCGCACTAGCATCCTGCGCTAGTGCTGTGGATCCTTCTGTTCTGCTACTCTGTACCTGGATCGCACTAGCATCCTGCGCTAGTGCTGTGGATCCTTCTGTTCTGCTACTCTGTACCTGGATCGCACTAGCATCCTGCGCTAGTGCTGTGGATCCTTCTGTTCTGCTACTCTGTAACTGGATCGCACTAGCATCCTGCGCTAGTGCTGTGGATCCTTCTGTTCTGCTACTCTGTACCTGGATCGCACTAGCATCCTGCGCTAGTGCTGTGGATCCTTCTGTTCTGCTACTCTGTACCTGGATCGCACTAGCATCCTGCGCTAGTGCTGTGGATCCTTCTGTTCTGCTACTCTGTACCTGGATCGGACTAGCATCCTGCGCTAGTACTGTGGATCCTTCTGTTCTGTCTTCCTGGATCGCGCTAGCCACTTTCGCTAGTGCTGTGGATCCTATCGTTCGCTTATTCATGTTTTCGTGTGTCTGTCTTGTCTGCTACGAACACTTGCTGGAGGCTCGGTGAGGTAACCGTTAAGCAAGCGCTCGCGTTCTCTGTTTCATGTTTGTCTGTCGGTGGTTAGTTAGGCGTGTTTGTCTCTATTGTGCTTATCACGTGGAGACCGCGCATAAACGTTGCGAATTAGTGCGGTGTTCGCATTTAGCTAGCGTTTGTTATTTTCCGTATCTCCTCATTGTATGATTTGCTGTGCCTTTGCTATCCTCGTATTCTGTTCTGATCTGCCTTGTGTCACTTCTGGCAATCGCCTTTTTTGCGGTTGCGTTTCTGTTTCGTATCTGCTGTTGTGTGTGCGCTGTCGCGGGGTGGCGACTAGATTGGCGCACACACATACAACCTGTCCCTTTGCTCGTTCTCATTTGCAATCGCTTCTTGCAATTGCATTCTGCGCTTCGTACAATTCCTGTCTGGCATTTGTGGAGGTACAGAGGATTGGTTCCTCTGCACTCCCCAGCGCCATCTGCCGACAGGAATTTCCCTCTACGCTTTTGCTGGGTTCCTGCAATTATACGCTTGTGGAGGATTTCCGCCGTATCAGCGCACGCGTTGTGCGCTGATCACGGAGAAAGTTCCACAATCGTTACATTTTCCCACTTAAACTGCATTAACCACAATTTCCGTCACGGGTTTCATTACCATTAAAGAGGAAATGTAGTGAAAATAACATATTAAATAAAATTGCCTATTTGTTACAATATTCATTTATAGATTATTTAATCAGTGTTTTCCCAGTTGTAAAATCTTCCCTCTCCCTGATTTACATCCTGAAATGTATCACTGGTGGCGACATCTTTAGTTTTGCCAGGTGATCTGTACGGAGTGTTTGTTACTGAACGTTCTATGCACAGAGGGATATTCCTTGCTTGGCTGTTGGAAAAAGCTGTTACTTCCCACAATGCAAGGCGGTTCACAGACAGCAAACTGTTAGGACCATGGTCATGACATCACACTGTGGGAGGGGTTTCACCACAATATCAGCCATACAAAATGGAATAACATTTACAGGGATATGGATGGTGAGATAATAATCTAATATCTTAAACCTTCCATTGACTGAAAAGCATTACACTAAAAAATTACTTTATCAACCTAAAAATAAAATATTTTTTTTTTACACATTTCCATACATAATACAATTCATTTGACCCTAAAAAATACCAAATTCAAGCCTTTGACATAGAATTCATAGAAGTATGAATTCTGGTAGTGTTTGCCAAATTATATTTGCCACATGCTATTGCTATTTGTACAGTCAGGCACTGATGAGCCCAATATGTCGATGGACTCCATAGCATTTGACTAGTCTGCTACGGCTAGTAAAGAAACAAGGAAACATCACTCTTTGTAGTAATGATGCTTTACCTCCTTGGCGGTTAATTGTTTCTGCAAAAATTGCAGAAATCCAATTTTAAAAAAAAAAAAATGTTTATGTTTCATGTAAAGCTACCAGAGTGGTAGCTACATGAAACACCACTAGAGGGCGCATGTGTCCCTCTAGTGCGATCGTCGCCGGCAACAATAGCAAACAGGGGAACACGTATATAACGCGACCCCCTGTTTGGCTTCTCCTGTCGCCATGGCGACGATCGGAATGACGTCATGGACGTCAGCCGACGTCCTGACGTCAGACGTCTCCGATCCAGCCCATAGCGCTGCCCAGAACTCATTGGTCCGGGCAGCGCAGGGCTCTGGCGGGGGGGGGCCCTCTTGCGCCGCTGCGTGCGGGCGATCGCCGCAGAGCGGCGGCGATCAAGCTGGACGCGCGGCTAGCAAAGTGCTAGCTGCGCGTACAGCACTTTACAGTATGAAAATCGCCTGGTGGCTGAGATCTCCCCCTGCGCGGCATAGCCCGAGCTCAGCTCGGGCTTACCGCCAGGGAGGTTAAAGGGAACCTAAACTGAGAGGGATACGGATGTTTCCGTTTAAACAATACCAGTTGTCTGGCAGTCCTGCTGATCTTCTTGGCTGCAGTAGTGGCTGAATCACACACCTGAAACAAGCATGCAGCTAATCCAGTCTGACTTCAGAGCCCCTGATCTGCATGCTTGTTGAGGGGCTGTGGCTATTAGAGACACAGGATCAGCAGGAGAGTCAGGCAACTGGTATCATTTTAAAAGGAAAAATCCATATCCCGCTCAGTTTAGGTTTATTTTAAAAATTCACCTTGTAAAATCCAATCAGCAATATAAAGGGACACAACTTTCTTTCCCTTTTTAAATCTCCTTTTATCAACACCCCCCCCCCCCCCCCCCCCCCCAAACACCCACAGCTAACATTGTGGACTCTGCATGCTCCGGGTAGTATAGGTGCTGTCCTGGCTCAGCTTTGGATGCCTAACTGCAGTCTCTCAACACGCTCAAGGCTGGACAACACTGGCAAACCTGGAGGACAACACTGATCTACACACCCTGTGCCACCACCACCCCTGCCACCAAATCCAGTTAGTTATTTTGTTTGGCAATTTTATAAGTATTGATTATAAGTAAGCATTCCACACAGCTGAACACTGAGCTGAAGCTCTGCACCGACAAGAAAGACTAATTAAACATTATAAACAGCTCTCTGAAAACCTAACATTTCATTGTTATACTGTAGTCACAGCAGGTTGGAGGTCCAGACTATTGCATGTATCCAGTTGGGACAGGTCCTCTTTTACATTAGTTCAGTTTGCAGTGCAGATTTCTTACAACTCCTTACATTAACATTTGCTCTACTGTGATCAGCAAGTAAGAATGAAGGAACTGGCCTGGCTGTGCCAAGCACAGTTGGTGAAGCATGGCTTGAGGGGGCTGCACTGCAGATGCCACCCAGAGATCATCTCTCAGTAGTTCTAAATGCATGTTCTGTTCTCGGAGCACCAGGGATGGGGGAAATGACTGTATTTTGCTGGAGGAGGGTACGTGGAGGCCTGTATTTCACACATGCCCCATGATTACACAATACTAACAGCAAAGACTTATATTAAGATTTCCCTTCACAGAACTACCACAAGTGTAATCTAAATATAGCAATAGCTGAGCCCAGAGCAGAGGAACCATGACGACATACAGTAGAATGCAGTAAAGTGTTAAGGATACCCACTTTAATGCTAAAGAGACACAAGCGGAAAAAAATATATGATATAATGAATTGGTTGTGTAGTACGGATAATTACTAGAGGATTAGTAGCAAAGAAAATATTCTCATTTTTATTTTCAGTTAGTGTTTTTTATAACAGTGCATCATTCTCGAATATTCACAGTTTACACTACTCAGCATTCTAAATGATTTTACAGAGCAGGCCAGTGAACTATTGACCTGTCCTCTGCAGAGAGAAAGAATATACAGTGACTGACAGGTGAGATAATAAGCTTCAGAAGACAGAGCTCTCTGCAACTTTAAAAGCCCTGGAGCTCAATGGCTCTTGCATAGATAACAACTGGAGTTTCTTAACTCTTCCAGTACTGGAAACAATATTAGACTTCTGTCTCTGCTCCTAAGGTTTTATTTTAGCTGTACTACACACACAAATCATTATATCATGTTTTTTTGCTTCAGTGTGTTTTTAAATGGACCATTTGAATGGACATGGCTTGAGCGACGAATGCTGCGGCCTTCGTTTAATGCCCTTGTGAACCGGCCATTAGTCGGAGATCTGCATATTAGGAGAATTCTTGCTGATCAATGAGATGCAAATATTTTCCAAGCTCATACAGGATTATGCAAATCTGTATGCAAATATATGCAGCTTGAAAATGACCAATCAAGTACCAACAAGGTTTAAATTGATTAGTCCATTTTCAAGCTGCATATATTTGCATAGGAATTTACATAATTTTGCATGAACTCAGAAATATTTGCATCTCATTGATCACCCCTGCTGATCACTATCAGGCTGAGTTCACATATGACATAGCGTGAACAAGTAGCGTTTTAGGATGATGCATTTGCGATTTTCTATTGCCTTTTTACAATGTTTTAGTTTGCTTTTTTTAAAGAGAATCTGTACTGTAAAATTCTTACAATAAAAAGCATACCATTCCATTCATTATGTTCTCCTGGGTCCCTCTGTGCTGTTTCTGCCACACCCTGCTGCAATCCTGACTTGTAATTGCCATTTTTATGCAGTGTTTACAAACAAAAGACATAGCAAGTAATAGGATGAGAGTAGCTCAGTGTGTGAGTCATACAGAGTGTGCAGGGGGCCTGGAGAGGGTGTGTATAGCTTCTATCCAATCACAAGCAGCACAGCACATTCCAGCCTGACTGCCTGAACCCGACAGAGAAGAGAAGATTAGATCATATAACAGAGATAATACATCCACTGTGCAACTAGAAAAGGCTGCAGTTAGACAGAGCACATTAGAACAGGTATAGGAACTTATAGGATAGAAGAAATAAGGATGAAAATTTTGTTACAGAGTCTCTTTAAGCAGATGTGTTTTAATGCGTTTGTGGTTTGCTAATGTATGTTTTGTATGTGTTTTTTATTTAAATTTATGCAAATCACTAAGAAGACAACAGGAAACGGAAACACATCAGAAAACTTCAATTTTTATTTATAAAACGCATGCAAAACACAATGCAAATGCATTACCATAGACTTTCATTATGTGCGTTTTGCAGCCATCCTGCATAATACGCAGCAACACTACCAGCGTCTGCGAAACGCATACTGTACAAACGCAGTGCAACGCAGCTTCTGTATCCCGTAGACTAACATTGCTGCATACAACACAGCGCTTTCCGCTACGCTAGCGTTTCTGCTCTGTGTGCACCCGGCCTGAAGAGATCCAAGCATCCATTCGCATTCCTCTCTCCCCATGCTTGTTCCAGGCCAGTGACATAGAAAGTACTGAAGACAAACACTCAGCACGCTAACCCAGCAAACAGATTTAGCAAAAGTGGGTCAACAACGGCAGCGAAGGTATTTCCTTCAGTATGCATTTCACTGTAAGTAAATAGACCCTCTATGGAAAGCAGACGCATTATACGGTATTTAATCATGGCCAGCATGGTGGAGAAATCGGATAAACCCTTACCAGACCGCTGGGATCCCACAGACATTAATAGTTAAACTGCAAATTAACAACACTTAAGTAATCGCCGCTGCCAAACGCGAGTTTGCATCCTCCCCGGCTTCATCCGCACTGGATAATTAAACGCACACCTCTGCCAGTAATGTGGATGACACCAGCGGGGAAACCCGTACAGTCAGGGAGTCCTAGTTACTGCGCTACCCAAAAATAGCTGATGGTTGGGAAGAGCCGACGGCGAGGCCTCCGGCTATGTGTGATTATTAAGCAGGGGGAGCCTGGATGCTTGGAGCAAGCACTGTCAGCTCAGGGAGGGGAAATGGGGGGAAATCTGCAGTCATAGACACAGGGAAAATCCTGCTGATAACACTGCTCCCAGCACAAGGGGGCACAATGAATGTTCAAGGTACCAAAAGGTGTACGTGAATTTTGGGTGCGCCGATTCGTCCAGAAGCCGCATGCTCCCGATTTGCCTGATACCTCTGGGCTTAGAGAGGAACTGTACTAAGAAATAATGTGGTGAGTACATTTTTTTTTTTTTACAATATTACTTTCTAAATTATTAAGCAAGGGTTTTCCCATTGTAAAATCTTTCCTCATTCTCATTTACATTCTGAAATGTATCACAGGTGTTAACATCTTATAGTTTTGCCAGGAGATCTGTATAGAATGTTAGGCCTGGAATCCACTAGGAGGCCCTTAGAATGCTCTGGGAGAATTTCTGCACAGCTAAACAACCTAGGCTGTGACATCACTGGAGCTACATACCAATATACAGCAATATATAGATCAGGCATGGGCAAATTTGTCCCTTCAGCTGTTAAAGAACTACAAATCCCTTAATGCATTTGCCTTTATGTATCATGACTGTGGCTGTCAGACTCCTGCAATGCATTGTGGGACTTGTAGTTCCTCAACAGCTGGAGGGCCAAGTTTGCCCATGCCTGATATAGATACTAGACCTAAGGCCCATTATAATAACGGGCGCTAGGCCTCTGACCCGTGAGCGAAGATGTCGGCATCGCCCGCATGTCAGTCGCGCATGGCCACAACGCATACACGTGAGCGCAACGCACATGCCACACGCCCGCCCCCCAGGCCTCATCCTTCTGCTGTCTCAATGGCTGCCCCGTGTGCAATGCATGCGCGGCTCGGCAAAAGCACAGACACAGTGACACAGGAGGATGCAGGGACACAGGGGTATTATTGTATAGAACAGGTACGGTTTGTGATGTTGAAGCCAGGATAATTAACATAAACATTGATACCCTGAATAATTTACTGCATTCTACTATATGTCACAACAGTGCCACTTAAATTATTTATTATTATTATTTAGTGTCTATATACCGCTGACATCTTCCACATTGCTTCACAGAGTCTTCTCACTAACTGCTCCTCAGAGGTATTTACAATCTTATCCCTACCAGAGTCATATGACCATTACAGTCTACAGACAATTTAGGGGGAAGCCAATTAACTTATCGGTCTGTTTTTTTAAATGTTGGAGGCTACATGAGTGCCTGGAGGAGACCCACATAGAAAAGAGGAGAATATACAAACTACTGAGTTGACTGCTATGTCCTTACTCTAAGGGCTGTGCTAAGGGAAAGCAGGGGCCTATGAGAATAGCAGCAAGCTGGGGCGGACCTAATAAGGGACATATATCCATGGAAGTGCAGCCGACATCTATGTTCAGTCAATTTCCATTGGGGCAGCGTCCCACTGAAGTCGGGAGTCTAACAGAAGAGAGGGCAGGGGAAGTCCCACTCCACCTACTTCCTGTGCCACTCCTAAAAAAGCTAAACTATCAAGGAACTGTGCAAACTTGGGGCTGGAAGAAGCAGGGCCAGTGCTTCTGTGGGGTAACACTGGGGAATTGCTCAAGGCCCCAAGCACCATTGTGGACCTCCAAGTCATTACTTGTATTTTTCACAAGTTGACTGTCAGTACAGTGTGAAAATGTAAGGGGCCCCACAGGGGTGCAGCTAAGGTTTTGGTGGCCCCAAGCATGTCCATATCTTGAGGCCCCCATCCATGAAAGCTGCAAAGTGCTCCACAGCAAAAAATGGGCGTGGCCCAAGTATAGGAAGCCTGTATAGTTGCCCCTAGTATAGGTTAGATAGGTAGGTGCCGGCAGTATAGATTAGATAGGTAGGTGTCCGCAGTATAGGCTAGATAGGTAAGTGCCCACAGTATAGGTTAGATAGGTAGGGTGCCAGTAGTATAGGCTAGCTAGGTAGGTGCCCCACAGTATAGGTTAGATACGTAAGTGCCCGAAGTATAGGCTATATAGGAAAGTGCCCACAGTATAGGTTAGATAGGTAGGTGCCAGTAGTATTGGCTAGCTAGGTAGATGCCCCCAGTATAGGTTAGATACACAAGTGCCCGCAGTATAGGCTAGATAGGAAAGTGCCCACAGTATAGGTTAGATAGGTAGATGCCCCCAGTATAGGTTAGATAGGTAGGTGCACACAGTATAGGTAAGATAGGTAGGTGAACGCAGTATAGGGTAGATAAGTAGGTACCCCTCAGTATAGGTTAGATAGGTAGATGCCCCCAGTATAGATTATATAGGTAGGTGCACGCAGTATAGGTAAGTTTGGTAGGTGCACGCAGTATAGGTTAGATAGGTAGGTACCCCTCAGTATAGGTTAGATAGGTAGGTGCACGCAGTATAGGTTAGATAGGTAGGTACCCCTCAGTATAGGTTTGATAGGTAGGTGCATGCAGTATAGGTTAGATAGGTAGGTACCCCTTAGTATAGGTTAGATAGGTAGGTGCACGCAGTATAGGTTAGATAGGTAGGTGTCTCCAGCAATAGGGGCAGGGGGAGCGGGCAGAGCAAAGTTTCAACTCACCTGCCTTGATCATGCACGCAGCCTCTATCTTCTTACTGTCCCGGCGTCTGTCGCTTCGGTAAGGGCTTCTCTGTGATGACATGTGGTTACGTCATCACAGAGGTGCTGTTACCATAGCGACAGGACGCCGCACGCTGGGACAGGATGAAGATAGAGGCTGCATGCATGATCGAGGCAGGTGAGTTGAAACTTTTTCTCTGCCCGCTCCCCCCGCCGCTGCCAACACCCTCCTGCCGCTCTGCCGCCAGCAGCAGAGCGAGGCCCCCGTTTGTGTGAGGCCCCAAGCAGGGGCATGGCTCACCTTTATGCTGGTGGCACCCCTGGGGCCCCACACTCATTTGTTTGTTGAGTATGGAGCACTGCCCCCAGCACAAAGACGGCTGAAAGCTACAGTGAGAAGACTGCAGCAGAGTGCTGAGCATGGAGCCCCGCCCCCAGCACGAATACGGCTGAACGCTACAGTGAGAAGACTGCAGCAGATTGCTGAGTATGCAGTCCCGCCCCAGAACAAAGATGGCAGAAAGCTGCAGTGTGAAGACTGCAGCAGAGTGCTGAGCATGGAGCCCCGCCCCCAGCACGAATACGGTTGAACGCTACAGTGAGAAGACTGCAGCAGATTGTTGAGTATGCAGCCCCACCCCAGCACAAAGATGGCCGAAAGCTGCAGTGTGAAGACTGCAGCAGAGTGCTGAGCATGGAGCCCCGCCCCCAGCACAAATACGGCTGAACGTTACAGTGAGAAGACTGCAGCAGAGTGCTGAGTATGCAGCCCCGCCCCAGAACAAAGACGTCTGAGCATTATAGTGAGAAGACTGCAGCAGAGTGCTGAGTATGGAGCCCCGCCCCCAGCACAAAGACGTCTAAACGCTACAGTGAGAAGACTACAGCCAGCCACAGATAGGAACAGTAGGTGGCTGGAGCCTGCATTCTGCACAAGGCTAGTGGAGAGGAGCAGGGATGGCCAATGAGATGCAAATAATTGTGAGTTGATGCAGAATTCTGTGAGTTTTTTATGCAAATTTATAAAGCTTGATAATGAATTGAAGCTCACTTAGCTTAATTTGATTGGTCGATTTCAAGCTGAATAAATGTGCATACAATTTGCAGGTGTGAGGGGTGGACCAAGGAAACCAAGGACCAGAAAGACACAAAGGAAAAAAACACCAGGAGCCAGTAGAACAATATGTCTATACACCAAGATAAATATGTGTAAAATAATACACTCACAATTTTAGGGTTGCAGGAAATACAATCACCAATAAGGCTTACAGAGGAAACCCAACCTCGGCTCAGGTCTGCAAAGTTCCACAGTAGATTGGGTAGTTCCTAGGGATGAGGGCTACTCAAATACAACCTCAAAATACTGATGAAGCAGGAGATACCCAAGAAACGCGTTGTCTGAACCTTTTGTGCGATAAACTCTTGAAAATCTCAAGCGAGCTTTGATTGCTACATGTGCTACTTCACCACAGGAGAGGTAAGCTTACCATATCTCTTTTTTATATTGTTTTATACCGTTTGGGCGCCTCCTCCATTTTATGTGCATACAATTTGCATAAATTCTGCATCAACTGCATCAAGAATTATTTGTGTCTCATTGGCCATCCCTTGTGAGGAGGAGACAGTGTGTGTCTACAGTGTGCATGTTTTAGTGTATGTGTGTGTGTACCCAACTCGGCCTTCTCTCGCCTCATGTGATCATTGCTTTGCCCCAGTACTGGTGTAAGAGCCTGGCAATGATGTCACATGGGTCAAAAGGGGTGTGGCAAAAGTAAACATTGGCATAGCATGGGCAGTGGAAACCAGGAAGCCCAGCCAAACGACCACATTCACAAAGGCTCAGCAGAGCTTTATGAGAACAGCCAGGTTTTAGGCGCTCATGAGGGAAAGGTGCCTGCAAAATGAGTGCCGAAAATACTGACAAGTAGAATATAAGAAACATTTCCAATATTCTACTATTGGCCAACTTCCACCCATGCCTAACCCTAACTTTCCTAACCCCACCGCAAATTCCCTTTATCTGCACCTAGGGCCGGATTTCTGGGAAGGCCACAAAGGCCGGGCCTTGGGTGGCTGGCTCCAACCCAAAGGGGCACCTAAACATGAAAGAAGAGTTGCTACATGAAAGAGGAGGCTGACATAAAAAAGGGAAACTGATGCTCAGGGGAGCTTCGTGAAACAAAGGGGATGCTGTACAAGATGATGCACATGGAAGAGGGGGTGGCACATGGCATGGGAGGGGCGCTGTTGTATATGGATGATACACATGGAAGAGGGGGTGGCACATGGCATGGGAGGGGCGCTGCTGTATATGGATGATACACATGGAAGAGGGGGCAGTACATGGAATGGGAGGGGCTGCTGTATATGGATGATACACATGGAAGAGGGGGCAGCACATGGCATGGGAGGGGCGTTGCTGTACATGGATGATACACATGGAAGAGGGGCGGCACATGGAATGGGAGGGGCGCTGCTGTATATGGATGATACACATGGAAGAGGGGGCAGTACATGGAATGGGAGGGGCGCTGCTGTATATGGATGATACACATGGAAGTGGGGCGGCACATGGCATGGGAGGGGCGCTGCTGTATATGGATGATACACATGGAAGAGGGGGCAGTACATGGAATGGGAGGGGCTGCTGTATATGGATGATACACATGGAAGAGGGGGCAGCACATGGCATGGGAGGGGCGTTGCTGTACATGGATGATACACATGGAAGAGGGGCGGCACATGGCATGGGAGGGGTGCTGCTGTATATGGATGATACACATGGAAGAGGGGCGGCACATGGCATGGGAGGGGTGCTGCTGTATATGGATGATACACATGGAAGAGGGGCGGCACATGGCATGGGAGGGGCGCTGCTGTATATGGATGATACACATGGAAAAGGGGGCTTCACATGGAATGGGAGGGGCTGCTGTATATGGATGATACACATGGAAGAGGGGCGGCACATGGCATGGGAGGGGCGCTGCTGTATATGGATGATACACATGGAAGAGGGGCGGCACATGGCATGGGAGGGGTGCTGCTGTATATGGATGATACACATGGAAGAGGGGCGGCACATGGCATGGGAGGGGCGCTGCTGTATATGGATGATACACATGGAAGAGGGGGCTGCACATGGAATGGGAGGTGCTGCTGTATATGGATGATACACATGGAAGAGGGGGCAGCACATGGAATGGGAGGGGCTGCTGTATATGGATGATACACATGGAAGAGGGGCGGCACATGGCATGGGAGGGGCGCTGCTGTATATGGATGATACACATGGAAGAGGGGGCTGCACATGGAATGGGAGGTGCTGCTGTATATGGATGATACACATGGAAGAGGGGGCAGCACATGGAATGGGAGGGGCTGCTGTATATGGATGATACACATGGAAGAGGGGCGGCACATGGCATGGGAGGGGTGCTGCTGTATATGGATGATACACATGGAAGAGGGCGGCACATGGCATGGGAGGGGTGCTGCTGTATATGGATGATACACATGGAAGAGGGGGCAGCACATGGAATGGGAGGGGCTGCTGTATATGGATGATACACATGGAAGAGGGGCGGCACATGGCATGGGAGGGGTGCTGCTGTATATGGATGATACACATGGAAGAGGGGTGGCACATGGCATGGGAGGGGTGCTGCTGTATATGGATGATACACATGGAAGAGGGGCGGCACATGGCATGGGAGGGGTGCTGCTGTATATGGATGATACACATGGAAGAGGGGGCTGCACATGGAATGGGAGGGGCTGCTGTATATGGATGATACACATGGAAGAGGGGCGGCACATGGAATGGGAGGGGCACTGCTGTATATTGATGATACACATGGAAGAGGGGCGGCACATGGCATGGGAGGGGTGCTGCTGTATATGGATGATACACATGGAAGAGGGGGCTGCACATGGAATGGGAGGTGCTGCTGTATATGGATGATACACATGGAAGAGGGGGCAGCACATGGAATGGGAGGGGCTGCTGTATATGGATGATACACATGGAAGAGGGGCGGCACATGGCATGGGAGGGGTGCTGCTGTATATGGATGATACACATGGAAGAGGGCGGCACATGGCATGGGAGGGGTGCTGCTGTATATGGATGATACACATGGAAGAGGGGGCAGCACATGGAATGGGAGGGGCTGCTGTATATGGATGATACACATGGAAGAGGGGCGGCACATGGCATGGGAGGGGTGCTGCTGTATATGGATGATATACATGGAAGAGGGGCGGCACATGGCATGGGAGGGGTGCTGCTGTATATGGATGATGCACATGGAAGAGGGGTGGCACATGGCATGGGAGGGGTGCTGCTGTATATGGATGATACACATGGAAGAGGGGCGGCACATGGCATGGGAGGGGTGCTGCTGTATATGGATGATACACATGGAAGAGGGGGCTGCACATGGAATGGGAGGGGCTGCTGTATATGGATGATACACATGGAAGAGGGGCGGCACATGGAATGGGAGGGGCACTGCTGTATATTGATGATACACATGGAAGAGGGGCGGCACATGGCATGGGAGGGGTGCTGCTGTATATGGATGATACACATGGAAGAGGGGCGGCACATGGCATGGGAGGGGTGCTGCTGTATATGGATGATACACATGGAAGAGGGGGCAGCACATGGAATGGGAGGGGCTGCTGTATATGGATGATACACATGGAAGAGGGGCGGCACATGGCATGGGAGGGGTGCTGCTGTATATGGATGATATACATGGAAGAGGGGCGGCACATGGCATGGGAGGGGTGCTGCTGTATATGGATGATACACATGGAAGAGGGGTGGCACATGGCATGGGAGGGGTGCTGCTGTATATGGATGATACACATGGAAGAGGGGCGGCACATGGCATGGGAGGGGTGCTGCTGTATATGGATGATACACATGGAAGAGGGGGCTGCACATGGAATGGGAGGGGCTGCTGTATATGGATGATACACATGGAAGAGGGGCGGCACATGGAATGGGAGGGGCGCTGCTGTATATGGATGATACACATGGAAGAGGGGGCAGCACATTGAATGGGAGGGGCTGCTGTATATGGATGATACACATGGAAAAGGGGGCAGCACATGGTATGGGAGGGGCTGCTGTATATGGATGATACACATGGAAGAGGGGCGGCACATGGAATGGGAGGGGCGCTACTGTATATGGATGATACACATGGAAAAGGGGGCAGCACATGGCATGGGAGGGGCGCTGCTGTATATGGATGATACACATGGAAGAGGGGGCTTCACATGGAATGGGAGGGGCACTGCTGCACATGAAAGACGAGGCACAACATTCTTGACCTAGGGGCATGAAAAGTATAAACCGGCCTTGTCTGCACCACTATATACCAAAAATACCAGCACATCGGAAGTTTGAGCACTCCATAGATGCCCATGTTAATATCAGTAGAAGAAATTTGGGAGCCTGAGGTACCAGATAAAATAGCGGGTACCAGGGCTACCCACTATAAAATCTGTGGCTTCTATTTGTAGCTGCAGTTTGTATAATGGACCACCGTATTTCCATTTATCACTGATATTACCATGGGCGCCGATGGGCTATAAACCTTCCGTCCAAATTTCCTGTTTCGGGTTTTGGTACCAGACCGAAATGTATTTATCCGCTACAGGGTCACTTTAAGTCAGTGAAGCTGTCACCAGGATTGACGTCAGCTGGGAGATGGAACAACAAAAGAAAAAGGGGCATTTGCAGTAAAAGGAGCGAGACGTGGCGAGGGTAGATTTATCCGCATTAAACGCGGCACAGTCTGGTGATCTAAGACACGTTATAGTAATGAGAACAGGACGGCATGAACTGACAAGCAAAACAAAAGAGACGCATGACAGTGCTCGCTATTTCATAGGCCCTAGTTCTTATTCATAGACTTCATGAGTAAGCACCGGGGGGTGTGAAATGGAAAAAGCATTTCATTCATGCGTCACTGCTGTTTTGGAAAGTGCTAATAGAGAACGTTAATTTCTTTTTCTTAAAGCGGACCTGAACTCAGAACGTTCTCTCTGCTCTAAAAGATAAGCAACAGCATAATGACTTTAAAAAAAAAATCTTTGTTACAGCTGAAACAAATCCTGCAAAAAACCTGCATATCTACTTCCTGCTTTCATGGAAGCAGACATAGGGTTAACATTCTGTGCTCACAAATTAGCTGCTCTGTCGTGTGAGCCAGCTGGCACAGATGAGAGATCAAATTACAGTTGTGATTAGTCACAGATGAGGGGGAATTAGACAGGCTAAACTCTCTAAATACATACAGGGTGCATTTCTTTATATTTTCCTTCTGTCCTGTGCAAGAGTTCAGTTTAGAGAACAATTCCCGGTGAGTGTGGATTTAGAATGTAGTTCAGCCGCACTTTGGGCGGCATTTACAAAGCTTTACCGCATGCGGTAATGCATAAAACAGCTGATTTTAACCGATCATTTAGTGAAATGTCAATTCACTAATGCTGCTATCTCATGGCAAGCTGATATTACCGAGCAGTGAGGAAAATTACCGATTTGTGCGGTAAACATCTCAATAAATGCCATTCAATGTCAATTCAGAACGATCAGAGCATGCTGCAAAGCCAAGAGGGATGTTTGCTGATTACCGGCAGGCGGCAGCTCTCAGGTGTCGAAAACCAGCCTCTGCAATACTTCAGAGTGGATATCCCATGAATGGCATGAGCAGGGAGCCAATAATAACAGCCCCTGTCTCCTGCAAGCCCCTGCCTCCTTGCTGATAGGTTAGAAGCCTTCTAGGGAGGAACTAGCTTTTCTACCCCCCAGGCAGCAGAGGAGAGAGCGCGGAACAAAAGAGGCTTCCCCTACAGCCCTTCAGACATTTAACCCATTAGGTTCCATTTTGAAGATGTGGAAGAGCAAGTGAGGAAATAACCTAAGCATGCTGTGTTTAATGCTTCTTGGAGTTTATCTAAGCCAGCCGTTCTCAACTTTCTTAACCCGGAGGAACCCCTGCAAACACTTTTTTTTTTATATACCGAGGAACCCCTGCATTTATTTTTCAGTAGGCATGGTCTTCAAAAGCTGGTGTGGCTGTTTATTTCACTACCCCTATTACACTACCACTCATTAAAATGTCTCCTTAACCTAGTGCTTTTCATAAATGTGTTCATTATTATTCTGACCCCCAATTTAGTACTTTTTTTTCACAGTACCCCCTATTATAATTTGCTCTATTATACATCCCCTACTATGAGGAAAAATGCCAAGGAACCCCTGCAAAGTCCTCAAGGAACCCTGGTTGAGAAAGCCTGGTCCAAGCTGTGGCACTCAAATAAAATAAAATGTTAAGAAAGACAAATTCAGAGTGAGCAGAGGAACTATAGCAAGCATGTACGTTCTAAAGGGATGTCAGGTTGCCTTTGACCAGTGGTCCTCAAACTAAGGCTCACGGGCCAAATGCGGCCCCCCTAAAGCTTTTTCACCGGCCCCCCACTCACAAAATGTATTATTTATAGATGCGGTCCAGATGTGGTCCACTGCATCTTCAAATATTGGTGTACTGCATATAGAATAGCAGTGCTGGTACCACCAATCAACAAGGAAGCCAGTGAGCAGTCATTCTTGGCTTCCAATCCAATTCCGCATCAGGTGACACTGCTATCCAGTTGCACGATTGGTTATCACCTGGGTATGCTTACGGTCTGGCGAAAAGAGGTTTTTTACAATCTGCACATGCTGTATTGGGGGCATAATATCTGCTTTGGTTAAATGGGAGACAAAACGTGGAACATGGAAACAGGTAATAGTTTACACTACCTACGTTCAATGTAATGTTTTCTACATCATATATGAACACTCCGGCCCCCTATTAGTTTGAAGTATTTTGACCCGGCCCTTGGCCGAAAAAATATGGGGACCCCTGTCTTTTACTATTGCAATGCCATCACTGCTAGTAACAACATGTATCAAAACAGAGACAGCTCCACACTCTTCTGCTGTTACCGAACAGGTTTTTGTGAATTGAAGCCCATTTTTATGGTAAATTACCAAACCTCTACTGCACCTGTCAACATCTTTGAGAATTGGGGGGGGGGGGGGGGGGGGGGAATGCCAAATGCGTTGTTTTTAACAAGCTGATTCTTTTATCGATCAGCCCTTTGTGAATGCTGGCCTTTGTCCTGAATAGAACAGTCTTATACTCTTGCCTTAGGGAAAGTGGATAATCCTTCAAATGGTCCGTATACACGCTGGATTAAAGTCAAGGCACACAAACAAGTGACCTCTCCCAAATTGCACTACCCCGCAAAAAGAAACAACAAGTAGTGTAAATTAAGTTGTTCATACACACTGATGTTTCTGCACGTGCAAGAGGAAGTGACATTTCACCGGACATCTGCACAAGCTTTGAAACAATGCATTTGAAAGACATTGTGCGCGCCCCGCCAAATGCGCAATACCTGCCCAATAGTCGCCTGAACTGATCCGCCATTTGGATTGGGCAGAATACCTAATACTGGCCACTGTCATTTAACGTCGTTTGGCTACATAGTTTAATTGTATCACCTGTTGAGAACCTAGGATCTAGATAACATTTTAATAATAATAATAATATTCAAAGTTTGGCAATACCATCATGGTGGTGAGTTACACCATTTCATTGTTCATAAATCACCCATACATATTGGTCCTGCCACAGAACCCTCGAGAAATAGGAAATAATAGATGCCATTACCTTGCATACTCCATAGGATACAATTTACAGTGGATTCTGAGCTAAAATGATCACTTTTTACTCAACAAAGGAGAAAGATGGAACACATATTCAGCCAAGCACTTAAACAATTACCATCTGCATAATAAGTGTCAATTAGCTAGACTCTTGTCAGAAGTAAATGCATTACTTGTAAACACAACTGCCTAGGAAACTCCTCAACCTTAATAGAATGGAACAAGTTGCTCTGCAGGATTGATAAAACCTCCTTTAAAGATGAAAAAGCTGTTAATTTGAAGTTACCTGACTTCACTCGCGGCTGGCTTCCTTATGCGTAGTATTAATACGCAAACAGGAAGCAATGCGTGGACAGTCTTTGTGAATGTCGGCGCCGTCTCATAGACGGCTGCGGTCATTCACACAGGGACTTAGATCAATGAATGGGAACTGTGTTCCCATGCATTGATCTAGCAGCTAACAATCGGCGGCGGTAACGAGCATGGGGAACGCACGGCGGGGAGGGATGTAGGCCCGTAGCTACGTCCCTGCATGGAGTTATGGCATTTTGCAGGGATGTAGTTACTCGTCCCAGGGGAGGGGAAGTGGTTAAGGAACAGATTTTGGCAAATAAAGGCACACAGGTGTGTGCATCAGCAATCTTCTTATCTCAGCAATGCAAAGCACGAATGTGAAGCTCCTATAAAGGGAACCTAAACTGAGAAGGAGACAGATTTTTCCTTTTAATATAATATCAGTTGCCTGACTCTCCTGCTGATCCTGTGTCCAGGGCTGTGGAGTCGGAGTTGGAGTCAGAGTCAAGGAGTCGGAGTCGGAGTCGGGGCAATTTTGGGCACCCGGAGTTGAAGTTGGAGTCGGAGTCGTGGTTTCAGAAACTGAGGAGTCGGAAATTGGAGTCGCATGATTTTTTTACAAAATCCACAGCCCTGTTAAGTATTAGACTAAGGAGTCGGAGTCTGAGCAATTTTGAGTACCCGGAGTCGGAGTTGGAGTCGTGGTTTCAGAAACTGAGGAGTCGGAGTCGGAAGATTTTTGTACCGACTCCACAGCCCTGCCTGTGTCTCTAATACTTTTAGTTACAGACTCTCAACAAGCATGCAGATCAGGTGCTCTGACTGAAGTCAGACATACAAGCTGCTTGCTTGTTTCAGCTGTGTGATTCAGCCAAAGAGATCAGCAGGACTGTCAAGCAACTGGTATTTGTTTAAAAGGAAACATCCATATCCCTCTCAGTTAAGGTTCCCTTTAAAGAGAAACTCCGACCAAGAATTGAACTTTATCCCAATCAGTAGCTGATACCCACTTTTACATGAGAAAAATAATGATTTTCACAAACAGACCATCAGGGGGCGCTGTATGACTGATTTTGTGCTGAAACCCCTCCCACAAGAGGCTCTGGTACCCTACGGTACTCTGGGCAAACTGTCACAATGTAACAATGTTCAGACAGGAAATAGCTGTCTGTTAAAGCCAGACCAGCTAGAAACAGCTCCATAATCTGCCCACAGTAACAATGTCACCATGTAATACAAGTCAGAATGTGAATCAGGGAGAGGAAAGATTTTACAATGAGCAAACACTGACTAAATCATTTATACATAATTATTGTAAAAATGAAGCACTTTTTTTATTACATTATTTTCACTGGAGTTCCTCTTTAAGTCTTGGCGATGCCTCCATGAGCTACACCTAGTGAATAACTCAGGTTCTGCCATCAGAACAAGAACAGTCTATGCTACGTTACACTATGACAGATACTGCGGCATAAGTGAAGCTAGGTAAGAGTACAGATACTGGAAGTTTAAGGAAGTCAGAAGTGGTGCCCTAAGCCCCTGTGTGTCTGTTATATACCAGCCTCTCAAGAGTTAACTTTGACATCATCTGGCAGGTGATGCTAATGACAGAGCATCATATAAACTTATTTATTTATTGTATTTATAAAGCGCCAACATATTACGCAGCGCTGGACATTAGTTTAGGTTACAGACAATATTTAGGGGTGACGTACAGCAATATGACAATACAGGAATACAAGAAAGACCAGATCACGCAGCACAGCATGAGTACAAGGTAATGCTTAGTCACTGGATGGGAGCATGGAGATTAGGCAATCTGAGTTTACTCAAATGCATGGCATGGGTGCACAGTAATGGAGGTGCATGATCAGGTAGGACACAAAAGGAGGAGGACCCCGCCCAAAGGCTTACAATCTAGAGGGAACTTTATGGAATAAAGCTGTGGATGTCGGACCTATTATTAACCAGTATGCCGAAGTCTTTTTCCCCGGCTTTATTCCATTTAGTTTATATGATCCTCTGCCATTGGCATGTCCAAGATGCATGACATTACAGGTCTCAACATTAAATTGCCTCTTCCATATGCTTGCCCATATAGATATGCTATAGATCCTGTAGTAATATGATGCTATTCTGTGGAGTGTTTCTAATTCTACACAAGGGCAGATGTACCATGAAGCAGACTGAATCATGTTATTCATCGCAGCTGACTGTAGGGGGCAGCATCAGCTCTATACTCCCTCTGCTGCTTCTGACTGACTCATGGAGCATAGCTAATCCCCTGTTCCACCACATGCCAAAGGACAGAGATCTGGTGATTAGGGATGGCCCTGTCTAGGAGAACTCATGGAGAAGCATGCGATCAGTTTGATCAGCTGATATACTGTATATACTCGCATATAAGCCGACCCGCATATAAGCCGACCCCCTAACTTTTATGTTAGAAATCAGGAAAAAGTAATTGACTTGCATATAAGCCCCCAGTATAAATATTGTGATATGCTCCCTGCATGAGGTGGCCTCCCTCTCCATAACCAAATGTGTACCCAGGTGTTAGGCAGCCCCCTTCCCACAGCCAAATGTGTACCCAGGTGTTAGGCAGTCCCCTTCCCACAGCCAAATGTGTACCCAGGTTTTAGGCAGCCCCCTTCCCATAGCCAAATGTGCACCCAGGTGTTAGGCAGTCCCCTTCCCACAGCCAAATGTGCATCCAGGTGTTAGGCAGCCCCCTTCCCACAGCCAAATGTGCACCCAGGTGTTAGGCAGTCCCCTTCTCACAGCCAAATGTGCATCCAGGTGTTAGGCAGCCCCCTTCCCACAGCCAAATGTGCACCCAGGTGTTAGGCAGTCCCCTTCCCACAGCCAAATGTGCACTGTTAATGTCATAGCTGTATGTTAATCCAAGTTTCATATATATATGCACTTAATAGATATAAGGTGACACAAATGTTCAATAAGGCCAATGTAACACAGATGATACAGATGAGTAGAGTCACCCTTTAACGTTAGACTCAGAAATTTTCCATTGCTGACATGCTTTAGCTAAGATCTAGTACTGTGTGAGTTTTTCTTTCTTCTTAGGAATGTCTAAAAAGATTAGGAGTGCCTGGTACTGCAACCCCCATCTCGGATGAGTCGAGTCCCACAAGCCATGACCTTGATGTATCTATGTGAACAGGATGTTGAAGAGATTGTTTACTGGAGTCGAGACCAGGTGCAAGGCTGTAAGAATCCTCCACCCTCTCGGAGTGTAAGAAGAGAGACTCTCAGAGATGTGTATTATTATTGGACGAGTAAAGTACATCATGACCACGTAATTTGGGGTATAAGAACTAATGTACAGCGGAAGTGAAGCCAGAAACCTTAACTGCCTGAATCCTTTTAACTAGGCTTACCTGGTTTCCCGCATGTATACATGTGAAATTTTTGAATAAAGCCACATCTTGTTTTTCTTTTCATCTCCTGACATATTTTTTGAAATCTTGGTGTATTGATAAGTAAGTGATTTCCACAGCACCCAGGTGTTAGGCAGCCCCCTTCCCACAGCCAAATGTGCACCCAGGTGTTAGGCAGCCCCCTTCCCACAGCCAAATGTGCACCCAGGTGTTAGGAAGCCCCCTTCCCACAGCCAAATGTGCACCCAGGTGTTAGGAAGCCCCCTTCCCACAGCCAAATGTGCACCCAGTAGGCATATATTTACAATCTGATTTTGGTACCTGTGCTTTTGGGAAGTCTGGATCAATTGAAGAAACCTGCCGTCCTGTATGGCAGGTGAGTGCCTGCAGCAGAATGTGGGGCAGAGCTGAGAGTCCGGTATTAATGGAAGGCAGGATCGGAGGGCAGGATCAGATGCCAGCAAAGTGGGACAGGTGCTCCTCCACTTTCACTCGCGTGTCCTGCTTTCCCTGCACGGTGGTGGCCAGATTGTGTTATGGATCCGGGCACCGGTGCCGGCAGTGACGCGTCTGGAGTGACAGAGCCCGCGCTGAATCATCAGCACAATGATCGGGGATTCCCTCTTCCGTCCTGCACTTGCTGTCTAAAGATGCCACTAGATGGCGTCATCTATATGAAACACGTCATCTATATGCAACATAGCAAGTGCAGGACGGAAGAGGGAATCCCCGATCAATGTGCTGGTGATTAGGCACGGACTCTGTCACTCCAGACACGTCACTGGCAGCATCGGATGCCTGGATCCATAACACATTCTGGCTGGCCACCGCCGTGCAGGGAAAGCGGGACACGCTTGTGGCTAAAAGTACGCTGGCATCCGATCCTGCTCTCCGATCCCGGATCCTGCCTTCCACTAATACCAGACACCCCGCTCTGCCTCACATTCCCCTGCAGGCACTCTCCTGCCATCCAAGACGCCAGGACTGCATCCCGCATCACCACGGAAAGTGGAGGAGCTCCTGTCCCACACAGGAATGGCCACTCAAAGTAGGTGACTCGCATACAAGCCGAGACCCCCACTTTTGGGGCACCCCCACAAATGTGCACCCAGGTGTTAGGCAGTCCCCTTCTCACAGCCAAATGTGCATCCAGGTGTTAGGCAGCCCCCTTCCCACAGCCAAATGTGCACCCAGGTGTTAGGCAGTCCCCTTCCCACAGCCAAATGTGCACTGTTAATGTCATAGCTGTATGTTAATCCAAGTTTCATATATATATGCACTTAATAGATATAAGGTGACACAAATGTTCAATAAGGCCAATGTAACACAGATGATACAGATGAGTAGAGTCACCCTTTAACGTTAGACTCAGAAATTTTCCATTGCTGACATGCTTTAGCTAAGATCTAGTACTGTGTGAGTTTTTCTTTCTTCTTAGGAATGTCTAAAAAGATTAGGAGTGCCTGGTACTGCAACCCCCATCTCGGATGAGTCGAGTCCCACAAGCCATGACCTTGATGTATCTATGTGAACAGGATGTTGAAGAGATTGTTTACTGGAGTCGAGACCAGGTGCAAGGCTGTAAGAATCCTCCACCCTCTCGGAGTGTAAGAAGAGAGACTCTCAGAGATGTGTATTATTATTGGACGAGTAAAGTACATCATGACCACGTAATTTGGGGTATAAGAACTAATGTACAGCGGAAGTGAAGCCAGAAACCTTAACTGCCTGAATCCTTTTAACTAGGCTTACCTGGTTTCCCGCATGTATACATGTGAAATTTTTGAATAAAGCCACATCTTGTTTTTCTTTTCATCTCCTGACATATTTTTGAAATCTTGGTGTATTGATAAGTAAGTGATTTCCACATTTGGTCCTTCGAACCGGAATCGATTCTGTCTGGCCTGGGGTGCATCTCTGAAAACTGGGGGTGATGATCCCAGTCATCCCAACAAAATAAGTCCTCCAGGGTGAAAAATTCCCTGTAAACAGGGGCAAATTTTCAGAGTGCTATACCCAGACGGGACGGAACTCGAATCCAAGAACCAGGATTTCAGGAGATGCTTTGAAGAGCAGAGGGCTTTACCTTTTTTTTTTTTGTGTGCGTTTGTGTGTGAATGTGTGGCCGGCCACGGACTGAGAGGATTACATTGATTGTCAACGCTGAGAGCTATCAAGGTGCATCAAAAAAGTAAGTAGATATTTGATTTTATTCAAGTACTGCATGACAGTTCAGTCAGCTGGGGATACCTGTGATCTGTAAAAAAAGCTGACAATTTTACCAATTGTCAGTCGTGGTGTCTGCGAAGTGGAATAGATCCTCAGTGACCGGATGAGGACATACAGCGGATACCACGCAATAGCCACAGGGCAAAAGTAATCCAGGGCTCAAGTGCAAGCCGAATTTAATTCAGGGCTACAACAGCCGGGTTGGATTCAGGGCTTAAGTGCAAGCCGGAT
This sequence comes from Hyperolius riggenbachi, assembly GCF_040937935.1. Taxonomy (NCBI): domain Eukaryota; kingdom Metazoa; phylum Chordata; class Amphibia; order Anura; family Hyperoliidae; genus Hyperolius; species Hyperolius riggenbachi. Next base: position 85,599,753 of record NC_090652.1, read on the forward strand.
AATAGCCGTGGTTATCATCACTGATTTGCTAGGCTGGGTAGTAATTCTCGCAAAGCGCGCCCGAGTTACAGCGGCATTCAGTGAAGCGTACTATTCAGCAAGTCGGCCCCAGCACAGTATCGGTACACTGGGGGGCAGCGGCGGCTGAGCAGTTATATCATAGGAAACAGATCACAGGTGCCCCGGAATAGAATTGTCAGGCAGGATGGGGCAAAATGCAGCTAAAGCTCAACTTCTCCGTGCAACGGATGATGAACTTCTCATGCACCGTAAAGACCCCCGCTTGACAGAGAAATGCGAGGTCTGGCATGAGATGTTCAAATTCCCGGGCCATTTGCACCCAAAACAATGCAGGGCATTGATAAAGGCTATAGAGGAGAGAAGTAAAGGGAAATTGACTTTGCAGAATAAATATGGTTTGCAATTGGCGAGAGAATGGTGAGATGAAGCTGACAAGCGTAAGAGGGAACTGTGCTCCTTTTATTTTGGTAAGAAAGCGAGTGATCAGGAGGGTGAATATGATCACAGTGTGACTGTGCAGGATGTTGAGAGCGAGAGCGAGAATGAAAGTGAAAGTGGAGATGTGCTTGGAGCTGGAGCTGAGGCTGGAGCAGCACAGAGGCTGAGGCAGAGATCCCAATCCCCTCAGCGGGCTCCAGATCATAAGTCAGGACTTCCAGCCCGCACCTCAAGTACAGGAAACATCAGTGAGCCCACTAAGTCCAAACCTGTTAATAGACAAACTGAGGTGACAACGTCTGATAGACAGTTGCGGGAACGAAAAACATCAGGAGCCCGAGGTAGAGCATCCTCAGCCTTGGACATCAAACAGGAGGTTGATCAGTTAGCTGTGACAACGGGAGATCTGAGAGTAAGTGCAAATAGTGAAGAACAGCCATCTCAGACCCCACCGAAATATACCAACATTTACCCACCGCTTCCACACCCTCAACTTCCTTCCTATAATCCAGGTGCCATCTTTATGCACCCGATGGCAGCCATGTCACAGCTCCCGGGTTCTGCCCTATTACCTTACCCATCTTCCACCGCATTGCGACAGCCAGCAGTGACCATTTCAGTGCCTACTGAAAAGTGCAACCCTAAACCCGCAATGCAAATGCCTATGATAGAGCTCCCAAACGGAGCAGGGCAAACCATACATGTTTACAGACCCTGGACAGAGGATGACATGTTGAATGCAATTAAGACTATACCTAGCCCGAGAGAGGATGTGATTGAATGTGTTAAGCAACTGACTGAGTTGAGGCGGAGTTTTAACCACTTGCCGACCAGGGGATGTTACACTGATCGGTGCTGTGTGGGCTCTACAGCCCGCAGCACCGATCAGCAGTGCAGCAGGGCGATCAGACTACCCCCCTTTTTTCCCCACTAGGGGGATGTCCTGCTGGGGGGGTCTGATCGCCGCCGGCTGCAGTTGCTTAGCGGGGGGGGGCTCTTCAAAGCCCCCCTCCGCAGCGCTTTCAGCCCTCTCGCCAGCTCCCTCCCTCTCCCTTCCCCTGTGTGCTGCGCAGGACGGATTTCCGTCCTGCGCATTGAAGGATAGGCTTCAGCCTATCATATGCCGGCGATCCCCGGCCAATCAGAGGCCGGGGATCGCCGATCTGCCTTACGGCGCTGCTGCGCAGCAGCGCCGTATGATGTAAACAGCGGGGATTTCTTCCCCGCCTGTTTACATTTTGCCGGCGAGCCGCCATCGGCGGCTCTCCGGCTGTTCACGGAGACACCCTCCGTGAACTGACATGGAAAGGCCGCTCGATCGAGCGGCCGTTTCCATGGTAACCCGCAGACGACCAGTTTACGCCAATCGGCGTTAGCTGGTCGTCAAGAGGTTAAGCTGACTGCCACTGAATGTGAGAGAGTTGTGAGAAGAGTCTGTGGTACTGGATGGGTTAACATCGAGGGTAATTGGAGTGCGTGGGGGCCTGGACTACTTGTGACTGAACCGCCAGTAGAGTTGGATTAGGAGAGCACAACATTAACCACCAGGTGGGATGAATTGATCCAACGAATGATAACATTTTATAAGATCACCCCAGATTTTACCAAGCTTTCTACGATTTCCCAGAAAGCAAACGAAAGTGTGGATGATCTGGTTGCAAGGGTCATGGATGCTTTTGAAAAATACAGTGGGTTGCAGAAACCTGCAGTGCTTGATGGCACTACACCATGGGAACAACAGCTCAAAGCACAGATTGATAGGGCTTTAAAGGAAGAATTACAGTGGACAATCCATAAACATGTGATTACATGGCGTACGTGCAGTGTGACAGAGTTTTTGGAGTATGCCAGGCATGCAGAGAAAATTCTGATAGAAAAAAAGAAGCGGGGACAGAAGAGACGTCCTGCTGCGGCAGCCTCCTATTCCTTGTCCACCTACAATCAGGGCATGGCAGAGGAGGGTGCATGCAGCGGAGATGTCTCGCGTCCCCGTCCACGTAGATTTGTGCGTGACTATGCAGGAAAACGAGAAAGAGGGGAATGTTTCATTTGTGGAAAGCGGGATCACATTGCACGAGACTGCGGCCAATCAAACCAAGCAACAAACCCAGTCTGCATGACTAGGCAGGGAAGAGTTGAGCCGTGACACTATTGTGATTGAGATTGATTATGCTGACACAAAAAAGCCTGAAATCCTCTTGTCTGTATCGAGTGTTAGAATCAAGTTTTTGGTTGACACTGGTGCATGTAGGTCTGTCCTCGGGACTGGTTTAAATATCCTATGGGAAAGGTTGGGTACAGTTGTAACACGAAATGCCGGTGGTGGGTTGAAGTGTCCCCAACCACTAAACCGTTGCAGGTTTTAGATGAAAAGTCAGGCAGAGCTGTGTTTTGCAGTTTCATAATTTCTGCAAGGTGCCCAATTAATCTGTGTGGCAGAGACTTGATTGGTGATTTAAAGCTGACTATTGCTCCCGGTCCAGAGTCACTGCAGATCCATCGTGCTCCTATGGCAGAAGCACCTGACGTGCATTGGTACGATATTATTCTGCCAAATTCACTCCTGAAATGGATGCAGCAGGATGCAGGTCCGGCTGATACATTTCAGGAGGTAGTATGTGTGGCACACGTCACCACACATTACATAGCAAATGGATGCAGGGATATGGACTATGAGCAAAAGTACCTGATAAGTCTGTGTAGAGATTACCGGACTATGGGAAAATGCAGAAGGTTATGTTCTGTATGAGGTTTCAATCCCAGGCTGGGACAGTGTTGAGACAGACGGCATCCTGCAGGATGAGCTGTTTGCTGTCCCGAACTCCGCCCCTCATGCTTCACTGTACAAACCGAAGTGGGGACGTTGGGACACGGCCGGGATTCTATTGAACAAGTGGAAAGAAGGAAGTGGTGAGGGCATTTACTGCCCGCGCCACCTCCAGACCACGGGAATGCTGATACACCTGACTAAACGACCTGAAGAAGCTGACAATGTTGGCAATGACTGACAGTCACCTGGACAGATGACTTGACTATGGCATTTGAGAGGTGTAAGTCTACGCTGCAAGATCCCCGGGTTTTAGCCTTCCCTGATTACACGAAGGTTTTTAAACTGTATGTTGATTGCAAAGATTAATGCATGACAGCTGTGATGACACAAACTTGGGGAGACAAACAGAGGCCGCTATGTTTTTATTCTAAGCCTTTGAATCAGGTTGCATGTGCCTTGCCGTCTTGTATCCAAGCTGTTATCCACTAGAGGTTCTTGTTCCCCACGCAGTGCATGCTCTTTTGTTGCAGGATAAAATGACGTTACTTACTCCTGCCCGTCACTTGTATTGCACTGCCACGTTGCTGGGTCAGCCTCACCTTACAGTGAAATGCTGTACCACACCGAACCCAGCAACTTTACTCCCGACCCCCGCTGCAGAGGGTGATGAGCCTCAGCATGATTGTGTCACAGAGTCACAAAAGGTCTTTCTACCCAGAGAAGACCTGAAGTCCGAACCAATACCCGGAAGTACACTCGTCTTTGTGGATGGCTCTGCCTCCAAAGATGCCTTAGGAGTAAACAGAGTGGGATATGCTGTTGTTACCCTGTATGCTGTTTTGGAGTCTGGTCCCTTACCAATCTCCTACTCCGCACAAGCTGCAGAGATTCATGCACTCACTCGAGCCTGTGCGTTGCACGAGGGTGTAGTTCTCACTGTTTACACTGACAGCCAGTATGCGTTCTCTGCTTGTCATACCTACGCTGCACAGTGGAGGAACCGTGGCATGTTAACTGCGGCTGGGAAACCAGTCCGCCATAAAGACTTATTGCAACAGCTCCTTGATAGTGTACTGCTGCCCTCGCAGGTAGCTGTGGTAAAATGCATGGCACACATGCGTGATGACTCTGACGTTACCCGTGGCAACAATCTTGCAGATGCTGAGGCGAAATTGGCGGTTCTCCGTCCTCTCTCAACTTCTGAGCCATCCCATCCCTTCTGCCCACCACAGCTGCCGCCTCCCCTTCACTCCCTGACACTGATCCCCCTCTGCCATCAGCCCCCTCCCCTCTCATCATTCCATCCTCTGCAGCGATCACCACTGATCTCTTAGTGGAATTCCAGAGCAATGCACCAGCAGCTGAAAAGTCTCACTGGGGAAGAGCACATGCAACTGTTAATGATAGCGGCCTCCTCTGTGTCAATGATGCCTTATGCCTTCCCAGACTTCTGTACAGATTATTGGCTCTTGTGTTACATGGGGTCACCCATGTCTCAACGGGTGGTATGATGGCTACAGCCAGCAAATATTTTTACTGTCCGGGCATAAGCACCTTTTTTAAGAAGTTTGTCTCTCAATGCACTGTATGTGCCCAGCAAAACACAGGAAAGGGATTAAAGCCACCTATTGGTAAAACACCTACACCACATTACCCCTTTCATACCATTGCACTGGATTACATTGAACTCACCCCTGCAGAGGGAAAGAAATGTGCTCTAGCGGTGCTAGATATATTCTCGGGGTGGGTGGAAGTTTTTCCCACTGCAAAAGCTGATGCACTCACAGTTGCAAAAGCGCTGACAAGAGATATTATTCCGAGATGGGGCATACCAGAAAAAATCATCAGTGACAATGGTAGCCATTTTGTGAATGATATCATTAAACAGTTGACAGTTACTTTGTGCATAAACGTTAGGCACCATTGTAGTTATCACCCACAGTCAGCAGGAGCTGTAGAAAGAACAAATGGTACAATTAAAAACAAACTTACTAAAGCTATGGCGGAAACAGGGAAGAGTTGGATATGGTGTTTACCCTTGGTATTGTTAAGTATGAGAACAGTGACAGTGAAAGGCAAGTTGTCACCATATGAAATTGTGTTTGGCAGGTCCTACAGAATCCCGGCTTTTGATGTAATCTGGGATCCCCCTGAGGAGTGGGAACTTGCAGACTACTTAAGACGCACCTGTAAACAAAGATCTCATGTACCGGGGAACCCTCCAAAAGAGCCGGATGTAAGTGAGGATCTCCTTGTAAATATAGGAGATTGGATCTGGGTCAAAATTATTAAAAGAAAACATTGGAACACCCCACGGTGGGAGGGTCCTTACCAGGTGTTGCTGGCCACACCCACAGCGGTCAGAATAGCCGAAAAAAGTTTGTGGATACATTTAACTCACTGCAAAAGGGCACCCATTCCTGGTTCAGGGACAGAATAGACAGCATCCTGTGACGGGAGGTGTAAGCTCCTGGGCCCTGGAGTGTGAGGAACATTTGCCTGAGCTCCAGTCAAGACAACGTCACAGCGGGTGGAGGGAATATTAGAGATTTTCCTCCATTCAAAGCGGGCACAAGCCCTGAACAGGATGACTGAGGAGCTAGATTAGGGAGAGTTGGGGGCCCGTTTAATCCTCAGAGTTCTTGTTTAAAAAAAAAAAAAAAAAAAAGAAATGGGGATCTTGGATACAGGATACTTTAACACTCCAAGTGGAAAGGGAGTCATTATTTCTATGCTTTTCATTGGGACATTGTGGAGAGTGTTAGAAGCCCTAGAGCATTTCCAAACACCTCCTTCAGCCTTTCCACAAACTGATAATGTAACTCACAACCGACCAAGGGTTAAACGGGATGCCATAAATATAGGACTGATGCGAAGAGGACAGGTTGCTGTAACAAGAGAACACCAGAGCTTAGTGTTCTGGTATAATTCTTCACAAGTACAAGTGGCGACTTACACCTTTGACTACTGCCAGGTTGTGCAACGTTGTAATTGGCACTGCAGCCTTTATGAAAAAGGACAATTTTTTATTTGCGTGACTGATGACCATTGGGGGTATAAATGTAGTTCTTGGGAAGCAGCTGCCTGGAACACAGGTACTGACTGGGGATACAGACCTGATCCTGCCATGACTCGGGTGGACAGAAATGGGGTGCCCCTTCGCTCAAGGATGACCTTAACAACAGCTGGGGGAGCCTGTATACCTGGAAAGCAAGATAGTTCCCAGCGCCTGACCCTGAATATAGAAAACCCTAGCCCTGGAGATGCAGGAACGTACGTGATAGGCATGCATGTCCCAGGGTATACAGGGGGGCCTCTGGGGAAGTTTTCGCTCAGGGACATGTACAAAAACCCTGAGTTCAAAGTCATGGAGCATGAGGATCAGGAACCATGGGTACAGGCCCTGGCTAACCCTACATTTGAGGAGACCATTGCCATGGAGACAGGATATTCAGATACTAACATGTGGCTTGAATGGATGAGGTACACAGCCAAGCAACACAATATGTCAGATTGTTATGTATGTGCAGGAGCAAGGCCACACCTTGGCACTGTGCCACTTCCCCTTCCAGAAGGAGGTGAGAAATGTTTTCTGTCACTCTATAGGAGTAAGGGTCAAACCCCGGCCACAACAGATCCACTCTGTAAAATGTGGATTGACCGATACCCATTGAAGGAAGGTACCCCTGATCAAATTGACCACTCAGCAACTGTGTACAAGGGAAACTATACCTGTTATAACAGTACGAATTCAGGTGGAGTAGATGTGGGTGAATTTCCCCCTGATTACTGTGCTGTAATGAAACAAGCAGACCCTTTCCTACTATTTCATCAGACACACTCCCTTGGTGATATCTACTGGTTGTGCGGTGATCTTAAATTACGCCCTAGATTGCCACCAGTGTGGAAAGGTCACTGTGCACTGGCCAAACTCATTATGCCCATTCATATGTTTAGAGAGAGTGACCAGGATTTTGAAAAAGAAGCCCACAAGATCTTTAAGAGAGAACTTAAAGGTAACCTGGACCCACATGTCTATTTGGATGCAATAGGTGTCCCCAGAGGGGTTCCAGATGAATTTAAGGCCAGAAACCCGGTGTGGGCAGGGTTTGAGTCTTTAATTCCACAGATCACTATTAACAAAAACTGGAGTGGATAAACTACATATATTACAATCAGTAAAGATTTGTGAATTTCACGCGTGATGCTCTGCAGGGCATAGTTAATGAGTTAGGCCCCAACTCCAAAATGACATTTCAGAACAGAATGAGTCTGGACATGATGCTTGCTGAGAAAGGAGGAGTTTGCAAATTTCTGGGACTGGGCGGGGCCTGCTGTACCTACATTCCCAGTGAAACTGGCCCTGATGGACGGGTGACAGAAGCTTTGAGGAAACTGACTGACCTATCAGACGAGTTAAAAAGAAACTCTGGTGTATCAGATTCCTTTACAAAATGGTTCAATGACTGGTTTGGAGACTGGAAGGGTTTCCTAAAAAATGTTGGTACCATGATACTTATTGTGATACTCATGTTCAGTTTTTTTGCTTGCTGTGTCATACCCCTGGCCAGGAAATACATGGGCAGTTTCATAAAGCAGAAAACTGATGCAGCCATGTTTTCATTCCAACATGAGGAATACAATGACAGTGAGGAGGAGGACAACTTTGTGGGGAAGCACAAATTCCCAAAAATTGACTTCTCAGTTGTGTAGATTGTTTGATATCTGATAAGATAGTACACTAGAAGCATTAGGCGTCAAATATATATTTTTGCAATGCTACAAGGCTACGATAAAAGCAACTGCTAGCTACCATTATTTAAGAAGTATTTCAAGTCTATGTAGTTGAACCCCTTTTTCACCTTATACATATTTATGTGCAACAGGGGGGTATGTTAATGTCATAGCTGTATGTTAATCCAAGTTTCATATATATGCACTTAATAGATATAAGGTGACACAAATGTTCAATAAGGCCAATGTAACACAGATGATACAGATGAGTAGAGTCACCCTTTAACGTTAGACTCAGAAATTTTCCATTGCTGACATGCTTTAGCTAAGATCTAGTACTGTGTGAGTTTTTCTTTCTTCTTAGGAATGTCTAAAAAGATAAGGAGTGCCTGGTACTGCAACCCCCATCTCGGATGAGTCGAGTCCCACAAGCCATGACCTTGATGTATCTATGTGAACAGGATGTTGAAGAGATTGTTTACTGGAGTCGAGACCAGGTGCAAGGCTGTAAGAATCCTCCACCCTCTCGGAGTGTAAGAAGAGAGACTCTCAGAGATGTGTATTATTATTGGACGAGTAAAGTACATCATGACCACGTAATTTGGGGTATAAGAACTAATGTACAGCGGAAGTGAAGCCAGAAACCTTAACTGCCTGAATCCTTTTAACTAGGCTTACCTGGTTTCCCGCATGTATACATGTGAAATTTTTGAATAAAGCCACATCTTGTTTTTCTTTTCATCTCCTGACATATTTTTTGAAATCTTGGTGTATTGATAAGTAAGTGATTTCCACAGCACCCAGGTGTTAGGCAGCCCCCTTCCCACAGCCAAATGTGCACCCAGGTGTTAGGCAGCCTCCTTCCCACAGCCAAATGTGCACCCAGGTGTTAGGAAGCCCCCTTCCCACAGCCAAATGTGCACCCAGGTGTTAGGAAGCCCCCTTCCCACAGCCAAATGTGCACCCAGTAGGCATATATTTACAATCTGATTTTGGTACCTGTGCTTTTGGGAAGTCTGGATCAATTGAAGAAACCTGCCGTCCTGTATGGCAGGTGAGTGCCTGCAGCAGAATGTGGGGCAGAGCTGAGAGTCCGGTATTAATGGAAGGCAGGATCGGAGGGCAGGATCAGATGCCAGCAAAGTGGGACAGGTGCTCCTCCACTTTCACTCGCGTGTCCTGCTTTCCCTGCACGGTGGTGGCCAGATTGTGTTATGGATCCGGGCACCGGTGCCGGCAGTGACGCGTCTGGAGTGACAGAGCCCGCGCTGAATCATCAGCACAATGATCGGGGATTCCCTCTTCCGTCCTGCACTTGCTGTCTAAAGATGCCACTAGATGGCGTCATCTATATGAAACACGTCATCTATATGCAACATAGCAAGTGCAGGACGGAAGAGGGAATCCCCGATCAATGTGCTGGTGATTAGGCACGGACTCTGTCACTCCAGACACGTCACTGGCAGCATCGGATGCCTGGATCCATAACACATTCTGGCTGGCCACCGCCGTGCAGGGAAAGCGGGACACGCTTGTGGCTAAAAGTACGCTGGCATCCGATCCTGCTCTCCGATCCCGGATCCTGCCTTCCACTAATACCAGACACCCCGCTCTGCCTCACATTCCCCTGCAGGCACTCTCCTGCCATCCAAGACGCCAGGACTGCATCCCGCATCACCACGGAAAGTGGAGGAGCTCCTGTCCCACACAGGAATGGCCACTCAAAGTAGGTGACTCGCATACAAGCCGAGACCCCCACTTTTGGGGCACTTTTTTGGGGTCAAAAATTCGGCTTGTATGCGAGTATATACGGAATTTGTTAGGCTCAGATTTGCTGGTCTGTTAAACCAGGAAGTCATCACAGCAAATCAGAACCTTACAAATCTATCAGCTGACCAAACTGATCACATGCTTTTCCATGAGTTTTCCTAGGCAGGGCCATCCCTACTGGCGATTGTGGGTCTGTTCAAAAAAACAATTAGAGATGATGTAAGCTTCGTGACATAGTGAATTATGAACAATAAAAACACTATATTAAATTACAAAAAAAAAACCAAAACTGAATTTTCTCAGACCAAAATCTAGCAACTAGGTCACAGCCTCTCTATAAGCCATCAATTAAAAGGTAATGTGTTGTCAAGTATACATTTTAAAGCAAATCTGAAGCGAAAATAAACTTTAAAGCCGCATCTACACGCGTAGATGCGAACGCGATGCTCCTTATCAATCGAGCCGCTGATGCGGCTCGATTGATAAGATCCGACAGGACGGATCTTGCTTCCGCCGATTCCCTGCTCGCTCCCCGCTAGGGGACAATGGCAGAAAATCGAGCGGAAGATAAGCGGCGCGGTGACGAGCGGGAATCGAGCGGGTATTGATGCCGGCGCACGCGCGGCGATCGGGAACGCGGCGGGCACGCGGAAGAGGCAATCCGGCGGCTAATCGAGCTGCCGGATCGCTGCAATGTCCCATCGTGTAGATGGGGCTTAAGGGAAATAAATTGTATGTGTGGTACAGCTAAGATATAGAACATTAGTAGCAAAGAATAGAGTCTCATTGTTTTCCAGTACAGGAAGAGATAAAAAAAATCTTCAGCTGTTATCTATGCGAAAAAAACTTCTCTTAAGGCAGCCATGCACTGGTCGATTGTCACCAGATCGACCAGCAGATAGATCCCTCTGTGATCGAATCTGATCAAAGAGGGATCTATTGGCTGCATACACTGCAAACAGATTTTGAATCAATTTCACTGTGAAATCGATTCACGATCTGTGGAGCTGCTGCCGCCGCTAGCATACATTACCTGATCCGGCCGGCACGAATCCCCTGGTCTCCGCTGTCTCTTCTCCGCTCTGGGCTCCAGCTTCACTTTACTTCCTGTCGGGGGAAGTTTAAACAGTAGAGGGCGCACTACTGTTTAAACTCCCCCCGACAGGAAGTAAGTGAAGCCAGCCAGAGCCCAGCGCGGAGAAGGGACCGCGGGGACAGTGGAAACACGCGCCGGCCGGATCAGGTAATGTATTGCCGCTAGCGTCGTTCGGACATTCAAATGCCGCCATCGACGCACTCCCGACCCGCCGGCGATCGAGCAAAATTTTCTGCGTGGACAGATCGACGGGATCGATCTCGGACGGAAAACAGTCGATCGGTCTGTGTTTTTGCATCGATTTCACAGCAGATTCGATCACAGTGATCGAATCTGCTGTGTATCGGCGTGAAATCAAGTAAGTGTATGGGCACCTTTAGCTTGTAGACCCACTCGGTCAAATATAGTCCTGTTTTCTAAAGCACCTATTCAGCAAAGAATCAGTGAGATACAGCTTGGTTTTGCTGCAGGAAAGTTCAAAGGGTCATTATTTCTGCTTTGTTTTATAGTTGAAAAGAAAGAGTATGCTTTTAAAACTGCAACTGTGACAGAATGATGCAATGTTATAAAAAAAAAAAAAAAAAAAGCTATGTAACTGAATTTGATTTTATTATTGACTCAAATACATCATCAAATCAATTGTGCTAGACTAGTAGATGATCTGATTGTATGGCATATGACCACTTATACAAGGTGCTCTGTCATGTGACACCAGGCAGATAGCAGACAGCCAATCACACAGCCCCAGAATTGCATTCTACAGTATAAAGGGCAGCTGTCCTAAATGACAGGTCCTTAGTGGACTTCAGATAAATAAGGGTGCTTATATAAGACACTCATGAATAAGCCAGCGCACTTATAACCCATTAACAGCCAACATTTTGCATAAGAGCATTTGTGGCTGGTTTTCTGTATAAAAGAGAATAAAAAGCTTGTCAGTCAGAGAAGTGTTTGCAGTGATGTACGCTGCGGATCCCGGGAGAGATTCCTCTGGTGAGCCTGTAGGTGAGCAGCTGCAGAGGGCCAGGAGAAGAGCTGATGTGAAGGACTTGAACAAAAGCACAGCAGGGACCTTGTGACTCAGTGGAGATGCCGGTATTCCCACAGCTGCTCTCTGTGCAGAGATGTCAGGATGGTCTGTACTCTGCCCAGAAGTGTCTGCCTAGCTTACTTGGAAAAACTGAAGCTGCCTTCTACACTGAGATCTGTTACTCTGTGGCTGCTGCTTCTGAAATGCAGGCACCTTATATATGCAACTTTTAATTTAGGGGGAACATAAAGTAGAATAAAAGTGGGCAGTTTAACTTACCTGGGGCATCTTCCAGAGTGCACCTATGAATACGCCGCTGGGCGTCTTGGGCGAAGAATACAGCTGATATACGACTTACCTTGCTTCTGCACAAGTCCCGGCGGTGTTAAAGTAAAGGTCCAAGCTCCTGAAAAAAAAATTCCACTTACCCGGGGCTTCCTCCAGCCCCTGGCAGCTGTCCTGTGCCCTCGCCGCAGCTCCGGTGCCTTCCGTTGTCCCGCGTTGTTATACTGTTTGTTATACTCCCTCTGCTCCCGCTGAATTTGTCTATTAGTCTTTCTTAACTTTTATTTTATTGCAACAGTTTAGATGAACTTCCAAGCATCATTACACATGCCATGCTTAGGTGATTTCCCCATTAGCTCCTCCACATCTTCAAGCAGGAACCTAGAGGGTTGAATGTCTGAAGGGCTGCAGAGAAAACCTCTATTGTTCAGCTTTCTCCTCCGCTGCCTGGGTGGTAGAGACACTTGTTCCTCCAGAGAAGGTGTCGCAGCCTGTCAGAGGGAGTAGCAAGAGACAGAGGCTGTTGCTAATGTCTCTCTGTCCTGTCAGTCATGTCTGATCGTATCCTGAAGCTGGTTTTCGACACTTCAAAGCTGCCGGTAATCATCGAACATGATACTGGGCTTTACCGCATGCTGTAATCTTCATGAATTTACATTTGCTGACATTTGTTGAGGTGTTTACCGCACAAGTAAGTAATTTATCTCACTGCTCGGTAATTCCAGCTTGCCATGCGGCAACAGCCTTGATGAATTGACTTTATCAGCAACAGCGGCATCCAAGAAGACATGACTGACAGGAGCAGAGAGCCAATAGCAACAGCCTCTGTCTCCTGCTACTTCCTCTGATAGGCCACGACACCTACTCGGGAGGAACGAGTGTCTCTACCAGGCAGCGGAGGAGAGAGCGTAACAAAGGAGGTTTTCTCTGCAGCCCTTCAGACATTCAACCCTCTAGGTTCCTGCTTGAAGATGTGGATGAGCTAATGGGGAAATCACCCAAGCATGGCATGTGTAATGATGCTTGGAAGTTCATCTAATCTGTTGCAATAAAATAAAAGTTAAGAAAGACTAATAGACAAATTCAGCGGGAGCAGAGGGAGTATAACAAACAGTATAACAAAGCGGGACAACGGAAGGCACCGGAGGAGAGAGCGGAACAAAAGAGGTTTTCTCTGCAGCCCTTCAGACATTCAACCCTTTAGATTGCGGTTTGAAGATGTGGAGAAGCTAATGGGGAAATCACCTAAGCAACATTTATGTCTGACATTTTCCCCCATAGCACCAATGTCAATGCTGAAAATAGTCTGACCTAGGATTGGAAGGGGTTAAAGAGGAACTTTAGCAAAAAGGGGAAACAAATAAATCAATACATTGCAAAGTGAGAAATTAAAAAGTGGAAGAGAGATCAAGAAATGATTTACATTCGCCACAGAATTTGTACATATTGTTTGATCCACAATCAGCATGCACACCATCATCCTTACTACTAGCAGACTTGAAAAAAAAAAAAAACAGACAGCACCAACTGCCGTTATCACTGAACCACACCCCCTAACAATACTATTATCATGCTGATACGTGAATAGATCTAGCGGAACTAGTGTAAATCCCAGTTCTAGTGAGAAAGGCGTAGTCAGGGTCAGGCCGAAGTCGTTCACAAGAGCAGATAAGTGAAGTACAATAGTTAGGCAAAATTGTAGTCAATTAACAGGCAGGGTCATACACATAAGTCAGATGTCAGTCATATTAGAAGGATCAAACAGTAACAAAGTAAGGGACAGGCTGGGTCATACACATATATCAGATGGCAGTGGTACAGAAGGGCTCGGCAAGAGCGAAGTCAAGAGGCAGGCAAAAGGTCGGTACACAGATAATATACAATAGTATGATATGATATTACAAATATATAATTCTACAAAATAATAAGACTGACTGACTAGAGTACATATATATTGTGCTGATGCGCAATATATGAAATGTAGCTCTCAATTTCTCACTAACTAGGGCCAAGAACCAGTGAACTGATTAGTATCAAGGCCAACGAGCAAGTGAATATTCTGGCCTTAAGTGCCCAGGAGGCAGAGCAAAAGCCCAGCCCCCAGAATTGACAGCACCTCCTGCAAAAAGGTGTCAGCTGATGACATCACAGCTGACACCCCATCAGACACGCCTCCTCAGCCTATAAAGGCAGCTCTGAGCTGCGCGCGTCCTGCCAGAAACAACACGCCGACCCACATCTACAGGTGAGCCCGGGATGCCATCATGCTGATTCACGTCTACAGGGGAGCAGGGGATGCCTTTGAACAAAGAGGAAGAGGAAGCTTCCTCCAGCTGCTCCACACTATCATAGCAGCCTGCAGAGACCACACCAGGTAAGTTTGTTACAACTATAGGCTAAAAGGCTGTTTTTTTTTTTATAGCTATACATATGCACAGAGGGAGATACTAGTTGCTTGGCAGTTGGAAACGGCCATTATCTCCCACAATATAACAAGGCACCCACAGTGTGATGTCAAGACCTAGGTCCTGACAACTCACTGTGGGTGGGGTTTCACCACAACATCAGACATACAGACCCTCCTCAAGGTAAAGATTTCTCATGGGAAAGGGGATATCAGCTACTGCTTGGGATGAAGTTCAATCTTTGTTTACAGTTCCTCTTTAAATATCAGATTTTGCAGCAATGGGAGAGATTCCTGACAGTCACCGGGGTTCCTTTAAGTCTGGCAGCGTTCTGTACTTTGGAAAGTCAATACAGTGAATCAGACTGCCTTTGAAAAATATGTTTTGGAACTATTGGCAACACTTCCTATGCCCAGTATAGATTGTAAATAAATGCATCATGAAACAAAAATTTCATCTCACATCCTACGCACTCAATGCCGCCACACTAATGCTTTTCCCCAGCAGTTATTTCCTGAGCCTGTTGCTGAACCTTTGATAGAAATAATCAACAAATTGAAAAAAATATTATTATTTTATTATGTTGACTTGAAAAAGCCAACGCGTTGTTAGTTTTCAATTTATGCTCATTACCGCCCCCAATTTTCCCTATACGCTTCTCCTCCTACAGTTTTAGTTTCAAAAAAGTTTCTATTAAGAAATTCTGCATCAAAAAGTTACAAAAGTTTGTTCGGTGTACGTTGTGTTATTCAACAAAGAATCATTGTAACACCTTCCAATGTGGATAATAGGAGTAAGAAATAATTAGAGGATAGGAGAAAAGTCTTTTTATAGTTTTGAGGTAGGTAGGATACATTGTTATGAACAATATAACAATATATCTGTAGGTCGGGCCATGATGTGTGGGTATATGAGACCATCATCTAAGACAGGGTTTCTCAACCAGGGTTCCTTGGGTACTTTGCAGGGGTTCCTTGGCATTTTTCCCCATCGTGGGTGTTGAGAGAAGTATGTATGATAGAGAGCACACTATACTTGGTGTTCAGAATAGCAATGAACACATTAATAAAACGCATTAGAATAAAAGGGACATTATAATGAAGGGCTCTGTAATAGGACATAAATGGCCACAGCCGCTTTTAAAGACCATGCCACCTGCAAATTAAATTCAGGGGTTCCTTGAGATCCAAAAATTACTTACAGGGGTTCTTCGAAATCTAAAAAGTATTTGCAGGGTTCCTCCAGGGTAAAAAGGTTGAGAAAGGCTGATCTAAGACTAGGACGAAAGGTGCCTTCTTCCATGGCTTCAACACCCAGACATGTGGACAGAGTCGGGGAGTTCACTTAACTGCGCCTCTCGTGAGTCACAAAGCACAAATAAGTGAACTCCCACTGACACTGACACAGCCTGGGTGCTGAAATGTGGTGATGGGTGAATTCGGGTTTCAGAATTTCAATAACCTGCATTTGAACGTCAACACTACCAAAGCTGCCATACTTTTTGAAATTGGTGGACTTGGTCAGACATTTTTGCATTAATTTTTTTATGTAGCATTTTTTTTTTTCATTTAAAGATTATAACTAAGATTTTAGGAGTAGAATTGTGAAACAGTGCTATGTGCTGCATAATGCATTAGCTTAGGTTTGGAGAACTACATGCTGTCTGGTTTAAGTATGTGGGCTTACCAGAAAAGTAGTTTGAAAAATCGAACATATGAGGCGAGTAATGTGATTCAGCAATGTAGCTACAAAGGGGCAAATCCACCATATACAGTATGTGTAATAGTTCTTATGGCTTGCCATCTTCTGAAGGAAAAAGGTTACTGTAACGAACATAATGAATTGCTTATTTTTTACAATATTATTTTATAAATTATTTAGTCAGTGTTTGCCCCTTGTAAAATCATTTCTCACCCGGATTTACATTTTAATATTTATCACAGGTGGCGACATCCAAGACACACTAAGCATTGCTTTTTTAGTAGGAAGGCTTTTCGATCTCTTAGGCCTTGTTCACATTGCGTTCTGTTAGCGTGTCCGTCCGCATTGTTTTTTGGGGGTTTTTTTGAGGCGTCTTTTTTTCCGATTCCCGTCGCTTGGGTGGGCGATTCGTTTTTGTGCTTAGCGGTTTTCTAAGCAATTTTTCCGAGCGGTTTTGTAATTCACTCCCTGACGCAAGTCAGGAAGTGAACTCTTTGACCCAGAAAAAAATAAATACAATGCATTTATTCTTAAAAACGCGAAAGCAATCGCCTTATTGCGGGTTTGTACGCGTTCTACGATTTTCCTATACCTTCCATTGAGGCAGAATCGCAACTAAAATGGAACACGCACCGCTTTCCTAGCCGCACCGCAAACGACCCGCGCTGATAGGAACCTTCTCACAGACATTCATTGGCCACGTGGTCTGGGGGCGTTTTTAAAAACTGCAGGCGGCCGAAAAAAAAAAAGTCCTTAACCTCTTCCGGACCACAGGTTTACAACCCCCTAGTGACCAGGCCATTTTTTACAATTCAGCACTTGCTTGCTCATACAACTTAGCACCCAAATGAATTTTACCTCCTTTTCTTCCCCATAATAGAGCATTCTTTTGGTGGTCTCTGATTGCTGCTGCTATTGTAAAAAAAAAATGTCCGCCCCCTAAATTGTCTCTAAACCGATATATACACTACATTATAAATTCATAGACCCCAGCCTATGCATGTTATTAGTTTGTGAGCCATTGCTAGGGACAGTTAAGTGACAGGCATGGCCTCTGTACAGTGCTGCTCTATATCGCATATATACATATATTTGCTTTTTTTTTGTTCTAATCAGCCTGCCAGCTCTGATCGCGGCTGGCAGGCGGATCGGAGCAGCCTAATGTGTCCCCTGCAGGGAATGACTTTCGAGGAAGTGCTCGTTCCCTGCTAATCTCGCAAGAACCGCGATGACGCTAATTGCCGTTATGCGGTCCTGACAGCACCACTCTCCCACCGTTGATCGGCGTGAGGCAGTCGGGAAGTGGTTAATCCCCTATACTTTGCTAGTGGTTCTGGCTCACTCCGAGCTGCTTAGGTACTCTGTTGTCCTGCTGGCAGGTGCATCTTTGGAAAATGTGAGAAATAATACCTGATCTTCCAGAATGCTCCAAGAACATTATTCCACTTATCTAAACAGCCTAGGCTAAGCATCACTGGGAGGGCAAGTTTTGTCAGTTGCAAAACATTTACGCAAAAGAGACAGATTAGGATACATATAGAATTACGAGAGAGGCAGAAGAGGTTGACATTCTTACTGTCAGATCAGTGTTCAGGAAGAGTATATGTATGCTTCAAAACAACACCATCGGTTTGGACAGAATATTGAAATTCCCCCGGAGGCACAGATCCTGCTAGATACTTAATTACACATTGGAATTACCGAAAATTTGCTGTAATGCCAATGCAAAGGCTGCAGCACATTACCACATGACCCGTAGCGTAGCAACACAGGGCATCATGAGCAACACCTATTTGCAGCACGGCGACACCCATCAAAGGTGTATATGCACCAGTGTATTGAAAATGAGGCAGTAATGCTGTATACAACTTTTCTAGACACAAGCATGTTCAACGCCTTTTGTTTGTACAGTATAAGCTGTCACACTGTGCTTACACTGATAGTAAACAAGCGACACTCTATAGGTTAAAGCTACGTACACATGCTAGGTTGAACTTGGCCCAGAAAGCTGATAAAGACCGCCTGGGGCAAGAACCTAGCATGTGTAGGAGCCCCCAATGTCTCCTAAAGCAGCCTACTGAGCCAAAATGCAGGGATCTAGTCCTACAAATCACTGGACCTGACAGGGTCCAGAGTGGGACAATTGGAGAAGCCGTTAGTTTTGGGGTAATGCGAGTAAGTTAGTGCATGCTTGAGCAGTAGCGTGCCTACTTTGAAAATGTTACTTGCGCTGCCACACTAAGCTGTGCTGCTTGAGCGGTGTAGCTTAGTGGATCAACCCCTACTGATTTGTGTGTGAGCCAGATGTAGCCATCAAAAGAGCCACATCTGGCTCACGAGCCATAGGTTCCCAACCACTGCTTTAAAGGAAACCTGAGATGTGATTAATGGGTCTATTTATACATAAAACAAAAAAGATTTGGAGGGCGCTTGTGAGGGTTCCCTATATGGTATCTATTTCGCCCGCTGCTAACCAATTAGAAGTGGGTTCCCACTTCCCCACACTTAGAGGATAAAACTGTTAAAATCAAGATAGGTTGCGCTGGGTCTATACAATCTTATATATCAATACCAATGTGTCAATACGTGTTTTTGATCAGAATATATATACAACATGTAATCATAAAAAGTACTTTTATTTTCTACTGCAGATAAGAGTTCTTAATTCATAGGCATTACATACAATCACAGTCTAAAAAACATTAATATATATGGATCACGGTATAAAAATATCAAGGTGCCAAAATATCACGTGTTACTTCCACATACACTCACTCAGTCGTACCCAGCCTATCCAATGTGTGCAAAAATGGGATAAAAATTGGGATGCGAGCTAGAGTGTCAAATTGGATGGGACAGCGATAAGAGGTCTCTGTGTGAGAACAATTCCTGTAAATTGTGTAAAAGTTCCTGTTGGCTTATACTGGGTCCAAAAGTTATAGTTCCTTGTATCAGTAAGGTAAGGTACAAGTCCTTTTAAGTATTTCTCAGGATCAAGAGTTCTATTGTGTTAGAAGATATTTTATATATATCACAATTGGACCTCAAGTATGTATGGATCATCTATAATTGATAACCTCCGTGGTGCCGGTGAGTTGTATGTGTTGCTTGGCATATACTCACGCTCCCAGCTAGGAATCAGGTAATAGTTCAATCAACAGGTCAATCGGCAGGTCAGAGCTCCGGCCGGCAGCTCGATGGCCTGTATCTGTTGTATCAGCTCACTCCTCCCGTGTAGTTCCACTGTGCGTTTCAATGACGGTGAGTAGTGCTTCCGGGTGGCGGCTGGTTCACTTCTTGGTGACGTCACCTGCGTCTCACGACTTTTGTTGCTAGGTTGCTAGGTTACCACTGCTGTGCGGTGTTTGCCTAAAAGCCTACTTAGACATTCCTAAACAGTTGTAGCGTCTCTATTGTTGCAACTTCTGGCGTGGGATGCATCGAGCGACGATCGCCGGGGGAACATCAGAAAGGCGAGTGGATCCTCTTCTTCCCCACCTACCTCCGCTGCTGTAATAGTGATCACTACAATCCGACGGCAATCGTAGTGATCACATGATCAGGAGCCAATCGCGATGGCTCCTCATCACTGAGGGGAGATGTCAGCTGTCATATGACAGCTTAATCTCCCCTCTCGGGTGCGCACGATTACGTTGGGAGTGAAAATGGCAAGTGGCGTAAACCCTACGCCGCATCAGGCTTAGACAGCTACAAGTGCGGCCTAGGATTTACCATCAGCGATCCCCAAAACGTTAAAGTACACCTTGCACTAAAGAGCTAGAGAGACTGCCCTATTTACCCTTTTCTAAAAAATGCCACATCCTCCATTTAGGATATGTCCAGAATCACTCACCTGAAGCCAGCATATAGATCAGGTGTTCTGACATTCCTTTGACTTTACAGATGTGATAGCTTGTCTAAGGGAGTGACTCAGAAGGCATTAGATGTGCAAAGCATTAGATGTAGGAGTAAAGCCTGAGTTGAACTGTTGTGTATTCTCTGCAGTGATTCTGATGTTGTTAGATCTATTTGAGATACACATAAAATATGCTGCTGCAGTGTTCAGATGGGCAGTTAGGAACTTGCACAACAGGTCTTTGCACAACAGGAAGGCCTGTGGCACAAATCAATGTCAGCATGAATATTACTGCCAATGTGCAGGTAGACTGGCCACCCGTGTATATTTAAATGTCACATTTTCATGCCTGACTGGAATGAAGCTTTATAGATATAAAATAGCGCAGATTTGCCAACGAGGCTCAGTGCGGACTTTATAGGATATCTCATCTGCTTTCAAGTGGAACTCCAAGTACTGGTAATACATTTAAAGATTTCCTGAAGTAACATGTAACACGAGATAAACATATACACATATAGCATTAGCCATATTCAGAAATTATCTGAAGTCCATTTCTGTTTTCCAATACAGCGAAAGTTTTAAAAAACAAAAAAAACTTTTCCGAGCTTGTGGAACAGCTTGCCGAATTCAGCCTGGTTTCCTGATAAGTAAATAGAAGCTGAAACCCTGTTATCTGTCTGGTAAAAGATGAAATAATAAGGTTTTAGTGCAGGAAAGTTCAGGGGTTCATTACCCCTGCTTCTTTTTCATCTCAAAAGGCAGAGAGGGGATTTTAAACTGCAGTCTGATGCAATCTTATAACTAAAGCTAAAACAGAGAAACCGAGAGCCCGATATAGTGTAGTATGTATTGGATCAAGGAGGGATTATGACTAGTAAGTATTATACTCACAAACATGGGTTACCGCTCAGGCAACCACTGTGTAGGCAGGTGGGGAGGTTAGACCTGTCCCCACTCAGGATTAAGATGTCGCTCTCTGAAGAAGGAAAAGAGGGTTTGTCATCCTTCCACCAAGTGTGGAAATCTTGACTAATAGATGCACAGAGGCGCCAAAAGGATAAAAGATGCTAAAAATGTTTAAAACAAACATTCGGGTGGTGGCGGTGGCCCGGCCACTCAAAAATGCACTCGATGCTGTTACTTGAGAAAAAGACAATTTATTCACATACTCCACGAACAATATCGCAACGCGTTTCACGGGCACATTCCCGCTTCATCAGGCATTCAACAAATGCAGGTCCAATACACGCTTGGCACCTCTGCGAATACGTGTAGGCGTTTTCACGTGCAGATGTCAAAAGTGATGAAGGGCAACAGAAAAATAGAAAAAAAACTCTGCTTACGCATGCAAATTCACAAGCGTTTTTTTCTATGTGGATTTGCCTAGGTATAGTGGAAACGAGCCCTAAGGGTTACACACAAAAGATAATTTTGTACCCTAAATATGTGTGTACGTGTGTGTGTGTGTGGGGGGGGGGGAGGTTCAGAGCACTGCTGCTCATGAAAGGGGAGCAACAAAAAAGTTGGCCTTGTGCAGAAAAAGTATAATGCTGGCATTGAGTGCAGTGCTGTTAGTCTTCAGCAGTTACAAGAGGGGAGGAAGCAGGGGCGTAGCAATAGGGGGTGCAGAGGTTGCGACCGCATCTGGACCCTTGTGGCCTCAACCACAGTATCAGCTCTCTATTGGTGCTGTGCTCATAATAATCACTTCTATAGATACTTTGAATAGTGGTAATCATTAACCACTTCCCGACCGCCTAACGCACAGAGGCGGCCGGGAAGTGGAGCCCTTAAGGACCGGCTCACCCACAGAGGCGGCGGTCCATTTAAGGGCATGGGCGGAGCGATCGCGTCATCCGTGACGCGATCCTCCGCCGGCGCCTGTCACCGCTCGCCCATCGCGACATCCCGCCGGCTATACGGAAGCGCCGGCGGGATGTTAACCCCGCGATCGCCGCATACAAAGTGTATAATACACTTTGTAATGTTTACAAAGTGTATTATACAGGCTGCCTCCTGCCCTGGTGGTCCCAATGTCCGAGGGACCACCAGGGCAGGCTGCAGCCACCCTAGTCTGCACCCAAGCACACTGATTTCCCCCCCCCCCGCCCCAGATCGCCCACAGCACCCCTCGGACCCCCCCCCCCAGCCCACCCCCCAGACCCCTGTTTGCACCCAATCACCCCCCTAATCAACCATCAATCACTCCCTGTCACTATCTGTCAACGCTATTTTTTTTTTATCTCCCCCCCCTGCCCACTGCCCCCTCCTGATCACCCCCCCCCACCCCTCAGATTCTCCCCAGACCCCCCCCCCCTGTGTACTGTATGCAT
The DNA here is from genome assembly GCF_040937935.1 of Hyperolius riggenbachi. NCBI lineage: Eukaryota > Metazoa > Chordata > Amphibia > Anura > Hyperoliidae > Hyperolius > Hyperolius riggenbachi. The sequence continues at coordinate 85,622,195 of NC_090652.1, forward strand.
CTATCCCCCCTGATCACCTGTCAATCACCTGTCAATCACCCGTCAATCACCCCCTGTCACTGCCACCCATCAATCAGCCCCTAACCTGCCCCTTGCGGGCAATCTGATCACCCACCCACACCAATAGATCGCCCGCAGATCCGACATCAGATCACCACCCAAACGCAGTGTTTACATCTATTCTCTCCTCTAAACACCCACTAATTACCCATCAATCACCCCCTATCACCACCTGTCACTGTTACCCATCAGATCAGACCCTAATCTGCCCCTTGCGGGCACCCAATCACCCGCCTACACGCTCAGATTGCCCTCAGACCCCCCCCTTATCAATTCGCCAGGGCATTATTTACATCTGTCCTTCCCTGTAATAACCCACTGATCACCTGTCAATCACCCATCAATCACCCCCTGTCACTGCCACCCATCAATCACCCCCTGTCACTGCCACCCATCAATCAGCCCCTAACCTGCCCCTTGCGGGCAATCTGATCACCCACCCACACCAATAGATCGCCCGCAGATCCGACATCAGATCACCACCCAAGCGCAGTGTTTACATCTATTGTCTCCTCTAAACACCCACTAATTACCCACTAATTACCCATCAATCACCCCCTATCACCACCTGTCACTGTTACCCATCAGATCAGACCCTGATCTGCCCCTTGCGGGCACCCAATCACCCGCCTACACGCTCAGATTGCCCTCAGACCCCCCCTTATCAATTCACCAGTGCATTAGTTACATCTGTTCTTCCCTGTAATAACCCACTGATCACCTGTCAATCACCCATCAATCACCCCCTGTCACTGCCACCCATCAATCACCCCCTGGCACTGCCACCCATCAATCACCCCCTGTCACTGCCACTCATCAATCAGCCCCTAACCTGCCCCTTGCGGGCAATCTGATCACCCACCCACACCAATAGTTCGCCCGCAGATCCGACGTCAGATCACCTCCCAAGGGCAGTGTTTATATCTGTTCTCTACCCTAAACACCCACTAATTACCCATCAATCACCCCCTGTCACTGCTACCTATCAGATTAGACCCCTATCTGCCCCTAGGGCACTCAATCACCCGCCCACACCCTCAGAATGCCCTCAGGCCCCAGCCCTGATCACCTCGCCAGTGCATTGCTTGCATCTATTCCCCCCTCTAATCACACCTTGAGACACCCATCAATCACCTCCTGTCACCCCCTAGCACACCTACCCATCAGATCAGGCCCTAATTTGCCCCGTGTGGGCTCCTGATCACTCGGCCAAACCCTCAGATCCCCCTCAGACCCCCTTCCGATCACCTCCCCAGTGCATTTATTGCATCTATTTTCCCCTCTAACCACCCCCTGAGACACCCATCAATCACATCCTGTCACCCCCCTAGCACTCCTATCCATCAGATCAGGCCCAATACAACCTGTCATCTAAAAGGCCACCCTGCATATGACCGGTTCCACAAAATTCGCCCCCTCATAGACCACCTGTCATCAAAATTTGCAGATGCTTATACCCCTGAACAGTCATTTTGAGACATTTGGTTTCCAGACTACTCACGGTTTTGGGCCCGTAAAATGCCAGGGCGGTATAGGAACCCCAGAAACGGACCCCATTTTAGAAAAAAGACACCCCAATGTATTCTGTTAGGTGTATGACGAGTTCATAGAAGATTTTATTTTTTGTCAAAAGTTAGCGGAAATTGATTTTTTTTTTTTCACAAAGTGTCATTTTTCACTAACTTGTGACAAAAAATAATATCTTCTATGAACTCGCCATACACCTAACGGAATACCTTGGGGTGTCTTCTTTCTAAAATGGGGTCACTTGTGGGGTTCCTATACTGCCCTGGCATTTTAGGGGCCCTAAACCGTGAGGAGTAGTCTAGAAAACAAATGCCTCAAAATGACCTGTGATTAGGACGTTGGGCCCCTTAGCGCACCTAGGCTGCAAAAAAGTGTCACACATGTGGTATCGCCGTACTCAGGAGAAGTAGTATAATGTGTTTTGGGGTGTATTTTTACACATACCCATGCTGGGTGGGAGAAATCTCTCTGTAAATGGACAATTGTGTGTAAAAAAAATCAAACAATTGTCATTTACAGAGGTATTTCTCCCACCCAGCATGGGTATGTGTAAAAATACACCCCAAAACACATTATACTACATCTCCCGAGTACGGCGATACCACATGTGTGGCACTTTTTTGCAGCGTAACTGCGCTAAGGGGCCCAAACTCCAATGAGTACCTTTAGGATTTCACAGGTCATTTTTGTTTCAAGACTACTCCTCACGGTTTAGGGCCCCTAAAATGCCAGGGCAGTATAGGAACCCCACAAATGACCCCATTCTAGAAAGAAGACACCCAAACGTATTCCGTTAGGAGTATGGTGAGTTCATAGAAGATTTTATTTTTTGTCACAAGTTAGCGGAAAATGACACTTTGTGAAAAAAAAACAATTAAAATCAATTTCCGCTAACTTGTGACAAAAAAATAAAAACTTCTATGAACTCACCATACTCCTAACGGAATACCTTGGGGTGTCTTCTTTCTAAAATGGGGTCATTAGTGGGGTTCCTATACTGCCCTGGCATTTTAGGGGCCCTAAATCGTGAGGAGTAGTCTTGAAACAAAAATGACCTGTGAAATCCTAAAGGTACTCATTGGACTTTGGGCCCCTTAGCGCAGTTAGGCTGCAAAAAAGTGCCAATCATGTGGTATCGCCGTACTCGGGAGATGTAGTATAATGTGTTTTGGGGTGTATTTTTACACATACCTATGCTGGGTGGGAGAAATACCTCTGTAAATGACAATCTTTTGATTTTTTTTACACACAATTGTCCATTTACAGAGTTATTTCTCCCACCCAGCATGGGTATGTGTAAAAATACACCCCAAAACACATTGTACTACTTCTCCCGAGTACGGCGATACCACATGTGTGGCACTTTTTTGCACCCTAACTGCGCTAAGGGGCCCAAAGTCCAATGAGTACCTTTAGGATTTCACAGGTCATTTTGAGAAATTTTGTTTCAAGACTACTCCTTACGGTTTAGGGCCCCTAAAATGCCAGGACAGTATAGGAACCCCACAAATGACTCCATTTTAGAAAGAAGACACCCCAAGGTATTCTGTTAGTAGTACGGTGAGTTCATAGAAGATTTTATTTTTTGTCACAAGTTAGCGGAAATTGATTTTTATTGGTTTTTTTCACAAAGTGTCATTTTCCGCTAATTTGTGACAAAAAATAAAATCTTCTATGAACTCACCGTACTACTAACGGAATACCTTGGGGTGTCTTCTTTCTAAAATGGGGTCATTTGTGGGGTTCCTATACTGTCCTGGCATTTTAGGGGCCCTAAACCGTGAGGAGTAGTCTTGAAATGAAATTTCTCAAAATGACCTGTGAAATCCTAAAGGTACTCATTGGACTTTGGGCCCTTTAGCGCAGTTAGGGTGCAAAAAAGTGCCACACATGTGGTATCGCCGTACTCGGGAGAAGTAGTACAATGTGTTTTGGGGTGTATTTTTACACATACCCATGCTGAGTGGGAGAAAGATCTCTGTAAATGGACAATTGTGTGTAAAAAAAATTAACAAATTGTCATTTACAGAGATTTTTCTCCCACCCAGCATGGGTATGTGTAAAAATACACCCCAAAACACATTATACTACTTCTCCTGAGTACGGCAATACCACATGTGTGGCACTTTTTTGCAGCCTAACTGCGCTAAGGGGTCCAAAGTCCAATGAGCACCTTTAGGCTTTACAGGGGTGCTTACAATTTAGCGCCCCCCAAAATGTCAGGACAGTAAACACACCCCACAAATGACCCCATTTTGGAAAGTAGACCCTTTAAGGTATTCAGAGAGGGGCATGGTGAGTCCGTGGCAGATTTCATTTTTTTTTGTCGCAAGTTAGAAGAAATGGAAACTTTTTTTTTTGTTTTTTTTGTCACAAAGTGTCATTTTCCGCTTACTTGTGACAAAAAATAATATCTTCTATGAACTCACTATGCCTCTCAGTGAATACTTTGGGATGTCTTCTTTCCAAAATGGGGTCATTTGGGGGGTATTTATACTATCCTGGAATTCTAGCCCCTCATGAAACATGACAGGGGGTCAGAAAAGTCATAGATGCTTGAAAATGGGAAAATTCACTTTTTGCACCATAGTTTGTAAACGCTATAACTTTTACCCAAACCAATAAATATACACTGAATGGGTTTTTTTTTTTATCCAAAACATGTTTGTCCACATTTTTCGCACTGCATGTATACAGAAATTTTACTTTATTTGAAAAATGTCAGCACAGAAAGTTAAAAAAATCATTTTTTTGCCAAAATTCATGTCTTTTTTGATGAATATAATAAAAAGTAAAAATTTCAGGAGCAATCAAATAGCACCAAAAGAAAGCTTTATTAGTGACAAGAAAAGGAGCCAAAATTCATTTAGGTGGTAGGTTGTATGAGCGAGCAATAAACCGTGAAAGCTGCAGTGGTCTGAATGGAAAAAAAGTGGCCGGTCCTTAAGGGGTAGAAAGCCCTAGGTCCTCAAGTGGTTAACAAACTGCTCCCCATTCCCTTCTTGCACCTCTGACACTGTAGTTGCCATTGGCAGGTTTTGGTGTCCTGCATCTATTATTATGTATAGAGTGCTTGGGGGGGCCAATGTGCAACTTGCACCAGGGCCCATAGCTTCCTAGCTACACCACTGGGAGGAAGCAGTGAGATAACTTATCAGACACCTGCTGACCCGCATTGCCTGGTCGGAATGGGGTGGGGGAGCCTCTGCCCTCTGTCTGTTTTTTAGCTGCAAAAGAGAGAGCGGTGAACAAGAATTGCTGGCTTCTCTGTGTCTTTGGGCTATAAATAACAGGACTAGCTGAGTGTGATAACAAATGTTTTGGCAAGCACCGCATTCCCCAGGTACAGAATTTCATAGCTGCAGTTACTGATCTGCCTGGATATAAGGTTATTTAAAATTACCCTTCCATTTTTTTTATTTTAATCTGCACTTAAAGTGAAACTAAACTCAGCACTTCCTCTATGCTCTAAAAGATTATCCACAGCATCATAACCTTTAGAGGAAAAAAAACAAAAACATGAAGCTCTACTTGGTTTCACTTTTGCAGAAGGCACTGAAAGGGTTAAGCCTCAGTGTTAACTATATGGAGAGCTGACTTGGCAGAACTCTCCCGCAGTCTATTCACAGTTGCTGCCTCAACAAATACAGAGAACGGGGAAGTGAATTTCTTCAGCAACTATATGTGAAATAAATACTTTTTTATTGGGTGATGTGTAAGAGTTCGAGCTTGCCAAATCCTCCGCCAGCCCATCGCTGCTGGCCGGCACCCTCTTCCCTTCTGTGGCTCAGCACCTGTTTGGGTACGGGTCCGACCATACTGTGCTTGCAGGAGTAGAGAAGCCACTTGTGCCCGGAGAAAAAAATCATGCACAAGTGACTTTGTGCTACTGGGCATGCACAGACTGCACTCGCGCATGCACAGTACAGCTGCACTCACACATAAAAGGAAGCGCAAATGCGATGGCATATTTGACATGCCCTTGTTGAATATGCTTAAAGGGACCCAATGCTGGGCTATAGGACGATTGAAGACGCCTATGGACCAACTGTTTGGATGGAGTGTTCACTTTTTCCTTCTTCAGGCTGGGCAGTGGCACAAAGTATGCATTATGTAAATTACATTTGATTGTGTTTTCTAAGTAGCTGATCCAGACAACCTGGGCTACAATGAAGGTAGCAGCAGAAATATGCTGGCATCAAAAAGAGATTACCCTAATTTCTAGGCTTGTCAAATGGCATCTTAAAAAACAAGGCAGCTGTGGTGTCTTACTTCCACCTGTATGAAAAGCAAGACCCATAATGCATCACTACCACATCCTAGGAAAAAGTGATTAATTGGCAAAAATGATGGATTGAGATTGTGTAAGCCACCACTTTGCAGGCCACAAGGGATGGTCATGCATGCTGAGCTCAGAAGAGTCCTGTATATGTATAATAATGTTAGATGCTGGTAATTACATTTTGCTACTGTTATTTAAAGGGAACCTGAGATGGGGCCACAGCAATAAAGTATACATACCGGGGCTTCCTCTGGACTGATCACTTCCACGCCGTCCTCTCCTGACACCGCATTCGCCTGAAATTGGCCCCTGAAAGTCCTCCGGGCTGGGGCTGACTGCGCATGCACGGCCTGGCCGTGCGCATGCTCCAGCGGGACTGGGGAGCGCACCTGGCTGGACCTTGCCTGCCCCAACTGGAGGATTTTCCGGGGCAAGTTGCTGCGGGCGAACGGGCAGTCAGAAGAGGATGGCGTGGGAGTGATCAGGCTGGAGGAATCCCCAGGTATGTATATTTTATTGCTGTGGCCCCATCTCATATACACTTTGATGTTTTATGACATTTCTAAAACATTAACCTTAGTAGCAAGATGTCATTATCGGCATCACCCTGTGCCATTTTTTGCGGTGTTATTTTTTAATGTATGCGTATGTAGCTGCTCCCTCCTGCTCAGGCTGCAATAACTAAATCCAGAAGCCAGCAGGGCTCCGGTGTCTATAAGTCTATCTAGCTAGCTGCACTCCATAAGCCCCAGCTTTGATAAGTTGCCTGCGCAGGTTGCTGCATCCCCGTGGGGATGTTAGAAATATACTGCTATGTATCACAACACTGAGACTGATAGGCCAGCAGACACTCCCACTTTGCACAGATTAAGAAAGAACTGAGCAAAGCACAGTAATGGTCCATTTCAGCTACAGAGCACAGAACAGTTTATAAATAGTTCACCTAGGAAGGGGTTGTTGTTTTCTTCAGCAAAACCAGTTTCATTTTTTATTATAATGTCTCTATTGCCTCCTAGTGGAGTACTTTAGAAGCACAGCAAGCTATATGTACACAGTTGAATATTGTATTATCGCTAATCACACTATTGATTGTAATATGGATCACTAAACGTCTGGGGTGACTTGCGGCCAAGAAACAATTCAGCTGATTCTCAGAGTACAAGGGTACATACTGAAAAATAATGTACAGGAAGAAAGAAAGGAACAGTTATATTCTCTGGTTACATCATTTCGGGAAAACTCCTGAATTCTCTGTATCCCTCAGCTTTTATTGTCTATTAAAGTAACACTGAACAGGATGCTAAAATAGGCAAATTAACCAACCTGGGGCTTCCTCCAGCCCCTTGTAGTCGGTGAGGTCCAATGGCGTAATCCGGGCTCTCTCCGTTCTGCCCCTGGGGAGCAGAGTGGAAAATTCGGCCAAAATACAGGCCAACTGCGTATGTACGGCCCCTCCGTGCGCCAGTCTTGCTCATGCGCCCGTCACCGTAAGCATTCTGTGCACGTGCTGTCCTCAAAATAATGAGCTGCATGTGCACAGAATGCATATGGTGACAGGCGCCCGAAGGGGCCACGCATGTGCAGTTGTGCACAACTTTGGCCGAAGTCGTCACTCTAAAAGAGCAGCTGGAGGCAGAACAGAGGGAGCACGGAAGAATGCATAGAGACCTAACTGACTACAAGTAGCTGGAGGAAGCTACAGATAAGTTCATTTGCCCATTTTAGTGTCCTGCTCTGGGTCCCTTAAAGAGGAAAAAAAAAGGTTTAAAGGTAATGCCATTCTATCTGAAACTTTCATTTTTCCATCTTTTTCTAAGGGTCAGTTTCCACTAGGGTGGTGCGATTCCGTTGTGGAAAACGCAAAAACATTAAATACATTACAGGCGAATCTGATGGCTCTGCTGTGTAGTTTTTTTCTGCACAGTGCACCACACAGAATTTCTGACAAGTGGAAACAGGCCCATTGATTTACATTGGTTACGCGAATCTGCATGCAGAAAACGCATGCAGATTCGCTCTATTGTAAACGGGCCCTCACTCTTGAATGTAATTTCAGACTAATACAGTGTTTAGATTCCTCACAAAGACAGTGCTAGCAGTGTCGGTAAGGACAGGGAGGAATTGAAGTCAAATGCAGAGGCCCTACACTGCCCACATTGTACGGGGCCAGTCCACCATTTTGTAGACAGGTTGAAGGAGGTATTTTGGGCGTGTCAAGGCTAAGGAGGCTCCCATCATGCTTTGCTTTTAAATGGGAATTTGGTTGCCATGCTTGAGGGAGTGGCACTGTGGATCACAACATCCTGTTAGATACAGACAGCACATGGTAACTGAAGTAGCTTTCAGGGCCGGCCTTAGGTTTCACAGCGCCCTGAGCGAAACCTGATTTTTGTGCCCCCCTTCATCTTCTTCGCGCATGCGCGCACACACACAAACACCGGCCCATATGCAATTTCTTTTCTCCTGAGATATCTCCAAGGACAGTGGCTCCCAACCTTTTTTGACGTTGTTACACATCACGCCAAATGCTCAGATCTCTGTGACACGTCACATATGTATAATAGAAAAATACTATTAATAACCACAAATGGATGGAAAGTGCATTATAATGAATATACTTAAAAATGAAGACTAGAACCTTTCAGGAATATAAATAAAAACAATCAGTGGGACAGTTAGCGCCCCCCCCCCTACCATTTAGAATGACAAAGGCAATTTGCACCACACGTCATAGCCGCAGTGTCCCCCCCCCCCCCCAAAAAAAAAAAAAAAACAACAACCTCAGACTCAGTATAGGTAGGTACCCAGGTATGGTAGGTGCCATAGTATAGGATCTCATGTGTAGGTGCCCTCAATATAGGTTGCCAAGCATAGGTGCCCCCAGTACAGGAAGTCAGTTGAAGGTCTCCACCCCCCCCCCCCATAGGTAGCCAGGCGTAGGTGCCTCCAGTATAGGTAGCCAGGTGTTGGTGCTCTCAGTAAAGGTAGTCAGCTATAGGTGCCCCCAGTATAAGAAATCAGGTGTAGGTGCCCTCAGTATAGGTAACCAGCTATAGGCGCCCCCTTGGAAGCCGGCGCCCTGAGCGACCGCTCCGGTCGCTCATATCAAAGGCCGGCTATGGTAGCTTTTAATAGATTATTTTACTTGATTGTACTAAAGGACATTTTGATGTAGTGGCGGGGATGTTAACTTGCTATATTAGTGTGTGTAATGTGTGTGATGCACTGCTTCCAGATGAAGCTTTGATTGACTGTTCTGGTCAAAGCACAGCTATATTAAAAGAAACTATGCATTAAATTCCATTTCCTTAAATGACCAAATATTCCCTGGGCACATATGCAATTAACTTTTTCTCCTCAGTTTTCTCTTAGGAGATACCGTATTTTTCGGAATATAAGTACCGTATTTTTCTATTTTTCAGACCATAAGATGCACTTTTTCTCCCCCAAAAGTGTGTGTGTGTGTGTGTGTGTGTGTGTGTGTGTGTGTGTGTGTGTGTGTGTGTGTGTGTGTGTGTGTGTGTGTGTGTGTGTGTGTGTGTGTGTGTGTGTGTGTGTGTGTGTGTGTGTGTGAAGGTGGGGTGGGGGGGGGGGGGGGGGGGGAGTCCCTGCGTCTTATGCTCCAAAGGTGTCTATCTAAGGTTGATTATGTATCCTCCTCTGAAGAGACTTCTGTCCCCGTGTCGCCTGTCTCCATGTCACATTTCCCCCCGTGTTGCCTGCCTCCAATGTGCTGCATCCTTCAAGTCTCCACCCTCCTGTGTCGCCCATCAGTGCCTATCCCCAATGTCCTGCTTCTCCGCCTATCCTATGTCCTCTTCCTTCATGCGTTTGTCTGCATGTGCCACTGTCCCCTCAGTGCCTATATCTGAAAGAAGAAACAATACTTACCAAACAGCTGGAGATGTGCAGGAGTCCCACGAGGAGCTGACGATTCCTGCATTTGCCTTCACTCACCGGGACTTGCTTCAGGCTAGTGAGCGCTGTGAAGCCAATCATGTGGGAGCTGCAACACCCTCATCCAATCACGGGCGTACTCTGTTCTGACTGGAAGCGCTGGTCTCGGAGGCGAGACCAAAGCTCTGTCATTGACCCAATCACTGCTGCTTCTCGTCACAACAGCAGGCACCCGTGATTGGATGGGGGTGTTGCAGCTCCCACACTTGATTGGCTTCCCAGCGCTGATCAGGCTGAAGCAAGTCCCGGTGAGCGGGGATGGGAGCTCACAGACGCCTGTGATTGAATGGGCGTGTTTCAGTTCCCACATCTGATTGGCTTCATGGCGCTGAATAGGCTGAAGCAAGTCCCGGTGAGACAAGGCAAATGCAGGAATCGTCAGCTCGTCGGGGGACTCCTGCACATCTTCAGCTGTTTGGTAAGTATTGCTCCTTATTTCAGATATAGGCACTGAGGGGACAGTGGCACATCTGGGTGAATGCATGAAGGAAGAGGACATAAGAGAGGCAGGGAAGCAGGACATTGGAGACAGGTAGACACAGGGGGAGGGGGGACGCAGGAGGGCAGAAACATGGAGGAAGCAGGACATTGGGGACAGGTGACACAAGGGGACAGGTGACAAAAGAGGACAGCGAAGCAGTGGAAGTAGGACATTCGGGACAGGTGACACAGGAGTACAGAGACATGGCGAAAGGAAAGAGGACACTGGGGATGGGACACAGGAAACACAGGGACAGTGGAGGACATGGATGGCAAAGGAGGACACATGGGGACTAAAGAGACACAGTGGGACAGAGAAGACACAGGGGGACAAACAAGGAGACAGGATGATATGAGGCAAAAGAGGACATGGGAACAGAGGAGGGACAGAAGACGCAAAATGTATAAGGGGAGAGAATTAGGGAGATTGAGGGGAGAATATCTACAAGACGCCTCTGCACCATGGATGCACCAGGTTTAGCATATTACCTAAGCCAATGGTTAGTGCTGTATTGGAAGCACCGTATCAGAGAGGCGGTGAACGCGTTCTCAATACTCATACACGTGGAACTTGGCGTTTTTTTCCGCCACTGTTGTTCTTGCAGCTGAATTGCATTTCTGACCACCTGGTAAATGTTGAGACCAAAAGAAGCAGGGGTGATGGTGGACCATTGTGGTGGATGCTCATTGTACCAATTTCCATGATAGCGCCCTTACTCGGAATTCATAAGAGTAGAGACCACCATGATAACTCATTAGTAGTCTGCAGAGAGCATTCAACAAGTTATGATCTACCTACATTTGCTGAAATACCAAGGGGCCCAGTCATGTTATGCTGTCTCCCAGGACTGACTGGACAGAACCTCTAACTACAGTTTTTATTTGTTTTCTTTTGCAAGAAGAATTAGTTGGGAATACACGGTTTATGCAAACCAGTACTCCCACTGGAGTGGACAAAACCACACTTATCTGGTAAGCACGCCATACCCATAAATCTGGTTCAGTGACTAATCTTCTCCATTGCTCCAAAACTGGTATTTTAGAGAAAAGCTTAAAGTGTACCTGTAGGAAAGAAAGTTCCCCAAAGGGGTAATCACCTGAAAAGAGGCCTTCCCTGTCCTACTCCACCAGCCCATTCAAGTGCCTTGTCCTCTGTAAAACAAACCCTTGTGGACGGCTAACACATGCGCAGTAGCACAGACCCAATCAGGATCGGCTTTTTCCACTGAAGTCCTAGTGGGTCCAAGCATGGGTGCATGCACAGTTCAGCCACGCTCATTCTCATGTGGGAGCACGACCGCAAGCTTCGGGAGGACACAGTACTGGAACGGCAAAGTGGAAAAGCTTTTGGAGGATCCAGAGGTTTCCCTCTCCCGAGTTAGCTTTTTGATTTAAAAAAAAACGTACAGGTTTACTTTAAAGACGAACTTTACCAAGGATTGAACTTTATCCCAATCAGTACTTGATACTGTAACGATTGGTGTAGCAACACAGATGTCTGATTACGTGTGATCTGCAGAATCACCAATAATACAGACGTTATACCTGATTATGTGGTGATCTGCAATATCACCAATAATTCAAGTATAGCTGGTAAGCAACGAGGTATGTAGTGCTTGGTGCAACAGTAACAGAATAGTTTAGCTAGACCTCACCAGAGGAGCTGGTAGGTACTATTAGAACACAGTAACAGATTAGTTTGGCTCAACCTCACCAGAGGAGCTGGTGGGTACTATTAGAACACAGTAACTGATAGTTTGGCTTAACCTCACCAGAGGAGCTGGTGGGTACTATCAGTAGAGCACCTCATCAGTGACAAGGGTTCACTGGTGAGTAGAGAGGTCAGACAGGCTATGATCAGTAACGAGCGAGCAAGCACAGTACAGAATCGACAGGCAAGAGAATAGTAAGATATCAGGCAGGGTTCAGCAACAGAGTCAGATGGGCAGATGTAAAGGAATGATAAGCAAGAGCGGAGTCAGAGGGTAGCAAGAGTCATACACATACATATCAATAAACAGTATACAATATCCTAGTCTTGTGTGAAATCCCTGGTTTCCTCCCAGATCAAAGCACACCGGATACTATCTAAGGTCTGAGCGCTAGCACATAAGTATTCGCAACAGCAGACAAGTTGCGATTGAACAGAGAAGGCTTATGAAGCAGAGGAGACCCCACCGCCACGCCCACAACAATCAACCAATCCGGAGCGCCGTGAGTCTCCTCTGACGTCAGCCGACCAGCTGGTCAGCGGACGCACCTCCTCCCTGCATAAAGGACCTGTCTCTGCGCGCGCCCGCGTGATACGGCAACTCTATGTGCAAACGACAGACACGTCCTCGGCGTACTAGACGCCAGAGGCACGGGCGAGGTCCCTGAATATGAAGGCAAGGCGGCTGCGGAAACACCCTGAGTGTCCGCAGTCGCCATTACTGCGGGTGTTACAGATACCCCCTTTCCCATGAGAAATCTTTTGCTTTTCTCAAATAGATCACCAGGGACATCTGTATGGCTGATATTGTGGTGAAACGCCTCCCGTGTGTGATGTGTGATGTCATGACCCTGGTTCTGACAGTTTGCTATCTGTGAACCTCGTTGTATTGTGGGAAATAACGTCTTTTTTCAACTGCCAAACAAGCAGTATTTCTCTTTGCATAGAACTCTCAGTAACAAACATTCCGTACAGATCACCTGGCAGAACTAAATGATACCGCCACCTGTAATACATTTCAGAATATAAATCAGGGAGAGGCAAGATTTTACAATGGGCAAACACTGACTAAATACTTTATAAATGAATATTGTAAAATTGTTATTTTCACCACAGTTCCTCTTTAAAGGATACCCGAAGTGACATGTGACATGATGAGATAGACATGGGTATGTACAGTGCCTAGCACAGAAATATCTATGCTGTGTTGCTTTTTTTCTTTCTCTGCCTGAAAGAGTTAAATATCATGTGTGTAAGTGGATGACTCAGTCCTGACTCCAGACAGGAAGTGGCAACAGTGTGATCCTCACTGATAATAAATTCCCTTTTTTATCTCTTTCCTGGTCTCAGAAGCCATTTTCTGCAGGAAAGTGTTTTATAGTTGGAATTTCTTATCAGTGAGGGTCACACTGTAGTCACTTCCTGTCTGAGTCAGGACCGAGTCAAACACTTACATACCTGATATTTAACTCTTTCAGGCAGAGAAAGAAAAAAAGGAAAACAGCGTAGTTATTTGTGTGCTAGGCACTGTACATACACATGTCTATCTCATCATGTCACATGTCACTTCGGGTATCCTTTAATGAAATGTGCAGCTTATTACCATAGTCTATCATGCTGCACATCTATTAATAAACTGTTAATTTGCAGAAATCTGAGACCAAAAGGAAGCCGAACAGCTCATGTAATGGGTGTATGGGTGAATGGATTTCCCTAAAAGGTAATTCAAAAAATTCACACATTCAAAAGTCACTTAATTTTTGAATGACGAAATGTGGGAAATACTGATGAGAAGAAAGGACCTACCTGACACAGCCTCTTGGTATGTACTCCGGGGTCTAATAATCTGCCGCAGGAAGTGTCCGGCTCTCTGGAGGGTCTGACTGCCGCTCATAGTCAGTAACACAACTTGTTCAGCCTCAGGATCGAAGGAGAAAGGCTGTCTGGGCAGCATGTCCAGAATTACACTGCTGGGGTCTGGCACAGTGTGGAGACTTCCACCTGTTATACACAGAAAACTGTTACACACATGTCCACCCAAAACCTATGCAAACACCACAACAACCACACAGCCCAAACAGTAACAAGACCAAAACAACTGCAACATATTTATGCAAATAGGTTTAAATACTGAAGATTTTAATGCAATATGGACAGTGTCCAATTCAAAGAATATAAAAAAACAGTATCACAATCATGTATAGCTCCCCGATATTGTTGTAAAAATGTTCTGAAGATGGCTCTTCTATCTTAAAAATAATTTATAAATTGTAGTAATAGTGTTGCAGAAAATGGCAGCACTATATGAATACACAATAATAATATGTTAGAGACACACAGACTAGGATTATGGTGGGAATTAGATTGTAAATTCCTGTGAGGACAGTCAGTAACATGACTGTACTCTCTAAAAAGCATTGTGGAAGATATCAATGCTGTATCAATACAGAATAATAATATTAACCACTTCCCAACACCAGTTTTTTTCCCCTTAAAAACCAGACCAATTTTCATATCACGCTCCTTCCATTAATTCGCTAATAACGTTATCGTTATTAATCACATAGAGATGATCTATATATTGTTTTTTTCGCCACCAATAAGGCTTTCTTTGGGTGGTACTTTTTGCTAAGAATTATTTTATGTTACATACATTTTAAAGGGAATAATAAGAAAAAAAATGAAAAAAATGTATTTCTCAGTTTTCGGCCATTATAGTTTTAAAATAAAACATGCTGCCGTAATTAAAACCCACACATTTTATTTGCCCATTTGTCCCGGTTATTGCAACATTTAAAATATTTCCCTAGGTCAATGCATGGCGCCAATATTTTATCTGGAAATAAAGGTGCATTTTTTCAGTTTAGTGATTTCTAATTATATATATCTAATTAAAATCCTTTATTTGCTAAATTATCAGTAATATTCCTTCTTGACATTAACACATTAAAAAGTCTATAAGTTAACATTTTTTTTTTTATTATTATTTTTAAATTGACTTTTTATTTTTTTTATAAGTGTTTTATTTGGGTAACTATAGGGTAGGAATGTATTGAGTTAAAATGTAATAAAATGTATGTATAACTATATATAAAGTGTATGTGGGTGTATGTGTGTGTATGTTTGAGTGCATTTTACTTTTTGGCCACAAGATGGCACTGCACTTCACGCCAGAGTACGTAAACAGTACTCGGAAGTAGTTAGTGTATCTGTTTACGTGAATGAAATACTGGCGTCAGCGTGATGCCGGCTTTTCATTCATCGCGTGCGGGGACAGCGATCGGGACGGGAACAAGCTTTTCCCAGTCCCTGATAAACTTAGCAGCGGAACTGCGGCGGAAATGAGCACCGACTGTGCGGCGATTCTGAGCGGCGATGTAAACAACGCAGGTACGTGTATTTACGCCCCTGGTTGTGAAGCAGTGTGCAGGGGGGCGTAAATACACGATCCGGTGGTGGTGAAATGGTTAATAATAATAATAATAATATGGTATTTTTTTGACCATTTACATTTTTATAAATTTTAATATTTTACTTAGGAGTAGTGATAATTGCTTGTGGCCCAGTCATGTAAGAGACATAATGAATAGGTAGAAAACGTGCTACATTAATATAGTGCCTACAGAATGCAGCCTAGGTTCAAATACTTTTATGGTATTGACAATTTTTGGATTCAACCATGATCTGTTATGACCACGCCCATTCGCATGGGACCCCGTATGTGACATGAACAGGACATGGTAGCCATCTTAGCTCGTAGATCTTATGTTAAATCCATCAGGCCTACATATTTTTACTGGTGTGATACTAGGTTATGTAAAGTGTATATATATATATATATATATATATATATATATATATATATATATATATATACATTTGCATTTCATTTCCTTTGAAGAGTGCTGTAACGACATTTGAATATCAGCAGCCCCATACATTAGTCCATTGGACATGAGGAAAGCCAAACAGGTAATTGGAGTTCAGCTATTGTCAAGTGCAAACACCTAGACATTGTCCTTGGTTGAACAGACAGTGCTGTCTGATGCGTATTGAAGAAATAAGAAACTGTCTAACGTGTGAATACACTCAAAAGAGGATGTCATTCCATTTCATACCAAGGGGGAAGTTAAATCATTGGGCTACATTTCAGGCTATAAATGATCAACTCTGAGATCCAGTACGAATAATTCTCTGGAGATTGCTACACGACAAGGGTTGCCCTGATCTAAATCAGCATTGTGTTCTCCTGCACCAGGAATTAGACCTTACAGAAGGGTAAAGTTCAATTTCTGGTTTATTCCCTTTTATTTTTTATAAGCAAATGTCTTGTTGTGTGTTATTGTACTTTTTACTTTTTTTAATATTATTTTTGTATATATTCTTTCTGCATTGTTCTACCTTTTGGAATATTTCTGTCTTCTGTGTACTAAGCAGAGAATTTACATCTCCTAGAGAGAGACTGCAGAGTATTGCGTTACATATCAGTGCCATATTGTATGCTCACTTTTTTCATGGCTACCCATGTGAGATTGCATTGTACGTGGTGTTCCCATAGTTTGGGTCCAAAACCCCGTGGCTGACCTAAGATACATGAATGCCAGGCTGATTGCGTGTAGCTTGGCAGAAATGCATGAAATTGTTGTAATTTCCATAGATAGAGACTGATCTCCTTTCAGCGCAGGAATCTGTGTGTGTATGGTGTCTAGCAGATTCGTTCACAGACGACTGCTAGTGGTGGCTGAGTCTTGCAGAGTGTGGTTGAGGGCAACAACCTTGTTTCACCCCTAAAATCATGCTGCTCCTTCTCTCAATTTGAACGAAAACCATCAGATCTGTCTCTGCTGGGTTGCCGTTGACGCCGGTTCCTGGCACCCTATATTTATTGTGCACAGGGCCCGCTGTTTGTCCACCACCGGTGAGAGGAGATTGAAATGTATGAGCTGTGGAAGTTTTAGGGTATTGCAGGAATCACATCTCAATTCCACCAACTTGACAAAGTTTTCAAGGTAGAGGGCTAAGATGAGGCAGGTGCTTTCAGTGCCCGGAGCCAGCTGCGTAGCATCTGCCTTGGGCGTCGGGAGCCAGCTGCGTAGCATCTGCCTTGGGCGTCGCTATAGCACTAGTGTTATAGTGCGCGCCCCACGCTCGGCTAATTCGGGGTTCCGGTGATTGTGACGACTTGAATGGGGAACAGTATTTTACGCCACCGGGGATTTGAGCGACAGCAGGGTGAGCTGTCATTTGGTGCTCTCCTGCGGCGTACATATACACACACGGCTAAAAGTGGCCACTAACGATCCAATTTCCAGCGAAAAATCGTTTGCGCGATCAGATAATTCTGATCGAAAGAAATATCGTTCACTACACCATCAATGAACCAATCTTTGCTTCCTATCTATCACAACCAACAAGAAAATCCAAATTTTGGGTTGATGAAAATCCAATCGGATGATTGTACCCATCAACGGAGATTATTTACAACCAATCCGATCAGAATTTCTGATCGCTCTAACAATTTTTCACTAGATATTGGATCGTTAGTGGCCACCTTTAGGCATATCAAACCTGCAGTTTCGGTTATTATTATTTGGGGCTTGATTCACAAAGCTGTGCAAACTGTTTAGCACGGTGTGCTAAACAGTTAGCACGTGAAATGCCGTTCGTGGACATTTGCGCGCGCAAAGTGCCGCAATTTGTCCAATCGTAGACTTTTGCGCACGCAATTTGCCTCGATTCCCGCAAATCGCGGCACTTTGTGGGCGCAAAAGTATGCGAACGGCACTTCACGTGCTAACTGTTTAGCACACCCGTGCTAAACAGTTTGCACGGCTTTGTGAATCAAGCCCTTAGTATTTATATATCGCTGACATATTACCCAGCGCTGTACAGATTATATATTGTCTTGTCACTTAACTGTCCCTCAGAGGGGCTCACATGCTAATCCAAATCATAGCCATATGTCTATGTATGCGTCGTGTAGTGTATGTATCGTACTCTAGGGCCAATTTAGTGGGAAGCCATTTAACTTATCTGTATGTTTTTGGGGTGTGGGAGGAAACTGTAGTGTTCGGAAGAAACCCACGCAGAGACACGGAAAACATACAAACTACATGCAGATTGTGCCCTGGCTGGGATTCAAAACAGGGACTCAGCACTGCAAGGCGAGAGTGCTATCCACTATGCACCGTGCTGCCCACTTGCAGTGGCTTGCAAAAGTATTCGGCCCCCTTGAAGTTTTTCACATTTTGTCACATTACTGCCACAAACATGAATCAATTTTATTGGGATTCCACGTGAAAGACCAATACAAAGTGGTGTACATGTGAGAAGTGGAACGAAAATCTGAAAACTGCTGTTCACAAACGCTGTCCATCTAATCTGACTGAGCTGGAGCTGTTTTGCAAAGAAGAATGGGCAAGGATTTCAGTCTCTAGATGTGCAAAGCTGGTAGAGACATACTCTAAAAGACTGGCAGCTGTAATTGCAGCAAAAGTTGGTTCTACAAAGTATTGACTCAGGGGGCTGAATAATTACGCACACACCACTTTGCAGTTACACCAATACACAGGCAGCTCTAATTTTTGGTTGGCTGCAGGTCCAATATACAGGCTGACTGAACCTAATCTTAAACACATGAATCTAATGTGAGCATTACTGCCTCTTTTCGAATATCTCAGAAATTACGCCATATTTAAAGAGACTCCGTAACAAAAATTGCATCCTGTTTTTTATCATCCTACAAGTTCCAAAAGCTATTCTAATGTGTTCTGGCTAACTGCAGCACTTTCTACTATGACTTTCTACTATGACAGTCTCTGTAATAAATCAATGTATCTTTCCCCTGTCAGACTTGTCAGCCTGTGTCTGGAAGGCTGCCAAGTTCTTCAGTGTTGTGGTTCTGCTATGAACTCACCCTTCCTGGCCCCTCTATGCACACTGAAAAATCGTTGAAAATTCCTGTGATTACTTATGCAAATGAGGAGCATCCTGCAGAGACCTCCTTTTTTAAGAAACTTGTAACCGTGTCAAATAAAGATTTTGGATATTTTTGTATCAAGATTTTGTGCTTTATGTCTACATTATAGTCCTTTCTACAAACTAAGTGATATTTAGATTAGAGCAGCTTCTCTCTTCTCTCTTATCTTTTACAAGCTGGATAAATCGTCCTCTGAGCTGGCTGGACTTTCACATACTGAAGAATTACAGACAAGGGCAAAGCTGTTTGCAGGAAGAAAAGAGCAGCCTGAAACTTCAGTGCATGAGAACAGAAGGGGGAAAGAAACACACAAATGATCTCTTGAGATTCAAAAGGAAGGGTGTATACAGCCTGCTTGTGTATGGATGTATTTTCTATGTGTGGACATGCTGTACATCAACCTACTTCCTGTTTTGGTGGCCATTTTGTTTGTTTATAAACAAACTTTTTAAAACTGTTTTTAACCACTTTTAATGCGGCGGGGAGCGGCGAAATTGTGACAGAGGGTAATAGGAGATGTATCCTAACGCACTGGTATGTTTACTTTTGTGCGATTTTAACAATACAGATTCTCTTTAAAGTGGACCTGAATTCTTTCACAGGAAAGAGGGAAAACAGTGAAATGCACCCTGTGGCCTGGTGCACACCAAAAACCGCTAGCAGAGCCGCAAAATGCTAGCAGATTTTGAAACGCTTTTTCTTCTTTTTCTGTAGCGTTTCAGCTAGCGTTTTGCGGTTTGGTGTAGTAGATTTCATATATAGTTACAGTAAAGCTGTTACTGAACAGCTTCTGTAACAAAAACGCAGGCAAAACCGCTCTGAACAGGTGTTTTTCAGAGCGGTTTGCGTTTTTCCTATACTTAACATTGAGGCAGAAACGCATCCACAATCCATAAAATGCCTCACCCCGGGAGTATGTTTTTCTGCAAAACGCCTCCCGCTCCGGTGTGCACCAGCCCATTGAAATACATTACCCAAGCGTATCCGCAGCCGCAAGCGTATCGCAAAACGCAGCCGAACCGATCTGTTGTGCACTAGGCCTGTGTGTTTTTAGAGATTTAGCCAAACCCCCCCCCCCCCAAATCGGTGACTAATCACAACCGTAATTTGATCCCTCAGCTGTGTCAGCTCAGGAATCGTGGCAGTCCTCGGCACAGCAGCTAATTTGTAAACACAGAATGTTAACCCTATGTCTGCTTCCATGAAAGCAGGAAAGACACACTGCAGATTTATTGCAGGATCTGTATCAGCTGAAAAGATATAGTGGAGCACTCCTCTTAGTAAATAATGCGATGTGCCTCGGTTAAGCCAGCCACACTCTGGCTTGCAAGTAATTTCCAATGGATGAAACCGGCACCATCTGGTAAGTATAAGCTCTTTTATTTTCAGAAGGGAGCTATTACAGCGACGTTTTAGGGCAGCCGCCCCTTTATCAAGCTAAGCTGTCTGCAGTATAACACACTCTGACTGAGGCCCAGTGCACACCGAGCGTTTTTTGGAGCGATCCGCCGGCCGCATCCGCCTGGAAAAATGCTTGGCTAATGTATTGCAATGGGATGGTGCACACCGGCGGTTTGAGGTTTTTGCCAAGCCGCAAACACGCCTCCTGCTGCGCGTTTGCGGTTTGCTAAAAAACCTCAAACCGCCGGTGTGCACCACACATTGAAATAAAATAGCCAAGCGTTTTCACTGGCTGATGCGGCTGGTGGATCGCATACAAAATCCGCTTGGTGTGCACCCGGCCAAATATCTGCTCTCTGCTCCCAAAACCGCTAGCGTTTTGACGATCTGCTAGCGGTTTTGGTGTGCACTGGGCCATATACAGCAATTTTATACACAGCATGTTGGCGAATCCACCAATAAAATGCATACTCATGTTATGTCCAATCATATGGTCCGTCCTCAGAGCGGACCTGATGGGGAACTATTCTGGTTAATCCCAATAGGTCAGTTTAAATATGTGTACACCCTCCTCCCACACTCACCATCAGAACGGGCGGCAAAGGACAGCCTCTGTGTCCAGGCACGCCTTGCTTTACCTCCCACCAGGCCGCCGAACCGGCGGACCTGATGGGGAACGTGCAAGCGTGACGTGTGCGGAGGCAGCACCACGCGTCCCCGCCCACGTATCCTGGGCAATGGCTAACACAAGCGGCGAGAATATCGCCGCTCTGTGTTGCTGATGTAATGGGGCGTGTCCCTGTAGCCATTTCAAGCAGGCCAACCATCAAGTTAGTCAATTAAGATATATGGTGATTGAACAAGTGGGGCCCCTTAGAAGAGGGGGAGACAGATTAAGGAGATTGTTATACAGAGAGACATACTGGATCAAAAAATTTGATACTATGGAACCCTGGGGACTTAACCGGGAATTGGATTTATTACCATTCATTTAATATGATATTGTTTGATGTACAATTGCTCCATGTATGCCTCTCTGTATGCGATCTGCTGTAGGATTATTTATGTCTGGCATCATCTCACTTTATACAGTGGTGTGAAAAACTATTTGCCCCCTTCCTGATTTCTTATTCTTTTGCATGTTTGTCACACTTACTGTAAATGTTTCTGCTCATCAAAAACCGTTAACTATTAGTCAAAGATAACATAATTGAACATAAAATGCAGTTTTAAATGATGGTTTTTATTATTTAGTGAGGAAAAAAACTCAAAACCTACATGGCCCTGTGTGAAAAAGAAATTGCCCCCTGAACCTAATAGCTGGTTGGGCCACCCTTAGCAGCAATAACTGCAATCAAGAGTTTGCGATAAATTGTAACGAGTCTTTTACAGCGCTCTGGAGGAATTTTGGCCCACTCATCTTTGCAGAATTGTTGTAATTCAGCTTTATTTGAGGGTTTTCTAGCATGAACTGCCTTTTTTAAGGTCATGCCACAACATCTCAATAGGATCCAGGTCAAGACTTTGACTAGGCCACTCCAAAGTCTTCATTTTGTTTTTCTTCAGCCATTCAGAGGTGTATTTGCTGGTGTGTTTTGGGTCATTGTCCTGCTGCAGCACCCAAGATCGCTTCAGCTTGAGTTGACGAACAGATGGCCGGACATTCTCCTTCAGGATTTTTTGGTAGACAGTAGAATTCATGGTTCCATCTATCACAGCAAGCCTTCCAGGTCCTGAAGCAGCAAAACAACCCCAGACCATCACACTACCACCACCATATTTTACTGTTGGTATGATGTTCTTTTGCTGAAATGCTGTGTTACTTCTACGCCAGATGTAACGGGACACGCACCTTCCAAAAAGTTCAACTTTTGTCTCATCGGTCCACAAGGTATTTTCCCAAAAGTCTTGGCAATCATTGAGATGTTTTTTAGCAAAATTGAGATGAACCTTAATGTTCTTTATGCTTAAAAGTGGTTTGCGCCTTGGATATCTGCCATGCAGGCCGTTTTTGCCCAGTCTTTTTCTTATGGTGGAGTCGTGAACACTGACCTTAATTGAGGCAAGTGAGGCCTGCAGTTCTTTAGATGTTGTCCTGGGGTCCTTTGTGGCCTCTCGGATGAGTTTTCTCTGCGCTCTTGGGGTAATTTTGGTCGGCCGGCCACTCCTGGGAAGGTTCATCACTGCTCCATGTTTTTGCCATTTGTGGATAATGGCTCTCACTGTGGTTCGCTGGAGTCCCAAACCTTTAGAAATGGCTTTATAACCTTTACCAGACTGATAGATCTCAATTACAGTACTTTTGTTCTCATTTGTTCCTGAATTTCTTTGGATCTTGGCATGATGTCTAGCTTTTGAGGTGCTTTTGGTCTACTTCTCTGTGTCAGATAGCTCCTATTTAAGTGATTTCTTGATTGAAACAGGTGTGGCAGTAATCAGGCCTGGGGGTGACTACAGAAATTGAACTCAGGTGTGATAAACCACAGTTAAGTTATTTTTTAACGGGGGGGGCAATCACTTTTTCACACAGGGCCATGTAGATTTGGAGTTTTTTTCTCACTAAATAATAAAAACCATCATTTAAAACTGCATTTTGTGTTCAATTAGGTTATCTTTGACTAATAGTTAACGGTTTTTGATGGGCAGAAACATTTAAGTGTGACAAACATGCAAAAGATTAAGAAATCAGGAAAGGGGCAAATAGTTTTTCACACCACTGTATATAACACAGTAAATATGATGTTTATTAGTAAACATAATGTAGAACTAAATGATTTACTCTTTTAGAGTTAATGATTTATTTCATGTCATATGGTAGCTCATCTGTGTGTTAAATCAGGGGTGCATTTTAATAATGTGCCTATAACATTGGTGTTCAGTTTGATCTATAAAAGAAACAGAGTGTTCTCTCCTCCTCCTGTCCTTTTCTCCCCCGTCCTTCCTCTTCTGTTACTTGCCTTTAGATTATAACTTTGTACGTGATACGATCGGCTGCTTTGCTGTTTACATTAGTTGTGTACATGACGCGAGTCTCCCCCATTGGTGCGGGCTACAGGGACACGCCCCATTACATCAGCAACACAGAGCGGCGATATTCTCAGGATACGTGGGCGGGGACGCGTGGTGCTGCCTCCGCACACGTCACGCTTGCACGTTCCCCATCAGGTCCGCCGGTTTGGCGGCCTGGTGGGAGGTAAAGCAAGGTGTGCCTGGACACAGAGCCTGTCCTTTGCCGCCCGTTCTGATGGTGAGTGTGGGAGGAGGGTGTATACACATTTAAACTGACCTATTGGGATTAACCAGAGTAGTTCCCCATCAGGTCCGCTCTGAGGACGGACCATATGATTGGACATAACATGAGTATGCATTTTATTGGTGGATTCGCCAACATGCTGTGTATAAAATTGCTGTATATGTCAGAGTGTGTTATACTGCAGACAGCTTAGCTTGATAAAGGGGCGGCTGCCCTGAAACGTCGCTGTAATAGCTCCCTTCTGAAAATAAAAGAGCTTATACTTACCAGATGGTGCCGGTTTCATCCATTGGAAAGGATCTGTATCAGCTGCAACAAAGAAATGTTTTTTTCTTTAAAGGTTATTATGCTGTTGCTTATCTTTTAGAGCAGAGAGGAAGGAGGACAAATGTAGTATAGTAAAGGTGTGACACATCTATAACAATTATACAACCAGGGCGGCCTTAAATCCTTATACAAATCCAAAAGGAATTTAACAATCCTAATCCTAGCCACGCATTGTACCAATTCTTTCTAATATGGTGTGCAATACCAGCCCAAGGGCACATATGAAATTATACATATCGCCAATCGCAGCCCAATCAGTGGGGACATGGCCATGCTGAATGAACCCTGGTGAAGCAGGTGGACACCAGCGAAACTAGTCAGTTCTAAAGCCAGTTTGCCGGCTCTTGCCTGATCGCTGCTGAGCCCAAACCTTCTTCCAAGTAATCACAGCAAAAATCATTCGGGACACCCATGCAAGGAGTGGTTAGAGCTTTCCAACAATATACATTGGTTCACTGTGACAAGCTTTTTCAACTTCAACGGTATTTCCTGTGAATAGTACATTTACGAACATGTACTTGCATACATATTGCATTTAACCTTGGCCCACTTGACTTCTCGCTCTTTTCATGACCCTTGATACTACCCGACTTGTTGCTGACCCTTGCCTACCTATCTGCTTCGTAGCCAAACCAATATCCACCCGAGTATCTGATCTGTTACCGATTCCTGCCTATCTGAACACCCATTCAGTTCCTGGACTCCTGTCTAGCTGGTTGCCAAGTCATTGCAGTGCCAGACGCAGCCTGCGGGAGCGCTGATGGAATCTTAGATGGTTTACAGGGTTGAATGTGAACGATGTAGGTGGTTGGTGCTAAGGGGAGTATACAGGTGTATTGGCTTATTTACATTACAGTGATGTGCATGGTATTTTAAAATACACCTTTTGATACAATAAGTGGTTTAAAAAGTCGTGAGGGAGCGCTAGAATCTTTGCTCTATTTGATGTATAATAACTAGAGATGGGATGAATCCCAAATTTTCTCACATCTGAATCCAAAAAGATTTGAATCTCTAGAGTCTGGAATCCTGTACATAAGTATTGTGTGATGCACGTAGGAATAGTAGTTTGGCTTAGAATACACTACACTTAGTCCCCGACTTATGAACACCCAACTTACAAACGACCCGCCGTTACGAACGGCATGAAAATGGGAAAAAGTCAAAAACATTTTTTACAAATAGCCCTTATAGTTTTAGAGAAAATCAAAGAAAAACTCAGTAAAATGATATTTCTTTCTGTGGTACACCATACTGTATAGAGAATTCAAGGTTCTGTGTATTTTACACATTTTAAAGCAAATGTGTGATCCAGCCCTGGATAAAGGG
Source organism: Hyperolius riggenbachi (assembly GCF_040937935.1). Lineage (NCBI taxonomy): Eukaryota > Metazoa > Chordata > Amphibia > Anura > Hyperoliidae > Hyperolius > Hyperolius riggenbachi. The sequence continues at coordinate 85,647,501 of NC_090652.1, forward strand.
GGACAGAAGGAGGCACAAAGGGGGACAGGGATCAGAGGTGGTACAGAGGGACATGGTGGAGGCACAGAGGGGAGGAGGCACAGATGGAGACACCGAGGGTACAGGGACAGAGGTGACACAGTGGGGGGCAGAGGTGGCAAAGAGTTGGGCAATGAAGGCAGAGGGGAACAGAGGTGACACAGAGGGAAACATTGGAGGCACAGGTGAGTATAGAGGAGGTACAGCGGGCAGAGATGGCACAGTGTTCCGACTTAAGAACAGATTCATGTTATGATTGAACCTACAGTCCCTATCTCGTTCGTTAAGAAGGGACTACCTGTATTCTAAGTCTAACTACTATTTTTACATGGATCACACAATTTGTATGTACAGTATTCAAGAGAATCTAAATGGATTTGGTTTCAAGGAAATTTGGAAATTCAGCCCATCTTTAACAATTTTGAGATACCCCTCTGACTATAATAAACACACACACACACACACACACACACACACACACACACTGTGTATTCTATTAATATTTGCTCTCATTCAACTATTTTCAGTTAAAAAAAAAAAAGCTCTTTTTGACCAAACCTTTGGTCTATCTTTGGAGGATGTAAGTCCAACACTCTTTCTTCTTTTAACGCTTTTATACATTTTTTTGCGTCTCTTAGTAGTGTTTAATCATTAACTCAGCAGGTTCACTTTGAAATTCTAACCAAGGTAACACTTCGTCACACTGAAAAGCCTAAACACTTAGCCTAAATAACTCCTATTCTACATTCAGAAAAGAAAGTTAACAGTAAGTAAGAGCAAATTGTCTGAGTCAAGTCTCACATGATGCATTAACACAGTAGGATCCCTTTTAAGCAAAGCAACGCTTTATCACGCCAACAGGCATAAATAGCTAGCTAGCTGACTTAAAGGGAACCTTAACTGAACGGGGGGTATAGAGTTTTACTTACCTGGGGCTATTGCCAGCCCCCTGCAGCAGTCCTGTGCCCTCGGCGCCGCTCTGGAATCCTCTGGTCCCCCGCTGTCACTTAGTTTCATTTTTGATGACTCACCAGTCGCCGGCCGCCATGCGTATTATTGGACGCATTCACCAATGCAATTAGCGCTATTGCGGACCGCAACGCGTACAAAAATACGCGTTGCCGCATTCCGCACGCGTAGATATGCGGCAACGCGTATGTTTGTACGCGTTGCGGTCCGCAATAGCGCTAATTGCATTGGTGAATGCGTCCAATAATACGCATGGCGGCCGGCGACTGGTGAGTCGTCAAAAACGAAACTAAGTGACAGTGGGGGACCAGAGGATTCCAGAGCGGCGCCGAGGGCACAGGACTGCTGCAGGGGGCTGGTAATAGCCCCAGGTAAGTAAAACTCTATACCCCCCGTTCAGTTAAGGTTCCCTTTAAGTTAGATTACAACATACCTACATCAATTCTGTGGAAAGGTAGCAGGAAACATGAAGAGGTCACTATCTTTGCAGAGAATCAGCCTTTCAGAATATGCTGCTTGGGGCATTTGGGCTGCGCATCATTCACTTCACTACCTCATGTAAAGGAATGCTGGAAATCCCAGCCCCACCGCCACAAATAGGACGCGTGACCCAACACCTGAGTGGTGCTGGGAAATGCCACCACCATGGAACGTGGGGAGTTTAGCTATTTTGTAGGAACATCAACATAAGGAGAAAGACTCTCATACTTGGGGGATGCTATGGCTGCGTTCATATTGTCGTGTCGCTGGTGAGTTGGGCGCAGGGCGACCCGAATCTCAGTGTAGTTGTAGCAACTCAGAGGGAAATGCAATTCGGGGTCTGGCTCCCCAAATTACTCTTGCGCGGTGCGTGCAGCACAGCATTGCTGCTATGACGGCGCCCCGCTTCAACGCTGAAGTTACCTGCTTCACTATGGCTACCTAATACTGGAGGACACCTATGGATCCTTAACATAGGGCAGGGTTGTCAAACTCAAATACGAAGTGGGCCGAAACTGAACACTGGAACCAAGTCGCGGGCCAACCTCAATGTCTAGTGGCCACCTTATTAAGTTCCCTGGTGTCTAATTGCCACCTCCAACTCCTATACCATGACCTGGTGTACAGTGGTCCACCCTTCCTCATCTATACAATTCCCTGGTGTCTAATGGTTCTTCTCCCTCCCCTATACAGTTCCCTGGTGTCTAGTGGTCCTCCCTCCCCTATACAGTTCCCTGGTATCTAGTGGCCCCCAACCTCTCCTAGTTTCCTAGTGTTTAGTGCTTTCCCCCAACCTCCCCTATATGGTTTCCCTGATGTTCTAGGGCTTCACCTCCAATTTAGCTTCCCTGGTGCAAAAGGGGAAACCCCTTGAGGGCCAAATTTAATGGTTCTAAAGGGCCAGATTTGGCCCGTGGGCCGGAGTTTGACACATATGACATAGGGGTACCTTTGTATACTACTGGGTGACACCTCTGGCTTCCTGAAACAAGGGGCAACTGTGACTACCTAATACATATGTTATTGGCTACTTAGTACTGGGGAGGAACCTGCAGCTTCCAAATATGGGGTGCGGGCACTTGTGGCTCTCGGGCTCTTGTGGCTCTCTAATACTACCGGTAGATGCCACGTTTTGCGTACCACAAGGGCCCTCTTCAAAGGGATTTTGGAGCATTACAATGGCCCAGGTAGGACCGTTAACAACCTGACCAATTTATCCAGTGTGTCAAAGCACTTTTTACATCACTTCCAAGGTTGCTTTAAGACACGTTAGGTTAGGGTCTGTTTGGATCTGCATGCTGTATTTTACAAATCCGTCCAATATGGAAGTTAATTCATAGCATAAAAATTGTGCCTCTTTACCAATATTCTGTGCTAGCTGGATGTTGGGAGGGAATACACACAAATGATATCACTTGCAGTGACTTGGAGCTACTTATAAGCATACGAAGCCTAGTCCATTTAAATAGGTTACCCAAGCCCTGCAGCAGAGAGTCAGAATAAGGTGCAGCATGGAAACACAGCGTGGGATCCAGATCTCCAGAACGGCATAAGTTGCTTCGGGTTACCCCCAGAAGTCCCTGTTCAGCCATGTCATTCATTAATCCTGCAACAGAAGAGATGTGCTATAAATGGACAGAGGTCAATCACTAGTCACAGATTTACAAGTTATACACACTGGGGCAGAATTAGCAAATCGGGTACACACATAACTGGAACAAAAGTGTAACGTTTGCCCAAACTTATTAAAGGGAACCTGAAGTGAGGAGAATACCAAGGCTGCCATCTTTATTTTTTGATAAACAATGCCAGCTGCCTGACTTCTGTGCTGATGCTCTGGCCCTAATAAAGCTTCAAGTCACTGGCCCAGAATAAGCATGCAGAGACTTTGGTCTCCAAAACAACTAAAGTCAAAAGCTCAGCATGACAGCAAGGGAACTGGGATTGTTTATAAGGGAATAATGATGGCAGCTTCCATTTACCTCTTATTGGAAAGTGTAATGGTTAAGGGCTCATACAGGAGACCAGGGTTCAAATCTTGGCTCTTCCTATTTAGTAAGCCAGCACCTATTCATTAAGGAGTCCTTGGGCTAGACTCCCTGACACTGCTACTGCCCAATGAGCACGCCCTAGTGAGGGCGCTTTGAGTCGCCAGGAGAAAAGCGCAATGTAAATGTTATTTATATTGTCTTGTCTGCTGCAGGTTCCCTTTAATCAAAACAGGGAAACCGATTCATATCTGCGTGAATAACACTCCTGGGCCCATATGTAATTCACGTTTTCTCCTCCTAGGAGATAATTTTTCATTTTGTATTTAAAATAATTTTTCAGCACTTTGCAATTGAAAAAGTACCAAAAAGTCAAAGAAAAGGTATTATCAAAATTATTCTGATTCTTTTCTTGCTTGCTTGTGGCTTAAAAATAATTTTATTGGCAAGTTGTGAAAATATCACCTAGGAGAAAACGTGAATCGCATATGGCCCCTGTTGTCTTGACACAAGTGCATGGGCATAACAGGGATCAGATTTTGAGTTCCCTTGAGTGTGATTACTGACATGACTATAAACTCTGCAAAACACTGCAGAGGTTACCAGTCTCATATAACGCATAATAATAGTTAGACAATAGATTCCTACAGAAATTAACCTAGAATTTAGCAAGGCAAAGTCAAATAGCAAACAGAATGATAAGTGAATATAAACAGTGTATAGAAGCAAAGATGTGGACAGAATCTATCTCTTAGGTCAAACATGTTTGATACTGTAATATGGCTTATGGTACTTTCTGTCGTTTGCTGGGCAGGACAATCAGGAGTGACAATGTTCCAAAGTAGGAAGAACAATATATGCCAGTTTTCATTTCCCAGCACCTATGCATTCATTCAGGGCCGGTTCAAGTAACAATGGGGCCCTAGGGCAAGATTAGCCTGGGAGCCTCCCCCAACAGACACCACCCTGACCAAAAAGCGTCATCAGAGGCCCTTTGATGCAGCCAAAATTTCCCTCCTGGGCCCCTGAGCTGGCTGCTGACCCTCCCCCAATCATCCCCCAACTTAACAGACTCTGCAGTGTCCCTGGGGAGCAACAGTTCAGATGGGGGAGGGACAACTTGGGGGCCCCTACAGGCTCTGGGGCAACTGCCTATTTTTTCCTATGGTAGCTCCGGCCCTGCATTCATTACATGTCTGCATGAGGACATGGGACTTTGAAGTTCTCGGGAAGAAGGTGTGAGCAGTTTTCCCTTTAATTTTTGCTAAGTGTTTCTACTGGGTCTATAGAACTCCTCACATGTTAGTTCATGTTTAGTTTCACATGTTAGCCTGATTGAGTGGATTGCCATGTCTTTGCGATGTTTGACATGGTGATTGCAGTAGCACAGAGGGATTCTGCTGGTGGCTTACAGACAAACACAACCCAGAAACAGACTGAAGAGGTTGAGACCGACTAGGCCAACTTTTTTTGTGTCTTCCCGTCCATGTATAGCACACCCCTCCAAATTCTTGTGCATCCCAGTCTTCCTTGTCTAACCTTAATGTACAACAGCCCCCTTCAGTTATATACAGATCACTAAGGCTCCTTATTTCCATGTGTTGCTTCTTATTTGCAACCTCTGTATTCTATTTGCACCCTCTGCTTCCCCCTTACATGTCCAGCCGGCCCTTGGCCAGCTGCCGCCCAGGTCCCGAGCCTTTGTGATCTTTCCAGAAAGCTGGCCGAGGACATACTGCTGGCAATGGAATTCAAAAACGGGGTGAGGTCAAACCATAAGCCAATTCCCAGGGTGCAGAAGCTGGAAAAGGACACGGGACTAGGGTCTCAGATGCTTGCGAGTGTGTTGGATGTGGACACAGAATAATAAACACAAAGGCTAGGCTAGCTGGCTACAGAACACTAGCAGTACCTGCAGTGATGCACCAGAAGTACGTTCTAGGTAACCAGTAAGCTAAATACATCCCTCTAACTTCTGAGTAAGATTTACAAGGAGGGTGTGGCTACAGAGAGACACAGGTGTGCAGGTGATACAAGACAGCCAAGTACATAAATGTAAAAGAATAAAGCAGGAGGGAAATGACACCTAGAGGGACATGACATTGTAACAGCGTGCAGCACTGGATCCAGTTCAGAGACCAACACATTTACATAACTTCACCTTGTATAAGTGCTGCAGTGTGATGGCCAGCATTTTCCCTCCTGAGTAAGAGGAGCAAGCAGTGGAGGCGTGGCCCAAGGAGGGCTGTCTGAGGCTCTTCCTCCTCAGCTTGGGCAGGTAGCTTATGTGAGCAGAACACGGATATCTGTAATTAAATTATAAGGTTTAGTTGTCAACCTCTGATAACCATAGCTGCATAGATTTTGTATTTTCATCAGCACTACAAATAAATGCATACAGCATGGAGCTCTACCTGGGCTGAAGACATGTTCATCATAGAGGCACGTTTGGCAAAAAGACGAAGGGTTCGGAGGCCATGAATTGTGAATCCTCGCTGGCAGCATGTGTGAATGATGTCTCCATAAGCATAGGGTGGAATGGCAGGAGAGGCCACAAGAAATATATCTCCTGGAAGTGTCATAAACGCATTAACAAAAGATTCAGCAGGACTGAAACCCAGTCAGACGTACAATCACTGATATTTTGCCTAACAGACCACAGAGTGTAATATTACAAAAGCTCCGGGGTTCACCTGCACTCCCCTATTGTGTTACATGCTGGTTTGGGGGTCCTGAGCAGTGGCAGTGCTCAGGGCCCCCGCCTGTCATGTGTACTAGTGGTTGCATAATATTATATTATTATTATGCACAATATTACATATTAGATTTGTCACAGTCAGCCAAGAGACTGCTCCTCTTTGCAAGGCTGTGAAGAAGTGTCTCTTGCCTAGTCTTGGACACACCCCTTTTAGGCTTGTTAAGCTGACCAGAGTGTGGGGATGTCACCTCAACAGCCTTGCTCAGACATGCTGGAAAGGCATTTTTCTACAAGTATGCTGCATCCTGGGAAATTCCTTTTTCATGTGATTTTTAGGGAAGGAGGAAAGAGTTTTCTACATTTTCAATACACATTGGGGCTTTAATTCTTACTGTTGAAGAACCATGGAGACCTCAGCAGAAATTGATGAGGTGGCTTACCTCAATGAAGACAAATTCATATAGCAAATGGATTTTATTAGGCAATGGCAATGCATTTTCCATCTGGACCAATCAACTGAATCGACCGATGTCAGATGGAAATCAGAAGATCCATCGACGTTTGCATTAACCACTTCACAGCAGATTCGATCACAGCGATCAAACCTGCTGTATATCAACGGGAAGTTGAGCTAGTCTATGGGTACCTGTAGCTCTTTCGCAAGATCAGCTGGCAGTGGCAGAGGGTGTGGTTTATGCTCGGCTAAGGTTTCTACATAGTCTTTCTTGATTAAGGTCAAATATTGTCTCGCACACACTAATGGTTATGCCACTGTACTTCACGGGAGTGCTCTGGTGATGACGCTTCCCTCCGGAATCAATTAATCAAAGGACTAGCACTGCCTTGTGAATTTTGAGACCACACTGAGTTCCTTTATCAAGGCAAAATTGCTCAACGGCAATATTCTGTGAAATCACCCCTGTGCATTCATGGGCGTGGTGTGCAGTGTGCAAGCGGCTGCTGCAGAATGCCGCATTCCCCAGCAGCCAAATTCTGCAGCAGATGCTTGCACACTGCACATCATGGCCGTGAGTGCACGAAGATGATTCCACCCATGAACCCTGTTGATTCTGTTTAGAGCAGCAGACAGACTATTGCCATTGAGCAATTTTGCCTTGATGAAATGACCTGGTGTGGTCCCAAAATGTTGGTTTCTGGTTTGTCTTACAATAAAGTCAAATTTATAAGTGGCAGTTCTTTAATTGTTGCCACTGAAACTTTTTACATTGCTACAAAAGCGGGTACATAGAGGTGAATTTACCCTGTCCTTTTTCCTTATTATTGGAACTTTGTGTTGGCAGCCCGCCAGATTTCGTCAAGAACACTTCGCCTTGACAAAGAGGCCCTAGGTGATCTTGACACAATGACATTTCTTGCTCATCACAATTAAAGTTTTAACATGCAACCAAGCAGGTCCCGGCTTGTACATAATGGATCTGCTGGTCTCCAAACCCCTACTCATGGTTTACTTACCCTTAGTGGTGGCAGTCAGTAGTGCTGGTGGACGACACAAGTTGGTTTCATGGGCAATGGGACATTTTTCTGTAGGACTACAAGACCTAAAATGATATAAAAATTATATCACTGCAGCTTAAACATGGTTCCACCCTAAAGACCAATTTTAATACCTCTTCCTAGGTGGATTCTGAATGCCAATCTTCACATTGCCTTTATTTAGGATTCTTCCCCCAAACCATAGGCTGATATCTCTCAGAATACGCCCAGAGGTGCGAGAATAATACAGCAGAGGCTTCTCTTTTGTCTGCCCATAAATTGCATTCAGTGAATTGTGGTCAGTCAGACGTGCAAGTGCAGGGTCACAAGGGCCCGATATGTTACTCCATAGGTCTAATGCATGGGGTCCTCGGAGAGCCATAGCCAGCACAGGAGGAACCTGCTGGGCTTCACCTGCTTTTGAAGGAGAGGCAAAGTCTGAAAAAAATGAGAAAGAGTGACTGTGTTGAAACTGAGTCCAGCTTATTAAAGAACAGTTTTGAAATTTATAGTATTAATGTACCTCTTCCAAAGTCTGACTGGAGAGCAAAGGACTGTGGGTAGAGCAATCTAAGGCCACAAACATCCAGCCCTGTGGTGAGGAGAAGATGGAGGGTGTGGTGAAAGGCAGGCGGGTTTTGCAGAAGCATGTCAAACAAAACAACCGGTACCACCTGAGGGGAAAAGATGGGATTTAGTTAAGTAAAAACGGTCTGAAAACCAAAATACAGGCAATAATATTAAAAAATTTATATTGTTGAGTGTTTTATGCTTTATAATGTTCTACAAGATAATTTTATTAGTGTTTCACACTGCCTCAACTATTATCTAGTTCAAACCTCAAGACTGCTGACATCAGTAATTTCCTACAGTGGTGTCAGATTTTAGTGATTGAGGTTTTTACATTACATAACATGATGATAGTTGAAGATAGGCAAAGAAGGTCCTATTTTGGGCCAAGGTAGCAGTTAGCAACTGAGAAGAATATCATACTTTAAATTTTCCAGCGAGGCAAAGATAGGACACAATCTTCCCTAAGCATAAAATCACAAAAGTTTCTTTGCATAGATTCAAGGCATATTATGTACATATCACTTCTATCCCTAACAAAGTCAAGGATAACCAGAGGAATGCTCCCAATTTTTGCAATAAAGAGGTCTTCTCACCACACCACCCACACGGCTTCACAGTAGGAACAATTGTACATAATTATTGTAACGTTAGCAGCACAACTGTCCTAAACACAGCTTGACATGTTTTCTGAAATGGTTCACATCTTCAGGAGCCAGTCATGGACTATTAAGCTGGTCATATAGTATACAATATTTAGCCTAATTCTACATTCAAACATCAAATTGGGCTAAATATCTTATGCTAGGTACACATCATGAGATCTTCTGGTAGATTTACTGTCAGATTGATTATTTCCAACATGTCCGATCTGATTTCTAATCGATTTCCGAGCATTTTCCTATTGAAGTGAACGGAAAACGGTCGTAAATCAGATCGGACATGTTGGAAATAATCGATGTGACAATAAATCTGACAGAAAATGTCATAGTGTGTACCCAGCATAAGAATCTGAGAGGTTCTTGCAATGTATTACCCTCATTTAACTGAGCTAACCATTGTTTTAGTAGAAGACTGGATGCAGAGTTCTCTCTTAAGACAGATAATAAGAGACCATAATTCTGAGGAGAACAGTGAACATTTTGCTTTGTAAGAAAGGTCAAATGCACTGTTATCTAGTCCATGTGCAGACTGGCTGTCTCGGCATGGGATTGGTAAGTTCAAACACTTGCCTATGCTCTAAAACATTTCTGGGTATCAAAGGTTCAGGGCAGTGGATGTTCTCAATATGGTCTGGGCTTTCACAGCTGGGCAGTAGATAGCTGCCAATCACAGAGTCATAGAAGCCAATAGCAAGCGTATAATGGGGGGGGGGGGGGAGGGGGGGGAGGACACCTGGAATTACTTTCAAAACAAAGCACTAGTCACAGTCTACAGACATGGATAAAATTGTTGGCACTCTTAGGCCTATTTCAGATGAATGGCTACATGGCGCATATGTGAAGTAGCTGATCCAGCTGGGTTGCGTGTCACTGTGCATGTGTGATACTGGCCATGCACACACAACTTAAAATGCACTGCACGTACTTAGAGTCTTAATGAACTGCACATGCACAGAATGCTCCCCCTGACGGGAGCGTGATCGGGTGGTGCGCATGGCCAAGTCCTGGACTGACAGCAGAGCAACTGAAAGGACCAGGAAGACGGGGAGGGGGCAGATGGACTACAGTGGACTGGAAGATGGCCCAGGTAAGTAAAGATACTTTTATCCATTCATCTTAAGTACACTTTAAGATTTGTGGACATTTGTAATGGCTGCTGCCTAAAGCGATTGGATGCGATCAAAAAGTCTAAAATGGATAACACTCCGCTCCACAGCAGAGATTGAGAAATTAGGTGTATAATGTCAGTCCTCAACTGCACCTAGAACCTGTATAAGGCATAATAGGATCGTATGTGATTGCTAGGGCAACAGGGGCACAGGAGTGATGTCAGGTAAGTGGGGAGAACAATGATCTCAGCTGTCAATCGGGTAAAGCAATCCACCAGGCAGATCGCTGACTGAGAGGGGTTGTGGGCTGCTGTACACACGCTGGACTCTCGGCGGAGGCGCGCCGAGTTTGTATACGTGTATACAAAGCCTGAGTCTGGTGAACATTGCTTCATGGTCTGTAGCCTGTGTAGCTTTATGTTATTCTGTGAGAAATTGTCACCTCTGTCTCACTGTCTATAAAGAAGTCAGGAGAAAGTGGACTCAGCTTTTCCTCAGTCTCCACTGTTTGCCAGAAGAACCCAGAAGATGTCGAGAAGACTTTGTCCACTGCCTGAAAAAAAAGACAGAAAAGAACAGTAAAACACTAAAAGCAACAAATGTACTAAATACCTTTAATAAAAGGAAGCGGTCATGAACAATTACGTATTATGATAAAGTGTTAAAGCAAACCTGAACTGAAAATTAAAAGTCAAAATAAACATACACACTTCATACTTACCTCCCGTGTAGTCTACTCATCAATCTTTTTCCTCTCCTGAATCTCGTTAGTCCACTGTGATCAATGGAATTCTCTGTCCTCCATTTTAAAATGGCCATTACCCCATAACAGCTTCCTGGTCAGCACATTGATAAACTGTTGTATGGCCCACTTGAGCCATAGGGAAACATGGACATTACCTGGCACATCAGTTGTCCTTTCAGTTATAACTGACAGCAACTGATATATAACTGCCAGAAACTGATACATTTCAGTTCTTACAAAATCTTGTGAGAACTGGAAGGAAGTGTGAGCTTCTGAGAGGTACTGATGGTGAGGTAAGTATGTAATATTCAGTGCAGCTACGTCATGTGTTTATTTTAAATAATTTTACTCGGTTCAGATTACTTTTAAAGTGGACCTGAACTCTTGCACAAGACAGAAAGAAAACATTTATAGAAATGCACCCGGTGTGTATTTAGAGAGTTTAGCCTGTCTAATTCCCCCTCATCTGAGACTAAGCACAAGTTGTAATTTGATCTCTCAGCAGTGTCAGCTGACTGCCACTGCAGAGGTAATTGGTAAACACAGGATGTTAACAATATGTCTGCTTCCATGAAAGCTGGAAGTAGACACACTGCAGATTTATTATAGTATTTGTATCAGCTGCAACAAAGAAATGTTTTCTTTAAAGGTTATTATGCTGTTGCTTATCTTTTAGAGCAGAGAGGAAGTTCTGCATTCACGTCCTCTGTAAGTGTTAGTTCCCACGGAGAGCTGTGTGCTTTACTCTCTTCTGTGTGTTGCCTCCTTATTGGATCAGAGTATTAAGCCTCATTCACATGCTCAGTTTCTTTCATGATTGGCAGTCAGTAAGGGGACAGGTTTTGGAAATGAGCACTGTACACACTGCTTGGCTACAGTGTTGTTCTATGGAGAGGGTCACGAGGGATGAGTGGTGGCATACAAGCAAGCAGTGTTTGCTCATCATTGGTCATTTAATGCTATGCACATGCTAAATTCTCAGCCACAAAAGCCCAAAACAATCATCTTGGCCAAGGTTTATCCAGTAGCATGGAGGCTTCAGGCTTTATTCTTGATTAGAGATACCATACATGCTGCCTAGGCTCATTACCGATACGGGACACTTATTTAAAGATACTCAGGCTTCTTTATGACTATTTTGGTGCTCTTGGCAAGATTATTACTGTTCTACTTACTGCAATGAGTAGTTTTATACCTCATTTGTAAACAGTGGTACTTTCTGTTACTGCTTTCTGCAAAACCTTCTTTACTTTCTCTGTGGTCTTTTGTGTTCTTCATGCTATAAATAGTGCTCTCGTGTCACCCTCCCATCGCAAATCGTGACCTTGTGGCCATTGCAACCCTCTACCACTTAGTGCCCCCTACAGTGCTCTATGCTAGCACTGGTGCTTCCTTTAGTGTCCCCAATCCAGCTATAGTGATTTGCTATCAAGTCCCCAGCCCAGCTGTAGTTCTACCCCTATAAACGTCCCCAGCCCAGCTATAGTGATCTCCAGCCCACCACCTATAGTGTCCCGGCTCAGCTATAGTGATCCCCCATCATGTCCCCAGCCCAACTGTAGTTACCCACCTTAAGTGCCCTCAGTCCAGCTATAGTGTCCCCAGCCCACTAGTAGTTCTCCCCTATAGTGTACCCCCCCCGCCCCCAGTGTCCCAGCCCAGCTGCAATGGTGTCCTTCCCCCCCCTCCCCCCCCATAGTGACCCAGCCCAGCTGTAGTGCTACCCCACAAATAGTGACCCAGCCCAGCTGTAGTACTCCCCCCCCCAGTGTCCCAGCCCAGCTGCAATGTTGTCCTTCCCCCACGCCTCCCCCATAGTGACCCAGCCCAGCTGTAGTGCTACCCTCCCCCCCCAAATAGTGACCCAGCCCCGCTGTAGTGTCTCCCCCCCCCCCATAGTATCCCCAGCCCAGCTGTAGTGTTTCCCCCAAAATGTCCCTAACCCAGATGTAGTGTTCCCATCTTACTGTCTCATCTGTAGTATTCTCCTGCTAGTGTGCTCCCCTTCCTCATGCAGTAGAGCTATGTGCCATAGTTACTGGTTCATGTCATACTTTTCTCCTGTCTCCTTGTTACAACAGACAATCTATGTAGCCGTGCACCCCCTATGGTGACATCTCATTATGGTAATGGGGAGAGAAGGAGAGTAGAGCAGACATGTGATGCTCAGGAAGAAGGAGGAGAACGCTGGGCAGGTGACTATGGCATAGCCACTCCACAGGGACGAGGTCATTTCCCCCACCTCCAGATTTGTTATATTCCAGAAGGCCAAAGCGATCACTCAGGTCACTCATTTTGGCACTTGCCAAAAAATCTCCCAGACTGCAGCTTCCAAGTTCCATTCAGTTCAGGATCACCAAAACTTTAGAAAGACTAAACAGTGAAATAGCAAACAAAAGATGAGAAAGCGGCAATAAAAATAATAAATCTAACAAAAATCTAAAATGATCAAATCCTGATCAAGAAGTCTCTGATTTTAGAGTCCTTCTTTGTCATCGGCTTTCTCAATGTGAAACAGAGCCTCATGAAATATCAGAGAAGAATCTTTGATGAAGGAACAGAGTAAACTATTCCCTACCTCAGGATCGGGATTCAGCACTGCAATGCTGCTCAGTCTCACAGCTGGGATATCCAGATTCACTGGGAACAGCTGGCCCTGCAGCTGATGAAGGAGCTCTTCTGTCCACCAGGTAGCACTCTGCAGAGTGTTATGGGACAAGAACAGTGACATCTGCTGGTAGAAACTGGAAGTTCCTCGCAAGCTGTCTTTGATCTGTAAGAAGATGCTTGTGTTCAGGTGGCATAAAATGCAATATACATCAACTCAAAGGCATGCATAGTTGGCAATGCTTCTCCATGTACATAATGAGCATTTCCTACTCCTGACCAGGAGTGAAGCCCTGCCCTCTTATACTAAGCACCACCCCTAACCAGGTGCTTTGAAAGTGATTTATCAGACATCAGGTGATCAGAGTTCAAACACAGACAAGATGTGCAAGGACTAGGAAATAGGTGTGCTTGGATGGGGCTTTAACACATACTTTCATGTGCATTCAGCATTCTGTCTTATTAATATTATTTGTATTTATAGAGCGCCAACATATTCTGTAGCGCTGTGCAACATGCAAAACATACAATAATAGGGAGCATAGATAATGAGCAGTTCAACATATTGTACAATCAGGACAACCAGTGACATAAGGTAGTGGGGTTGAGACACAGGGGGAAAAGACAAAGTGGTTAGCAGGTCAGGCAGCAAGCTTCAAAGTCAATGGGAACCGTGTGTAAAAAAAAAAAAAAAAAGTCATATACTTACCTAAGGAGAGGGAAGGTCCCTCTCCTCTCCCCTCCTGGAGCCCTCGGTGCAGCGCTGGCTCCCGTGCTTAAATTCCCAGCCATGGGGGACTTTGGAAGTCTTCATGAGCAGAGTCCTCCCGAAGACAGGTGGCTCCATACTAAGCTCGCCCGTACGCAGTATGGAGCGGCCCTTCTTTGGGAGCACCCGGGCTCCCAAAGATTTTTCCGAAGCCTCCTTTGGCAGCGGAGTGAGCAGTATTTGACCAAATTAATCAAATACTGCTCTCGGGGACAGCACTGCACCTATGGCACCGGGAGAGGAGCGGAGAAGGCTCTATAGGACTCAGAGCTATCCCTCTCCATAGGTTTTTTTTTTAACACACTATTCCCATTGACTTTAAATTCTAGCTACAGAAAATCAGCAGGACTGCAAGCCAACTGGTATTGTTTAAAGGCAAATAAATATGGCAGCCTCCATATCCCCATCATTTCAGGTGTCCTTTAAACATTGTTTCTTTCCTCCTCATAAGCGTTTTAATCATTGAAAAAATGAAATGCGCCACTGTGCAGTAATATTTCCCAGGCTTGGGTCTTGCTGCTGGTTCACAGTAACCAGGTCATGCACTGCAGACACGATTGTGGCTTTACCTTGTGCTTCCTGATTTTAGGGCTTGGGTCTGCTGCCGCCTGCCTTGGTGACACACAGGCGTACAGCGCCAGTCCTTCCTCCCGCCACATTTGCTGGAGCCCCAACACCTGGAAAGGGACATCCGGCTTGTGGTGAACATTAAACGGTGACACCTGCAAGAATCCACAAACCGATATAAAAACACAAGAACCAGAAAAAAAATTATCATTGTAGTATCATGATTAAAAAGTAAAAGTTCAGCTCTGGTCTCATTCTGTTTTTAATTAAAAACTACAGGTGGGCTTTTAAAGCAACAGGGGCAACCATACTCTCCTAAGGAAAAAAAAAACATATATAAAGTAGATAAATACTTGTTCTAATTACATAACATATGCATTGTACTGTCCACGTTTGGATTTTAGTGACTTTTATAAAGTAAATAAAGAGAAAACTGTTTCAGGCATTTTCCATCTTTACTACCACTAACTAAAGCCAATCCTGATGTTATTTCCTCCCTTACTCCGTTTTTTCTCCTAGAAACTGCACTGCCATATATGGCTTGCTTTGTAAACACATGTGAGCACTAGGGATGGCAATGCTTAGGAGAACTCATGGAGAAGCAGGTGATCAGTTTGATCAGTGTAACGATTGTGGAATTCTCTCCGTGATCAGCGCACAAGACGTGTGCGCTGACACTGCGGAAATCCTCCACAAACGTATAATTTGCGGAAACCCAGCAGAAGGTGCAATGCACCTGTAGAGGGAAATTCCTGTCGACAGGGGGAGCTGTGGAGTGCAGAGGAATAGCTCCTTTGCCCTACCACACACGCCAGACAGGAATTGCACGAAGGGACGGAACGCAATCGCAAGAGAGGCGATTGAGAATGAGCACAGAGACAGATTGTATGTGTGTGCACCAAACTAGTCGCCAACCCGCGACGGTGCACACACCACAGCAGATATGAAGTAGGAATGCGATCGCGAGAGGTGCGATCGCCAGACGTGACACAAGGTTACAGCAAGGCAGAGCACGAGAGTAGCAAAGGCACAGCAAATCATACAATGAGGAGATACGGAAATTAACAAATGCTAGCTAAACGCGAACACCGCACTCATTCGCAACAGTGCACGCATTTATGCGCGGTCTCCAAGTGATAAGCACAATAGAGACAAACACGCCTAACTAACCACCGACAGACAAACATGAAACAGAGGACGCGAGCGCTTGCTTAACGGTACCTCACCGAGCCTCCAGCAAGCGTTCGTAGCAGACAAGACAGACACACGAAAACATGAATAAGCGAACGATAGGATCCACAGCACTAGCGAAAGTGGCTAGCGCGATCCAGGAAGACAGAACAGAAAGATCCACAGCGCTAGCGCAAGATGCTAGTGCGATCCAGGTACAGAGTAGCAGAACAGAAGGATCCACAGCACTAGCGCAGGATGCTAGTGCGATCCAGGTACAGAGTAGCAGAACAGAAGGATCCACAGCACTAGCGCAAGATGCTAGTGCGATCCAAGTACAGAGTAGCAGAACAGAAGGATCCACAGCACTAGCGCAGGATGCTAGTGCGATCCAGGTACAGAGTAGCAGAACAGAAGGATCCACAGCACTAGCGCAAGATGCTAGTGCGATCCAAGTACAGAGTAGTAGAACAGAAGGATCTACAGCACTAGCGCAAGATGCTAGTGCGATCCAGGGAAACAGATCAGAAGGGGCTACCAGTAACAACCGCTGTTCCGGTTAGCACCCAGACACACAGAACGATTTCCCGTCGACCACCGCTGGGACAGGACAATCGCAACAGACAAACAAAACAGATAAGCAATCCCAACTGCACTAAGGAAACCTGCCCAGTGCAGTTTCCAGGGATTACTTTAGGCTAATCTTCAACAAAGAGCAAGGCTGACACTCCCGGCGAGTGTCACACAGGATCTAACTCTTATGACCAGCCACTTACTGTGGGAAACATAGCTCTTTATAGAGCAAGTCCACAAGGGATGTGGCTAGGCAATCTGCATGACAAACATATGCAAATTCCTCAGCGGCAAGCTGCAATACTGACAAAAGTTCTCTCTTCCAGAGACCTGCAGAATGCAGACCTGAACAGTGGTCAAAAGGCTGCCTGCCTGCCTGCCTGCACAGGCAGCTGAGCAGATCATTACAATCAGCTGATAGATTTGTAAGCTTCTGATTTGCTGGTCATGATCATGTGTTACACCAGGAAGTCATCACAGCAAATCAGAGCCTTACAAATCTTTCAGCTGATCAAACTGGTCACATGCTTCTTCATGAGTTCTCCTAAGCAGGGCCACCCCTAGTGAGCAAAGCATAGATTGTATTTCAGCAGCTGAGGTGTATTTCCCTTCTCAGCTTCCTGCCACACTGAACTGCCCTCAGCCAATCAGCGAGGAGCAGGAATCTGGGAGGGGATATAGCGAATTTCTTTCTGTTTGGCAATGTACCAAATTGAGCCAGGCTGACTGAGATAAGATTTATTACAGCAGAAACATTTATGATTATATTGGAATGCCATCAATGCAGGGTCAGGCTGTAGGCTGCATAATAAACACAGAGCAGTGAGTAAATGGAATGTGATTTTATAGCTGATAATCCTGTTTCAACCACTTTATCCACAATTCAGTAGATATAGGTCCTCTGTGACTTCATCTAAGCCACAAGTCAGTAGATCTACTAACTTGTACAGAAGCAGTGCTGTGCAGGATTGGGCTTGCTCCTGTGCACATTCCAGGCACTATCTGATGCAGCACTAATTGGTGAATGGGAATATATGTTTCCTGAGCTAATGAGATTGATTTTTACTATTAAAAATACTTTTATGTTCTCTTTTCATAGTGAAAAATACACTCTGCAGCATTATCTCAGAATCACATATCTTCACCATAAATTGTGACCGGAACATAATCTAAGTTTTGTGATAAGCAGTAAGAATAGCCAAACAAAATTTGTGTTTTTTTATCTGCAGTAGCACTTTTTATTTTTAAACTGGAATTGGTAAAACTGAGAAATAAATGTTTTCTCTTTGTTTTCCAATTAAAATTCATAGAAAACAAAATAGTTAGATGGAAAAAAATGGCATACAATGAAAGCCTAGTTTGTCTTGAAAAAAACAATATACATTTCAATTCTATGTCGTAAGTAGGAATAAAGTTATTTCTGATTAAATAAGGACATAGCTAAACTGTTAAAACTGCTCTGGTCCAGAAGTGGGAAAAAAGGTCTGGATGCGAAGCGGTTAAATATGAAATATGTAGGTTCTTACTCACCAAAGAGATGAGCCAGACAAGAAATGCATGGTAGATGTTGGCCTGAGAGAGGCTGCAGGCTGGAAATCG
Organism: Hyperolius riggenbachi; assembly: GCF_040937935.1. Taxonomy (NCBI): domain Eukaryota; kingdom Metazoa; phylum Chordata; class Amphibia; order Anura; family Hyperoliidae; genus Hyperolius; species Hyperolius riggenbachi. The sequence goes on from NC_090652.1 coordinate 85,665,519, forward strand.
GCTGCTGTGTTGTGCATGTGTGACGGTCTGACCACAACTAGAGAGCCAGATTGTGAGAAGTAACATCTCCCCCTCCCTGCTCACAGGTAGTGTATCCAGCTCAGGCCTGTAGGAAACTTCCTGTAATTAAAAAAAACAATACAAATAGAGGTTAACAATTTCAACAGTGTTGAAAACACAGTCTGAAAGCCTTAAAGGGCAACTGAAACGAGAGGGATATGGAGGCTGCCAAGTGTATTTCCTTTTAAGCAATACCAGTTGCCTGGCTATCCTGCTGATCCTCTGTCTCTTACGCTGCATTTCCACTTGTGCGGTGCGAATCGCCGCGGGAAAAATTCGCATGCGGATGCGAAATTCGCATGCGGGTCCATGCGAATTTTCATGCGAATTCGCACACGAATTCGCATGGATGATGATGCATGCGAATTTAACCATGGCAGTGCTGGTGTGCTTTTCCATTGTTTCTATGCGAATTCGCATGAAAATTCGCATGAAAATTCGCATACCAAAACCTCATGCGAATTTCCTATTAAATACATTGTATGCGATTCGCATAGCGGTATGCGGCATGCGGATTCTGATGGCTCTGCCATGCGAATTTTTTCTGCACAGAAAACCGCAAAGGAATCCTGACAAGTGGAAACAGTCCCATTCACTTGTATTGCTATGCGAATTTGCATGCGAAAAACGCATGCGAATTCGTGATAGTGGAAATGAGCCCTAATACTTTCAGCCATAGACCCTGAACAAGCATGCAGCAGATCAGGTGTTTCTGACATTATTGTCAGATCTGACAAGATTAGCTGCATGCTTGTTTCTGGTGTTATTTAGACACTTCTGCAGCCAAACAGATCAGCAGGGCTGTCAGTCAACTGGTATTGTTTAAAAGGAAATAAACATGGCAACCTTCATAGTCTCATTTCAGTTGCCCTTTAACTGGGTTCAGAAAGGGGAAAAAGGGCAGAAGTGATGTCACTTTTGGCATCACAGAGAAACAGTAAAGATGGAAACCAGCAGAAATATTTGCTTATTAATTTCTCCTACATCTGACCAACAACCAACAGGATAGGTAAGCTAAATAAAAACCAAGATTATAGCATGATAAATAAAAGCATTAGAACAGTGCATATGGAGTACCTGTTGGATGAGTGGGTGGTGGGTGCAGGCCACTGGCTCTGTCTAAGACGTAGTGCTGGAGCCATTCTTCTATGCCGATTAAAATTGGATATCTGCATGCACTAGTGATGATTGTAACTGGCTAATTATGATTATGCAAAATTTTACGGTGATTTGGAAAGTGTATTGATTTTGCGTAATACATTAGTAACTTCATATAATTACGTGTCATTTTGGGCCGACGTTTGCGGTTAATAGCAAAACCCCCCTTACATACGTGGGAACAAGTGAAGAATTTTTTTTTAAAAAAAGTCCTTGTAGTTTTTGAGAAAATAGATTTTAAAATTCAAAGGAAAAAAGTTTTTTAAACTCAAAACATGATTTTAGCCAAGTTTTAAAAACATTTTTACTTTGAAATTTTAATAAAATTGATTTTCTAAAAAACGACAAGGTCTATGTAAAAAAAAAAAAAAAAAAAAGTGATTGTCCCCACTTTTCCTTTAACATAGGTAGCAATTTTGACAACAGCCAGTATGGGGGCTTTGCTGTTAACTGCTAAAGTCGGTATGAAAATAGGGTTCCCGATTACCGTTACAAAGGATATTACAATTTTGCATGGTAATTGCATACTACATTGCAAAATTACGATTAAGTAAAATTTGTACTAATCACTACTATGCACCCTAAGCAGGCCCGGGTTTACATCACTGGAGCCTATAGGCACAAATGTCTTGGCACCCCAGACTTCGCCCTCCATGAACCTATAATCCTCCACCAAACTGCACTGCAAGTGTGCTGGCTGTCCCTGCTGTCACTTCTCCCTTTCTTTCCTTGCCTGTCATAGATAACTACAGGTGCCCCTTAGTAATAGGTAACCAGAGGTACCCTCAGTATTAAGTAGCTAGGAGGTACCTCCTAGTATTAGGTAGCTAGAGGAACCTCAGTATAAAGTAGCTAGGAGGTGCCCCCACTGAAGTGAGATTTCATCAGTGGAATGCCAAGAACTGGGTGAGTAACCTCTTGTTTACACTCTGCATAGGGAAGGAGGGAGGGAGGCACTAGGGGAAGGGAGTGAGTCGCCTTTACATCATCCGGCGCCCGTAGGCACGTGTCTACAGTGCCTATGGTAAATACAGCCCTAAGATATGATTATGTGCGCTTCTTCTGGATTGTGGTCTTCATAATATGATCAGTTGATGGTTAGGTAAGTGTATGAATAAGTGGAAGCCTCAAAATTGTCTTAATAAAAGGTGGAAACCACTTTCAGCTATCTCACCAGATGGAAGAGAACAGGCGTGTGCCGGGCCATTGGCTGCCTGCCGCTCACAGAGTTCTGCGGTCTCATGGCTTCCAGTTGTGTCTGCATCCGCTGTCTGCTCTTCTTCTCTTTCTCCAGCTTCTCCTTCTCAATCATCTCCACTGGACTGAAATGGGGGACACACATCATTACTGGCTTTCTGCCATAACTGCTGACGTAGTGCTAATCTACAGGAAAAATTGTCTTTTGTGTCTCAAAAATTAAGATCATCCAATAAAAACAGCTGTCTCACTACAAACTTCACAAGTGATAAGTGAAAAAGTTGTTAAGCTTCACCCAGGAAGTTGAAGTTTTTATTGACAAGTTGTGAAAATATTGGGAAAAAAAGGAGTAAAGCTTAATTACAAATGGGCTCCTGCGTCAAAAATAATGGCAGGTACTGATGGGAGAGTCTCTCTGTATCATTTATTGTGGATGCTTGGACATAAAAAACAGAAATATGGAAATATGATTTTAGTGACCATGGCTGAGCATCTGCCACACAACCTGACCATACTCTCCCCCACCCCCTTTCCACATTGGAGCACCTGAAATGAAGGAATTGTGTTTAAAAAAAAATGCTCTAGTCACCTCACATTTTTATGCAATCAGTTTGTTCACCCCACTGAATGAAAGCTGTAAGTCTGCACTGTAACTGAATCTGAGTTGTTACATTTAAAATTCATTGTGGTAATGTAGAGAACCAACATTAGAAACAAAGTTGTCTCTGTCCAAATATTTATGGACCTAACTGTTTATGTGGGATAAAGACTTTTCAGTGTGTGATGTGCAAGAGTTCAGGTCTGCTTTAAAGAGGAACTCCAGTGAAAAAGTGCTTGATTTTTACAATTATGTATAAATGATTTGGTCAGTGTTTGCCCATTGTAAAATCTTTCCTCTCCCCGATTTATATTCATATATTCATCACATGGTGACATTTTTACTACTGGAAGGTGATGTCAGTAGAAGGAGATGCTGCTTGCTTTTTTTGGTAGTTGGAAACAGCTGTTATTTTCCACAATGCAACAAGGCTCCCACAGTGTGACACAGACATCACACTGTGGGAGGGGTTTCACCACAAAATCAGCCATACAGAGCCCCCCTGATGATCCGTTTGAGAAAAAGAATAGATTTCTCATGGGAAAGGGGCTATCAGCTACTGATTAGGATGAAATTCAATTCCTGGTTACTATTTCTCTTTAAGGAAAGCAAGTCTAGGGTACAAGGCAAGGATATGAAGAGTACGCTTTCTCTTACCTCTTCTCTCTTTGTATTTTGTCTGATGGATTGGGACTACTTGTGCTGGGCGCCTCCGTCTTCATGTCTTGCTCTGTGATACAACATCCTTTCTCCTGCGTTTGTGGCGTGGACTGACTGATGTCAGCTCTTTTTTCTAGTCGTCGTAACCTGTGGTCTGGGGACGTTGGCATGACATCTGTATGTTTATGTCCATTGATGAGAGGTTGCTGGATTCTGTTGTCAGGACTGTCAGAATGGGGCACAGACTTGCTGTAGCGGAGCTGGCGTAGTAACATACTTTTACCTGTGTATTCTGGCCTGTAAAAAAGTTATGATACAGTGACACATGGGTAGACTTAGCTTACTGTAAGAGCAAGCAGTGAACTCTTTCAGGGAGAAAAAGAAAAAAACAAAACAAAAAAAAAACCAGCCTAGTTATTAATATGGTTGGCACTGTACATACATAAGTTTATTTCATGTCACATGTCACAGTCTTCAGCCAATTTTGTAAGTAATCCAATTAAAGTGACCCTGTATCACACCTGACATAATTGTCACTAAGGGTAATGTTGTATTGCATTCAGCCTTACCATTCTCTCTACAGTGTTCACTTGGAATTATAACATGTCAATCTACATACAGAAAAGTTTTATTTCCATTTAGTAGTTGAAAAAGAAATAAAAAAGCACTCACCCATTCGGCATAAAGCTGTCCCTTTTCAGATCCTGCAATGCTTGTGGATGAGACCTGTGCTCCATGCTGTTAAAGTGTGAATTCGCTTCAGCAGCTCTCAAGTCTACGAAGACAGTTGGGGCATTTTCACAATGCCACACTTCCTTCTGAACAAGAGGTGGCCTGGAAAAAAAGAACTCTGTAAGTAATATTCCAACAGTGGGGTATTTACAAAAAATGATTAAATGAAAATCTTTCTCCACTGTAGGTTTTTTTTTCTGCCCCTAATCCACTCAGTTCCACCAGCATAAACTACCATAAGTTAGAAGTCATAAAAAAGCTCCTAAATGCAGGGGGGGGGGGGGGGGGGGGGGGGGGGGTGTCAGGCTGCAAGCAACTGTGACAGAGAGCTACAAAAGTGCATGGAAAAGACAAAGCAGTAGCAGCATGGGTCAACTGTCTGCACTTCTGCTCAGCTGTTTCATGGTATTTAGGCTATTTTATGATCATCTCCAGCTTATTATAATGGGGGAAAAATTCTAAGTTGTAGAGGGGCTTCAAGGGAAATTTAAAGCGAGAGGAAGATGTAAGACGCTACAACTGACTTCCTTTTTAAAAATAACACCTGTCTATTGTGTTGATTCTCTGCCTCTAACACATTAAGGCTGGTTCTCACAGTGGGACGTTACAGGCGCACGTTAGAGCAGCCTGTAACGCACCCCACCGCACAGCAATGAAAAATCAATGGGCTGTTCACAGTGCCCAGGTTGCGTTACATTGTAACGCTGCGCCATAATATAACGTACTGCATGCAGTACTTTGTAAGCGGCAGAGCCGCGTTAGACTGTTTGCACATGCTCAGTAACGTTGGGGAGGAGCGGAGAGTGGCCAGGCACATGGCTAATTAATATTCACTGCACTCAGTGACGTGCAGTGTTTACTTCCTGGAACGGCCGCTCTGTGCGGCGATTGGCCGGCGGGACCACGTGATGCCGCATGCGTCCAAGAGTGCGCATCACGGCATCACGGACGCCAGAGTGAGCTGCACAACGCGGCTCACTCTGACGTCAAAAGCAGGGAGCACCAGGCGTTGCGTTAGGGGCACGTTATGCGACCATAACGTCCCCTAAAACGCAACGTCCTGGTGTGAAACCAGCCTTAAAGGGAACCCAAGGTGAGAGACATATGGAAGCTGACATTTATTTTAAACAATACACCTTGCCAGGCTGCCCTGCTGATCCTCTGCCTCTAATATTTTTTGTCATAGTTAAGGAAAATAACATAATATGCTGCAGGTGATTACCGTATATACTCGCATATAAGCCTACTCGTGTATAAGCCGAGGTACCCACTCTCCATAAGAAAACAGGAAAAAGTGATTGACTCGCATATAAGCCCCCTCCCCAGTATAGCCCCCTCCCCAGTATCGTCCCCTCCACAGAAGCCAGATGTGCCCCCAGTACAAGTCAGCTTCCCTCCCCATAGCCAGATGTGGCTCAAGGATGATACAGCTGTGTCTCAAGACGCCACACAGGAAGAATTCCGGATAACTGCACCGCTGAGAAGTTGCTGGCATGCTCTGCTCCGCATGCCGGGGAACGCAGGTAGTCTTGAGCAGCGCACTCTGCACGCCATGTTGCTGGGGATGGGGGGCCACGGACACAGCAAATTTAAATGGTGTCATAACCGAGACAAACGGGCAAATAAAATACATAGGTTTTAATTATGGTAGCGTGGATTATTTTAAAGCTATAATGGACGAAAACTGAGAAATAATGAATTTTTTTACCATTTATTTTCTTATTAATCCTGTTAAAATGCACTTAGAAAAAAATAATTCTTAGCAAAATGTACCACCCAAAGAAAGCCTAATTAGTGGCGAAAAAACAAGATATAGATCAATAAATTGTGTTAAGTAGTGATAAAGTTATTAGCAAATGAATGGGAGGTGAAAATTGCTCTGACGCAAAAGGTGAAAAATCCCTGCGGGCTGAAATGGTTAATGTGCAAAGATCTTTCTGGGAAGGCAGGTGGTGTCTTCAGAGTACAGTAGGTACTCACACTTGCAAGAGGGACACCTTTTGTTTATAAAAGAGGCAGAGACATATTCAGACTTTAGGTCTCCTTTTAATTAAGGTCTATTTCGACTTAAGGTCTATTCCAGATGGGACACAGAGGCATGTTACCTGCCTCATGACATGCCTCTGTGCCTCCCCCATTCCACTTTCTGCCCACCCACCACCGCGCTATAGTCCCCCGAAATTAGCGACAATAATTTCGGAGAGTAATGGGAGGAGAGGGATTCCCTGCTCAAAAAGCCCCCTAGGGGCGTTCCTGTAGGCTTTTCCCAGTTGCTTTTGGGCAGATGTCTCTCCCTGGCCATGACCCCAGCCGCTCCCCCGCCTCCCTGCACGCTGGGAGATAATGTCTTTCTCCTTCCAGTGTCGTGACCCAGAGGTCACAAAAGTGAAACTAGGGAAAAGCAGGTCTTAGGAGCTACGGGGATAGCGGCTTCCTGATCCGCCCAGCCCCCCCGGAGCAGGTAGCCTATTTTTTTTTTTTTTTAAACCGCACCTCGGGCTCTCTTCAACTTCCTTGTGGTTTTTCTATCCCCAAATACCTGACAGGAATCTTCTGCCTGCTCACTGGAATCACCGTCCGCTCCGGTGCCACTTGCTGGGCAGGGGACCAGGCCTGTGATTGTCGGATGCTAAGTTCCAGCAGCTCCTCCATTATCCGATCCTGCCGCTTCTTTGTATTGTTCTCCACAGAAACCCAAGTGGGTGATATGACTTCTGCTGCGGTGATAATAAACAACTCGTATCACTTTAATTAAATAAAGATTGTGTAAAGGAATGGAATATCCAGGCCATTTCCTCAGGGTTCCTCTCCCCAAAACATAAGCACAACCTTCTCTCTCAAAAACAGCCCACCTTCTTATATAACCACTAGCACATTATGAGACGAGGTTCAAAACAGTTTGTTATTTGTGACCTTTTTGTATAATGACCCAATATAGGTTATTTTCTTAATCTTTTTAAAGTGGACCTGAACTCAGAACTTCCTCTCTGCTTTAAAAGATAAGCAACAGCATAATAACCTTTAAAGAAAAACATGTCTTTGTTACAGCTGATACAAATCCTGCAATACATCTGCAGTGTGTCTACTTCCTGCATTTATGAAAGCAGACATAGGGTTAACATCCAGTGTTTACAAATTTGCTGTTATGCCCAGGCAACCAGCAGACATAGCTGAGAGATCAGATTACAATTTGCGATTATTTACAGATGAGGGGGAATTAGACAGGATTTAAACTCTCTAAATACATACAGGGCGCATTTCTCTATGTCTTCCTTCTGTCCTGTGCAAGAGTTTAGGTCCACTTTAAAGACGTTTAATATTTAGGTTATTCTATTGAGGCACTTTTTTGTCAATTTATACTTTCAAAGGTATTTCAAAGCTACCTTATTTTTCGGACTATAAGACGCTCTGGCATATAAAGACACTTCTAGTTTTGGAGGGCAAAAATAAATAAACAAAAAAATAACTAAACCTAGGTGCGTCTATAGTGCAGGGGCATTTTATGGACATTTTACACCCCAAAAAACTCTCTAAGCTACTCTACACTACACTGCCCAGCTACACTACACTAATCCCTGTTGCCCCTACCAGTTACGCCTGGTAATTTGACCTACTCTACCATTAGCTCCTTGGTTTCTTCTGTGTGTCTTTTCAGTTCTGGTTCTTCCTGGTACCTTCCAATCATGACTGAGTACCTAAAGGCAGGGGCGCCTCTAGCCTTTTTGTCACTCCATGCGATAAAACCTGTCCCCCCCCCCTTTGTGTGGCGCCCCCCCCCCCCCCCCCCCTTCCCTCCGTATGGTGCCCCCTCATGAAAATTATCATAATGCAGCAATCTTTCACCAGAAAATAATCATATTGTGGCAGAATTTCACCAGAAAATAATCGTAATAAGACAGCGTTTCACCATAAAATAATCGTAATGTGGCAGCGTTTCATCATAAAATAATCGTAATGTGGCAGCGGTTCCCCATAAAAGAATCGTAATGTGGCAGTGTTTCACCATATAAGATTCCTAATGCAGTAATGTTTCACTAGAAAATAATCCTAACGCAGCAATGTTTCACTACAAAATAATCCCTTTGTGGGCAGCGTGTCACCAAAAACAAATGATCACCATTCACCTGTAAAAAGAATAGCATTTACTCACCTGCAGAAGACTCCTCTCCCTGGGCGCAGCTCCTCCGACGATCTTCCTGCAGCCATCGGCTGCAAAAGTCCCACGTTGACAGGCAGAGAGCATGGCCACGGGAAGATGGCACCCGAGGCCCTGTACTGGAGACACAAATAGTCTCCAGTACAGGGCTTCGGGCACCATCTTGCCGTAGCCCTGCTCTGCCTGGCGGAAGACTATGTAGGCTGGAGCGGTGAGCTGCGGGCTACGGGAATGAACTGGTGCGGCGTCTATTAGACGTCGTGGCCAGTTCACCATGGGGGTCCCACAGTCTAGCGGGGGGGGGGGTGGGTGTTAAGGTGGGCGCGTCCCCAGTCCCCCCCCCCCTCCGTGCTGGCACCCTGCCCCCACCCAGCGCTCCGGGCAACCGCTTGTCCTTGCCTGGTGGCTGAAACGCCCCTGTCTAAAGGTGAATACACACGGCATACATTTGTCTGTAGCAACAAACAGACAAAAGACAACAGCGCACAAATGGAAGCGACAATTCGAGTTCGCAACAATTACACATGCGACCACAAACAAGGTGAAGACTCTGCGGAAGCTGTCTGCCACAGACTACGTAGAGCCGACTCTCCACCGGATGTTACGCAGATGTCTGTTGGTAGTGACTCTGCCGTCTGTAGAAGATTTTCGTACACACAGCAGGACAATAACAGACTACATGATGGTTTGCGCGATAAAATCCGCAAACGATTGAACAGTTTAATCGCTCGGACAAGACCTTGGGCTTGTTTCACAAAGCGGTGCTAAGTATTAGCACGCCTGTGAAAAGCCACTTAGCACGATAAAAGAGCTTTTCGCGTGCTAATTTGTGCGCAAAACTCAACGCGCGCAAGGTTTTGCGCGCGCACTGCGAAGAGCACAGGGCGCTCCGCACGAAGTGCCCATTATAGCCTATGGGACTTAGCCTTGCATAGGACTTTGCGCGTTGTACTTAGCGCGCGATCTGATTGAGAAATCTGGTGCTAACCTACTTAGCACCCTGGTTAGCACATCTAAAGACTTTAGACGTGCTAAGTAGGTTAGCACCGCTTTGTGAATCAAGCCCCTTGTCTGCAGACTGTCGTTGTCGCTCACAGCATACACACCTTTGAACTGTCACGCAACACGTGTCTGTACAGACATTTGTACGCCGTGTGCATGGGCCTTAAGAGTGCCAAGTTCGCATAGCTCCAGTATCATTAACCCATTAGCAGCTTCAACAATTATCTCATTTGAAATACGTGCACTGTTTTTGGCATTGCAACCTCTAAATAAATTGATTGCTAAAGGGTTAATTATCTGAACTTACCAGTGTCTTCTGCCAAATCGAACTCTAGCATTGTCCGTTCATCTGTAAGCTTCTGAAGTATCAGATCCAGGTCCCATTCAGCTTTCATCTGAAAGTATTTGGGTGGCTTTAATGAAGAATTGTACAGGGAACTAAGAAAACTGTCCCCCAAGTAATACCAGCTATTACAATATATAAATGTGATCATTTCAGGAGCTTTTCCATGGTGTGTACAGGCATTCAGAGACATCGGCAGAGAGCGATCATAGTGTCAGACATGCTGGAAAAACATGCGTGCCTACTACTGTACGTTCCCACTGCGGCTCATTTGTTCTCCCCCCTCCCCTCTTCATAGGGCAGAACAGGCTGCTTGGCAGAGAATTGAGCAGAAATTGGCTGCTCATAATGAACATGAAGGATCATTTTAGGAGACCTTAGAACAGGGGTGTCAAACTCAAATACAAAGTGTTGTACAGTTGTACAGAGGCACAACTTTCACCTCCCATTTATTCGCCAACAACTTTTTCACTACTTATCACAATAAATTGATCTATATCTTGTTTTTTTCCGCCACCAATTAGGCTTTCTTCGGGTGGTACATTTTGCTAAGAATTATTTTTTTCTAAATGCATTTTAATGGGAATATTAAGAAAAAAAATCATTATTTCTCAGTTTTCAGCCATTATAGCTTTAAAAAAATACATGCTACCGTAATTAAAACCCACGTATTTTATTTGCCCATTTGTCCCGGTTATTACACCATTTAAATTATGTCCGTATAACAATGTATGGCGCCAATATTTTATTTGGAAATAAAGGTGCATTTTATCAATTTGCGTCCATCACTATTTACAAGCGTTTAATTTAATAAATTATAGTAATATACTCTCTTGACATGCATATTTAAAAAGTTCAGACCCTTAGGTAACTATTTAGGTTGGGTTTTTTTAGTTGTCATTTTTTTATTAAAAATGTTATTTGCGTTTTTTTTAGAGTAGGGAGGTAAACAGATCATTTTAAATATAATTGTGTATTTTTTTTTTTTAAATGTACGTAGATGTAGTTTTACTATTTGGCCACAAGATGGCGACAGTCACTTTTTTTGTTTTTCATCCTGTAAGCAAGGGCTCTCTCTTACAGGACGTGAAACTCAAAAAAATCGAGGCTTTTCAGAGAACCTGTTGGTTTTTCATAGGGGGACATAGATCAATGAATGGGATCTGTGTTCCCATTCATTGATCTCAGGGGCAGCGGAAGGTGGCAGGAGCGCGGGCGGGAGTGTGCCTGGCTCAGCTGCAGCAGGGCAGGCTATCTAGACGGATATATCCAAGTGGTTAACTGTTGGCGAGCCAAGTTTGCCTATCACTGGACTAGACGAAGACACTGGTACTGTTGAAATGCTTTGTTACATCTGTCTAAGGAGAAAGGGATCCCTCACGCTTGTCAGCATCCGTCACATCCACCCCCTGCCAGCCACACTGGCATCTGTGCAAAGAGGATCGCCTGGTCTTGTGAGATATGCAATTTTAACTCTTATCTTGTGAGTGTTTTAATTAGCGCTACTGCTATATGAAAAGATCACACCATAGAGCGCCCCCTTTCCTTGTCTTGCATTCAGAGATGGATTAAGTTGTAATGGGGCCCTAGGCAAGGTAGTAGATTTGGGGCCCCCTTGTGGTCTTTTTGGTAAGTAAAAAGTGGAGAGAGGTCAAAGAAAGTGACTTGTGGGCCCCTTAACACCCACTAGGCACCTGCCTAGGTTGCCTGGTGGATGATCCTGCTCTGCTTGAATTACACTACACAGAAACGCCCATCTGTGAGCTGCACTGGAAGATATCCTAAAACATGACTGTGTGATATATACAGTTGAAGACAGTCACATCCCTCAGATCGCATTATATTGCCCATGGATATTGCTGGTTACATTCCCGTCTGCACACACCTGTTGCGCACTGACTTTCATGTTTCGGGGAATAAAACAACACATACAGCATATTACAGGGGCGTAACTAGACTTAATAGGGCTCCCTGCAGAAATGTTAGCATGGGGCCCCCTTGGTCCCTAAACCCAAGGTCATGTGATCGTTGAATGCCTGCAGGGAGTGTACTGCGGTGAAGCAGCGTCTGGAAGCTGGAAAAAAAATTACAGATGCTCCCACTACTCCCTGTTCTGCATGGTGGGAGGAGGTGTCAGGGACGGCTTTTGTGAGCGAACTGGGAGGTTTTTTTTGCTAATTGGCTACACTTTCGGTTCAGGAGAGGGTGTGAGAATGGCCCCCCCAAAGCCTCTGGGCCCCCCTGTGATAGCAAAGCTGATAGTGTCAGCTTTGCATGTATGTTAGAAGTGGTATCAAACACTGCCGGTAAACACGCTAGATCAAAGATGGCTGAGGCAGCCGATAACAACCGCCTCTACCGATAATCCAATGTGTGTACAGCATCCCTCTGCAGCCGGCCCAAGCCAATATTCTGCCAAGCGGATCCATTTGGCCCAGCAATGGCCATCAGCTTTGTTTTCCCCGCTTGCCCCACAACGTCACATCTGCGCCATTTCATCAGCCCTCCGCTCGCCGGGATTGCAGCCTGCAGGCTACAGCAATTCATATTATTTTCAACTGATATTTTACACAGTGCAAATGGTGTCGAATTCTTGGTATGAGGTTTTTATTCTTTCATATTGGTAGTGTATAATAATTTGTGTGTTTTCAACTTATAATTTAGTTGTTATTTCTGTGAATGTTTTGAGTTATCTGAAGCACAACTGAAATGAGAGGGATGTGGAGGCTGCCATATTCATTACACCAGTTGCCTGGCTGTCTTGCTGATCCTCTGCCTCTAATCCTTCTAGCCATAGCCTTGAAAAAGCATGCAGCAGATCAGATGTCTCTGACTGAAGTGTGACTGGATTGGCTGCATGCTTGTTTCAGGTGTGTGATTCAGACAGTACTGATGCATGAAAGATCAGAACGACAGACAGGCATTGTGTATTGTTTAAAAGGAAATAAATATGGCAGCCTTAATTTCCCTGTCACTTCAGTTTTGTACTTTAATGTGTTTGTCTTTGTATGAATACAACCTCAGTATTGGCTTGTGTTGTTCCTGCTGTCTCGGAAGTGTCCTGTAGTCAGACTATTATATGCCGAGTGCAGCATGTGTGTGAAGTGATGTTGTCTTTGTCTGAATCCAACCTTTGTTTTGGCTTAAGTCTTGATTGTATGGGGACTGTCACCTGCAGGAATTGGGACTTGATATTAGTATTAGGATATGTGCTCCTAATCTTTGGATAGGCTGAAGCTCCATATGCTAGCATGCTTACACTATGCATGTTACAGGGCCAGAGTTAGGACACATATGAACTCTGGGGAGCCTCTACATGGCGTATGTGACTAAGCAAGAGAATGAATAATTTATTTTTAACCACTTGAGGACCGCAGTGTTAAACCCCCCTAAAGACCAGCCTGTTTTTCCCTAATTGGCCACTGCAGCTTTAAGGCCAAGCTGCAGGACTGCACAACACAGCACACGAGTGATTTCCCCCCACCAACAGAGCTCTCTGTTGGTGGGGTCTGATCGCTCCAAAGTTGTTTATTTACTTTTTTTATATAAATATTTATTTCATTTGTTTTTTTTTATAAAAATAGCATTTTTTTTATTTGTATCCCCCTGCTCCCTCCCTCCCTCCCTCCCTCCCCCTGCCAGCCAATCAGGGTGATCAGCTGTCATAGGCTTCAGCCTATGACAGCCGATCACTGTCCAGCCTATGGAGGGGACAGCCGTGTCACACGGCTGTCCCCAGTACAGCGCTGCTGACGATCGCAGCACTGTACATGTAACTAGACGGCGATTACGCCGTCTAACAGTCTCCTGACTGAAGGCGGGGCACAGCTCCGCCTCCCGAGAAGGAGATGCGCACGCAGCCTGCGCACGATCTCCTTTAGTAGCCGGCTCCAGGACCTGACGCCAATTGGCGTTAGGCGGTCCTGGGGCTGCCGCCGCATCCACGCCCGTTGGTGTGGGGAGGTCTTTAGGTAGTTGAACAATGCCAGTTGCCTGGCCGTCCTGCTGATCATCTGCCTGTAAAGCTAGGTTCCCAGTGGTTCCCTCTAACAGCAGGAACTCAATGCAACGGGAGAGTGACAACGCACACTAAAGCATACAGCCAATGAAAAGTATGCTCCACTGTAACTATTTGCATGCAGTGCATTATGATGCCACACGTGGTACCGCAATGCATCCACCGCACTGCATGAAGTGCATTCCCACTTAAACACACATTAACAGTGACTGTGAAGCATACTTTTCATCAACTGTATGCCTTATTGGATGCCACGCAATGTGTGGTTAATGTGCGGCGCTATTTTTCTGATCCGTTGCGTACCCTGACAAAGCCTCTGTGAATGTAGCCTCTGGCTAGGCTCCCAGTGGTGCGCTGCGGTGTAGCATAACGGCCGCATTGTAACGTAGCTTGCCGCACAGCAATGCACCACTTAAGGTGGCCACACACGATACAATAAAATGATCCAATTTTACGACAATTCAATAAATATCTCCCAAAAAAAAATCAAAAGCTTTTTTTTCATTCAACTGAAAAATCCGATCGCCCGATTTTTATCGATCCGGAATGCTGGAAAATTTTCTTCCATTTTTCTAAAGATTGTATGGTGTGTGTTAGATTGTCAAATTATTAATATACACACCCTAGCAATTTTCTCAGAGTTTCCAATCATTTTTATCATAATTGGGGAAAAATTGAACATAGCTGTGTGGTACATTGGCCATATTTTTGAAATGTTACAATCAGGTGGCCACCTTTATGCAGATTTAGATTGTAAGCTTGCAAGGACTCTGGAATTACCAATTCTGTATTTTGTACCAACTCTGTATTTCATATATATATATATATATATATATATATATATATATATATATATATATATATATATATGCCAAGGGATGAGCAGCACAAACCGATTTTTATGCAATACTATGCAAAGCATGCACGCAGCACTGGAGAACCCCAATCTCCAATCTCTTATGGAGATTGGGGTTCTCCAGTGCTGCGTGCATGCTTTGCATAGTATTGCATAAAAATCGGTTTGTGCTGCTCATCCCTTGGCTTATATTATTTTCCCCTGTGAGCGTGCATAACCACACCCATCTCTAGCACAGTTAAGCATTTAAATGAGCGGTGCTCATAGTTCAGTTAGTAGCTAGTAGAAGGTGAGGTGTTTTTAATTTCATTTCTCCCATTTAGCTGACCCCTGGGCTTTTGGCATGGTTCCCACTAGAACGCTGATAAAAACGAGCATTTTTGCCTGGTTAGAGTAGGACTCACCAGATCGGGGACACTTTGGCGCAGTTGGTGAGCTTAAACGCGTTAAAGCGTAACCAAGAGCCCCTGTCACTATTTTCCTGTTGTGTGCTGCAGCACCCTCTGTATTTATATATATATATATATACACAGGATCTTCTCAAAAAATTAGCATATTGTGATAAAGTTCATTATTTTCTGTAATGTACTGATAAACATTAGTTGTATATGTACAAACCAGGCGCTGAGGAGGGCCCAAATACAATAGTAAACTATTGCTCCGCTGCGTGCTACAAGGGGGAATCCCTCCACCCCTTCTCCACAAAAACAAAGATAAAATACAGATAGCACGCGCTGGATATTCCCCAAATTCGTTTATTAATAGTAACCCTAATAGCATAAAATTCCAACAAGAAATTTACACAACACCTCATAGATCATTCACCCACTCATGCTCACCTCTCACACTAAGAAGGGCCCTTCTGAAAACACCTTTTAAAATAAGCAATGCACGACTCCGTGTAAAAAATAATGATAAAATGCTAATCCAACTAGCAAAAGATCTCCTTTAGGCCGTTTCTGGCACTTATAGTAACAGTCTCGTTTATCAAGAGTAAAAAACTTCCTTCCAGCAATTTGTGCAGGAACCAGTGGTTTTGGCACTGTGAGCAGGTGCCAGTTCGTGCTGAAAAATGAAATCTTCATCTCCATAAAGCTTTTCAGCAGATGGAAGCATGAACTCACTTTTGAACCAGAAACAGCGGCAGAAGCGCCTGACCTGGGCTACAGAGAAGCATCACTGGACTGTTGCTGAGTGGTCCAAAGTACTTTTTTCGGATGAAAGCAACTTTTACATGTCATTCGGAAATCAAGGTGCCAGAGTCTGGAGAAAGACTGGGGAGAGGGAAATGCCAAAATGCCTGAAGTCCAGTGTCAAGTACCCACAGTCAGTGATGGTCTGGAGTGCCATGTCAGCTGCTGGTGTTGGTCCACTGTGTTTTATCAAGTGCAGGGTCAATGCAGCTAGCTATCAGGAGATTTTGGAGCACTTCATGCTTCCATCTGCTGAAAAGCTTTATGGAGATGAAGATTTCATTTTTCAGCACGACCTGGCACCTGATCACAGTGCCAAAACCACTGGTAAATGGTTTACTGACCATGGTATTACTGTGCTCAATTGGCCTACCAACTCTCCTGACCTGAACCCCATAGAGAATCTGTGGGATATTGTGAAGAGAAAGTTGAGAGACGCAAGACCCAACACTCTGGATGAGCTTAAGGCCGCTATCGAAGCATCCTGGGCCTCCACAACACCTGAGCAGTGCCACAGGCTGATTGCCTCCATGCCACGCCGCATTGAAGCAGTCATTTATGCAAAAGGATTCCCGACCAAGTATTGAGTGCATAACTGAACATAATTATTTGAAGGTTGACTTCTTTTGTTTTAAAAACACTTTTCTTTTATTGGTCGGATAAAATATGCTAATTTTTTGAGATAGGAAATTTGGGTTTTCATGAGCTGTATGTCAAAATCATCAATATTAAACCAATAAACGGCTTGAACTACTTCAGTTGTGTGTATTTGAATCTAAAATATATGAAAGTCTAATGTTTATCAGTACATTACAGAAAATAATGAACTTTATCACAATATGCTAATTTTTTGAGAAGATCGTGTGTGTGTGTGTGTGTGTGTGTGTGTGTGTGTGTGTGTGTGTGTGTGTGTGTGTGTGTGTGTGTGTGTGTGTGTGTGTGTGTGTGTGTGTGTGTGTGTGTGTGTGTGTGTGTGTGTGTGTGTGTGTGTGTGTGTGTGTGTGTGTGTGTGTGTGTGTGTGTGTGTGTGTGTGTGTGTGTGTGTGTGTACCATTCTCTGTATTGTTTTGTACCCCATGTTTGTTTCTTACTTGGTACAGCGCGACAGAATATGTTGGCGCTTTATAAATCAATAAATATAATAATAATTAGCTGGATGCTTGTTTCAGGTGTGTGATTGAGACACTATTGCAGCCAAATAGATCAGCAGGCAACTGGTATTGTTTAAAGGGACCCTGAACAGACCATAAAAATGGAGTCTAAACTTACCTGGGGCTCCCTCCAGACCCCCATAGCCCGCGAGGCTCACTTTGTATCCCCTCCGCTCTACTGTTGGAGGCTCTTGTAGCGTGGAACTTGGCTGGGAGTCAACTGAGAAGGCCAGTTTGCGCACCCCGGCTTGATCACATATGCCTGTTGCCGTGAGCTCCCTTTGCACACGCAGTTCCTGAAAAGAATGAACCGTGCTTCTGCAGAATGCTCACAGCGACGGGCACGTGATTGAGCCGGCCAAAACACGCATTACCGGAGCTGCCAGTGGGAGCATGGAGGGGAACCAGAGGATGCTGAGAGACCTCGCGGGCTACGGGGGCTGGAGGAAGCCCCCAGGTAAGTTCAGATTCCATTTTTATTGTCTGTTCAGGGTCCCTTAACCTTCCTGTCGGTAACCCCGCCAGGAAGGCGTAATGTAACGTAGTTCGGGGTAAGCCGCGCAGGCTCTCAGGCCCTGCTGGGCCCATTTGCATATTTTTTTTTTGCTACACGCAGCTAGCATTTTGCTAGCTGCGTGTGCACACCGATCACCGCTGCTCCGCCATGGCGACGGGGGAAGCCCTAATGGAAATCCCGTTCAGAACGGGATTTCCGGACAGGCTTTATAGCCGGAGGCGATCGGAGCGGGTGGGGGGATGCCGGTGCACAGCAGCTATCATGTAGCGAGCCCTAGGCTCCCTACACGATTTAAAAAAAAAAAAATAAATAAAAAACTGCTGCGCTGCCCCCTGGCAGTTTTTAATAGACCGCCAGGAGGGTTAAAATGGAAATAAATATGGCAGCCACAATATCCCTCTCAGTTCAGGTGTCCTTTATTCAATTCCCCATGCTACGTTACGTCAAAAAATGACTTCTCTGAACCATATGATCTGTTCCCGAGAGCCGATGTCCCTATGTCTGTGCAATACAGCTTCCTAATATACTTGGCCTGTACATAACTAACCTGGTGAGGATCAGTCTTTCAAAAATAAATGTGGAGGTACAATTGAATGTAACACACCTTCAGAGAGGGTGATGTAGACCGGTCGCGCTGAGTGGATATGGGATCCTTCTCCATCCAAGCACTCTTTGGTTTACTGTGTTTGCCTTCTGTTTCTCTGTCCAATGAAACATCACTTGAACTGGAAGTATGATCA
This sequence comes from Hyperolius riggenbachi, assembly GCF_040937935.1. Classification (NCBI taxonomy): domain Eukaryota; kingdom Metazoa; phylum Chordata; class Amphibia; order Anura; family Hyperoliidae; genus Hyperolius; species Hyperolius riggenbachi. The sequence continues at coordinate 85,683,900 of NC_090652.1, forward strand.
TTCTCTGCAGTCTCCCCTCCATGGGTGCGACTGCAGTCGGAAGCCTCCTTTATGTTTAGTGAGAGACCCTTGTGCTGGAACTCCGACTTCACTTCAGCTAAAGCATCCAGTGCAGCAAAATCCCCTTCAGCCATACTGTGGGTAAAGCCTGCAATCGCCTAGGGTGCAATATTGTTTACTGATGATGAATGATATGAATATAAAGCAAGGAATAAACAATACACTCAAGTTGGGATGGAATCTTAAACTGAACAAGCCAATTCTCACAGCAATCATGACAATTATTGTAAATTCTAAATAATACCTTCAGAACAAAACTTTTCATACTCAGTAACCCCTTGTGCAGCTATCCATACAGGCGTCACACCTCAAGAGCCTGACTAGTTTTCTTAGTAGACTGAAGTCTTATAATCGCTCATCATTTACTTCCTAAGGGATGCAAGCCTTAGGGCCCATTCCCACTTGCAGTCGCAAAACTCTAGCAATACCATTTTTTTTCGCATTAATCGTGTATTTTTTTACTGTACTTTTTGGCGATTTTTTGAGCAATCACGATTCGCATTTCTTTAACATTAGAATCACGATCGTTCAAAAATTGCCAAAAAGAAATGCATACACTGTGTTTGCCTATAATCATGGCACTGAGATCACTGCTATATACAGTGGCTTGCAAAAGTATTCGGCCCCCTTGAAGTTTTCCACATTTTGTCATATTACTGCCACAAATATGAATCAATTTTATTGCATTCCACATGAAAGACCAATACAAAGTGGTGGACATGTGAGAAGTGGAACGAAAATCATATATGATTCCAAACATTTTTTACAAATAAATAACTGCAAAGTGGGGTGTGCATAATTATTCAGCCCCCTTTGGTCTGAGTGCAGTCAGTTGCCCATAGACATTGCCTGATGAGTGCTAATGACTAAATAGAGTGCACCTGTGTGTAATCTAATGTCAGTACAAATACAGTTGCTCTGTGATGGCCTCAGAGGTTGTCCAAGAGAATATTGGGAGCAACACCATGAAGTCCAAAGAACACACCAGACAGGTCAGGGATAAAGTTATTGAAAAATTTAAAGCAGGCTTAGGCTACAAAAAGATTTCCAAAGCCTTGAACATACCACAGAGCACTTTTCAAGCGATCATTCAGAAATGGAAGGGGTATGGCACAACTGTAAACCTACCAAGACAAGGCCATCCACCTAAACTCACAGGCCGAACAAGGAGAGCGCTGATCAGAAATGCAGCCAAGAGGCCCATGGTGACTCTGGACGAGCTGCAGAGATCTACAGCTCAGGTAGGGGAATCTGTCCATAGGACAACTATTAGTCGTGCACTGCACAAGGTTGGCCTTTATGGAAGAGTGGCAAGAAGAAAGCAATTGTTAACAGAAAAGCATAAGAGGTCCCATTTGCAGTTTGCCACAAGCCATGTGGGGGGCACAGTAAAAGTGGAAGAAGTTGCTCTGGTCAGATGAGACCAAAATGGAACTTTTTGGCCAAAATGCAAAACGCTATGTGTGGCGGAAAACTAACACTGCACATCACTCTGAACACACCATCCCCACTGTCAAATATGGTGGTGGCAGCATCATGCTCTGGGGGTGCTGCTCTTCAGCAGGGACAGGTAAGCTGTTCAGAGTTGATGGGAAGTCGGATGGAGCCAAATACAGGGCAATCTTGGAAGGAAACCTCTTGGAGTCTGCAAAAGACTTGAGTCTGGGGCGGAGGTTCACCTTCCAGCAGGACAACGACCCTAAACATAAAGCCAGGGCAACAATGGTGTGGATTAAAACAAAACATATCCATGTGTTAGAATGGCCCAGTCAAAGTCCAGATCTAAATTCAATCGAGAATCTGTTGCAAGATCTGAAAACTTCTGTTCACAAACACTGTCCATCTAATCTGACTGGGCTGGAGCTGTTTTGCAAAGAAGAATGGGCAAGGATTTCAGTCTCTAGATGTGCAAAACTGGTAGAGACATACCCTAAAAGACTGGCAGCTGTAATTGCAGCAAAAGGTGGTTCTACAAAGTATTGACTCAGGGGGCTGAATAATAATGCACACCCCACTTTGCAGTTATTGATTTGTAAAAAGTGTTTGGAATCATGTACGAGTTTCATTCCACTTCTCCCGTGTACACCACTTTGTATTGGTCTTTCATGTGGAATTCCAACAAAATTGATTCATGTTTGTGGCAGTAATGTGACAAAATGTGGAAAACTTCAAGGGGGCCGAATACTTTTGCAAGCCACTGCAGTAGCACTTTAAAACGCACTAGCCGGCGATTAGCAGTAAACGCCTGCTAATCGCCCAAGTTTCAATGGTCGCTTTCACACTCAGGTAAACACATGGGGTGTATTTACTAAACTGTGTTCACCAGAATAATGTGTGTAAAGTGTTACTGCATGTCAGTAGAGCAGAATGCAATACATGCAATTTTGCTTACCACGCATGTAATTTTGCTTACCACAATTTAGTGAATCAAGTGTGGTCAGGTATGCATTGCTCTTTCCACATTAGGAGTCACATGATAACACCACATAGTCCTGCCTTGCAGCTGAATACTTAGCCCATGACACAGATATTTTGTTCAGCACTTTGCTTCTAAACATATTATGTTCCAATATCATCTTGATTGCTGTTAGCCACAAGTTAGCAGACGGTTCTGGGCAGAAGTGGTGGTCTTGAAGGGTATCTGGGAACAAGATGGCTAATTAAGGCGTCTTACGGCTTCACCCTGCGCCAATATGTGGAGGTGCTGATTTTAAATGTATGCTTTGGGGAGCCTTTGGGTAATCCAGACTCACCCCACCGGGGAAGAGGCGTTCCTCATGCTTGCTAGTCGGGACTTAGCTGCTTGTCGGCATTTTCTGGGGGTGATACCATAGTGGTGGTGGTGGTGGGGGGGGCAGAGAGCGGAGCAAAGGGGACACAAAGTCATGTCATGGAGCAGGGAACATGCCCCTGTGTTTCATCTGCCCCCCCACGCCACCTCTGGTACATTTAAACATAACCCCCTTTTCTCCCTGCTGCTACATGGCAAATAGGCACCTTCTGTTATCTCCTAACTCATTTAGACAAGACAACTAGCTAGAGAGAGTGTTTAAAATACACCTGAAGTGAGAGGGATATGCTGACTGACATATTTATTTCCTTTAAACAATACCAGTTTTCTGGCAGTCCTGCTGATCCCTATGGCTGCAGTAGTGTTTGAATACCACACCTGTAACAAGTGGAGTGTGGTCAAGCATACAGCAAATCCAGGCAGGCTTCAGTCAGAGCACACACACCACACACACACACACACACACACACACACACACACACACACACACACACACACACACACACACACACCTGAACACATGTTCTCTATGGTATTTTTCTATTGATGTTTCTTCACTGTGGGGTTTTTTATTCACTTGACACTAATCTAGCTACTACACAGGTGGCCATACACTTATAGATTTGCAGCAGATTTGACCATCAGATAGATTTTTGTCAGATACCTGTCAAGTCGAATCTGACAGGAATCTGATGTGTGCCACACACTAGGAACAGATCTCCAATAGATTTCAGAATGAAATCTATTGGAAATCTATCTAAATGCATTATTGGACCATTCAAACAACAAACAAACACAGAACATTTATATTGCGCTTTTCTCGTGGCGGACTCAAAGCGCTAGAGCTACAGCCACTAGGACGCGCTCTATAGGCAGTAGCAGTGTTAGGGAGACTTGCCCAAGGTCTCCTACTGAATAGGTGCAGGTTTACTTAACAGGCAGAGCCGAGATTTGAAACCTGGTCTCCTGTGTCAGAGGCAGAGCCCTTAACCATTACACTATCCAGCACCATTATAGACCATTACAACCAATGCAACTCTATGGGCCATCGATCTGCTGCCAGCAGCAGATCAACCTAGATTTTCCATCCTGTCAGATACATCAAATTGATCGAAATCGGCCACAAATTGATCAATAGATTTAATAGAAATCGATTTCCGATCAATCGATTCTATAGAATCAATTGATCGATCGATGGCTGAAATTGACCAGTGTATGGGCCCCTTTATCATTATCTTCCATTGGCTGCAATTCTTTTTTCATCGCTCTGTCATTTCAATCAGTAGATATTGTGATTGACATTTCTTGAATTTTTGCACATAGCACTTTGTATTTCCTACCCAGGTGCCTCTCGTTATTACACCTTTTGTATTATTCATATGATATTTATTGTTGGCCCCACTTTACTCAGCTCTGCTATTTGTAAAAGTGTTTTTAATCTCTTGGTTGTTTAATAAAGTTGCTGCAGTGATCTTTCAATACATATCTGTTTATTGTGTTTTTTTGAGGTATAGTTTTGTTTTTTTATGGTCTAAAAGTATTGGTGGCAAAGGATCAGCAGGATAGTCAGGCAATTTGCATTATTTAAAAGGAAATAAATACATCAGCCTCCATATCTTTCACTTCAGGTGTGCATTAAAGAAGAGTTCCCCTTGAATATACTGCCATCATTGTCTATTAGGAAAACTAGAAGTCAAGCATGGTTCTCACCTCACTGTTAGCATCATCTTGTTCATACATCATTTCCTCAAAGAAATCAGGCAGGAGGCATTCCTCTCTCTGGAAGATCTTCACTTCTCCACACTCACTTTCTGACTATGATAAAACAAGCACAAAAACCATCAGCTTAAAGACGGACTAAACCTGTAAGAATGGCAAAGTGTACTGGGACAGGAAGCTTCAATACACCTTCCAGCTATCTAAAGGTGGCCATACATCAGGCAACTTGGCAGCTAATCGACCATTTGATTCGATTATTATAATCAGATGAAAATCGGTGCTGCCAAATGCATGCCTGACCGACAATGCAACCAATTTCGAGGCCTAAATTGGTCGCATGAATGGGCCGGATATGCTGCAGGACATGCTACATGCTTACTTGATGGGGTGCGCGGCAGTAATGGCGAGCGATATCGGGAGGAGACACAAACGCGACAAAACCCCCCACCCTGTCCCCCATAATGTGCAATGTACCCCCCTGGTGCCCAGTACACTATACATTGCCTGTCCGCGTCCGCCGCTGGCTCCGGACGCGGTCCATACACACGCCACACGTGGTTGCTGGAGAAGTGCGTGTGACGTCACATACTTACTCCGGCACCCACGTGGGGTGCATGTATGCACAAAGCACATGTATGTATGCAGCGAAAGACAAGCGGCAGGTAATGTATAGTGCACTCGGGGTTACATTGCACATTAGGGGGACAGCGTTGGGCCGGCGAGGAGGCGTCACAAGGCCGACTCCGGATCACTTTCAGCATGAAATTGATCGGAAATCGGTCAGCAGTGTATGAGCAGCCAGCAGATCTCTCTCTAGTCAGATTTAATCAGAGAGAGATTTGTCTATTAATTGAAACCGGCCATCATCTCCAGATGTATGGCCCTTAGAGGGGAACTGAAGAGAGAGGTATATGGAGGCTGCCATGTTTATTTCTTTTTAAAGAGACTCTGTAACAAAATTTTAATCCTTATTTCTTCTATGCTATAAGTTCTTATGCCTGTTCTAATGTGGTCTGGCTTACTGCAGCCTTTCCTCTTTGCACAGTGACTGTATTATCTCTGTTATATGATCTAATCTTCTCTCCACTGTCGCCTCTGTCCGGCTGAGGCACTGAGACTGGAATATGCAGGGCTGCTTGTGATTGGATAGAAGCTGTACACACCCTCTTCAGGCCCCCTGCAGGCTCTGTATGACTCACACACTCTGCTTATGTGAGCTTATCACAAGCTGGTTAGTTTGTTTGTAAACAATGTCTAAAACTAGCAATTACAAGCCAGGTTTGCAGCAGAGAGTGGCAAAAACAGCACAGAGGGGCCCAGGAGAACATAATGAATAGCATGGTATGCTTTTTGTTGTAAGAATTTAAGAGTACAGATTCTCTTTAAGCAATAGCAGTTGCCTGGCAGCCATGCTGATCCTCTGCCTCTAATACTATTAGCCATAGCCCCTGAACAAGCATGCAGCAGATCAGGTGTTTCAGACTTTAAAGTCAAATCTGACAAGACTAGCTGCATGCTTGTTTCTGGTGTTATTCAGATACTACTGCAGAGAAATAGACGAGCAGGGCTGCCAGGCAACTGGTATTGATTAAAAGGAAATAAATATGGCAGCCTCCGTATACCTCTTACTTCAGTTCCCCTTTAACTGTAGTAGACACTCCTACTTATATCTGCAGGGGCAGGGCTTAGTATTTGTGTATGGATCTATTCAGATATGGAAGGGTTTTCAGCCATTGGATCATATTTATACTGCATGGGGGACTCATGGGGCCAGGAAGCGGTGTGCCCGACACAGTGTCGGGAATACCGCTAAGGAGGTTAATATGGAACCACGGCTGTAGCCAAAGAGTGAATTAATGAGGCACTGTAGTGACATATAGTAGAATGCAGTAAATTATTTAGGATACCTACTTTTACAGTAATTTTCCTGGTTTCAGCATCAGAAACACTTCCTATATCAATATATAGCCCCTGTATATTGGTATGTGGTCCCGCCCTCCCAGTGATGTCACAGCCTAGGTTGTTTAGCTACGCGGAATTCTCCTCCCAGAGCATTCTAGGCGACCAGGCATTATTTTTACTGGGTACACAAAGACAGTCCAGGCACTGGCCCTCTAACGTCTGAGGAAGTCACGTGTGAGTGACGAAACGCGTCACGTGGACGGCGTTACCCGGAAGCGCGCTCCGCGCTGTTTGCTCCCCGTTGCCTCCGCTTCTCTTCCTCCTCCTTCGCCGCACACCAGATGGGACTATTCAATCTGCCCAAGTCCAAGCCAACGGGCGACCCCAATCCATGGGCGCTGCTGAAATAGAGGTGCTTCCTCCATGCGGGCGATCTCTGTCCTGACGGGTCACATGAGTCTCTGGTCTATCCAGTGCGGGCAATAAGGAGTAAGAGGTTAGACACGCACATAGGTGTCTGTAATGAGAGCGTATATGTTCACACATAGAGGCGTGCATTATATACCTTAGCACACGGGTGGTGCAATCTTCAAGGTGCAGGACTTCGTGCTACCAATGGGTTACTGCCCAACCTGGCATACTGTACATATGGGCCTGAAGATCAAAATGCTCTGACATGTCAGTCCTTTTTTGAATAGGAGTGCACTCCAGAAGGGACGTTTTCTGGCCCATTTCAGATGCTTTGCAAAGCCAGACATAGTTGCTTGTTTTTAAAGGGGGTTTGTATGTGTTACACTATATGCAGCTTTATCTAATAAAGATTTTGTATTATCTTTTATAACCAGCCTTGTGCTCCCTATACCCAATTTGTTTGCATCTTTGTACATTTATGGGTGAGACAGGCCAATAAGAGGTTTATGATATCCCGTACCCTACTTGTTTCTTACTGGCCCTTTAACCGCTTTATTTCTTCATTCAGACCAAGCTGGTAAACATCAAACAGCTTTACATGCAGTCTATGTGAGATACTTCAAACCTGCCCCATCAAAGAAAACTGCCCGGGCTTTTTTCCCCTTATGCGGTGCAAAGCATGATGGGATCTCCTATGCTGCTGTTCTCGTTGCCTAGCAACTGGGAGGGATGATCAGGACAAAGGACAGTTGGAACTGTGTCTCATGCTCCCTGTCACCTCCTTTCAACCACAAAGATGGCTGCCCTCATGAAATCAAACACTTGCCTGCTCTTTTAAAACAGGGTGGGTAAGAGATTATATTGCCTATTTATTTTAATTACCATAACTAATGTAACTTAATGACAGTATGGCTGAAGTTCCTCTTTAATCAGTACAAGTTTTTATACTGGTGCAGGAAAATTGAAGTCTTACCTAAAAAAAAAATCTTGTTTTATAAAATCAATTCCGGCATGCCACATCTTTCTACTCATCTCCGACTGACGTGCACCACACATTGTCCCTCTGTCCCCCCTCAGTAGCAACAAACTTGCCTCTAGGCATGTGACACTTCTGTACAGCACTCAACCTCACACTGAGTCCCGATCCATACAGGTGACAGTCCTCGTACCCATGTACAAGGCTTAAAGTGGACCTGAACTCAGTCACAGGACAGGAAGATATTTGTAAACACAGGATATTAACCCTATGTCTGCTTCCATGAAAGCAGGAAGTAGACACATTGCAGATTTATTGTATAATTTGTATCAGTTGTAACAATTTTTTTTAAAGATTATTATACTGTTGCTTATCTTTTAGAGCAGAGAGGAAGTTTAGAGTTCAGGTCCGCTTTAAGAGTCAAGGGAGCAGCTAGGTGAATGGAGAATAGCAGACCTAATAGTGGTAAAAATAAGAACATCGCTTCTGAGATCTCTGCCAGGCAAAGTGTCAGGCATCAGTTACACCCACCATAGAATCATCGTCAGAATCCAGAGTTGGCACCTTCACAGCAGAAATCACTGACTGAAAGTTACACAGCCTAGACCAATGGGACTGTGAGGAGGAGGACGCTTGCTCTGAGGTCATTTTCAGAGATTTCTGGAACTCTTCATAATCCTGGAGCACAAATATACAAGGTATATAAAACCATTCATAAAGATCTCACTGAAGACAATTAAAGCAGAATTAATGGAATAACATAACAAATGCTTCTTTCCATACAGCTTATTCTACTAACTTTTGACCCAAAGTAATGTCACCTCTGTTAAAAATCACATGTCCCTTCAGCTCAGAGTACAGCATTGCTGGGAGATGCCATTGCTGGATACGTTTGATCATCAAGTTCATTTAGTAAGTGCTTTAGCTGCGAAAATTCTCTCTTCTCTAATCACAGTCACTGAATATTGCAGTAAAAAAAAAACCCTCTGCAGTGTTTGCTCAGCCAGATCAACTATAATTAGTGTTCAAAGTCAAAGAACAATCTAGGAACTGCCTCAGTGTGTCAATGTAACTAATAAGAGAGCAAAGTAAAACACAGTCTATGGGATCATTCATTTACTTATAAAATAATATTTTGACCTAGGAAGTACTTATGCTGTGTCTACGGTAATCTGTTGGTGCAGAGTGGAAATTCTGACTGTAGCGTCATTTTAAGATCCCCTTCAAGAAAAGCCACTGATTTTGCTGACAGCAGAATAAAACAGGATTTTGACCAGATGTGTATGGAATCTGTAACTTCTAACAGATTTTTAGGTCTTGACCAACCGAAACAAAATATGATCAAACAAGTCGCATACTTTTTACCAGTTACTGAACATTTTTGTTCTGCATTGAGCAGAATAAAGCCTCATATATGTGTTGATACAGCAAGGTGGGCAAATACAAATGCTGTGCATAAAAATTTACACTGAAAGTGCCATCAGCTTCCCATAAAGAAAAAACTCCGTCCAGCACTTTGTGTAGCTCATTCTGAAAGCTTGATTACTTGATTGATCCTAATGTATTGACCGGTCTGTTTGACTATTCTTGATCCTGATCTTGTGATTTGAAATCTTCCTGAAACCTCGACTCCACTAGTTATCGACCTGCCTGCCTTGACCGTGTGACCCAATCTGCCTGCCCGGACCTTGTGACCCAGTTTGCCTGCCCTTGTGACCCAGTCTACCTGCCCTGACATTGTGACTCAGTTTGCCTGCCCTGACCTTGTGACGTAGTCTGCCTGCTCTGACCTTGTGACGCAGTCTGCCTGCCCTGATCTTGTGACCCAGTCTGCCTGCCCTGATCTTGTGACCCAGTCTGCCTGCCCTGATCTTGTGACCCAGTCTGCCTGCCCTGATCTTGTGACCCAGTCTGCCTGCCCTGATCTTGTGACCCAGTCTGCCTGCCCTGAGCTTGTGACCCAGTTTGCCTGCCCTTGTGACCCAGTCTACCTGCCCTGACATTGTGACCCAGTTTGCCTGCCCTGACCTTGTGACCCAGTCTGCCTGCCCTGACCTTGTGACCCAGTCTGCCTGCCCTGATCTTGTGACCCAGTCTGCCTGCCCTGATCTTGTGACCCAGTCTGCCTGCCCTGACCTTGTGACCCAGTCTGCCTGCCCTGACCTTGTGACCCAGTCTGCCTGCCCTGACCTTGTGACCCAGTTTGCCTGCCCTGGCCTTGTGACCCAGTCTACCTGCCCTGACATTGTGACTCAGTTTGCCTGCCCTGATCTTGTGACCCAGTCTGCCTGCCCTGACCTTGTGACTCAGTCTGCTAGCCATGATCTTGTGACCCAGTCTGCCTGCCCTTACCTTGTGACCCAGTCTGCCTGCCCTTACCTTGTGACCCAGTCTGCCTGCCCTTACCTTGTGACCCAGTCTGCCTGCCCTAACCTTGTGGCCCAGTGTGCCTGCCCTAACCTTGTGGCCCAGTGTGCCTGCCCTAACCTTGTGACCCAGTCTGCCTGCCCTGATCTTGTGACCCAGTCTGCCTGCCCCGATCTTGTGACCCAGTCTGCCTGCCCTGATCTTGTGACCCAGTCTGCCTTCCCTGATCTTGTGACCCAGTCTGTCTGCCCTGATCTTGTGACCCAGTCTGCCTGCCCTGATCTTGAGCTGTTACACCCATTGAGCCTGTTATTTGCCTGCCTCAACTTCTGTTTGTCTATCGACCAATCTGCATGCTGCCTTTCCTAACTTTGGTCTGTTCATCGACTCGTCTGCAGCTACACTGTGGTTTTACCTGTTTTCCCAGCCAATAATGGTAGCCCCCACCCCTGTATAGGTATCAAATGTGCCCCAAGTATAGGTAGCTCCCCAAGTACAGGTAGCAGTCTAGCAGATGTTAAATCAGCATAAGGTGCTCCACCAGTATAGGCAAAGGATGTGCCCCCAGTAATAGGTAGCTTCTCCTCCAGTATAGGTAGCAGATGTGCAGCCCATTGCAATATAGGTAGCCAGATGGGCCCCAGTATTAGGTAGCTTTCCCCAGTATAGGTAGCAGATGTGCCCCCCCAGCATAGGTAGCCAGATCAGCCCCTGTATTAGGTAGCTTGTCCGGTATAGATACCAGATGTGCCCTCCATCCCACCAAGTATAGGTAGCCAGTATTAGGTACCCCCCCCAGTAAAGGTCGCAGATGTGCCCCCAGTGAAAGGTAGCTACACAGAAAATGTAGCAGATATGCCCCCCCCCCCCCTTAAAGGTAGCCAGACAAGCCCCAGTATCAGGTAGACCACCCCCTCCCCTTGCTGATTCCACCCCCCTCCCCCAAGTATAGGTAGCCAGACAGGTAGCCCCTCCATATTAGTAGCCATGTTTCCCCAAAGTTAGCTATCCCCAGCATAGGTTGCAAGCAGGGCCGGCCTTAGGTTTTACAGCGCCCTGAGCGAAACCTGATTTTTGTGCCCCCCCCTTCATCCTCTTCCCACGTGCATATACACACATGCACACAGGCCCATATGGAATTCCCCTTTTCTCCTGGGACAGGGGTTCCCAACCTTTTTGACGTGACACATCACGCCAAATGCCCAGATCTCCACAACACGTCACGTATGTATAATAGAAAAGTACTATTAATAACCACGAATTGATGGAAAGAGTGCATTATCCTGAATACACTTAAAAATGAAGGCTTGAACCTTTCAGGGATATTAATAAAAACAATCAGAGGGACAGTTAGCCCCCTCCCCATTTAGAATGATAGCACAGCACCGACAATTTGCACCACGCGTTATAGCCACAGTGCGTCCCCCTAAAACGCCCTCAGACTCAGTATAGGTAGGTAGCCAGGTATAGGCGCCCCCAGTATAGGATCTCATGTGTAGGTGCCCTCAATATAGGTTGCCAAGCATAGGTGCCCCCAGTATAGGAAGTCGGTTGAAGGTCTCCATCCCCCCCATAGGTAGCCAGGCGTAGGTGCCTCCAGTATAGGTAGCCAGGTGTTGGTGCCCTCAGTAAAGGTAGCCAGGTATAGGTGCCCTCAGTATAGGAAATCAGGTGTAGGTGCCCTCAGTATAGGGAACCAGCTATAGGCGCCCCCTTGGAAGCTGGCGCCCTGAGCGACCTCTCCGGTCGCTCATATCAAAGGCCGGCTATGGTTGCAAGTGACTCCCCCCACCTTAGCATAGGAGGCAGAGGTGCATATCAGTATTAGGCACCTCCCCCATATAAATACACATATAAGTTGTTCCCCCAATGATAGCTAGTCTCACACAACAGGGAGCTCCCCTTAGTGGCGTTAGATGTGCCACGTGGCCATACCTCCGAACTTTTTCAGATGAGAAAGAGGGACACTTAAGCCACGCCCCTGTTCACCCCACAGTCACACATACCATAAAGATTTAATAAGAAAAATATGTTGTTTTGTAATTCAAACCACACTGGTGGTCCTTTCTATCCTGGTTCATTTAAAATAATAAAGGTTAGAGTCAAACACATTTTTTGTAGAAATATATATATATATATATATATATATATTTACATAGAAAGAGGGACAAAGTCCTGAAAGAGGGACAAATGAGGAGAAAAGAGGGGCAGGGCTCCCAAAGAGGGACGGTTGGGTGCTATGCACGTGAATAGGTATCCCCCCCAGTATAGGTGACACATCCCAAATACTGGTAGCCCCTCTGGTATAAGTAGCAGATGTGACATGTCTCCCATATAAAAGCAGTGCATGATTAGGGAGAGTCACTCACCTCTTGGTGACTGTATTTCTCTTCAGCTGCGACCAACGTCCCCTCTCTATTAGCACAGCGATGTCACATGACGAGAGACGCCGCTGCAGCCATGGAGACAAGACGCTAGACGAGATCCCGCCGCCGCCGAGAGGTGAGAAATTCTTCTTCACGGCGCTGCGCTGGTGACGCGTCACTCTGCGATCCCCGTACGGCTGGGGAGGGGGCACAGAAACTACCAGCTGGGGTAACCGGCTGTAGTCATCAATCTACTGAGAGTTGTAGCTGTACTGTTGAAATAAAAGAGTTAAATTCTCACCTTGCTATGGCAAAGGGAGGAGCTGGTTGGTCAGCTGATCTGCTCTTTGCTTGAACTTCTCAGTGCGCATGCGCATTAAGTAGGACCGCTGTTGGAACGTACAGGAGTTTTGTGCTCTCTGGTAGGGGATACATAACTTAATTTAACACCGGGATCTCTGCGTCCTGATATGTCTGTTTACTGGGGAAGGGGAGTTCTGTGTCCTCATTTATCTGTGTACTGGGAGACAGGGGCTTTGTGTCCTGACATGTCTGTGTACTGGTAGGCTTTGTGTCCTCATGTCTGTGTACTGGGAGAAGTTGGGTCTCTGTGTCCTGACATGTCTGTGTACTGGGAGAAGTTGGGTCTCTGTGTCCTGACATGTCTGTGTACTGGGAGAAGTTGGGTCTCTGTGTCGTGACATGTCTGTGTACTGGGAGAAGTTGGGTCTCTGTGTCGTGACATGTCTGTGTACTGGGAGAAGTTGGGTCTCTGTGTCGTGACATGTCTGTGTACTGGGAGAAGTTGGGTCTCTGTGTCCTGACATGTCTGTGTGCTGGGAGAAGGGGGGGGCTCTGTGTCCTCATACGTCTGTGTACTGAGAGAAGGGGGGCTCTGTGTCCTCATACGTCTGTGTACTGAGAGAAGGGGGGCTCTGTGTCCTCATACGTCTGTGTACTGAGAGAAGGGGGGCTCTGTGTCCTCCTACGTCTGTGTACTGAGAGAAGGGGGGCTCTGTGTCCTCCTACGTCTGTGTACTGGGAGAAGGGGGGCTCTGTGTCCTCCTACGTCTGTGTACTGAGAGAAGGGGGGCTCTGTGTCCTCATACGTCTGTGTACTGAGAGAAGGGGGGCTCTGTGTCCTCATACGTCTGTGTACTGAGAGAAGGGGGGCTCTGTGTCCTCATACGTCTGTGTACTGAGAGAAGGGGGGCTCTGTGTCCTCATACGTCTGTGTACTGAGAGAAGGGGGGCTCTGTGTCCTCATACGTCTGTGTACTGAGAGAAGGGGGGCTCTGTGTCCTCATACGTCTGTGTACTGAGAGAAGGGGGGCTCTGTGTCCTCATACGTCTGTGTACTGAGAGAAGGGGGGCTCTGTGTCCTCATACGTCTGTGTACTGAGAGAAGGGGGGCTCTGTGTCCTCATACGTCTGTGTACTGAGAGAAGGGGGGCTCTGTGTCCTCATACGTCTGTGTACTGAGAGAAGGGGGGCTCTGTGTCCTCATACGTCTGTGTACTGAGAGAAGGGGGGCTCTGTGTCCTCATACGTCTGTGTACTGAGAGAAGAGGGGCTCTGTGTCCTCATACGTCTGTGTACTGAGAGAAGGGGGGCTCTGTGTCCTCATACGTCTGTGTACTGAGAGAAGGGGGGCTCTGTGTCCTCATACGTCTGTGTACTGAGAGAAGGGGGGCTCTGTGTCCTCATACGTCTGTGTACTGAGAGAAGGGAGGCTCTGTGTCCTCATACGTCTGTGTACTGAGAGAAGGGGGGCTCTGTGTCCTCCTACGTCTGTGTACTGAGAGAAGGGGGGCTCTGTGTCCTCATATGTCTGTGTACTGGGAGAAGGGGGGCATTCATTTGAAATCGGCACCAGTAGACTTGGGCGCAGGATACAGCCGGTATATCGGGCCGTGTTAATTACTATTCCCCCTCCAGGCCGCCATGGATAGTGGGGAAATGAGATAATTTGGCTTCCAGTGATTGCTGGAGGCAGAATTATTGTGTTTTTTAAGCAACTTCGGCTCAGTCTTTTGACGGCGCCAACGTTACTTACTGAGCACCGCTGTTGATGATCTTTGGTGGTGCTGGCTGCGCCCAAATTGAGCAGCGCTGGAAAGCACTGCTCTGGGGGGGATGGGGGCTCTGTGCCCTTCTATATCTGTGTACTGGGAGAAGGGGAAATTATGTCCTGATATGTCTGTGTACTTGGAGAAGGGGGCTCTGTGCCCTGTTATGTCTGCTGTGTACTGGGAGAAGGGGGGGGGGGGGGCTATATCTCCTCATATGTCTGTATTGGGTTAAGGGGGTCTCTGTGTCCTCAAATGTCTGTGTACTAAGAAGGTGGCTCTGTGCCCTGGTATGTCTGTGTACTAGGAGAAGGGGTCTCTGTTCCCTGATATGTCTGTGTACCAAGAGAAGGGAGCTCTGTGTACTACTAGGAGAAGGGGGTCTCTGTCTCTTCATATGTCTGTGCTAGAAGTAGAACTGTCTTATGTCTGCTAGGATGAGTGGAGAACTAGTTTCCTCATATGTGTATTTGACCTCTAGGCTAGAAGTACACGTGTACAGCACTCGCCTCTGAAGTGTCACCCAAGGGATCATGTCTGTAACACTGTGGGTGACTGAGAACTCTGCATCCCGAAGTCTGTTTGGAGCGATTATAAATCATTGTGTCCTTGTAATTATGTATTACAAGGAGTGTAAAGCTCTGTGTCATAATAAATAGCCCATCCTAGTGTGGACCAAGTCTAATTGTGTGTATGCACTTTAAAGTGTACCCAAGCCAAAGCTTGAGTTCAGAAACTCATACTCAAAGGGAACCTAAACTAAGAATGATATGGATTTTTTCTTTTAGAATAATACCAGTTGCCTGACTCTCCTGCTGATCCTGTGTCTCTAATACTTTTAGCCACAGCCACTCAACAAGCATGCAGATCAGGTGCTCTGACTGAAGTCAGACTGGATTAGCTGCATGCTTGTTTCAGGTGTGTGATTCAGCCACCACTGCAAACAAAGCGGAGCAGTGCTTTTCAGCGCTGCTAGCTTTGGGCGCAGCCAGCGCCGCCATAGACTGTAATAGGAATCAGTCTATAGCGGCGCTCAGTGAGGAAGGTCGGCTCCGTCAGAAGACGGAGCCGAAGTTGTTTAAAAAACACAATAATTCGGCCTCCAGCAATCGCTGGAAGCCAAATTATTTCATTCCCCCACTATCCATGTCGGCCTGGAGGGGGAATAGTAATTAAAACGCCCCGGACTTGTGCAGAAGCAGGACCAGCCATTTAACAGCTGGATCCTGCGCCCAAGTCTACCAGCGCCGTATTCAAATGTACGCAAACAAAGAGATCAGCAGGACTGACAAGCAACTGGTATTGTTTAGCAGGAAACGTCCATATCCCTCTCAGTTAAAGTGGATTCGAGATGAACTTTTACTCATTGCATAATTGTGTTCCTTTCCTATTGTTTATAGGGCATTCCTCAAGCCAAATACTTTTTTTGTTTTTGTTTTAATACTCTAATTCCCTATAATTTAAACAAGCCACGCCCACAGGTTTTCAGAGAGCCAAGGCACTTTCAGATAGTAGCAAGGGTTCATGGGAGCTCAGTCTGGGCAGGAGGAGGGGGAGGTATTAGTAGGCAGAGAGGAGGGGGGGGGGATTAGGTTTTTTTGCTCAAGATGCAGATAAGCTTGCCTCTGTGTAATGTTTACAAACATGGCTGCTGTCATTGTATCACAGGAAGAAATAATCATATTCTATTAAAGCTGTTTTCAGCTAGATTTGCTGTGTAAACTATCTAAACTGTAGATAAGATATATAGACAAGTTACTTGTTATAGTTAGTTTTTCATCTCGGATCTGCTTTAAGGTTCCCTTTAAGGAGAGGGCAGCCTCTGGATCCTAATTGGGCTTCTCAGGGTGCGATTCCATTAGAGCGGCGCGCGTCGGCTCTTCTGGGTCTGCGGGGAAAGCACACGAATCCCATCAGCCGTGCCATGCACAGCTATGGGATCCGCAGCCTCCCGCGCCGATTCGGATGAAAAAGCCGGCCGAATTGCTAGCGGTAGCGATTCGGCTGGCGTTACCATTGCACCCTATGGCAGAGTTTCCTTGCACTATTCGACTGCGGGGAAACTCTGCGGATTCGCGCCGGTTTCCGCTCAAGTGGAAACGCGCCCTCACTGTGTCTTATGTGGCCACTCGCGCATGCTTCAGCTGATTAGGGGTGCGCTTGTACAAGAGGAGGAGCAGGACCACGCCTGTGCAGTAGCACGGAACCACTCCTGCATGTGCAGGTCCGGGCTCATTGCGCAGTCGTGGCCGTATTTGCACAGTCACAGTACGGCTGCTCTTGTGCTTCAAGAGGAGTGCCGGCCCGATCAGATTACCGACAAATCCTTTTCAGTAATATTTGGAGGTCCGTGAGTGGCATTGGGGGACTGGAGGACAGCCAGGGAAGCCTCACTAGGATCCAGAGGCTGCCCTCTTCTTAAGGTGGGTACACACGTCAGATAAGTCTTTGGAAAATGAAAGATCACAGACAAATTTTACCCCCTTCCATGTAGTATGAGAGCCATACTCTACACAGTCTATTCTATGGAGCTGAACTCCCCATCAGACAGAAATCTTTGCAAGATGCTGCACACAAAGATGCTGTACACATGCAACAGATCAGTATCTGCAAAAGATCAGTTCCTGCAAAAGATCCGTTCCTGCAAAATGCATTCAAAGTCTATGATATCTGCAGATCTCATACACACCTTGTTTAACTGACATTCATCTGCAGATCAGACAATTATCTGCCGATCTGAAGATCCAACCTGGTGGATCTGATCTGCAGATAATTGTCCGTTAAACAAGGTGTGTATGAGATCTGCAGATATCATAGACTTTGAATGCATTTTGCAGGAACGGATCTTTTGCAGGAACTGATCTTTTGCAGATACTGATCTTTTGAATGTCTACTGCATCTTTGTGTGCAGCATCTTGCAAAGATTTCTGTCTGATGGGGAGTTCAGCTCCATAGAATAGACTGTGTAGAGTATGGCTCTCATACTACATGGAAGGGGGTAAAATTGGTCTGTGATCTTTCATTTTCCAAAGACTTTTATCTGACGTGTGTACCCACCTTTATTCTTAGTGTACAAAACCAACATGACAGAGTCATACGCATTGGGTTCAAGAGAAGTGGTATAAGTGTAACCGCTTCCACTATAGGTTTTTAGAATAGCAGGTGGTATTGTGGACCAAAACAGTAAAACAAATCCAACTAAAACTAAAACTTTTGAATCAGAATAATACCAACTGAGATCCAACTAAGAGAAAGGAAAAAAATAACAGTTGCCGGGTCTAGATAAATGGTCATTGCATTTCAGATATGTGGCCTCCATGCCAGGGTTATACATTTCAATTTTACATGTCACTGCTGTTCCAGTAACCTCTTAAAGAGACTCTGTAACAAATTGTTTATCTTTATTTCTTCTATGCTATAAGTTCCTATGCCTTTTCTAATGTGGTCTGGCTTACTGCAGCTTTTCCTAATTGCACAGTAGCTGTGTTATCTCTGTTATATGATCTAATCTTCTCTCTATAGTCGGCACAGTCAGGCTGAGGCAGTCAGACTGGAATGTGCAGGGCTGCTTGTGATTAGCTAGAAGCTGTACACACCCCCTGCAGGCTCTGTGTGACTAACACACTCTGCTTAGCTGAGCCTATTAGAAGCTGGTTAGTTTGTTTGTAAACACTGCCTAAAACTGGCAATTACAAGCCAGGTTTGCAGCAGAGAATGGCAGAAACAGCACAGAGGGGACCAGGAGCACATAATGAATAGAATGGTATGCTTTTTATTGTAAGAATTTCAGAGTACAGATTCTCTTTAAAGTCCTCGGATTCTCTGCATAAGGTCCAGAGTTTATTTTATTTTTTGTTACAGTAAAGCTGTAACTGAACAGCTTGTGTAACAAAAACATTTGGAAAGAGCTTTTAAGAGTGATTCTCCACTCTCCTATACTTAACATTGAGGCTGAATCGCCTCAGAAATCAGCAGAAATGCTGCAGGAGCCGCGTTTGCGAGAAAATCACATCGCTCTGGTGTGATCCATCCCATTCAAATGCATTAGCGTGCTGGTGTTTTTAAAAGCACTCAGAAGCGCTCTTGGTGTGCACCAGCCCTAAATGAGCTTTTGCTTACAGCAAGCTACTCTGTGGAATGATTGCAGAAAGGGTATTTTTTCTCATCACCCTGCCGTATAGCGGTAAATTGTGCTGAATTGTAGGATGATGTACTGTATAGCATAGAATAGGTAGAGGTATCAGAACTGCGGTGAAGTAGTAACTAAGAGAAGATGGGTAGATTAATATGAAGAGATGGGTTTCAGGGCTTGTTTAAATGTAGGAGCCAATCATGCGCTTCTGCACATGAGCGGTCTGGCCCCACTGCTTTGCCCAGAAACTTTCTGCGCAGTTCTACTGCGTAGGTGCAGAACTCTCCCAGCTGTGGGAGTGTGACAGGCGTTTGCACATGGCTGAGCTGCGCATGCGCAGAAGAGCATGGCTGGCCAGATTACCAGGGGCCATAGCATAAAGAGGATGGCGAGGGAGCCCACGCACTCATGAGGCTGGAGGAAGCCCCAGGTAAGTATAGATACACACATTAAGGCCTGGTGCACACCAAAAACCGCTAGCAGATCTGCAAAATGCTAGCAGATTTTGAAACGCTTTTTGTTATTTTGCTATGGCGTTTTGCTAGCGTTTTGCGGATTGCTGCAGCGGATTTCAGTATAGTAGATTTCATATATTGTTACAGTAAAGCTGTTACTGAACAGCTTCTGTAACAAAAACGCCGGCAAAACCGCTCTGAACAGGCGTTTTTCAGAGCGGTTTGCGTTTTTCCTATACTTAACATTGAGGCAGAAACGCACCCGCAATCCAAAAAATGCCTCACCCTGGCATTTTTCGTTTCTGCAAAACGCCTCCTGCTCTGGTGTGCACCACCCCATTGAGATACATTGACCAAGCGGATCCGCAGCCGCAAGCGGCTGCAGAAACGCTGAAAAAGCCGCTCGGTGTGCACCAGCCCTAAGACCATCTCAGGTTTCCTTTAACAATATAACTTGAACAAGCATGCTGATCAGGTGTTTCTGACCGAAGTCTGAGGGCTCGTTTTCACTATCGCGAATCCGCATGCGTCCAACACATGCGGATTCGCACATGGTATGCAAGTGAATGGGCCTGTTTCCACTGTTGCGTTGGTGATGTGCGTTTTTTTTGAGCGGTGAAAAAACGCACAAAAGAGCCAACGAATTCGCCTGAGAGTGGAATGCATGCGAATCGCATGCAATGTATTTAATAGGGAAATTGCATGCGTTTTCGCCATGCGTTTTTTGCCGTGAATTCGCATAGGTACCGATGTAAATTCACACAGGCAGTGACATGGTTAAAATTGCATATACCCTCACCTATGCGAATTCGCTGCAAGAAACGCATGGGGAATCGCATCCGCATGCGATTTCATCAGCGGTGGAATCCAGGCGATTCCGCACTGCAATAGTGAAAACGAGCCCTCACTGTATTAGCTGCATGCTTGTTTCAGGTGTGCGATGCAGATGCTGTTACAGCCAAATAGATCAGCAGGGCTGTCAGGCATCTGGTATTGTTTAAAAGTAAATAAATATGGCAGCTTCCACATACCTCTTAATTCAGGTGTACTTAAGAATACAACTTACGCCTAACTGTTGAGGTTTCTTCTGTTTGTCATTGGAACTTCCTTTTGACTCCTTGATGAGGCAGACTGGCTCCAGAGCCGAACATTATACTAAAAAGGGGGGAAGCAGGCATGTATTAGGTGCAGTCCACATGCCCACCATTCTCCTTTGCCCCCTCTGTTTATACTATAATTCCTCCGTGGCAACCCCTGCATTAAAAGCTAGAATATTTGATTGTAAAATGGATAGGCAGGCTATTCCTTTGTCCATCCCTAAATCAGTTAGATCAAAAAAAACAAAACCGATTTGTAGTTTTTGTTTTATTATCAGAGCTCTGTTTCTTGAGCTAAAACAGTTGCAGATTAAGAACTTCTTCTCATAATCTGCCACGAGGAAGGAGCGGTAATTGCAGGCTTCTTGGAGTGTTAGTAAACCATTAAACTAAGTTTGCTGCAGAAATGAAGGCCTGGCTGTTTTGGAATACTTAACTAATGTGTAACTTGACCGCAGTATAGGATTTGATATGCTGTAGATGGGATAAAAAAAAGTACCTTGTCTTGGTGCTTCTGCACAGAACTGTGGATCTGAGCTATTATTGAACATATCAAGTTGGAACAGACTGGATGAGCGTACAGATACTTCCACCATCACAGATTGCGATAGAGGCTTCCAGCACTGTCTTTTGCTCCTGCCTTGGACCCTCCTGCGCAATGTGACTGCACCTCTTCTTGCATGAGCGTGCCTGCACAGTAGCGCGTAGCTGCTTGTGCAGGATCAGCTCCGACTTACTGTGCAGGCAGGCCCGTGTCATGCAGGAGCAGTATGGCCATGCTTGTCAGATTTCTTTGGAGGGTCCACACTCGGCAGCGTAGAAAGCCTCTATAGGATCCAGAGGCTTCACTCTTCTTAGGGAAGTCTATATTTTTTTGACCCAAGATTTGCTTGCACGTGCGCAGAAGACCCAGACTGGACCCGACTCAGCCAGTTGCCGGGGCTGACCGGCAGACCGCGGGAGGACAGCGTGGGACTCAGACGTGTTTATGGGGTCTGAAGAAGCCGCGGGTAAGTCTCAAATCTTCCGTTTCCGAGGTCCCTGGTACACTTTAAGAACCCTGCCATTAAAAGTGTAAGAATGGCTGCAGTTTAACCACTTAACGACTGCCTAACGCCGATAGGCGGTGGCTGGTAGTAAGTGGATTTCCATGGACGTTTGAGCGGCCGTTCAATGTCAGTTCACGGAGGGTGTCTCCGTGAACAGCCTGCGAGCCTCCCCTCGTGGCTCGCAGGCTAAATGTAAACACGTGGGGAAGAAATCCTCGGTGTTTACAGCGTACGGCGCTGCTGTTGCAGCAGCGCCGTAAAGGACATCAGCGATCCCCGGCCTCTGATTTGCCGGGGATCGCCGGCATCTGATAGGCTAAAGCCTATCAGAGGCGGTACAGGACGGATCGCTGTCCTGTACCGCCCATGGGAAGGAGGAGAGGGAGGGCGGAATAGCGCTGCGGAGGGGGGCTTTGGGGAGCACCCCCCGCAAGGCACAACAGAGCGGCGGCGATCAGACCCCCCCCGCCCCCCCCCAGCAGGACATCTCCCCCCCCCCCCCCCCCTAGTGGGGAAAAAAGCGGGGAAGTCTGATCGCCCTGCCTGCAAGGTGATCTGTGCTGTGGGCTGGAGAGCCCACACAGCACAGATCAGTGAAAACAGCTCCGGTCCTTAAAGGGATACTGTATGGGGGGTTGGGGGAAAATGAGTTGAACTTTCCTGGGGCCTCTAATGGTCCCCCGCAGGCATCCTGTGCCCACGCAGCCACTCCCCAATGTTCCGGCCCCGCCTCCGGTTCACTTCTGGAATTTCTGACTTTAAAGTCAGAAAACCACTGCGCCTGCACGGCCGTGTCCTCTCTCGTGCTGATGTCACCAGGAGCGCACTGCGCATGCCCAGCATGGTCTGTGTCTGCGCAGTACGCTCCTAGTGACATCAGCGGGAGCGAGGAAACGACAACGCAGGCGCAGTGGTTTTCAGACTTTAAAGTCTGAAATTCCAGAAGTGAACCGGAGGCGGGGCCGGAGCATTGGGGAGTGGCTGCGTGGGTACAGGATGTCTGCGGGGGACCATTAGAAGCCCCGGGTAAGTTCAACTCATTTTCCCCCAACCCCCCTACAGTATCCCTTTAAGTGGTTAAATTTTCCCTGTGATTTTTTGGCTCCGCCCACTTTTTGTAACCTTGACACAGTCACTCAAAGTACCAAGTAATGGCATCAAAATGTGTGAATGGAAGCAGTTTATTCAGCAAAGAATTCTGATTGGCTGTTTGTGGCGCCACCCATTTTTCCTGTATTTATAACCTCGGTCACCAAGTAACCAACTGTACCAAGTTAGAGGACTCTTGCTTTATTACTGTGAGAATGGAAGCCTTTTGCATGTTTTCCATTAACGTGAATGGGTGAGATCTGATTGGCTGTTTGTGGTTCTGCCCAGGTGTGCGGAGGAGGGAGTTTTGAGGAGATGTGACACTCCCAGAACATATCCCAAGTAGTAAGGGATCTCTATACCAAGTTTCATTGAAATTAGTTAAGGCGTTTTCTAGTGATGGACAATTACACTCACTCCCTGCCAAAAGTGGCACAAAGTAACACACACACCTTGGAACATAATTTTAAATGTTGAAATAACAGAGACTAATGGGCAAATGTGTGGGTTTTATCTACTGTAGCACATTTTGTTCTAGAACTATAATGGCTGAAAACTGAGAAATATATTTTGTTTCTTTCTATTCTGTTTACTAAGCATATAAAATAAAAAATTTTAGCAAAAAGTACTGCCCAAGGAAAGTCTAATTTGTGGCAAAAAACCTATATATAGATCATTTTGGTGTAATAAGTAGCAATAAAGTTATTGGTGAATGAATGGGAGGAGCGTGATGTGTGAAAATTGCTCTGGTTCTTAAGGGAAAATAACCTGTGGTGGGGCAGTGGTTAACCACTCCAGTACCAGCAGTCTCTTGCCCCTTAAGGTCTTTGTGTCTAATCACAGGTTGTTATTTGATCTCTCCCCTGTGTCACATGATTGCCACAGCAGATAAGCTCATTTGAAAGCACAGGTTGTTAACCATATGTCTGCTTTCATGAAACAGGAAGTAGAAACACTGCAGATGTATTTTAGAATTCGTATCAGTTGTAACAATGAAATGTGTTGTGTGTGTGTGTGTTTTTTTTTGTTTTTTTTTCTGTTCTGTGTTTCGGGTCGCTTTAAAGCATACCTGAACTGAAAATGAGATTGATAGTCCTACTCCAAAAGAGAACTTTCCTAGAATGCCACAGTTTTATTTTGCAAAAAAAAAACTATAAGAGCTTGTTCACACTAAGGGCACGTTTGGCTTTTTTAAAGCGCCTGCGATTTTCAAAATCACCCTAAAAGCGCTTGTGCAATGATTGCCTATAAGAGTGTTCACTTCACATATAAGCGGTTCGATTCTGATCCGCTCACCAAAGCGCTGCTTGTACCATTTTCTAAGCGTTTTGGCTCAATGGAAGGTATAGGGAAATCGCTAAGCGCTTGAAAAAGTGCTTTGTATAGAGACGTCAGGACGTGAAAAAAACGAATCGCTCTGCAAAATCGCTTTGAAAAGCGGTTTACAGAAAAATGGTAATGTGCAGGTAAGCGCCAGGCGGCGCTAAAAAACATTGCGCATTAAAACACTGGCGTAAGCGATTGTTATTTATGATGTGAACGAAGTCTTACTGTCGATTAAAGGACCACCATTGTGAAAAATTGAATCCCCCCCCCCCCCCATGAGGAGATGGACTAGTTAGATTTTCACGACCTACTGTAAGTGACAGCGCCATTTGACAAAAGTAATTTATTGTGTGTTTTACTATGGGAGAAATGTATATTTATATGTATGTATTTTAAAGTTTGTAATTTCTTGTGATTTCCTTTAGGCTGGTTTCACACCAGGACGTTGTGTTTTAGGGGACGTTATGGCCACATAACGTGCCCCTAACGCAACGCCTGGTGCTCTCTAAGGTGGGCGTCAGAGTGAGCCGCGTTGTGCAGCTCACTCTGACGTCCGTGATGTGCACTCTTGGACGTATGCGGCATCACGTGGTCCCGCCCGGCCAATCGCCGCACAGAGCGGCTGCTCCAGGAAGTAAACACTGCACGTCACTGAGTGAAGTGAATATTAATTGGCCATGTGCTTGGCCGCTCTCCGCTCCTCCCCAACATTACTGCGCATGTCCAAGCAGTCTAACGCGGCTCTGCCGCTTACAAAGTACTGCATGCAGTACGTTGTGTAATGGCGCAGCGTTACTATGTAACGCAACGTGGGCACTGTGAACAGCCCATTGATTTTTCATTGCTGTGCGGTGGGCTGCGTTACAGGCTGCTCTAACGTGCGCCTGTAACGTCCCACTGTGAAACCAGCCTTAACCTTGGATTCCCTTTTAAGAAAGTCGGCTTTTTAGGTTATTGTTGCTGTGCTATAGTTTATTGTAGCACCATCCATCCCATTCATGTTGGTGGTATTACTCTAATTTCCCCATCTTTCGTATGTCTGTTTTTCAATCTCTCCTGTTATCTTCCGTAGAATAACGAGATGGCGAGTGAGCTGAGCGATGAGTCCAGCGAGTCGGAGCTGCTGAGCCGCAGTCTGTCTATGTGGTATGGAGAATCACTGGACGGCCAGGAGCTTCCCCTTGATCTTCACACTGCAGCGTCTATCGGGCAGTACGAGGTTGTGCAGCGCTGTGTGCGCAGGTGAGAAGAAGGCATGGCTCAACCTTCCAGCTTTCCTGAAAAAGAATTAAATATGCTAAGACATATCTGTGGCACTCAAGGCCTTTTGTCATTTTAATCTTTCTTTAAAACGATCTTTGCTGTTGAATTTGCAGCCTAGTTAGGACAACTATAAAAAGAGGGCTATGGAGGCTGCCATATTTATTTCCTTTTTAAGTAATACAAGTTACCTGGCTATCCTGCTGATCCTCTGCCTCTGATACTTTTAGCCATAGACCCTGAACAAGCATGGAGCAGATCAAGTGTTTTTCTGACATTATTGTCAGATCTGACAAGACTAGCTGCATGCTTGTTTCTTGTGTTATTTAAGGTGGCCATACACTGGTTGATTTGCCATCAGATCCGACCAACAGAAAGATCCCTCTCTGATCGAATCTGATCAGAGAGGGATCGTATGGCTGCCTTTACTGCAAACAGATTGTGAATCTATTTCAGCATGAAACCGATCACAATCTGTGAAGCTGCCGTTGCCCCTTTCCCCCGCATACTTTACCTGCTCCGACCAGCGAATGTCCCCCGGTCTCCGCTGTCTTCTCCTTCGTGCTAGGCTCCTCCAGCTTCGCTGAACTTCCTGCCGGGGAAGTTTAAACAGTAGAGGGCGCTCTACTGTTTAAACTTCCTGCCGGGACAGGAAGTTCAGTGAAGCTGGAGGAGCGGAGCATGGAGAAGTGACCACGGATAGAGCGGGGACAAGCGCCGGCAGAGCATGTAATGTATTGTCACTAGCATCGGTCGTCGGGCATTCAAACGCCGCTATCGATGCACTCCCGACCCGCCGGCGATCGAGCAAAATCTTCCGCACGGACGAATCGACGGGAACTATTGATTTCGGACGGAAATCGATCGTTTTGTCAGTGTTTGCGCAACGAAATCACAGTGATCGAATCTGCTGTATATCGGCGGGAAAATCGTTAGGTGTATGGGCCCCTTTTAGAGTCACACTACTACAGCAAAATAGATCAACAGGACAGCCAGGCAACTGGTATTGGTTCAAAGGAAATAAATATGGCAGCTTCCATATTCTTCTCTCTTTAGTTGTCCTTTAAGTTTGCAGCCTGCTTTGTATATCTTGAAGAGCCTGTATTCTCTAATTTCATTTTTTCCAAAAATCAGTAATTATTCATTTCTGGTGCGTTCCTGTTAAAACAAACAAAAAAAAAAAAAAAAAAAAAAAAAAAAAAAGCTGGTGGAAAAGAACTTTTACGATTATCAATGAAATTAAGATACCATTGTGATCCTAAAATCGCAAGCGCTTGCATAAACGCAACACAATGCAGCTGGTGGAAAGGGGCCTTTACTAAAAGGCTTGTGTAGATGAGCAGTTTAATTGCGCCTGAGCTACAGTGCATTTGTACTGTTTCATGTACCCAGGCCCCTTTTTCAGGAAGTATGAGTTATGGCTATGTTATATGAAGAGATCTGCAATGGTTCATGAGTTACCTACTTGTTACTGTTGTATCCCCCTCATCTCCGCACAGAAGGGATGTGGACCTGAACCAGCAGAACCTTGGCGGCTGGACTCCTCTCATGTATGCCTCCTACATTGGACATGATGCTGTGGTGAGCCTCTTGCTGGAGGCTGGGGTGGATGTGAACTGTACAACCCCCAGTGGACAGACCCCGCTAATGCTGGCAGCCAGCTGTGGCAATGAGAGTGTGGCCTATTTCCTGATTCAGGTGAGGACTACACTCTTCACTCCCCTTTTTCGTTTGTGTGTTTAAGGCTATTCTCTGTGGCTTTCCAGACTTTTGCATCTTAGACATTATTCTCTTCTACAGTTTTGGCTTGTGTGGTTTTTTCTTTTTGTTTGTTTTTTTGAGTTTGCAGTAAATAATTGTGTGTGTGTGTGTGATTTTTAAAATGTTGCAATCAATCAGAGAAATAGAATTGTTCTCATATTGAACAGAAATATAAAAAAAATTGTGTGTGGACACCTAAATATTAGCAATTTTAACCTTTTATTAACTGGAACTGAGGCAGTCAGATGCTTGTTTTTTGATGAACTGCAAAGGAAGAATTAGGCTGGATTTACACCATACCGGATGGAAAACTGATCCCGTAAAAACAGATCTGTGCTCTGTTGAATGGGACCAGATTCTTACATTGTGCATCAGTTTTTCCATTCGCTACCCACTTCCAGATTGTTGTCCCTCCTTGTTTGCCTTCTATTTACTTTTCAGGTTAGCAGGCCGAATTTAACTTGCTGTTTGACTGTCATTCTAGATAACAGCATTCATTTTTAACACTTGCAATGCAGTAAACTAGAAAGGGACTAAATACCATTTCTTAATAGGGCTAGTACTATATATACCTTTGTTCATATCATATTGTGCTTGACGCACTAACTAGCAGTAATATTGCCGTACAGAGACAGGGCACGGCGATATTTCAGGTACTACCACAGCAGTGTACCACGAGTTGCATTATTGGCACGACCCATGGTACCAGTAATATTGCTGTGCGCTGTCTATGCATGACAATATTACCACAAGTTAGTGCATCAGGACCCTTGTTCCATGTCAGTTCACTTGCACTTTAAGGAGAAAGAAGGGTGAGATTAAATGATATACAATCCTCTGTGACATCATATTTTTTTTCAACCATTGCAGCAAGGAGCTGAGTTGGATGCAAGGGATGCTCGCGGCTGGACTGCTTTGTATCACTGCACTAGTGCAGGGCACCAGCGGATGCTGCGATTCCTTCTAGAGAATGGTGCCAACGCAGACATGAAGTACGTGATAATTGTTTAATGCCTTAAAGCAGGGGTCCCCAGCCTTTTCCCGGCCCAGGGACCGTTTTCTGACCAATTTATTTTTCTCCGGGGCCCGCGGGGGAGGGGGGTTATAGTGGACAGTGTCGTGCGCGGCGGGTTATGGGGGGGAGGGGTGGAGGCTGGGGTGTGGCGGCATAGCTAGCATAGTTGCCCAGGATAGGGGGTTTAGTATCCCCAGTATGGCTAGTATAGTGCCCAGTATAGCTAGTATAGTGCCCAGTATGGGCACTATATGCAGGGAGGCTGATGGACTCTACAGTATTGGGTTCTACATATACCGGTATATAACTGCTTTCCATTAAATCATTGCAGGGAGCCAGTCTATGGGTTTACCCCTCTAATGGAGGCTGCAGCATCTGGACATGAGATCATAGTGCAACATCTGCTGAACCATGTAAGTCTTTGCTCCACCTCTGCTTCCAGGTCTACTGCCTTGCTTGGAAGAGAATTGTGTTTGTTTTTGTTAATCTGCAGAATCCTACAAAAAGGAACTTTCAGGCTGGTTCTACATATGGGGAGCGGAGGGGACAGTACCGCAACGCACTAAGATGTGCAAAGTGTAAATGGAACCTCTGCTCCTTCCTATAGCCCTTATCACAACCCTTTCTCGAACTGCAAAATTTCAGTGAAGCCCAAGGCGCGGGGGGAGGTTGGTTGAGAAGAAAGTCCCAGGAAAAAACTAAACTTGACATTTACATGTGTTGTCAACCTTGAGTGTTTTGTTTTTGGGTTTTTTTTTATTTTTTATTTTAACGATCATATTTTATGTAACATTAGTTATTTTTAAACCTTGTAAATGGAAACTCCTTTTCTGGAATATGTAGTTTTCTACTTCTTACCACTCAGGTGATGCAAACAAGCACCGACGTTGCAGACTATAGTCTGCCCATGTTGTGCAGATGCCAACTGCTATGCAGACATGGCTCTTATAAAGAACAGTGCAAGGCAGGTCAATAGTGTAGCTAATATTTGCACCGCTAAAGTGTCACAAAACTATGAGTTAAGGTGCGTACACACATGCGACTATAGTCGTTTGTAACGATCGTTCCCCGATCTTTACCAACGACGATCGTTACAAAAAACGAACCACCGACTATTAAGGCAAACGACGAACGAGCCAAATCGCTACAAAAGCAAGTTCTGTCTCGGCGGATTTTAACCAACAACGATCGTTTGCAAAAGTAGTACATCGTTGGAAACGGTCGTTCGTACTAGGCTTGACATGCGCATTTCACTATTTCTCTGTGAAACTTCTCATTTTTATGCGCAGGCGCAATAGTTGCTTTACGTGATGTAACGTTCGTTCTAACGATCAGATCGTTACACACCTTTTAAAACTATCTTTACTTAGGTCGTTCTTTCATCAATTAAAAGTTTGTTTGTCGTTCTCAACGAACGATCGTTGTCGCATGTGTGTACGTAGCATTAGATACTCCCCTATGGAGAGGGAAGGCTGTGGATCCAATAGAGCCTTCCAGGTCCTTTCTCCATCTCCTCGTTCTGGCACAAGTGAAAGGTTGGCTGTGGATCTGCCTGTGTGTACTTGAGTTTCAGAATGCTTTTATGCTGAAGTGCCAGCTTGCTTCTCCTTGACTGGCTAATCATTCATTCTTTATTTTACTAGGGGGTGAAGGTAACGGAGACAGACCGGAATGGAGATACAGCTCGAATGCTGGCTGCAAGGTTTGGCCATTCCAGAATAGTGTCAATGCTGGATTCCTACCGCACCCGGGGGTCCCGAACACACAGCCGAGGAGCAGGTAATGATTAGTAATGCAGCCTGTGAGAAGCTTTCTTTATAAAGAGGACTCCAACATCACAAAGTGTGACCAAACCAATCCTAGGACCAAGCTGGACACGCCTTAAAGAATTGACTGAAGTTGCAGTTACTGAAACCTACTTAAAGTGTACCAGAGATGGGGATAGAAGGAATTTATACATGCCTGGGGCTTCCTCCAGCCTGATCGCTCCCAACCCACCGTCCTCCGCCTCCTGAATCCTTGGTAATGAGTCCCGTAAGTTCGACCAGTCGGCGCATGTGCAGTGTGGCTGCACGCGCTCCTCTGTCATGCTCCCAGGTCTGGGAGCGTTCTGTGCCTGTGCAGTAGTACTGTGCAGGTGCAGAACGCTCCAAGCTGTGAGAGAGCATTGGGGGCGCGCGCTCGGCTATGCCGCACATGCGCAGTAAGCCCCGACTGGCCAAACTTACGGGACGTATTACAGAGGGTCCAGAAGGTGGATGACGGCGGTGTGGGAGCGATCAGGAAGGGGGCTGGAGGAAGCCCCGGGTATGTATAAATTCCTTCTATCCCCGTCTCTGGTACACTTCTTTAAGGACAATCTGTAAGAAACTAGTCCCTTTTTCACTTATTTTTGCTCAGAAAAATGTTTTAATTCTGTCTGTGTAGTGGTTCCTTTGAGGAGCTTCTTGCTTATTGAGGAAAATTGCGCAATAAAGTATTTAACCACCCTGGCGTTCTGATAAGATCGCCAGGGAGGCTGCGGGAGGGTTTTTTTTAAATTAAAAAAAAACTATTTCATGCAGCCAACTGAAAGTTGGCTGCATGAAAGCCCACTAGAGGGCGCTCCGGAGGTGTTCTTCCGATCGCCTCCGGCGCCCAGAATAAACAAGGAAGGCCGCAATGAGCGGCCTTCCTTGTTTTGCTTACACCGTCGCCATAGCGACGAGCGGAGTGACGTCATGGACGTCAGCCGCCGTCCTGACGTCAGCCGCCTCCGATCCAGCCCTTAGCGCTGGCCGGAACTTTTTGTTCCGGCTACGCTGTGCTCAGGCGGCTGGGGGACCCTCTTTCGCCGCTGCTCGCGGCGGATCGCCGTAGAGCGGCGGCGATCGGGCAGCACACGCGGCTGGCAAAGTGCTGGCTGCGTGTGCTGCTCTTTATTTGGTGCAAATCGGCCCAGCAGGGCCTGAGCGGCAGCCTCCGGCGGTGATGGACGAGCTGAGCTCGTCCATACCGCCAGGATGGTTAATATTTGTACCAGGATGTATTGGTGTCAGTGGCCAATTTGTTTGCTCTTAAAAGTTTCTTTCTTGTGGTCAATTATGGCTGCACCAACTCACTGGTCTATTCTATTGATTAACATTGGTTATAATTGCACAGTTTAAACTGCAGAGTCCTTGGTAGCCCAAGTTGTTGTGAAGAAACAACTCCCCTCCCTGGGGATACTTACTTTGGAAGAGGGGAAGCCTCTGGATCCTAATGAGGCTTCCCCCATCCTTCTAGGCCTCAGCGATCCAGCGCTGGCTTCCCCAAAACCACAGCCGACAAAGATGCCGCAGTAGCATCTGCAATGTTTACCTACCACGATCCAGCACAGGCGCAGTAGCGGCTTTCCGATGGGGCACAGATAAAAATAGCTGAGCCCGATGGGGTCCGTTCTGCCTGCGCAGTAGACTAGACCCAATCGGGCTCAGCTATTTCCGCCTGAGCCCGATCGGAAAGCCGCTACTGCACCTACGCTGGATCGTGGTAGGTATGTTGCCGGTGTTCAGAGGAACCAGCGCTGGATCGCTGAGGAGGGCAGAGGAAGACTCATTAGGATTCAGAGGCTTCCTCCTCCCGAGATAAGTATATTCCCCGGGGAGGAGAGTTATTTTTCTTACAGATTCTCCTTAAAGGTTACCTGAGACAGCTGATAGAAGGAATCTATACATACCCGGGGCTTCCTCCAGCCCCTTCTGGCCTGATCGCTCCCACTGATTTTCTTTAAAGGAAAACTGACCTCGGAGGGGTATGGAGGCTGCTATATTTGTTTTGTTTTAAACAATGCACATTGCCTGACCATTCTGCTGATCCTCTGCTCTGATACGTTTAGTCATAGCCCCCAGAACAAGCATGCAGATCAGATGTTTGACTTAAGTTTTTAACTGCATGCTTGTTTCAGGCGGGTGAGTCAGATGCATGACAAATCAGCAGGATACCAGGGTAACTGGTATTGGTTAAAATTAAAATCAGTATCCCTCTCAGGTTAGTTGCGCTTTACAGGAATTTTCCAGTTTTTGCGACTCTGATGTCGCAGGCCACTGCGCCTTGGCTATGCGCGTTCTCACTCCTGCTCACATTGTCAGGAGCGTACTGCGCCTGTGCATGATGCTCCCGGTGATGGGAGCGAGGACACACGGCTAGAGCCACACAGGCGCAGTGGCCCGAACCATTGTTGCTCTCCATGAAAATAAGAGGCAGTCCATATCTGGGGCTTCTGCTGTCCAGTGTGAGTAATCTGCTAGTTGGATTGGGGTTTCTAAGTGTTGCTGTTAGCATGCATTCCAGTAGAGTAAGCCAAGACTATCTGAAATCAGAGCACAGTGAAAATCTGTGACTGAATATTCATGTGTACACAAAAACATTTAGATATTCACTGCATGCTGACTTCGGCTACTTGTGGCATACCCTTTTGGGAAACGTGCTGCTAGGCTTCTGGCCATAGCCATAGGTTTCTAGTTTACCACCCTTATCATAAACCCCACATCCTGTCCACGTGTGTGTGTGTGTGTGTGTGTGTGTGTGTGTGTGTGTTTTTTTTCCCTCTAAATTGCATCACTGTATCAACTGTGGACTGGAGGTGCACTTGACTCACAGTGGCCACATCTCTGTAGCTAGACCATGAATGTTTCAGGTGACCTTAAAGTAAACCTGAGATGGCATTACTAAAAGATTTGATACTTACTCAAGGCTTCCTCCAGCCCCAGGAACACAGCTGCGTCTCTCACCATCCTGAGTGCCTCTGTTCAGCCGCAATCAGCCCCGGTAATCTTGCTCAGTCGTATGCACAGAAGAGCCGACTGGCGCAATTGAGCCGGATTACTGGGGCTTATTGCAGCCAAACAGAGGCACTCGAGGGGGGGGGGGGCGGCGGTGAGGGACGCAACGGTGCTCCTGGAGCTGTAGGCAGCCCCGGATTCATATAAAATCTTTTAGTTATGCCATTCCGGGTACACTTTAAGCCTGGCATACACATTTAATTTTGAATGGTCAACCTTCAACAAATGTTACCACTTTCTTGTAGTATGAGTGTCAAAAGATTTTGAATCCTGTAAGCAGATTCAACTGTGATGGGCCAATGACTGACCAATTTTACCACCTCCCATGTAGTAGGAGGATTTTCCTACACATTCTGCTCATAGTATTTAACCTCCCTAGCGTTCTGGACGAGCCGAGCTCGTCCAGAGATGCTAGAGGGCACCGCTCAGGCTCCGCGGGGCCGATTTGAATATTTTTTTTATTTTTTTTTTAAACCCGCAGCAAGCACTTTGCTTGCTGTGTGTCCTACCCGATCGCCGCTGCTACCCGACACGAAATGGGGCCCCCCCCCCCACAGACCCCGTGCGCCAGGCTGCGCTTTGGGGTGGATCGGGAGTCCCTGTGATGTCCCAACGTCTATGACGTCACTCCATTCGTCGCCATGGTGACGGGGGAAGCTCTAAAGGAAATCCCGTTCAGAACGGGATTTCCTTATGGGTGGGAGGGAGGGAGCTGGAAGGGGAGAATCATGTAGCTAGCGCTAGGCTAGCTACATGAAAAAAAAAAAACCCGCGGGAATCAGAACGCCCAGCAGGTTAATGTCTGTTAGCCCGCATATACATGAAGGTGGTAAAAGTGGTCAGTGATTGTCCAATCAAAATAGGTGTGTACCGGGCTTTATACACTTTATGGTGTACACACAGGGATTCAGCATCCTTTCTTTGCATGGAAATGCATTTGTGGATCATTGGCAGTCATGTGAATCTATGATATGCATTGGGAGAATCTGTCGCATCACAAAACAATACTGCCAAATATTTTGGACTTGTTTTGTTTTCAGCAAAAGGCATACTGAACAGGATAGAAATTTTACATATTTCTTTTTTCATTTAGTCCGCCCTGAAGACCTCAGCTCTTCTGACGAGTCCTCGTCCATTCCCCATCGGTCGAGACCACAGCGGAAGGCCAAAGGTCCTAGCATCCATGACGGCCCCCAAGCCTTGGCGAAGATAACTGCTGGTGGTGGAGGAGGGGTTGCCCAGCCTGTCTGCTGTGAGTACTTGTCAGTCACAGACCTATCATAACCTTAAAGAGAACCCGAGGTGGGTTTGAAGAATATTATCTGCATACAGAGGCTGGATCTGCCTATACAGCCCAGCCTCTGTTGCTATCCCAAACCCCCCTAAGGTCCCCCTGCACTCTGCAATCCCTCATAAATCACAGCCATGCTGCTGACAAGCAGCTTGTCAGAGCTGGCTGTGTTTATCTCTATAGTGTCAGTCTGCTGCTCTCCCTGCCTCCTGCAGAACTCCAGTCCCCGCCTGCATCCCTTCCCTCCCTGCTGATTGGAGGGAAGGGACGGGACGGGGGCAGGGACCGGAGCTATGCAGGAGGCGGGGGAGCAGCTGAGACTGACACTACAGATGTAAACACAGCCTCACAGCATGGCTGTGATTTATGAGGGATTGCAGAGTGCAGGGGGACCTTAGTGGGGTTTGGGATAGCAACAGAGGCTGGGCTTTATAGGCAGATCCAGCCTCTGTATGCAGATAACATTCTTTAAACACACCTCGGGTTCTCTTTAACTTAGTATTTACTGATTAATATGGACTACCAGCGTCTTGTACAGATGCACTGCTCTCAGTATTCCCACGCCTTCATTCTAGGCTGGCTTTGTGCTGTAACTTCAACTAAACTGTAATAAATAGTAATTTAACAATTATAAAACTTCCATCCATTTCAGTCCTGATAATATTTAGTCAAAAATCATTTAAAACCAAAATATATTGCAGACGATGGTGTAACTTAGCATGCAGATTGTCCAAAGGTTTCTGTGTTTTTTTTTTTGTCAGTATGAGCCAGTCAGGCTGTGATGCATGGTGGAGTCACCCTAACATGTTGCAGGTGCTTGAGGTTGTGGATCCTATCTTTTATCAGAAGAAATGCACACAGAGGGTCGTTTCACTTCTTCAAGTATAATTCGTGACACACATTTAAACTGCA
The DNA here is from genome assembly GCF_040937935.1 of Hyperolius riggenbachi. NCBI lineage: Eukaryota > Metazoa > Chordata > Amphibia > Anura > Hyperoliidae > Hyperolius > Hyperolius riggenbachi. Next base: position 85,718,750 of record NC_090652.1, read on the forward strand.
GTCATTCAAATGCTACAAAAACCTGTGTGTGATTCTTGTTTTTTCTTCCCCTCAGCTCCAGCATCCGTCCCTTCTCAGGGATACGTCACTTACGGTGAGCTGGATGATGACGCTGGGGGATTGGCTGATTTGCGGTACCGTGATGTTACTTCTCCCATAAATGAGCACGATCTGGAGAGTAACGGGAGCAGCAGAGGTGAGTGCAGACAAATACTTTCCAATGTATAGGCATGTCAAACTCCAGTCCTCAAGGGTCATATCCATGCCAGTGTTCAGAATGGACAGGGCAAAGGAGACGTCTGCTCTACATGATGAACCACACCTATCTTGATTCACTCCCATCAATTTAATTTTAGTTGTGCATAAAATGTGTGAGGACCTCTGCCATGAGGATTGGGGTTGGACATCCCTGCATGTATTGTCAGTGAGCACCTACCTTCTTGTGTCTTTGCTTCATGTTCTCATTGTACTAGTTTTGAGGCAGATTTTTATTTTGCTGGGATCAGAGAGTGCAGTCTGAATCCCTGATGAAAAAGGAATTTCGCCCAACCAAACATTCTGCTGCATGTTGAAATTTGTTCGGAAGGAGCAGGGCTGTGGAGTCAGAGCAGTTTTTGGGTACCTGGAGTTTTGTCGGTGGTTTCATAAACGGAGGAGTTGGGCGATTTTTGTACTGACTCCACAGCCTTTCAGGCAGGGAACACACTTGACTTTCAGTTTTCCGCGCGCGTTTTTCTGCATACTTTTTCTGCACACTAAGTGTGTTTCCATGCAGGAAAACGCGTGCGGTTTTTCACAGCAGCTGATGTAATTGATACAAAAAACTGCCAAAATGTGCAGAATCAGGATGCAGAATGTCAGTTTTTTTTCTGCGCGCGAACAACACAGTAAGTGTGTACTAGCACATTGATTAACATGAGTTCTCAGTTTTTCTGTGCAGAAAACGCGTACGAAAACAGTCATTGTGTTCCCTGCCTCAGGGGTTGTGGAGTCTAGGAGCCGGAACAATTTGGGGTACCTGGAGTCAGTGGTTTTACAGAGGAGTTGGAGTCTGATGATTTTTAGCCCGACTCCACAGCCCTGGGAAAGAGTCAAAAACCTTCAAAAGGCTGTAGCTCCTTCTTCCTCTACGCTCCATCATGAGATCCCATGTAACGTGTTGACTGCTAACACATTTGACAAACTTTTTTTACATGCCTCTTAAAGAACACCTGAACTGAGAGGAGTATGGTGGCAACCATATTTATTTTCTTAAAAACAATACCAGTTGCCTGGCTGTCCTGCTGATCTCTTTGGCTGCAGTAGTCTTTGAATCGCTCACCTGAAACAAGCATGTGGCTAATCCAGTCAGACTTTAGCCATTGACCCTGAACAAGTGTGCAGATCAGGGGTATTTGACTGAACCTATTAGAGACAGAGAATCAGCAAGGCAGCCTGGCAATCTGCATTATTTAAAATTAAATACACATGGCAGCCTCCATATACCTCTCAGTTCAGGTGCCCTTGTTGACTGCCCTAGACTTCCGAGGGATAAAGGAAGCGCTTGGGGTAAGGGTACTCCTGTAAGTACACTTCTAGTTTGAACTCAGTAGCTTCAGTTCAAAACTGATATGTTGCTTTTGGCTGTACTGCCTCTTTAAGACATCATATAATGTCATGTGGCTCTTTTTGATGTACTTTATGCTGCCTGTGTTTAATGCTCAGATGGGTTTTCTGTTTTCTTTCTGCAGAGGAGGGAGATCGGCACAGAGGGCGGAGCAGTAGCAGTGAGGGGGTGTGTACAACCACTGGAGTGAGCAGTGAGGCGTCCCTGGAGAGCAACGAGGTATGGAGCATCAGTTGTAGCAAATATGTGTCCGTGTGCCCCCTGTGTGTACCAGGCTTTACAGGCATGAAACTTGTCCCTTGTGGATAACTGCTTCTGAGAACAGGGAAAAGATAGATAAAAAGGGTCACTAGTTCTTAGATTTTAGACCGTCATTGAGAAGAGATAATGAACCATTAAAAAGTGGATTTACGCATAAAATAAAACTGGGGTGTATCTCAAATAGTCATTTTTAAGGTGGCCTTAAAGTGACTGTGTACCAGTTTAAAAATAAAGTCAGATACTCACCTAAGGACAGGGAAGGCTTGGTCCTAATGAGCCTTCCCTCTCCTCTCACGGTGCCCGATCCCGCGCAGGATCCCCCGCGGCAGGGAGGTTTCGGGAGCACTCGGGCTTCCGAGGACGGGCCGCTCCATAGTACGCATGCGCGCGCGTCCTCTATGACGCAATCGCGTAGTATGGAGCGGCCCGTCTTCGGAAGCCCAAGTGCTCCCGAAGACCTCCGAAGTCCCTGCGGTGGCGGACGCATACGGGGGAGCCAGCGCAGCACCGAGGGCACCGAGAGAGGAGAGGGAAGGCTCATTAGGACCGAGCCTTCCCTCTCCTTAGGTGAGTATCTGACTTTTTTTTTTATTTTTAAACTGGTACCCATTGGCTTTAAAGTGAACCAGAGACTAAGCACCCTCATGTATTTTACCATATATATCAGTGGGGACATTAGAGAAAAAAACCTACTCTGCCTTATCCTACTCTGCTCAGCCTGCTTCTAAACAGCCCTGATAAAATCCCCCACTGAGCATTCAGTCTGGCTTTGCTCAGGAATCATTATAGCCAAGTCTGTCTGCTCTGATGTCTTTTCAAGCCCAAGCCTGCCCCCTTCTGGCTCTGCTATGATTCCTGAGCAAAGCCAGACTGAATGAATGCTCGTTGGAGATTTTATCAAGGCTGATAAGAAGCAAGCTGAGCAGTGAAGCAGAGAGCAGGGTAGGTGTTTTCTCTAATGTTCCCACTGATATATATGGTAAATTACATGAGGGTGCTTCATCTCTGGTTCACTTTAAACGATACAATTCCCTGGATGATTATCAGATCTGATCAGGAACTATCGTTTGGGCACACTAATGGAAGAAAAGCTGACAAAACCATCCGGTCAGATTGATGGAATTGATCCAAAAAAACAGATCGATTCTATTAATCTGATCAAATTGGTTAGCAGTTCTCCTTCTGTTAGTGTGCCCAAACTATCGTTTCCAATCAATCGTCTGAGGGATTGTATCGTTAATGTTCACCTTTAGCAGTAGGAGGATAGATGCAATGTATTATCGCATCAGTTTATCAGCTGACTTTTTTCAGTATATTTTGATCTGTATTCTGTAGTCTTTCTTGCTATGGTAACCAGACTTTAAACTAAGCCTTGAAGGCTCTCTGTCACGTGAAAAGTCTTTATTTAGATTCTATCTAATAAAGTCTCTTTTTCTCAGGACTCTGATCCAGTTGTGGAAATACCCAGCAGGAAACCTACCAAATTGCACAGTAAAGGCAGACAGCGAAATGGAGATGCCCATGCCAATCCTGGACCACCAAATTGCAGATTCTCCAGTGCACTGCCTGCTGCAGATCTACCTCCTTACACAGGGCCAAAGGTATGTTAGGTTTTTTTTTGTTTTGTTTTGTTGTTTTGTTTTACTAAACCTACGTTTAAACAAAATAATGTGGCTAATCAGCACCGTCTTGCATCTCTTACACCCCCACTCACTTCACCACTGTTTTCTGTAGGTAGCCATGTTGGAATAATCGAACAAAATTATCTCACTGAAAAAAAAAAATGAAGAAATTCTACCATGTTTGGGCACCACTAGGGATTTATCTGATGGTCAAATATTGTGGCCATCAATGTCAGATCAAATCTGATCTGAGAGGGATCTAATAATGCGACCACCATCTTCAACCTAAAGTGCAACCACCTTTGTGTACCTTTTTATAATAAGTACAGATGAAACTTGAAAAATTAGAATATTATGCAAAAGTCCTTTTTATTACAGGAATTCAACTTACAAGGTGAAACTAATATATGAAATGCACTCATTACACGCAAAGCAAGATATTCCAAACCTTTGTTAGAATTATGATGATTATGACTTAGAGCTTATGAGAACCCCAAAATCAAAATCTCAGACCATTAGAATATTGTGAAAAGGTTTTATATGTTCTAAGCTCAAAGTGTCAGACTCTAATCGGCTAATTCATCCAAAACACCTGCAAAGGACTCCTATTTCATATATTAGTTTCACCCTTTAAAGTAGAGTGACCAGAAGTCCCGGATTGCCCGGGACGCGTCCCGGATTCGGGGTCCGCTGTCCCAGGCAGCATGAGGTCCCGGGAAACGTCCCACTTTCAGCAGCGGGACGTCCCGGCCTCGGGACTCTGGCCACTCTCTCCGCATGAACTGGCAGCGGCGTCTATAGACGCCGTGCCAGTTCATTGCCTGCAGCCCCGCTCCAGCCTCCTCTTCCGGTGTCTGCTCCGACACCGGCAGGCGAGCAGGGCTACGGCAAGATGGCTGCTGAAGCCCTGTACTGGAGACTGTGTCTCCAGTACAGGGCTTCGGGCGCCATCTTGCCGTAGCCCTGTCAGCGCGGGAGACCAAGACGGTCCCGGGATGGAGCAGAGCGCCAGAGGAGACTTCAGCCAGGTGAGTAAATGCTTTCTTTTCCAGGTGAACTTTGCCCGCATTACGTTTCTTGCCTGGTGAAATGTTTGCCCGCATTGCGTTTCTTGCCTGGTGAAATGTTTGCCCGCATTACGTTTCTTGCCTGGTGAAATGTTTGCCCGCATTGCGTTTCTTGCCTGGTGAAATGTTTGCCCGCATTACGTTTCTTGCCTGGTGAAATGTTTGCCCGCATTACGTTTCTTACCTGGTGAAATGTTTGCCCGCATTGCGTTTCTTACCTGGTGAAATGTTTGCCCGCAGTGCATTTCTTGCCTGGTGAAATGTTTGCCCGCAGTGCATTTCTTGCCTGGTGAAATGTTTGCCCGCAGTGCGTTTCTTGCCTGGTGAAATGTTTGCCCGCAGTGCGTTTCTTGCCTGGTGAAATGTTTGCCCGCAGTGCGTTTCTTGCCTGGTGAAATGTTTGCCCGCATTGCGTTTCTTGCCTGGTGAAATGTTTGCCCGCAGTGCGTTTCTTGCCTGGTGAAATGTTTGCCCGCAGTGCGTTTCTTGCCTGGTGAAATGTTTGCCCGCATTACGTTTCTTGCCTGGTGAAATGTTTGCCCGCAGTGCGTTTCTTGCCTGGTGAAATGTTTGCCCGCAGTGCGTTTCTTGCCTGGTGAAATGTTTGCCCGCAGTGCGTTTCTTGCCTGGTGAAATGTTTGCCCGCAGTGTGTTTCTTGCCTGGTGAAATGTTTGCCCGCAGTGCGTTTCTTGCCTGGTGAAATGTTTGCCCGCATTGCGTTTATTTTGTACTGACATGTTTGCCCGCATTGCGTTTATTTTATACTGACATGTTTGCCCGCATTGCATTTATTTTATACTGACATGTTGCCCGCATTGCGGTTATTTTGTGCTGACATGTTGCCTACTGCGTTTATTTTCTGGTGTCCGGGGTAACGGTTACTGCATTTATTATTTAATGGTCATAGATGGCTATGTTTGCTGCTTTGTGGTTACGGTATACTATTAGCATCACACAGTTTCTGCACACCCATGATGCAAAGTCTCGTTTGTCCACATCATGGCGTAAACACTGCTTTCTTATGCCTCGCTGTTACATCATTACGTTAGCTCCGCCCATACAATGTCATGGCCACGCCCATTTTTCACCGCGGCGCAGCCCCCCCACGCCCCCCTCCCCGTCCCAGGTTGGACCCACAAAAATCTGGTCACTCTATTTAAAGAGAATCTGTTTTGTTAAAATCGCTCAAAAGTAAACATACCAGTGCGTTAGGGGACATCTCCTATTACCCTCTGTCACAATTTCGCCGCTCCTCGCCGCATTAAAAGTGGTTAAAAACAGTTTTAAAAAGTTTGTTTGTAAACAAACAAAATGGCCACCAAAACAGGAAGTAGATTGATGTACAGTATGTCCACACATAGAAAATACATCCATACACAAGCAGGCTGTATACAGCATTCCTTTTGAATCTCAAGAGATCAATTGTGTGTTTCTTTCCCCCATGCACTGAAGTTTCAGGCTGCTTGTTTCTTCCTGCAAACAGCTTTGCCCTTGTCTGTAATTCTTCAGTATGTGAAAGCCCAGCCAGCTCAGAGGATGATTTATCCAGCTTGTAAAAGATAAGAGAGAAGAGAGAAGCTGCTCTAATCTAAATAACACACAGGCAGTGTGCAGAGAGGGGCCTGGAAGGGTGCGTTCATAGCAGAACCACAACACTGAAGAACTTGGCAGCCTTCCAGACACAGGCCGACAAGTCTGACAGGGGAAAGATACATTGATTTATTACAGAGATGGTGATAGTATAAAGTGCTGCAGTTAGCCAGAACACATTAGAATAGCTTTTGGAACTTGTAGGATGATAAACAGGATGCAATTTTTGTTACGGAGTCTCTTTAAAGAGGCCCTGTAACACAAAAAAAGTCCCCCTGGGGGGTACTCACCTCCCCCTGGGGGGTACTCACCTCGGGAGGGGGAAGCCTCATGGTCCCAATGAGGTTTCCCCCTCCCCTGTAGCTGCAGGCAGTCCAGCGCGCGTACGAGAGAGAACGGAGCCGGAGACTTGAGCGCAGGACACAGCCAGTATATGGCTGATCCTGCTGCCGCACAAGTCCGGACCATGTTAATTACTATTCCCCCTCCAGGCTGACATGGATAGTGGGGGAATGAAATAATTCCAGCAATTGCTGGAAGCCGAATAATTGTTTTAAAAACAACTTCAGGTCCGTCTTCTGACGGCGCTGAAGTTACTCCCTGTGCCTGCAATAGCCGTAGTTCCTATTACGGCCTATGGTGGTGCCGACTGCGCCCAAGTCTCCTGCGCTGCCGCGCCCAAGTGTCCAGCGCTGGATTTACCGTGTTCACCCAGCGCTGGCTCCCCAGAAGTGTCCCGGAATCCTCCCTCGACAAGCCTGATAAGCACCGATTTATTTACCTTTCCTGGCTCCAGCAGGGGCGCTGTTGCGGCTTTCCGCACAGAGATAGGTGAAAATAGCCAATCTCCGTCGGGTCCGCTCTACTGCGCAGGCGCAGGAGACCTGCACCTGCGCAGTAGAGGCCCAACAGCGATCAGCTGTTTCCACCTATCTCCGAGGCGGAGAGCCGATACTGCACCTGCACTGGAGCCGGGAAGGTAAATATTTACATCTCCACTGTTCAGGGAGCTTGATCTCCCCCGCCGTGGGACTGAGGAGGATGGGGGAAGCCTCAATAGGATCTGGAGGCTTCCCCCACCCCAGTTGAGTAAAGTTTAATTACTAAAATAAATAGACTTTTGTAAGATATTTAATTTTTCAAGTTTCACCTGTATGAACAGCAGATCTTAAAGAGAAACTGTGACCAAGAATTGAACTTCATCCCAATCAGTAGCTGATACCCCCTTTTACACGAGACATCTATTCCTTTTCACAAACTGACCATCAGGGTGGAGCAGTGCTTTTCAGCGCAGCTACATTTGGGCGCAGCTGGCGCCACCATAGATTTTAATAGGAATCACATCTATAGTATCGTTCAGTGAGTAACGTCGGCGCCATCAGAAGACTGAGCCGAAGTTGCTTTTAAAACACAATAATTCGGCCTCCAGCAATCGCTTTAAGCTGAATTATATAATTCCCCACTATCCATGGCGGCCTGGGGTGGGAATAGTAATTAACACGGCTTGGACTTGAGCAGAAGCAGGATCGGCTATATACCGGCTGTATCCTGCACCCAAGTCTACCGGCGCCAATTTCGAATGTATGCCAGGGGGGGGGGGGGGGGGGGGGGAGGGGCTCTGTATGGCTGATATTGTGGTGAAACTCCTCCCACAGGAAACTGTGAGGACCATGGTCCTGCCAGTTTCCTGTCTGAACCTCATTGCATTGTGGGAAATAACTGTTTACAGCTGTTACCAACTGCCAAAAAGCAAGCAGCAGCTACTTCTAGTAACATCACCTGCCAGCAGTAAAAATGTCACCATGTGATAAATGTCAGAATGTAAATCGGGGAGAGGAAAGATTTTACAATGGACAAACACTGACTAAATCATTTATACATAATTATTGTAAAAATGAAACACTTTTTTATTACATTTTCACTGGAGTTCCTCTTTAACTACCACCTAATCCACCCCCCCCCCCCCCCCACACACACACACACCCGTTGCAAATCTGCCGATATAAACACTGCAATTGAGGCAAAAACAAATTGTGCCTGTAAGAGGTACGTTTGGCTCCAGGGCCACCCACAATGCAAACTGAAGACTATAAACAGCGGGCGCTGAAATGTCCAGCTTTTCAGCAGAATATCCTTTTCATTATATGTACAGTGCTAATACACTTATGTAACATAAACTGTAGGTCCACCAGGAATTAAGGTTATTATGAAGGGAGGTGGCCTGTTTGGGTCAGTTCATGTTTGAACAGAGCGGTAGTATGTCACAGATAAGGTCTGTGGCGGCATCTGCTGCACTCCGGTTTCCGCACACATGCCCAAAACCATACAGCTAAGTAACTTGGCTTCCTCATAAAATTTGGCCCTAGACAACAATGGACACATGCCTATGGTAAGGAGTATATTCTGAGCTCCTCTGAGAGACAGTAGACAAGACTATACCCTGTAAAGCGCTGCAGAAAATGTTAATGCTTTATAAATAATAAGCTACACAGGATGCACAAGTTTTTTTTTTTTTTTTTTTTTTTTTTCTTCTTCGTTACAACCATCTCTAACAGATGATTGCATATGTAGGGGGCAATTTGATGTAGAAAGTAAAGTTAAATTCTTGATCAGTCTATCAATTCATGGTTTTAGTCCTATAATTTTTGTATTTGCCACCCTGTAGTGTGACTTTGTCCTCTTTCTCCCATCAGGACCTGGCAGAGCTGCTAGAGCAGATCGGTTGCTCCAAGTACCTCTCTGTCTTCCAGGAGCAAGATGTCAATCTGCGGATCTTTCTCACCCTGACTGAATCTGACCTGAAAGAAGTGGGCATAACGTGAGTGCCAGGCAGAGACTGGATGGAGCAATCGGGGGTGGCTTGTGAGTCTGGAGGGGCAGTTTTATATAGGTTTGACCTGGCCACAATAAAGTATGGAGGCTCATTATACTACTCTAAAATTTGACTTAGCCATATGCCATAGTCCCCAGTTTTACTGTCCATGAAAAATGTATATTTGGGCCATATATAGGGCTTTACTTTCATGGCTGTTAATAATCTTTATATATTGCAGCTTGTTTGGACCAAAAAGGAAGATGACCTCTGCCATTGCTCGTTGGCATAGCTCTGCTCGACCACCAGGAGATGCTCTGGAGCAAGCTTATGCTGATCGCCTAGAGGCAGAGATGCAGGAACTAGCCATACAGCTCCATAAGGTAATAAAGGTTTCTGGTCAGACATCAGCTTCTCTACCGAAGGAAAGTTGTTTATGTTTCTGGAGGTCAATCAGATCCCTTCTTGAAATAAGAAGCTGAAATCCTGTTATAATAACGTTCATTTATTCTAGTGTTTGACAATGTATAGTACTTCTTTATGGATGATGTTAAATTTACAAAACTTTAACCGACATAACCATTTAGTGGTGTCTTTTTTCCTCCATAGGGGTGTGAAGAGACTGAGCTACTGAAAGCACAAGTTGCCCAGGAGAGGGAGCTCCGAGCTGTGGCTGAAAGCTGCCTCATGGAACAGGAGACAAAATGGAGGCCAATTCGCTGCCAGCTGGAGGCTACTTGCAGCCTCGCCTCTGAAGCCCAGAGGGCCATCACCCAGCTCAGGTACTTGGGATCTCAAAAATAAACAAAAATGAAAAAAGACAGATTGTATCCCTTGTGCAAGTTTAGCGTGTTTATTGTTGTATCTAGAATTTTTTTTTGTGTGTTTACTTAAACTCTATTTAACTATAGGTCTGAAAACATTCCGATAGCTGCACCTTTTTTTTTTTTTTTTTTTTTTTTTTTTTTTTTTTTTTTTTTTTTTTACCAACAAAAAAGGGTTATTTAAAGCACAAATACAGAGTAGATATTAGATATTAACTCCACAATAACAAGTAGCTCCGTTTGGATATGTAGAAATGTCTTTCATTGGAGAATAAATATAGAAAACAGTCAAGTTTTTTAAAACACAAGTTATAGCAATCAATAGGTGATTATTTAACAAAGCAATATCAAGTGCCTGTTTGAAAACAAAGAGGTGAGACCAATTCTCAATTACAGATGCAAGGTAATTAAAAAACAAAGATATACTTACCCAAGGCTTCCTCCAGCCCCTGGCAGCCATCCAGCTGGTGGCCCGGGGTCCCTTCCGGTGCAGATCTATTGCACCTGTGCAAGAGGCGGTCACGCTGACGTCATCTGGAGTGTTCTGCGTAGGCGCAAAACTACTGTGCCTGTGAAGTACACCCCAGGCCACGTGACCTGGCCAGAGGGGACCCCAGGCTACCGGCTTGATGCGGTAAGGGCACAGTGACTGAGTAGAGTTTAAGTTTATACTAAAGCAGCATCTAGGCCTCTTGCACACTAAATGCGATTCCGATATTTTTTTTTTTTTTTTTTTTTATACAACCCGATTTTTGATTCAGATGTGTTTAAAAAAAAAAAAAAAAACTGCGTGCAGTTACGTTTTTAATCGGACTCAAAAATTGGATCGTATAAAAAAATAGTGATGGCCCGAATGGTTCGCATACGAATTTATTCGCGCAAACTTCGGTGGTGAATAGTGTTGGGCGAACACCTGGATGTTCGGGTTCGCGAACGTTCGCCGAACATGGCCGTGATGTTCGGGTGTTCGCGCCGAACTCCAAACATAATGGAAGTCAATGGGGACCCGAACTTTCGTGCTTTGTAAAGCCTCCTTACATGCTACATACCCCAAATTTACAGGGTATGTGCACCTTGGGAGTGGGTACAAGAGGGAAAAAAAATTAGCAAAAAGAGCTTATAGTTTTTGAGAAAATCGATTTTAAAGTTTCAAAGGGAAAACTGTCTTTTAAATGCGGGAAATGTCTGTTTTCTTTGCACAGGTAACATGCTTTTTGTCGGCATGCAGTCATAAATGTAATACAGATAAGAGGTTCCAGGAAAAGGGACCGGTAACGCTAACCCAGCAGCAGCACACGTGATGGAACAGGAGGAGGGCGGCGCAGGAGGAGAAGGCCACGCTTTGAGACACAACAACCCAGGCCTTGCATGAGGACAAAAAGCGTGCGGATAGCATGCTTTTTACCGCCATGCAGTCATAAATGTAATACAGATAAGAGGTTCAATAAACAGGGACCGGAAACGCTAACCCATCACAGATGGTCATTGTTCATGTTACTTGGTTGGGGTCCAGGAGTGTTGCGTAGTTGTTTCCAATCCAGGATTGATTCATTTTAATTTGAGTCAGACGGTCTGCATTTTCTGTGGAGAGGCGGATACGCCGATCTGTGACTATGCCTCCGGCAGCACTGAAACAGCGTTCCGACATAACGCTGGCTGCCGGGCAAGCCAGCACCTCTATTGCGTACATTGCCAGTTCGTGCCAGGTGTCTAGCTTCGATACCCAATAGTTGAAGGGTGCAGATGGATTGTTCAACACAGCTACGCCATCTGACATGTAGTCCTTGACCATCTTCTCCAGGCGATCGGTGTTGGAGGTGGATCTGCACGCTTGCTGTTCTGTGGGCTGCTGCATGGGTGTCAGAAAATGTTCCCACTCCAAGCACACTGCCGATACCATTCCCTTTTGGGCACTAGCTGCGGCTTGTGTTGTTTGCTTACCTCCTGGTCGTCCTGGGTTTGCGGAAGTCAGTCTGTCGGCGTACAACTGGCTAGAGGAGGGGGAGGATGTCAATCTCCTCTCTAAAGTCTCCACAAGGGCCTGCTGGTATTCTTCCATTTTGACCTGTCTGACTCTTTCTTCAAGCAGTTTTGGAACATTGTGTTTGTACCGTGGATCCAGAAGGGTATAAACCCAGGAATTGGTGTTGTCCAGAATGCGCACAATGCGTGGGTCGCGTTCAATGCAGTCTAGCATGAATTGAGCCATGTGTGCCAGAGTCCTGCCAGAATCCTCATCATCCTCTTGTGAGCGTTGTGATAGTTGTTGTGATGCATCATAGTCGTCACCTTCTTCCTGGTCTGCTTCTGCTGACCATTCGCGCTGAATTGTGGAAGTCCAACGTGCACCGCTCTGGCCCTCGTCAGTGGTGGCATGAAATTCCTGCTCCAACTCCAGCTGTTCCTCCTCCTCTTCTTCGTCATAGCTGCTGGGGCCAGCGTTTCCTGAGGCGGATGGCCTGATGTTGGTACCATCACCCTGATCGTTTTCTCCTTCAGATTCCCCCAGTTGCATCATGACAGCTGTTTCCTTGATTTTCAACATTGACTTCTTCAGTAAACACAGCAGTGGTATGGTAATGCTGACTGAAGAGTTGTCACTGCTCACAAGCAACGTGGATTGCTCAAAATTTTGGAGGACTTGGCAGAGGTCCAACATGTTGGCCCAATCGGATCCACAGAAGCTTGGCAGCTGTCCGGATGCGCCTCGGTACTGCGCCGTCATGTACTGGACCACTGCACTCTTCTGCTCACAAAAGCGGGCTAGCATGTGCAGCGTAGAATTCCAGCGCGTAGACATCACACAGCAAGCGATGGTGGTGGAGATTAAAGCGCTCCTGCATCTTGGCGAGTGCCCCCGAAGCAGTACTGGAATTTCTACAATGTTTGGCCACTCGTCGCACCTTCAACAGAAGATCGGCCACGCCTGGGTATGTCCTCAGGAACCGCTGAACTACTAGGTTCATCACGTGCGCCAGGCAAGGGATGTGTGTCAGCTTAGCCAACCTTAACCTCCTTGCCGGTCTAAAAAATCCGGCAAGGAGGCAGCGCCGCACATTTTTTAATTTTTTTTTTTTTTTTTTTTTTTTTTTTTTTTTTTTTTTAAATCATGTAGCGAGCCAAGGGCTCGCTACATGATAGCCGCTAAGCGGCGGCATCCCCCCACCCACTCCGATCGCCTTCGGCGATCAGAGTATGCAGGGAATCCCGTTGAGAACGGGATTTCCTGCAGGGCTTCCCCGGTCGCCATGGCGACGGGGCGGGATGACGTCACCGATGTCATGGACGTCGGGACGTCATAGGGAATCCCGATCCGCCCCTCAACGCTGCCTGGCACTGATTGGCCAGGCAGCGCAGGGCTCTGGGGTGGGGGGGAGCGACTCGGCGCGGCGGATTGCGGCGGATCGGCGGCGAGCGGCGGCGATCGGAAGTTACAAGCAGCTAGCAAAGTGCTAGCTGCTTGTAACAAAAAAAAAAAATTATGCAAATCGGCCCAGCGGGGCCTGAGATATCCTCCTGCGCAGGTTACCCCGAGCTGAGCTCGGGATAACCGGCAAGGAGGTTAAAGCGCGAATGAGATTACTCCCATTATCACACACAGCCATGCCCGGTTTCAGGTCCAGCAGTGCCAGCCACAAATCCGTCTGTTCCTTTATTCCCCTCCAAATTTCCTCCCCTGTGTGCTGCTTATCCCCAAGGCAGCTGCCCCAACAGCTGTGCTGCACTGCTTCCACGATCCTACTGCTGCTGGGTTAGCGTTTCCGGATGAGGTACAGCTTTGAGATGCGTTGGAGGAGAAGGAGTCAGAGAGGTAGGTGCTGCTGTTGTTATCCAGTGGGAGGGACGGCGGTGCAGCTGTTTGCGGCGTGGGCAACACCCGCGCCGTAGCAGGTGAGGAATCGCTGCCAGGCTCCACAAGGTTCACCCAGTGCGCGGTAAGGGAGATGTATCGACCCTGGCCGAACGCACTCATCCAGGTGTCAGTGGTGAGGTGAACCTTGCAGGCAACGGCATTCTTCAAGCTTCGGGTTATTTTGCTGACCACGTGCTCATGCAACTCAGGCACTGCAGAGCGCGCAAAGTGGTAGCGGCTGGGAACCACGTAACATGGGATGGCCACTGACATCATGCCCTTCAAGCTGTTTGTCTCCATTACTCGATATGGCAGCATTTCGCAGGCCAGAAGCTTGGCTATGCTGGCTGTTAGTGCCACGGCCCGGGGGTCATTTGCTGGCAATTAAGCATCTCCGAGACAGACAACTGAACCGTAGGGCTGCACACTGAACGGCTGTTGGTTGTTGTGTTTGATGACTGGGAGACCTCGAGCACTATTCCGGAAAGTGACAGTGTCAGCGTCGTCTGATGTTTGTGAATGTTGTTGTGAACCACGCAATGGCTGGGCTACTGCTGCTGCTGAGGAGGGTCTGGTGGTGAGTCTGGTGACCCCAAGGGAGGCAGTGTTGCTGGTACCCTGTCCTGGCGGCCACAGAGTAGTATGTTTGGATACCATGTGGCGGGTCATGCTGGTGGTGGAGAGGTTGTTAATGTTTCCCCCTGCTCAGGCGGGTCTTGCACACCTTGCAAATCACCATGGTACCATCCTCACTGCAGTCTTCAGAGAAAGGCCAAACTTTGGAGCACCTGCCTTGCTGGCGATTTCTGTTTGCGCCTCTTTTGCGTCTCACTTGAACTTCCACGCTTGTGGTGCCTGAAATTTCGCGCCGCCTACCTTGTGGCACAAGGCGAACTCGTGCAGCAGTGGGTTCTTCAACAGACTTATCTGTGCTGCTACGACGGCGATGTTCTCCTTCACATACAAAATCTGGGTCTCTGTCAACATTGTCCTCCTCTTCCATCTCCTCAAACTCGTCATATGTGATTGTGGGCCGCCGCCGTGGAGTAGAGCTCCCCACAACAACCTCTGCGCAGCACACTCCAACGTCGTCTTCAAGATCTTCTCGGCCGACCTCCTGCAATTGAAACCCCTCCTGCCCAACTTGCTCTGGGATTTGGGTTTCAAAGTCCTCCTCGGACTCGCCTTGCATTTCAGTGCGCGGTGCATTTCCCACAGTCAATGGTTGTGAATCCGGGCCCAAAATTTCTGGCTGTTCCATTGACCTTTTGAAAGGTGGAAGTTTGTTGGGCTGGGAATAGCTCCTGCGAATACCCCATTGTGTCCTGAGGAAATTCTTCGGACTGGTTATTTGGCAGTTGTGTGCGTGGTGTCGCTGCCGGTTGTGTCAGCTTTGTGCCCACTGGCTCCTTGTAACTGGCTGAGGACTCAGACCTCGTGCGTGATGTGCTGGTGCTGCTTAACCCACTGCTGGACGCTTGAGAGGTCATCCAATTTAATTATCTGGTCCTGTTCTTTTGGATTTGTGAGGGTTGATTTCCTGGACAACATGGGCGGTATTGAGTGGGTTTTCTTCGGTGCTCCACTGTGGCCTGTACGTGAACCGTCAGGGGGAACACCTCTTCCCTTGCCCCTCCCTCTTTCACAGGATTTCTTCTTCATTTCACTTATCCGTAAAAGTACACGCTGACTGGCAGCAGTACAGTGGCAGTACAGAAATGCTATATAGTGTGGGTGAGCGGTGTACTACTGTTCCCAGCAGAGACACAGAGTGGCAGTAAACACAATTCTATATAGTGTGGGTGAGCGGTGTACTACTGTTCCCAGCAGAGACACAGAGTGGCAATAAACACAATGCTATATAGTGTGGGTGAGCGGTGTACTACTATTCCCAGCAGCGACACAGAGCACAATGCTATACAGGGTGGGCGGTGTACTACTGTTCCCAGCAGACACACAGAGTGGCAGTAAACATAATGCTATACAGTGGAGGAAATAATTATTTGACCCCTCACTGATTTTTTAAGTTTGTCCAATGACAAAGAAATGAAAAGTCTCAGAACAGTATCATTTCAATGGTAGGTTTATTTTAACAGTTGCAGATAGCACATCAAAAGGAAAATCGAAAAAATAACCTTAAATAAAAGATAGCAACTGATTTGCATTTCATTGAGTGAAATAAGTTTTTGAACCCCTACCAACCATTAAGAGTTCTGGCTCCCACAGAGTGGTTAGACACTTCTACTCAATTAGTCACCCTCATTAAGGACACCTGTCTTAACTAGTCACCTGTATAAAAGACACCTGTCCACAGAATCAATCAATCAAGCAGACTCCAAACTCTCCAACATGGGAAAGACCAAAGAGATGTCCAAGGATGTCAGAGACAAAATTGTAGACCTGCACAAGGCTGGAATGGGCTACAAAACCATTAGCAAGAAGCTGGGAGAGAAGGTGACAACTGTTGGTGCGATTGTTCGAAAATGGAAGGAGCACAAAATGACCATCAATCGACCTCGCTCTGGGGCTCCACGCAAGATCTCACCTCGTGGGGTGTCAATGGTTCTGAGAAAGGTGAAAAAGCATCCTAGAACTACACAGGAGGAGTTAGTGAATGACCTCAAATTAGCAGGGACCACAGTCACCAAGAAAACCATTGGAAACACATTACACCGCAATGGATTAAAATCCTGCAGGACCCGCAAGGTCCCCCTGCTCAAGAAGGCACATGTGCAGGCCCGTCTGAAGTTTGCCAATGAACACCTGAATGATTCTGTGAGTGACTGGGAGAAGGTGCTGTGGTCTGATGAGACCAAAATAGAGCTCTTTGGCAATAACTCAACTCGCTGTGTTTGGAGGAAGAAAAATGCTGCCTATGACCCCCAAAACATCGTCCCCACCATCAAGCATGGGGGTGGAAACATTTTGCTTTGGGGGTGTTTTTCTGCTAAGGGCACAGGACAACTTAATTGCATTCACGGGAAAATGGACGGAGCCATGTATCGTGAAATCCTGAATGACAACCTCCTTCCCTCTGCCAGGAAACTGAAAATGGGTCGTGGATGGTTGTTCCAGCACGACAATGACCCAAAACATACAGCAAAGGCAACAAAGGAGTGGCTCAAGAAGAAGCACATTAAGGTCATGGAGTGGCCTAGTCAGTCTCCGGACCTTAATCCAATAGAAAACCTATGGAGGGAGCTCAAGCTCAGAGTTGCACAGAGACAGCCTCGAAACCTTAGGGATTTAGAGATGATCTGCAAAGAGGAGTGGACCAACATTCCTCCTAAAATGTGTGCAAACTTGGTCATCAATTACAAGAAACGTTTGACCTATGTGCTTGCAAACAAGGGTTTTTCCACTAAGTATTAAGTCTTTTATTGTTAGAGGGTTCAAAAACTTATTTCACTCAATGAAATGCAAATCAGTTGCTATCTTTTATTTAGGGTTATTTTTTCGATTTTCCTTTTGATGTGCTATCTGCCACTGTTAAAATAAACCTACCTTTGAAAATATACTGTTCTGAGACTTTCCATTTCTTTGTCATTGGACAAACTTACAAAATCAGTGAGGGGTCAAATAATTATTTCCTCCACAGTATAGTGTGGGTGAGCGGTGTACTACTATTCCCAGCAGCGACACAATGACCGGGGGACCCTGGCTAGCCTGGCTGGAGAGAGAACTACCCTACCTGCCTACCCAAAGCTAAACCCACAGACAAATGGCGGAGAAATGACGTGGATCGGGTATTTATTTACCCGAACCACGTGACCCGTTCGGCCAATCAGAGCGCGTTCGGGTCCGAACCACGTGACCCGTTCGGCCAATCACAGCGCTAGCCGAACGTTCGGGTAACGTTCGGCCATGCGCTCTTAGTTCGGCCATACGGCCGAAGAGTTTGGCCGAACACCATCAGGTGTTCGGCCGAACTCGAACATCACCCGAACAGGGTGATGTTCTGCAGAACCCGAACAGTGTTCGCCCAACACTAGTGGTGAACCGCAAACTATATGCCTGCCTATAAAAGGCAGGCAGTGTCGGCCATTTCACTCACTCATGTGGCTGCAGTGATTAAAGGAGGGAGAGCTTACTGCAGAGACATTAGGGAAAGCTTAGTTAGGCACTTGTTAGGCTTGTTAGCTTGCTCCTTGCTGATACTTATTGCTAAACACCCCTCAACAGCTCTTTTGAGAGCTAATGTTGTTCTTTTTTTTTTTTTTTTTTTTTTTTTTTTTTGGTGTGTGTTCAACATACAGCCCTGTCAGTCAGTCGCAGCTGGCCCTTGGCCCCTTGGTAATTCCTACTGTGCCAGCACATTCAGTGACTACCTGTTCACGGTACCTATGTGAGTGACACAGCTGCACATTTGTAATACCAATCCCTGTATACCTGTTCAGTGCACCTACCTACGTGACCACATGCAGTGATACCAGTCACTGCATACCTGTTCACTGCACCTGTGTGACTGCACATTGCATTAGTCAAGTCAGTGCATACCTTTCACTTCATCCCCCCCAATATGGGCAAAACAGGCAGATGCAGGTCTGTTCGAGGTCGTGCTGTTGTGATTTCGTGGGGGCCCTAGACCAAAGTACAGTGTTCAGAAGGCGCAGGCCATCAACCCCCAAGATTGTCAGGACGTAGATGACTATTTAACACAGAACACCTCATCTTCCACACAGAAGCGTGACATATCTTCCTCCTCCTGCTCTGATTCTGGCACCCCACTTAACACTTAGTCGGCCGCCACCACCAAAGTGGCATCACCCCAGGGCTCAGCGGTGTGGACATTTTTTTTGTGTGTCTGCCTCAGAGGCGAGCAATGCCATCTGTACTCTCTGCCACCAAAAATTGAGCCGTGGAAAGACCAAGACCCACGTAGGGACAACTTCCTTACGAAGGCACATGACAAAGCAAAAACTGCAATGGGATGACCACCTGTGGAAAAGCAGCACACAAAAGCAAAGCCACACACCGCAGTGGAAGATACCAGGCCGCAATTATTGCTCAAAAAAGGTGATACCCAAACTGTACCGTGATGTTGAAAGGCAAGTGGTCATCTCTGGCACACAGCATTGGGTCAAGGGTCCATCTGACCACGTGGTCTGCAAAGCATGGTCAGGCCTGCCCGAAGACTAAGTCAGTCCCCACACACACAGCTTCTCTGCCTGCAGACCGCTTGACTGCCTTCTCCGCCACCAACAGGGTCCAGGACTCCAGGCGGATTCCTGAATTTTTAAGGCCGCTGCTAGAATAATTTTTCTGGTGCGTGTCCATGCCTGTTAAATTTTTCTGGCTTCACTGCAGTTGCAAAAACAAAAGGCATGTACATGTGTCAATTCCCCTTCATGATTGTTACCTTGCTGCGGTGAAGGGGCTTGTGTATCACAATGAAGCAATGACCGCCGGCTATATGAGCGTCTCGGGGGGGGGTGGGGAGGGGGAACACCCAAGATAATAAGGTCGTTACTTCATTGTGGACAGACCAAATTTTATCAGCTGGACACTGTCACTGTTGTTCTGTCATTCAGCTACCTCAGCCCGACCATATGGGCTTGAAAACCGCCATCGCCTGCACTCTCACCATGGTGCGCACCAGTCCAGCACGGCCGTCACTACACAAACAGCTGTATGCGGTGCGTTACACAATGAGTTTGGTCTGTCAGTGTGAAATAGTACACTAATTACACTACCTGATTGATGTATACACATGCAAGATGTTTTAAAGCACCTCAGGCCTCCAATTTAGCAAAATGTGATTTCTGCCCTTAAACTCTGCTGTGCGTAAAATCCTGATTATTTTATTTTTTTCCTCCTGGGACTTTTAGCGTGTATCCCACTCTGACATGCCCCCCCCCCCCCTCCAGGTGTTAGACCCTTTGAAACATCTTTTTTCCATCACTGTTGTGGCCAGCATAAATGTTTCTAGTTTTCAAAGTTCGCATCCCCATTGAAGTCTATTGCGGTTCGCGAAAGTTTGCGCGAACCAAACTTTTGCGGAAGTTCGCGTTCGAGGTTCGTGAACTGAAAATCGGAGGTTCGTGCCATCTCTAATATAAAATCGGAATCTCATGTAGTGTGCAAGAGGCCTTAGTGGCAGTAAATTATAAGGGGAGTCTTTAAACACAAAGACAGAAGTGTTCCTGCCAAGCATGTACAATAAAGTTGTAAAGCAGATCAATGCCACGATTTTAAAATCATCATTGCCAGATATCCATATTATGTGAATTCTATATGTTGGAAATTCAATAAAACTGATTTTGAAAAAAAAATAAAATATGTAAAGCACACAGGCAAAGCCCAAACAAAAAAGGATTACAGAACAGTGTTCCAGCCACTTGTCCCATATTCTGTGAAATTTAGCAATGGGATTTCTATACAGATATATCAGTTTTTTTTGTTGTTTTTTTTTATATGGGAGAGAAGTATCTATCCTATTTAGCAATTTTTGCTTTTGTAGGGGAGATGGGGTGTAACCATACTATGGCAATTTCTTGCCTGGCAGCAAATAGCGTCTCAGACATCAATTTTTTGGTGTCCGCTTGTATGCTCTCATCAGGAAATACGTCCAGAAAACAATAGGCAGGATCACTAGCAACGGGGCAGCCCATTTTTATCGTGGAGAAATTTGACCACTTTCCATTAGAACTCGCCTATTGGGGGGCATTTCCACACAAGGTGAACGAATATGGGGGTAGGGGCTTGACACTTGGGACATATGTCTGGGATTGTGTGGTTAATTTTGTGTAGTCTTGTAGGGGTCAGGTACGATTGATGGAGGAAATATAACTGTGTGAGCATCTCCCTCAGATTGGGGGACTCTCTTGTTGCTTGACAGTGCTTCGCCCCAGTCTTCCTCTTCTAAATTATTGATCAAAGTTACCCAGTTGGACTTAGACACCTGTTTATTAGAGCAATATGCTCTACCAATTTCTTATAGATATCCCCAATTAAATGTTTAGCAGGATCATTTTTGATAAGTTCTAGTATGGGAGAGGAGTGTATACTGATTAGGGATGTACCAAACTGAGCTTGAATAGCATGCGCCAGTTGTAGATATCGGAACTCCTAAGAAGCTGGCAGTGCAGCTGCACTCCCTTCTAATCACAATCTCTAAAATGTAGCATGCTTAAAGAGTACTTCCTGGGCATAACCCAAGAAGCACTTCCAGGTCGCGGCTTATCTTCCGATTGGAGGAAGCTTTCAGAGGCAGGAAGGCAATGCAATGGAGGAGGCGGGGGAGACAATGCGGGGAGAGGCAGAGGTATAGAGATTGACCAATGACAAGTAAATAGCCGGCTAGTGACAAGCAGATTGTCGCTAGCCTATCGCTATTTTCAGGGGGGACTGGCAGCGTGCCAGAAGGACACAGGCATGTCATTGTGCAGAGAACATGCCTCTGTGTCCTGTTATCTTTAGTAAAAACCACCTCGGGTTCTCTTTAAGTGAAAATTTCACTTGCAATACTGCCATCCTTAAAGAGACACTGAAGCGAAAAAAATATTATGATTTGTATGTGTAGCACAGCTAAGAAATAAAACATTAAGATCAGATACATCAGTGTAATTGTTTCCAGTACAGGAGAGTTGAGAAACTCCAGTTGTTATCTCTATGCAAACAAGCCATTAAGCTCTCCGACTAAGTTAGTCGTGGAGAGGGCTGTTATCTGACTTTTATTATCTCAACTGTTCCTGGACTATTTACTTTTCCTCTGCTAGAGGAGAGGTCATTACTTCACAGACTGCTCTGAAAGACTCATTTTGAATGCTAAGGGCCCTTTTCCACCAGCGCGTTTGCGCTGGCTGAATCGCAAAAACGCAAACCGCTAGCGATTTTACAATCGCTACGGTTTGCTTTTTAACATAGGAATCGCGGTAGGTCTTTTCCACTACCGCGATTTGTTTTTGCCGGGAACGCGAACGCGCGGCGGAGCGATATTTGCCGCGATTTTGCTATGCAGTGCATAGCAAAATCGCGGCCGCGAACATCGGGGAATCGCCAGTAATTGCGATTCAGCAATCGCTAGCATTCAGCGTGAACGCTAGCGATTGCTAGTGGAAAAGGGCCCTGAGTGTTGTGTAATCTGCACATATTATAGAATGATGCAATGTTAGAAAAAACACTATATACCTGAAAATAAAAGTATGAGAATATTTTCTTTGCTGCTAATCTTCTAGTAATTATTCATAGTACACAACCAACTCACTATATCATATTTTTTTTTTTTCGCTTCAGTGTCTCTTTAACTAGTTACTGTTCCTGGGAATAGATTCAGCATGCACAAATTCAAGAGTGAATGATTGCACCTATAGCTAGCATAACATGATCTACATTTAGGGCCCGTTTCCACTAGTGCGGTGCGAATCGCTGGGATTCCACCGCTGACAAAATCGCATGCGGATGCGATTCCGCATGCGATTTTTGCTGCGATTTCGCATAGGCAGGCTATCAGCGATTTTAACCATGTCACTGCCTGGCGCAATGTACATTAGTTTTAGTGCGATTTCGCGGCAAAAAAACGCATGTGCGTTTTCCCCTATTAAATACATTGCCTGCGAATCGCCTGCATTCCACACGCAGGCGAATTCTGCAGGCTCTACCGTGCAGAAAAATCCTGCACAGAAAAACGCACCAAAAAACTGACAAGTGGAAACAGTCTCATCCACTTGTATTAGTTATGCGAATCCGCATGCAGACAACGCATGCGGATTCGCTCTAGTGGAAACGGGCCCTTACATTTATAAAATGAGATTTTAAAAAGTCCCTTTTAGGAGTAGAAGGCTAAGCTACAGTCCCTCTCATCAGTTTATTGTAGTTTAGGTTTGCTTAAGGATCATAGTAGGAGACTTACATCATCACAAGCTGCAAACTTTCTGTAAAATATACTTTTTAAATCTGCTTTCCTATGGTTATTATGGTTTCAGGAATCACCAGGACGAGCTGTCTCTTCGGCTGGGCAAAACGAATGCGGTGAGAACGCGGACACCTTCCTCTAGACCACCAGGTGAGATGGTAGAGGTGTGAATAGGGCCACAAACAAAATAGTTGTCCTTGTGCTCAAACCACCTGCATTTTCAGGCACCAGTGAGTTAACCAGTCCACACCCGGATCCAACTATGTGCAAGAGTACAAGGCAGTAGAAGAAAACGACTGGGTCTCTACCTGGGTTTTGCAATTTTAGCCTAATTCATTGGTAGTTTCAATGTACTTGAAAAAGATCTGCATGATGAAACGTGCGATTTAATGACTATGATACTACCAATAAATTAAGCTAAAATTGCAAAATCTAGGTAGAGACGTGGGCATTTTCTTCCACTGTTTTAGATGAATATTGTTAGTGGTGATTTGATGACGGGTGTCCCATTGCATAACACAGGCGTTATGAGTGTGAACAGCAATGGAGATGGAGACTGGACATACAAAGCCTGCGTGCAGGGAGTTAGAGTAATTTAACACTGTTCTGTGAACAAGCCCATAGAATTATATGGGCAGTGATTTGACATGGAGACTTATCCTGCAATACAACTGAACACTGTGAACTAGCCCTAAAGCTTTATGCCTTGTCTGCAAAAATGCCTCACACAACTTATCTTGTACCAATCTTATCTTGCACCAATCTTATCTTGCATCCAAAAAGCTCTCCAAACATCCAGTTGTCCTAAATGAAGTGCAGAATCCCTGTCCCTCGATGGTAGACTTCTGAAACCAAGTGATGACATTCCTTCATGACAAGATGGGCTGTACAGTTTCTGTGGACCCCAGAATCTGCTTCCTTGGAGTAATGCTGGAGCAGGACATGGCCTTTGCACAAGACTTTCCTGTCCAAGACCCTGTCCCCTGCAAAAAAAAAAAATATGGCCTGCTACTTGTACCAGAACTCTTAAAGACTGGATCAAAAAAGTTGATCAAAACCTCGCTTTCAAAAAATTCTATTGTGCACAGCTCTCCACTCTTCAGACCGTCAGGGCTATTTTTTCATTGCTGTGTCTGCTGCATTTGCAGGCAAATTGCATAGCAATTATGCCGTTATGCCAGATTCAGCGATTGAAAATATTTTCCCCTCTTTGTGTTTTTTTTTGTTTTGTTTTTGTTTTTGTTTTTTTTGTTATTAATTGCAACAGTACCATACACTCGACTGAAGCCGAATCGCAATTGCATCTCTTAATGGAAAATAGCCCTCAGCCATGTAGTCTGCATAGTTGATAGACCTGCTCTCCACTTATTCTACAATTATCGATCTTTCTAAGTTCCCCATGTGTATTTACCTTTTTTAGCCTACCTGGATGAAGCCATGTTTCTCAGCCCTTCCCCCAATCATGAAGCAAATCTCCTTTGTTAACCACTTAAGGACTGCTGTCAGCCGATCGGCTGACACAATGCCTGGGTCTAAAGGACCGCTGTCAGCCGATAGGCTGACCTGCGGGGAAACATAGCTATGCGGCGATCGCTTCACTGGTGACGCAATCTGCTGCCGCCAATAGGCTCCGCCCACCTGGCGCGATAACCCGCCGGCAGTACGGGAGCGCTGGCGGGTTATTAACCCCTTGATCGCCGCATAGGAAGCGTATAATACGCTTTATAATGTATACAAAGCATATTATACAGGCTGCCTCCTGCCCTGGTGGTCCCAGTGATCGAGGGACCACCAGGGCAGGCTGCAGCCACCCTAGCACACTGATCCTGCCCCCCCTGCCCTCTGATCGCCCACAGCACCTCTCAGACCCCCGCCCAGACCCCTGTTTGCACCCAATCACCCCCCTAATCACCCATCAATCACTCCCTGTCACTATCTGTCAACGCTGTTTTTCAGATCTGGTCCTAAACTGCCCCCTGGGCATCTATCCTCCCCTGTACTCACCCACTGATCACCTGTCAATCACCCCGTCACCACCTATCACTGCCACCCATCAGATCAGACCCTAACCTGCCCCTTGCGGGCATCTGATCACCCACCCACATGCTCAGATCACCTGCAGACCCCCCCTCAGATCACCTCCAAAGTGCATTGTTTACATCTGTTCTTCCCTCAAAACCCCCAGTGATCACCCACCAATCACCACCTGTCACTGCTACAGATCAGATCAGAGCCTAATCTGCCCCTTGGGCACCCAATCACCCACCCACACCCTCAGAACGCCCTCGGACCACAGCCCTGATCACCTCGCCAGTGCATTGCTTGCATCCAGTCTCCCCTCTAATCACACCCTGATCACCTATCAGTCACCACCTGTCACTGCTACCCATCAGATCAGACCCTAAACTGCCCCGTGTGGGCACCCAAACACCCGCACACACCCTCAGATCCTGCCTGAACACCTCTCCAGTGCATTATTTACATCTGTTCTCCCCTCTAATCACCTCCTGAGACACCCATCAATCACCTCCTGTCACCCCCCCTAGCACTCCTATCCATCAGATCAGGCCCTAATCTGCCCCCTGCTGGCTTCTGATCACCCGGCCAAACCCTCACCCGCCCCACCGCAGGGACAGAATTTTTTTTTTCTGATCACTGCGGGTCTCTACGACTTAATTGTGGCTGAGACCAACTGTTATGCCACACAATACGCAACCGACATTCCAAGAAGCTACCATGCCCAGCCTTTTCGGTGGAAACCACTCCAAGTTTCCGAACGTAACATTTTTTTGGGGCCTTCTCCTAACATGGGTCTAGTCAAAGAGAATGTATTGCGGTCTTATTGGTCTACGCACCCAATACATCACATGCCCATGTTCTCTGCTGCCATGTCTAGGTCACGATTTGAGAATATCCTGCGCTTCCTGCACTTCAGTGCCAATACAACCTGTCATCTAAGAGGCCACCCTGCTTATGACCGGTTCCACAAAATTTGGCCCCTCATAGACCACCTGTCATCAAAATTTGCAGATGCTTATACCCCTGAACAGTCATTTTGAGGCATTTGGTTTCCAGACTACTCCTCATGGTTTTGGGCCCCTAAAATGCCAGGGCAGTGTAGGAACCCCAAGTGACCCCATTGTAGAAAGAAGACACCCCAAGGTATTCCGTTAGGTGTATGGTGAGTTCATAGAAGTTTTTTTTTTGTCACAAGTTAGTGGAAAATGAACCTTTGTGAAAAAAACTATAAAAATCAATTTCCGCTAACTTGTGACAAAAAATAAAATCTTCTATGAACTCACCATACACCTAACGGAATACCTTGGGGTGTCTTCTTTCTAAAATGGGGTCACTTGTGGGGTTCCTATACTGCCCTGGCATTTTAGGGGCCCTAAACCGTGAGAAGTCTAGAAACCAAATGCCTCAAAATGACCTGTGGATAGGACGTTGGGCCCCTTAGCGCACCTAGGCTGCAAAAAAGTGTCACATGTGGGATCGCCGTACTCAGGAGAAGTAGTATAACGTGTTTTGGGGTGTATTTTTACACATACCCATGCTTTTGATAAAATTCATTTTTTTTTTTTTTTTGATGAATAATATAAAAACTAAAAATCACAGCAGCAATCAAATAGCACCAGAAGAAAGCTGTATTAGGGACAAGAAAAGGAGGTAAAATTCATTTAGGTGGTAGGTTGTATGACCGAGCAATAAACCGTGAAAGCTGCAGTGGTCTGAATGGAAAAAAAGGCTCTGGTCCTTAAGGGGCGAAAAGACTGTGAGAGTCGGGCAACTAGTATTTTAAAAGGAAAAATCCATATCCTTCTCAGTTTAGGTTCCCTTTTAAAGCGGAATTGTCAGCCACAAAATCAAATTCCATTTACCCACTGCTCAGTGTTTTTTATGCAGCCTGCAACCTGACCTTGCACTGCAAGCATTCTAATCTAATCATAAATGTTTCTGCTGTAAAAATTTTTATCTCAGTCAGCCTGGCTCTATTTGGTACATTGCCAACGAGCAGGAAGCTTGTCATCTCCCCTTCCACATTCCTGCTCCTCATTGATTGGCTGAGGGCAGTTCAGTGTGACATGAGGCTAAGAAGCTGCTGAAATACAATCTGTAAACGTGATGACAGCATAAAGTAAGCTAGATATGACAGTGCATTTTCTAGGAGAAAAAAAAGAGTAAGGGAGGAAATGACATCAGGATTGGCTTCGGTCTTACACATTGCCTTCTTTCCTTTCACTCGTGTCTGATATAAATGTAAGTAATGTTCTCTGTTCTCCATTTGTTCAGGTCCTTCCACAGCTGGTAATGTAGCCGCACTGAAGTCGATGAATATGCTGGATGTTTCAGCCTCCCTGGAGGAGAGCACTGCTAGTCTGGGTGAGGATTATACCTTTGTGTATGTGATAGCCAAAGATGTTCAAACCCGAATCAAGGAACATAACATTTTAGGTTTAACACTTTTTGAAGTGTTTTGTTGACACTAGTGATTGGTGTGGGCTCTTGCAAAGCACAGAATCTTAAGGCCCGTATGCATACTGGACTGATGTTGACTGGGATTGGAGAACACAAGACCTAGAAAAAAATTGTCATCTATGTACAAGAGCTTGTTGACAGCTTGTGGAATTCAGTCAGGTTTCCTGAAAAGTAAACACGTTAAAACATTTAAGAAACAGATAAGACATCTAATGAAGTTTAAGTGCAGGAATGTTCAGAGTCATTGCTTCTCTTTCAGCTTAACAAGACAGGATTCTAAACCGCAACTGTGACAGCCTGGTGCAAATCTTAAAAATTAAGCCACTAATCTAAAAATACAATTATGAGACTCATTCCATGTCACTATTCTATTTATCACCCATACTACATATAGAATAAATTATCTCACAAGATTAAGTTCACTTTAACAAAAGAGAGAGAGAAAAGCTAGTTGGTATAGGTGTTTTGGGGAAAACATCTCTCTCTGAGCTCCAGCAGGTCCTTGTAGTAAAAATGAGGTAATGCCAACTCCTCTACATTGGCACAGAATCTGGTATATATTGTCAGTAGGGGTATGACTGCACTTCTGCTACCCAGAGATGCAGATAATGAGGCTGTCAGTTAAATTGGCATTAGACAGTAAATTAGGCTGCATATAACACAGTTCAGTTCCGCTGTAACAGTTAGGCCCCGTTCACACTTGCGCTTTTGCAAAAACCGCACCGGATGTCCGGACCGCACCGGAGCCGGATCGGACCTGAACCGTACGGTTCCTGTCCGGATCCGGTCCGGATCCGGTCCGGTTGCATACGGTTTCCGTGCGGTATGAACACGGTTGCGGTCCGGTTCCGGATTCTTAAAGAGATAACAACCTGTATAAATACCTGGGGTTCTGGGAGGTCAGCAGAAGCTCTGGGGTCATTGTTGGAGACAGCTGGACGTGTGGAGACCATCCTTGGATACAGAGACAGCAGTTGGGACCATGGATCCAGTCATTTTTTACGCTTATTACCTGGGAATTCTCTCCTTCCTGTTGTTTACCTACTACTATGTGGGGAGAAGGCGTGCTCCTCGCAGGAGATGGTGGGTGCACCCTCTACTAGCCAGGAGGCAGAGGAAGGGAGAGTTCCAGGCCCTCTACCGGGACCTCAGACGACACCCACAGAAGTTCTACAGCTACACTCGGATGTCTATTCCCCTGTAAGTATATAGGCCTAAATACACCAACCCCCACCATCCCTAAACACCCCACCCTCACCCCCACAACACCTCATCCCTGTATACCTAGCTAAACACACCACCCTGACCCCCACACCCCTGTATACCTAGCTATACACTACACCCCCACCCTCCACAACACTCCCAAACCTCTGTAAACACACCTCCCCCATCCTCCACCCAACACCTTGTCCCACAACATACTTTACAGCTTCTTCCTTTCCATCTCCTGACAGGTTTGATACCCTTTTGGAGATGGTGAAGGATGACCTTAGGAAGAAGGATACCACGTTCAGGAGAGCAGTCACACCACAAGAACAACTACTCATCACACTGAGGTATGTAAAAACAAATTTTTTTTATTGCAAAAACTACCACTTTCCAACATGGAAACATTCTTCCAACATGGAAGACAAAAAATAACATATCTATGGTATAGCCCGGTCAGTTTTAAGGAACACCAACCACCAACTTTGTGCTGGAAGAGTTGCAGGGCATAGCTGCCCAAGTGTCTTTTGGGGACACCAGTCCCTAATATTAAAGTGCTTCAAAAACCTAACCACTGGCACAGGACCCTCTGAGCCATGGATGAAGGACACAGGTCAGTGAAAAGGCTAGGCCTCTCACCGACCAGTCAAGGTGTCCTTCATCCATGGTTCAAAGGGTCTTGTGCAAGTGGTTAGGAACAAGAACAAAGTGAGGAGCAAGAGGAACCGATGGCAGAGGTGCATGACTACAGGTGCAGTGCAACAGGCACAAGGTTGTGACCCAGGTAGTGTCTTTCGGGGACACCAGGCCCTAAAATTGAAGTGCTTTAAAAACCTAACCACTGGCACAGGACCCTCTGAGCCATGGGTGAAGGACACAGGTCAGTGAAAAGGCTAGGCCTCTCACCGACCAGTCAAGGTGTCCTTCATCCATGGTTCAAAGGGTCTTGTGCAAGTGGTTAGGAACAAGAACAAAGTGAGGAGCAAGAGGAACCGATGGCAGAGGTGCATGACTACAGGTGCAGTGCAACAGGCACAAGGTTGTGACCCAGGTAGTGTCTTTCGGGGACACCAGGCCCTAAAATTGAAGTGCTTTAAAAACCTAACCACTGGCACAGGACCCTCTGAGCCATGGGTGAAGGACACAGGTCAGTGAAAAGGCTAGGCCTCTCACCGACCAGTCAAGGTGTCCTTCATCCATGGTTCAAAGGGTCTTGTGCAAGTGGTTAGGAACAAGAACAAAGTGAGGAGCAAGAGGAACCGATGGCAGAGGTGCATGACTACAGGTGCAGTGCAACAGGCACAAGGTTGTGACCCAGGTAGTGTCTTTCGGGGACACCAGGCCCTAAAATTGAAGTGCTTTAAAAACCTAACCACTGGCACAGGACCCTCTGAGCCATGGGTGAAGGACACAGGTCAGTGAAAAGGCTAGGCCTCTCACCGACCAGTCAAGGTGTCCTTCATCCATGGTTCAAAGGGTCTTGTGCAAGTGGTTAGGAACAAGAACAAAGTGAGGAGCAAGAGGAACCGATGGCAGAGGTGCATGACTACAGGTGCAGTGCAACAGGCACAAGGTTGTGACCCAGGTAGTGTCTTTCGGGGACACCAGGCCCTAAAATTGAAGTGCTTTAAAAACCTAACCACTGGCACAGGACCCTCTGAGCCATGGGTGAAGGACACAGGTCAGTGAAAAGGCTAGGCCTCTCACCGACCAGTCAAGGTGTCCTTCATCCATGGTTCAAAGGGTCTTGTGCAAGTGGTTAGGAACAAGAACAAAGTGAGGAGCAAGAGGAACCGATGGCAGAGGTGCATGACTACAGGTGCAGTGCAACAGGCACAAGGTTGTGACCCAGGTAGTGTTTCGGGGACACCAGGCCCTAAAATTGAAGTGCTTCAAAAACCTAACCACTGGCACAGGACCCTCTGAGCCATGGATGAAGGACACAGGTCAGTGAAAAGGCTAGGCCTCTCACCGACCAGTGAAGGTGTCCTTCACCCATGGCTCCAAGGGTCTTGTGCAAGTGATTAGGATCAACAAAGTAAGGAACAAGAGGAATCAAAGGCACAGGTGCAGGACTACAGGTGCAGTGCAACAGGCACAAGGTTGTGACCCAGGTAGTGTCTTTCGGGGACACCAGGCCCTAAATTATTAGTGCTTCTAAAACCTAACCACTGGCACAGGACCCTCTGAGCCATGGATGAAGGACACAGGTCAGTGAAAAGGCTAGGCCTCTCACCGACCAGTGAAGGTGTCCTTCACCCATGGCTCCAAGGGTCTTGTGCAAGTGATTAGGATCAACAAAGTAAGGAACAAGAGGAATCAAAGGCACAGGTGCAGGAGTACAGGTGCAGTGCAACAGGCACAAGGTTGTGACCCAGGTAGTGTCTTTCGGGGACACCAGGCCCTAAAGTTCAAGTCCAGCAAAACCAAAAGTTAAAAAGCCCTGTGATGGTATCCTTCCTCCGCGGATCGGAGGTATTCAGAGGAGCATGTCCAGGAACAATTTGACTTTTTTTTTCAAATTGTATCGGCACCACTACTCGAAAAGGTGGGAGTTGCTGCCTGGAAATCTGGACTCTCTTGGGTGCTGGTCGTGGATGAGCTGGACCCTGACAGCGGTGGCCCATATTGACTGCCTCTGTAGCCGGTGTACATCTGTGATGATTGCCAGGTGGGCACCGCTGTTGGTTGTGGGGGTCTAAAAATTGGTGGTTGCAATAATGGCGTGTCCATGTGCTGTTTAATCACCTCCAGCAAATTGGAATGGCACGCCATCAGGTTTTGGGAAGGCACCTTTTCCAGATATGGTATTAGAGACATCACAGTGTGAAAACACGGGTGTGCCTGCAATTTCAGTAGTTCCTTGCTTTGTTGATGCATTTGCTGCATCATGTTCTGCAGCTGGCCCACCGACTGATGATGCTGCGCACGCAGTTGGTCGATTTCTCCTCTGTGCATCTCATGCATCATTTTAAGCTCGTCCCTGTAGTGCCCATGTACAGCGTCGAGCTCACATTGCAGTGAAGTGATGTGGGACTTGTACTGCTCCATGATGTGGCCCCTGTCCTCATCTTGCAACTGCCGGGTTATGAGAGTTTGGTGGCTCTGAAGAATCCCGAGAAGTCCGGAGACAGCCCCGGACATCTCGGACTCTGTCTCTCTCCTTGTTGGGGGGAGGGTACCTCGACGCCTCACTGGTGTGGTGGTCCTCACTGGTGGTGTGGCAGCATCTTCCCGTCCTCTGGCCTGTGTCGGGGTTGCCCTGCGCGCTGGTTGTGCTGCAGTCTCTCGGTGCTCCTCACTTTGTTCTTGTTCCCCTGGAGCTTCCATAGCGGTCGATTGTGGAGGTTCAGCTTCTTCCACACTCGGTCCTGCAACCTCAACATCCAAGCTCTCTTCTGCCAAGTCATCATCAAAGGAGAGAGTTGGGATTAAGGACTCCCTCCTCCTACTCCTCTCCTCGGGGCAATAGTTTACATCGGCGACGTCATCATCCACCAAGCTCTCCTCACTGCTGAACCGTGCCTCCTGGGTCGGTTCCTCTTGCTCCAAATTGTCTTCAGTCCTGTAGATAAAAACAATATTTATTGGTGTGCCAAACAGCATGTGGCGTCAATTCACAGAGCTAGCAAACACTAGCAATCACTTTATCAACCGTTTCTACCCAACATTTGATAAAGCTTGTGAGAAAAGTTCGCTAGCCATGGGAATTGAGGCCATAGCAATACATGGCCGAAGTCATGGTATGAGCTCTCAGTTCCTGCCCACAGTAGTGGTACTTACAGTCTAGGTTCCAGGCTTGCATTGATGAAAGACAATTGCTTGGCAAATTGGTAGTCTTTTTGTCGCCTTCCCCCGCCACTGCCACTTCGTTCGGCAAGTTTTTTCTTCCGTAGCCATTTCACGTATGCATCCCGTATATTGCGCCACCTTGTCTTGAACCTTTCTCCTGTAACGACATGAAAAATTGATTTCGATTATTTCTCTTGTAGGTACATCGCAACTGGACAAACATATACATCGCTACATGTCACATTTCGTATTGGGAAGAGCACGGTGGCAGGCATCGTCGTGAGGACTTCGAGGATCCTTTGGACGCGACTGAGGGCCAGATACATGCCTGTGCCGGACACCACGAAATGGGAGGAGATCGCCCAGGGCTTCTGGACCGAGTGCAAGTTTCCTAATTGTGTTGGCGCACTGGATGGGAAACACATCCGGATTCAGAAACCCGTGGGGAGTGGCAGCCATTATTTCAACTATAAAAAATACTTCAGCATTGTTCTAATGGCAGTGGCAGATGCGGACTACAAGTTTGTGTACGTGGATGTGGGGTCGTACGGTAGTTCCAATGACTCTGTAATTTTCCAGCGTACGACCCTTTGCCGGCTGATGGAGGAAGGCAGACTGCGTCTCCCCCGTGACAGACCCTGGCCTGGGACAAGGGCACCGGCCTACCCCTATGTGTTTGTGGGGGACGAGGCCTTCGCCCTGTCCGACCATGTAATGCGTCCGTACCCAGACAGGGGACTTGATGCCAGCCAGCTACACTTCAATGCTCGGTTGAGCCGTGCAAGGAGAATGGTGGAGTGCACATTTGGGATCCTGGTGTCAAAGTGGAGGGTGTTCCACACGCCCATGCTGCTAAAACCGGGCAACGCAGTTGTCGTGGTGAAGGCAGCATGCATCCTCCACAACTTTGTGCGGCAGGAGGAAAGAGAGACTCCGGAACCCCCGAATGTGCTTCCACTAATGCCCCTGCGGAGGTATGCAACCAGGCCAAGGGTAGTGTCACTGCGGAACAGGGACCAACTGAGACTTTATTTTACCACACCACCAGGACGAGGGTGAATGTTTGGTTTTTAATATGTTTTGTTGAAATGTGTTTATTTTGGAGTTTCAAGTTTTTGAGTGATTTTAAATGTATTAATTTTTTACAATAAATTGATGTATAATAATTGGTCATTGTGTATGTTTTATGTGCACAGGTGGGGTACATCGCAGGTGGGTGGGATACATCACAGGTGGGTGGGATACATCACAGGTGGGGTACAGGTGGGTGGGATACATCACAGGTGGGGTACAGGTGGGTGGGATACATCACAGGTGGGGTACATCACAGGTGGGTGGGATACAGCACAGGTGGGGTACAGGTGGGTGGGATACATCACAGGTGGGGTAGAGGTGGGTGGAATACATCACAGGTGGGGTACAGGTGGGTGGGATACATCACAGGTGGGTGGGATACATCACAGGTGGGTGGGATACAGCACAGGCGGGGTACAGGTGGGTGGGATACATCACAGGTGGGATACATCACAGGTGGGGTAGAGGTGGGTAGGATACATCACAGGTGGGGTACAGGTGGGTGGGATACATCACAGGTGGGGTACAGGTGGGTGGGATACATCACAGGTGGGGTACAGGTGGGTGGGATACATCACAGGTGGGTGGGATACATCACAGGTGGGTGGGATACAGCACAGGTGGGGTACAGGTGGGTGGGATACATCACAGGTGGGATACATCACAGGTGGGGTAGAGGTGGGTGGGATACATCACAGGTGGGGTACAGGTGGGTGGGATACATCACAGGTGGGTGGGATACAGCACAGGTGGGGTACAGGTGGGTGGGATACATCACAGGTGGGATACATCACAGGTGGGGTACAGGTGGGTGGGATACATCACAGGTGGGGTACAGGTGGGTGGGGAACAGGTGGGTGGGCAACACGTGGGTGACACAAATCCATAGCAAAAGTGGAATACATCACAAGCTTAAACCACAAGCCCCCCCCAAAAACTTCTAGTCAACATACCCTCTGTGCCTTGCTGTCTCTTGCTCAAGTTCTCAAAGTCCTCCACATACAGCTTGGCAATTTTTTTCCACAGGCCTCTGCATTTTTTGATGTTGCTGTGGTCCGCATCCCCCTTGTCCCACAGGGCTGGTACCTGCTGCACCTGTAGGATGAGGTCTTCTGATGTGTAGGGCCTCACCCCCTCGCTATCAGACAGATCCTGCTCCATATTGCTGCCAAAGAGCTCCAGCATGAAGTCACTGCTGCTCCACTCTGTGAACGCTGGTGCCATGTGGTCCCCATCCAAAATGGCCACCATACCATAGAGTCAGCATAGGAAGTGTGGTACAACATCCGGTTTTTATAGCCAGTGTGTTGTGCGCTCTCCGGTTCTCATTGGTTTCCATTGGCCGGATGCAACATTCCGGCTCCGGTCCGGATACGTCAGCCGGACCAGCCGGACCAAAAAATAGCGCATGTTGGAACGGACGCCGGAGTCCGGATCCGGTCCGGCTCCGGTCCGGACGAAACGGACGCATGTGAACGGTCGCATAGACTTTCATTGCTATATGCCGTGCGTCCGTTTCGTCCGGTCCGCATGCGGTCCGGCTCCGGCACGGCTCCGGCACGGCGATTCCGGATAGCAACCGCTAATGTGAACCGGGCCTAAGTGAGTGTGTGGTTGGCCATTATGGTGGTGCAGTGATTGCCACTGGAATGCTGCTGTGTGGACTCCAGTAAGGGCCTCAGTTTTCTATATAATGATCCATCTGTCACTTGACTCAGGACACTCATGGCTTTTTTTCCTTCTACAGAAAAGGCAATCCGAGGTGTACTGGAGAACCTGGAGAAGCTGAAATTGTCCGATAAAGGCAGGCACAAATGGCCCGATCCCTGAGCAGCCAGGTAAAATCGCTTACTTCTGCCTTAAAGTTAACTTGTCACTGGGTTAGAGCTTGTCACTGAGATACTTAATAAGGCCTGGGACCTACTGAAAGGAGCAATTGTGCTTTGTGTAGTGTTTTCTGGTGCGACTAGTCTCTCCCTTTGTGCATAGCACTCTCAGTAAGGCCCGGTTCACACTGGCAATTAACCACTTAAAGGAACATTGTTGCGAAAATCTTAAAATTTACAAAATATGTAAACACATACAACTAAGAAGTTTTCTTCCTGAGTAATATGAGCCATAGATTACTTTGCTCCTATGTTGCTGTCACTTACAGTAAGAAGTAGAAATCTGACAGAACCAACAGGTTTTGGGCTAGTCCATCTCTCCATAGGGGATTCTCAGCATGGCCTTTATTCATTAAAAGGACACTCCCTGAAAAAGATTTATACAAAAATGCTGGCCAGCCTGCCTGTTCACCGTGCACTTTTTTGGCAGTTGGACGGAGCAACTGCCATTCACTAAGTGCTTTTGAAAATAAAGAAAACCCTGAAGAACACCCCCCCCCCCCCCACACACCTTCCTGAGGAGATGAGCTAGTCCAAAACCTGTCGGTTCTGTCCGATTTTTACTACTTACTGTAAGTGACAGCAACATATGAGAAAAATAATTTATGGCTCAGAAGAAACGTACTTCTTTTATGTATATTTTAATATAGATTTTAAATTGTATGATTTTCGCAACAGTGGTCCTTAAGGAAGGTACAAGAAACAGCGAAATAATGATGAATCCCCACACATACCTGCTGCAACAGTCATCCATGCCGTATGCTTGGAACCTTTGCCCACCCACTCTGCCGTCTCTATGAGAGCAGTGGGAGCTGCTTACATTGATAGACAGGATCAGGAGCCAATGAAATCGGCTCCTGACCCGCTCACAGGGCTCTGCCGTTATAGAGATGACTGAGAGAAAGGAGATGAGCCGGCACCATCAGATATATTTATGCTCTTTAATTAGAATAAAAACATGCATACAGCCAAAGTGCGACGTTTCGAGGCAGGCTGCCTCTTTCTCAAGCTAAGCTGTGCATGACAAAAAGTATACTGAACAAACAGTCTTATATATACCCACAACATGGTCAAAGGCAGCCAATCAGTGTTACTAAACGTCAGCTTTAACCAATAATATCAGGTCCTACCTAGTGGACCTGATAGAGAACTATAGTGCTGCCTACCTGATAGGTTCGTTTGAAATGGAGTTCCAGCCTCCTCCTCACAACGCTTATCCTGATTGCGGCAGACGGCTGCTCCATGCTGGGCTAGTATGCGGAAGTCCGTCGCCGCCACGCCCCCGGCGGACCTGATGGGAAACCATCCGCACAACGTAGGGGAGAGGGCGGAACTAACCGCCCGCTCCCCTTCTGCCCAGCAACTAGTGACGCAGGCGGAAGAATCTCCGCCTGCGTATCACTATAGATGTAAATAGAGAGCCAATGTGTCCGCCCCCTTCAGGAGAGCAGAGCGTGTGTCTGTTGCTTAGCAACGACGCCGCTCCTAACACAGCATGTCAATCTACAATAAGGACTCACAGAAGCTTGCTGTAGGATAACAGAGGGTGCTGCTAAAATATAGACAATGATATATGCTTCCCAACATCTGAGAAGATAAAAAAGAGAGAGATGGACGGAAAAGCAGAGAAAGGGGCATGGGGGAAGCGGGAAACAGTGGATATAGAAGGGACTGAAAAACAAGGAGGGCGAAGGGGGAAATGGAGAGGAGGCGGTATATCAGGAGACCCAGGGATCAAAACAAAAAATATGACAAGTGTTGAAAATACAAAAAAATGCAAAATACAAAAATTCAAAATACAAAAAACACAAAACAAAACGCGGAGGCCGGACAGCATGGAGGGGAGGAGCAATTCAAACAAACGGTGACAAGTCAAGTTCTCTATTTAAGCCCCTAGGCTCCATGGTGTCCAGCCTCTTGATCCAATAGGCCTCCCTCCACAGTAGCCTCCTCTCCCTATCCCCGCCCCTCCTCAATGGCTGTATTTGTTCTATTATCTGAAACCTAAGCTGGCTAACATGATGACTGGCTCTCACAAAATAAGGGACAGCCTGAACTACTAATTTCTCTCTTATAGCATGTTTATGTGAAGACAATCTTTTTTTTGAATTTTTGTGTGGTCTGGCCCACATATAAGAGTCCACATGGACATTTAAGGGCATAAATTACATAAGCTGTATCACAGGTATAATAGCCATTAATCTTAATTTTTTTTCCAGTATGTGGATGACTGATGTAATCTCCCTTGGTCACTGAGTCACAGTGTACGCAGTTGAGGCATGGGAACGTGCCTTTACGTTTAGTATCATATTTACCCAATTCAGCATTGCCCATATCAGCATGTACCAACCGGTCTCTCAAATTTGGTGCTCTTTTGTAAGATATTATTGGGGAATGCTGAAAATGAGATATTTCAGGAAAACTGTCGGCCAACAAATACCAATGTTTCCTGATTATTTTATCTATGTCCTCAGACTGCGTACTGTATCTCGTGACAAAGGGGATACGATGAGCTAAGTTTCTTTTAGTGCGTCTGCTTCGTCCCTCAGGTCCCCTCTGTAGTCTGTCATGTGCTAATTGCAGCACATCGGTTGGATAGCCTCGTCGGGAAAATCTATCTGTAATTTGCCTCAACCTCTGCTGTCTAATGGTCTCATCATCAACTATCGTCTGTACTCTACGTAGTTGGCCCATAGGTATTGCTCTTCTGGTCATCTCAGAGTGAAAGCTCCTATAATGGAGTAGTGAATTCACATCTGTGGGTTTAACAAAAATGTCTGTCGTCAGTTTGTCCCCCTGTCTGTGTACCAGTGTGTCCAAGAAATTGATCTCTTGTTCAGAATAATGTATTGTGAGGCGTATATCTGCACAACTTGTCATAAGTTGGGAGATAAAGGTTTCAAGGGTCGAGAGTGGCCCCGCCCACACACAGAAGACATCATCGATATAGCGATGCCATAATGGCATGTGTCTGGAAAAGATTATTAGTATATATATACATACATATCTTCGTATACTCCCATGAAGATGTTAGCGTAGGGCGGGGCCGCATTCGACCCCATCGCTGTGGCCTTCCTCTGTAAGTAGAACCTGTTTTCAAAACGAAAATAGTTTAGTGTCAGCACAATTTCCAACAGTTTACACACAAAATCAACTTGTTGTCGAGAAAAATCAGATGAAGTCTCCAACACAAAACGCACCGCCTCTATACCCCCATCGTGTGGGATGGAGGTATAGAGGCTCTCCACATCAAGGGTAACTAAAAGGCACGGTCCCTCTAGGGGTGGGAGGTTACGTAAGATATTAAGAAACATCTGAGTGTCTCTCAGATAAGATTTAAGGGCCACTACGAAAGGACTAAGTACTTTCTCAAGATATTTGGCTATGGGTGCAAAAACTAAGTCTATGCCCGCCACTATGGGTCTCCTAGGGGGATTGACTAGACTCTTGTGTATCTTGGGGCATATATAGAGAACAGGAGTGATTGGAAAATCATGTGTCAAAAATTTGGCTAATTTGTCATCTATTATGCCTGCTGATTTGGCGGCTGATATGACCGTTTCTACTTTGATCTGAATGTCCGAAAGGGGATCTCTCTCAAGAAGCTGATAAGTGGATGTATCAGAGATCTGTCGTAATATCTCCTGTCGATAAACTGGGGTGTCCATAACGACAATGGCTCCGCCTTTGTCGGCAGGTTTGATGGTTATTGCTGCATTGTCTGCCAGCTGTTTGATGGCCAGTTTTTCCTGTGCTGAGATGTTGTTACGAAATTTCAGGCCCATCATGTTGGTTTTCCCTAATAGAGTATTTATTTCCCCTTGAACCTTTTGCATATAGATGTCAATGATCTGACATAATGGTGGCTGGAATCTGCTCTTAAAGAGACTCTGTAACATCAAAAACCTCCCCTGGGGGGTACTCACCTCGGGTGGGGGAAGCCTCCGGATCCTAATGAGGCTTCCCACGCCGTCCTCTGTCCCACGGGGGTCTTGCTGCAGCCCTCCGAACAGCCGGCGACAGACCCGACTGTAGATTCAATATTTACCTTTGCTGGCTCCAGTGGGGGCGCTGTGGCTGCTTTCTGCTTGGAAATATATCTCCGTCGGGTCCTCTCTACTGCGCAGGCGCCGGAAACTTGCGACGGCGATCGGGTATTTCCGCCTACTTCGGAGCCGACAGCCGTCAGAGCGCCTGCGCAGGAGCCGGGAAGGTAAATATTGACGTCACCGCTGCACGGAGGGCTGCAGCGAGACCCCTGAGGGACGGAGGACGGCGTGGGAAGCCTCATTAGGATCTGGAGGCTTCCCCCACCCGAGGCGAGTACCCCCCAGGGGACGTTTTGACGTTACAGTTCCTCTTTAAGGCGTAGTCCGCTATCCTGTAGTCTCAAAAGGTCTCCAAATTCTTCAGTAGGAGGCCTATCAAAAGGACGTGGTATAGAGAAGAAGTATTTCAGTTTAATAGAGCGGAAGAACCTCTGTAAATCGACATCTATTTCCAGTAAATCCGGTGTATGTGTTGGAGCAAACGAAAGTCCTCGATTGAGGACTGATAATTGATGATCAGACAACGCGACAGCAGAAAGGTTGACTACTATGTTCTCCTGTTCGGGAGTCGTGCTTGTCGTGGCCGGAGACGTCCTCTTATGCCTCCTTCGCCTACGTCCACCCCTCCGCTTTCCTGAAATATCTCATTTTCAGCATTCCCCATTAATATCTTACAAAAGAGCACCAAATTTGAGAGACCGGTTGGTACATGCTGATATGGGCAATGCTGAATTGGGTAAATCTGATACTAAACGTAAAGGCACGTTTCCATGCCTCAACTGCGTACACTGTGACTCAGTGACCAAGGGAGATTACATCAGTCATCCACATACTGGAAAAAAATTTAAGATTAATGGCTATTATACCTGTGATACAGCTTATGTAATTTATGCCCTTAAATGTCCATGTGGACTCTTATATGTGGGCCAGACCACACAAAAATTCAAAAAAAGATTGTCTTCACATAAACATGCTATAAGAGAGAAATTAGTAGATCAGGCTGTCCCTTATCATTTTGTGAGAGCCAGTCATCATGTTAGCCAGCTTAGGTTTCAGATAATAGAACAAATACAGCCATTGAGGAGGGACGGGGATAGGGAGAGGAGGCTACTGTGGAGGGAGGCCTATTGGATCAAGAGGCTGGACACCATGGAGCCTAGGGGCTTAAATAGAGAACTTGACTTGTCACCGTTTGTTTGAATTGCTCCTCCCCTCCATGCTGTCCGGCCTCCGCGTTTTGTTTTGTGTTTTTTGTATTTTGAATTTTTGTATTTTGAACACTTGTCATATTTTTTGTTTTGATCCCTGGGTCTCCTGATATACCGCCTCCTCTCCATTTTCCCCTTCGCCCTCCTTGTTTTTCACTCCCTTCTATATCCACTGTTTCCCGCTTCCCCCATGCCCCTTTCTCTGCTTTTCCGCCCATCTCTCTCTTTTTTATCTTCTCAGATGTTGGGAAGCATATATCATTGTCTATATTTTAGCAGCACCTTCTGTTAGGCTGGGTCCACACTAGACCCGGTTGTAGGACGGA
This sequence comes from Hyperolius riggenbachi, assembly GCF_040937935.1. Taxonomy (NCBI): domain Eukaryota; kingdom Metazoa; phylum Chordata; class Amphibia; order Anura; family Hyperoliidae; genus Hyperolius; species Hyperolius riggenbachi. The sequence continues at coordinate 85,759,260 of NC_090652.1, forward strand.
CACTGCAGTCCGGATCAGGGGAAGTACCCACCGTACTGCAAACTGATGAAAGTGCATCAGTTTTGCATCAGTTTTGTATCAGTTTCCGTTCAGGTTTTTCCCTGACAGAAAACGTATCTATCATTAGGAAGGAGTGGGAGGATTTTTTGGGCCAATCATAAAGCTCAGGCTATCCGTTTTCACATCCGTTTTTTGCCTGTGGAGCTGGAGATGCGTTTTCTCATTGCTTTCACTACCCCTGCGTGTATCCGTGGTCCTGATCTGTTGCGTGAAAATGCAGCAGGTCCGGACCTTCCGTTCAGGTTTTGAAAACGGATCCCCGCAAACGCAGACAGATCCGTTTTTTACTTGGGTGAGGCTGGCTGCTATTTTAAACATTAGTATCCGGGACTCCGTTTTTCATCAGGTTTGAAAAACGCAGCCACGGATACGTTTCCGGACCTAGTGTGGACCAGCTCTTATCCTACAGCAAGCTTCTGTGAGTCCTTATTGTAGATTGACATGCTGTGTTAGGAGCGGCGTCGTTGCTAAGCAACAGACACAAGCTCTGCTCTCCTGAAGGAGGCGGACACATTGGCTCTCTATTTACATCTATAGTGATACGCAGGCGGAGATTCTTCCGCCTGCGTCACTAGTTGCTGGGCAGAAGGGGAGCGGGCGGTTAGTTCCGCCCTCTCCCCTACGTTGTGCGGATGGTTTCCCATCAGGTCCGCCGGGGGGCGTAGCCTGGTGGCGACGGACTTCCGCATACTAGCCCAGCATGGAGCAGCCGTCTGCCGCAATCCGGATAAGCGTTGTGAGGAGGAGGCTGGAACTCCATTTCAAACGAACCTATCAGGTAGACAGCACTATAGTTCTCTATCAGGTCCACTAGGTAGGACCTGATATTATTGGTTAACGCTGACGTTTAGTAACACTGATTGGCTGCCTTTGACCATGTTGTGGGTATATATAAGACTGTTTGTTTGTTCAGTATACTTTTTGTCATGCACAGCTTAGCTTGAGAAAGAGGCAGCCTGCCTCGAAACGTCGCACTTTGGCTGTATGCATGTTTTTATTCTGATTAAAGAGCATAAATTATATCTGATGGTGCCGGCTCATCTCCTTTCCTGCAACTAAAATTCTGGAGTGTTGCCAGAACAGCCGAGGCACATCACTACTGATACTTCAAGGGGAAGTGCTCCACCGACTTACTAGCAAAGAGATGACT